>NW_027362762.1:811910234-813307734 GCF_046119375.1 Phyllobates terribilis
TCTCTTGCCACCCTCTGGCACGCCCATAATGGCGTCCGCTCTGCCAGGGCGGGAAATCTTCTCTGATAGCGGGAATCGTCTCCCAGTGGCGGGAAACTCCGTGGATGGCGGGAAAAGGCTGCAGATGGCGGGCAACCGGCGGGAAATGATCCGAGATGGCGTCCGATGGCGGGGACCCTCCGGAACTGGCGGGAGACTTCTTCTTACGGTACTTATAGACTTTTCTTCAGGCACGCAGTACCCGGTGGTTGCAGGCACGTGATCCTGCCGACTACGCCAAAGTTGACGCACCCCCTGGGCCATGTTCAGGGGCTTACCCGGAGCCGGATCTGACAGGGGTAGTAGTCCTCGTGGCGGTGACCCGGTCCGTGCCCAGGGTGTCAAACTAAGTGGTTGGCAGTCTTGGTAGATGTTGTTTCAGTGTCGACTACGCCACCCGTTGATTTGCGGTCACAAGGCCGCCGCTGCAGAACAGTCCGCTGAGGCCGGTAGTATGTGTGCAGCATAGATGGTATAACCCCCAACGGGAGGGGTATGGCCTCAGGGCAGCTGGTGCGGATGATGGAGGTAGTGATAGTGCAGAAAGGAGAGGCAGAGAAGTGAGATGCAGTTTCAGGGTTTTTACTCACAGGTGTTCCTTCAGTCACTCTGGCCTTGAGTGACCACCCGAGCCGTGCTGCATTCACCAGGTGTGGGACTCGGCTAACCCCCAGGCAGTTCTGGAGCGTGGTCCTGAGCTCCCTTCCCTTTCTCTCTCTGCTGGCCGTCCCCACCAGGGATCCACCTTTGTCCGGTTCCCTTGGGCCTTCTATGGTAAAACCTTCTCTGGCTTTCCTGACCCTACTCTTGGTGTACCTTCCTGGTGGATGTGGTGAGGGTCGTGGCAAAGTTTGACCACGACCTCCGGTTCCTGGTTAAGGGTTACTTTTGCCTCCGCCAGCTTGGGATCCGGTGCCCTCTTCTGCCAACCCTTCACCCTTCTGGCTTAATTCTGGGATCTCAGGGTTCCCTCTTGGTCTTATGTCTCCGGGCCTTTCTTCCTCCTTCTCTCTGCTTCAGGCCTGGCCCTGGAGCTGGGCCCAGCCGGAGCCACAGCTCCCTGTCAGCCCTCTCTGGCTGAGCTCCTCTCTGAACTCTCCTGGACTCTCTGACCCTGTTCCTAAGATGGTGCCCACCATATATACTCCCTCTATGTGTGAGCCCAGGTGACTAGCACCCAATGGGCTCCTACTATGCCCAGAGCCCCTCCCCTATCTGCCCCTACACTACTGGGATGTTCCTCCCCCCCTCCCACTCCAGCCAGGGACAGACGCTGTCGTACCTGCACATCTAACTGGTGGGAGTACCGTAGTTCTGTCCCCCGGAAATGGGATGAGTGTAGTGCATGCAGCTTGCTGAGCTCAGTTCCACACCCCATCCTTACCCGGGAGTGGAATACCACACCTCTGGGTCGAGGTGCAATACCCCTGTAGCAGCCAAGTCCTCAGGGTGCTACAGTACATTTTGGTTGACATAATTTGCATTTATTTATAAAAATATATTTGACGAAAAAATTAAAATTGCACAATTTTCAAATGTTTTACTTTTATGCCCTTAAACCAAATAGTTATAGCACACAAAATAGTTAATAAATAACATTTCCCACATGTCTATTTTACATCCCCCATAATTTTTGAGATGCCTTGTACTCTATAGCGCCACCTATTGGAAGTAGCCATCCTACAAGTCACAATCAACCCTTTAACAAGTCGTGCAATATGACTTAGGATACATATTAAATTTCCCAGAGGAGCATTGCATGGCGAATAAGCCTCCTTACCTTGACGTGCCAGAGTTGGTGTGTCACTCTCCATAAGGAGAAACGCTACCCCTTAGACCTCAGTCTAGAGCCTCTCACCCAGCCAAATCAGTTCTCATACTTTGCACTGACGAGGGCCAACAGCCCGAAACACCGTGTCTGCAAATTGAGATTCTGATTTGGCTTTTATCCTAAGTCATTGCACGACTCGTTAAAGTGTTGTGACTTGTAGGATTGCTACTTCTAATAGGTGGCGCTATAGAGTACAAGCCCTCTTTTTCTCTGAAGAGGCAATTTGCATACATAATTTTTGAAAGATTTTTTTTTTTGTTAGGAAGTTGGAAGGGTTAAAAGTTAATCAGCACTTTTTTTTCCAAACAAAATTTACGAAACATATTTTTTTAAGGACCACATCACATTTTGAAGTGACTTTAAGGGGCCTATGTGACAGAAAATACCCAAAAGTGCTCAAAACCACATTCTAGAAGATTATTAACACCTTATAAGATTCACAGGAATTAAAGCAATGTGAAAGGAGAAATGAAAATTAAAATTTTTCCTGCAAAATCTTGTTTTAGCCCCATTTTTTTTCATGCGTTTTTTCATGCGTTTATGCTGCGGAATTTCCGCAGCGGAAACGCATCAAAAACGCATGGTAATCTGCACCCCATGGTCCCCAATGGCATTCCGCAATGTCAATGCACATGCTGCGGATTTTTCCGCACCGTTTCTGCAGCGCAAATAAATCCCCAGCATGTTCATTAATTTTGCGGAAGCGCAGCGGAAGCGCCGCCATTGACTTGCATTGAGACGCATAGAATCCGTGTCTGTACATTTGTACAAGCGCATTTTATGCGTCTCTATGTGCGGATGGTACCCAGTTCTGGAGGAGAGAAGACTCTCATCCAGACCTGGGTACCATTGTACCTGTAAAAAAAATAATAAATAAAGTTTATATTCACCTGTCCAGCGGCTTCTCTCTGCTTGCCGGCAGCGCTTCTCCTTCCAGGACCTGAGATGACGTCGCGGTCATGTGACCGCAGGCTGTCTCGCGAGATGCCGGCAAGAAGAAGCCAGGACGAGCTCGACAGCACAGGCGGCGGGGGATCGGGGGTAAGTATAGCTTTATTTTTTTATTTTTACGGTCACACTATATAAATCCATGCCTTTTGCATGGATTTATATAGTGTGACCTAGTTGTCAAGCACTTTCCAAGTGATGCTATCACTTGGAAAGTGCTTGTCAGTCCGCATGCGGAAACACATGCGTTAACGCATGTGAATCCGCATGTATTCCGCATGTATTCTGCAGGAAAAACGCATGCGCAATCTGCATGCGTTTTTTCTGCCAGGGAGATGCAGAAATGCTGCAGAAATTTTCTGCTTCATTTCTGCATCGTGGGCACATAGCCTAACAAGACAAAATGGACCATGCAATTTGTTGTGCAATTTCTCCTGAATACAACATCCTATATGTGGTGGAAAACTACTGTTTGGGTGCACAGCAGAGTTCGGAAGGGAAGGAGCACTATTTCATTTTTGGAGTGCATTTCTGACTGGAATAGAGTGCGGATACTATGTCCCATTTGAAGAGCCCCTGACATGCCAAAACAGCAGTGACCACATTGTGGTAACTACACCCCTCAAGGGATTTATTTAGGGTGTAGTGAGCATTTTTAACCCTCAGGCGATTCACAGAATTATATAACATTGGGTTGAGCAAATGGAAAATTAAAATTTTTTACACTCAAATGTTGCTTTGGCCCCAAGTTTTTAATTTTAAAAAGTGATAATAGGGGAAAATAGACAGTACAATTTGTTATACAATTTCTTCTGAGTACACCAATACCCTATATGTAGTCGAAAACTACTTTTGAGGCACAATGCATAGCTCAGATGGAAAGAAGCGCCATACTGTAGTGCAGATTTTGCTGTTACGTCTTGCGGGTGCCATGACCCACTGGAAGAGACCCTGAGGTGCCAGAACAGTAGAACCCCCACATAGGTGACATTTGGATTTGGAACTGCATAATTTGCAGCATTTTTGGGTGGGGGTTAGGAGCCATAGCGCTTTTTCAGAGCCTTTGTGCTACCAGTAAGGTGGAAGCCCCCCATATTTCCATTGACAAATGGCAGACCTTTAGTGGGGACTTGCTTTTTTTGTGAATTGAGTTGAAGCTTTTATTGGGAATAGTAATGAGCGAGCACTAAAATACTTGGGTGCTTGTTGTTCGGGTCGAGCAAATCGTAATGCTTGGGTGCTCAACCCGAGCAACGAGCCCAACATAAGTCAATGCGAAACTCGAGCCTTTTTCCGGAGGTCTGCAGGGGGCCTAAAAATTGCCCAAATCGATGGGAACAGTGCTCAAATGACATGGGAACAGCATGGGGAAGACCCCTGGAAGCATCTTTGACTCCCAGGTCACTGCTGTGAACAATGTTGTCAGAGGTATTACGCCACTTTTACGGATTCATAATAAAACATACAAAAATGAAACCAAAATAGATTTTCCTGGAAAAAATGTTAAGGGACATTCTTTCTAGGGTAATGACTTGCATATAAGTCAAAATAAATAACCATATAACCAGCATTGAAAGAGAATTTTAAAATATAACCTTTAATGGTAAACAATTAAAACCAATCAATACTACCAATATCCAGGTACACCCAGTACCATGAACAAACATTTTTTTATTTAAAAAACCAAACGACCATGGGTCGAGATACATATGACACCTATAGATCAGGATACTTATCATAAAACAATGTTAGAGGATAGGGGAGGATGCTTAGTGACAGTGTCGCCTATCTGATGCAGACTTCATGTAAAACATGTACAAATAATATGGACGATCTCACCTGCAGTCTTCAATGTTGATGTGAGTAGTGGTCCAGGCATCCAACATAAGATTTCCTCAAGCCAGTTCAAATATGCCAGTATCTTGTTAGGACTGCCGATAGGGAACTGGGGTGGTACTATGAATTAACTTATGTCATGCACTTATCTCCCCTGAAGAACCCGGTGTGGGAAACACGTTTGGATATGCATGTTTGATGAATATAGGGCTATATACTGCGAAGGGTCAGCTGTGGACTGCCCTTGTCAGGGCGGGAATTCTTGGCTTTGAGGGACATTATAGCCTATACTGGGTTAAATAGGATCTCCCCCTGTGCTCCCCCCAGGAATATTTAGACTGGCTTGAGGAAATCTTATGTTAACATTTTCAGCTATACCATTTTTATTTACATTTGACTTTTTGATCACGGTTTATTCCATTTTTTTGGCGGTATGATGAAAACGAGTTTTTGCCACATTTTAAATTTTTTTTTTTTACGGTGTTCACTGAAGGGGTTAACTAGTGTGATAGAATTATATATGAGGTCATTCTGAACACAGCGATTCCAAATATGTGTACTTCTTTTGTTTATTTTTGTTTTTACATAAATATACATATTTATGGGTATAATCTTTTTTTTTTTCATTTTTTATTATTTTGTGATTTTGTTTTAAATATACTTACAATTTTTTTTCACTTTTTTACTTTGTCCCTCTATGGGACTTTACTTTTTATTACGCTGATCACAGGTATAATGCATTGCAATGCACCAGCATTGCAATACATTACACCGGTTAGTGTTACACTGACAGAAGCCTCTTAAATCATGCTCTTGTCATTGTCTAAACAGGACACTGTAGCTATTAGCTAGCAGACCTGAATGTCGTCATGACAATCTTGGGTCGCAATAACGACCATTGGGCCATCGCAATGACGACAGGGGGCGCCAATCGAAAGGGAGGGGTAGCCCCTTTCCTCTCCTAGCCTCCAAAGTGTTGTGATAGATTTTGTTAGCAGCATTTAGGGGGCACTGCTCCTGGCTGTGATAGCTGGGGCTCGAGCTCCAGGCACATGCATAGCTCCTGTGCCCACACGATCACCATAACGTAACTATACATCATTAGTCGGGAACCCTTGCCCGACCATGACATATAGGTACGTCAAATGTTGTGAAGGGGTTAAGGACTAAATTGCTTGTTGTATAGACTAAAATACTATTGTAGGGCAATATATAGTTAAAATGATATTCTCCTTAGATGTCCAGCCAAAGGCTAAGACTTAGATGGCTTACATGTAGGCCCTCATCAGACTCCCAACTGCCATGACAATCCATCAATAACCCTAGATCGAGTTGTGGTGGGCCGATGGAAGCTGGTGCACATGTGCACGATCGATCATACTATTTAAATGCTGCTGTCAGTGACTGGCAGAGGCATTTAAATGGTTAAGCAACAGTGATAGAAGCAAGCTCCATGTCTTGTTGTTAAATGAAGATACTGCCTCTGTAACAAAGCAAACATCAAACCATTATGGTTGCAAGCTCAGCTACTGAGTCCTCTCCATACTTCGGTACCCAACATGTGGCAAACTAATCTGTCACATGTCAGCTAAGGGAAGCTGTCATATTTAACATGCAGACTCATTTTCTTGCAGAATGTTATGGAGCAGGAGTGGCTGCACATATTGATGTATAGGTTTGTGAGAAAAGATTCAGTATAACTTCACAATAAAGTTAGCTGTCCTAATCAGTGACTGGCAGCCAGATGCGTAGCTAGGGGTCCAGCTCAGGGGACAGGGGGGACATCTGATTGGACCCCTAACCAGGTAACTCTGATTACAACTACGGTCATCGCATTGCTCCGCCCTAGACCTACCGTTCTGTAGGCCTCATGCCTAGTGCAACTTGTGGCCTACAGAGCAAAGAGCAGCACTGCAGGGAGACCATTTCTTCCTGTTCTGCCACAGAGTTTAACCCCTTCACACCCAAAGCCTGTTTTCACCTTCATGACCAGGCCAAATTTTACAATTCTGATCTAAGTCACTTTATGAGGTAATTACTCTGGAACGCTTCAACGGATTCCACTGATTCTGAGAATGTTTTTTCGTGACATATTGTACTTCATGATAGTGATAAAATTTGTTTGATATGACTTGCGGTTATTTGTGAAAAACTCTGAAATTTGGCAAAAAGTTTGAAAATTTAGCAATTTTCAAACTAAAAATTTCTCATTTTCCCAACAAAATTTCCAAAAACATTTTTTAGGGACTACATCACATTTGAAGTGACTTTGAGAAGCCTATATGACAGAAAATACCCAAAATTGACAACATTCTAAAAACTGTACCCCTCAAGATGCTCAAAACTACATTCAAGAAGTTTATTAACCCTTCAGGTGCTTCACAGAAACTGAAGCAATGTGGAAGGAAAAAATGAACATTTAACTTTTTTTCACAAAATTTTTATTTAAGACCCAATTTTTTTTTATTTTCACATGGGTAACAGGAGAAAATGGACCCCAAAATTTGTTGTGCAATTTCTTCTGAGCATGCCAATACTTCATATGTGGGGGAAAGCTACTGTTTGGGCGTACGGCAGGGCTCAGAAGGGAAGGAGCGCCATTTGACTTTTTTAAAGCAAAATTGGCTGGAATCGAGAGCGGACACCTTCGCGTTTGGAGAGCCCCTGATATGCCTAAACAGTGGAAATCGCACACGAGTGATCAAATTTTGAAAACTAGACCCATCATGGAATGTATCTAGATGAGTTGCAAGCACCTTGAACTACCAGGTGCTTCACAGAAATTTATAACGCTGAGTCGTGAAAATAAAACATCTATTTTTTTCTACAAAAATGTTCTTTTAGCCCAAATTTTTTTTTGCATAAGGGCAACAGGAGAAAATGGACCCCATAAATGTTGTGCAATCTCTTTAGGGCTGATACCCCATATATGGGTGAAAACTACTGTTTGGGTGCAAGGCAGGGCTCGGAAGGGAGAAGGAGCAGCATTTGACTTTTTGAAAGCAAAATTTGCTGGAATCATTAGCCATGTCACATTTGGAGAGCCACTGATGTGCCATAACAACAGAAACTCCCCATAAGTAGGTTCATTTTACAAACTGCACCTCTCCATGTATTCATTTAGGGGTGCAGTGAGGATGTTGACGCCACATGTGCCTCACAGAAATTTATACCATTGGGCAGTTAAGAAAGAATAATAACATTTTTACAGATAAAATGTTGTTTTAGCCCCAAATTTTTATTTTTTATAAGGGCTTATAGGAAAAAATGGACCTCTCAGTTTGTTGTGCAATTTCTCCTGATTACGCCAATATCCTACATATAATCGGGAACTACTTTTCATACAAAGCTGAGAAGGAAAGTGCAGATTATGGTGCAGATTTTAATTTTATGGTTTGCGGGTGCCATGACCCACTGAAAGAGCACCTGAGGTGCCAGAACAGCAGAACCCCCAATATGTGACCCCATTTTACATACTACACCTCTTGATGAATTCATCTAAGGGTGCAGTGATCATATTGACACCATGGGTGTGTCACCAAAATTTTGTTTTAGCCCCAGATTTTACATATTCACAAGGGTAAAAATGGCACCAAAATTTGACACACAATTTCTACTGAATGTGGAAATACCCCATATGTGGCTGTACAGTACTGCTTAGCCACATGGCGAGACTCAGGAGGGACGAAGTGCTATTTGCCTCTTGCAGCACAGATTTTATTAAAATAGTTTGCAGACTCCGTATACAGAGCCAGTAAGTGCTAGAAGAGCAGAATATCCCCCTCAAGTGACCCATTTAGGAAATTATACCTCTTTGGGAATTTATCTATAATGTAGTGATGATTTTGACTCCATGGGTGTTTTCCAAAAACAAGCAGCAGTGGATATTGCTAAGGAAAAATTGCAAATCTGCTATTGTATTGCCCGTACATTGTAGTGCCCAATACATTGTAGTGCCCAGTACGTTATTCCCAGCTCGTGCTTCTGGAGACATGCTCCCATAAATTAAGCAGGCTCTCATCGCTACAGAAATGTGAAACATGTGGACACTAAATGTGGTTTAGACACACTGTGGGACTCAGCAGGGAGAGGGGCATTTGGATTTGGGAGTGCAGAATTTGCTGGATTACTGTTTGGGGAGCCATAGTGATTTTCCAGAGCCTTTGTGCTACCAGTAACGTGGAAGCTCCTTATATTTCTGTTAACAACTGATGGGTCTGAGTGGGGACTTGCTTTTTTTGTGGATTGAGTTGAAGCTTTTATTGGGAACATTTTACATAATATTTGGGATCACATTTATCCAACACTCTATGCTGAGCACTGACATCGGGGTTTCCATCACTAATGACTTGATTCAGATGAAACCCCCAAGAGATCCATTCACTAAAATGAGGTAGCAGAGGTATTCTGGACTCCGACTGGCCTCTGTCCAGGGCTGTCCTTCTTTTCAAAGGTTAACAAAACTGTGGCCAACGGCACTTTTATGTACGCCTAAAAAGACGGACACCGCTGGATCATAGGCCAGACGACGTCCACAGTGCCTCCATCTGCCTCATTATGAGGAATCTTCCACCAGGGGTTCCGTCTGAATCACGTACTTCAGAGATTTACACGGAAACCCTGGTGTAAGCTCAGAGCGCAGGAGAAATGTGAGCCAGGCCACACTACGATCTTTGGGAGGCATAATGAACAAATCAACAGCAGGTCAAGAATTGGTTTTATATATGTTTTACGTCATTCCTCGTGCGGTATAAGTGATTAGATGATTGTAATTGTTTGGGCCGGCACGATTGCAGAGATATCAGATTTATATAGTTTTTTTTATGTTTGGCTACAGTCACACACAAAAAAATGTTTTTTTTTTGCAAAAGCCAGTTTTTGCATCGCCATATTTTGAGAGCTATTATTTTTCCCTTTTTCTGTCAACAGAGTCATATGAGGGCTTGTTTTTTGTGGGATGTTTTTATTGATACAATTTTTGGGCACATGACATTTTTTTATCATTTTCTATTTCGATTTTTGGAAAGCAAAATAAACAAAAAACAGCAATTCATTAATTGTTTTTTGAGGGTTTTTTATGTTGTTCCCTGTGGGATTTAATTAATAAGGCAGCCTTATTTTTCTGGTCAGTACAACTACAGCGATACCACATTTATATAATTTTTTTTAAGTTGTGGCGCTTTGACACAAAAAAAACAAATTTATAGAAAAAATAATAATTTTGCATCTCTTTATTCTGAGAGCTTTAACTTTTATATTTTTCCGCTGGTGGAGCTGCAGGAGCATTGCTATGCTTTATAACTGTCAGTGCTGAACTGACCAAAGTTAGTTAGATCATGCAGTGCACATGATCTAGCCACCTTGCTAGCCCTGGTGATCCGGATGTCGTCATCGGGTCACCGTGAAAATGATCGGCACCTCGCAGTGATGTTGCAGGGGCACCTATCGGAGGATAGAGGGAGCCCCCTCTCTCTACCTGCCTTCTAAATGCTGCAATCGATATTGATTGCAGCATTTAGAAGGTTACATTTTCGGGAGCGGTGTGGGCACCACTCCTGGCAGTGAGTATCGGGTGTCAGCTCTCACGTCAGCTGAACACTCGGCAGCGATCACGTGTGCACAGCTCCTGTGCGCACAAAATCACCTGGACGTATCCATACGTTCAAGGTCGGTAGGTATCTAACCTAGATGTATGGATGCAACCAAGGTCGTGAAGTGGTTAGCTGTATTGGCGCACCGTGCACGCCGATACAGTAAAGGGAAGCAGTAGCTCTGGATGTGCCTGGGGAAACCTCCTCCTCTGTCTCCCCATTAGATACGCTACTGCTGACAGCCATTTTTGTATGCATGATTATAAAGGGAAGGCTGTCAATTAATTATTAAGACTGCCCACTTGACTCCTAAGACTAGAATAAACAGATTAATTAGTAATATATTTATACTGAATCTTTTCCCACATACCTTTATATCACAGAATCTGTTTATTTATTTTTTTTGCTCTATAACATGATTGTATAACCTTAAGTCTGGGGACCACATGTGAGCTGTAATACCCTTCTGGGTGCCCTCAATTTTCCAGTCTCAAGCAGGCTTGACATTGACTAATAGCTACTTGCATACATTTTCCATGTCAAGGAGAAGAAGCGTATAGGTAGCAACATAGGGACAGGTACAAGTACTAATGGTTCACTGTGTGGCCATCTCTTTTGGCATAATTGGGGAGTACTGTAGCATGGTAAGGGCTAAATGAGGTGAAGTCACGTTGTATGAGTGCTACTATATTCATTGTGTTTTATGGGAGAAGGAAATCCCTCATCTGTTTCAGCATCTCACATTAAAGAGGTTGTCTGGTGAAAAAAACCTAACCCTTTCCATAGGACAGGTGATAATTTATGGAACAATGGGGGTCTAACTGCTGGGGCCAACACTAATTGGTAGAAGGGGGAATTTTTATCCCCAATGGGGCAATTTTATCTCCACTACAAAATGGAGCAGCATCCACTCCATTTATTCTTCATGGGGCTCCTGGAAAAAGCCAAATGCAGCTCTCGGCAGCCACATAGGAAATGAATGCTATTGCTTTTGCCCTGTTAATGAAAACCTTATTTAGACTTTTCACAGATTTAGGTATAAATGAAACACTAATTAAAATATAGGATTAGGAAAGACAATGTAGTAGAGTAAGTAGATATATGACATTCGATCAATAGAAGAGTTAATTGGTGACAGAATTACGTGGCACTCTAGGTGTCCATTTTAACAGATGCTGACAGTGGGGGGACTTTACGATGTTAAAACTGAGATTTACCACTCTTCTTGTTAAAAGATTTTATAAAAAGGGATTTTTGAAGGTGTGGAAAGTGTTTATAGATTTAGGGGTTTCTTGTCTGCTTCAATCTGTGATTGAACTCACTTTCAATCTGTGATTATTTTTTGAGCAGTACCCTGGGGATATGGCCGCACTCGCCATATTTTACCTATGCTCAGTTTTTCTACATGGAAGTCCATGCTTACATCATATGAAAACAATTCTTGTGTTCACTGAAGTTTGAGTGCTTTTTTCTGCTTTATTTCTTCACATATGCCACCAAGACAGAAATGAGGTGATTCTACAAACAGACCCTTATAACAGAAGCTTGTGGGGGTTATGGCCAGACGTTTGCACATAAACTTAAAGAACTTTGCCCTTATAACAGTCTCTCTGTCTAAAACACTCATCATAGCTTATTGGTCGTCATTCTTCACAATGCATTCTTTAGACTATCATCTTCTGATGTATCGTCACTTAGTCCAGACACTACCTCAGTCCAACAAAAACCTGTTTGCATTCCTTCCTTAGCAAACACACCAGTTGTCACATAGAGGGTTGATGGTATAAACATATTTATAGGGACACCACTGTATATTTTCTTTTAGGGCCCATATATACTATGTCAGTCCAATGAAAGTTCTGTAGTCTGTGATGCATTTTTATTCTTATAGAAATACTTCCATAAAGACCCACAAAATATTCAAAAAATGTCTTATAGGTGCTACACCTGGGCCCCCCACCTTTCTAGAGAAATAAGTTTTGCTGAGCTGTGTTTGCTGATTGAACTAATTATCTCTTTTTGAAACTATCAGAGACTTCCAAGAAGATAGCCAAATGCCAACATGACCACTTCACTATCGATTTCAATGGTAAAAACACTTGCTAGAAGCTCCTTTTAATCATTAAACAGGGTTAATAGAACCCTCTGTTTTTGCAATAAATGAGGGCCCCAAAGGTGGGATTTCAAACTATTAGACATTTATAACAAAGTATTGACGAACTTTAGAGTGAATATTTTACAGTAATTTATTTATAAGCAACCGTACTTTAAGGATGTGTTCACATTGCATTTATGCTACTGTCATTGGCTCCATTGAGGTTTACGTCTGAAGCCCTAGAAAAATGGGATTCGGACATTTGCACCGAAGAGGCCATTGACTTTAATAATGCAAACAGGGTCAGACTGGGCACTGTTGGATATAATTTTAGACAATATACGCCTATTTGAAGTGGCCAACAAACCGCAGTCAACCACGTCTTGTGTCAACTTTAAATAGACGTTTACTGACAAAAATGATATGCGACAGAGCACAATGTGACTCTGCCCGCATCATTAAAGTCAATAGCATCATCAACGCAAATGCCTGAAACCCATTTTACAGGGCACCGGACATAAACCTCGACAGAGTCAATAACACTAACCTAAAATGCGATGTGAAGCAAGCTTTATCCTATGTTCGCACATGTTGGGTTTTTCAGCGTCACAAATCTGCAGCAAAACCTAATCTCTGGAAGGAAATCAGCTGCGTCAAAAATGCAGGTTTTGCTGCGATTTTTTTATACGTCTTTTGTGCGTTTTTTCAGTTTTGTTTTTACTCTCCTTCTGTCTCTATTTATACATGTACATAAAGTTCTGTGAAAAAAAAGAACCCCATTCTATTTTGCCATCAAAAACGCTGATGCAAATTTTGTTGCATTTTTGATGCTTTTTTTTCAGTGTTTTTTTCACCACCCATTACTTACCATGGGTGAAAAAAACACTGAAAGAACACTGAAAAAAATGCTGAAAGAAGTGACATGCTCTATTTTCCAAAAACCCAACCAATGCACAAAATACGCAGCAAAAAAAACCAAGATGTGTGAACAGAGAATTCTGGTTTCTCGTAGACTTTGCTGGTACTGCAAAACACAGCAGAAAATTTGCATAAAAATCTGCAGCAAAAAACGCTGAAAAACCCAACATGTGGGAACATAGCCTTAGGCTGAAGCCTACAGATATTTCCATCCTTACCTTAGCCTGAATTTGGTTATGACCTCCAACAATAATGTTAGTGATGTTGCGTATAATATTAATATCAAGCAGAAACTTGACAATCTTAAGCCTACTCTTTCACTTAGGTTGTTTTACTTTAGACCAATTACAATTATAAGAAAACCTTAGTCTTAGCCAATAACAATTACTCACTTAGTAATTAAAGTCACACAAGGATAAAGAAGAACAGAAGTAAGATGAATAGATATAATCACAGAAAATATGAGCATACCGTTTGAGATGGATGGATGAGAAACAAAGGACATTCAGGAGAGAAAAGCTAGTCATATGGTCACCAGGAGTTACAACCAACTTGATGTCTCTTAATAAACATCTGAAATATGTCAGTCTTTCAAGACAAACTCAAGGATAAGCTGCTGCTGAGTACAATGTTGATGTCAAGCTGAACCTTGACTTGCTCAAAGCTACTTGATAGAAACATCAGACTGGGGTTGTTTTGTTTTTGACAAATTATATAAAGACCTTAACCTTTGCCAAATACAATTACTCACATGGGAATCGAAGGTACTAGGGGATAAAGAAACCAGTAATAAGATGGATGATACAATCATAGAAAACTTGAGCATACCTTTGGAGATGGATGGAGGAGAAACAGAAGACAAGACATTCTGGAAAAATGCTACTCATATGGTCACAAGGAGTTGAAACCAACTCGATGTCCCATAATAAATATCTCAAATATGTTAACCATTCAAAACAAACCCAAGAAGTAACTGTTTTATATTTTGCTGTGGAAACCGGGAACTGGTAAATACAGGACGAGTTCCTTTTGGAAAAAATAAAATAATCAACAAGGGATGCTGATCTGCAATCAAGACTCATGGCAAGAAGTGAAAATGGCAGACTTGGAGAATCCATAATCTGAGTCAGAAGATTGTGGAGGCAATCTTGACTGCTTAGTTTTTGCAATTAGTGGTGGTCACGGGTCACAGACCCCCATTAATAACATCTGACATTTGGTTTATGTCTTCTGCACCTATTGATTTGTATATGTAATCTTGTTATCTCTCGTTCACTAAATTTACCTTATCCATCAGTATCCAGGATGAATAAAGAAAAAATTAGATGTGCCAAGTACTTTATGTACTCATCATTGGGCAAATTAGTCGTCAAATTATTTAAGCATTAGTGGCCTTGGTTGCCAACCATCTGTAATTTGATGAACAGTCTTTAAAATAGGGGCATTATTTCCAGATTTTGGTATAATTGGTGCATCTGATTTTTTCTTAATTTTAGGGATAATGTGCTGATTATTGTGATTGCAATTATAATTTCACAACTCACAGTAGATGGTTGTAATGAATGCATATCAGTATATTAGGCCATAGACTTACGCATATCATGTATACTCTATATTATCTGTTGTCATACTCTAATTAACCCATTAAAATGTTACCTATCTGTGATATTTAAAGAATAGCCATGTTCTACCAATAATCCTAGGAGACTTAACCACTTAATTCTGATTATGAGTACCTACATGTATCACCCATCTTTAGTTGCCCTTATTTAAAGGGAATCTGTCAGCAGGATTTCACACCCTAAACTATTTATATATGCTTATAACTCTTTCCCAGCAGTACCTTTATATGGCCAGTCCGTTATTTTGTTACTGAGAAATCACTGTTTGAATTCAGATGCAAATAGCTATGGTAAATCTGAAGCCTCTGTCACTCCAGCTCTATTCCCTCCCATAACCACCTCCTCCTGCTTGACTGATGGCTCGTTTGTCTAAGATCACAAAGCATAGAAACTGTCAGTCAAGCAGGAGGATGCGGTGCTGGAGTGAAAGAGATTTCAGATCTACCATAGCTATTTGCATATCATTTCAAATGCCGATTTCTCAGTAACTGAGGAATGGACTGGCTGTGTAAAGATGTTGCTGGACTTGTCTTTGAAGGAGCTACATGCACATACAGTTATATGAAAAAGTTTGGGCACCCCTATTAATCTTAAGCTTAATGTTTTATAAAAATTGGTGTTTTTGCAACAGCTATTTCAGTTTGATATATGTAATAACTGTTGGACACAGTAATGTTTCTGCCTTGAAATGAGGTTTATTGTACTAACAGAAAATGTGCAATCTGCATTCAAACTAAATTTGACATGTGCATAATTTTGGGCACCCTTATCATTTTCTTGTTTTAAATACTCCTACCTACTTTTTACTGACGTACTAAAGCACTTTTTTTGGTTTTGTAACCTCATTGAGCTTTGAACTTCATAGCCAGGTGTATGCAATCATGAGAAAAGCTACTTAAAGTGGCCACTTGCAAGTTGTTCTCCTGTTTGAATCTCCTCTGAAGAGTGGCATCATGGGCTCCTCAAAACAACTGTCAAATGATCTGAAAACAAAGATTATTCAACATAGTTGTTCAGGGGAAGGATACAAAAAGCAGTCTCAGAGATTTAACCTGTCAGTTTCCACTGTGAGGAACATAGTAAGGAAATGGAAGAACACAGGGACAGTTCTTGTTAAGGCCTGAAGTTGCAGGCCAAGAAAAACATCAGAAAGGCAGAGAAGAAGAATGGTGAGATCAGTCAAGGACAATCCTCAGACCACCTCCAGAGGGCTGCAGCATCAACTTGCTGCAGATGGTGTCACTGTGCATCGATCAACTATACAACGCACTTTGCACAAGGAGAAGCTGTATGGGAGAGTGATGCGAAAGAAGCCGTTTCTGCAAGTACGCCACAAACAGAGTCGGCTGAGGTATGCAAAAGCACATTTGGAGAATTCAATTTCTTTTTGGAAGAAGGTCCTGTGGACTGATGAAACCAACATTGAGTTGTTTGGTCATACAAAAAGGCGTTATGCATGGCGGCAAAAAAACAGAATTCCAAGAAAAACACTTGCTACCCACAGTAAAATTTGGTGGAGGTTACATCATGCTTTGGGGCTGTGTGGCCAATGCCGGCACCGGGAATCTTGTTAAGGTTGAGGGACGCATGGATTCCACTCAGTATCAGCAGATTCTTGACAATAATATTCAAGAGTCAGTGATAAAGTTGAAGTTACGCAGGGGATGGATCTTTCAGCAAGACAATGATCCAAAACACCGCTCCAAATCTACTCAGGCATTCATGCAGAGGAACAATTACAATCTTCTGGAATAGCCATCCCAGTCCCCAGACCTGAATATCATTGAACATCTGTGGGATCATTTGAAGAGGGCTGTCCATGCTCGGCGACCATCAAACTTAACTGAACTGGAATTGTTTTGTAAAGAGGAATGGTCAAAAATACCTTCATCCAGAATCCAGGAACTCATTAAAAGCTACAGGAAGCGACTAGAGGCTGTTATTTTTGCAAAAGGAGGATCTACTAAATATTAATGTCACTTTTCTGGTGAGGTGCCCATACTTATGCACCTGTCAAATTTTGTTTGAATGCAGATTGCACATTTTCTGTTAGTACAATAAACCTCATTTCAAGGCCGAAACATTACTGTGTCCAACAGTTATTACATATATCAAACTGAAATAGCTGTTGCAAAAACACCAATTTTTATAAAACATTAAGCTTAAGATTAATAGGGGTGCCCAAACTTTTTCATGTAACTGTATAAATAATTTGGGGTGTGAAATCCTGCTGACAGATTCCTGTCACGCAATTTCACGCTTTGAACTAAAAAAGCTCTGTTACATCCTCCACTGAGTGATTACCTAACAGGTACATCATAAGGCCTTATGAAACATCACAGATTTTTGTAATATGCAAAAAAATGATACTATTGTCATAAGTGTTTTTGATTCAATTTTCATCAGTATTTGGTCAGTGTTAGTTTTTACCATAAATGATTTTCTCGTATGAAAAAATAAACAAATAAATCAATAAATCACATAGCTTCTCCTATTCATTGCAGTGTTAATCACGGTCAGTGAACAAATTGCTTCTGTAATGTTTACAGACCCATAGACATATGTGGGTGATTTTGATCCCTGACCTACACTTGTCCATGAACATGACAAAAAAAGAGAGGGGGTGACAAGTGCACATAGGGTGATATTGAAAGTTACAGACAAGAGGGGAGTTATAGAGTTGCTCACCTGAAAAGGTTGTGATTGTCACAACTCCAATAATTGCCCGTGGATATTACAGCTGCTGCAGTTCTGTTGGCAAATGAAGGTAAACCCTCTTTTATATGTATACAAAAATGAATTTTGGAAAATACAAAGCGTTAATTCAAGTTATGCAGATCCTGCAAAAAAAGGTGTTTGGCTGGCTGCCATTTTGCTGAACGGTCAGCAAATTAAAAAAAAAATCTATATGGTGGCATGTAAAAATATAGGCACTCCTGGTCAAAATTACTGTTATTGTGACCAGTTAAACAAGTTGAAGATGAAATGATCTCTAAAAGGCCTAAAGTTAAAGATGACACATTTTCTTTGTATTTTAGACAGATATATATATATATATATATATATATATATATATACACCGCGTGCAGAATTATTAGGCAAATGCGTATTTTGATCACTTTGATACTTTTTATACATGTTGTCCTACTCCAAGCTGCATAGGCTTGAGAGCCAACTACCAATCTGGTGATGTGCATCTCTGTAATGAGGAGGGGTGTTGTCTAATGACATTGACACCCTATATAAGGTGTGCTTAATTATTAGGCAACTTCCTTTCCTTTGGCAAAATGGGTCAGAAGATAGATTTGACGGGCTCTGAAAAGTCCAAAATTGTGAGATGTCTTGCAGAGGGATGCAGCAGTCTTGTAATTTCCAAACTTTTGAAGCGTGATCACCGAACAATCAAGCGTTTCATGGCAAATAGCCAACAGGCTCGCAAGAAGCGTGTTGGCCAAAAAAGGCGCAAAATAACTGCCCATGAATTGAGGAAAATTAAGCGTGAAGCTGCCAAGATGCCATTCACCACCAGTTTTGCCATATTTCAGAGCTGCAACGTTACTGGAGTATCAAAAAGCACAAGGTGTGCGATACTCAGGGACATGGCCAAGGTAAGGAAGGCTGAAAAACGACCACCTTTGAATAAGAAACATAAGATAAAATGTCAAGAATGGGCCAAGAAATATCTTAAGACTGATTTTTCAAAGGTTTTATGGACTGATGAAATGAGAGTGACTCTTGATGGGCCAGATGTATGGACCAGAGGCTGGATCAGTAAAGGGCAGAGAGCTCCACTCCGACTCAGACGCCAGCAAGGTTGAGGTGGGGTATTGGTATGGGCTGGTATCATCAAAGATGAACTTATGGGACCTTTTCGGGTTGAGGATGGAGTGAAGCTCAACTCCCAGACCTACTGCCTGTTTCTGGAAGACAACTTCTACAAGCAGTGGTACAGGAAGAAGTCAGTATCGTTCAAGAAAAAGATGATTTTCATGCAGGACAATGCTCCATCACATGCATCCAACTACTCCACAGCGTGGCTGGCCAGTAAAGGTCTAAAAGAAGAAAAAATAATGACATGGCCCCCTTGTTCACCTGATCTGAACCCCATAGAGAACCTGTGGTCCATCATAAAATGTGAGATCTACAGGGAGGGAAAACAGTACATCTCTCGGAACAGTGTCTGGGAGGCTGTGGTGGCTGCTGCACGCAATGTTGATCGAAAACAGATCAAGCAACTGACAGAATCTATGGATGGAAGGCTGCTGAGTGTCATCATAAAGAAGGGTGGCTATATTCATCACTAATTTTTTTTGTTTTTGTTATTGCATGTCAGAAATGTTTATTTCTATTTTTGTGCATTGATATTGGTTTACCTGGTGAAAATAAACAAGTGAGATGGGATTATATTTGGTTTTTATTAAGTTGCCTAATAATTCTGCACAGTAATAGTTATGTCACGGGTGTGTCGCCACGAAGATCGTCACGATTACACAGCCTGACTTCTCGCAGCTGAGTTTTTGGTGCTTTGTGTTTTTCGGCAGTGAGGGAGTTAACTCTCTCTCTCTCTGTGCTAGACGAGGTCCAGCCTCGCCCAGCTGCAATCAATGCTGCTGTAGTGGGACTCCTTCAAATGCCTGCCGGTCTGTTAGGGAAGTGTCGGTGAAAGCATTTCATACAGACAAACAGAGCGGATCGTGGTGTTTTGGAGTTCTGAGCTAAGTGTATTTGGTGTGATTTTTCCCTTCCTCGCTTTATCTTTTATCTCCTTTCCCGTTGGTGTTCCCTCTGTTGTAGTGAGTAGTTTTTGTATGCAAGGTGGTTTTTGTTTGACCCTTGTACTGTCTCGTTCGTCTAAGTACTGAGTGTTGGCATATTATTTCCTGTCCCCTATTGTTGTGATCGGGGTCCTTCTCAGGACTAGATTACTGAGGTGCAGGGATCCTCAGGAGGTAGGGGTTACGCTGGTGGCCTGGACCTCTGTACCTTTAACAGTACCTCCAGGTAGAGGGATTAGTCAGGGCCCCAGCTTAGGGTCAGCTTAGGCCCCTGACCTCCTGTACGCAGAGACAGCGTGACATTTTCACCGACCAACTAAGATTCTCTCCAGCTACCATGGATCCAGTAGCCAGTCTAGCTCGGCAGTTGCAGAGTTTGTCCATGGAGCTGGCGGACGTTAGGTCTAAGGTTTTATATCCCCAGGAGCAAGCCGGACCAGAACCTAAAGTAGCTCTCCCTGACAGGTTCACTGGGGGGCGGGACAAGTTTTTTGTTTTCCGGGAGGCATGCAAGTTGTACTTTCGGCTGCGGCCTCGGTCATCGGGGAGTGAAGAACAAAGGGTGGGAATTGTCATCTCGCTCCTACAAGGGGACCCACAATCTTGGGCGTTCTCTCTTCGCCCGGGCTCCCCGGCTCTCCAGTCAGTGGATCGGTTTTTTGCAGCTCTGGGTCTCTTATATGATGACCCAGATCGGATCTCCCTTGCTGAATCTAAGTTACGTAGGATCCAGCAGGGAGATCGTCCGGCGGAGGAATTCTGTTCGGAGTTCCGTAGGTGGGCCACGGACACCCAGTGGAATGACCCGGCTCTTAGGAGCCAGTTTTGTCAAGGTTTATCCGACAAATTAAAGGATGTGTTGGCACAGTATGACCCTCCCGCGTCACTGGAAGCCGCTATGGCCCTTGCTATTCGCATTGACAGACGGCTTCGGGAGAGGTGCGGGATAACTCCGTTCCCTGTGATGACTCCACCTCCTACAAGGTCCCCTCATATGGAGGTTCCCCTGGTCAGTCCAGAGGAGCCTATGCAATTAGGAGGCACTACAACGTTTCCTGGGGTTTGCTAATTATTACCGGAAGTTCATTCGTAATTTCTCGTCCATGGTTAAGCCTCTCACAGACATGACTAAAAAGGGGACGGATTTTTCTAGGTGGTCTGACAAGGCTTGTCAAGCATTCTCCTCCTTGAAAAAATGTTTTGCCTCGGCACCCATACTCATTCAACCTGATGCGTCACAGCCGTTCATTGTAGAGGTAGACGCTTCCGAGGTAGGGGTGGGAGCAGTATTGTCACAAGGTTCGTCCCCTGGTAAGTGGCATCCGTGCGCCTTTTTCTCTAAAAAATTGTCGTCCGCTGAGAGGAATTACGATGTCGGCAATAGGGAACTCTTGGCCATTAAGTTAGCTTTTGAGGAGTGGCGCCACTTTTTAGAGGGGGCAGTCCATCCGGTCACCGTCATCACCGATCACAAGAACCTGCTATATCTGGAGTCCGCAAAACGTCTGAATCCCAGACAAGCTAGTTGTTCATTGTTTTTTACCAGGTTTAATTTTGTCGTTACATATCGTCCTGGGTCAAAAAATGTAAAGGCGGATGCCTTATCTCGTAGTTTTTCTGGGGCCGGGAATACGGACGACCCGGTTCCTATCCTTCAGGAGGGGGTGGTGGTTTCAGAAGTATGCTCTGAGCTTGAGGAGGAGGTATTGGAGGGTCAGGGGGACGCCCCTGTTGGACCTCCGGGGAGACTGTTTGTTCCAGATCAGTTGCGACAAAAGGTGATCGAGGCACATCATAACTCAGTTTTTGCAGGACACCCGGGGAGTAAAGCAACGGTGGATCTCCTCTCGCGTCGGTTTTGGTGGCCTAACTTACATAAGGAGGTGGTAACTTTTGTCGTGTCCTGTGGGGTTTGTGCGCGCTCTAAGACCTCACATACCCGTCCGTCTGGGACCCTCTTACCTTTGAAGATCCCGGAGCGTCCTTGGACTCATCTGTCTATGGACTTTATTACGGACCTCCCGCCGTCCTCGGGTAAAACGGTCATACTCGTTGTAGTAGACAGGTTCAGCAAGATGGCACATTTTATCGCTCTTCCTGCTCTTCCTAATGCTAAAACTCTTGCGCAGGTGTTCATTGGGGAGATTGTGAGGCTTCACGGGGTACCCTCCGAGGTGGTGTCAGATCGGGGGTCTCAGTTTGTGTCCAAATTCTGGAAGGCGTTTTGTACACGGCGGGGGATGCATTTATCGTTCTCATCGGCTTTTCATCCTCAGACCAATGGTCAGACGGAACGTATGAACCAGAGCTTGGAGACATATCTCCGGTGTTTTGTGTCAGAGAACCAGGAGGACTGGGCTTCTTTCTTACCTCTGGCAGAGTTTGCTCTTAATAATAGGCGGAGCGAGTCCACTGGTAAGTCCCCGTTTTTTGGAGCATATGGTTTTCACCCCCAGTTTTGTACTTTCAGTAGGGGGGGCTCTTCGGGGGTTCCTGAGGAGGAACGATTTTCCTCATCACTCGCTTCAGTATGGAGAGGGGTGCTGAAGAATCTGAATACTATGGGGAACCGATACAAACGTATGGCTGATAGGAGGAGAGTGTCTGGTCCGGACCTAAGTGTGAACGATCGGGTATGGTTGTCTACCAGGAATATAAAACTTAAGGTTCCCTCCTGGAAACTGGGTCCCAGGTTCATCGGGCCGTACAGGATCAGTTCTATAATTAATCCGGTGGCATTCCGTCTTGACCTCCCCCCTACGTTTAAAATTCACAACGTGTTCCACAGATCGTTGCTTAAGAGGTATGTGGCGCCGGTGGTACCGTCACCTTTACCTCCCCCTCCAGTGGTGGTCAATGGTAACTTGGAGTTCCAGGTATCGAGGGTCATTGATTCACGCTTTAATCGCTGGTCCCTTCAGTACCTGGTTCATTGGAAGGGGTATGGTCCTGAGGAGAGGATGTGGGTTCCTGCGTCGGATATTAACGCAGACCGATTAGTTCGGGCCTTCCACACGACTCACCCGGATAAACCTGGCCCTGAGGGTCCGGAGGCCCCTTGTAGAAGGGGGGGTACTGTCACGGGTGTGTCGCCACGAAGATCGTCACGATTACACAGCCTGACTTCTCGCAGCTGAGTTTTTGGTGCTTTGTGTTTTTCGGCAGTGAGGGAGTTAACTCTCTCTCTCTCTGTGCTAGACGAGGTCCAGCCTCGCCCAGCTGCAATCAATGCTGCTGCAGTGGGACTCCTTCAAATGCCTGCCGGTCTGTTAGGGAAGTGTCGGTGAAAGCATTTCATACAGACAAACAGAGCGGATCGTGGTGTTTTGGAGTTGTGAGCTAAGTGTATTTGGTGTGATTTTTCCCTTCCTCGCTTTATCTTTTATCTCCTTTCCCGTTGGTGTTCCCTCTGTTGTTGTGAGTAGTTTTTGTATGCAAGGTGGTTTTTGGTTTGACCCTTGTACTGTCTCGTTCGTCTAAGTACTGAGTGTTGGCATATTATTTCCTGTCCCCTATTGTTGTGATCGGGGTCCTTCTCAGGACTAGATTACTGAGGTGCAGGGATCCTCAGGAGGTAGGGGTTACGCTGGCGGCCTGGACCTCTGTACCTTTAACAGTACCTCCAGGTAGAGGGATTAGTCAGGGCCCCAGCTTAGGGTCAGCTTAGGCCCCTGACCTCCTGTACGCAGAGACAGCGTGACAAGTTACCTGCACAAACAGATATCCTCCTAAGACAGCCAAATCTAAAAAAAAAACACTCCAACTTCCAAAAATATTAAGCTTGGATATTTATGAGTCTTTTGGGTTGATTGAGAACATAGTTGTTGATCAATAATAAAAATAATCCTCTAAAATACAACTTGCCTAATAATTCTGCACACAGTGTATGTATATAAACATACAGTCATATGAAAAAGTTTGGGCACCCCTATTAATCTTAAGCTTAATGTTTTATAAAAATTGGTGTTTTTGCAACAGCTATTTCAGTTTGATATATGTAATAACTGTTGGATACAGTAATGTTTCTGCCTTGAAATGAGGTTTATTGTACTAACAGAAAATGTGCAATCTGCATTCAAACAAAATTTGACAGGTGCATAAGTATGGGCACCTCACCAGAAAAGTGACATTAATATTTAGTAGATCCTCCTTTTGCAAAAATAACAGCCTCTAGTCGCTTCCTGTAGCTTTTAATGAGTTCCTGGATCCTGGATGAAGGTATTTTTGACCATTCCTCTTTACAAAACAATTCCAGTTCAGTTAAGTTTGATGGTCGCCGAGCATGGACAACCTCTTCAAATGATCCCACAGATGTTCAATGATATTCAGGTCTGGGGACTGGGATGGCCATTCCAGAACATTGTAATTGTTCCTCTGCATGAATGCCTGAGTAGATTTGGAGCGGTGTTTTGGATCATTGTCTTGCTGAAAGATCCATCCACTGCGTAACTTCAACTTTATCACTGATTCTTGAACACTATTGCCAAGAATCTGCTGATACTGAGTGGAATCCATGCGTCCCTCAACTTTAACAAGATTCCCAGTGCCGGCATTGACCACACAGCCCCAAAGCATGATGGAACCTCCACCAAATTTTACTGTGGGTAGCAAGTGTTTTTCTTGGAATGCTGTGTTTTTTTGCCACCATGCATAACGCCTTTTTGTATGACCAAACAACTCAATCTTGGTTTCATCAGTCCACAGGACCTTCTTCCAAAAAGAAATAGGCTTCTTCAAATGTGCTTTTGCATACCTCAGCCGACTCTGTTTGTGCATACTTGCAGAAACGGCTTCTTTCGCATCACTCTCCCATACAGCTTCTCCTTGTGCAAAGTGCGCTGTATAGTTGACCGATGCACAGTGACACCATCTGCAGCAAGTTGATGCTGCAGCTCTCTGGAGGTGGTCTGAGGATTGTCCTTGACTGATCTCACCATTCTTCTTCTCTGCCTTTCTGATGTTTTTCTTGGCCTGCCACTTCTGGCCTTAACAAGAACTGTCCCTATGTTCTTCCATTTCCTTACTATGTTCCTCACAGTGGAAACTGACAGGTTAAATCTCTGAGACAGCTTTTTGTATCCTTCCCCTGAACAACTATGTTGAATAATCTTTGTTTTCAGATCATTTGACAGTTGTTTTGAGGAGCCCATGATGCCACTCTTCAGAGGAGATTCAAACAGGAGAACAACTTGCAAGTGGCCACTTTAAGTAGCTTTTCTCATGATTGCATACACCTGGCTATAAAGTTCAAAGCTCAATGAGGTTACAAAACCAAAAAAAGTGCTTTAGTAAGTCAGTAAAAAGTAGGCAGGAGTATTTAAAACAAGAAAATGATAAGGGTGCCCATACTTATGCACCGGTCAAATTTTGTTTGAATGCAGATTGCACATTTTCTGTTAGCACAATAAACCTCATTTCAAGGCAGAAACATTACTGTGTCCAACAGTTATTACATATATCAAACTGAAATAGCTGTTGCAAAAACACCAATTTTTATAAAACATTAAGCTTAAGATTAATAGGGGTGCCCAAACTTTTTCATATGACTGTATATATATATATACATATATATATATACAGTACAGACCAAAAGTTTGGACACATCTCATTTAAAGATTTTTCTGTATTTTGATGACTATGAAAATTGTACATTCACACTGAAGGCATCAAAACTATGAATTAACACATGTGGAATTATATACTTAGCACAAAAGTGCGAAACAACTGAAAATATGTCTTATATTCTAGGTTCTTCAGAGTAGCCACCTTTTGCTTTGATGACTGCTTTGCACACTCTTGGCATTCTCTTGATGAGCTTCAAGAGGTGGTCACCGGAAATGGTTTTCACTTCACAGGTGTGCCCTGTCAGGTTTAATAAGTGGGATTTTTTGCCTTATAAATGGGGTTGGGGCCATCAGTTGTGTTGTGCAGAAGTCTGGTGGATACACAGCTGATAGTCCTACTGAATAGACTGTTAGAATTTGTATTATGGCAAGAAAAAAGCAGCTAAGTAAAGAAAAACGAGTGGCCATCATTACTTTAAGAAATGAAGGTCAGTCAGTCCGAAAAATTGGGAAATCATTGAAAGTGTCCCCAAATGCAGGTGCAAAAACCATCAAGCGCTACAAAGAAACTGTCTCACATGAGGACCGCTCCAGTAAACGAAGACCAAGAGTCACCTCTGCTTCTGAGGATAAGTTTATCCGAGTCACCAGCCTCAGAAATTGCAGGTTAGCAGCAGCTCAGATTAGAGACCAGGTCAATGCCACACAGAGTTCTTGCAGCAGACACATCTCTTCAACAACTGTTAAGAGGAGACTTTGTGCAGCAGGCCTTCATGGTAAAATAGCTGCTAGGAAACCACTGCTAAGGACAGGCAACAAGCAGAAGAGACTTGTTTGGGCTAAAGAACACAAGGAATGGACATTAGACCAGTGGAAATCTGTGCTTTGGTCTGATGAGTCCAAATTTGAGATCTTTGGTTCCAACCACCGCGTCTTTGTGCGACGCAGAAAAGGTGAACGGATGGACTCTACATGCCTGGTTCCCACCGTGAAGCATGGAGGAGGAGGTGTGATGGTGTGGGGGTGCTTTGCTGGTGACACTGTTGGGGATTTATTCAAAATTGAAGGCATACTGAACCAGCATGGCTACCACAGCATCTTGCAGCGGCATGTATTCCATCCGGTTTGCGTTTAGTTGGACCATCATTTATTTTTCAACAGGACAATGACCCCAAACACACCTCCAGGCTGTGTAAGGGCTATTTGACCAAGAAGGAGAGTGATGGGGTGCTACGCCAGATGACCTGGCCTCCACAGTCACCAGACCTGAACCCAATCGAGATGGTTTGGGGTGAGCTGGACCGCAGAGTGAAGGCATAAGGGCCAACAAGTGCTAAGCATCTCTGGAAACTCCTTCAAGATTGTTGGAAGACCATTTCCGGTGACTACCTCTTGAAGCTCATCAAGAGAATGCCAAGAGTGTGCAAAGCAGTCATCAAAGCAAAAGGTGGCTATTTTGAAGAACCTAGAATATAAGACATATTTTCAGTTGTTTCACACTTTTTTGTTAAGTATATAATTCCACATGTGTTAATTCATAGTTTTGATGCCTTCAGTGTGAATGTACAATTTTCATAGTCATGAAAATACAGAAAAATCTTTAAATGAGAATTTGTGTCCAAACTTTTGGTCTGTACTTTATATATATATTTGTTTATATACATATATATATGTATGTATATATATATATATATATATATATATATATATATATATATATATATATATATCTGTCTAAAATACAAAGAAAATGTGTCATCTTTAACTTTAGGCCTTTTAGAGATCATTTCATCTTCAACTTGTTTAACTGGTCACAATAACAGTAATTTTGACCAGGGGTGCCTACACTTTTACATGCCACCATATAGATTTTTTTTTTTTAATTTGCTGACCGTTCAGCAAAATGGCAGCCAGCCGAACACCTTTTTTTGCAGGATCTGCATAACTTGAATTAACACTTTGTATTTTCCAAAATTCATTTTTGTATATTTGAGTAGAATTCAATTCCTCTCGGATAAATTTTCTCATCTCTAGTGATAAGTTTTCTTTAGGCCTCTTTCACACGTCCTGATATATCCAGTACTGGAAAAAACAGTACCGGAGATATTCATGTCCGTGTGTGGCATACGTGTGGCATCTGTGTGCCACCCGTTTGCCTCATCAGTATCATGCTTACCGGCGCATGGGAAACAGTGGTGCAGTTTGCGCTGTTCCCCAGCGCCGGTGATGGAGGCAGCTCTCATCATTGTCCCCTGCTTGCGCTGATCTTAGCGTGAGCAGGGGACAATGATGAGAATTGCCTCCAGCACCCGGTGCTGGAGAACAACGCAAACTGTAGTGCTGTTTCCCAGGCGTCAACATGTGTCACACTGATGACACATGGATGTCATTTGTGTGTAATCAGTGTGCACATGTGTGGGACGTTTTGAGGCCCGTGCGGCGTGCAAAAAATGGACATGTCAGTGTGTTTTGCCCACGGATACACGGTCCGTGGAAACACACAAATATGTGCGCAGACTGATTCATTTGAATGGGTCTACATGTGTAAGTGTCTCCAGTATGTGTGAAAACTGTCATCACACGTACCAGAGACACTGACATGTGATGGGGACCTTAATGAGTGTTCCTGTAGTAGGGACTACCACCAATCTCTTACCTGTACTAAAAAGTTACATTCCCAGCTAAATGTGGACAAGCCATCATGCTATATAGAGGAGTGAGCTTTCATAATATATTTTTCAATCTCTTTCATTGCATTAATAGACAAATGCCAGAAGTACAAATCTGAATAATACTTTAATTTCCACACATAAATTTACATGAACATTAGTCATGTTGAATACATGACTAGTCATTTGATAGGCACCAACAAATTCATTGCTATGGCGTCTTAAAGGAGTTGCCCAGACAAAAAAAAGTTCCCCATCGGCTTGGAGTTGTAGAAATTAACAAACTAAGTGACATCAACTAATATCATTGTTTCAATAGCTGCAAGACCACTGTGGCCTGTGATTGGCTGCAGTGGTCAGGTAACTTGAATCATGCATGTTTTTCTGATGATGTACTGCTCAAATCACCTGATTGCTGTGGTGGAACGGTGACGTGTCCTCTTTCTGTGTTAGCACAGACCACGGAGTGGACTGCGCTGGATCCAGTTGGGTGTTGGAAGGTGAGTATCACTTAGTTATTTTGTTACAGCATCAATACTCCGTGGAACTTTTCTCTATGGCTACGAGAACTACTTTAAAGTATTTTATTACAATTGGCTTGAAGAAAAATATATGTTCACACTCAGTAATATATTGAATAGAGGCTACTAGAAGAAACTGATCACTGGGAGAACTATTATAAAACACTCACTCATTGCTCAGCTCACTCATCCTTGAGTCCTACAGCTAAAAAAAGTAAGTGTCTACAATATAAGTAACAGCTTGGAACGACAATTGTAACATGGCATAGCAGCATATCATATTCCATATGCTACTAGCTAACAGTGCATGCTTTTATTCATTCATTACCAGGGCTTCATTTCTATTGCTTGTTGTCATAGATTTCACATGGCGATATTTTATGAATAAAGCAACCATTTTTTGTAAAAAACGTTTGTGTAAATATTCATATATGGAGTTTTTCTGCGTGTCTGGAACATTTAGAAACACAGCAGTTTATTCCAATGTGTCATACATACTGTAGGCATAGAGTGACATATGTTGCTCATAATCCACATTGTAAAAATACATTTATTTACTGCAGTCCTTTCCATGTAGCGCAGTCTACAACCCCATTTCATATGGTGAAAAAAAGAAGGTTGTACATAGTGGCCAAGTGTACGCTAAAAGAACACGCATTTGGCATCTGCTGAGTTAGTATTGCCTTGTATGTGCATTTGGCATATAAGTATATGTGCTGGTAACCAGTGGCATAACCTGAAGCTTGTGGGCCCCAATGTAAAATGTCCAATGCGTCGCCCAACTAAAACAGGTATTTAATAGTAACAGTCTTTTCAAATGTCCTGTTAGTCTCAAGGGCCTGGGTGCAGTTGCAACATCTGAACCCATTATAGATACGCCCTTGCTGATATACCTATCGTAGAGCAATAATGAAATGTGAACACAACCTAAGCCTTTGAAAAGTATTTACGTATATAAATACCATGGCCCACTTTGCCCATGGGTTTGCTAAATTTGATAATATAATATGGTTATCCACATTCAGGCTAGTAGAACCTCAGGGAGTTTGGTTCTCCTAGACATATTATGGTGGTCTAAAACCTGCTAATTTGTTCATTCACATATATTGTGGCTGTTAGGGGGTTTACCAAGGAGCACAACCACCACCTGATGTCTGGACGATAATAACATTTTAAAAATATATTTTGATACTCTATAATGTGTGCAATTGAACATTGCCAAAGATAGTGTTAATGTGTTAGAGCAACGAGAAACATGACAAGAGACATATAACCTGCAAGACTTATACCTACTTACTGCTGTGAAAATATTAAGCTTGAGGACTCATTAAGAGAGTATAATCACCACCCTTGCTTGAGTTATCCTGCGTAAATTTGTTTCAAATTAACCCTACCATCTCTGTATCCATGGAAAAATGCAAGAGCGCAATAGGGTCTTATCCAATTAATAAATGTTACATAAAAGTATTAAAAACTGCTCACCTAGTAGGATTGGAGGGACACAACACCTATAAATCCTGGATTCCAAATGCTGCAGCTTCCTATGGATGTGTCAGAGATAGATGCTGGGAAAGGAAGTTGTTTCTGCGCTCTCTGGAGTCACGACAAAACATTAGTATGGATAAAAATGTAAGTTTATTGTCCACGCATTTCATGCCATTATGTATGGTTGTCCTGAGGAAGGAGTCGGTGGACTCTGAAACGCGTAGACAATAAACCTACATTTTTATCCATACTAATGGTTTGTCGTGACTCCAGAGAGCGCAGAAACAACTTCCTTTCCCAGCATCTATCTCTGTATCCATAGCTCTACCTTTCATGAGCTGGAGGTTATGTTTACGGACAAAGCGCCACACAAAAGTTCTGACCTGTTTACCTGTCCCTATTCCTGTTAGAAAACCAATCCAATAGTTGATTTCTAACCAAGAGTATTACTTTTAAGAGTTTTTAATTTTAGATTTTTTTTTGTGACTTAGTGCACCATTTAAAGGGGTTGTCCAGGATTTGAAAAACCTGGCTGCTTTCTTCACGGACCATACAATCCATGTGTAGGCATAGCGGAGTTTAAGGAAGAAAGTAGACACTTTTTCTAAAATTGGACAATGTAAACCCTTAAAATAATTATGCTCTCATGTGACACATTTCAGTGGCAGAAATTTGAATATATCTTAATAGGGAATGCAAAATCCCATGCACATTCTGGATTTAGAAAACCTATTAAGATGGATTCAAGCACCAAAAGTATGCCAGATGTGAACATATTGTACTAGATCTTTTTCAATTTATTATTAACTAATGCCTGTGTTACATTTATGATGAAATCATAAATGTGATCATGATTTTATATCCATAAAATAAAGGTACGAGCATGAGAAAAAAGAGAAAAAAATTGCTTCTTCCAGCACTATCTGAGAAACGAAGAACAGTCTTTACATCTGGTTTCTAGTTTTTTTTTCCAATTAAATTACCACTTCAGTATTGCTGAAGAAAAGTCCACAGCAATTATTCAATTCTGCACTTTGTCAAACATGCTTGCTGACTAATTCCAGGTTAAATGTGATAATGATCCAATTTTGAGTTGATAGATAGACTTTCTGGTACAAATGTAGCATGACTGCATGCTTCTGGAGCTATGGGACATCGAAAAAATGAGAGAAACTGGAACTAATTGACATATATATGACATCATTATAAGATGAAAGAGATTTTCGGTCATATGTGAGGGAAATAAGGTAATGGTTGCTTATAAAGTTTGTATAACCAAACTGTATTATCAAATTAAGTGGTTACTTATCAGCAATGTTTTCTTGAAATACTTGGGAAAACAACCTGACATATATTGTTAAGGGGAAAAGTCACAGGAAACCAAGGAGATTTATTTATTTGATAAATGCTGTGTTTTACAGTAGCAGAGCACATGTTTAGTCCAAGTCGGACAGCTGGGAGAGGCTTTGGAAATGACGTCCATAAAACCTGGACTGACAAATACTATTCATAATTTTAGTTATCATCCAACAAACACACCTGCTATCCTACGATGCACCATATGTTTCTCTGATCATAAGAAATCAATGTACAAGAAAAATGGAATGTTCATATGTAAAGTCCTGGAGATGGTGGCTACATGGTTCCGAGCCATGTTGTGCAATATGTGAGTTTTCTTTCCTGGTTCCTGGCCCCACATGGTCTATTTGTTGGGATGCAGAATGGGGGAAATGATTCTTGTAAGAGTATGTTCACAGAGTTTTTTATACAAAAACAAAGATTTCTAGTGGAAACCACTTTAGGAAGTGCTCCTTGTTTGTGAGTTTTTAGAGGAGTTTTGAGGAATTTTTGACGTGTTCTCCAAGAGCTGTTTTTCCTAAAGCTTTATGCAGCTTTTTGATTGTACAGTGTCTCGTTTGGAGCAGATTACATCGGGATTCACTTCAAAGAAGTCAGACAAGAAAAAAAACACTGAAAAGACAGAGAAGATGACCAACAAAGTGATTTTATGATAGAAATGAATAGGAAAAGTCTTTCAAGCATTGTTCAGGAGTTTTTTGAAGCTGACCTGCTCTAAAAAAAAATTAAAAGAAAACTCTGGGTGCATATAGTTTAAGAGAGTAATTACTTATGTTCAAAGCCCTTAGTGGGTCACCTAAGGTAATGTCTATCAAGATGGTGGGGGGGATGTCCAGAACTGATAATCATGTTTCATGGGGATCACCACAGAATCTCCTTCACTCAGATGGTGTTTAATAATGTTCTGAACCATATTTTAATGTGTTACACGTGTATCTTCCTTCCCTGCATTATAGGGACGGAGGAAGGATGGAGGATGTTACTTATAAGAGGGTTATTGTTTATGTTTAAAGATCTGGTTGGCAGGGGTGTCAAACTCATTTTTACCGAGGGCCACATCAGCATTATAGTTGGCTTCAATGGGCCACTTGTAATTGTAAGGGCTCATGCAGATATTTGTGCAAAATAGAATGATCATGGACTGCAATGCACAGACTGGTCAGGGGCTATAAGAAAGAGAGCTGTCTCTGGTTAGGGAGGCTATAAGACTGCTCACCCTGGGTAGTAGGACTATAAGTCAGCTGTCCCTGGGTAGTAGGTCTAAGGGAGCTGTCCCTGTGTAGTAGGCCTAAGTGAGCTGTCCCTGGGTAGTAGGGCTAAGAGCGCTGTCCCTAGGTAGTAGGGCTAAGAGTGCTGTGCCTGGTTAGTAGGGTTAAGAGAGCTGTCACTGGGTAGAATGACTAAGAGAGCTGTCCCTGGGTAGTAGGGCTAAGAGAGCTGTGCCAGACCTCAGAGTTTAAGATGGACTGCCCCCTATGTTAAGTACTGGCTGTGTCACCTCTGATTTAAAGATGAAACCACACAAAAGTTCAGGCTGACTGCATTCAGTTTGTGCTGGCAGATTGCGTTCACAGCATTCACTGTTTTTGCTGGCTGACTGCGATAACTGTGTTCACCGTTTGTGAAGGCTGACTGCGATCACTGTGTTCACCGTTTCTGTTGGCTTACTGAGCTCAAGGCGTTCATGGTTTGTGCTGGCTGACTGTAATACCTGCTTTCACTGTTTGTGCTGGCTGATTGCGATCACTGTTTGTGCTGGCTGATTGTGTTCACTGTTTGTACAGACTGACTGAGATCACTGCATGTACCGCTTGTGCAGATTGACTGAGACAACTGAGTTCACCATTTGTGCAGGTTGACTGTGATCACGGCTTTTACAATTTTTGCAGGCTGACTGCGTTCACGGTTTGTGCTGGCTGACTGCGATCACTGCATTCATGGTTTGTGCTGGCTGACTGCTATAACTGTATTCATAATTTGTGCAGGCGGACTGTGATCACAGCGTTCACTGTTTGTGCAGACTGGCTGAGTTCACGGCGTGCACTGTTCACTCACAAAGACCTGCTCCTTGGCGCAGCCCCAACTGCAAAGACCTTAATTTTTGGAGACATGTCCTGTGGTCTGATGAAACTAAAATTGAACTTTTGGGCATAATGGCCATCGTTACGTTTGGAGGAAAAAAGGAGAAGCTTGGAAGCCTAAGGACACCATCCCAACTGTGAAACACGGGGTGGCAGCATCAAGTTGTGAGGTTTTTTTTGCTGCAGGAGGGACTGTTGTACTTCACAAAATAGATGGTGTAGCATCGGCGTCTCTGCCCCGTACTAGGCAGAGACGCCGTCCCTCTCACCTCCCCGCTCCAGGCGCGGCGTCTCCAGCGCTTCTCTCCCCGCTGCTTCCGGCATGCGCTCCTTCCCCGGCAATGTGCTTAGGGCGCGCGCGCGCGCGCTCCCCCTCTCTTAAAGGGACCGCGCGCGCCGTCCTAAGGAGTCCCCGGCCAATTGCCGGAGGACCTCCCATATATAAGGCACCTCCTCCAAAATGGAGGTGCCCGAGCAATGTTGTTGCAAAGCCTTCACTCTGCTTCAGCCCTCAGGTCCCGTTACCAGTTACCTGCCAGTCACCTGCCAGATTCCTGCTTGTTACCTGCCAGTCACCTGCCAGATTCCTGCTTGTTACCTGCCAGTCACCTGCCAGATTCCTGCTTGATACCTGCCTGATATCCGCTTACCTGCTTGCAAGCCTGCGGTCCGACGGTCTGCCTTCCGACACCTGTCAGTCTGTCTATGGACCAGTCTGCCCGCTCACCTGGGAGCGCTCATCTACTACCTGTCTGCTAGCCTACCTGGAGGCTCCGCCGTCACGTGCTGTGACCACCTGCCTGTCCAGAGACTCTTGCCCGCTCACCTGGGAGCGCTCACCTGCTACCTGCCTGCTATCCTACCTGGAGGCTCCGCCATCACGTGCTGTGACCACCTGCCTGTCCAGAGACTCTTGCCCGCTCACCTGGGAGAGCTCACCTGCTACCTGCCTGCTAGCCTACCTGGAGGCTCCGCCGTCACGTGCTGTGACCACCTGCCTGTCCAGAGACTCTTGCCCGCTTACCTGGGAGCGTCCACCTGCTACCTGCCTGCTAGCCTACCTGGAGGCTCTGCCGTCACTTGCCGTGACCACCCGCCTGTCTAGAGACTGTCCCCGTCACTTGCCGTGACCTCCTGCCCTTCTACCCAGAGACTGTCCCCGTCACTAGCCGTGACTACCTGCCCGCCTTCCCTGGGAGCCACCCACTTCCTTACAAGGACTGCCCCCTTGTATAGTTGCTCAGAGGTTCCACCTCCCAGACCCGTTACAGATGGCATCATGAGAAAAGAAGATTATGTGGCAATACTGAAGCAACATCTCAAGACATCAGCCAGGAAGTTAAAGCTTGGGTCTTTCAAATGGACAATGATCTGAAGCATACTGCCAAAATGGTAACAAAGTGGCTTAAGAATAACAAAGTCAATGTTTTGGAGTGGTCATCACAAAGCCCTGATCTCAATCCTATTGAACATTTATGGGCAAAGCTGAAAAGGCAGGTGAAAGGAAGGCGTCCTACAAACCTGGATCAGTTACACCAGTTTGGTCAGAAGGAATGGGCCCAAATTCCAACCAACTATTGTGAGAAGCTTGTGGAAGGATATCCCAAATTGTTGACCCAAGTCATTCAGTATAAGGGCAATGGTACCAAATACTAATGAAATGTATGTGAACTTTAGACTTTGAAGTAAGTAATAAAAATGCCTTAAAACATTCTCTCTCTCTCATTATTCTGGCATTTGGCAAATATTAAAAATTATGGTAATCCTAATTTACCTAAAACTGGAAAGGTTTATTCTGATTTCATGTCAGATATTGAGAAAAACATGCATATGTGTCTTTTTATATAGTGTATGTAAACTTCTGGTCTCAACTGAGCAGTGTATATATATATATATATAAATGTGTATATAGTCATGGTTGAACGTGTTGGCACCCTTGAAATTTTTCCAGAAAATGAAGCATTTCTCCCAGAAAATTATTGCAATTGCACATGTTTTGTTACACACATGTTTATTACCTTCATGTGTATTGTAACAACACAAAAGAACAGGGAAAGAAAGGCAAATTGGGCATAATGTTTCAAGCATTTGATGCTCATTCAAATTCACCTGTGGCAAGTAACAGGTGTGGGCAATATGAAAATCACACCAGAAACCAGATAAAAAGGGGAGAAGTTGACTCTTTGCATTGTGTGTCCGTGTGTGCCACAAGCATGGAGAACAGAAAGAGGAGAAGAGAACTGTCTGAGGACTTGACAACCAAAATTGTTGAATAATATCAACAATCTCAAGGTTACAAGTCCATCTCCAGAGATTTTGATGTTCCTTTGTCCATGGTACGCAACATAATCAAGAAGTTTGATGGCACTGTAGCTGATCTCCTTGGACGTGGATGGCAGAGAAAAATTGATGAAAGGTTGCAACACAGGATAGTCTGGATGGTGGATAAGCAGTCCCCAATCAAGTCTTAAAGGGAACCTGTCGGGTCCCCTGTGCCCTCTAATCCAGCAGTATTCAGCCAAGTGTAATAAAACCCCCTCCATAACCAGCCCTGTGTAACAAAATTCAGTTAAATAAATGCTTTAATAAAGCATTTATAATCTCTGCTTTCCCTAGTCAATAGGGCATTACATCCCCACACTAGTCAGCCCTCTTCCATGCTATCATGCCCCTGTGGGTGTGATAACATGATTTGCACGAGTGGCGTCAGCGCCAACTAATGCAAATCTGCCCAGGCACGCCGTTCATTCTGGCAGCATCACTGTGTCTCTGAAGCCAAGTGTATGCTTCCCGGCCTCAGAGGTGCGCACTGCGCATGACCAGAAGCCATCTCCTGAACTGCCTGCGCAGATTTGCATTAGCTGCGGAAGACGCCGGTCATGCAAATTATGTTATCACACCCACAGGGGCATGATAACATGGAAGAGGGCTGACTAGTCTGGGGGACTAACGCCCCATCGACTAGTCAAAACCCTAATTATCATAGGGAAAGTGGAGATTATGAGTGTTTTTTTAAAGCATTTATTTAACCAAATTATGTTACACAGGGCTGGTTAGAGAGGGGGTTTTATGACACTTGGTGAATACAGCTGGTTTAGAGGGCACAGAGTACCTGACAGGTTCCCTCTAAAATTGTTGTTGGGAGAAGGCACCCTTCAAATATGACAGAAATGGAGCAGTTTGCAAAAGAAGAGTGTCCCAAATTCCAGTTGAGAGGTGTAAGAAGCTTGTTGATTGTTATAGTGATTAATTGCAGTTATTTATTCCAAAGGGTGTGCAACCAAATATTAAGTTGAGAGTGCCAACAATTTTGTCCGGCCCATTCTTGTTTTGGTTTTTTTTGTGAAATTATGTCTAATTTGCCTTTCTTTCTCTGTTGTTCCACTACACAAAGGAAATAAACATGTTTATAACAAAACGTGTAATTGCAATCATTTTCTGGGAGAAATACTTCATTTTCTAGAACAATTTTAAGGGTGCCAACACTTTTGGCTATAAATCTATATTGCAATCTATAAATTAGAAATCATTTACAGAAAACACAACTACAAGATTAGAAGTCTACAAATTTACAAATTGAGGTATTAACAAATAGGCGTGCAACCACAGGTGGGTGCCCCTGCCAAAATTAAAAATTTTTGTTTGAGTCCTGACCGGTCAGGCAGGGAATCGACCAGGGTTTCCTGCAGCGCCACTGATATATTTGATTATATTTTTGTGTTCTAAAACCCAGATATAGTTGAAGCCATGGTTAGCTTCTTGCCTCGCCGCTCAGTGTTTTCTCTTTGATAAAGCTACCAGCACTGTGACAACAGATGATTATGATATTATTATATTATGTCATATACAATACTAAGCAACACTTAGTTCTGCATGTCACCAAATAATCTTTCATACACAGACACTATTTCACCCTATACTGCTATGCAACATTTTACTGAGTCAGCATAACATATTAGGGTACATACGTCATATACTTTATGTGAATCAAAGACTGATGATTGCACAGACTGTGCTTCAAAGCCATTCAAAAATTAATTCAGCTATGTAACGTTTTATTATGGCACTATGCCACATCTATCAGGCTGACCGTGTGTCTTATTAGTTCAACAAGCCAACATATGATTTAGTTATAATACTGAACAAAAGTACCAGCATTAATTATGAAAGTAATGGTAGTTCACTGTGTGTCGCTTTGGGAGCCGCATGAGATGAGAGAACCAAGGATGTCGTGCATCTCACTATTACTCCCAGTGAGCGTTCCAGCCCCTACTAATGGGATGTCAGTGTTTAAATATTGGTGGCAGAAATTAAATATGTATTGCATTTTCTCCCTCGATATTTCTTACCCCATTTCTGGTGGTCAGGATATTTGTCCCAAAGTACGTTTCGCCAGACAACTGGCTTCTTCTGGGGATACAAGAGAGTTTGCACTTTTAATGTATAACACAAAAGTGATAATACATTTTGATGTGAGCCTTGAATTATTTTGTGAAATGTAATATTAGATTTTATTGTTTATTCACACTACTTTCCATCACTTTCCCTTGACCTTCATTATTTAGTGAAACTTTAGAGTAATACAGCAAAAGCACAAAAATATAGATCCATAAATTTATATTTTTCATTATGATTTATAAGGATTTATAAAGATTCAAATAGTCACTTGGATTTAATTCATTTAATATTCTTATAAGCAGACGAAAGTAATTACGAATAACAGAATTTGTCTAGTTCCCCTCCTTTTTAAACATTTGATGAAGTTTTAGACAAATGTAGTGTTATTAGAGTGGAAGGATGACTTGCACTCCAGGGATTGAAAGAAAAATTGATTATAATGGAGAAAAGTGCTAGCCACGTTTTTTTCTGCAAAAGGAGATAAGAGAATTTTGTTATTTGAGATCTTTCAATATGTTTTTGACCTCTTTAGAATATGCTCTAAGGTATCCTATATGTCAGAAGATACAGAACAGAGAAAGTGTGGAGGAGTTGAGGAAATGGAAGAGGGTTTTAATCATCAGTTTTTTTCTAATACTGTTTTGTTTTTATTTAAAAAAGATGATTTTTTTTCTTTTAAGCTACCCTTTAAGCTACATTTCCACACTGTGCTTTTGTTAAGTTGCTGATGTTGCCGATTTTCTGCACCATTTCTGCATCAATAAGTAAATTAGGTTACTAGCGTTTTTCAGTGTTTTTTTTCCATGCATTTTTGATGCTACATTTTTTGTCACTTTTAGGTATGTTCTTGTTTTAAACAAAGCTGCTTTGCTTTTGATACTTCCATGTATTTGGCTTTCACAAAACTATTTCTGTGTGCGGATTACATGCGCTGTTGATGCGTTTCCACCGCAGAAACACACTAAAAAACGCATTTGCGTTTTTTACATGCAAATTTTTTGCATCGAATGGAAGTCTATTGGAAAAACCTGCGCATAAAACTCAACATACCCACTTTGCTGGAACTGTAAGACGCAGTGAACATATGCATACAAGTCAAAAAGTCATCCTGGGCACACAGCCTTAGATATTTTCCTCCTTTCTTCTCTGTCAGCTATTGAAATAATAATAAAAAATAATGAAATCATAGAAGTAGAAATGACAGGACATTCCTCACTGGCACATCATATGGCAGCATACAAAGTGTCTACAAGTCAGTAAAATGGACCAGTAAAGACTATTCGCCACTGCTTTAGGTCAAAATAAACAGCTTTGACTAAGGCTAAGTTCCCATGATGAGTATTTGGTGAGTTTTTTACCTCAGTATGTGTAAGCCAAAACCAGGAGTGGAACAATCAGAGGAAAAGTATAATAGAAACACATCACCACTTCTGTATTTATCACCCACTCCTGGTTTTGGATTACAAATACCGAGGTAAAAAACTCACCAATTACTCAACGTGTGAACGTGGCCTTATTGTCAACTCAAGGGAGAAGTCTCAAAAAGAAAGGTTTGTGAAACAAAATGTCAAAAACAAAATTGTGTGATTCCTATCAACCTACAGAATGTTTTGCCTATTGTCATCTGTTCAAGATATCAGTAATATTACATGACACGTTTTTTAAGATCTATACATTCAAGCCTCACTCCTTAAAATCACTTATTTCTGTGCATCAGGAAAGCTGTGAGCACTGATATTTTGAGTAACTGGAAAATTTGTTTGATTGGGCCATTAACTGAGAGTCGATCGATTTGTATAGAGTTGATCTGCAATTGTTTATGAGCAGATTTCTGCCCAGAATAAGCTCCAATCATTGATATAACAAGTCAATTGGTGCTTGTTTTAGGCCCTTTTTACAGTTTTCCATAATCATGACAAATATGATATATTTCTTCTATAGTAAAAACTCACAACGCAGAGAGGTAATTTTATGCTATTAACCAACCTTTAACATACCCCCAGATAACAAGATTATAAAATCTGACAGTTTATTGTGGGATTGAACCCAGGATCTTCTGCATGTAAGACATAAGTGATGATGACGCGCCACCTGGGCCCATGGGGTACTCGGTAACCGGGCCGGTCGATGCTGGAGGATGTCACGGTGGCAGTGACCCAGTCCGTAACCCAGGGCGGTCTATTAAAGGGGAATGAAATAAAAGGAATAAAGTTTTTATAGTTAATGTTTGTGACGCCACCTGTGGTATGTGGCTATATGGAGCTGCCGCTGCGGTGCAGATCCTCTGGAGCTGATGGTGACGCAGCAGAGTTGGTTCAGCTCTCCACAGGTAGAGCTAAGCTCCAGGACAGTGTAACGATGACTTAATGAGGTAGATGTTGCTGTGCGGTGTGGTGCAGGTGATGGCGCAGATAATAATTCTAAGACACAGTGGGGTGCGGTCTTCAGATTTACTCACAGTTGTCAGACTCCAGGTTCCCAGCACCAGGGTAACCTCACACGTCGTCCTGCATTCACCAAGGAAGGGGTTCAGCAATCCCTCAGGTATTTCAGGAGTACATAACGGGACCCCATTCTGTGTGCCTTCCTCGATCGTCTTCCTGCGCTGGCTCTCACCCTCCTGCCCTGCGCCTCGCAACCATTGTCCCAAGCCGTTAGCCTCATATTTTGGTGGGTAACCAACAGTCCCCTGAATCCTATGCTGCCACCTTTTTGACTATATAGTTGCGGTAATGAGCAGCTGCACCCTGAAAGTACAGTAGCCTCCGGTTCCTAGATGAGCCTGCAACCTGATCCCTCCACGCCCGTGTAGATTTGGCCGCACAGATAGCTTCCGCACTCGCCGTGCCCCTGGGATCCCCTCTGTTCCTCTTGGAGCCTTCCCTCTGCTTCCGTCCTCTCTCAGTCTGTCCTCCTGGGCCTCTCAGTCTAGGCCTGCTCCTTCCTCCTCTCCTCCTGAGCAGAGCTCCTGCTCCCAACTCTCTTTCTCTTCTGACTCTCTCCTCAGACTGACCTGACTCCTTCAAGATGGTTTCCTTCTTATACTCCTACTGAAGGTGCTCCCCTGATCTACTTCCTCCACCCACACCCACTACATGGTTCCCCCTCTCTCAGTTCCCGCCCTTCCAACCAGGGACAGGGCTCAGCACTGTGCACATGCATCTTGCCCCTCCTGCTGGTCTGGAATGGTGTAGTGTTGGATGCAGGTGGGTTGGTCCCGGGCAGTACCCCATCCTTACCTGAGAGTGGGGCACCACACCTCTGGGTGAGATGCAGTACCTCTGTGGTGACTGAACCCGCAGGGGTGCCACATACCCCCCAGGTAAAACACAGCATGTCCGCGGGCTGGAACACAGCAAAAACACAGATGTTTTAGACATACAAACTTTTTGTACTTTTTGTACATCCTGGACACTGTAATCTACTATATATTGGTGCCTGAGATGGGTGCATTTTTCATTGCTTTAAGTCCTTGTCAGTCACTAATTATTGTACTAGACTTGATATACTGTTTTATTGACTGTATTGGACTTTTCGCCCCACAAGGGGGCTGTTTCCCTCTCAATGGAGTGTGTTTTGACTGATCTATCTATGCACCCATTTCTGGACTCCTTGTCCTCTTTTTAGATGTACCTGCCAGGGTCGGATATCCCACTGTATGATCTCCAGGAGATGCCTTAGCTCTGGCACCTCTTTTTACCTCATTGCTGTGTTATCTCTATATGACTTTTAACACTTTGTTAATGTATTTTTGAATAAAATTGCTGTCTGTTTTGCCATATTGCTCTCTTTGTTCTCCTTTTTCGCATTTGATCTACGAGTAGGCAATACGAACCAGGTGTCTGATTCATTGTTTTCAGCTCCGGGGTTCGTCTTATACTATGCATTTGGCCAGTTTCTTTCTCATATGTGCTTCTCTGTATTTTTACAGTTCTCGCCTGGCTCAAATGGATTTTCGTGCACGAGATACCACTTGGCTCGCGCAGTTAGATGAGTTATCTAGCAATGGGGGTTTGGTTGTACCAGACACAGATCAGAAACTGGGGGAGAGCATCACCAACTTCAAGTTACTGATTAAATGGAGATGTAGGACCTGGTGGAACCACGCTTTCTTAACTAAATATATCGATAAAGCCTTGATCCCCAGAGGACTGAGGATACAGATTTTTCCTTCCTATAAAATTGATGATGAATTCTTTAAAAATAATTGGGAATCCCTAGCAAATACTTGCTCCCTGGGTTCCTTGGGTCTCCTTAAAGAACAGAATGAAAAAGTCCTTCGGGAGCTTGAATCTGAAATTGATGCCCTACAAGGAAACTTTAGAAAGGATCTATCTAGTGATGATCTAAAAAAACTTAATGAGGAGGTTGACATGGACTGCCAGAAACTTGTTAAAGAAATCCAATCGATGAAAATCAAAAAGTTTCATCGCGATACACTTGATAAAACTACTAATAGAGTGTATTGGTGGAGATCACCGATTACCCATCTAAGATCTAGATCCCGTAACAATTCATACGCACGTTCCAGATCTACCTCCAATGCCTCTAGAACCTCAAGTGAGGATCAGTCATCGATTACGAGCGTGGTTCCCCTGGGTGACACTCCTATTCAAACTACTGAACGAGTTCAAACAAGACCGAACAGCAGGAGGAAGCAGACAACCCCATATCAGGCTGGTGACTCGAGGGGGGGGCTCCGCGTCATGAACTTAACTAATCACGTTTTGACTGGGACGCAGATGGAGGTCCTTGGTATGGGCCTGTCTTTTGCTCCAACTAATTCTTTTGACCATTTTACGGCCCTCAAGGACCTCCATCTCTTTGCCCGGAAACTGATTCTAAAAAAACTGCATTATAGGTCGGTTGGTGATCACGGCCCTGTGGAGACGGAGGAGGAGGCTTTGCAACACCTTGAGGACCTATGTCTGGAACAAACGACTCCTCCCTCAGGTGGGTTACCACAGGCTAGGAGCCCTAAATCAACCAGGTTTCCTCCCTTGTCTGCCTGTCCAGCTGTGGAAATCTTTGTTAATCTAGTGGCGGAGGATCTTAAAAAACTCTCCACACGGAGAAAGTTTGATAATCTAATCTCCGCCCAACGGCAAGCTATCCATCAACTCAAAACACTTAAAGACATGGTTATCAAGCCGGCAGACAAGGGAGGAAATATTGTCCTGTGGCCCCACTATAAATATGAGAGGGAGACTCTGCGACAGCTGAGAGATAAGGATACTTACTCCAGACTGCCGTTTAATCCTACGACCTCCTTCTCCGCCTCCTTACAGGGAATTTTGGCTCGGGCCTGTGAGGGGGGCATTATTGATAAGAGGACTGTGGAGGCTTTGACGGTGCGCTCCCCCAAAACAGCCACCTTTTATTTACTTCCCAAGGTACATAAAGACGCCACCAACCCTCCTGGACGTCCGATCGTGTCTGGTCTGGGGGGTCTCTGTGGTCCCATTTCCCAATATGTGGACAGTCACTTGAGACCACTGGTTGAGACCCTTCCGTCCTATATTAAGGACACGACGGACGTCCTCACTAGGGTTGATGGCGTCTGCTTGGAATTGGGCACAATCATGGTCACGGCCGACGTCGAAAGTCTGTACACCTGTATAGGGCATGATTTAGGCCTAGCATCTGCTCGCCTCTTCCTTGGGACCTCCGACCTGGACGGCCCCTCACGTGAATTCATCCTTGAGCTCCTCCGCTTTATCCTTTGCCACAATTATTTTCTTTTCAAAGATTCAATATACCTGCAGCGACGTGGCACTGCCATGGGTGCGGCCTGTGCGCCCTCGTACGCAAACCTCTTCCTCGGAGCCTGGGAGAGGGAGATCTTAGGGGATGATGGTGTACGGGGCGCTAGCCAGGTCGTTACCTGGCTCAGGTATATTGATGACATTCTATTTTTGTGGCGGGGTTCGGTGGAGGAGCTCGATGAGTTCATGGGGCGGCTAAATACCAATGAGTGGGGAATTAAACTTACATATAATCACAGCCTCACACGTATGGACTTCCTGGACATCACTCTGGAGGTGGACTCACACTTCGCCATCCAGACTGACGTCTACAGGAAGCCCACAGCTGTGAACTCACTGGTACACGCTGCCTCTGGACATACTTCTTCCACTATTAGGGCCGTCCCGGTCGGACAGTTCCTTAGGATTAAGCGCATCTGTTCCACGGATGCTCTTTTTGAGCAGCAGGCGGCAGATCTAACCCATCGCTTCAAACAGAGAGGTTACAGCAATCGATGTATCGACCGTGGCTATGGTAGAGCCCGCAGTACCCCCCGCAGTCGTCTCTTGTACCCCCCTCGCGGGCCCCCCTCTAGGTTTCCGTAGAGGATCCGCTTCATCTCTACCTACAACTATGAGTGGGGGGCGATGAGGCGGGCCCTCTCGAAACATTGGAATGTTCTTGGCGCAGAGCCCTCCCTTAGGGACACGGTGGGACCAGTCCCACTTATGACTGCTAGAATTTGGGTGATTTGGTTACTTCTAGCCACTATGTCCCTCCGGTCCCTAACCCATTTGGGTCGCGCGGCCCCAGGGTTGGGTGTTTTCCATGTGGCGACTGTATGGCTTGCGCCAATGTCCTTCGCTGCTCATCCTTTACCAACTCGGATGGATCCCGCACCTACCAAATCCTGAAATATATTTCCTGCAGCACTACACACGTGGTGTACTATGCCACGTGTAGCTGTCAGAAAATCTACGTAGGACTTACTACGAGAGAACTAAGGATTCGGGTGCGGGAACATGTGCGGGACATTGGCGCAGCCAAATCCATCTCAGACCCCCGGGAGCTCAGAACGTTACCTCGACATTTTAAAAAATGTCATGATTGTGACCCACGTAGCCTTTTGGTACGTGGTATAGATGCTGTGCATCTGGGCTCTCGGGGTGGCGACTATAAACTTTGCCTTGCGCAAAAGGAAGCCACATGGATTAATACCCTTGATACCCTGGTGCCGCGTGGCCTTAATGAAAACTTGAGTTTCTCCTCCTTCTTATGATTTGGTCCTATTGCTGGTTATGCTCTCCCCCAGTTTTATGTACATCTCTGATCTCTCAGTCTGTGCCTCAGTTTTTAGCCTGTTTTTTTCATTGTTTTTAATTGTGTTTGTTCTCAACTCTTGCTTTAGATTTCGGGCTACTACTTTACTGTCTTGGTGCACCTTCTCCTTGGACCTTCTCAAATTGAAGCTCAAGACATTTCTGATAGCTGATAAGATGGAACATCGTTTACGATCCCTTCCGCCAATGTGCACCCCTCCATCTTGGAGTGAAATCAACCCACTTTGAGTTGCATCATCTTTATGGACTTGCACACCTTGGGGGTGATCTCCTGGAATTATATCTGTCTCTGTGTACCCATGGAGAATTGTACTGATGCATCACAAAGTTACTAATTGTGGATCATGAGAATGTTCTGCCTAACTCCTTCTATGATTGAGTCCTATCACTAGTCACTTTAGTATACTTTAGCTCTATCTTTATCATTGGTGGTGCGCGTGCCTCCTGGTCCCTCGCTGCCCTGCGCGCGTGTCCGTCTGTCTCTCCGTTCTTGGCACGCCTCTGGGGGCATTCCTAGGTGCGCCCCCTGACGCCTGTCCGGGACCTGACGGCTGTGACGCGCACGGCGGGGGGCGGGGCTCCGGACGCACGCGCCGCTGTACACCAATGAGCTCCGCGCCCAGTCGATCATGTGACTGGATTGGGGGCGTATATAGTTAGGTCCTTTCTGGTGTACCACACGGCGCCTCTTGAGAAAGAAGAAGCGAAACGCGCGTCGGGGCGCGTCCCTCACTACCTGCACTTTCTGTGGCTCCCCTGGGATCTGGCCGACTGCTCTATACTCAGGTCTCTCCCCTTCTGCTTGCTTGGGTGAGTGCCATGTACTAGACTCTAGGTGCATCCTGGACACTGTAATCTACTATATATTGGTGCCTGATATGGGTGCATTTTTCATTGCTTTAAGTCCTTGTCAGTCACTAATTATTGTACTAGACTTGATATACTGTTTTATTGACTGTATTGGACTTTTCGCCCCACAAGGGGGCTGTTTCCCTCTCAATGGAGGGTTTTTTGACTGATCTATCTATGCACCCATTTCTGGACTCCTTGTCCTCTTTTTAGATGTACCTGCCAGGGTCGGATATCCCACTGTATGATCTCCAGGAGATGCCTTAGCTGTGGCACCTCTTTTTACCTCATTGCTGTGTTATCTCTATATGACTTTTAACACTTTGTTAATGTATTTTTGAATAAAATTGCTGTCTGTTTTGCCATATTGCTCTCTTTGTTCTCCTTTTTCGCATTTGATCTACGAGTAGGCAATACGAACCAGGTGTCTGATTCATTGTTTTCAGCTCCGGGGTTCATCTTATACTATGCATTTGGTCAGTTTGTTTCTCATACAAACTTTTTAGATGCATCACATAGAAAACAATCATAACTTTTTCTTCCCTTTATGGGAGGCACATCTTCCTAAACGTTACAGGTTTCTATCAGCATATATAAAACTTTATAAAAGTACTTTTAATAAGATTCTTCTTCATACTCATAAAACATTTTTCATATTAAACACATTTTCAGCAAACTACAGTGAGATCTGTAACAGGGTGTCCATCTCACTGGAGAAGGTGCAATTTGAGGGACTTGTCCGAAAACCCTCAACGTAGGCCCTGGGCGTGGCTGCAGGGCGTAACTGATCCAGTCGTTGTACCACGTCTTCGGCCATGCCATACGGGTTTTTGTTCGGTGGTCTTGATAAAACCAACAAGAAGCACTTTAAGAAGCGCAAACTATTTACAATGGACAGTTTTTTTGTTGTTCACCGTCCTCAACCTATCAGTCCTTGTACCTTTACCGGGTACACTAAACAAATGAACAAAAACTTTTCAAACATAGATTATATCAATACCCTTCCGTGTAACTATATACAGTTTTCTGATTTGTTTCAGTTCAGTTTAGTAGTGGTGCTCCCTCCAGGGAAGCATTTGTCCACCACTGGATGGCCCAGCCGGGTCATCCGCTTCAAATGGCAGGGGTGCGTTCTCCTCCTCCACCACCCTATGGACATGTAAGGCGTACCACCCCCGTTCTCCATGGTGATGGGTATAGGTGACTCTGTCTCTGGGATACTTAACTGCAGACGGAGCAGAAGCTACTTGTGGATGGCCAGGGTCAGCGACACCAGAAGTCAGGGGCATGTCCTCCGCGCTCACCTTCTGCACATCAAGCGCGTACCACCCCCTCTCTCCCGAGTATTGTGGTAACCAGGCCGCTCCTGGGATGCATGGCATAGACAGTGGCATTATGAGGGCTGCAGCAGCACCCGCTGTTGGAGCTTCTCCTAAGGTGGGCATCTTTCTTCACCCCTAGTTCACCCTTGCCAGGGTAGGACTCACCGCTCCGGATGCTTATGTCGTCGCTCCTTGCACAGCTGGTCACAGAGACTGCTCTGCTGGTCACTGTACAGCCGCACTCTTGCTGCACAGCTTCTCACACTTGTGTTGTATTCACAGAGCTGCAGCAGTTGGGATCACACAGAACAGGGCTGTAGAAGCTGGATGGATGAGATCACACAGCCCTCTGCAGGGGGAGGTGACAATCTCCCCCCTCAGTCTGATGCAAAGGGGAAGGCTCGCACCTTTCAGCCTGAGTGACAGACAACTCAGGTACAGTCTATGCAAGTGGGAGGGACCTATTTTGGTGCAGTTTCCGAGGCTCCGCCCATGATGGGACACCCCACATATCATTAACTCCGCATGTGCTACAGTAATGGCTGCAGTTTATAGTTATACACAGTCTTTGTGGCACACAGGACCCGTTTATACCGGGCTTCGAATCCTGTTAGTGACTCCAAGTATGACGCGCTCCTTGGGCCGTGGGGTACTCGGTAGCCGGGCCGGTCGGTGCTGTGGGTGTCACGGTAGCAGTGACCCGGTCCATGACCCAGGGCGGTCAATAAAAGGGGAAAAGTAAAAGGGGAATGAAGTTTTTATAGTTAATGTTCGTGACGCCACCTGTGGTATGCGGCTATATGGAGCCGCCGCTGCGGTGCAGATCCTCTGGAGCTGATGGTGACGCAGCAGAGTTGGTTCAGCTCTCCACAGACAGAGCTAAGCTCCAGGGCAGTGTAGTGATGACTTAATGAGGTAGATGTTGCGGTGCAGTGTGGTGCAGGTGATGGCGCAGATAATAATTCTAAGACAGAGTGGGGTGCCGTCATCAGATTTACTCACAGTTGTCAGACTCCAGGTTCCCAGCACCAGGGTAACCTTAGCTTAGCTCCAGGGAAGGATGTAGTGATACTATAGGGTAGATGTGGTTGGTGCGGTGTAATGCAGGTGATGGCGCAGATAATGACCAGTCCACAACTTAATGGCGGTTTCCTCTTATCTTTACTTGCGTTTGTTAAGCAGACAGGGGCACAGGTACTAGCTGGTAGTAGAGGTCCGGGCGGCCTGGAAGTAAGTTGGGGATCCACCTCGCCAGGTAAAGTTGTAGGCCTTCCCTTTGCGCTAATCTCTTTAGCCCTGCTGCTTGTAGCTATGCTGCGGCCCTCGTCCCTGAGTAAAACGTTCCTCACCAGTATGGCAGGCAGCTCGGGCTTTCTTGGCGTGTCACTCCCATGTGGCGGTGCTGTGCCTTATGGTGCTGCTGAGCCTCCGGGAGTCTGATGGGGCCAGGAGACCTGCAGTCTCCTGCCCTCCGGTTTCTGCTGCTGGGCCTTCAGTGCCCCACAATTCGGACTCCGGTGTCCGGTTCTTCTGCGCTTCCCACTGGGGTGAGCTCTTACACAGCTCCTTTCCCCAGGTCTTTCCTCGTCGCTCCCTGTCTTCAACTCCTCTCAACTACTCTAACTAACCCCGCCTCCAGATTCCAGTTGCTAAGGGGAGGAGCTCCCTTTGCTGGTCTGGAGCCAGGAAAGTGTTGCATGCTAGTATACCTGATTAGGGGACCCTTCCTTGCTTCCAGGCATGGCATCACACCCTTGTGAGGGAGGCAATGCCACTGTGGCAACCAGACTCCTGGGGTGCCACATTCCCCCCTAGTTAAATTCAGTACTCCCGGCCTGAGGACACCTTTAGAATTAAACAATCAACAATAATAACAATTCACATTACTAACAATTTACAAAGTCTCAAAAAGCAAAAATCACAAAAACCCAACAAAAATTTGTAGCAGTCACTGCGGCGCTTAGTCTTTACGCCACTATCCGGGAATTGTCTTTTTCCGGATAACTGAAGTTTGGTTGGTGGGAACCGCTTCAACCCACTTTGTGTATCGTCCCTGGGCGTGGCTTCAGGGAACTCTGTCGGTGGGCCTGGTTTTCGGCCACGCCTGCAGTTTATTTTCAAGGCCAACTATTAACTATTTTCAACATTGTCCTGACCACACCTAGTCCTGTGGTCCAATTGTCCATAAGTTTAACAACTATATACTTTACATTTTTATTCTCTTACACTTTAGTTCCTCCATCGGGCAGGGAGCTGACCTCTAGTACTACGGGTTGATCTACGCAGTACATTTGTTGCCACTGACCTACCCTGGTCTCTAGTGTCTACCGCTGGTGCGGTGGGCTCAGTGTGGACTACACTATGGTTAGTCTGAGGTAACACCAGTAAGCTTGGTAGTCTTCTACGAACTCTGACTCACCATGGGTATGACAGATTCACCGCTTGCAGAGGGTAGATTCTCCTGATCTGCTGCTGATGAAACATCTGTTTCCGGGACCGACTGGTCTCTCTGCTGTTCTGGAGCCTCTGCAGCTTCCGGTGAGGCCGCTTGGAGAAAGGTCAGGACAAGTACCACGGTCCACCTCGGTTCACATGCGTCCAAGACCGGGGAAATTCTCCAAGGATGGTTTGAACCGTTTCTTCCACTTTTTCTGTGTGCTGGGGGCTGTTTTGGACTTCCTCTTTGTGTCTCAACTGATCAGGGCATACCTTCAGGTGGTCTCTTGAGACTGCCGCTGAAGTCTCCCCTCCATCTTTACTGATGAGGCACACCTTGGTGTTATCGAAATTTGAAGGTGAGACTGTGTATGGCTCAACCTCACACTGGTCATCTAATTTGTGGACTAGTCTCTTCCTTTTGAATACCTGTTCTCCAGGTGACAAGGGAACTGCAGGTGAGTGCTGATTGTAAGTTTTCTCCTGCCTCTGTCTCGCCTGGGACAAACTTCTTTCCACACATCTTGCACCTTGCGGTATTGTTGCTGCCGCTCCGTATCCCAGTCTGCGTCTGGTGATGTCGTCTCAGGTGTTAAGACTCCCATGTCTAAATCAATGGGTAGCTTGCCAGGTCTTGCTCTCATTAGGTAGTCGGATGTACAGTTGGTGGACTTCACCAGGATGTGGTTATATAGGTCCAACAAATCTGGCAACCTCTCTGGCCACAGGCTACGTTCTTCAAGGGGCAACGTCTTCAACAGGTCTATTACCACCTGGTTCATTTTCTCGCACAACCCGTTGGTCTGGGGATGATACGGCGTGGTCCTTATTTTCTTGCAGCCGTACAAGTTACAGAATTCTTGAAACACTTCTGCTTCAAAGGCTGGACCTTGGTCGGTCAGCACTCGTTCAGGGTAACCGTGCGGGCGACAAAGTGTTGTTGAAACGCTTTGGCTGCCGTCTGATCTTTCACTGGCACTACTACCAAGAACCGGGAGTAGTTGCCTACTATGGTGAGAGCGTAGACATAGCCTGACCGGCTTGGGGCTAGCTTCACGTGGTCCAAGGCTACCAGTTCAAGTGGATGCTTGGTGATTATGGGCTGCAGGGGAGCCCTCTGGCTATCACGGTCTTTCCGTCTCAGGATGCATGGACCACATTCTCGACACCATCTCTCGATCGCTTTCCTCATGCCAGCCCAGTAGAATCGCTCACGTAGCAGGGTTCTAACTTCTTCCACACGAAGTGCCCTGCTCCATCGTGGTACGCTTCTAAGACCATTGGCGCATCCCGCATCCTACCACCTGCCAGACCAGTTTGTGTGTCCGGGAGTTGATGCTTCTCCGACACAGCTTTCCCTCATAGATGAACAGCTTGCCCTTCTCCTTCCACAACTGTTGGGTCTCCTGTGGAGCATCTGGATCAGGGTGCGAGTCAGCTTGTGTCAGCAACTCCTTTACTAGGTGGACAGCTGGGTCACTATCCTGCGTCTCTGCCCATCCATGGTGGGGCAATGGGTTAAAGGTGCCTTCTCTGTTGGCAGAGCGCTTGTTCCTCACACAGTGGGAGCACTGGGTCACCCCGTGATGATGGAAAGCGGGTATCTCTATCTCCTCCAGCTCTTCCGGGTCTTCTCCCCCATCTGGCAAGTTGGGCATCCTGGACAGCGCATCAGCATTAGTGTTTTTATGCCCCGCCCGATACTTGATGGTAAACTCGTAGTTGGACAGTCGAGCCATCTATTGTTGTTCTAGGGCACCAAGCTTAGCAGTCTCCAGGTGCTTCAGCAGGATTTTATCCGTGAAGACTGTAAATCTGGAGGAGGCGAGGTAGTGTTTGAAGCGCTCTGTTACAGCCCAGACTATGGCTAAATACTCCAACTTGAAGGAATTATAGTTGTCAGGGTTCCTTTCCGTGGGCCGGAGCTTCCTGCTGGCATAGGCAATCGCTCTCTCTCTGCCCTGCTGTACCTGGGACAGCACCGCTCCCAATCCCACGTTGCTGGCATCTGTATGGAGTATAAAGGGTTGACCATAGTCGGGGTAGGCCAAGACTTCGTCTCCAGTAAGAGCCACTTTCAGTCGAGTGAAGGATTCGTCTTCTGGTTTACCCCATTTGAACGGAGGATTCTGGTTCTTGGCCCTCTTGGACTGGCCCACTAAAAGGTCCGGCATGGGTGCCGCTATCTTGGTGAAACCCTTGATGAATCTCCTGTAGTAGCCTACCAGCCTGAGGAACTGCCGCACTTCTTTGATAGTGGAGAGTCTTGGCCAGTCCTTGATCACGGTGACTTTTTCAGGGTCTCGTGCTACACCTTCGGCGCTTACCACATGACCTAGGTACTGCACCTTGGGCTTCGACAGATGGCACTTGGACAGCTTTACTTTCAGGCCATAACCAGATAGGGCTTCGAACACCTCGGCCAGGTGCTCCAGGTGGTCTTCATATGTTTTTGAGTAGACGATTACGTTGTCTAGGTACAGCAGGACGGTTTCGAAGTTTTTGAGTCCTAGGCAGCACTCTATTAATCGCTGGAAGGTTCCTGGGGCGTTGCAGTTGAACTCACTGAGGCCCATTGGTGTTGTAAACGCGGGTCTTTTCTCTGTCTGCCTCTGCCACGGGAACCTGCCAATACCCACTGGTGAGATCCAAAGTGGGGAAATAGTTAGCGGATCTCAGTGCTGCTAATGATTCCTCAATTCTGGGTAATGAGTAGGCGTCCTTATGTGTAATGAAGTTAATCTGCCTGTAATCAACACACGTCCTCATTATACCATCTTTCTTTCTAACGAGAACTAATGGAGTTGCCCAGGGGCTACAACTATCTTTGATCACCCCAGCCTCCTTCATCTCCTATACCATTCCCTTGGCACATTGGTACAGGCAAGTACCTCTCTTTAATGGGCGGATGATCTCCTGTGGGGATATGATGTTGGACCCCTTTTACCTGCCCAAAGTCTAGTGGGTGTTTGCTAAAGACTCGCTCATATTCTTGGACCACCCGGTATACTCCATGCTTTTGTTGCAAAGGGGTGGAGTCAGTGCCTACTTGTAGCTTCTGACACCAATCCTCCATCTGCCCCTTGGAGCCATTATCCTCCGCCTGTTTGGACGGAGGCAAGGGTTCCACTGCCGTTATTGCGTTGTTACTGACAGTGAACAGCTTAGCAAAGGTAGCATACCGGGGTAAATGAACCTCTTTCTCCCCACAATTCAGGATGCATATGGGTATTCTCCCCTTGTGGACATCGACTACACCCCTGGCTGTCAAGATGGTGGGCCTACTATCAGAGTACACGGGTTCTACCAGGGCCTGAAAATCTTGACCCCTGAGACCTATTGCTGCCCGACACCATATTAACATTTCACTCCTAGGGGGTATTGCAATGGGGAATGGATCACTCATCCTGACACTGCCGACTTCTCCACCAGACAGCTCTACCTGTTGTCTTTGCATCAGGGCTCTGATCTCCTTCTGCAGAACAATTCTCTATCACATTGGTGCCTATAGCTATCATAGGATGACTTTCTTGGTGTTCAATATCAACAATAATCATTCCTTGTGATGGCAATTCTACTCGGCCAACTTTTATCGTCACCTCTTTATACCTCACCTGAGGCAAGGGCTGACCAATGCTGGCATAGATGTTAAGATGTTCATCTGGACTGCGGGTAATGTCTGAGTCAGTCCAGTATCGTTTATAAAGGATATATGGCATCGTTGTCACCTGGGAACCAGTGTCCAGCAATGCGTTCATCAGGATGCCATCAAGCACGACAGGTAGGACCGGTCGTCCTCCCACGTACTTGTCTCGCCAGCTTTGTGGGCCTGGTCGTCTTACTCCTGGGGGTTGGCCCTCTGCCCCAGGGGTTGCTCGTTTTAAATCGCAGAATCTTGCGAAGTGCCCCTCCTTTTGACAGCGGCGGCAGATGAGTTGTCCGTCCTGATCGTAGCGATCGCTGTTCCTCCCTCTGGTCGGTGGAATTCTTCTGTCGTCGCCACAGGACGTCATCTGGACTGGAAGTCAACTGGATCTTTTCCTTTGGAGACACTTGCATGGCCTGTATGGTTTTGGTTAGTGTAGCCACACTTTTGGTCAGCTCCTGGACCTGAAGGCATAGGTCTGCAGACGGGTCATTATCTAGGGTCTGCGCGTCAGCCTCCACAGGTGCCAGGGAAAAGGACTCCACCTCCTGGTGGTATGTGATAGCTGGGCGCCGGAGGGATGCAGTGCCACCTGGGGTTGGTTTTCGTAGCACCCGGATGGCTCGGTCTTTAAATTGGGCAAAAGTCCAGATCAGGGTTTTGCAGAGCCATAATGCGCAGCTGTGTCCGGTGAGTGTTAGACAGGAGCCCCTTAATAAACTGCTCAGTTAGCAATCGGTTCTCGTCTCTCACACTGTCAGGGTCTACCTGTTTAATGGCCAGCAGCGCCTCCTGTAGGTTTAGAGCATAGTCCTGTACACTGTCCTGCACCCTTTGTTTGCACCCGTAAAACTTCATTTTCATTTCTGCTGCTGTGCGGGTGTCAAAGGTATCCTTCAACCGGGCCAGTATTTCCTTAACAGTGCCTTTGTCCCTGGCTGACCAGGACTTCACCTCTCTCTGGGCTGCACCGATTAGCTGGCCTATGAGGATGCTGACTTTTTGCTCCTCAAACATGGGGTACACTTTAAACAAACTGCGCAGTCTCTCCTCAAAGTCACTCAGGGTGTAAGACTCCCCTGAGTATTAGGGCAACCACGCCGCCCCCGGTGTATATGGTATGGATGACGACGCCATGGATGTCAATTGGTGCTTGTTTTAGGCACTTTTTACAGTTTTCCATAATCATGGTAAATATGATACATTTCTTCAGTAGTAAATATTCACAACGCAGAGAGGTAATTTTATGCTATTAACCAACCTTTAACATACCCCCAGATAACAAGATTATAAAATCTGACAGTTTATTGTGGGATTGAACCCAGGATCTTCTGCATGTAAGACAGAAGTGATGACACCAACAATATAAAATCCAATAAAAACCAAATCTTATGGTTTCACTGGGGATTGAGCCCAGGACCTTATGTATGTAAATTAGATGTGATGACTAGTGATGGGTGAGCACTTAAATGCTTGGGTGCTCGATGCTCAGGTCGAGCACATTGGAATGCTCCAGTGCTCTGTCCGAGTAACGAGCCCAATGTAAGTCTATGGGAAACTCAAGCATTTTTCCAGCGGCTACCCCGGCGGTCTGCAGAGGGCCTAAAAATTGTCCAAATCGATGGAGACAGTGCTCAAATGACATGGGAACAGCATGGGGAAGACCCCTGGAGGCATCTCTGACTCCCAGGTCACTGCTATCAACAAGGTTGTCAGAGTATTATGAGACATTTACGGACTCACAATAAAACAGACAAAAACTAAACCAAAATGGATTTTCCTGGGAAAAATGTAAAGAACATCCTTTCCATGGTAATGACTTTTATATAAGGCAAAAAAAAATATACAAAAACAAAAATGCTCCTCCACACTTTGGGCTATGTTCACACGTAGCGTTTTTGATGCGTTTTTGCACTTTTACATTGCTTTCAATAGTGAAAAATACATTCACCGGTAAATTTCATTTTAACATTTTACTACCTTATCTTGCCATGTGGTGTGAGAGACATGATCAGACACATCCTGTTTCATTTATGAAGGAGGGACTCTGAAAGTCACAAAGACTATTTTTATAGGGCCATCAGGTGGCCCTTACTATTCTTAAAGGGCCAGCAGTCGGCTATGCTTTGTTGTTCCCATTATTAAAGAGTGTGTTTCCTATACTGTTATTGGGTATGCAGTGGCTGCAACGGCTGCCAAAATGTAGGAAAAAACCCTATACCAATTTAAAGACACATAGAGCTGGGCCTCAGTAACGACATGTTCCCATTAGAAAGGAGCGGGTCTGCTATACAGTTATAGGGTATGCAGTGAGTCCAACGGCTGGCAAAATTTAGAAAAACCCCAATACCAATTTAAAGACACATAGAGCTGGGCCTCAGTAATGACATGTTCCCATTAGAAAGGAGCGGGTTTGCTATACAGTTATAGAGGAGCAAGTGAGTCCAACTGCTGCCAAAATTTAGGAATACCCCCAATACCAATTTAAAGACACATAGAGCTGGGCAACATTAACAACATGTTCCCATTAGAAAGGAGAGGGTCTTCCATACTGTCCTTGCTTATGGAGTGACTGCAACAGCTGCTAAAAATTTGGAGGAACTCCAATGCCCATTGCAAGAGACGTAGAGGTCGGAGGGCCTCCTGAAAACAATGTTCTCATTATTAGGAAGTGGGTCTACCATACTGTTTGTTTATGCAGTGAATGCAATGGCTGCCAAAAATATGGAGGAACTCCAATGCCCCTTGCAAGAGACGTAGAGGTCAGAGGGTCTCCTGAAAACAATGTGCCCATTACTAGGAAGTGGGTCTCCCATACTGTTTGCCTATGCAGTGAATGCAACGGCTGCCAAACATTTGGAGGAACTCCAATGCCCCTTGCAAGAGACATAGAGGTCGGAAGGCCTCCTAAAATAATGTTCCCATTATAAGGAAGTAGGTCTCCCATACTGTGTGCCTATGCAGTGAATGCAACAGCTGCCAAAAATTTGGAGGAACTCCAATGCCCCTCGCAAGAGTCGTAGATATGGTGATATGGTAGATATTGTGGTGACATGGTGGTGCAGGATTAGGATGAGGAGAAGGAGGAGGGTCTGAGAAAACTGTCCCAGAACTTTGACGGTGTTCTCCTGCCTTTGCTGGATTGCATTTGTGTCTATCTCGCTTGTACTCCTTGGTTGTCCAACGAACTGTGACCTCTGCTGCCAGCGTTTCCAGATGGGAATTTTTTTTAATAATTCCACAACAAGGGCATTCTGCTACTGCCCCATTTTATTAGGCCTGTCCGGCATGGGAATAAAAGACAGAAAGTTCTCCTTGTAGCGTGGATCTAGAAGTGTCACCAACCAGTAATGACTGTCACCCAAAATTTGGACAACTCGAGGGTCACGGGAAAAGCAGCGTAACATAAACTCAGCCATGTATGACAGACTGCTAACAGGCAAGATTTCTGTGTCCTCACCAAGAGGACGACTGACCATGCTCTCCTCCTCATCCTCCTCCCCCTCCTCCCTGTTCTCAGGCCATCCACGCTGAACAAACGGTATGACAGTTGTGCAGGTAGTACCGTCTATAGCGCAGGAAACTAGCTCCTGCTCTTCCTCCTCCTGCCCTCTTCTGCTCAGAAATCCTTCCCAACATCTGCAATGTAGAGTTCCAATGCGTGGGGACATCGCAACCAAATCAGTGAGCCTGAAGATGCAAATGCTGCTGAAGCACGGCAAGGGAGGCAGAAGCTGTAGCTGACTTTCTAAAATGGGCACACACGCGGCATACTTTGACAAGCAGATCTGACAAATCCGGGTAGGTCTTGAGAAACCGCTGAACCACGAGGTTAAACACACGGGCCAGGCATGGTATGTGTGTGAGCTCGCCTTGCCTCAGAGCCGCCACCAGGTTCCGGCCATTGTCACACACGACCATGCCTGGCTGCTCTTTCAGAGCTGTCCACAACTCTTCAGTGTTGTGGGGTTTGTCACCTAAGCATATTAGCTTCAGCACAGCCTGTTAACGCTTGGCCGAGGCAGTGCTGCTGTGCTTCCAACTTCTGACTGATGTGGTTATTTCGGAGATGGAGGCTGAAGAGGAGGAGGACATGCAGGAGATGTAGAATGTGGGGACAACCTTGATTGACTCAGGGCCCTCAATCCTCGGCGCCAGGAGGACGTGTTCCGTCCCAAGGTCCGACTGGGTCCCGGCTTCCACTATATTAACCCAGTGTGCTGTCAGCGAGATGTACCGTCCCTGCCCACAAGCACTTGTCCACGTGTCCGTGGTTAGGTGGACTTTCCCAGTAGCTGCGTTGTTGGGGGCACGGCTAATGTTGAGGGACATGTGCTCGTGTAATGCGGGGATGGCACACCGGGAGAAATAATGGTGGCTGGGGACCGAGTACCAAGGGACGGCCGCTGCCATCAGGTTGCGGAAAGCTTCCATCTCCATGAGCCTAAAAGGCGACATTTCGAACGCAAGCATTCGCGAAATGTGTGAATTTAGTAGCATGGCCTGTGGGGCGTTGGCTGCGTATTTGCACTTGCGTTCCAAGGACTGGGGTAGGGACAACTGAACGCTGCGCTGGGAAAAGGACGTGGAAGTGCTTGCTGATGGTGCTAGTTTAGAGTGTGCAATGACACGTGCAGGGCAAGAGCCATGGACAGGGGATTGGCATGCACGCACAACATTAGTTGTGAAAAAGGTCCCTTAGTCTGTTTCTGTAGACTCCACAATCATGGGGAAGACTGCTGACTTGACAGATGTCCAGGAGGCAGTCATTGACACACTCCACAAGGTCCCAGAGTTCCAATTTTCATTTGGAAATCAAGGTCCCAGAGTCTGGAGGAAGAGTGGAGAGGCACACAATCCAAGCTGCTTGAGGTCTAGTGTGAAGTTTCCACAATCAGTGATGGTTTGGGGAGCCATGTCATCTGCTGGTGTAGGCCCACTGTGTTTTATCAAGACCAAAGTCAGCACAGCCGTCTACCAGGAAATTTTAGAGCCAACATTTCAGATTTTAAAAACATTTTTCAAGCTGTTGTTATAAAGTATTCTAATTTACTGAGATAATGACTTTTGTATTTTCATTGGCTGTAAGCCATAATCATCAACATTAACAGAAATAAACACTTGAAATAGATCACTGTTTGTAATGACTCTATATAATATATGAGTTTCACTTTTTGTATTGAAGAACTGAAAAAATTAACTTTTTGATGATATAGTCCTCTACAAATTATGATACACCTCACACAGTATAATGGCAATTTAGTGAGATGCACTTGTATATATATGTTGTGGAATACCTATACTAACTATAAACAAGTAAATCTCTCCCTAGCTCAGCAGCAGCTCTCCCTACTCAGCCTGTTTCCGGGGTAGACTGTGACGAGCATAGCGGCACCAGGTCTTATATAGACCTGATGACGCAGTGTGGCCAGCCAATCACTGTAATGCCACAACCAACATGGCTACGGCGTTAAAATGCGTGGCAAGCAATCCCTGCATGTTCACTGGCACTCTAAAGAGCGCCAAACATGCAGGGCGGGGACACAAGCTCCCGCCCGGACAACCCGGAAATACTCGCCAAGCTTGTCGAACACAGTGATGCTCAGGCGAGTACCGAGTAGTGGCAAGTACATTCATTCATCACTAGTGATGACCACTACACAACAAATCCCAAGAAAGATCGAACCTCATGGTTTCTCTGGGTACTGGAATCCGGGCACTTCAACATATGAAGCAGACATTGTGAGCACTACCTGATGACAATCAGAACTCATGGTTTTACTGGTGATTAAATCCAGAACCTTCTTGTTTTAAAGCAGATATGATGACCAGAAAATGCAATAAAGAGCAAATCTTTTGGTTACACTGGGATTTGAACTATGGAACCTCTACATGTAAAGCACACATGTGAATCATATAATGGCCCTCCATACAGCATAATGAGCCTCCAAACAGTATAATGGCTCCCACACCCCTCCACAGAGTATGATGGCCTCCACATAGCCCTCTACACAGTATGATACACCTCACACAGTATAATAGCCCCCCACATAACCCTCCATATAGCCGCCCAAACAGTATAATTGTCCCCCACACTGACCTCCAAACAGTATAATGGCCCCACTCAGGTTTCCAAACAGAATAATAGCCACCCACATAGCACTCCAAGCAATATATTGGCTCCCATACAGCCATGCAAATGGTGTAATTGGTCCCCACACAGCCCTCCAAACAGTATAAAACAGTATAATGACCATCACAAAGCCCATCATAAAGCATAATGACCTCCACATAGCCCATCAAAAGTATTATTGGCCCCCACACAGCCCACCAAGCAGTATAATGGCTCACCCCAACCACGCAGACCTTTAAACACCCCCTTCCCCCAACTTACAGGCTCCATAGTCAGGGGCGTACATAGAAATCATGGGACCCCATAGCAGAAGTTCTAATCCCCCCCTCCCCTCCCAAAAAAAATGTAATAATTGTTGCGGTGACAGAAGAGCAGATCTCACAACATTCTAGCCTTTACATAGTAATTTTCCTCCTGCTAAAGTCCTAGATTCCTCTTTCATTGCTCCATAAAGTGTGATGCCAAACAAAAGTGTCCCCCAAACACAGTATGATACCGCCATGGTGAATTCCACCACATGCACAGTATAATGACCCTACTGTACCCCACCTCAACTCCCAAGGCAAAGTATGGTGACCCCAACGAAGTATGATCCCCCAACTGTGACCCCCACACAGCCCTCCATGCAGTATAATGGGCCTACATACAGTATATGTATGGCCCCTACACTTCACCATTCAGTATAATGACCCGCACACAGCCCTCCAAACAGTATAATTGGCCCCACACAGTATGAAGAACCCCACACAAACCTTTACATTGTATAATTGCTTATATATAGTACAATGGACCCCCACATATTATAATGGCTCCATATAGCATTCCATATAGTATAATGCACCCCCCATAATCCTCCATATAGTATAATGCACCCCCCATAATCCTATATATAGTATAATGCACTCCCCATAATCCTCCATAAAGTATAATGCACCCCCCCATAATCCTCCATATAGTATAATGCACTGCCCATAGTCCTCAATATAGTATAATGCACCCCCCGTGGTCCTGCATAGAATATAATGCACTCCCCATGGTCCTACATAAAATATAATGCACTCTCCATAGTCCTCCGTGCAATATAATGCATGCACCATAATCCTCCATACAGTATAATGCACCCCCATGGTCCTCCAGACAGTATAATGTGCCCACCATGGTCCTCCATACAGTATAATGTGCCAAGCATGGTCCTCCATATAGTATAATGCATCCCCATGGTCCTCCATTTAGTATAATGCATCCCCATGGTCCTCCATACAGTATGATGCACCCCCGTGGTCCTCCATACAGTATAATGCACCCCTGTGATCCTCCATGCAGTATAATGTACCCTTGTGGTTCTCCATACAGTATACTGCACTCCCCATAGTCATCCATATAGTATACTGCACTCCCCATAGTCCTCCATACAGTATACTGTACTCCCCATGGTCCTCTATGAAGTATAATGCACTCCCCATGGACCTACATAAAATATAATGCACTCTCCATAGTCCTCCGTGCAATATAATGCATGCACCATAATCCTCCATACAGTATAATGCACCCCCATGGTCCTCCAGACAGTATAATGTGCCCACCATGGTCCTCCATACAGTATAATGTGCCAAGCATGGTCCTCCATATAGTATAATGCATCCCCATGGTCCTCCATTTAGTATAGTCATCCATATAGTATACTGCACTCCCCATAGTCCTCCATACAGTATACTGTACTCCCCATGGTCCTCTATGAAGTATAATGCACCCCCATGGTCCTCCATGCACTATAATGCACCCCCATGGTCCTCCATGCAGTATAATGCACCCCCCATGGACCTACATGCAGTATAATGCACTCATCATACTGTATTATGGCCACCGGTCACTGATTTAAAAAAAAAAATACAATACTCACCTCTCCTTGGTTCAGCTGATGCTCCAGTCCCCTCAGCGTGCAGTGTGAAGCGCCGGACATCGCAGAGCAGCGAGCGCCCTGTAATGACATCATACATCGAGTAAGAATTATGGGTATGGAAACGTCTTCTGACAATCCCTTCTCCATCATCATTGCTCACACTGGATCCCCCCCTCTTGCTGTCAGCATGAGCAATGATGATGGAGAAGGGAGCATCAGAAGACGTTTCCATTCCCATCATTCTACGCGGCCGGGCAGTGTGGGTGCTAACTGGCCGAAGCGGGGCCCAGTGCGGTGCGGCTCATGAGTTCCATAGCAGTGACATGGCCTGCCGCCATTGGCGGTACACCACTGCATATATGCACACATATCCAGTATATATACAGTATATATATATATATATATATATACATATATATACACACAAATGCATACACACACATATGCATACACATATATGCATACACACACATATGCATACAGGTATATGCATACACACACACACATATATACACACACATATGCACACACATATAGTGGGTACAGAAAGTATTCAGACCCCTTTAAATTTTTCACTCTTTGTTTCACTGCAGCTATTTAGTAAATTCTAAAAAGTTCATTTTTTTTCTCATTAAAGTACACTCTGCACCCCATCTTGACTAAAAAATACAGAAATGTAGAAATTTTTGCAAATTTATTAAAAAAGAAAAACTGAAATATCACATGGTCATAAGTATTCAGACTAGAGATGAGCGTTGTTCTACTCGAACTGTTCGCCAATCTCAAATTCGAGCTGTTTTGGGCGGTGTTCGAGCCGTTCGGCGAACACGAACAATTTGAGAAAAATTCGGCTGTTCGAGGTTATGTTCGATAACTGTTCGTGCACCAAAATCATAACTGGATTTTTTTTGAGTAATGATGAAAATTAATGTTAATACGCAGTTTGAGTGTACAGCGGGGCGAGGGGAGGGGCAGGGGATGGATCTCTGCAGGAACAATGAAGATCTCCATTTTTTTTTTCTCTTTCCCGCATTTACAGTGGGGAGGTGCAATCTGTCAGCCTATCAGCAGCGCACACACGGAGCGAAGTGCTTTTTTTCACACAAGCAAGGGCATGTGTCATTGGCAGTGTATGTCACATGTTCTTGCCCTATAAGACCAAGCCATTTTCCCCGTCGCCACCATTTTCTCACTGCTGCAGCTGCGTGTTAGACGGCACCGCTGTTGCTGTGTGCGCTATACCTTGTTAATTTCCAGCCAATTTTCGCACAAATCTACAGATAGCTTGGGAGTAGGGAATAGTTGTGATTGCAGTCCTTTTAAGGACTAGGTTACAGCATTTCCTACGACTTTTATCAGGCAGGTCTGTGCTCTTAAATAGATAGATTGTGGGAGTAAAGACTAATTGTAATTGCAGTCCTTTTCAGGACTAGGTTACATCAGTTCCTATCAGTTTTTGCCAGGCAGGTCTGTGCCAGTGCTGTGCAAGTTTTTTTTACAGCATTTGGCTGAATCTAGCAAAGCTAATCCTTTTTGGCCTATTGCAGAGTGTGTTAGTCAGTGGAGTAGCCTATCTGTGTTGCAAGATATACCACCTGTGTATAGAATACCAATTTTTTTACTGCACCTAGTGAAGTAAAATCTTTTGGGCATAGCATCATTCTATTAGTCCATCTATACTGACCTCCATCAGGTTGCAAATTGAATATAATTTTTTTCTGCATCTAGCTCTGAAAAAATATTGGGCTTCTAGCTGTGTGTGGGACTTGTTGTATTAGTCCATCTATACTGACCTCCATCAGGTTGCAAACTGAATATATTTTTTTCTGCATCTACCTCTGAAAAAATATTGGGCTTCTAGCTGTGTGTGGGACTTGTTCTATTAATCCATCTATACAGACCACCATCAGGTTGCAAACTGAATATATTTTTTTCTGCATCTACCTCTGAAAAAATATTGGGCTTCTAGCTGTGTGTGGGACTTGTTCTATTAATCCATCTATACAGACCTCCATCAGGTTGCAAACTGAATATATTTTTTCTGCATCTACCTCTGAAAAAATATTGGGCTTCTAGCTGTGTGTGGGACTTGTTGTATTAGTCCATCTATACTGACCTCCATCAGGTTGCAAACTGAATATATTTTTTTCTGCATCTACCTCTGAAAAAATATTGGGCTTCTAGCTGTGTGTGGGACTTGTTCTATTAATCCATCTATACAGACCTCTATCAGGTTGCAAATTGAATATATTTTTTTCTGCATCTACCTCTGAAAAAATATGTGGCCTTCTAGCAGTGTGTGGGACTTTCTCTATTAGTCCATCTATACTGACCTCCATCAGGTTGCAAATTAAAAATAATTTTTATCTGCATCTACCTCTGAAAAAATATTTGGGCTTCTAGCTGTGTGTGGGACTTGTTCTATTACTCCATCTATACTGACCTCCATCAGGTTGCAAACTGAATATATTTTTTTCTGCATCTACCTCTGAAAAAATATTGGGCTTCTAGCTGTGTGTGGGACTTTCTCTATTAGTCCATCTATACTGACCTCCATCAGGTTGCAAATTAAAAATAATTTTTATCTGCATCTAGCTCTGAAAAAATATTTGGCCTTCTAGCAGTGTGTGGGACTTTCTCTATTAGTCCATCTATACTGACCTCCATCAGGTTGCAAATTAAAAATAATTTTTATCTGCATCTACCTCTGAAAAAATATTTGGGCTTCTAGCTGTGTGTGGGACTTGTTCTATTAATCCATCTATACAGACCTCCATCAGGTTGCAAACTGAATATAATTTTTTTCTGCATCTAGCTCTGAAAAAATATTTGGCCTTCTAGCAGTGTGTGGGACTTGTTCTATTAGTCCACCTATACTGACCTCCATCAGGTTGCAAATTCAAAATAATTTTTTGTCTGCATCTAGCTCTGAAAAAATATTTGGCCTTCTAGCAGTGTGTGGGACTTTCTCTATTAGTCCATCTATACTGACCTCCATCAGGTTGCAAACTGAATATATTTTTTTTCTGCATCTACCTCTGAAAAAATATTGGGCTTGTAGCTGTGTGTGGGACTTGTTCTATTAATCCATCTATACAGACCTCCATCAGGTTGCAAACTGAATAAAAAAATTTTCTGCATCTACCTCTGAAAAAATATTTGGGCTTCTAGCTGTGTGTGGGACTTGTTCTATTAGTCCATCTATACTGACCTCCATCAGGTTGCAAATTGAATATAATTTTTTTCTGCATCTAACCCAGCCAATAGTTTTGGCCTAATACCACAGTTTGGCCACTCAGCTCTGCTCGGTTCCCATCCATTGTTTTTTTGTGCAAACAACTCCAGAGTTGTGAATTAGTTAACCACCAAAATGAGTGGAAAAAGGCCTGCTGCTGATGGAAAGGGGAATAGGCGTGTTGGGAAGGGGAAAAAAGGTTGTGTCCGTGGGGTAGGTGTTAAAGCAACAGTAACATCTGCAGAAGAAAGACCATCTTCCAGCCAAACTAAAATGTCTACTTCTTTTAGCAGACAATGTGATAAGATCCCTTTCTTACGGCCACGCCAATCGCTACAAATTCCAGATGAGGCACAAAAACAGCAGGTGCTTCAACGGATATCAAGTGCTCCTTTAAGTGGGCTCTCCTCCACATCAACTTCAACATCACAAATACTCCAGTCCTCAAAGGTGTCACCCCAATCGCACTTGCTTCCTCACAGCTCCCAAATCTCCAGCTGCCCGTCTGAGTATGAGGTAGAACAGATGGTTGAGTCTGCAGAGCTGTTTACTCATACTATAGCCTGGGAATCAGAGGTCGACTCCAGCGCTTCTGTGAATCCAGACGAGGAAATGATCTGCACTGATGCCCAGAATCTTTATGAGTCGGATCCAGGAACAGACGCAGAAGGTTCTGACCATAATGTAGACCCTCATTCCCAAACTGTAACTCCTGTTGGTGGAGACAATGAGGAAGACGATGATAAGACTCAAATACCTGATTGGAGCGACAACTTTAGTTCTTTGTCAGGGCAGGAACAGGTTGGCTCTGAGGACGACGGGTGTGATAACGCACATGGTGATGATGATGAGGTTGGAGATCCCACTTACTGTCAACCCACAGTCAGCCAAGAGATGAGGTCAGCAGAGGAGGTGGAGGAAGATGCTAGTGACGACGAGGTCAGGTTGCGCCTTCCTGGACAGAGACGTAGTACTGGAAGCACGTCAACAACTGCATCCTCAAACACAACTCTGCCTCTCACCACAAGTCGTGGTGGCTCTTCAGGTCGCATGGGTGCTAAGCCTTGCATAGCCTGGGCATTTTTTCAGATCGATAAAGATGACCCAACTCGTGTTATCTGTAACATTTGTCAGCAAAAGCTAAGTAGAGGCCAAAAAATACATAGTTTGAGTACTTCATGCATGAACCGGCACATGGACATGAAGCATAAGTTGCAGTGGGAAGCTCAGTGTGCTACAATGCGGCCTAGCCGGCCGGGCCAACCACCGTCTGCCATATCTTGTGCATCCGCGGCCTCTTCATCCTCTGTGACTGGGGGGACAGCAGTCACACCTGTTTTGGGGCGCAGACCTGCCACCTCTTTACCCGCAACAGTCAGCGTGATTGGCAGGTCATCATTTTCTTTGGAGGTGGTAACACCAGCTGGTGTTGAGCGCTGTCCGACATCGATAGCACCACCTTTGGATCAAGGCAACCTAACATGTCCGCCTGCATCTTCCTCACAGACCGGCAGTTTGCCGGGGACACCCTTATCAACCCCGTCTAAGCACAATAGCCAGCCCTCGGTCCCTCAGATGTGGACAAGTAAAAGACCATTTCCTCCTAGCCATGAGAAAGCTAAGAGGTTGAATTTCACCATCTGCAAGCTCTTGGCTACAGAAATGCTGCCTTTCCGCCTGGTGGACACAGAGGATTTTCGAGACCTTATGTCCGTCGCAGTGCCCCAGTACCAGATGCCCAGTCGGCACTACTTCTCAAAGAAAGGTGTGCCTGCGCTCCACCAGCATGTCGCACACAACATCACCGCTTCTTTGAGAAACTCTGTGTGTGACAGGGTGCATTTCACCACAGACACTTGGACGAGTAGGCATGGACAGGGGCGTTACATGTCGCTGACTGGGCACTGGGTAACTATGGTGACAGCAGGACAAGGGGCTGCTGTCCAAGTCTTGCCGTCCCCACGAGTTGTGCGTCAATCCTCTTTATGTCAAAGTTCCTCCACTGCTTCTGCCTCCTCAACCTCCTCTCGGTCTTCCACCTGCACCCAAAGCCTGTCTGGTCATGCCACAAGCTTTCTAACTGCGCAGAAGGGATCCTGCACACCTCCTTACTATGCTGGCAGTAGGGCTCAACGTCATCAGGCGGTTTTTACATTGAAATGTCTGGGAAATGTGAGTCACACAGCTGAGGAGTTGTGGTCAGCTCTGGAGAACCAATTTCATGAATGGTTGTCTCCACTGGACCTGAAACCAGGGAAGGCCGTGTGCGACAATGCTGCAAACCTGGGTGCGGCCCTTCGCCGGGGCAATGTCACACACGTGCCTTGTATGGCTCACGTGTTGAACCTGGTTGTCCAGCAATTTTTAGCCCACTATCCCAGACTAGATGGCCTTCTGCAGAGGGCACGGTCGCTGTGTGCTCACTTCCGCCGTTCGCATCCCGCAGCTCAGCGACTTACATCTCTACAGAAGTCATTGGGCCTGCCACTTCACCGGCTAAAATGCGATGTGCCTACCCGGTGGAATTCAACTCTGCACATGTTGCAGCGACTGTGGCAGCACCGACAAGCCCTGGTGCAATACGTTCTGACGTATAGCCTGGGCCAACGAGATCCAGAAGTGGGGCAAATCACGCTGGAGGAGTGGTCTCAGATCAGGGACCTATGCACCCTTCTGCACAGTTTTGAAATGGCGACGAAGATGTTTAGTGCTGACGATGCCATTATCAGCATGACTATTCCGGTGATTTACATGCTGGAGCACATGTTAAATAGAATTCGGAGTCAGGTGGTGGCACAAGAGGAGGTGGAGGAAGTAGAGGAGGAGGAGTTGTATGCGGAAGGGCTAACATCTGCAAGGTCCAGACGGTCGGCAGCACCAAGGCGGCAGGCATGTGAGGGTGGGGGAGATGGTTTTACCAGGGCGCATGGTAGCAGCCAAACTAGTGAGGAAGGTGCAGGAGCCGAGGAAGAAGTGGAGGACGAACTGATGGAAGACTCATCAGATGAGGCAGACCTTGATCACATTTCTGTTGTGCGAGGTTGGGGGGAGAGGACAGAGGAAGGAAGCATGATTGTTACCTCGCCACCAACACAACAGGGACTTGGTGCTCCTGGATGCGCAACACACATGAGTGCCTTCTTGCTGCACTACCTGCAACATGACCCTCGAATTGTGAGAATTAGAAATAATCCTGACTACTGGGTTGCCACACTGTTAGATCCCCGTACAAAAGTAAATTTGCAGAAATTATTCCTGCCATAGAAAGGGATGCACGCATGCAGGAGTATCAGCAGAGACTGTTGCAGAATCTTACATGTGCTTTTCCACAAAATACCAGTGGTGCACGTAGTGAATCTCACAGTTCCAACTTGCCAACCGTGGGACCGTCAAGTGTTCAGCACTCAAACCGTAACAGAACCACAGTATCTGCTGGTAACATCAATTTTGCGGAATCATTTCACCACTTTTTTAGCCCATCCTTTGCAAGGCCACAGGAGACAAGAAGTCTGACACATAGTCAACGCCTAGAGACGATGGTACAGGAGTATCTCCAAGTAAACATTGAAGCCATGACTGTGTCACTGGACCCTTGCTCTTTTTGGGCTTCCAATCTGGATAAATGGCCGGAGCTAGCCACTTACGCCTTGGAGATCTTGTCATGCCCCGCAGCCAGCGTTCTGTCTGAACGTGTGTTCAGCGCTGCTGGTGGTGTGCTGACAGATAAGCGCACGCGGCTCTCCACTGATAATGTAGACAGACTCACGTTCATAAAGATGAACAAATCATGGATCCGAAACGACTTTTCTACCCCTGTGTCATCCTGGGGAGAGTAAAAGCTTGATGATTGGTTAAAATCACCCTACCAACCCTTTTAAGCTTTCAAATTACTAATCATGTTTATCTGTATCTTGGCTGGAAAATAATTTGGGCTTTGTAGCAGTGTGCAGCACTGATTCTATTAGGCCATCTATAATAAGCTCCACCAGATTTAAAATTACTAATCATGTTTATCTGTATCTTGACTGGAAAATAATTTGGGCTTTGTAGCAGTGTGCAGCACTGATCCTATTAGGCCATCTATACTAAAGCTTCACCAGATTTAAAATTAATAATAATTTTTAGCTGCATCTAGCCCGGAAAATAATTTTGGGGCTCCGAGATGCGCAAGACACATAAGTGCCTTCTTGCTGCACTACCTGCAGCATGACGCTCATATTGTCAGAATTCGAAGTAATCATGACTACTGGGTTGCCACAGTCTTAGATCCCCCAAACTTTTCGATCAACCTTTTCATTTTAATAAAGACCAAAAAAATGGTCATTTTTGAAATTATAAGCATTAGCAGGTTGTTAGAAACTGAAATCAAACAGTTTTCAAATCAAAACTTTATTCTAGGTGATGTTACATTTTCACATAGGACCCCTTGTTCGAAAGGAGCTTCTGAACTCTCTCGTCCATTGAATTTGTCAGGTTTTGGATGGTTTCTGCTTCAATTGTTTTGCATGAGGACAGAATACCCTCCCAGAGCTGTTGCTTAGATGTGAACTGCCTCCCGCCATCATAGACACTCCTTTTAATGATGCTCCAAAGGTTCTGAATGGGGTAGAGGTCAGGGGAGCATGGGGGTCACACCATAAGTTTGTCCCCTTTTATGCCCATATCAGCCAGAGATGCAGATGTTTTATGTGCAGCATGAGATGGTGCATTATCATGCAAAAAAATGATCTTGCTGTGAAATACACGGTTCTTCTTCTAGAACCATGGCAGGAAGTGCTGTTTGAGAAAATCCACATACATTATGGAGTTCATCTTTAGCGCCTTCAGGGATCCTAAAGGGGCCGACAATCTCTCTCCCCATGATTCCAGCCCAAAACATTACTCCACCTCCTCCTTGTTGGCGCTGTAGCCGTGTTTGCGTGGGGTGTCCATCAACCAGCCATCCTCCACTCCATCCATCTGGACCATCGAGCGCTGCACGGCACTCATCCGTGAACAAAACAGTTTTGAAATCAGTCTTCATGTAATGTTTGGCCCACTGGAGCCGTTTCTGCTTGTGTGAAGTGGATAGAGGAGGTCGACAGGATGGCGTATGCACAGCTGCAAACCTCTGAAGGACCCTGCATCTTGTTGTTCGGGGGACGTTGGAGGCACCAGCAGCTTCAAAAACTTGTCTGATGCTATGACAAGGCTTTTTTGCCGCTGCTCTTTCAACCTGACGTAATTGCCTGTAGGAAAAAGTCCTCAATTTGCCCTTATCAGCACGCACACGTGTGTACTGTGAATCAGCTACATACTTCTTGATTGCCAAGACACTTCATCCTGATCATCGCACAATGTTGATTGTAGTCATGCCTTGACCTAAACACTCCACAATTTGTTGCTTCTCAGCAGCCGACACATCCTTTTTCTTTCCCATTTTGGCAGAAAATGTAGGCTGCTTAATAATGTGAGACAGCCTTCTTAAGTAGTCTTGCCTTTCATTGGACACACCTGCCAAACTAATTAGCACAGGTGTCTGCAATTGCTTACAGTGATATAAAGAGCCCTGACACACATCACCATCAATGAGTTTAACTGACAAACAAACAAATTCTTCCCTTATCACTCCTAAACACTTTTTGCATAATAATTTGGAACACAGTGTACATGTGCTTTTCCACAAAACACCAGTGGTTCACGTAGTGAATCTTACAGTTCTAACTTGCCAACCGTGGTCTGTATGGAGTTGTTCAATAAAGGGCCCAAAATTAAGATAACATAGATGGGAGAGGTCTCTATGAATAGGAATTCCTAAGTATTTGATACCCTGTGAGGGCCAGGCAAAGGGAAAGTTGGACTGGATGGAATCCTATATGGATTTGGGGAGGGAGACATCGAGGGCCTCAGACTTCGCTGCATTGATTTTAAAATTTGACCATGTAACAAATGGATATATGTGATTGAGTGATATATACTAGGACATCATCAGCAAATAGAGAGCACTTGTACTCGGTGCCTCCCACCTCAATCCACCTAATATTGGGGTTATGGCGAATTGATGAGAGCAGGTGCTCCATCACTAGGATGTATAAGAGAGGGGACAGAGAACATCCCTGCCTTGCCCCATTGGTGATTGTGAAAGGTGATGAAAATGTTCTGACGCGCCCCCTGGGCCTTGGGACACCCGGAACCGGACCCTTTTTGGTGGATGCTGGTGGTTGTAGTCTCCGTGGCGGCGACCCGGTTCCGTGGCTCAGGGCGGTCAAACCAGTGGCGGAACTATTTATGTGGTTTTGATGTTTAAATGTCCGACTACGCCACCCGTGGATTGCGGTCAGAGTGAACCGCCGCTCCAAGGCAGACCGCTGAGGCTGGTGTTGTGGGTGCAGCAGAGCGTAGCATAACTCCCCACGGGAGGAGTATAGCCTCAGGGCAGTGTATGCGGAGGATGGGGGTGATGGTGCAGGGCAGCAGCAGTAACGACACGGAGTCAGTGATGCAGTCCAGGGCCTTTACTCACAGTTCTTATTATCCAGACCACGTCTGCAGGTAACGGCTGCCCACGTCGTACTGTGCTCACCAGGTGAGGGGCTCAGACAACTCCCAGATAACTTTGGAGCGCTTCACAGGACCCCCTTTGTGTGTCCTTTGTCTGGCCTTTCTTACCAACCCTTCTGTCCGGCTGCCTCGGGCCTCTTCTTGGTAAACTTGGCGCCAGTTTCCCTGACCCTATGTGGTGCCTTCCTAGCAGGTGTAGCGAGGGGCTGCGCCACATAAAATGTCACAGCCTCCTGTTTCTAGCTGAGGGTCGTTTCCTGCCTCCACTAGTTTCGGGGATCGGTCTCCCCCTTTGTCCTGACCCCTCCACGCAGGTGGATTCGGGCGTGCGGTGGCGACTCGCCCGTCCGCATCCCTGGGATCCCTTCGTTCCTCGTTCCTGGAGCCTTCTCCGCTCCTCTTCCTTCCTTCTCCCTCTTCCAGGCCTGGGCCTCTGTTACTATGCCCACCTCCGGAGCAGAGCTCATGCAGAGCCCCTGCTCCCTGCCACTTCTGCTCAGACTTCTCTGCACTGAACTAAGATGGTGCCTACCTTTTATACTCCCTTCTCAATGCACCCAGGAACTGCTTCCTCCCTGCTCCTGCACTACAGGGTTCCCCTTCCTCAGTGTTCCCTCCCCCCACTCCAGCCAGGGACAGGGACTGTCGTGCCCATCTCAGGGGCATATTGGTCGCCCTGCCCCACGGCAATGTGGTGTAATGCATGCAGGTGTCGGGTCCTGATCCACACTACATCCTTACCTGAGAGTGAGATATCACACCTCTGGGTGAGGTGCAATACCTCTGTAGCAACCGAGCCCTCAGGGTGCTACAGTTCCATTTATCTTCAGCCTAGGTGACGTATTGAGATACAGGGCCGTGATTTTGGCTATAAAAGGGTCCCCTAGACCCCTACCCCAAGCTTTTTAAGAGAATCATATATGGCGTGCCAGGAGACTCTATGGAATGCTTTCTCAGCATCCAACGAGAGTATCTAATTACAAATTTTTAACTGCATCTAGCCCAGGAAATACTTTGTGCCTAGTAGCAGTGTCTGCTAGTCAGCGGATTATCCCGGCTGTTAAGCAAGCTACACCACCTGTAGTTTGGACACTTAATTTTTTCAAAGGAAATGCTTCGGGACCACGGGATACTCAGTGAAGAGCATCAGGAGGCACCCCAAGGCATAGGGGCTGGGACTGGCAGTAGGATGCCTTGCGGTGGACAGCCGAGCTCGATCCTTATAAAAGCTTTTTAACTGCAGCAGCTTTAGTGGACGCTACTGGAGCTGGAATTACGCGGCTGCTGGCATGAGACTTGCCCTCCAATAGATCCTTGTAAATGGATTTAAAGTGTATTCATTCAAATTAGAGAGACAATTTAAATTAAAAAGCTTAGAGCTGCCTCCACCACAGGGGGGCTCGCTCGACCCACCAGCGGACAGGCACCAGTATTGGGAGAGGGGGGCTGGCCGTCAGGGTTCACCGCGGCTCTGGCACAAACCCGGCGACGCGGAGGTGGCACGGGCAGGAGCGGACTGAACGTGTCGGCTTCTCACTTTTTGGATTTTAGAAGGGCATGACATGCCTATATCTGTGTCTCCCCCTCCTTTTACTCCTCCACCTCTTTTCTTTTCGCATGACTATATGTACTTGTCACTTTTCCATGTGTTAGTTGTGTCTTCTGAGCAGTTTGTCAGCTTTTGGACACCTTTGAAGGTGTTTTCTATGTGTTTTTGTTTGCCTGCCATTGATTTTAACGGTGTTCGAAGGTGTTCGACGAACAGTTCGGCGAACACACGGGTGTTCGACGAACCGAACCGAACTCGAACACTACGGGGGTGGCTCAACACTAATTCCGACCCTTTGCTCAGTATTGAGTAGAAGCACCCTTTTGAGCTAGTGCAGCCATGAGACTTCTTGGGAATGATGCAACAAGTTTTTCACACCTGGATTTGGGGATCCTCTGCCATTCTTCCTTGCAGATTCTCTCCAGTTCCATTAGGTTGGATGGTGAAAGTTGGTAGACAGCCATTGTCAGGTCTCTCCAGAGATGCTCAATTGGGTTTAGGTCAGGGCTCTGGCTGGGCCAGTCAAGAATGGTCACACAGTTGTTCTGAAGCCACTCCTTTGTTATTTTAGCTGTGTGCTTAGGGTCATTGTCTTGTTGGAAGGTGAACCTTTGACCAAGTCTGAGGTCCAGAGCACTCTAGAAGAGGTTTTCATCCAGGATATCACTGTACTTGGCTGCATTCATGTTTCCCTCAATTGCAACCAGTTGTCCTGTCCCTGCAGCTGAAAAACACCCCCCTAGCATGATGCTGCCATCACCATGCTTCACTGTTGGGATTGTATTGGGCAGGTGATGAGCAGTGTCTGGTTTTCTCCACACATACCGCTTAGAATTATCACCAAAAAGTTCTATCTTCATCTCATCAGACCAGAGAATCTTATTTCTCATAGTCTGGGAGTCCTTCATGTGTTTTTGAGCAAACTCTATGCGGGCTTTCATATGTCTTGCACTGAGGAGAGGCTTCCGTCGGACCACTCTGCTATAAAGGCCCGACTGGTGGAGGGCTGCAGTGATAGTTGACTTTGTGGAACTTTCTCCCATTTCCCTACTGCATCTCTGAAGCTCAGACACAGTGATCTTGGGGTTCTTCTTTACCTCTTTCACCAAGGCTCTTCTCCCACGACTGCTCAGTTTGGCTGCACGGTCAGGTCTAGGAAGACTTCTGGTGGTCCCAAACTTTTTCCATTTAAGGATTATGGAGGCCATTGTGCTCTTAGGAACCTTGAGTAGTGTAGAAATTCTTTTGTAACCTTGGCCAGATCTGTGCCTTGCCACAATTCTGTCTCTGAGCTCCTTGGGCAGTTCCTTTGAGCTCATGATTCTCATTTGGCCTGACATGCACTGTGAGCTATTAGGTCTTATATAGACAGGTGTGTGCCTTTCCATATCAAGTCCTATCAGTTTAATTAAACACAGCTGGACTTCAATGAAGTAGAACCATCTCAAGGAGGATCACAAGGAAATGGACAGTATGTGACTTAAATATGAGTGTCTGAGCAAAGGGTCTGAATACTTATGACCATGTGATATTTCAGTTTTTCTTTTTTAATAAATTTGCAAAAATTTCTACATTTCTGTTTTTTTCCAATCAAAATGGGGTGTAGAGTGTACTTTAATGAGAAAAAAAATGAACTTTTTAGAATTTACCAAATGGCTGCAATGAAACAAAGAGTGAAAAATTTAAAGGGGTCTGAATACTTTCCGTACCCACTGTATATGCACACACACACATTACACATGGACTTACTCTCTATGCAGATGATTCCACATGAAGCATTTCTCTGGTGCAGCCTCCCATCTCCCAGGGCTCGACTGCAGAGTGTTCTTGCAAATTGCAGGGCTGAAGGCAGGAGGGGGAGAGCGGAGCAGTAAGATACCTACAAAGCAGGGGAGACAGGGAGAGCAGGGGCCATGCTGGGAGCAGCCTCACCACTGGAACTACAGGCCGGAGCTGGTGGGCAGAGCCTCATCTCCTGCACTTACAGAGACACTGAGGCATCGTCTGCGCGGCCGGACAGGACACGGTGCGGCCAGAGGTGAAGAGGTGGGTCCTGACTCCGGTCCACCGAACCTCTGGAGGTTCTCAACGAGCCTGTTTGTTTTCAACAGTATCTGCATCCTTAGGATGTACACTATTTGGTAAAATCAATAATACCTTTCAAAAGTACAACTAGCCCCGCAAAAAACAAGCCCCCATACGGCTATATTGATGGAAAAAATAAAAAAGTTATGGCTCTGGGAAGAAGGGGAGAAAAAAACGAAAACGAAAAAATGGAAAATGGCCATGGTAGAAAGGGGTTAAAAAAATCTTATTGCAAGCTCACAAAACCCTTTAACAATTAGAGCATTTTGATACAATCAAACACTCTTAATTAGATGTAAGAAAACTTTTCTTCTGATTCTTATTCCAACTACAAGAAATGAACTGATAGATAGATTTTGACTTCTTGTAGTCACTGATCAGGCTTACATTGGAATTCGGAGCATTCATTTAAGCCTTTATACAGCATTACCGTAGTTCTCAATCAGCGGCATACAACAGCAGCTACATCATCTCTTCTGTATAACACACCAATTATTCACTCACGTGTAAACTAAGTGAATTCATATGTTTGCTAATTGACTGCTCCTACAATCGAGGGCGTCTAGGGTTTATAATGTGTAAAACCTCATCACTATGCTACATATACATTTATAAACTTTACAAGCCTTACAATAATTAGAAAGAGATTTACGATAATTCAGATATAGGTGAGGTTACTTTGACTTGTATATAGCCTCCTTATCTTCCTGGGCACATTTGGTAATGAAGATTATGTATGTCTTAAAGGGAAGATGAAAACACTTATATTGAAGATCTTGATGACTGGGTTCTGCATACTTGAACTTTTAAGGCAATTTATTGATACTCTGCAGGACTGTCATGTTCAGACAAGACTATTTTACTGATGATTAGCAGCTCTCAATCTGAGCAGATGTTAGATGTAATAGTTTGCAATGAATAAAATAACATTTCCTTGTAAGGAAAATAAAAATATCAAAAATGATTTTAACTCCAGAGGCTGCGATCTTGCATAATGATCCTCGTACCGTAGCATTATGTTACTATTCTACATAGGTAAAAGGATCATGAATACAGCCTGTGAAGTCTGCCAGAACTATATGTACTGGCACTTTTCCCTTTTTTACAATCCAATCAGAAGCCTGTCCTGAACTTAAAACCCGCCTCTCTATTATGCCTACACACAGTTTGACAGACAGGAGAGTAAGAGCAGAAAAAACGTGTTTTCCCGCGATTTTGATGCATTTTTGAGACTTTTTTTATGCATTTTTAATGCATTTTTTATGCGTTTTTAATGCGTTTTTGTACATCAATTTAGGTTAAGTGCACACTGTGCATTTTCGATGCGTTTTCGCTGTGTTTTCTCCCCGAGGAAATGCATAAAAAATGCTATGTAATCTGTCTGCCAGCTAATGCAATGACAATCCTGATGTGCTGTGCACATTAAGTGGAATTTTCCGCTCAGGATTTTCATTGCGTTTAAATACGCAGCATGTCCATTCTATGTAGCGTTTCTGCAGCGTTTCGAGCCCATTGACTTTACTTGAACCACAGCAAACCCCCAGGTATAAATATATTTGCGGATTTACTGCGGTTGTTTGCTGCGTATTTGACTAGTCAGTGGGTCAAATACGCTGCAAAAGCGCACATAGATTGGTACCCGGGTCGGCTGGGGAAGACTACTTTTCCCATCATCCGAACGCTGCTGTTGCTGATAACAGCAAGAGCGGAGTGGCTGAGGGGAGCAGTAGTCTCCTCAGCCGAGCCGGCATGTGAGCAACGAATGTAAAAGAAAAAAAAAAGTAGAAAAATTAAAAAACACCTATCCTCACCTGTTCGGCGTCCCCAGCTGTCCTCTCGGTGTCCTTACAATGTCCCCCAGCGTTCTGATCCCTCGGCGGCTGGCGGTACACTAACAGGAGCACGCATGCTCCCGGAAGTGTACATCGCTGCGGTGCCGGCTGAGGTCACGTGAGTTCACAGCTGGAGATCAGCTGATGAGCTCGGGACCTCACTTTACGGCGGGAAAGTAAGATCCTACTGCAATTAAAACCACCTGCGGCATAGAGGTGGCGTGCCATCAGTTTTTTCAGTTTCTATGTTTAAGCTTTGACTGAGCACTCCACCTCTATACCGCAGGTGGTTTTAATTGCAGTAGGATCTTACTTTCCCACACATAAGCAGACGGATGTCCCTTAGAGAGGTATTCACATTGGTAGGGTCCTGGTATTTTAAGAAGCGCCTTATCGCAGCTACCAGGTACACATAAATTGGCCAATTTATGCACTAAGATTTCTCATTAATTTCTATTTTCTAGAGCAGTAATGCTATTCAAATTTCATATATTTCATGTTTGCATATGTGACATGCAGAAGAAGTGCTGTTGCAGAGTGTAACATGCAGAAGTAGTGCTGTTGCTTTAAAAGCATTCAGCAACTATTAGAAGTAACACAAGCACATGAGACAGGAAGTGTTGTGCTCCAGAAGCATCTAGCAACTAGAGGGGTTAACACAGTCACAGGAGAAGGGGAGTGTTTTAGCAGATCCCCAGGAGGATTGTGGGGAAGTTGTTTACTGTCTGTCTGGAGCCAAAGAGAAAGGTGATGTGTGTTCTGCATCTGACAGAAGTTTCCCTGCAAGTGAAAAGGATTCAAGTCAGGAGTGAAGCTAAGCACAGGTCAGGTAGAGTTCCTGAACTAGCAGTGCATATATTGTCAAGCAGAAAGATAAGGACTGTAAGAAATGGTGTCACAGTGATCATCTCCCTCAGCAAACCCTCTCCCCTCCTCCATCTCACTGTGCTGTAAAGAATGCTGTGTTCATTAATGTGTCTTTGCATTAGAACTGTGCTGTCCTGTATTACTGGGAAGACTGTGAACTGCTGTGCTGCTAAGAAAACTGTACTGTTTGTCACTGGAGCCTGTTGCTCATAAGACTTAACTTGCACTGGCTGTGCGGCTTCTTATTAAATGCTACTGTTCTACCGTTTATGAGGACTCTTGTCAAGTGTGTCTGGTCAGCAACTGAAACAACCTACATGTCTGTGCCTGAGGGTCGTTACCCCTATGTGCCTGAGAGAAGCTGCAGCACATGGTCTATGGTCGCCCTGAGTAACGGTTCCCCCAAGATTCCAAAGAATTCATGTAACCTGTCTCGCCCCTATCTGAACCTAGCGGCGTGCTTGTAACACATACTTAGCGTTGCAGTGTGATGCTTTGTTTGACAGTATTTTATGGAGGAAGCGGCTCCTAGTAAGCACCTGTTCACACCTATTTCTTGTACTGGAAGTGCCGTCAGTTTTTTCTGTTTCTATGTTTAAGCTTTGACTGAGCACTCCACCTCTATGCCGCAGGTGGTTTTAATTGCAGTAGGATCTTACTTTTCCACACATAAGCAGACGGATGTCACTTACAGAGGTATTCACATTGGTAGGGTCCTGGTATTTTGAGAAACGCCTTATCACGGCTACCAGGTACACATGAATTAGCCAATTTATGCGCTAAGGTTTCTCATTTATTTCTATTTTCTAGAGAAGTAATGCTATACAAATTTCATATATTTCATGTTTGCATACTTAGCATTGCAATGTGCTGCTTTGTTTGTTAGTATTATATGTGGTGGATCCGCAAGTATTGACAACAAAAGTGCGGCAATAGAACACAGCGTTTTGGAAGCAGCAAAAATACGCTGTGTCCAAAGAGCTGCTGATTGCTGATCAGTGGGATGTAGCGGCTGTGAGCTGTCATTAAAGCCAGGGAAAATGTTTGCCTAATGGCACCTTCCTAGGCTAAAAGTAGCAGCTCTCAGCTGCCCCAGAAATTACATGAATGGAAATGCTAATGAAGATTGGGTTTATGAGATTAGCTGACACCTAGCCCTTTTGTGCAGTGATGACAAGGTGTCAATCAGACCCTTTCATTACTACACCTAATTAAAGTAAAGTAAAGAGTTAAATAAACACAAAGACAGAGTAAAACACTTTATTTGAAATACAACAGAACGTGCTCACATAGCCTGATGCTTTTTGGAGCTCTTTACTTTACTTTAATTAGGTTTAGTAATGAAAGGGTCTAATTGACACCTTGACATCACTAAACAAAATGGCTAGGTGTCAGATAAACCCAACCTCATTAGCATTCCCATTCATGTCATTTCTGGGGCAGCTGAGAGATGCTATTTTTAGCCTAGGCAAACATGTTCCCTGGCTATTAATAACAGCTCACAGCTGTTTCTTTAGCCGCTATGTCCCCACGATCAGAAACCAGCAGTGCTTTGGATGCAGCGTATTTTCGCTGCGTCCAAAATGCTATGTTCTAATGCCATACTTTTTTGTCAATACATGCGGATCCACTGCATATAATGACACTTCAATCGGTCAAAATCTGCAGCGGAGACTAGCATCTCCACTACAGAAATTGACATGCTGCTGGTGAGTTTGGGTACATGGCCACAATCAGGAGCCGCTGCGGGTTTGAAGCTGCGTGTTTATGCAGCGTCAAACCTGCAGCGTTCAGATGTTACAGCATAATGGATGGTATTTCTAGAAATCCCATGTCCACTATGCGTGCATCTGAAGCTGCGGATCACCTGTCTTTCAGGACCGCGGCATGTCAATTTCTCTTGTGGAGTCGCTAGTCTCCGCAACAGAAATTTGACCACTAGAAGGCATTGAATGCTGTAAATCTGCATGGTCCAGCGAACACATATGGATTTACCTGCATTCAATAGAACGCAGCGTTTTGGATGCGACAAAAATATGCTGCGTCCAAAGCAATGCTGCGTCCAGATTTTAAAAAATGGCGTGGGCTCCCGCGTCATTTTCATAACCAGCAGAGGGAAAGCAGACCGCTGGGGGAATGGGGGCCATTAGCTAAAAATGTTCCCTGGCTATTAATTTCAGCCTTCAGCTGTTTGCTTAGCCTTTACTGGCTAGATTACAGGGGGACCCCAGAAAAAAATTGACATAGGGTCCCCCTATAAAATCTAACCAGCAAAGGCTAAACAGACAGCTGCGGGTTGATATTAATAGCCAGGGAAGGGGCCATGGATCATGGCCCCCTTCGAGGCTAATAATATCAGCTCTCAGAAGTCCCAGAAATGGCGCATCCATAAGATGCTCCAAATCTGGCGCTTAGCCTCGCTCTTCCCACTGCCGTGTAGCAGTGGCGAGGTGGGTAATAAGGTTGAGGTTCATGTCAGCCTATATTGGCGGTTTACATGAAGCCCAGGTTAGTAATGGAGGGCGTCTATAAGTAGTAAAGGGTTTTGATGGTTTTTCAATAAACCACGTCCAGAATAAAGTATGACACGGCCAGAATAAAGTATTTTATTGAAATAAAATTACACACAGTTTTAATAATTTATTTATTATTCTCTTAATCCCCAAATCCCTCGTCTCCTCTAAAAAATCAAAAATAAAAAGCAACCATATTCCTCACCTGTGCGCCGTCATGACGTAATCCGAGTGTCCCACGGCGATCTGGGTCACTTCTACAGCAGCCACATCAATCACTGATATGACTGCTATAGAAGACAGCACTATACACTGACAGTAGTGTAATCACTCCTGCCAGTGTACATCGCTGTGCTGAAGATCAGCTGATAAGCTCCAGTGACGTCATTTACTGCCTCAGTGATGTGTGGGAAAATTCCCACACAGCACCGGTGCTGTAAACTGAGGTCCTGGAGCTCATCAGCTGATCTCCAGCTGATGAACTCCGGTGAACTCAGCCGGGAGTGCAGCGAAGTACACTGCCGGGAGCAAGCTCGCTTCCATCAGTGTACCGCCGGCTGCCGGGTGATTGGGTTACCGGGGGACATCGGGAGGACGCCGGACAGGTGAGAATAAGGTGTTTTTTTTATTTCAAATAGATTTATACTTCTTTTTTTTTTTTAAACAGCGCGCTCAAACGCTGGATCGGCTGAGGAGACTACTTCTCCCCTCAGCTGCGCCCCTCTCTCTGTTATCAGCGGGAGCAGCGATTGGATGATGGGAGAAGTAGTCTTCTTCCCCGGCCCGGGTACCATTCTTTGTGTGATTTTGCGCTGCAGAAATGCTACATAGAATGGACATGCTGCGGATTTAAACGCAATGACAATCCTGAGCGGAAAATTCCAAATCATGTGCACAGCACATCAGTATTGTTATTGCGTTAACTGGCAGAGGGATTACCTAGCGCTTTTGGTGCATTTCTGCGTGGAAAAAATGACACAAAAACGCATCAAAAACGCAGTGTTCACATAACCTTAAAGAGATTTCTTGAGCTTCTCCTATCAAACAGTAGGACCCCTCATCCCCCAATTCTGGTATGTATAGGACCCCTCATCCCCCAATCCTGGCATGCATGGCCCTCTCATCCCCCAATCCTGGTTAGCATGGCACCCCTCATCCCCCAATCCTGGTATGTATGGCACCCCTCATCCCCAATCCTGTTATGTATGGAACCCCTCATCCTGCAATCCTGGTATGCATGGCACCCTCATCCCCCAATCCTGGTATTTATGAAACCCCTCATCCCCCAATCCTGGTATGAATGGCACCTCTCATCCCCAATCCTGGTATGTATGGCCCCATCACCGCACACATAAAAAATATACACTTATATTCACCTTCCTTTCTCACCTCTGCTCCAGGGTTGCGTCCTGTTTTCCTGCTGCAGCTCATGTCAGCATCTGAGCAGCGCATGGCGTCACAGCCATACGCTCTCAGACACTGATGTGAGCTGCTGCCAGCATATTCACTCTCCTCCACGTAGAGACTATGTGCATGGAGAGGAGCGAATATGCATTCTCTTTAGTAGCAGGCAAAGTGAGCAGGGGCCACGGCTCAGCGCTCCTCTGTGCCCGCTACTAAAGAGAAATTAATATTCCCTCTTCTCCACGCCCATGGACGTGGAGAAGAGGGAGTATTCATTTCTCTTTAGCAGTGGGTACATGTGGTAGCTGCAGCAGCGGCTCCTGTGTGTGCCCCGCTCCTCCACCACTGCAACCCCCACCCAACCTATCCACCAACGGAATCTCTTTATACTCGGATATATACCAGAGTATAAGCCGAGGGGGGCTTTTTCAGCACAAAAAATGTGCTGAAAAACTAATTTTATACTCGAATATATACGGTATAATAGAAACACATTACCACTTCTGCATTTTTCACCCACTCCTGGTTTTAGCTTACAAATATTGATGGAAAATACTGATCAAATACTGACCGTGTGAACGTAGTCTTGCATTACCAATTTTGATCTGAGAATCGGATTAATATCAGACATGTCTCTGTGCTTTTGTGCGTACCACTCAGTCCAAATTAAAAAATTGGACATGAACTGCGCTTATACTATCATAGGTTTGAGTGCTATCTGTGAAAGACACTTGTATGAGAAAAACTGACATCTGAATTATCTCTAATACTCTGTTATTGTTAGACAACTAGACAACGGAAGCTTCTTGGGTAAATTACCTTATTTTTCGCTTTATAAGGTGCACTTTTTCCCCTAGATTTGGAGGGGGAAATAGGGGTGCGTCTTATAATGCGAATATACCTTACCAGCTGTGGTGGGGCAGGGTCCCAGGGACGCTGCTGGCAGCAGCGGCGGAGTGGGGCAATGCTGCAGGCCCCATGCTGGGAGGAGGGTGTGTTTGGATGTGCGAGGCTGCTGGTGTTCGTCGGTGCTGGAGCTGCGCCGACATTTTGAGAAAGCCCGAAGCCCCGCACTTACATGGTATACAATGCGGAGGACTCTGGGAAAATGGCCACCATGGGCGGCACATGCGCAGATTGAGATCTCGTTACCGAGATCTCATCTCCAGAGATCTCGGTGCTGAGATCTCAAACTGCGCATGCGCCGCCCACAGCCCCATTTTCTCGAAGTCCACCGCATTGTATACCATGTAAGTGCTCCGGGATTTCACAAAATGTCAGCTGAGTCCCTGCACCACTGAACACCCACAACATCCCCTCGCACCTCCAAACACCCCCTCCACCCAGCCTCAGGCTCACAGCATCGCCCCATTCCTGCCATGCCCAGCTTCCTGCAGCAGTCACCCTGAGACCCCGCTCTATCGTACCCACGGTAAGCAATAAGACGCATTAACTTTAAGATGCACCACAATTTTATTAAAAAAGTTTTTTCACCATTTTTCTCACCAAAATTTGGGATGCATCTTATAATTCGGTGCGTCTTATGATCCACAAAATACGGTATATATTTCCTGGAAAACCCCTGTAAATGATAACATTTCACTTGCCTGCAGTCATTACTAGGTGGAGTTTACAAAAGACAGATGTATAGATCTCTCATAAAACAACTTAGCAGGGATGAGCAAAACTTTTGAAATTTTAATTTGCCAGCTTTGCTAAATTTTCTGCAAAAATTTGATTTGTGGTGTCGATGAATAACTTATGGGACCAGACAACAGTAAATAAATTTGTGAAATCAGTCAAGTCTTAAAATTGGAGTATATTAGCAACTTTTATTTACATGTATTTTACATTTGCACACCACAGAATATGATACTACAGTACCACATCTCATCAGTGACTTTAATGTTTCCCCATGGAAAAAAGTCACTCAAAAGACAGGGCAAAAGTTTTCAGTTTATCCTCAAATATGAGCAGAGCATTGTCCAAACTCATAGACTTTCTATTGACCCCACACACCTATAAGGTGCCCATGGCAGTAGCCATGGGTGAGCTGCTGCTTCTCCACACCCTGGCACCCCACAAACAAACAGTGTCCCAGTCCATTAGTGTCGTGCTGTGAACAGTGCATTGTACTCGCTTGCAGACCGGAGTCCTCTGCTGCATCCACGTCCTTGGGTCGCGGACCAGCCGCACACACATCAGGGGACACCCGGTTCATCATAACAAGTCCAACTTTACTGGACAGTTCAAGTACATCAGTCTTTAACATGCAATATCGGGCACAGCACCCTCAAATTCCAGTTTCATCAACTCAGTACATTTCAAGCTCTTGCTTAATTAAGTTCAGTTCAGATTATCCCTACTCTTGATCATCTTGTCAGCCCCAGGGATTTCCCATCTGGCACCACAGCACTCCCGAGATCAGTTACATTTCCCTCAAGCATTACCCCGTCCGACTTCCTGTGTATGGCAGGGATTAAGGCACACTCCTCAGTGCCTAGTATGGACGATAGGCCCCAGACGTTACAGGTATGTCCCCAGGAAATCTGGTACGACCTCATGCTGCCAGAGCGATATGTACTCCATGTGCTTCCAGCCCATTGCAAACTGAACCTGAACTTCACATGAACCTCACACTTTCTCTAGCTAATCAAACCAGGAAATGCTTCCTTTTTTTTTCTTGACCTAACCCCCTCCCATGCTGAGTTGTTCCAAACATTTAACTGTATCCTGTACTATTCCTATTACTATACACTAATAAGGCCCGCCACTGCCTTATCTACCCTAATGTTCCTATCTATCATTAACTAAGAACTAAACTATGTTTTATACTTTCCCTACCCCCGAGCTGAGTGTACAAAGTTACCTTAGGCATTATCAATACAGTACCCATAAAGCAGCATCAGTACCTAAAACACTATATACATTTTACATTACATTTTACACATTTCACATCATACAATAAAACGCACTAAGACCCAAGTCAATATTTACACTACAATTGTTGTCTTCACGGGCAAGTATATGACAGTCTTTCTCACACCCTTACACACCACTCGGCTCAGGCTTGAGGATAAACTGTGTACTTCTAATCCTTTGACCAGTTTATGGGGGTTTTAAGACATGGAGCCTTTTTTTAAATAAAATTACACTTTAAGGCCCACTTAATTTGAACTTTTACTATCTCAAGTTAGAGAGCGTTGATGACTATGCATGTCCCCACTAGACAGAGGATGCTTGGACACTGAACAGGAAGTTTGGCAGCGTGATGGAGGAACAACAGAGGATCAGTAGGTGAGTGTACTTTTTTTGGTTTGTTGTGTGCATGCTGGTTTTCCAAAAAAATAAAATGGGGTAAACAAGATCAAGCTATGTACACAGGGAAATAATCACCATGATGAATCTCTCCAGTCTTTAGATTGTTATGGCTTAAATCAGAAAATGTTTCTTTTTTTTTTTTTTTTTTTTTTTTAATTATTTCATCATTTAATCCTATTTAAAATAAATCATGAAAGAATTGTGTAAATGAAGGGATGGATGATCTACTGAACTCACATAGTGCTGAAATGACAGTGATAACATAAGAGGTTCAGGAGTTAATGTGCTGGGTGGTGATTATAGAATATCTTCCATGTCACGTCAGTAGCTTCCTGAAGAATCTGTTTATATATTGGAGCTCATCCGACAAGCATGTAGACCGCTTCTCCTATGATTTCCTTGGTCTGGTTATCGGACTCCATCAAGAGTTTAGCAGACAGATTACCTATGAACAGTGACTTAAGCATTTAGATAAGCTATTAAGTAATGAGTAATTCTTGAGATACTAATAATAGAGTATCAAAAACAGATATAAAATACATTCTAGGAGGAAAAACAAAACCTCTCGCTGTGGGCAACAGGAAATATACCCAGATGGATCAGTAGTGAAGGGCACTTTATTAGATCCTCTGTACAACACATTTCATCCCGAACTGAGGCCTTCATCAGGTCAGGCACCAAAAGAAGCGTAAGCAAAGGCTTTCCTGTTTCTCCTCTTGGAATGTATTTATGCAAAGCATCGTAGGAACTGAATGCAACCTTTGATATGGACAGCATGACTTGAAGCTCTATGAACCCGGCTACTGGTCTGAGGACCAGCAAGAGAGAATAGAGCCTTTGCACAACTCACCTATTCATTGATTTTTCAGAACTTCTTAAATAGACACTCTTTATACGTAGGTGTTGCCCTTCTCTCTCTTGTGTTCCTCAGTATTTCTTACTTCTTGTGTGGGTCCAGAAATTCTGAAAATCATATATAAATTATAACCCCTATTTTATACGTATCATTTGATAGCTACTATTAGGAATCACCAATTATCAATTAATTCATGAATTAAAATCAAATATGTAGCTTGCCTATTGGAGACCAAAAATAGCACACAGTGGAGGACCATGTTACATATTTGTGGCCCAGAAGTTTGAAGTTTTCCTTTTATTTTTAATTGATACTAACAGGAGATTATCACAATTTAGGTGACTCTTAGAGACCTGTTGACAATTCCTGTGTATAGTGACTGACATCACATCCTCTTATGATACTATGGGAAAAACTTGGATATCATAAGAGAAGGAGATCCAGAGGTTTCTGATCATCATGCATGGTGCTTCCACTACAAAATGCCTGTGAAAGAGGACCTGACCCCAGGTCAAAAATAGCCAGTGTTTGCTCTTTTTTTTACTTTCCGCTACTCCGCTCTTCCATTTTTTTTATTATTTAGATTTTTTTTCTAAATACATTATATGGTTTCACCCTCTTGGTAAAGACCAGCACTGAATAAAAATGTCCATTTCTCTGGAACTGTATGGAAGATTTAGAAAAAGAAATAAATAAAAATACCCAATATACTCAAGGGAGAACCAGCTGTAACATAAGAGCAAAAACTTGCCACTTTGGGCCTGGTGCCATATCCATTTTAAATAACCCTGAAGAGATGAATGGTAGAGTTTGTAAAAGGAAACACAAAGGATAGACAATTAATGTTTTCTAAGGCCAAGACACATAGTTGCATACCAATACAGCAGTGACAAACACACGTTTGTATGGGGGATCTTACCGTGTTATTAATGTTTCCTTGGTCCACTTTCTTGGCATGGTGTACCCCTGTATGATCGCTGTACTCACAGGAACAGGAAAGGTCATGGTTGTTGGAAACAGATTTTTCTTTACTGAAGATCTTGAACAGTAAGGATGTGTGACTTGACTTACTGATTTGGTGCAGATTCAAATCTGCAGCATGTCAATTCTTTCAGCGTTTTCGCAGCGTTTTTTCACCCATTGACTTTAATGAAGTCAGTCAAAAATGCTATAAAACCTGAGGTATAAATATGATTGCGGATTTGCTGTGCTTCTGTAGTGTTTTTGCTAAAAGAAAAAAGCAGGGGTGTTAATAAAAGGAAAAGGAAGTAATGTCACCAGGAGGAAGTGGAAGCTCCACCATTTTGTGTGTATAGATGAGTATGTGTCTGTGTGTATATATACATACAGTGGCGACCAAAAGTTTAGCTTTTTTTTAAAAAAAAGTGTGATGTCTTCTGTCTGGTTGTTGTGATGCCATTTCCCTGGTGATTTTAGTAAACTGGAAGCAAATGGTTGTCAGTTATAAGGACGAAAATTGTGTTTGACATTGTTTTATCCCTTTATGTGTTAGTTTTCAACATTTGCTGGGCCAAATGTTTTACATACAATTTTTTTATGTGTGTCTTTTTACTTTAAAACATGGCAAAGACAAAGCCAAACTTATCACCAGATGTCAGGAAGCTTATTATTCTGAGAGTGAAGTCAGGCAAAAGCCAGAAAGGGGTAGCTATGGAAGTCAACTGTTCTCAGAATCAAGTGTCATGTATAATAAAGAAAGAAAAAGATGGTTATGGTACAGCTGACAAACCTAGAATTGGACGACCACAGAAAACTTCCTCCAGAGTTGATCATATTATTAAGAAAAAGTCATCTTATGTTCATAAAAGTGCTGTACAGATTTTGCACGAAATGAACGAAGAATATGGGATTAACCCCTTCGCGACCTTGGGATTTTCCATTTTTGCATTTTCGTTTTTTGCTCCCCTTGTTCCCAGAGCCATAGCGGTTTTATTTTTTGGGCAATATGGCCATGTGAGGGCTTATTTTTTGCGGGACGAGTTGTACTTTTAAACGCCATTACTAGTTTTACCATATCAGGTACTGGAAAACGGGAAAAAAATTCCAAATGCCGTGAAATTGCAAAAAAAAATGCAATTCCACAGTTTTTTTTTTTCTTTCCATGTTCACTGGATGCTAAAACTGACCTGCCATCATTATTCTCCAGGTCATTACGAGTTTGCAGATATCAAACATGTATAGGTTCTTTTTTATTTAAGTGGTGAAAAAAAAATCCAAAATTTGCTAAAAGAAAAAAAAATGGTGCCATTTTCCGAGACCCGTAGCGTCTCCATTTTTCGGGATCTGGGGCCGGGTGGGGGCTTATTTTTTGCGCGCTGGGCTGAAGTTTTTATTGATACCATTTTGGGGTAGATCTTATGTTTTGATCATCCGTTATTGCATTTTAGTGCAATGTTGCGGCGACCAAAAAAACGTAATTCTGGGATTTGGAATTTTTTTCTCGTCACGCCTTTATACCGATCACATTAATTCTTTTTTTATATTGATAGATCGGGTGATTCTGAACGCTTGCGGTACCAAATATGTGTATGTGGGGTTTATTTTTTATTATTTTATTTTGAATGGGGCAAAAGGGGGGTGATTTAAACTTTTAGATTTTTTTAATTTTTTTTTATATTTTTAAAAACATTTTTTTTAAACTTTTTGCATGCTTCAATAGTCTCCATAGGAGACTAGAAGCAGCAACTGTCTGATCGCCTCTGCTACATAAAGGTGATCAGCAGATCACCTCTATGTAACAGAAATGCTCCTGTACTATGAGCGCCGACCACTAGGTGGCGCTCAAAGCAATCAATACATGACAACCACTGGGGTCTGCTGCAGACCCAGGGTTGTCATGACCACCCATCGGTGACCCGCGATCACGTGACGGGGTCACCGATGGGCGGGGCTAATGCCATGCTTCCAGCGCAGCTATGTTAAATGCCGCTGTCAGAGATTGACAGCGGCAATTGACATGTTAACAGCTGCGGGTGGATTGCGATTCCACCCTCGGCTGTTGCGGGCACATGTCAGCTGTAATAATCAGCTGACATGTGCCCGGTTCAGTGCAGGCTCAGCGCCGGAGCCCTCACTGAACCAGGGGTGATGGCCTGAGGCATTCTAATACGCCTTGGGCCAGTAAGGGGTTAAAGTGAGTCTCCAAACTGTGGTGCGACGGCTAAGAGCAGTAGGGTTGAATGCACGAGTTCCAGTCAAGAAGCCTTTCATCTCTGCAAAGAACCGGAAGGTCCGACTAGAGTTTGCCAAAGAACACAGCCAGTGGAAAGACAGATTGGTCTAAGGTATTATGGTCGGATGAATCTAAGTTCAATCTGTTTGGTAGTGATGGCAAGCATTATATATACCCCCCCAATTTGAAAACGTAATGATGTAAGGAACCAAACACCTACAGTGAAACATGGTGGTGGCAATGTCATGGTTTGGGGCTGCTTTTCTGCATCTGCCATTGGCCCTCTGCATAGAATTGATGGAAATATGAATGCTACCATGTACAAGGATATACTGGAGAATGTAATGCTGCCACATGGTAAAACCAAAGTAGGCAGGGGATGGAAACTCCAGCAAGACAATGATCCTAAGAACACATCCAATTTAGTCAAAAATTGGTTAGCAAAGAAAAATGTTGATCTGTTGCAATGGTCAAGCCAATCACCTGATTTAAACGCTATAGAGCACCTTTGGGATGAGTTAGGGTGATGAGTTCAGGCTCATACCCATGGCAATAAAGATGAATTGTCTGCAGATTTGCAAATGGAATGGAGCGAGATCCCTCAAGATGTCTTGCATACCCTAGTGACTTCAATGCCCCGTCAGTGTGGTGCAGTATTTAATGCAAGAGGTTATGCTACAAAATACTAAGTTATGGCATTGTAAACAATGCATTACTCTCTATGTTGTGATCAATAAATAGTATATGCAAAACTTTTGGCAGTCAGTTTTCTTTAATTAAATGACCATACCTATATTCAAAAGCATTTTGGTTAGACTTAAGGTCTTGCATGATGACAATTTCATGAACTTTCAATTCATCACCATCATTCATTTTATTATGCATTTGGATGAATAAAGGAATGGAATCATCTCTTTGGTGCCTTGGAAACGATTTGTCTTTGACTTCTTCAGCTTTCATCATGGTAACTACTGTAGTATAGGGGGAGGGGCAGTACAGCTGAGCCAATAGCACTATGAGAGGAGAGCTGATAGAAGTGTCTGTAATGACACAAAGCTCAGCTGTTTTTCTGCACTTTCTCCCACACTGACTGCCACACAGCATGGTACTCCTTTCATGCCCCCCACTTTACTGCCCCAAACAGTATAATGTTCCACAGTAGATTCCCCCCACAAACAGTATGAATCCCCCACACACAGTATGATGCACACACATCTCCCAATACAATATGATGCCTCTACACACAGTATGATGCCCCCACAGCTCCCCTCAAACAGTATGATTGCCCTTCAGAACATTCCACCTACACAATATAATGCCTTCACATCCCCACACATGGTATGATGCCTTCACAGCCTAATGCACTGTATGATGCTCACACAGCTTCCAAATTAATATGATTGTGAAGACACGGGGTCTTCCGTGGGCATAACACTACTCAGTCAACACAGGCTGAGGGTAAAACATTGTGGCAATACTTTATTGAACTACCAAACAGACAATAAACATAGAGAACAGTTCCAGCAAACACCCAAGATGGTGCAAAATTACACAGTCTCACCCGTCCGCTGGCCCGTCGGGAATAGAGCAGCTGCGACTTTGGGACTTCCAGGACCAACTTCCTCAATCAATGGCACCCCTTTTTGGTTGGACACCCACAGAGATGAGGTAGTGGCAAACTTAGGAAGCTGACAGTTCATTAGGGTACAAGGCCAGGAGACCCGAGGGTCCCACCCAGGCTTCTCCGAACATATCCATGGAACCAGGTGACCGTATGGTCGCAACCTGGCTTTTTCCGAGAGTATCCATGGTTTCCAGGTGATCGGAGGGTCCCAACCTGGCTACTCCAAAAATATCCATGGGGCCAGGTGACCAGATGGTCCCAACCTGGCTTCTCCGAACATATCCTGGAACCAGGTGACCGGAGGATCACAATCCTGGCTTCCCCAAACATCTCCATGGGGCCAGGCGATTGGATGGTCCCAACCTGGCTTTTCCGAACATATCTCTGGGACCAGGTGACCGGATGGTCACAATCCTGACTTTACCAAACGTCTCCATGGGGCCAGGTGACCGGATGGTCCCAACCTGGCTTCTCAGAACATATCCATAGGACCAGGTGACTGGAGGGTCACAATCCTGGCTTCCCCAAACGTCTCCATAGGGTCAGTGATGGTCAATGGAGAAGATCTGTATCCCTTTAGCTGGGGCCGGGGTCCCCTAAGCTGACATCCTGTAAAGTCAAATCTGTATCCCTCTTGATGGAGCCATGTGTCCTAGCTGCTATACTGAAAAGTCTTTTGCAGTACGAGAGAAATCCCTTTTTATATTTACATCTGTGGCTCAGGTCATCATTCACAGGTCAGAGGGAAAGAACGCAGGGGCTCTTTGAGCATTTAATCAATTTGCACAGTTTGTATCCCACTGCTTCTGCAAGTCAACAAACCAGCTGGCCTAGTACAATATGTAATTAGTATATTAGCAAATATCATTGTTCAAAGACCCTGAGTCGCTGTCTTTCTTAACTCACCAAAGAAAAACACATACATTCAAAAGTCAACATAGAGATAATAGTTTATTTCTCCTGGCCTACTGAATTTAGACGTCTGGATAATTAAGATTAAAAGCCGTATCGTCACATTGATCCCCCATATTAATTATCCAGACGTGATAGGCTTCCAATCATCCTTTTCCACTTATTGGGGAAAATCCATCAGTATGTCTTTAACCACAGACATGAATGTAACAGGTCTCACCTTCATGAGAACCAAATTTTGTATCATCCAGTTTCCATAGAGCATATTCCATGTCTTCATTGTGAATAAACACCACAAGTAATTGACGAGAACCGACTCGTATCCATTGCATCCACATATGGAGTCCTCTGCATCCTGTGGTTCCTGTATTAAATCTGATCGAGTGTTGGTGGCCTGGTATTCAATCCGTTGAAGCTGGCACAGCTTCTTTAGTTGCCATTTCTTGTTGCTGCTGTATATCCTCTCCGGTCCTCCTCCTAAGGCTGGGCTGATAGGGTTGGACATGGTAGCGTCCGAAACCTGCTGTGTATGCCTCACTTATGGTCTGCTGGGTCTGTTAATATGCCTCCCTGGTTATGGAGCCCCTGGAAAGCGTCTGGAAACACCAGTCCCCTGCAGCTCCCCGGATCAGCAGAGCTGAGTAGTATCCCACTGTTGCGACCAAATGTGAAATACAAAAATTCGAAAGTCAACATAACGATAATAATGTATTTTTCCTGGCCTACTGAATTTAGACGTCTGGATAATTTAGATTAAAAGCTGTGTCGTCACAATGATGTCCACACAGCTCCCTATATAGTATGTTGTCCCCACAAACCCACACTAAGTATTATGTGAGCAAAGCCCCACAAACAGTATGATGGCCCCCAAAGCTCTCACACATTATGATTCTCCCACAGCTACTCACAAATAGTTTGATGCGCCAGGAACTCCTCACAGACAGTATGATGACCCCATAGTACATTCTCCCCACACAGTATGATGTTCCCACAGTCTATATACATAGGAAAACAATGTTTACATTTTTCTAGTTCTTAAATAACATCTTAAAACGCTTGTAACAAAAAATTTATCCTAATATATTTCAAATTTGATTCTGTACTCTGAGTCCAGGCCTCTTGGATTTTCACAAACCTAGGCCTTGTAATAGGTAGCGGTTTTAATATTTCTACTGCCCCTACCAAAGAATTTTACCCCCATAAAACGAATCAAAGGAGGGCTCACTATATTATGGGGAGAAACAAATATGGAAACCTAGTTGATCATTATTGGAAGCAACACTTTGACTATCCTGGGCATAAATCAATAATTGTAGCCAGCTTAAAGTATTTTTTCTCATTAGTTTACTTTATTCCAGAAGGAACATGTCACTGCCAATGGCGTCAACTGAATTTATGGCTTTCTGGTCTATAAACACAAATGGTCATATGATCATTAGTGAAGTGTGAATATTTTAACATTATTATTTTTTAGCATAATAAGTTATTGAATTTATTTTCCTTACTTTTGCCTCCAAAAGTGAACAGAACCTGAACATATTCTATGATAAGCAAATATGAAATGATGTCATGCTTTTAAAATTTCCATTCATTAGCACTTGCAAATGGTCACTGGTTCTTGTAATGTCTTAATCCTAAGGATCAGCACCGAGAACAACAGCTGAGTTGTGTTTTACTTAACAATTATACGTCACTGCGATAATGTAGCTTCTTCTAGACTGCTGGCCTAATGAGTCATGGTGTCATTGCTTTCACTGTCTTTTTTTGGCCAACACACTAACTCTGCCTTGTCCCTCGCTGGGAGAATTTTTCATAGCAGCTAAAAGCCCAAAGCAGCTCCCAGCTATCAGGCTATCAGGTAATTGGTCACCCTGGGACTTTCACTAGGATGTGATCCCTGCCTCCACCCCATTGTCTTCGTGGCACGCTGTGATGTCACACACTCATTACCAAGGAGAGGTCAGAGTCAGACTTTATGTTTTTCACTCTGTTTATTTTATTTGGGCAAAAATCCACACACTCCGGAGGGACTTCACATCGTCAGCAGCAGGCTATGTAAATCCAGTACATCCTACATGTGGTCAGTGGGGTCAAGGCTATCTGTCAGTGCTTTCATTAGCATCATGAAAGCAAAATGCATTATTTTATTTAAATTGAGATCATAAAGGCATTCATTTATAACACTGTGAAGATAAACAAAGCAAAAAGTCAAAGTGCACATCACCAATGAACTGAAATGAGTTGTAAAGAATTAGAAGAATTCTAAAACAAAATGTTACTTTCTTTCAGCTTTTGGGGAGAATTAATTCTCAGTAAAGGGAATCTTTTTACTACCTCACCTGAGAGCAGCATGATGTAGGGGCAGAGACTTTGATTCCAGTGATATATCACTTACTAGGCTGCTTGCTGCAGTTTTGGTAAAATCACTGTTTTATCTACTGCCAATCTACCAGTTCTCTAAATGCTGAGCTCTGTATAACCCCGCCCACACCACTGATTGGCAGCTTTTTGTGTACACTGTGCATAGTTAGAAAACTACCAATCAGTGTTGGGGGCGGGGTTATACCGAGCTCATGAAAATGGAGGACTACACGGCAGCAGGTTTACTAGTCCTATCATGATAATCTGCTGATAAAACTGTGATTATGTTAAAAGTACGCTAAGCAGCCCAGTAAACTGACACATCACTGAAATCAGGGTCTGTGTCCCTACATTATGCTGTTCTCAGATTAGATGTAAAAAACCTGGTGACAGATTCCCTTTAAGGCGATTAGCTGAGTTTATAGTCTCACTAGCAATGTTCCATTGGAGAAACATGCAAATTAGCTCTCTTCAGGAAGGAAAGAGGACTATCCTGCTAGTGCCATATTATGGAGATTTCTACCCTGGAAGTAAATGTTTGACTTGTTATAAAGCTTTGCTAAAGAATTATGCTTTGACTGACAGGTTAGCTGCTTCCAATAGATAGCACTAGTGAGATTGTTTTCTTCCTGGAGGGAAATAATTTGCTACTTTTTTCTACAGACAGCACCACACCTATCTTTGGGCGGTGTGGTTCTGCTAATCAGCTTTATAGAAGTGAGAGGACATACTATTGATGCTACCTATGCAGTTACATGAGTGCAAAAATAAGTGGGCCGACTTCCACCTCCGAATCAGCTTCTATCATAGATATACTGTATTATTAGACCGCAAAGAGCCCATTTACTATTCGTGCACAGGAGCCTTCTTCTGTGTTCACCCCTGGAGAGGGGTCTGAGCTGCAGCACCACCCAACTGATGGATAGATGTGGCATTGCAAAAAATCAAAAATCATTATATTTTTTAATCACGTAACCCCCCCCCCCCACACACACACACACACACACACACACGCATCTTTAACATTGTTCATGCTGTGTCCTGGGTCCTCAGTACTATATATGTAGATTGAGAGATAAGAAATCTAGTAATTTCCTTATGGAAAGTAAAGATTCATAAACAGCCAATAATGAGCTGTATTTTGAGGAGAAACACAGTATTTATATGGATGTGACGTTAGACCTCTGGAAATGTCTGGACTCCATTTATGTATCTGGTTAGAATGTTCCTATATCATAAATATCATTTTAGCCTAATACTTGGCCAATGGAAATATTAAAAGGGCTCACTGGTTAGCAAACACATTTTCATATACTGTGAGTCACATGGGTGGTCCCGCATTCAGGCTCATTATTTTAGATAATAATAGCATCTCTATATGACCTCAACTGTTGGTCAGTATCATGATTTTAATGGGGCCTGTGTAATTCTACATTTCACCAGTGGTGGCACTGCTGCAAATTTAGAAATCATCACTGGGGATTCCACCACTGGAACACTACGTGAGTAGTTTGTCAGAAGAAACTACAATAATAAAACAAAATAATAAGATTGTCCAAGACACAAAGATATTTCCTTTAATAACAATGTATTTGTTTATTTTGTAAAGGATGTGAACCCCACAGTGACGTCTTAACTATCTCAGAGGAGACATCATGAATTTGGCATGTCAAGCACGTGGCAACATTACATAGTGCTGTTACTTCTTGCAAATATCGAGGAACATGAAGGGGGAATAAGAGCTGAGACTCTACCTAGGGAAAGGCTTGTAGCTGTCCCGACTCTTTATATAGGATAGCAGGATATTTATATACAGGAGCATTAAGCTGCACATTGAGTGATGCGAGCGGCACTAATAGGGGGCATGTCCTCACTGTATATACTATAGGGGGGTTGTATCTATACTTCATAAAGGGAGCATATGGCTGCTCTCAGGGACACATGAAGCTGATAGTTGGAATAGTAGAAGTGATAGTCTGTGTTCACACGTTGCAGAAAATTTCTGCTGCGGATATGGTCACAAATCCACAACAAATCCGCATGTTACTTGCAGATTTCTTTGCAGATTTAGCTGCTAATTAGTATTAATTAAAATAAAAACACCAATGACAATCCACATAAAAATGAGCATGCTGCAGGTTTGAAATCCGCCCCATACTTTCATTTACATGCAACTTTTTTTCCGCAACATGAAAAGTCCATTTAGTTGTACTGTACTGTACATTTCTGCGGATTTGCAGTGCAAAATACGCACCGTAAATCCATGATGTGGGAACTTGGCCTTTCATGCTTTCTGTAGCTGTAACTCTTAGGGCAGGTGGAGACAACTGTATTTTCGGTCTGATTGTGATCCAAGAAAACATCAGATCCCACTCAGACCAGTGCTGTTCAATGGGGCCATGCACATATCCAAGGAGAAAATCGCTGCATGCCCAAGTTTGATCCGATATTCGCATCACACTTAGCCATGCAAGTCAATGAGTCTGGGGAAAACCTTAGACTGCACTCGGATGTTATCTGAGTGCAGTCCGATTACCACGGAAGTGAAGAAGATAGAGATATTTTTTTTCTCCATTTTCTCCTCATCTGAAATAATCGGATCACACTATGCGCACAGTCTGATCAGAGTTTGATCAGAATGTGATTTACATAACCAGCCCACTTCTCTCGGATGAGAGAATACACGGTCGTCTTCATCTGCCCTTAAAGGGAATCTGTCAGCAGGTTTTTACTACCTCATCTGAGAGCAGCCTGATGTAGGCCAGTATTTCCCAAACCTCATCCTCACAGCCCCCAAACAGTTCATGTTTTCAGGATTTTCTTAGCATTGTACAGATGAAAGAAACTGTGACAATGTCTACTGTCTTAATAATAAGGAAATCCTGAAAATATGACTTGTGGTGGCCATGAGGACTGGAGTTTGGGAAGCAAAAACTTCATGTAGGCAATGATGTAGGCAAAGAGGCCCTGAATCCAACAATGTATCACTTAGGCCACGTTCACATGTTTAGTATTTGTAGAGTTTTTTACATCAGTATTTGAAAGCCAAAACCAGGAGTGGAACAATTGATCCGCCCCCAGAGCCGTGGGGTACTCGGCGTGTGGGCCTATGGATGCTGGTGGGGGATATCACGGTGGCTGGCCCGGTCCGTGGCCCAGGGCGGTCAACAAAAGGAAAGGGGTTTTTGGGTTTATATGGGGTTTTGGAATAGTTTGTGACGCCACCTGTGGTGCCTGGTAAGGTCTACCAGCGCTGCGGAGCAGTCCTCTGAGGCAGATGTTAGGGCAGCTTATGATGGAATGGCTCCCCACAGGTGGAGCGAGCCTCAGGGCAGCGTGGGGAAATGGATGGTGGTACAGGTGAGAGACGGCAGGACGGTTCAGGGAGAAATGACAGACACTCACACGGGGGTTCGCTTCGGTACCTTTACTGGTGTAGATGCAGGTATTGTCCAGGGTACTCGGTACGCAGGGTGCACTTCTGGACTCTCCCCAGTGAGCGAGTATAGGGCCTCCTGATCCGTTGCTTTCACTTGCTAAGATTCTTACCTGCCTGGAGCTAGGCCTGGCTTAATTACTGTCTCTCTCTCTCTTGCACCTGCTGACCTGGTGATAGGGCATTCTCTTTGTGATCACTCTCCCTGGACGCTGGGGCCTCCGTGATTCCTAGCCCTGGTACTGTAGTCAGCGTTGGTCGACCTTGGATTTGTAGTCCTCCAGGTATCCGGTAGTCCCTACTGGGTATAAAGGGACCCTGTAGGCACGGACCCGGGGTCCGGTGTATAGTTCGGGGTGAGCCTGGTACGCTCCTCTACCCCCTCTTTACTTCTTCTCCCCTCTCGCCTTCGGCCACACTCAGGGCCCTCACTAGGCTTCAGTGCGCGCTGTAGGCCTGAACTTGCCTCACACAGCAGCCTGCGTGCTGCTCTCAGCGTCAGCACGCTCTCAGACTCCTGACTGAACTCTGCACTGACTGACAGCCTGGCTCCACCCTCCATATACAGTATATATATCCCTAACGGGCTATCTCTGGTGGTCTGAGGTGGTAGGGTGGAGGTGTGTGAATGTGTGAGGGCCTCTTGTGGAGAAGTCCATCCATGCACCCTACTGGGTTCTGTGGCACTTGTGCGTAGCAGGGCGCCACACAATCAGAGGAAAAGTATAATAGAAACACATGCACCACGTTTTCACCCACTCCTGGTTTTGGCTTACAATTGCTGAGTTAAAATACTGACTAAATACTGAACATAAGTACGTGGTCTTAGATGTAGCATGAAGCAGAGCTGAGAAAGCTAACCCCGCCCACACCAGGCTCTGTATATACATTGTCTATTGGCAGTGAGCTACTTATCACAGGAGGGGGAGTAGTGGGACCAGTGCTCACAAGGCCAGCTAGTAACAGCAATGATAATGTCCTAGTGAGAAAATCTTCACTGTAGCGAAACAACAGAACACAGCCTGATAAGTGACACATGGCTGAAATGTGTGTTTTAGCCCCTAACTTATGCTGTGCTCAGATTTCATGGCAAAAACCTGCTGACAGATTCCCTTTAAATTCAGCCATTTCCATATACCTACCATATTGGAAAGTGACCGCACATGTGACAACCTCTCACCGGTTAAAAGAACTGATGTTTATGGCTGCACGTGAGCCTCCAATGAAGCAGTTATATGACCACGAGAGAATTTTACTTATTCTCAATATCATTTACGATATTATCTCTACTTCAAAATAATACACTGCAAGACTGATGGACACCGCAATGTACTATTATGTTTCTTCTGCCATTCAGCTTGTGTCTCTTTTAGCATCAAGTATTTCTACAAGTTTCCTCCTACTCTGTTTTGTTTCTATAACACCCATCATTAAATTACAAAGTCACACAATAGACTGGGAAGAAAACACAGACAAAAATGGGTAGTAGACGGAACGCAAATATTTGTGTTAGACCAAACTTTGGCGGTGGAGGTTTCAGTAAAAAAAAATTTGAAATTCTGTAAAAGGAAAGTGTATGAGTATTTCTACTAGATAGTGTATCTCCTGTAAAAACAAGACTCTGTAGTTGAGACTGCCTGGTGTTTATTGTTATTAGTGTCTTTTAACTTCTTATCAGCATTGTTTTGGCTACTTTGCTATTTCTTGAAAGCCAAAATTCCTCGATGTAGAGTGAATTGGCAAACTTATAGAGATTAGAAATGGACATGAAGCAATTACAGCAATTATTATACTAATGAATAGAATTTCAAAGTGGGCAAAACTGCAAATTAATATTCTGCACTGGAATAATCAGCCAAAATCACATTGCTGAGGTGACTATTTTTATAGCTATAAAAACATCTCTCCATACTGACCTCAAAGGTATAGTTGTGACACCAAGTGCTTATAGCTTGAATGAATCGGTTTGATGCGACTGGAATTCATCTTTTAGTTCGACAAAAAAATCAAACTTTCCTGAGTCTTAATTTTTGTTGATTCACTTTGCGCAAATATAGCAAAATGGAGGCCAGACAGCTGCCATATTGCTGATCTGTAAAGGGCCAGGTAAGGGGTGAAAAAATTAATGATACTGTTTACTACTCACCTATCCCACGGTCATAGCGCACCATCCAGTCACCTGTGCAGCTCCCTCCAGCCTCTTATTTTCCTCTCTGTGGCACAAAATGGCCTCTTCTTCCATCTTTACTCTGCGCCATAACTTCTAACACTAAGTAGGCCACTCATCGTAATGTCACAAAATCTATAGCCTGAGGCCTAGTCAGCACCTCGGGAAATGCACTTCATGAGGTCAGAAGTAGAGATGAGCGAACCTGAACTGCAAAGTTCAAGGTTGCTGAACTCCAAACACAGACTTATCCTGGAAGTCCGTTTTACATTTCGGGAGTTTGGGGAGGGGAGAGAGAGAGAGATTTTTCAGCTCCAAAGTTCAGGACCCCATTGATTTCTATGGGGGCTAGGTTCAAGTTTGGATACAGTTCTGGTACCCATTCCGAACTTTGGACTAAAGTTCGATCGAACCCGACAAACTCGCTCATCCCTAGTCAGAAGCCAACTCTGTGCTGGAAGGCCTAGCACAGAGTAAAGATGGAGGAAGAGTACGTTACATGCTGTAGAGCAGTGGAGGGACATGTGAGCAAAAAGGGTTTTATATTTTTTTTTCACCTTAATCTTCACAAACTTTGAGGTCTGGTGAGACCGCAGAACATAAACATAAGGTTAGGGTCACAGCACCATATTTCTTCTCATCCGATAGAATCAGGCTGATTATGTTAATCACAGTCTAACCACACTCTGATCAGAGTTTGATCAGAGTGTGATCATAGTGTTATACGATTTTCTCAGATGAGCAGTAGATGGAAAAAAAAATTCTCCATCTTCTCCATTCTGTCAGGCCGCGGAAATTGGACTGTATTCAGATGTCAATGACTTGCATGGCCGAGTGTGACCCGATAATCAGATCCAACTCAGACATGCTGCCATTTTTCACTCGGCAGAGAAAATATCGGACATGTGCAGAGCCCCAAAAAACAACATAGGTCCGTATGCGATCCAATGTTTTGTTGGATCGCAATCAGACTACAAATATGGTCGTCTCTTTACAAGACCTAAGGCCCATTCATTTGCATCATGCATTTCCTGACCAAATTTGTGCAAATTGCCAAAAGTTGAATTTTGTCAAATTTGCTCATTACTAGTGGAAATACTGTAGTTATGACAGTTACGACTGTCCTGATATGGCCGTCTCTTAGTGTTTGTTCTAACATTTTGGGTTCTCAGCATCTGTAGGTGTGACTCGTTGGACATTCATTTATGAATTGGGCTGCGCAGAGGATGGCAGATCGACCGGTAGGCTTATAACTGAGTGTGTCATTTGCAAATTTTTGCTGGCTAAAGTTCAGGGGTGTCCAGTGGGGTACAGTTATTACCGCAGGTGGCAGCGTTTTGTCACAGATCTTTTCTATAATAATTTAGAGGGAAACAAGGAATTTGCTTGCGATTGAGAAGACTCCCAAGCTGCTCAACGTGCGTTTATCATGATAATTTATGGCAAATTTCGGCATTGCTGCCAGACATCAGATATTTAAAATGTACATCAGGGATTAGTTGTTAGCGAATTGTGTAGACTTAAATGCCATTAGAAATAACATTTTCATTTTGGTTTTTCTAGACAGAGTGGACGGTGTTTTCGTTTTGCTCATGGGGGATGCTTAAACAGTCAAGTACATTTCCTGGCTTCCTCCCTTGAGAGAATAAGGATGGCCCACTGGATGAACATACTAAATGGCCTTAACAGAGGCAGAGGATGTAGGAATAATCAGGGCAAAGATTCTATATGATAAACTATATTCAAATTAAATAAATCTTTGACCAATCCCAAATTCTAGTTTTATGTTTTCATTTAGAATAAGGTAATAGACAAGTAAAATAAGTTGATGATGTGATACCAGCAATCCTAATTAAATGTGTTTGTTGGGGTTTGTGCCCACCTTACTGATTTGTCTACTTTTTTCTAAGATCAAATGTTAGGTTTACTATGGAAATTTCCATCTTATGTATCTGAATGTGGTTATTTCGCAGCATGCATATGGATGTACTGAAGCCCTGATCAGATAAATGTCTGCAACAAATCTGCCACGTGTAAATGCATGATTAATTAGGATTGGCCAACATTTGTTACATTGAATTCTTCTTGTTTTATATCCTGATTAAACTTAAAGAAGTCAGATTATAAACAACATTCACAATATAGGTCATTAATGTAAGATCACTGGGGGGTCCCACCATTGAGACTTCCACCTGTCTGCAGAAAAAGGGTCCTGTGCCCTCTGTAGTCAAACATACACATAGCCGCTTTTTCTATGGGACTGATGGAGATAAAAAACACAGCACTCAGCTATCTCCGTGATGCACAGGCATGACCTTCGGAGAACCCACTGTTCTTGTGATCAATAGATATCCAATTGGTGAGACCTCCATCGATCATACATTTATCACCCAACTTGTGGATAAGGGAAATACGGTAATTTCTGTGCTCTTACCTTTTGAATAGACATATATTGTGCATACAATGTCATACTATGTACTCCAGTAATAAAAATAAACATATAGAAACATTGCAGTTTCTCAACAAGGACAAATTGGGCAAAAATTCTAAGGAACTACTTTTAGATATGCGGCCACATCTGTATCAAAGCATTTACAATGTTAAATGATATCACTGCACAGACATGTTATCATACTTTGGCATTATAATAATTTGGAGAGAAAGTTGATTTAATCATTCAGATCATAGCAAAAAGCAATGCTTGTCTCTTTGTACCTCCATAAAAAGTAAAGATTGAACAGTATGAAAAAAGTAACAATAGCCATAGACTGAACAAAAACAGTAAGTTTGATACAGGAAAAAGATATATTTTTGTACTGTGTTAGCCAGTAGATTGAAAAATATTAGGATTTGAGAGTCCTCAGTGGTTGATAACTTTTAATGGCTAACTGAAAAGATGGTAACAAATGGCAAGCTTTCGAGACTACTCAGATCACATCATCAGACACAGAATAGCACAAAATCTGAAGAGTCACATATTTATGCACAAGAGGACACAGGAATAATGCAATAGATGAGACAAGTGACCTGAAGCAGAACTATCAATGTGGGACAGGGAGAAAACAGTTGTGACCGTAAATATTGGAACAGTTCATAGAGGAGTGTGAAAGTTTTATTGTCCTGTGATTGAGGTCTGGTCCATGATTGTGATGCCGCCAAGGAGCCATTGATAGTTCTGCTTTACATCACTTGTCTTATCTATTACATTATTCATGTGTCCTCTTGTGCATAAATATGTGACTAACTTTATATGTGTCCAACTTTGGGAAAACAGTTTGAAGAAGGCCATTTTCTGTTCCAGCCAAAAACAAGCAAAGCAAGGTCCAAAAAGGCATGAATAGGTGAATTTGGGGGGGAGAAGTTTTCTCCCTGCACAAAGCCCTGGCTACAATCCCGTTGAAACACTTTTTAGATGAACTAGAACAGCCAGGCCCTCTTGCCTAACATCCGTTTTGAATTGACCTCACAAATGCTCTTCTGAAAGAATGAATAAAAATTCCCAGACACACTCCAAAATCTTGTAGAAAGTCATCAAAGAAGAGTAGAAGAGGTTTTATCCGGAAAGGAGGAACCAATTACGTAATAATTCCATTGGATTAATAGTGGGATGTCATAAAAGCTCCTGTAGGTGTAATGTGTTGGTGTTCCAATACTTTTGTCCATATGTAGATTTCATTCTTCACAGTCAGACAGGTCAAAGGCATCCAATTTAATAAGAGGCATGGATCTTTTTAATAAATTTGACATAAATCACTCCAATTACCTACTTAGAAGCCACAAGACTTAGTAAAAGTGAATCATTCGCTGGAAAAAAATTTTTATACTTGTACTTTAATGACGACCGCCAAAGAGTTTAGAAATCTTTTTCTCAAATCTCTTCAAGCTAAATATTGGAGTAGAAAAACACAACTTTTTCAGGCATGTCAATTAACGTGTTAAACATTTCATCTCTTTTACCATTCTTGGAAAATCTATGAGTAAGTGAAATATGGAAAAAATGTGTCTGTTGCTTATTTACATCTCTTCTATATTATAATGTGATCAGTATAACATTTACACCTCCCAGCAGTTGGCACAACTCCTCATATTCAGCCTTGATTGCGTGTAATTCAGGATCACCCACATCATGCTGTAGATTATCATTCCTTGGAAAAGATAGGGTGTGGTATAAATACTCAAACCAAGAAATTACTCTTACTACATTATGATTAAATGTGGAGAGTCTCGGTCTCCGGGTGGTAGATTCATTTTTTGGGTTTAACTTTACATATAGAATTTAGTTACCCCTTGTTTGTTTTCTGAGAGTGATTTTGCCACAGTAATCCATTGGATGCAGTTGTTAAAAGAATTGAGCCATTTCATTGAGTTACTCAATCTCTGTTAAGAGTTTATCATTGATCAAGATTGATCAAAAACAAAATGCTGAAAATCATAAAGAAGAATTCTCATGATATAAACTTATGGCACATAGCCACAGATGTAGCAGCCACCATAACGATGAATTACATATATTTATATGTGGTGGCCACTGATAAATTAATGATAATGGCAGTTCTTCATAAATAGTGTAGAGCACCATGGCGGGTGCTTTGCTATTGGCGCATCACATGAGTAGTCGTATTGGAGGCTACTCCATTGGTAGGGTATGCCAGAAGATTTGGGACTCCTACTGATCTTGAAACCCCTTTGGTTTTCAGCTGTTCTTTGACACTCCAATCCATCTGTTTTGGAGCTGCTCATCAGTTTTCTTGTACTAAGATGGTCTGCCAGCAAGATCCAGTCACCCTTTCTCCATGGGCAATATTACTCGTCAGGACCCTGAAACTTGCAGCCACCTCCTTTGTTCGTCAGTCATCACCTATCTGTATCTATCTAGAAAAATAAGACAATAAGCAGCTCCAGCAAAAGTGCAGGTCTATGTGCCTGCCTATTGGTTGCAACCCACCAACTAATGGTATATAAAAAGCAAAACAGTGAGCAGCAACCAAATAGCAAATTCCATGCATAAATTGGTGTCTTTTTTCGGCCCATGTCAACAGGTGGCAACTTTTTTGGCCCAAGAACAAGTAGCTTAACAAAGCTAATTTTTTTTTTTTACACATATCTCTCCCGGGTACATATGGGCGCCCACAAATTGGCCAACATGTGTGTTACTTACCTTAGTTCTATAAGTGTAGTCTATATAGCAGTAATGCAGTTTACATTTGCATTTATTTTGGCACACGATGTGCTGCTGCACTTTTTTTTTGACATCACTGTTGTCATAGATTTTGGAACACTTAGGATTTGCAGGTTAGTCCAGCTCTGGTTCAAACATCCATTTTTTTCTTATTCTAAGAACAATTGAAAACCATATGCCAATAAGTTTATTTGACACAATAAACTTTTATTACTCCAAATATAATAAAGCTGTGGCAGGATTCATATATTTTACTACTTCTGATAAATCATGAGCCTCTAAAATAATAAATAAAAAGTTTTGCTAGCATATAGGCACAGGCAGAGCTTTCTATTCCACCCAAAATTTCAATCCAAAGTAAAATAGTAAATTTTACATGTTTTCGGAACAATATACCGTAGATATTTTGCAATAATGGCTTATACATTAGATTTTATCTCAGCAGCACGTCCCTCAAGAAGTTTATTCATGCCAGACGTCTATAGAATGCTATCTCAGGTAAGCCCTCCATTACTTAGACTTTGGTCATAGTCACGGGTCTATGCAATCAACTCATCCGTCAAAGAAATTATTTCCTACAGAGAATATTCCTCTCATGAACAGATGTAACTTTCAAACTTTGGTTCTGTAAACACTTCTTAAGCTGAAGTCTCCAGTGTACAATAAAGACCGTTCCTACCACCTACCTTGCTATTTATTATATAAAAGAGACCCGCTACCTAAAGTCCTCAAAGTCATAAATAATCAGCTTCTCTCCCCATTTAGTTAATCCCGTGCGTGAGACAACCTCTTATCGCGTGAGACACAGGTTCCAGTAACCTAATTAGCTTACATGCTACCATGCCAAAAATAACAAAGTCTAGCCTCATAACTAATAGCTTCAATGCCAAAGAGGCCTGCAACCCATTACATTGTAATACTTCGTAGGTCACTCAAGAAACAAAAGAGTGAACGGCCAGATTTGTATATACTAATCTGAACTGTGTAACAGGTGTAATTTATATGTTACATCAGAATGTAGGAACGAGAAAAGAATTTGTAATGAGCTTGAATATAATATATTAACATATAGATATAATATATCTCTACAGTTCTGTCCTCCACTTGCAAATCCAATCTAAACAATCCAATCTTCCAAACACAACTTAGAAACTCAACTCTTCCTTCCATCTTATAACTTGACCTGGGCCATCACATACTTACTATTGTAGCTAAACAGAGATGATGATGATGCTTTCTTGTAACTGTTTATCTCACCCTGGGGCTGGATTCTCAGCTACACTGCTCAGCACTGCTGCATAATGTCCTCCGTACTGCTTCTGTCCCTAAACATGTGCTATTTACAGACAGGAGATAAGTGATAAAATACTGTAGATATACCTTCAATGAGGACAACAGTGGCGCTGGTAGATAATCAAATAGTCCTGCTGCAAATTGGGACACAAGCCACTAAGTGCCCCAAAAAATATTCGGTATAGATATCAAACAAGAAATAAAATTAAGGTAATTTGTGATGGACTAAGAGAATGAGTTATAAAGGAATGGGTAATGGTTAAAAATAGAAATAATGTATTAAGGTTAAAATAACATGCGATGAAAAAATAAAATGAAAATAAAAGTAGGGGGAGTGGGGTGTTGAGGATGGTCCTGTTTCCAGGGATGGAGCCCTGCTTTGGATCAGGTAGATGTTAGTAGTTGTTAGTAGTTAGGTCACTTGGATGCCTGTTTGGAATACTGAAGAGTTTAGGTTGGGGTAGTGGTCATCCCTTGAATAAAATAGAAGGTAAAATTAGAGTTTTAGTTGTATTCAAAGGTAATTAGATCTGGGACTCAGTGTTTATACTTGGACCGGGTCTAAGGTCCGGATGTAGTATTGGGGTCCCGTAGGGTGTTGTGAAGCCACTGAGGAGGATGCTAAAAAGAGAAATACGAGGATGAGGTCTAGATGATCTAGGTGATTAGAACCAGTAGTTATAGATGTCAGTACCTGATTGTCAGGACGGTGTCCATAAACCTCCTAGGAGAGTGTGGGAGGTCAGTGAAAGAAGAAAGAGTTAGGCGAGATGGTCATGACACCAGGTAACCTAGATAGAGAAGGCAGATAGATTGCAGATTTGGTAAAATCTAATATAATCTAATCCTGTGCATATAAAAAACTTGACAGGATACCTACTGTACAGTAAGTAGATGTTGGGGCTAACATTGATGCATATGTGGTAAGTAAACAGATCTGGTCCTGTAAGATGGACAAATGTGCTTTTGGTGATGTCCCCAATATACACTTAATGCGGTGCACTACACATGTGCAGGTGGAAAAAGGCTGATCAGTACTGCGATCTTGGTAGTGCCTGAATTGTAGCAGGGCGGTACGCTGCGGCACCACAGTCCTGGTGGATTAGGAAAGAGTAATCTTACTGGAGATTGCCAGTCTATAGGCACAGTCCTGTTTGTGTGTCAGAAGGTCTTACTTTCTTTTGCTGTGGTGGACGGTCTCTGGTGTCGTCTTGTGCTTTCCACAGGACTGCCGGTAGATGGCTTACCTTGTTGGGGATACCCCGTCGGCCGGTATAGCCCGGGTTGTTGCGAAGTGGGTGCTTGGTAAAGCTGGAATGGTGCGTTGTAGAGTAGAGTCCCAGCCGGTGACTCATGCTCTGCATGATCCTGGCACGTTAGCGGTGCAGGACCTGCATGACGTCACGGTCATGTGGTAGACACGTGACAGGCTGAAGACGGAACAGCAGGAGGACCAAAATTCCTATCTCTAAACATGTGCTATTTACAGACAGGAGATAAGTCATCCCTCATGTATCTGTGTGCTATGTATGGAAAATATCAGCTAGTCTCAAACTCTCTAGTGAAGAGACATGATAAGATTAGAGACAGAGTAAGCAAAGGGAAGAATTGGTGAGAAATGAAAGACACAAGTTATAAAATGGGCAGAAATAACATTATGCCTGATGTACAAACACATTCTGAAAAGTGCCGTAAAATGACAGGTAGAATCAGTGGTAGAAAATGAGGTCTGATGGACAATGTGCATCTAATTCGGTATTCTTTACATACATTCTTCTACTGTGTGGACCAGTAATTCTATGTTGATTTGTGACATGGCATATAGGTAAGTGAAGAACCATATCTAGGCTTTCCATCACTTGGGCAAAATTTCAGTTCACTGCTCTAGTCATGTATTGATATACCCTAGCCAAGGTAAAGTGGCTTTTTTATATGCTCCCATAGGCACCCAGCACCCTGGGCGCATTCCCTAGTCCCCCAACCTTCGGTATGCCCATCAGTAAGTGCTTGCATTTTTATTATAAAATTCCATGCACAAGTGCATTTGATAAACGTTTCCTGTATGGATTTTCTAGTGGTAAATCCTCAGTGTCATATTAATAACAGAAATGTAGATAAAATATAACTAATATATATATTTTCCACACTTAAATTCACATTTGAAGACTTCAAATTCACAGCATAACAATTTTTTTTGTAGAATTCATAGTAGACTTTATCCTTGCAATGCACAGGGTGATATCTGTCACAGATCCCCAACAAATTACTTAGCTAAACCAAATTTGTTGTGATTTTGCCACAAAATCAATGTGTGGGGACCTTTAAATGGACTTGACTATTAAAAGCAAAGCCTCTGTTTCTTCAAACAACTGTTAGGCTGTGTGCCCACGATGCGTTTTTTAAGCGTTTCCGCAGCGGCAAAAACGCTGCAGAAACACTTAAAAAACGCTTGGTAGAAGGTCTGCCATGTTCCCCAATGATAATCCGCATGTGCTGTGCACATGCTGCTGAAATTTCCGCTGCGGGTTATCATTGCGGAAAAATACGCAGCACAACCAATTATTTTGCGGAAGTGCAGCGTTTTCACCGCCATTGACTTGCATTGGAACGCATGGAATCCGCATCACTGGATCTGTACATGCGGATAACATGCGTTTCAATGTGCGGATGGTACCCGGGTGTGGAGGAGAGGAGACTCTCCTCTGGACCCGGGTACCATAGAACCTGTAAAAAAAAGAATAAAATAAAAAATAAATATTATATTTACCTTCTGACGGCCCCCGGTCTCCTTGTCTTCGCTTGCCGGCAGATCGCGGTGGACTGAAGGACCTGCGCTGACGTCAGTCATGTGACGGCAGGTCTTTCAGTGTACCGCAAGCTGCCGGCAAGCCAGGACGGAGCGAATAATGACTCCAGGGGCCATCGGAAGGTAAGTATAGATTTGTTTTTATATTTTTTACCATTTTTTCAGTCACAGTATATAAATCCATGCCGGTTGCATGGATTTATATAGCGTGACCAAGTTGTCAAGCACTTTCCAAGTGATGCTAAAATCGCTTGGAAAGCGCTTGTCAACCCGCATGCAGAAATGCAAGTGAAGAACGCTTCACATCCGCATGTCCCTGGCAGGAAAAACACATGTACAATCCGCATGTACAATCCGCATGCGTTTTTTTCTGTCAGGGAGATGCAGAAACGCTCAGGAAAAAATCCTGAGCATTTCTGCATCGTGGGCACATAACCTTACAAAACTGGTTATATTTATTTTCCTATAAGCATTGAATCTAAACATGTTGGTGGAATTTTCTACACCCCAGGGGGTACATGCCATGTCTCCAGGGGGTATTTGCTCTGTACTCATATTGTTTTGCTTATAATTCAGAGCACAGTATATGATCATTGCCCAGGGGGGCACTTAGATGTAATTTTTTGAGTAGGGGATACATGGCTTAAGTATGTTGAAAAACTCTCTCTGTTCTAGATAATCGAAATAATGCATACATATATTTTTTTTAATTAATATTAAATCACAATTCAAACGCAAACAAATTTACGATTATCATTTACATTTAAAAAACAGACAAAAATATTTTGGGTCTTAGTTATACAATTATGGACACCATTATCTGATTTGCAATAAAAACCCTGTTCCTTTTGACTATTACATGTATCCCTTCCCAATTTAGGGAACACAAATGACATCTACAAAATGTTTTACAGTTCCACACTGCAGACCTAAATACATAAGCTATTATATCATGTTTTAGAGTAATTGGGCACAATAGCTGTAATATGAAGACCTTATCTTGGAGGAAACATATAAGCTATTTACCAGATTTCCTGTGAAACACAATTATTGGCTAATTCCTAATGGAGAGCATGACCTCCTTGAAGAAAGTGCATGGGGCCTGTATCTAGTATTAGGTGACACAGGTTATTATCGTGTTGACATCACCCCAGCAACGCAATATCCTCAATGAAGGAGACAATTATTTTGTGAGATATTGCAGTGACTAATTTTTCAAGACAAACACTATTAAGAAAAGCTTCTATAATAAGGATATGGGGTCCTTTACAGAAGGCATGGCATTTCACAGATAACACACATAAGGTAACCTAACCAAAGCTATACAGTGAAAAAAGCTATTGCATGCTTTGATCTTTATGATCACATGAAAATGCTGCCCCCATGTGGTGCAGTTAACTAACGAAATGCTGCAAATCTATTTAAGAATGATGATACTATTATAGATGAGCGAACGTCTCAAGGTTTGATTCTTTTCAGATCGACGAACTTCCCGATGTTCTCCGAACAATTCGTTGAACGGTTCGATGACGAACATATCCGAATCCCATTGCAAACGCCTTCAAAGGGACCCAAAAGCTGCCAAAACAGCTCAAATTAGGGACAGACACCAAGAAAAGTGGCATCAATTAACCCACCGTATAAATAGTATAATTAATATTATTATAGTGCCATTTATTCCATGGCACTTTACATGTGAAAAGGGTTCATCGACTGGTACAGGAGGAGAGAGGACCCTGCCCGCGAGGGCTCACAAACAATCTACAAGGGATGGGTGAGGATACAGTAGGTGAGGGTAGAGTTGGTCGTGCAGCAGTATGGTGGAGTGAGGGTTACTGCAGGTTGTACGCTTGTCGGAAGAGGTGGGTCTTCAGGTTCCTTTTGAAGATTTCCACGGTAGGCGAGAGTCTGATATGTTGGGGTAGAGAGTTCCACAGTAGGAGAGATACACGGGACAAATCTTATATGCGATTGTGGGAAGAAGAGATAAGAGGGGAGTAGAGAAGGAGATCTTGTGAGGATTAGAGGTTGTGCGCTGGTAAGTACAGGGAGAATAGGTCAGAGATGTATGGAGGAGACGGGTTTTGGATGGCTTTGTATGCCATAGTTAGAGTTTTCAACTGGAGTCTCTGGGCAACAGGGAGCCAGTGCAGGGATTGACAGAGGGGAGAAGCCGGGGAATAGTGGGGTCACAGGTGGATTAGTCGGCCAATAGAATTTATGATAGATTGGAGGGGTGCGAGAGTGTTAGAAGGTAGGCTACAGAACAGGAGGTTGCAGTAGTCGAGGCCAGAGATGATGAGGGCGTGCACTAGTGTTTTTGAAGATTCATGGTTGAGGAATGTGTGCATCCGGGAGATATTTTGGAGTTGGAGTCAGGAGGAAAAGGAAAGGGCTTGGATCTCAAGTTTGAAGGAGAGATCAGAGTCAAGTTTGCGGGACTGGGGAGAGCAGGCCGCCATTGAATTTGATGGATAGGTCAGTTGGGGGGGTTGAATAAGATGGTGGAAAGAGAGAAGAGATAGCATGATGATGAGGTTGTAGATCTCACTTGGTGTGAACCCAGAGGCATGCAGCTGAGAAGCTCAGCAGAGGAGGTGGAGGAGAAAGATGAGGAGTTTACATTGCGGCTTCCCGCATAAACACTGAGTGATACAACCATGACAAGCACTGCATCCACAGCCACAACAGCAGCGGTCGCGGGTATGAAGTTCGCTGGTATTAAACATGACTGATTAGAGGCAAAAATTGCAATAATTTGACTACTACATGCATGAAGTGGCACATGCGCGATCAACATGTGATAGACTGGAAATCTCACTGCACTAAAATGCAGACTAGCGGGCCTCACCTACCACTGGCCACTGCTTCTTCCTCCTCTGTCACTGAGGCCAGTGTTCTCAAACAGGTCTCCGGCCACAGAACCTCCACTTGTTTACCCGCTACAGTCGGGGTGAGTCAGAGCCCGTCAGCTGTTATGGAACTGGACATGCCTGCTGTTTTTGACAGATCTCAGACACCGACCACACCACATCTTTCACAATCCACCATATTATCTCCACCTGCACCTGTCTCACAGTCCAGGTGTTTATTGTGAACTCCACCCTCTCTCAGCACAGCAGCCAGCCCTCGGTCCCGAAAGTTGTGGTCACGTAAAAGATTGTTTCCTCCTACACATGCCAAAGCAAAGAGCTTGAACTTAACCATCACCAATTTGTTGACCACGGAGATGCTGCATTTCCGCCTGGTGGATACAGATGGTTTCCGAAAGCTGACGGCCGTCGCAGCCCCCCAGTACCAGTTTCCCAGTCGCCATTACACTAAGAAAATGTGCCTGCGCTACACCAGCATGTTGCAAACAACATAACCCGTTTCTTGAAAAAAATCTATGTCTGACAAGCTGCATTTCATCAGTGACACCTGGACAAGCAAGCATGGCCAGTGGTGTTACAACTCACTGACTGGGCACTGGGTGACTGTTGGCTGTGGGGGCAGGCAGGGAATAGGCTGATCCACAAGTCTTGGAATCCCCAAGGCTTGCATGGCACTTGGGGGTGGAGAACTAAACAACTACCCACCAGAAGATTGAGAACTAAACTACTAGACAACAGAGGTTGGAGAACTAAACTACTAAACACCTAGGGTTGGAGAACAAAACAAATACACACCAGAACATGGAGAACTAAACTAACAGACAACAGGGGTTGGAGAACTAAACTATTAAACAGCTAGGGTTGGAGAACTAAAGCACTACACACCAGGGGATGGAGAACTAAACCACTAGACACCAAGTCTTGGAGTCCCCAAGGCTTGCGGGACAAACCTCTGTATCTAACACTTCCTCCACTGCTTCTGCCTCCTCCACCTCCTCTAGGGCCTCCACCTGCACCCTCATCCTCTGCCCTCATCCTTTGCCCTCAACCAACGTGATGCTACAGCAATTTCTCCGCTACTATCCCGGTCTGGATGGGCTGCTACAGAAACCACTGTCTCTGTGTGCTCAATTCCACCATTCGCAACCTGCTGATCATCGATTTGCGTCACTATAGAGATCTTGTAAGGGGGAAGACTGGGGTGTAAGTACTTTCAGAACAAGGGATCCGGAACTGCCGGGGCCATGCCTCTTGTTGCAGGGGGGAAGACAGACTGCGAGACAGGAGTCAGATGACCGGGAAGCTGGGGGTGTGTCCAGGGAGAGAGCTGAGGAGTCAGATGACAGGGGAGCTGAGCTCGTGTCTAAGAAGAGGGTGGAAAAGGAGTTTTTGCATGGGAAAAGCGGCAGTGGACAGTGGGAGTCAAGCCCGACTACAGGGAGAAGAGACGCAGGATCCCTGGAGCCAAGCAAATGAGGTGCACTGTTATGGACTAGGGGCTCAGCGTGTCAAACCAGAGACCGCCCTCTGCCGCCTGAAGACGGAGCATTGTTTAGGTGGGGAAGCCGGAAGAAAGCAACATCGGCACCAGCCGGCAACTGCCTTGTGAGGAGCAAGAGTCAGCTAAGTGTAAAAACTGCCGATTACAACCGTGACGACTCTGCTACATCTAGCCCAACTGTGGATTGTCAGTTATAGCATATTACCTGCTACTTCCTTTGTTGTCCCCATATTTCCCCTGTTACTCCCTGCGTGGAGATTGACCCTGTTATAATAAATCCCCCCCTGTTCATTAACTCTGTACTGGCTGCTCTCTGTTTCTGTGTCACTGCATCTAAAGTACCTGTGTTACAATCTTTCGGACTACCGTTTGATATGCGATGTGCCGACATGGTGCAATTCAACTCTGCACATGTTGCAGTGACTGTGGCAGCAATGAGCCCTGACACAGTATCTCATGTCGTATAGCCTAGATAAACACAGTATGGAAGTGGTGCAAATCACACTTGCGGAGTGGACACAGATGAACGACCTCTGCACCCTTCTGCACATCATCAGCATCACTATTCCAGTCATCTACATGCTAGAGCACACTTTGAATAGTCTGTGGGAGGAGGTGGTGGTCCCAGTGGAAGAGGAGAAAGCAGAGGAGGATGCGGAAGGGTTAACAATATCTTTACGTTCCGGTCTGTCGTCGCACAGGTGGTTGCCATAGGAGGAACAAATGGAGGAGGACGAGGAGGAAGAGGTGATGGACACGCAACAGTTAGGAGAGGAAGAGGACAATGATTCCTTCTCTGTTGTCCGTGGTTGCCAGGAGGGGATGGAGAAAGCAAGCTTGAGTGTTATCCCGCCACCAACACACTATGGACTTGGACCTCATGAAAGAAACCGACCCATGAGCGCCTTCTTGCAGCACTATTTGCAACATGATTGTTGCATGTATTGTTAGGATTAGAAATAGTGCTGACTACTGGGTTGCCACTCGATCCACAGTACAAAAGTAAATTTTGCCAGTTGCTTCCCCCCTGGAAATGGACGAGCACATGCTGTAGTATCAATACATGCTTGAAGACAATCTTGAGAGTGTTTTTCCCCCAGACAGCAGTGAGGCACACAGTGTGCATTGCAGTAATAGACTTCCTACCCTGGGAGTGTTGAGTCATTAACACAAAAACATTAGCAGCCTTGCAGCCCTGGGGTCCTGGTTTCCAACCGCACCAAGGACAATATCTGCAAGGAGTTTGTATGTTTTCCCCGTGTTTGTGAGGTTTTCCTCCGGGTACTTGTGGCGCCCCTGAGGGTTCGACCGTCACAGGAATGCTGCACTTCTTTAATGGAGTGTGGTGTTCCTCCTCTGAGGTAAGCCCAGTGCGATGGTTGTGACCTAACCTTTTGCATCCAACACCACATTTCCACCAGAGGGAGCTATTATGCACTAGGTGCTGCTCCTCTGGTTACAGGGAGACTGGGGAACACAAAGTAGTAGGAACCAGTTAGTGGGTGTGGGTGGAGGAACAACTAGTTAGTGACACTTTAGATTTCATATTTAATAGTATGCCATCTTTGATCTTGGTCCTTCTGTCCTGTCTTCTCTGGTTCATCAGTCTGTCGGCTGTCACTGTGCTGTCAAACTACTGTGTGTAATGTGACTTCCCTCCGGGAGCGCAGATCCTGTGTGGGCCTGCACCGGCAAGGGACACGGCCCTCGTACCCTGATCTTGGGACGAGAGGTGGGTTGCAGGCAAGGAATGTCTCAACCCGGCCGAGGACCAGGATCAAGAAGGCCCGGGAGCTTTAGAGTGTGGCTCCCTAGCAAATGGGTCCCGGGGAGGATGCAGACGGAGCGGAGTACGCCACCTGTCCTCGCCTACCTGATCTATTCAGAGGGATTCCGGCTGCAAGAGGGGTACCGGCCACCGACACCCGACCTCGTACTCTACGTTCAGGACGGGAAAGCCCGGTTAGGCCCTGAGGATCCCGCTGGGCGTCGGATGGAGAGGAATTGCCACCCGAGCCCTACACCTGAGAGGAGCTCAGACGGAGACCCGGCCTATCCACACACGCACAGACGGGAAAGGGTGAAGTCTGTAGTGCAGGAACACTCTGGTGCAGGGTCGCTATCGAACACTGGACTTCCTCGGAGGTAGTCGGACCCCCGTCCCTGGTGGCCACAGGACTCCGCGAGGAGCAGGGAGTCGCCTTCTCGCTAATATCTCTGAGTGAGTAAAGCCTTGGAAGTTCAACCCCATGGCCTCCGGACTGTTCATTACACGCCATACCACGCGACGCGGTGCCCGTACTCCCCACGCTACTGCTACCCCCCTTCATCCTGTTTGTCTGCCCTGAGGCCTTGCTTCGCCTGTGGGGAGCAGTGAGAACTTTAGCCGCCACGACACCGGGCCTCAGCGGACTGCTAGCGGCGCTGGTGACCCTTCACCAGGCACCACAGGTGGCGTAGTCGTTAATCAGCCACTCAACCCGGACAAGCCCACACCATCTCTTTCTAATGTGACGGCCCTGAGCACGGGTCGGGCCCGGGCCACGGCGGCATCCCATCTCTTCAACACAGGGCCCGACACCGAGTCCCCCAACACCCAGTGTAAAACACGGGCTTTCTGAGTAGAGGCGTCACATACTCATTTTTCTTCCCACACTCCAAAGACATACTGATTGTAAATTTAGATTGTGAGCCCCAATGGGGACAGTGGCAATATTGTCTGTAAATGTCTGTAAAGCGCTATGGAATTAGTGGCACTATATAAGTGAGTAAAATAAATAAATAAATAGGAATTGATGCCGCTTTAGATGTATCTGCCCATACTTTAAACCAAAAAATTGACAGAGTCCTTTGATCTGTAGTGTATAGTCAATTCAAAAGATCCCCCAGAAAAATAGTATAATAAAAGTATCTGGAGGTTCTTATAATGATTAAGATCAGATATAAAAGACCAGAGGGCTCTCTATCAGAAGAAAAAAACTGCGGGATCAGTTTAATTATACATATAACAAATTTTATTGAAAATATATACTCATTTAAGTAGAAAACCTATAAGACGTGAGACAAAACAAATTGCTAAAATTTTTAAGCAATAGTATGCAATAAAGACCCATAATAACACATAGGGGTCCCAACCCAAATCACTTAGGATTATCAGACAGCCAGCAAAAAAGCATGTTCTCCTACAGGGATAGGTAGGATGCACAGTATTATACAGATGGCTTGTGCGCAAATGCACACAAGCACCTAATGAATTATCAAAGCATTGCAAATATTAGATGTAAAATGCTATACCTGAGGACATGCTGGCATATCCTAAAGCAGGTAGGGGATCCAAAAAAGCACCTCAATCTGCCCATACTTATTGGAAATGTTTGGTCTCCAAGTTGGATCTCCTTCATTTGTGTTGCCTAAATTTGACAGAGCTCTCAGAGCACCAGGCCTACACCTGTAACTCATCCACCAGTTACTGATCAAAGTTTAAGCTAGAAATACTGCTACAGGCCCTGTCCAATGCTTAAATATGGCATGGTTTCAGGACCACGCTATTAGCACAACCAATTTAGATTCTGAAAGTTGGACTCCTGGATGGAGCACAATATTAGCACAAAATATTTATCTACTGAAATGTGACTTGGTTTCTGCACCACGCTATTAGCACAAAGAATTTATATTGTGAAGTGTGGACTCCTGGCTGGAGCACAATAATAGTATAAAATAATTCAAAAATAAAATGTAGCCTGCTTTATGTAGCACAGTAGTAACAAAAAAATATATTTTCTTTTACTGTGGACGATCCTTGGATACAGCAGTATCTCGGCGCAAAAGAATTACAAGCTCAGATGTGGCCTACTTTTTGTAGCACAGTAGTGAAAGAACAAATTTAGATTTTATCATGTCAACCCTTGTATAGAGAAGAATATCAGCACCGAAGAATTAAACACTCAAATGTGGCCTACTTTATGTAGCACAGTAGTAAAACAACAAATTTAGATTTTATCATATGAATCCCTGGATGGAGCACAATACCAGCACCAAAGAATTGAAAGCTCAAATGTGGATTAGTTTGTCTAGCACTGTAGTACCAGCAAGTATTGAGATTGAGTAATGTGAACCCCTGAATGTAGCAGAATATCAGCACCAAAGAATTTAAAGCTCAAATATGGCATGGTTTTTTTTGGAACAAGTTAATAAGACAACAAAGTTAGATTTTATCATGTGAACCCCTGGATGGAGAACAATATCAGCACCAAAAAATTACAATCGAAGATGTGGCCTGCTTTACGTTAGTAACAGAAGAAATTAGATTTTTTTACTGTGGACGGGGCTTGTTGTATACATTAGAATACACCGCGTGCAGAATTATTAGACAAATGCGTATTTTGATCACTTTGATACTTTTTATACATGTTGTCCTACTCCAAGCTGCATAGGCTTGAGAGCCAACTACTAATTAAGTAAATCTGGTGATGTGCATCTCTGTAATTAGGAGGGGTGTTGACTAATGACATCGACACCCTATATAAGGTGTGCTTAATTATTAGGCAACTTCCTTTCCTTTGGCAAAATGGGTCAGAAGAGAGATTTGACAGGCTCTGAAAAGTCCAAAATTGTGAGATGTCTTGCAGAGGGATGCAGCAGTCTTGAAATTTACAAACTTTTGAAGCGTGATCACCGAACAATCAAGCGTTTCATGGCAAATAGCCAACAGGGTCGCAAGAAGCGTGTTGGCCAAAAAAAGGCACAAAATAACTGCTCATGAATTGAGGGAAATCAAGCGTGAAGCTGCCAAGATGCCATTCACCACAAGTTTTGCCATATTTCAGAGCTGCAACGTTACTGGAGTATCAAAAAGCACAAGGTGTGCGATACTCAGGGACATGGCCAAGGTAAGGAAGGCTGAAAAATGAACAAGAAACATAAGATAAAACGTCAAGAATGGGTCAAGAAATATCTTAAGACTGATTTTTCAAAGGTTTTATGGACTGATGAAATGAGCGTGACTCTTGATGGGCCAGATGGATGGGCCAGAGGCTGGATCAATAAAGGGCAGAGAGCTCCACTCCAATCAGACGCCAGCAAGGTGGAGGTGGGGTACTGGTATGGGCTGGTATCATCAAAGATGAACTTGTGGGACCTTTTCGGGTTGAGGATGGAGTGAAGCTCAACTCCCAGACCTACTGCCAGTTTCTGGAAGACATCTTCTTCAAGCAGTGGTACAGGAAGAAGTCGGTATCATTCAAAAAAAAACATGATTTTCATGCAGGACAATGCTCCATCACATGCATCCAACTACTCCACAGCGTGGCTGGCCAATAAAGGTCTGTTCACCTGATCTGAACCCCATAGAGAACCTGTGGTCCATCATAAAATGTGAGATCTACAGGGAGGGAAAACAGTACACCTCTCGGAATAGTGTCTGGGAGGCTGTGGTGGCTGCTGCACGCAATGTTGATCGAAAACAGATCAAGCAACTGACAGAATCTATGGATGGAAGGCTGCTGAGTGTCATCATAAAGAAAGGTGGCTATATTGATCACTAATTTTTTGGGTTTTTGTTTTTGCATGTCAGAAATGTTTATTTCTAAATTTTGTGCACTGATATTGGTTTACCAGGTGAAAATAAACAAGTGAGATGGGATTATATTTGGATTTTATTAAGTTGCCTAATAATTCTGCACAGTAATAGTTACCTGCACAAACAGATATCCTCCTAAGATAGCCAAATCTAAAAAAAAAACACTCCAACTTCCAAAAATATTAAGCTTCGATATTTATGAGTCTTTTCGGTTGATTGAGAACATAGTTGTTGATCAATAATAAAAATAATCCTCTAAACTACAACTTGCCTAATAATTCTGCACACAGTGTATATGCGCCAAAAAATTTCAAGCTGAGATGTGGCCTGCTGTATCACGTTAGTACTAGGGTTGAGCGAGTATGTTCTGTCCAAGTATGCTCGGGCCGAGCTCCGAGTATTTATAGCTGCTCGGTGATAAGGTTAAATCGCTCCCGTGTGCATGATTTGCAACTGTTTGACAGCTTTATTACATGTGAGGAATGTGTAAGAAATAGACATTCCTCCCATGTAATAAAACTGTCAAACAGTTGCAAATCATGCACATGGGAGCGATTTAACCTTATCACCGAGCAGCAGTAAATACTTGGAGCTCGGCCCGAGCGTACTCGGCGAAAGGGTTAGCAGAACATACTCGCTCAACACTAGCTAGTACCAGAAGAAATTAGCTTTTTCCTGTGGATGAGGCCTGGATACAGTAGAATATATGCGCCAAAAAATGACAAGCTGAGATGTGGCCTGCTGTATCACGTTAGTAACAGAAGAAATTCGATTTTTTACTGCAGAGGAGGCCTGGATACAATAGAATATATGTGCCAAAAAAATACAAGCTTTATAGCTGAGATGTGGCCTGCTGTATCACGTTGTACCAGAAGAAACTAAATTTTTACTGTGGATGAGGCCTGGATACAATAGAATATATGTGCCAAAAAAATTCAAGCTGAGATGTGGCCTGCTGTATCACGTTTGTAACAGAACAAATTGTAAAAAGTCATTGGTAGCCAGCTTACCCGTAGTTTCTCCTTGGTCCGATCATCTGTCAGGGATCCGCACGGAAATGAGGGAGGCACAACCTCCTGCAATTGCTTGGAACCAAACAAATAAAGTCCAGTGGAGGAACCCTTATTTTGGCATTTTTCTTAAAATCTTTTTATTCTTCAACAATCCTTAAAAGAACATCATTCCTTTTGGACCAGGTATGTACAGTACAGACCAAAAGTTTGGACACACCTTCTCATTTCAAGATTATTCAGTATTTTCATGACTAGGAAAATTGTACATTCACACTGAAGGCATCAAAACTATGAATTAACACATGTGGAATTATATACTTAACAAAAAAGTGTGAAACAACTGAAAATATGTCTTATATTCTTGGTTCTTCAAAGTAGCCACTGTAATGCAGTGACTTGCTGGCATTACGGTAATGGTCCAGGATGTGTTTTACCTGACTATGTACCTTCCCCCTCAGGTGATTGGTCACATGACTGTGACATAGCACAGGTCCTGCGCGCACAGAATGTCTGTCTGATCACATGAGTGTGACATCAGCAAGGTCCTGTCTGTGTGTGTGTGTGTGTGTGTGTGTGCACGGGATGGATATATAAACCCTGTTTGATAGGAGACAGGTGTGTTCTGTGAGAGAGGTGTAAGGCCTGTTCCCGTGTGTGTGGGACACCGACCGTGTGAGGCCTAGTGAGGCCGAGTGAAGCCTGGCAACCTGAAAGGTCGAGACTGGATCCTGTGTGGATGCTAGTGGCCTTGGAAGGCAGAGGCTTGAGGAAGAGTCCTGAAAGGCAAAGCCTGGATACTGTGTGGATGTTAGTGGCCTTTGAGGGAACGACGGCTAGAGACCCCCACCTGGGAAGCCGCAAATCCACAGTGGTGGCGGATTAAAAAGACTGCAGCAGCTAAACCCGGCAAAGGTAATACCCTGTGTTATATGGACATTAATATGGACATTGCTATGTTATTACCTTGCTGAAGGCTGTACCTGGAGCAAGTGGGCCAGTCTGCCACTTGGCTCGTGAACATTATATATACAGTACAGACCAAAAGTTTGGACACACCTTCTCATTTAAAGATTTTTCTGTATTTTCTTGACTGAAAATTGTACATTCACACTGAAGGCATCAAAACTATGAATTAACACATGTGGAATTATATTCTTAACAAAAAAGTGTGAACCAACTGAAAATATGTCTTATATTCTAGGTTCTTCAAAGTAGCCACCTTTTGCTTTGATGACTGCTTTGCACACTCTTGGCATTCTCTTGATGAGCTTCAAGTGGTAGTCACTGGAAATGGTCTTCCAACCATCTTCAAGGAGTTCCCAGAGATGCTTAGCACTTGTTGGCCCTTTTGCCTTCACTCTGCGGTCCAGCTCACCCCAAACCATCTCGATTGGGTTCAGGTCTGGTGACTGTGGAGGCCAGGTCTTCTCGCATAGCAAACCATCACTCCCCTTCTTGGTCAAATAGCCCTTACACAGCCTGGAGGAGTGTTTGGGGTCATTGTCCTGTTGAAAAATAAATGATGGTCCAACTAAATGCAAACCGGATGGAATAGCATGCCGCTGCAAGATGCTGTGGTAGCCATGCTGGTTCAGTATGCCTTCAATTTTGAATAAATCCCCAACATTGTCACCAGCAAAGCACCCCCACACCATCACACCTCCTCCTCCATGCTTCACGGTGGGAACCAGGCATGTAGAGTCCATCCGTTCACCTTTTCTGCGTTGCACAAAGACACAGAGGTTGGAACCAAAGATCTCAAATTTGGACTCATCAGACCAAAGCACAGATTTCCACTGGTCTAATGTCCATTCCTTGTGTTCTTTAGCCCAAACAAGACTTTTCTGCTTGTTGCCTGTCCTTAGCAGTGGTTTCCTAGCAGCTATTTTACCATGAAGGCCTGCTGCACAAAGTCTCCTATTAACAGTTGTTGAAGAGATGTGTCTGCTGCTAGAACTGTGTGTGGCATTGACCTGGTCTCTAATCTGAGCTGCTGTTAACCTGCGATTTCTGAGGCTGGTGACTCAGATAAACTTATCCTCAGAAGCAGAGGTGACTCTTGGTCTTCCTTTCCTGGGGCGGTCCTCATGTGAGCCAGTTTCTTTGTAGCGTTTGATGGTTTTTGCAACTGCACTTGGGGACACTTTGAAAGTTTTCCCAATTTTTCGGACTGACTGACCTTCATTTCTTAAAGCAATGATGACCACTCATTTTTCTTTACTTAGCTGCTTTTTTCTTGCCATAATACAAATTCTAACAGTCTATTCAGTAGGACTATCAGCTGTGTATGCACCTGACTTCTGCACAACACAACTGATGGTCCCAACCCCATTTATAAGGCAAGAAATCCCACTTGTTAAACCTGACAGGGCACACCTGTGAAGTGAAAACCATTTCCGGTGACTAACACTTGAAGCTCATCAAGAGAATGCCAAGAGTGGGCAAAGCAGTCATCAAAGCAAAAGGTGGCTACTTTGAAGAACCTAGAATATAAGACATATTTTCAGTTGTTTCACACTTTTTTGTTAAGAATATAATTCCACATGTGTTAATTCATAGTTTTGATGCCTTCAGTGTGAATGTACAATTTTTATAGTCATGAAAATACAGAAAAATCTTTAAATGAGGTGTGTCCAAACTTTTGGTCTGTACTGTATATGTGTGTCGGCGTGCCACTGAGTTGGACCCGGTGAACTGTGGTTTATGAAGTGCAATAAACTGCAGCATTGTGAAATTGCTGGTGTGCTTTGATTTACCCGGTGCAGCGAGTATCCCCCATTATGATGACTAGTGCTGCCTTACATATGGTTCGAGAATGCGGGCAACTGCAGCCCGGTTGCTAGGGGCAACTGCAGCCCGGTTGCTAGGGGCAACAGCACAGGACGACGAGTGTGGATTAAAGCATCTGGTTGCAACTCGGTGGGGTTGCAAAGATTGGCGTCGCACTCAAACCTGGTTTGCTGTGGCTCGGCAGGGCTCACGAAGTTTAAAGCATCTGGCTGCAACTCGGCGGGGTTGTGAAGGTTGTCGTCGCACTCAAATCCGGTTTTGCTGTGGCTCGGCGGGGCCACGAAAATTTTCGGGGAGAGCGGTGTAAAGTGTCTAGTGTACCGTGATGGCCATGAATGGTGCAGTATCTCCAGACGGAATGGAGAAGGAGTTAGATGACCGTGTGCAATCGCTCTTCGGCGTAATGGAGTTTCCTGAAGAAATGCAGGAGCAGATAATGATGGCTGTGAAGGGAGCAGCAGATGAGTCTGAAGCTGTTGAGCGATTGAAATGCCTGTTGAAGTCGCAGCAGCAGGCATTGGAGTCGCAGCAGCAGGCATTGGAGAAACAACAACAGGACTTGCAGCAGGCATTGGAGAAACAACAACAGGACTCGCAGCAGGCATTTGAGAAACAACAGCAGGTATGGGAGAAACAACAACAGGACTCACAGCAGGCATTTGAGAAACAACAGCAGGTATGGGAGAAACGACAAAAGGTCGTGGTGCAGGAAGGGCAGGAGCTGTTGGCCCGTTACAGAGAGGCGGCAGCGGACCATTCCTTGAACTCTCCGGGGGCGCCCTTGTTGTCCCAGAGTGCCCGGGGAGGTGGTAAGAGCTGTTGTGAACTGAGTACTAAGACTATTGTTGATTTTTCTTGTAAAAATTCCCCTGCCGGTGTGGTGGTTAAAAAGGGGGCGGAGTCTAAAAAGGGGCGGTTGTTCAAAACAGCGTGGAGGATAGAAAATAAAAAAAAATTACTGGTGGTGGGTTGGTACCTCCTAAAAATGACAATGTGACCGTTGATAACGGGGTAGCTCCAGTAGAAGGGGGTGACGTCAAAGTGGGAGGTGACCTGTTAGTCCACAACACCATGGGGAGTGACACAGACCCCGTTGCTGAAGGTGACACTACGAAAGTAGAAGGAGAGGTCAGTCAGGAGGGGCTAGACGAGGTGAGAAAGTCCCCATCTCGTAGACGGCACAAGGGCCACAAAAAGGTTGCTCCTGTAGACTTGGCTGAAAGTGAAAATAAGGAAAATGTAGTACTGTGGGCCTTTGTTTCAAGGGTGGATCCTCCTTCCGAGGCAGAAGAGGAGGTGACGTTGCCAGTAGCAACCTCCGGTACGGTACCGAGTCAGAAGGATCTGACAGCCCTGTAAGAGGAGGCGGCCAGTCGTGACCAAGAGCTGGAGCCTATCAGCCAGCAGGGTCAGAATGACGTGCAGCAACTATGTGGAAACCTGGAGATCGTGTCCTCAGACCAGCTGGGCCTGGAGTCTGAATGGCAGAAAATAAACCAGGTTGTGAGGAACTTGCAGCGAGAACTGGAGGAAAACAGCAAGGAAGTCAACAATTGGAAGGAAAAGTTCCAGAGAAGTAAAGCGGAGGTTTTTCAGTTGGGGCTTGACAAAGCGGAGTTTGAAGATGAGCTGTGCGAGTTGAAAGATAGGTTCTCCCTGGTACACGTAGAGCTGATACAAGTGAAGCAAAAGCTGGATGAGGGACTACACCAGAGGGATAGAGAGCTGTCTGCCTTAAAAGAGGCACTGCAGGTTGAAGTTTCCGGACGTGACCAAAACCTAAAACGACTGCGCGAACAGTTCAACCGGGAGCTATGTGACTCCAAGACGGAAAATGGTGATCTCCGCAGAAAGACCTTAGGTCAGGAAGCTCAGGTGAAGGAGCTGCGGACGTTCTGTGATAATCTCCAGAGGGCAGAGACGTGCCTTAAGGAAAGGCTCAGCAAGATGGAGGCTGAGCAGAAGCAGATGGAGGAGTCTATCGGAGAAGCCACAGACCAGGGCCAGGAGTTGTGGGCTGCTGGTGATGGGAGGTATGAAGCAGATACCTCCTCGAGTGATGTGAGCTCGGATGATTCGTTGGATGTAGGAGCCGAGATCAAGGAGTCGCTACAAACCCATTGGAAGCAAGAGGAGCTTCGGAGACGGGCCGCTGAGAGGCGAGTGGCGGAGCTAGAGGAAGAAGTTTCCAGGCTCAAAAGTCGCCTGACAAAGTATCACTCAGTGAACGAGGCCTTCTTGGAGAAGGAAAAGGGCGAACACGTTGCACTCACTCCCTTATACCAAGAGAGGGTGGGCCTGAGGACAGCTAAGAGAGTGTTAACCACAGATAAATATGAGATGGAAGTGGTCAAGACGAAAATTGGTGAATTTGTAGCTGTGAGTCAGCTCAGGGGAAGCGTAAAGGGGGAAGAAGCTGAAGGTCACTTGTCCCTGAACCCTGAGCTGGTTGATCATATGGAAACCACTGGTGAGACCGAAACGTCTTGGTACAAGTGCCTCGTAGATGTACCCGAGGATTTGAGGGAAGAATGCACCAGTGAGTCCGTGCATGAGGAGTTTAAGAAGGCCGTGGGAGCCTGTAAGGTGTACTTGACCTCAGAAGCTAAACAGCTGGTGGTCCTGTCCACGACCGAAGTCACAGTGAAGAGGGTGGCTATCCTAAGTGACATGCACTGGCGATGTATTCGCACGAAGCGGTTTATCCGGTTGAAGACGGAACAAGCCGTTAGACAACTGGAGTTGATGAGAAAAGCTCACAGTATGCGTGAAGAAGTCATCCGGGTGCCTCATGTTCTGGTGAGGAAGCTCGTTGGGAGAAATGGTCGAGCCATGCAGATGATGGTCAAGAAGTCTGGTGTGGTGAAAGTAAGCAGTCCACGTGATCGTCAGGACTGGATACCAGACGAAGACGGCATGGTATCATTCTCCGCTGTAGGAACAGAGGAAAGCCTGGGATATATGCGCATGCTGTTGGAGTACCGAGTGACCTACTTGCGAGAGGTAGAACAGTTGAATCTCGCTAGACTGCGAGTGGATAGACAGCATCATCTGAGTAGCAGAAGATGGCAGCCACCTAGAAATTATGAGACCAGACAGAGAAAGGGCCCCCTAAATAACAGAACAGCTATAGCTGGAGTTAGGGACCTTTCAAGATGTCCTGAGAGTAGTGGGCGTGGGTTTAGAGGTAGTGAGACCTCCAGTAACTCAGGTTTGAGCAGCCCATACAAACGACCCAATAGAGGACCGGACAGTACGGAGTCGAACCGGACCTTAGATACCAGGGCATGTGAGTCACACCGCTGTACGACTGACCTCTGGGAGCGGGGGAGACCTGATAAGGTTACGACTGACCGCTGGGAGCGGGGGAGACCTGACAAGGTTACAACTGACCGCTGGGAGCGGGGGAGCTCTGACAAGGTTACGATCCGGAAAGGTGACCTGACGAAGTCAGTGACAGTGACAAATGGTAGGTCCCTAAGGAATGGGCTAATGTCGTTGACTAATGTTCCAGGGGCTGAGTAGCACAATTGTAAAGTACATGGTCTCTATGTGAACTGGGGGTTATAATGTCATTGTGTATATTATGTGTTCAACCCCACAAGTTTGAACAGAGCTGGGGGTTATAGTGATTGTGTATATTATGTGTTCAACCCCACAAGTTTGAACAGAGGGGGGGATATGTAATGCAGCGACTTGCTGGCATTACGGTAATGGTCCAGGATGTGTTTTACCTGACTATGTACCTTCCCCCTCAGGTGATTGGTCACATGACTGTGACATAGCACAGGTCCTGCGCGCACAGAATGTCTGTCTGATCACATGACTGTGACATCAGCAAGGTCCTGTCTGTGTTTGTGTGTGTGTGTGTGCACGGGATGGATATATAAACCCTGTTTGATGGGAGACAGGTGTGTTCTGTGAGAGAGGTGTAAGGCCTGTTCCCGTGTGTGTGGGACACCGACCGTGTGAGGCCTAGTGAGGCCGAGTGAAGCCTGGCAACCTGAAAGGTCGAGACTGGATCCTGTGTGGATGCTAGTTGCCTTGGAAGGCAGAGGCTTGAGGAAGAGTCCTGAAAGGCAAAGCCTGGATCCTGTGTGGATGTCAGTGGCCTTTGAGGGAACGACGGCTAGAGACCCCCACCTGGGAAGCCGCAAAGCCACAGTGGTGGCGGATTAAAAGGACTGCAGCAGCTAAACCCGGCAAAGGTAATACCCTGTGTTATATGGACATTAATATGGACATTGCTATGTTATTACCTTGCTGAAGGATGTACCTGGAGCAAGTGGCCCGGTCAGCCACTTGGCTCGTGAACATTATATATATATGTGTGTCGGCGTGCCACTGAGTTGGACCCGGTGAACTGTGGTTTATGAAGTGCAATAAACTGCAGCATTGTGAAATACCGGAAGGACATTGCTGGTGTGCTTTGATTTACCCGGTGCAGCGAGTATCCCCCATTATGATGACAAGCGCTGCCTTACACCACCATTTGCTTCGATGACTGCTTTGCACACTCTTGGCATTCTCTTGATGAGCTTCAAGAAGTAGTCACCGGAAATGGTCTTCCAACAATCTTGAAGGAGTTCCCAGAGATGCTTAGCACTTGTTGGCCCTTTTGCCTTCAACCTGCGGTCCAGCTCACCCCAAACCATCTCGATTGCATTCAGGTCTGGTGACTGTGGAGGCCAGGTCATCTGGCGTAGCACCCCATCACTCTCTTTCTTGGTCAAATAGCCCTTACACAGCCTGGAGGTGTGTTTGGGGTCATTGTCCTGTTGAAAAATAAATGATGGTCCAATTAAACGCAAACCGGATGGAATAGCATGCCGCTGCAAGATGCTGTGGTAGCCATGCTGGTTCAGTATGCCTTCAATTTTGAATAAATTCCCAACAGTGTCACCAGCAAAGCACCCCCACACCATCACACCTCCTCCTCCATGCTTCACGGTGGGAACCAGGCATGTAGAGTCCATCCGTTCACCTTTTCTGCGTCGCACAAAGACACGGTGGTTGGAACCAAAGATCTCAAATTTGGACTCATCAGACCAAAGCACATATTTCCACTGGTCTAATGTCCATTCCTTGTGTTCTTTAGCCCAAACAAGTCTCTTCTGCTTGTTGCCTGTCCTTAGCAGTGGTTTCCTATCAGCTATTTTACCACAAAGGCCTGCTGCTCAAAGTCTCCTCTTAACAGTTGTTGAAGAGATGTGTCTGCTGCTAGAACTCTGTGCGGCATTGACCTGGTCTCTAATCTGAGCTGCTGTTAAACTGCGATTTCTGAGGCTGGTGACTCGGATAAACTTTTCCTCAGAAGCAGAGGTGACTCTTGGTCTTCCTTTCCTGGGGCGGTCCTCATGTGAGCCTGTTTCTTTGTAGCGCTTGATGGTTTTTGCAACTGCACTTGGGGACACTTTCAAAGTTTTCCCAATTTTTCAGACTGACTGACCTTCATTTCTTAAAGTAATGATGGCCACTCATTTTTCTTTACTTAGCTGCTTTTTTCTTGCCATAATACAAATTCTAACAGTCTATTCAGTAGGACTATCAGCTGTGTATCCACCAGACTTCTGCATAACACAACTGATGGTCCCAACCCCATTTATAAGGCAAGAAATCCCACTTATTAAACCTGACAGGGCACATCTGTGAAGTGAAAACCATTTCCGGTGACTACCTCTTGAAGCTCATCAAGAGAATGCCAAGAGTGTGCAAAGCAGTCATCAAAGCAAAAGGTGGCTACTTTGAAGAACCTAGAATATAAGACATATTTTCAGTTGTTTCACACTTTTTTGTTAAGTATATAATTCCACATGTGTTAATTCATAGTTTTGATGCCTTCAGTGTGAATGTACAATTTTCAAAGTCATGAAAATATAGAAAAATCTTTAAATGAGAAGGTGTGTCCAAACTTTTGGTCTGTACTGTACATACAGTGGGCACTTTATGGCAGTATAGAGGACACAGCTGTCTAGGAACAGACTACACGTTTCAATCGTATAGTTCTTCTTCTAGGTTTTTAGTGCATGACCAAAGTATCTTCTGCATCTGCAGCGCTGACAGCCTGTATAGCACAGGGATGGTGCTCCATCCCTATGCTATACAGGCGATCAGAGTAAAAAAAATTAAATTCCCATAGCGGGACAAAATATAAAAGTAAAAAAAGTGTTAAAAAATGAAGAAAAAAAATTTGTAAAAATATTTTAAAATATAAATAAATAATCCACCAAAAATAAAAATATAATGTACCCATCAATAAATATTATTATGAAAAAAAACAAAAAAACAATAAAAGTACACATATTTGGTAGCGCCGCGTCCAGAACGACCTGACCTATAAAACTGTCCCACTAGTTAAACCCTTTAGTGAACACGGTAAAAAAAGAAAAAAAAAAGGAAGCAAAAAACAATGCTTTATCATCATATCGCCAAAAAAAAAGGAATAACACACGATCAAAGAGACGAATATAAATGAAAATGGTACCGCTGAAAACGTCATCTTGTCGCACAAAAAACAAGCAGCCATACAGCTCCATCAGCCGAAAAAAAAAAAAAAGTTATAGCTCTCAGAATAAAGCGATGCAAAAAAATAATTTTTTCTATAAAATAGCTTTTATTGTGTAAAAGCGCCAAAGCATAGAAAAACAATATAAATGTGGTACCGCTGTAAATGTACTGACCAGAAGAATAAAGCTACCTTATCAATTTTACCACACGCGGAACAACATAAAAAAAGAAAAAAAGAAAAAATTCCTGAATTGTTGGTTTTTGTTTATTCCGTCTCCCCAAAATCGGAATAGAAAGCGATCAAAAAATTGTCACGTGCCTGAAAATGGTACCAGTAAAAACGTCAACTCATCCCGCAAAAAACAAGCCATCACATGACTCTGTCGGTCAAAATATGGAAAAATTATAGCTCTCAAAATATGGCAATGCAAAAACTTGATTTTGCAAAAAAATGCATCTTTTAGTGTGTGACAGCTGTCAGTCATAAAAACCCGATATGATTCTGGTATCAATGTAATTGCACTGACCTGAAGAATAAAGCTGTCTAATCACTTATACCGCATGAGGAACGGCGTAAAAAATAAACTCTAGGGTTACGGTTGTGCTAGGGTTAGGGTAATGCTAGGGTCAGGGTTAGGGTTGTGCTAGGGTTAGAGTTAGGATTGGACTAGGGTTAGGGTTAGGATTGGGCTAGGGTTAGGGTTGGTCTAGGGTTGGGTTGGGCTAGGGTTGGGCTAGGGTTAGGGTTGGGATTTTTTTCAAAAGTAAAAAAAACAAGATGACGATATGGACCTATAGGCTTCGCAGCCAAAAAAACCTCGCCTGCCATGCACGAGCTATCCCCGCATGTTTTTTTTTTTAGTGTCTAATAACCATGAAACATGCGGGTGGGAACTCGAGCATGTCACTCGAGCACGCGCGATACATGGTGCATACCTGAGTACCCGATGCAAACTCAAGTAGTGAGCACTTGCGCTCAAGACTAATGACAACTTATTCAATATGATGACCTAATGTTATCAAATTCTGTCGTACCTCTGGGTTCAAAATGTTCACTATACCCCTTGCTAAAATCCTTGAGGTGTGTAGTTTCCAAAATGGGGTCACTTGTGGGGGGGGGGGGGTTCCACTATTTAGGCAGATCAGGGGCTCTCCAAACACGACATGGCATCCGCTCTCAATTCCAGTCAATTTTGCGTTCAAAAAGTCACACAGTGCTCCTTCCCTTCTGAACTCTGCCGTGTGCCCAAACACTGTATTTTCCCCACATATGGGGTATTGGCGTACTTAGGAGAAATTGAACAAAAGTTTTTGGGGTCCATTTTCTTCTCTTACCCTTGTGAAAATAAAAAAATTGGGGCTAAAACATCATTTTTGTGGAAAAAGTTTGATTTTTTTATTTTCACGGCTCCATGTTATAAACTTCTGTAAACCACTTGGGGTTCAGGGTGCTCACCACACATCTAGATAAGTTCCCTGAGAGGTATAGTTTCTAAAATGGTGTCACTTGTGGGGGGTTTAGGCACATCAGGGCCTCCCGAAATGCAATATGGCGTCCGCTAATTATTCAAGCAAATTTTACATTCAAAAAGTCAAATGGTGCTCCTTCCCTTTCGAACCCTGCCGTGCCCCCAAACAGTGTTTTTTCCCCACATAGGGGTGTCTGTGTGCTCAGGGGAAATTGCACAACAAATTTTTGGGTCCATTTTTTCCTGTTACCCCTGCAAAAATAAAAAAAATGGGTCTAAAGTAACATTTTTGTGAAAAAATTTAAATGTTAATTTTTTTCTTCCACATTCCAAAAATTCCCGTGAAGCACCTGAAGGGTTAATAAAGTTATTGAATGTGGTTTTGACCACCTTGAGGGGTGCAGTTTTTAGAATGGTGTCACTTTTGGGTATTCTCTTTCATGAAGACCCCTCAAAGTGATTTCAAATGTGATGTGGTCCCTAAAAAAATGGTTTTGTAAATTTTGTTGGAAAAATGAGAAATCGATGGTCAACTTTTAACCCCCCCCCCCCCAAAAAAAATGTTGGTTCTAAAATTGTGCTGATGTAAAGTAGACATGTGGGAAATGTTATTTATTAACTATTTTGTGTGACATATCTCTCTGATTTAAGGGCATAAAATTTCAAATTTTGAAAATTGTAAAATTTTCTAAATTTTCGCCAAATTTCCATTTTTTTCACAAATAAACGCAAGCGATATCAAAGAAATTTTACCACAATCATGAAGTACAATATGTCACGAATAGTACCAAGCAATGTGAACTGAGGTCTAAAATGGTAGACATGCAAGAAATAGGAGCATGTTCACACTAGCAAAAAAGAAACAAAACCTACAAAAGACAAAAGACAAAAATATATCTCATACCCTACCATCATTATATATAAATGTAAAGCAAAGTTGCATAATAAATATAGGGTACTTAGTGAACTATTTTTGATCAAAAAAAGTATACAAGCCGTCCCACCAGCGGCAAGGTGACCCTAAATTGGGACGGTACCTATACTGCCTATATTAAAAACCTTACTATATATCAAAGTTGAAGTAATGCATATAAAAGGGTAGACAAATAGGACCGGGTCCCAACTCCAGACCACCCAGGCCCGTGGTAAGCTACATATATACCAGTCAGCTCAACACAGGGGATGCCACACCCTTAAATTGCACAGAATGCAAACAAGACAAAAAACCAAGCAATGTGAACTGAGGTCTAAAATGGTAGACATGCAAGAAATAGGAGCATGTTCACACTAGCAAAAAAGAAACAAAACCTACAAAAGACAAAAGACAAAAATATATCTCATACCCTACCATCATTATATATAAATGTAAAGCAAAGTTGCATAATAAATATAGGGTACTTAGTGAACTATTTTTGATCAAAAAAAGTATACAAGCCGTCCCACCAGCGGCAAGGTGACCCTAAATTGGGACGGTACCTATACTGCCTATATTAAAAACCTTACTGTATATCAAAGTTGAAGTAATGCATATAAAAGGGTAGACAAATAGGACCGGGTCCCAACTCCAGACCACCCAGGCCCGTGGTAAGCTACATATATACCAGTCAGCTCAACACAGGGGATGCCACACCCTTAAATTGCACAGAATGCAAACAAGACAAAAAAACAAGCAATGTGAACTGAGGTCTAAAATGGTAGACATGCAAGAAATAGGAGCATGTTCACACTAGCAAAAAAGAAACAAAACCTACAAAAGACAAAAGACAAAAATATATCTCATACCCTACCATCATTATATATAAATGTAAAGCAAAGTTGCATAATAAATATAGGGTACTTAGTGAACTATTTTTGATCAAAAAAAGTATACAAGCCGTCCCACCAGCGGCAAGGTGACCCTAAATTGGGACGGTACCTATACTGCCTATATTAAAAACCTTACTGTATATCAAAGTTGAAGTAATGCATATAAAAGGGTAGACAAATAGGACCGGGTCCCAACTCCAGACCACCCAGGCCCGTGGTAAGCTACATATATACCAGTCAGCTCAACACAGGGGATGCCACACCCTTAAATTGCACAGAATGCAAACAAGACAAAAAAACAAGCAATGTGAACTGAGGTCTAAAATGGTAGACATGCAAGAAATAGGAGCATGTTCACACTAGCAAAAAAGAAACAAAACCTACAAAAGACAAAAGACAAAAATATATCTCATACCCTACCATCATTATATATAAATGTAAAGCAAAGTTGCATAATAAATATAGGGTACTTAGTGAACTATTTTTGATCAAAAAAAGTATACAAGCCGTCCCACAGGGGGTGGCATCCCCTGTGTTGAGCTGACTGGTATATATGTAGCTTACCACGGGCCTGGGTGGTCTGGAGTTGGGACCCGGTCCTATTTGTCTACCCTTTTATATGCATTACTTCAACTTTGATATACAGTAAGGTTTTTAATATAGGCAGTATAGGTACCGTCCCAATTTAGGGTCACCTTGCCGCTGGTGGGACGGCTTGTATACTTTTTTTGATCAAAAATAGTTCACTAAGTACCCTATATTTATTATGCAACTTTGCTTTACATTTATATATAATGATAGTAGGGTATGAGATATATTTTTGTCTTTTGTAGGTTATGTCACGAATAGTGTTGAGCATTCCGATACTCAAATATCGGGTATCGACCGATATTCGCGGTATCGGAGTTCCAATACTGAGTTCCGATACTTTTAGAATATCGAATACCAGAATCGGAAGTTTCTATAATGCCTGCGCTCTGCAGTGTCTCTGAAGGATGACAAGCTGGATGGCAGCGCTCAGCTTACTGTACTTGTCATTTAGTGTTAAAGGATTTATTGAAAAAAAATAATAGTGTTTTCATGCACCGTCTCTTTAAAAAAGCCGGGTTCCCCGTAATTTCAGTCTCTAGCGGAGGTTAAGCAGATGGCTGGGGCAGATGTTTGAAGCCTGGGAAGGGGGTAATACCCACGGAGCTTCCCAGGGTACTAATATCAGCCCCAAGCTGAATACCTAGCCTTTACTAGCTATTAAAATGGGGGTGATGGTAAGTATGGTTTAATTTAGAACAATAAAGAATTGTGCGTTTATTTCAATTAAAGGACTTTATTCTGGGTGTTTGTGTTTTTTTTTTAACTTTGACTATGGGGTTAGTAATGGGGGTGTCTTATAGACGCCTCTCCATTACTAACCTGGGCTTGATGTCAGCTGGCATTATAAGCTGATATCAACCCCAGCCCTATTACCCCACTGCCACCGCTACAGGGCAGTGGGAAGAGCGAGGCTAAGTGCCAGATTTGGCGCATCCTATGGATGCGCCATTTCTGGGGCGGCTGAGGGATGGTGTTTCTAGCCTGGGAAGGGGCCAATATTCATGGCACCCTTCCTGGGCTATTAATATCAGCCCCCAGCTGTCTGCCTAGCCTTTACTAGCTATTAAAATAGGGGGGACCCCACGTCATTTTTTGGGGGCTCCCCCATTTTAATAGCTAGTAAAGGCTAGGTATTCAGCTGGGGGTTGATATTAGTAGCCTGGGAAGCTCCGTGGGTATTACCCCCTTCCCAGGCTTCAAACATCTGCCCCAGCCGTCTGCTTAACCTCCGCTAGAGCCTAAAATTACGGGGAACCCCACGCCAATTTTTTTTTAAATAAATTTAAAAATGTATTTTAACGCTAAATGACAAGTACAGTAATCAACACTATCACTGTACTTCTTATATATGTGACAGACATGTTTCTATGTATCTAATCTATGTGTGATGCTCTATTCTTTCTATTCTAAATTGTAGGGTACCGATGCTGAATTGCCGGCCGGCTTTTTTAAAGAGACGGTGCATGAAAACACTATTATTTTTTTTTATAAATCCTTTAACACTAAATGACAAGTACAGTAAGCAACACTGTCACTGTACTTCTTATATATGTGACTGACATGTTTCTATCTATCTAATGTATGTGTGATGCTCTATTCTTTCTGTTCTAAATTGTCGGGTACCGGTGTAGGCCACGGCTGAATTGCCGGCTTTTCATGTAATACATTCTACATTATTCTTAGTTGTTTTCCTTCATGTAGAATTAACCTACAAGGAAAGAAAGGGTTTATTTTGATTCCGATATTTGTGTCCCATTGACTTGCATTGGTTTCTGGTATCGGAATTAGCGATATCCGATATTTTTGGGGTATCGGTCCGATCTAATCAGATCCGATATTTCCCGATATCAGAAGGTATCGCTCAACACTAGTCAAGAAAAAACAATCTCAGAATCAGGGGGATCCGTTGAAGCGTTCCAGAGTAATTACCTCATAAAGTGACAGCGGTCAGAATTGTAAAAATTGGCCTGGTCATTAACGTGCTAACCACTTTGGGTTGTAAAGGGGTTAAGTTAATAAAAGAAAAATTAGATTAACAGCAAGCCGTTCCACTGGCCTCTCACCAACCCCTCCCCTCATCAAACATGTACTCCCCGCTCATCATACAGCACCACTATCCTAGCCAAAGTCCTAATAATACTGTAGTGGAAACGCGATCATTTCCCGCACTTTTACTGATTTTTGCTGATTTTAAGTAAAAACGCTTGAGTGTCCGATCATGAATCCGAATGTGCAACGTTCGTGCCAAATTTGAAATTGGCGAATGTTTTCCGAACATGTTCGCTCATCTCAAGGTACTATACCAGTAGGACAACAAAGAATGTATGTACATTTTTTTATTAGTACGGTACCTGCAATGCATACATTGGATGACTATATGGTTGGGCTATACAGTAGTAGGAAAGTTGGTCACACAAACATGCAATGTGTGCTCAATGCAGGCTCCTTATATTGAATGACTCATTTGTTTTCTACGTTGATCGCCTGCACTTTGTATAATAAAGGTTTTTGGTGGGGAAATTGACGTTAAAAAAGGTAATACATTTCACAGTATTCTCACCAATCCATGAAATAGCCTTGGAGTCAATTGTCCAATTACTTTTGGTCCCTTTAAAAACAGGGTGGCACATGTTAAGGAGTTGAAACTCCTAAACCCTTCATCCAGTTTTAATGCGGATACCCTCAAATGAAAGATGAAAGTCTGAACTTCAGCTGCATCTGAATTGTTTTGTTTAAAATTCATTGTGGTAATGTCTAGAACCAAAATTAGAAAAATGTTGTCTCTGTCCAAATATATATGGACCTAACTGTATGTATAGATTTACTTTTTTATACCCTGTATGCCCATAGTAGAGGTCTGATAACTCCAAAGTGGTGACAGATTCCCTTTAAATTCACTGCATTTCATTTTATGTCTTGAATTGGTAGCAGTAGTGGATCAAAATCCCTAACAAAACTCAATTATTGTGGATTTTACTGTACTTTAGTGCTAGTTTCTTAGTATTTCTGACAGTCTCTATATATAGTGATGATGTATCTTGTAGACACATATCCGCTGTGGCCAATAACACACATGTAATTAGTTGATTTTGCCCCAGAGAATATTTTAGTTGCTCGTCGCCTCCACAGTATATCACCGAGGCCAACACTCTCCTTCTCTGATGACATCACTTCCTCAGTACCCCTATCTGGCTCACAGTTCTTGTTATTTTTAGAGTAAAATAACATATATGTTGTGTAAATGTATAAAGTTCTTAATGTTTCATCCACTGGATCAAAAATTGGGATCAGGAGGGAAGGACTAGATCTTTTGAAGCGGACTGATTTGTGCATTGAGGTTGTGCATGTGCCCATTCCCTTTGTCCTTTCCAATCCCTCGGTTAAACTTGATGGACATTTGTCTTTTTTTAACCATAATAACTATATATGTAACAATGTTAAGATACTGGCGTAGTACTGCTGGAAACTAGTGGCCGAAGGAGCATGAGCAGGAACAGCAAGCAGTAGTAGAAGTTCTTGGAGATAGCAAAGGAGTTGTAGGAAACAATCCATAGATAGGTGATAACAGTCTCGGTAAGAATGTTCAGGAGCTGGAAACTGAAACTAGGTTAAGAACTGGACACAATACTCAAGAAATGAGTGAGTAGTCCCAAGGAGGAAACAAAACAAAATGGATCCCACAGGTTCAGAATCTGCCATCTTAGTAAAGGGCAGTTGCAGAACACAACAGCAGCCTCCAGTGGTAAGGAGTGGGATTGCAGCACAATTATTAAGGTGAACAATAGCAGCCACAAGTGGTCAAAGTGTAGAAGGACAACAGGAATTCTGACAAACTATTTAAATATGTATTGTCCACCAAAAAAGGCACTATTATCATATGGAGGCACAGAGGAGGAACTATTACCAAGTGTGGTGTCACAGAGGGACTCTTCTATCATGTGGACCACTAAGGAGGCAATATTAGTGTGCGGAGGTACGGAGAAGACACTATTATACAGTAGATCACTATTACTGATTGAAAACACAGAGGATGCAATGTTACCATGTAGAGATACAGAGCGGGCACTATTACAATGTGAAAGTACAGGGGGTCCGTTATTATATTTTTACCATTTACAAGCAAAGAAAAAGCACTAATACTTTATGAAGACACTGTCCGAGTATAATTACTGTGTGAAGGCTCAGAGGGGAAAATTATCATGTGGGACACAAAGGATGTTACTATTACTATGCAGAGCACATTATAAAGCGCATTATTAGTGGCTAGGAAACTATGTATATCTGCAACATCAAAAACTCACCAAAAACTCATTGTGGGGATACAGACTTAAAGGCCAAATACAGTTTCTTATGTGAGTAATTGCAATGAGATGCTAAATGGATGGTGTCCTTATGACATGTTTTTTTATCACCCATTGAGTTTAATGGGCGGACTATCGGTCCGTATGTAAAAAACGTTTATGTGAACCACACTATTTGCATTGGTTGGTGTGCTGTCCATATGTTATCTGTTTTGCATATGGACATATATGGACTATCAGTATTTGGTCAGTATTTTTTCTCAGCAGTGGGAGTCAAAACCAGGAGTGGGTGATAAATACAGAATTGGTGACTTGTTTCTATTGTACCTTTTCTCTGATTTTACCTCACCTGGTTTTGTCTCCCACTCCTAGAAAAAATACTGACCGAATACTGACCAAATACTGATAGTGGGGCCGTGGCCTTAAAGTGATAAAAATGATGTAAGTATGCAAAGTATGGAATGTCAGAACATGTGTACCGACTAGTAAAATTACATTTCACTGATTCTTCTGAAAATTATACCTTTGCGGAAAAATGTATAGACAACAATTGGAAATGAAACAGCACTTTCTGCTGCCATATGTCACATGTTGGCACCTGCATCTTATGGGTTACTTTCTTTGGCCAGTAGGACTTATTTCTGAAGTAACCTGAATGCTGTCTATGCGGTGTGTCAGCTGAGGTTTAAGTTATACAACAAGTGGAACTGTCAATTGACTCTTGTTATGTGTGGCACGGTGTGGTTTGGAGGGGAGCAGCTCTGCGGTTTCTCGTGTGGCTGCAAAGAAAAGAGGCCCTATACTCAGAGGAGTCATTAGTGGTTTGTGGATTTGGCAGCTGTTTCTTTAGGTTACATGAACCTTTCCTTGCCAGACAGCTGGACAACCCTGCGGTATAATAAAACTTTTCAATACTTTGAAACCTAATTAAATAAACATTTTTTGACATTCAAGAAATAAAAAAAAATCATTATGTCCTCCTAATATGTATGTACTAACCACTTGGCATCACAGTTTTCCTTTTTTTTAACCTTAGCGTTTTATCCTCTCCTTCTTTTAATAGCCATAGCTTTATTATTTTTCCCTCAACGTAGCAGTATGGAGGCTTCTTTTTGTGGGATGAGATGTACTCTTTCCTGGCCCTATTTAATTTACCTTCTAATTAATTGAAAAATAAAATATTTGATGGAATGGCGAAAATCAGCAATTTTAATATTGCTTTATTTGGATTCATATTTACATTATTTGCTATTCAGTAAATAGACTTGAGAACTTTATTCTTCATATCAGTACAACTGCAGTAATATCAAATTTATATCATTTTTTTATTCTACTACCCAGAACCTTTTTTTATTTTTATAAGAAGAACTGTAGTTTATATCGTACATGTACATCATATGTTGCTAAGGGGTTAAAAATATGTGTCTCAGTATTTAATACATACATAAGGGTTAATATTTTGCTTCAGTTTAGGGTTTATAAAAAAAAAGATCTGCTCTCCTGGAGACTGGGTGCATTGATTAGGCAAGTGCATGGATTTCTTTTCATAGAAATTTGTGAATCAAAACCAGCAGAGTGTGAATCCACCCCAAGGGCTCGTGCAGACGATCGTTTTAATAGGACGAGTGCTATCCGTGGTTTTGACGGATAGAATTCGTACCCACGTTATTCTATGGGGCCGTGCACATGTCTGATTTTTTGAAAAAAAATGGCAGCATGCATGTTTTGCCTCTGAGAATCGGATGGCAATCGCCTATTCATGTCTAAGGGTCCGATTTTCACAGACAAACATAATGGAGAAGAAGACGTCTGAGAAAAAATGGATCTCACTCTGATCAAACTCTGATCAGAGTGTGATTAACATAATCGGATCGATGGAGAGAAAACGTTTCTCTGCACCTGCCCTTAAATTTTTTAAAACATCATAGAATGGTGTAAAGTAAGAAAAGAAGTAATGCTAGCCTTACCGATATGCCCGCCACTCTAGGTTCAATGCTTCCTAGTACCATGCCCATCCTTACAGTACTTACTGCTGCAGCGATGATGTTCCTATTCAGGACACCCCTTTCAGTGCTTGGTTTCTAGAAAATGACAAGTTAATGATGCTATGTTATAAGTTATAACATTTTAGTTCTGTTGTCGAAGAAAAACTGTTCTAAGAAAAAAAAAAGAAAAATCTAAATAAGTCTCTATGTTGTTCACCCCCAAATGAGAGTTAAACATGCACACTTCTGCAGACACAAAATGAGATAGCAATGATTAAATGTTACAATCACAACTGTAGAATCAGAAGGAAACATTAGTGGATTTTTTCCACGCTGCTGAAGAATGAGGAAAATCCGGTGTCAAGAGATTATAGTAATGCGGTTTTATTTGACCCGTTTCGAAGTATAGCACACTTCTTGTGGGTAACCTGATGTGGTTAATTCCTGAAGAAGAAATGTAATATACTTCGAAACGCATAGAATAAAACTTCATTGCTATTTCTTGGCACCGGATTTTCCTCATCCTTCAACAGCGTGAAAAAAATCCACAAATTTTTCCTTCTTAATCTGCATTTGGTCTGGTGACCAGTGGATCTGCAGCAGCGAATCTCCTACTACATTAGGTTAGCATATCCTGGTTTTTAAATTAATCAAGAGTGACAGATAAGACCCTATTTGCACTTTTTGCTCTCCAGCTCTTTTAGTACAATCACAACTGTATAGCAAAATTTCACCAGTTGACTATTATGTTCAGCAACCCTGGATGGTTTTCTCCCTCTTGCCATATTCATATACTGTTCTGTATGTTGTATCCAGATAACTTTATTGAGACAATAGTTTGGCATTTCTATTGTTCTTAGGGTATGTTCAAATAGAATTTTTTATATGGATTTTAGAGAGAATTTTCCTCCAAAAACCACATCAACAACTGTTTCAAATACTGTTTGAATGGGCAAACAACGATAGGACACATGGTGCTGCGTTTTCAATGTATTTTTTTACATGTGTTAAAAGAAACAAAAGGTCAAATCTTCATCTGTTTTTGCTTCAAAAATGCTCCAAATTTGACTGCTGAATCATTTGAAGCAGAAAAAAAGGTTACACATACACACATGCATCTAAGTCTACACAAAAATACTCCCAAAAATCCAGTCATTTAACGTTGACCGCCTACTTCAAAGTGCACGTATCACAAACAAATTTACTTTTTTTTGCAAATCTGCCAAATTACTAGTCAAATTTTACTGTCACGATTCCTCTGCTCAGTGTATCTGTTTATCAGTGATGGGCAGCTATGTCTTCCTGTCCAGTGCTGGGCATGCTGAGCTGTTGGTGATTTGATTGACAGCTAAGTTGACCTACCTGAAACTGGGAGGTGCAGTTAGTTCTCCAGGTGCTCCCTGTTCTTAGTAATTGCCCTGATATTTGGGTGAGCTGTCTGGCCCAGAACACTGCCAGTCAAAGCTTCTGCTCTCTGGTGTGTGTTTGCCTGATAACTGTGAGTTTTGATCTACTGCTGCCTGACCTTGGACCATGTTCTGACTACCCATTTGTTGTTGCCCCTTTGCTTAGATCTGTTATTTCTCTGGTATTCTGACCCTGGACTGTGATCTTACTTATGCCTTCATCTTTTCTCTTAGTTTATTACGTGCTCTCTTGATATTGACCCCAGGAACGTCTGACTTCTCTGCCTCACGGCCTGTTCTTGAGTAGTGACTAGCGACACATTTACATTCATAAACACCACTACAAAACAGTGCTTCTTTGCAGGTGCTATCTTTTGGGACATGTACCTATGTATCATTTCTAGTTATATCATTTCTGGGAAAAGGGAATTGAATTTTGTTAAAGTAGTACCCGATCAGTGTCATCACCATCATCATCATCCACAACTAATGCTTATCTTACTCCAACAACTCCATGTCCTCGTTCTCTGTCACATCATCCCTGATTATGTGTCAAGGAAACAGGTCCAGTCATCTGCTTGTGTGTCAACTCAACTCCCGACTGGTCAAGTTAATGGTGGTGCAGTCACAGTCAAAACATGCAGTGGATTCTGCTGCCTTTCAAAAAATGATAGCATGCACTCATCTTTGCATGGAGAGACCCAGACACTTATTTCTCACAAAAAGTGGTATCCGCTCTGTGCCCTCATATGCAGCGGAATGTTGGCCACGCTTTCAACTGAAGGAATGTTTTGACTGAGAGCAATGTACCACCACAACCAGGACAGATGGTGAAGCCTCCATGGCTAAGAGTTACATTTGGTTTCCCTACCATGTAGCACTCATCTGTCTCCTCCTCAACAGACATGACTCCATTCTCAACAGCCACAGGGCAAAGTGTTGCATCCACCCCCATCCTTATTCTTTTAATTTATGCAAGGTAAAGCGCCGGCAAACAGTTTTACAGTTTGTAGGCATGGATGGCAAAAGCCATACAGCGAACAAGTTGCTGCTGGGAAACAATCATCAAATTTGAAGCAGGATGGCTCTCTGTCAATGGCAACTGTGCATTGTCAGGAGCAACAATGCCTGGAACATTCTGGCTGCATTATGTTTTGGTAAAGTAACTGATGCTTCCTGCAGGGTGCACATCCTGAATTTATTCAAGCTAAATTTCTAAGAGAAAAATCCCCACTTGAGGAATACGGTGACCAGAAAAACATCTGGTCATTTCAACCATTTTTATGTGGTGAAGCATACCTTCCAGGCTTTGCAAAAATTGAATGGTCTGCCTGAGTGGTGCCTGATTTGTAATGGTGCAACCGTAAGCAGGAGACCTGAATGCAACAGCGGAGACACCGGGCGGAACTACATTCTACTTTAATTGAACAGATAAACGTGAGCTAAGATTGTTATTGAGGCAGATTATGCAAAAACAGTATTCACATAATCAGATAATGAAACAATTATTTACACAAAGATATAATGCTCACTATACAATGAGGGATATGTAATGAACTCAGGGGCCTACAGTCCAATCTTCTCTAAACAGGGAGGTAGAGTGTTAATAACTATACTTGACAGGGGGGCAGTCCCTGAAAGCCACGGCCACTTTCTGGTCCCATCAGAAACCACTGCTCTGTCTTCCTCAAAAAGTTTATAAACTCTTTTGGTGCCACTCTAGCATCAGTGGGACCCCATGTGGCTCGCGGCCGTCCCTCTGCCCGTGCATGGAATCGTATGTCTGTCAGAAGCAATGGCCCGTCTCACGTGTCCCATTCGGTCACCGACCCAGGTACGGATCCTTGACCGAATATCCTCGGGACTCCCACGACCCTTGACTGCTGACAAGCATCTCAGGGGCCTATATTGATGAGGGCTGATTCTTGGTGGTTGACCGGCTCCGTCCTAATAGGGAACCTTGACCGGCATCATTCGGGTCTTCAGGGCTTGATCGTCAACGTCTGGGTCCAGCTGGTACACATGAATGGGGACCGCTATCACGGATCCGGGAACTGTAGCGGTCCTTAGTCTCTTCTCTCTTGGCGCAAAAATCCCCTCTTCTCTGGCGCGCCGGTCTTTTATATCCAGGGCTGGCTTCGTTGACGTCACCTGACTGACTTCGTTCCCCCAGAAACTTTTCTTCTCTGAATTAATTCCACAGGGTTTCATTCCTGTTTTGGAACAAAACGCCGCAAGACTGTGCTATCTTCAGTGTTCTGTTCTCCTACACAACCCATTGGAAATCTATGCTGTATATTTTGGAGTTTCTGTAAGTACCTTACAGTATTGCTGGATTATGACATGCAGCAGTCAAAATGAAGCTTGGGTTACTTTAACATCCTACATTGGTAGCTGAAGAGAGATGAGTGCCACTTACTAAAGCAATTCAAATAAGTTCCAAAATTTGTAAGTAGAGAGAATTGTGACATCAACAATGTCATCCCCCTCAGATTTTTCTTGGGAAAAGCACAAAGATGCAACAGAAGAATGAAGAAACAGCAACTTGTGCATGTTCATCACTACCCTGTGGATGTTGGTGACCTTCAAGGTCAATGGTTCATGAAGCAGGATGTAAAGTGGGGAAGAGGAAGATGAGATGCAGCATGCATGTGAAGGGGGAAACTGAGTTTTTCCAGGCACGGGTAGGGAACTAGGCTGATAGAGTGAAATTAATTATGATGATGCTGGCCATGACTAACCATCGTAGCAGGGTAAACTAATGATGTCGACGATAGTCCTCATGACCATGATAAGATGTATTCTTGATTGCTTGTGAGATGAAATGTGTATAGTTGGCATCAAGCAAAGGGATGATTACTGGATAGCCTTGCTTTTTAATCCTCGCTATAAAAGCAAAATGGTGGATTTTTTTCTGGCTTCCAAAAGGTCAAAATTAGGGCATTACCAGGATAAGCTATGTTACCTTCTCGGTGAAACTTTACCCAAGCAGATGACACTTCTGACCAGGAGACCCCTTTCTGCTCACAGCAGAGCTAGCAACTCCCCTGTCTGTACCAACAATAAAGCTACAAGTAGCTGAGGCAGCAGTGATTACAGTATATTTGAAATGATAGACCACATGTTTTATCTGCCTCTGCACCAACCTGACGCATTTCAGCAATTAGAGACACACCATCTGAACAGCCAGGTTCAGTTGTACTTTGGCTGTGTCCATTCTCAGAAAGATACCCTGAGCCCTGACTCTGCTCCCTAACTAAAAGGATCATTTTTGCACAGCTTAATAAAAAGTTATTGCTTCTTCATTTTGCAAACCGCAATCGTGTTTCTGATTCCAAAATAGGGATAATTCTTGGACAGCTTATGAAAAAGCTATAGCTTCTTCATTGAACAAACTAAAAATCATCTGCTATTTCCTAAACAGGGATACATTTTGCACCACCCCTTTTGAAAATAGCAGCTTCTTCCATGTGCATGCCTGTTTATTAATGCTAGCAAGGCAGGCATCAGCCCCCAAAAATACATTTTTTAAATATTTTTGCAATTTAAAAAAACTAAAAGGTCTAAGGCTATGTGCCAACGATGCAGAAATGCTCCGGATTTTTCCTGAGCGTTTCTGCATCTCCCTGGCAGAAAAAAACGCATGCCGATTGTACATGCGTTTTTCCTGCCAGGGACATGCGGATGTGAATCCTTCTTCACATGCATTTCCGCATGTGGGTTTACAAGCGCTTTCCAAGCGATTTTAGCAACACTTGGAAAGTGCTTGTCAACTTGGTCACGCGATATAAATCCATGCAACCAGCATGGATTTATATAGTGTGACCTTAAAGAATGGTAAAAAATAAAAAATAAATCTATACTTACCTTCCCATGGCCCCCGGAGTCTTGCTTCGCTCGGTGCTGACTGTTGGCAGATCGCGGTACACTGAAGGACCTGCCGACGTCAGCGTCGCGTGACCCGTCACATGACTATGACATCAGCGCAGGTCCTCCAGTCCATCGCGATCTGCCGGCAAGGGAGGAGGAGCGCCCCGGGGGCCGTCAGAAGGTAAATATCATATTTATTTTTTATTTTATTCTTTTTTTTTTTTACAGTTTCTATGGTACCCGGGTCCGGAGGAGCGTCTCCTCTCCTCTAGACCTGGGTACCATCCGCACATTGAACGCATGTATTCCGCATGTGCTTATCTAGTGAAGCGGAATACATGCGTTCTAATGCAAGTTAATGGTGGCGAAAACGCAGCACTTCCGCAAAATAATTGGTAGTGCTGCGTTTTTTTCCGCAATGATAACCCGCAGTGGAAATTTCCGCAGCATCTGCACAGCACATGCGGATTATCATTGGGGAACATGGCAGACCTTCTACCATGCGTTTTTTAAGATTTTCAGCAGCGTTTTTGCCGCTGCAGAAACGCTTAAAAAACGCATTGTGGGCACACAGCCTAAGACACCGTGTGTTGCTATACCACCAGTTACTCTCCGTCGACCATTAGCCTGATATGTTGAGGACACTTTGACATTTCTAAGGCTGTGTTTGCATTAAAGAGCTTAATATTGTTTCAATACAGCTGTAGGAGACCTCAGGCTGTTATACATCTTTTCTGGGCAATTAACGGCTTAGCAGTCCTTGTGTTTCACAGAAAAATCGATTTGCTGCAAAAAAAATTTCGTGGAAAAATTTGTTAAAGCTGGCAAATTTGAATTTTAAAATGTTCTGTCATCTCCAGTATTTGCTAAAACAGACAAGTAAGGACAGTCAACAGTCTTGTGATATGAGAAAACATTCATTGCATTGGGACACAGCTTAAAGGCAGCAAAGCATTAAAATAATAAAATATCCATTACTGTGCGTAAACCACCCTCCATTTTCCAGCTAAACTACACTGGTGGGTCACTGCCTGCATTCTTGCACTTATAAGCATGTGACCATTGTGGCCAGCGATTGCCTGCAGCAATCACGTAAATGACAGACTCGACGTCATTGCGGCAAGACCGAAGGGGACCACCAGAACTGTGGCACTGGAATAACTGAAGTTTAGTTTTACAATTGAAGTTTGGTTTACTAATTAAATGAGCACATCACAAATAGAATCTGGGGATTTCTGACCAGTTATTGTTAAGAAAAAATTCCAAAGCTTAAGAAGAAACACTTTTCATCACATAGTTTGTTGGCTGTAACATTAACCCCAATTTTGCCCAACCATTTGGTTTCTTTCTAGACATGAGCTCAACAGCTTGGGATGAGGTTGGCAGTAAAGACAGCACATCCATTCTGCCCAGCATTACTTCCTATTCCCTGTCTGGCACCAATTTTCTATTTGCTCATTCGGCTTTTTTATGATTTACAAAATCCATCTCATTTTTCAACTGTTTGTTGGTAAAAAAAAAAAAAAAAAAAAAAGCAGCTCCAAAAAGCTACTGAGGACACTTTTTATGGCACTCGTGCAATTCTTGTGTCTAGAATTAAGTTTTCTACATTGTAGATGTCAATGTAACTATAGGGTCAAAATGTGGTTGTTTGAAAGCGAAACATATAGATTTCGGCAAACCCTATTAAAATAATTGAGACTCTCACAGACATTTCTGTAATAGATCTGTCATGTGTGAATATGTTTAAACTACTACTACTTAAACATTAAAAAAAAACTACTCAGAGTCAGAATACTATAAAGTAATAAAATATGTAATACTCATATAATTAACCCTCCACTGTTCACATTTTGATGCTTCCTGGGTCCTGCTGGTCTTTAAACTTTCTGCTCAGCACAAAAGTGGGGTTGCAACAGTGACCAAAGCACTACTGTTACAGGCAGTGATTGGCTGCAGTGGTCATATGTCTTTTTGGACAGATAAAGAACTACAGAAACCACCAGTGGACCCAGGTATTTAATCAGGAGGATCAGTAGTAAGGTGAGTATTTTTTTTCTTATTACTTCACAGCATTCTGAGGCTGTATTTTTTTAACTATTAGGTGGCCAAACAAATACTTGATTACAATATACTGTTGTGGGCAGCACAGTGGCTCACTGGTTAGCATTGTTACCTTGCAGCAGTGGTGTCCTAGTGTCAAATAAGACCAAGGATATCATCTGCAGTCAGTTTTTCCCATATATTTGCAGCTTTCCTCCAGATACTGTGCTTTGCTCCCAATGTCTGCAGACATACAGATGAGTTAACTGGTGTTCTGTGAATGTTTGGTAAATGAGGGTCCCACCTTTAGAACTTCTGAAATCTGCAAAGCATGAGAGCTTTGATAGGTGCTAGTCCCAGATATGTGGCCCACATCTATCAGCCATTTGAATGCGCCATAAGTGTCTTAGATGGGAAAATCCCTTTAAAGGGTTATTTAGAAGTTATCCCCTATAGGATCCCAACGGTCTGCAGAGTCTATGTGCAGCTGTGGCTAGACATGTGCACCACTGCTCTGTTCATTCTCTACCAACTCTGCTTTTTCCAGCAGTCTCATAGAGAATAACTGAAGAAGTGGATTGCATGTCTGGTCACCACTCCATGCAAATGGGCTCTGCCGACTGCTGGAACCCCCAGTGGTCAGCAAGTATAACGTCTATAAATGGGAATAACCCTTTAAGAAGTCACATGTTGAAAGATGATATACCAAAATGATGGTCGTTTTATGCACATAGACTTTCACTGTTCTCAGGACCACATGTCCTGTTTATAAAAGACAGTGTACAGTCTGCTTAAAAATAATTTTCACCGAAAAACTAGGGTTTTGCTCATTTTTCGGGTACTTAGCAGTCTGTTTACACTGGCCGAGTATCAGGAAACGAAAGCTCCTAGGAACACTCAGTGCTGATAATGGCCAGTGTAAATGCCTAAGATCTTATTTGCTCTATCTGGTACCTCTACCCATCATATAACCTTGAATTAACTCATTTTCCACTATAATAAACATTACCATAGTTGTCGGATTTACAAGGAGTTGGAAGAGTTAACATGTTCTTAGATCAAGCCATGTTTTTAAGGAATACTCAGAGAGACTGTCTGCGAATGGAACAAGATTTCCTAATCTAAATTCTTTCTTCCATCCAAATTTTTCTCCGAGCACGTCATTCCATAACCTTATTAAATTGGGTACATTTAAGTGGATTTTTGGGTCGTGAAATCCGTCTTTAAAAGGCAATATTAACCCCTCCCAACTAAAAAGGTCAGTGGAGAATTCCTCCCCTGCAAAGCATTGAATTATGAGTTTCGCTGCAATGCCCCCAGGGTTGACTTCAAGGAGGGCCTTGGGTTAATGTGTAGACTGTCACATGTTCTCTGTCACAGACAGATGTCGGCGCTACTCTGAGGAGATGCCAGACGTTAGTGTAATAGGGGTGTAAACGCCATCACATGACCAGGCATCAACAGCTGAGTTATGTCACATGACTAGACACCAACAATTGTGTCTGCGACACGCCTAAGTGGTAAAATAAGCGCGTGCTGACTCATATTCTGACTGCAAATTCATAACAGAGATGTGATTGTGGACACAGCAAAACAGCAACAGTTTCATGCACTGTATCAGCTGGAACGATGGAACAAACAAACTGTTACAGAAGAAGCTTAATCCTCCCATACATACAGTATACGTAGCTTATGTAACAGGTGGATGCTGCTAAAGAGTTAACTGAATGGGTTATAAGAAGTGTTGAGCGAGCATGCTCGACACTGCTCGGTACTCGCCCGAGCATCTCACTACTCGGGATGGATGTTCGGCGAGCACCGAGCATTTTCGGGTTACTCGGTCGGGAGCTCGGGTCTCCGCCCTGCATGTTTGGCGCTCTTTACAGAGCCAATGAACATGCAGGGATTGCCAGCCAGTCACTGTAATGCCGCAGCCATGTTGGTTGTGGGCATTACAGTGATTGGCTGTCCGCACAACGTCACCTCGAGTATTTTAAACCGGGCGCCGCCATCTTGGACACAGTCGCTCCGGGTCAGACAGTGTAGGGCGGGTGCTGCTGAGCTAGGGAGAGATTTATACTGCGAAATAGGTAGTGTAGGGTCTCTAAAGCCTGCAAAATCAAACAAACAGTCCTTCTGAGGACTAATATCCATCCCAGATATCAGGCAGGCAGGCTGTATAGGAGATGCAGTGGTTATACCAGAAAACGCTGCATTACAGTCCTGTGTGCTGCTTCTCAAATTGCTAGACTTAGCCCCAGGTCTCAGGGGCCAGGAAAAATCCTTTTCTTTTCATCTAAATCGTCTTTTTTTTTTTTCTCCTCAGTCAGACTGTACAAATACCCGTCTTATTAATCTTTTGGTATTCCCCCCACCCCAAAAAAAAAAAAAAAGTGGAGCGTGTCTGTGAGTGTTCAGACACAAATATATCTGTTTAAAAGTGTCTGGTTTCGGCCAGATAACTAGAACTGTGGTTTTGCAGTGCCACGGTTCAAATTTCTGTATTATCCATTTTTTTGCCTTTTTTCCATTAAAAAAACAGTTTGAGTGTCTCGCTGACTGTTCAGACACAAATATATCTGTTTAAAAGATTCTGGTGTAGGCCAGAGAAATAGAACAGTGGTTTTCCTCTTCCATGGTTCTAATCTCCTTTTTATTACCCTTTTGCCATTGATAGTGCGAGTGTAAGCTATTTTACTTAATTTACAATGGGCAAGGTGTGTGGCAAAGGACGTAGAACTGGACATTCTGGTGATGGTGCGTGCAGAGGACGGAGCCGTGGCCAAGGTGAAAATGTGCCACAACCAACAGCCACATCTTCTAGCTTCCAGTTCTTGACCGAATTACTAGGGAAGCACACAACAACACCATTATTGCCAACTGATCAGTGTGAACAGGTTATTAATTGGATAGCAGATAATACTTCCAGTCACATGGGCTCCACCACCTCTGGTCTGTCTTCCACACGGTCAAGTCTTAGTAGCCGTGAGTCTCGACCGCATACTCCTCCTCACCCTGATGCTCCTTCCTCCCACCATGCCGAGTGTCATCAGACAGCAAATGATCCCACAGTTGGACTCTCTGAAGAGCTGTTCACTGGTCCATTTCCATATTTAGGCCCCTCGCCTGCTTTGCTTGAAGTGGTGGAAGAAGAGATCCCATGTAGCGATGGCCAAATATTTGAACAGCCACGGCCACAGGAAGGCGACACTGGCATTTTGTCACAAGAAGTGGACGATGACGAGACACAATTGCCACGAAGTGAGGAGGAGGATCATGGTGCGCAAGTGGAAGAGGAGGAGGTGGTGGACGATCTAGTAACTGACCCAACGTGGAAGGAGGACACGCAGAGAGAGGCCAGCAGCACACAGGGGGAGGGAGGCAGAGTACCCCAACAGGCGGGAAGAAGCAGTTTATGGCCACAGACAGAAGGCGGGCAACCGTTCCCCGTAACACCAACACGAGGGACGTTGCCAGTACAACCGGTAGGTCTTCCAGAGTCTGGAATTTTTTTAAAGACTCTGCTGATAACCCCAAAAAGGCCATTTGTTCCACCTGCCAGGCCAGCATCAGCAGGGGTGACAAAACTACCAGCCTGACCACCACCAGCTTGATCAGGCACATGTCAGCAAAGCACCCGACTTTGTGGGGCGAACCCCAGGGTCCACGACCAGTGTCAGCGGGTGTCACCACTGCTTCTTCCGCTGTTGTGCGTGTAAGAGAACCCCCTGTTGTGCGTGCAAGGCAATCCCCTGTCCATACTGCATGCAAAGATGCCCCCTCCTCTCAGTCTTCACTTGTTATGGCAGTTTCTCAAGAAACAGCATCAACGTCCACATCCACGTCCCATAACCCAGACCTTTGAACGAAAACGCAAATTCGCAGCCAATGCCCCACAGGCCACAGTCCTAAATTCGCACATTTCATGACTGCTTGCGTTGGAAATGCTGCCTTTTAGGCTGGTGGAAACGGAATCCTTCCGCAACCTTATGGCGGTGGCAGTCCTTCGGTACTCGGTCCCCAGCCAACACTATTTTGCCCGGTGTGCCATCCCCGCACTACACAAGCACGTGTCCCAAAACATCTGCCGTGCCCTCAACAACGCAGTTACTGGGAGAGTCCACCTAACAACGGACACGTGGACAAGTGCTTGTGGCCAGGGACGGTACATCTCCCTGACGGACACTGGGTAAACATAGTGGAAGCCGGGACCCAGTCGGAACTTGGGACAGAACACATCCTCCCCACACCGAGGATTGTGGGCCCTATGTCAGTCAGAGTTGCCCCCACAGTGTACAGCTCCTGCACATCATCCTCCTCCTCACGTTCAGCCTCCATCTCAGATATCACCACATCAGTTACAAGCTGGAAGCACTGCAGTACTGCCTCAGCCAAGAGGCAGCAGGCTGTACTGAAACTCATAAACTTAGGTGATAAACCTCACACTGCTTCTGAGTTGTGGACAGCTGTGAAAGAGCAGGAAGATATGTGGCTGAGACCGCTGAACCTACATCCAGGCATGGTTGTGTGTGACAACGGCCGTAACCTGGTGGCGGCTCTGAGACGAGGCGAGATCACACACGTACCATGCCTGGCTCATGTGCTTAACCTCGTGGTTCAGCGGTTTCTTAAATCGTACCAAGAGTTGCCAGATCTGCTCATCAAAGTACGCCGCCTGTCAGCTCATTTTCGGAAGTCAGCTACAGCTTCCTCCGCCCTTGCTGTGTTGCAGCAGCGTTTGCAGCTTCCGGCACACCGACTGGTGTGTGATGTCCCCACACGTTGGAACTCTACCCTCCACATGTTGCGAAGGATTTGTTAGCAGAAGAGAGCAGTTGTGGAGTATCTGCTGCAGCAAGGCAGTCGATACTCAGGTCAGACTGCACACATAAGACCTCAGGAGTGGACCTGCATGTCTGACATACGTACCATCCTGACAAACTTTGATGAGTCCACCAAGATGGTGAGTGGCGATGACGCCATCATTAGCGTCAGCATCCCACTTGTCTGTCTTTTGCAACACTCTCTCCAGAGAATTAAAGAGGAGGCATTACAGCCAGAGTATGATGAGATGGATCAAGAAGCCGTAGTGGGCGATTACACAGAGCCCAGCCTCATCTCATCCCAACGTGCATTGGGGGACAGTGAGGGAGAGGAGGAGGAGGAGGAGGAAGAAGAACAGGAGCTGGTATCATGCGCTGTAGACGGTAGTACCTGTACAACTGTCATACCGTCGTTTCAGCGTGGGTGGCCTGAGGACAGGGGGAGGAGGAGGAGGAGAGCATGGTCAGTCGTCATCTTGGTGAGGACACGGAAGTCTTGCCCATTACCAGTCTGGCACGCATGGCTGACTTTATGTTATGCTGCCTTAACCGTGACCCTCGCGTTGTCAAAATGTTGGGTGACAGTCATTACTGGTTGGTGACACTTTTAGACCCCCGCAACAAGGAGAACTTTCACTCTCTTATTCCTGAGGTGGAGAGGTCTACAAAAATGGGGCAGTACCAGAAGGCCCTTGCTGCAGAACTGTTAAAAAAATTCCCATCTGAACACGCTAGCGGCAGAGGTCACAGTTCGTTGCCCAACCAAGGAGTACAGGCGAGAGAGACGCAACTCCAATCCAGTAGAGGCAGGGGAACACTGTCAATGTTCTGGGAGAGTTTTCTGAGACCCGCCCAGCTTACAGGCCTTGAGGCGCGGGGTACTCTCACAAGGAATGGAAAGTTTCAAAAGATGGTGAGCGAGTACCTTGCCGACCGTACCAGCGTCCTCCGTGATTCCTCTGTGCCTTTTAATTATTGGGTATCCAAGCTGGACACTTGGAATGAACTCGCTCTGTATGCCTTGGAGGTCCTGGCCTGCCCTGCCGCTAGTGTGTTATCGGAGCGTGTTTTTAGTGCCGCTGGGGGAATTATAACTGATAAGCGCACTCGCCTGTCAACTGACAATGCTGACAAGCTGACCCTTATCAAAATAAACAAGGGCTCGCTTGGGCCAGACTTCTCATCACCACCAAATGACAGCAGAGTAACATAAAGTCAAATCCACTGTGTTATTTCGGGAGGTGTATTCCCATGCACCGCTTCACACCAACACATGGGTATACGCTTCCTCATTTCAGCTGTTTTTTGCTCTTCTCCTTATCCTCAGCCTCCACCACCACTATACCACCAGGGTGACCATGGTCCGTGTTGCCAGCATTGCAAGTTCCTCCGTCCTAATTTTTGGCAGCTTTTGCTTGGAAGGCATAGGCAAAGACTATGGGAGACCCACTCCCCAATAATGGGAATAATGTTTTTAATATGCTGTACTGCATGGGTCTTGTAAGGGGCATTGCAAGCTCCTCCGTCCTAATTTTTGGCAGCTTTTGCTTGGAAGGCATAGGCAAAGACTATGGGCGACCCACTCCCCAATAATGGGAATAATGTTTTTAATATGCTGTACTGCATGGCTCTTGTAAGGGGCATTAAAATCGTCTTGTTAAGCTACTGTGACTTCCACGTCTCTTCCAAGGGTCATTGATATTGTCTTTTTATTCCACTGGGACCTCCACGACTCTTCCAAGGGGCATTGATATTGTCTTTTTATTCCACTGGGACCTCCACGTCTCTTGCAAGGGGCATTAAAACCGTCTTGTTAAACCACTCTAAACTCCACGTCTCTTCCAAGGGGCATTAAAACCATCTTGTTAAGCTACTGTGACCTCCACGTCTCTTCCAAGGGGCATTAAAACCGTCTTGTTAAACCATTCTGAACTCCACAGCTCTTCCAAGGGGCATTGAAATGTTGTTTTTAATTACCTCTAACCTCGACGACTCTTCCAACGGGCATTGCATTTCCCCCTAATTTTAGTCAGCTTTTGCTTTTCAATGCATAGGCGAACACTAAGGGACACCCACTCCCCAATAAGGGGAAGAAGGTTTTTAGTACACTGTAATCCATGTCTGTTTCAAGGGGCATTGCAGTTCCTCATAATTTTTGGAAAGCCTTCCATTCACTGCTTAGGCCAACAGTGTACAGGAGACCAAGTTGCTATAAATGGAAAAAACGGTTTCGTTAAGGCCCTCTGACCTCCATGTCATTTCCAAGGGGCATTGGAGTGCCTCGAATTTTTGGTAGGCATTGCACTCACTGTATGCCCTATAACTGTGTAGCTGAACCGCTCCTTTTGGTACAGAAACATATCCTACAAGACATGTGTGGTTGACTGGCCTGATGTTGATGTGAATAGTCCCTGTTACTCCTGCTCTTTCTCCTTTGCCTCCACCTCATCCATCATTCATCACCTGAAGCTTTGTTTTAACGGGAGTCATAGAACTGGGATAGTAGCAGGAAAACATCCAGCAATCCTCGGAGGAGGTAGGATATGGGCCAAAATGCTGACCACCTCAGGCCTAGCTGCTACTACATACATGCGCTTGCATTCCAAGGAACAGAAAGCTAAGGAGATGGATGGCCTCATGATCATGAATAATTTAATCGTTGTGTAGGAGGCCGACCACTGCTGCTGTCTACCTTCTGAACTTTGTGTTGAAGCCTGATTGACCCAGGACCCGCAATCCTCTGTCTGGAGGACGTGTTGCATCCCAGTGTCCAACTGTGTCCCGACTTCCACAATATTAACCCAGTGTGAAGGCGTCAGTGAGATGGACCATCCCTGGCCACATTCACTTGTCCACGTGTTTGTGGTTAGGCTGTCCTTCCCACTAAATGCACTGGGGAGGGCACAGGTAATGTTTTGGTATGCACGCTTGTGTATAAGGCGCACCAGGACAAATAGGGGCGGCTGGGGACCGTTTATGGACACCCAGCCACCCCCAGGCGGCTGGGGACCGTGTGTGGGCACCCGGCCGCGGGGCGGCTCGGGACTGAGTATGGATACCAGGCCGCCGATGCAGCCATGACTTGGTGGCCAGATTCCGCCTCCACATGCCTAAAAGGCCCAATTTCAAGTGCAAGCAAGCAGTATGGTGGTGGGTGGCAGGCTGCATACTTGCGCTTGCATTGCAAGGAATGGGGGAGGTACAATTGAACACTGCCCTGGGACAAGGACTTGTACGGGGATAGTTGCAAGTCTGCATTCTTCTGATGCGGCAATGATCACTTCTGATGGGCATACTTTTAGGCAGTGACCTGGGTGTCAGAGATGCTTCCAGGTGTCTTCCCCATGCTCTTCCCATATGCATGTGTCCCACAGCATGTGGCCAGATAAGGTTGTAAAATGTTAAAATGACATTTCCCGGTGAATGCATTTGTCACGGTTGAAAGCAATACAAAAGTGCAAAAACGCATAAAAAATGCTACTTGTGAACATAGCCCAAGGTGTGGAGGAGTATTTTTGTTTTTGGTTATTTATTTTACCTTCTACTCAAGTCTTTACCCTGGAAAGGATGTTCCTTAACATATTTCAGAGGAAAGCAGTTTCAGTTTCGTTTTTGAACGTTTTATTGTGAGCCCGTAAAAGTGGCTTAATACCTCTGACCACGTTGTTGACAGCAGTGACCTGGGGGTCAGAAATGCTCCTGGGGCGATCCCCATGCTGTCCCCATGTCATTTGAGCACTGTCACTATCAGTTTGGGCACTTTTTAGGCTTTCTACAGATTGCTGTGGGTGCCGCCGCAAAAATGCTCTGGTCTCCCATAGACTAACATTGGGCTCATTGCTCGGGTCGAGCACCCGAGTATCACGGTGAGCTCGGCCCGAGCTTCGAGCACCCGAGCATTTTAGTGCTCGCTCAACACTACTCCACATCCATCAGTCACACATCTGTCACAAATATGTGGCATCACATAAATAATAAAGCTGCAATGATCATGCATTGATGAATTACAAGGATGCACTAGGGTTCGTGCACATGATCGTATTTTCGGTCCGAGTGCAATAAGACAAAGCATTGGATCACACTATGGGGTTGTGTACATGACCGATTTTTTTTTCTTGGACTGAGGTGGTCTGAGGAATAAATCACAGCATGCCTTAGTTGGATCCGATTATCGGATTGCACTCGGCCATGCAAGTCAATCAGTCCGTGGAAAACATCGGACTGCACTCAGATAACATCTGAGCACAGTACGATTTCCACGGACTGACAGAATGGAGAAGATATTGTTTATTCTATATTCGAGAAAATTGGATCACACTCTGATCACACTGGTCAGAGTTTGATCAGTGTGATTTGCATAATAGGCCCAATTTTCTCAGAAGAGGAGAATATACGCTCATGTAACCCTAGCCTTAGTCAGACTTAAACATTGCATTGCTTGTTACCTGTATAAAAGACACCTGTTCATACACTCAATCAATCACACTCCAACCTCTCCACCATGGCCAAGACCAAAGAGCTGTCTAAGGACAACAGGGACAAAATTGTATACCTGCACAAGGCTAGGGTGGGCTACACGACAATAGTCAAGCAGCTTGGTGAGAAGACAACAACTGTTGGAGCCATTATTAGAAAATGGAAGAATCACAAGATGACTGTCAATCTTCCTCGATCTGGGGCTCCATGCAAGATCTTGCCTCATGAAGTAAGGATGATACTGAGAAAAGTCAGGAATCAGCCCAAAACTACAAGGGAGGACCTGGTCAATGATCTGAAGAGAGCTTGGACCACATATAATTTTTTTGCCATCAACTCCACTCGCTGTGTTTGGAGGAAGAAGAACAATGAGTACAATCTCAAGAACACCGTCTTAACCATGAAGCATGGTGGGGGAAACATCATACTTTGGGGGTTCTGTTCTGCAAACGGGACAGGACGACTGCACCATATTGAAGGAAGGATGGGTGGGTCATGTATCGCAACATTTTTTGCCAACAACCTCCTTCCCTCAGTAAGAGCAATGAAGATGGGTCATGGCTGGGTCTTCCAGCATGACAATAACCTGAAACACGCAGCCAGGGCAACTAAGAGGTGGCTCCGGAATAAGCATTTCAAGGTCCTGGAGTGGCCTAACCATTCAAAAAACCTGAACCCAATAGAAAATCTTTGGAGGGAGCTGAAACTCAATGTTGCCCAGTGTGAGAGTGTGAACTGTGACAGCAGCAGGAGAGCATTAGGACCCTGTGGGTTTTGCCTGGCTGAGTGAGAGCAGGGGCAGACCGAGAGACCCTGTGTGTTCTGAGGGTGTCTGCTGTGTGAGACGCTGGAAGCAGAGTCTGAGGAGAACTGTGAGGACTGAACTTCAACAAGACTCTCTCTCTACAAGCTCTCTTGTGGGGGTTGTTAACCCCTGGCCTTGGTGAAGCTGTGTCCCTGCTTAAGAATGAGTGCTGAGCTGGGGAAAGCTGTGTGGCTCTTTGGAGTTTTGTGGAAGTCCATGCGGAGTGGACTAGAGACTTTGTGCTGAAGGAGCAAAGTGTCGAGTGAGAGGGAAAGAGACTGAGGATATCATCTCAGTGACAGAGCACGTGGTCGGTGGTCTGGAAAACAGTGAGTAACTGCTAGAGGAGAGACAGGGTCCGGTGCCATTCACATTGAGAGGATACTGACAAGCCCTGGTGAAGAGTTCTTTCCAGACCGTAACCTGAGGCTACAGGGCTAAAGTCCCCGGTGTGTGGGCTCGGCATCGACCAACAAGACAAGGAACCTTTGCTGTTTTTGTAAACGTTGCTTTTTATTTGGCGCCAAAGTTTTACGGGACTTGCTGTAGTCAAAGCGATTCACAGGCCTGTGAAAGACCACATCTGAGGTTAATGGTATCATAACTTTAAGATACTCGGGTATCCCTTAACTAGGGGTATAAGAGCAATTGGTGTAGTTTCATGCATTGTTATTGTTAATAGTGCTAGGATTGTACTCAGTGTGCCATTTCAGGGGTCCCCATAGAACACCCTCACTAGATTGACACAGTGTTTAGGTAAAATTGTTCCAGATCTTTAGTATAATTCACATAAACTGGGAACCTTGAGATTGGCACATTGATTTCAGCTTTTGCTGATTGTGTGTAGTAGACACAGTGTCTCAGGTGGAACCTGAGACTGATTAATGTAATACTGAATTTTAGTCTAACCCCTGTTTTAGTAAAGAAAGTATTGTTTATTTCTGTCTCTGTCTCAGTTTGCGACTCACTGGATCTCTCTCGGACCTACGGTCATTACACCCAGCGACAGCCCCGAAACCTGAAAGATCTGGAGAAGATCTGTATGGAGGAGTGGGCCAAAATCCCAGCTGCAGTGTGTGCAAACTTGGTCAAGAACTACAGGAAACGTCTGACCTCTGTAATTGCAAACAAAGGTTTCTGTACCAAATATTAAGTTCTGTTTTTCTATTGTATCAAATACTTATTTCATGCAATAAAATGCAAATTAATTATGTAAAAATCATACAATGTGACTTTCTTTCTTTTTTTTTAAGATTCTGTTTCTCACAGGTGAAGTGTACCTACGATAAAAGTTACAGACATCTCCATTCTTTGTAGGTGGGAGAACTTGCAAAAATCGGCAGTGTATCAAATACTTATTTTCCACACTGTACCTTGGTAGTATACAGCACAATATAACATATAATTCCAGTACATGAGAAGGGATTTACACTGCAACAAGGACAATGGTAACCCATATCCACTATTATAGGATATAGTGGTTCAGGACATAATAGTGGGGTTCATGTCAGATAAATTTTCTAAGAGAGAAATGGGTCCATTTCAACCTTCTAACATCACTTCCAAAACCACTTTTTCCAGGAATATTCTAAAATATTATACATTTGCTTTGGCCAGATAAGAACAGAATTTTTTATTAAATCCTAATCACTTCAGTTGTCAATATGGTAAGATACTACAGAAGTAATTCAGTAAAATACTACATGTGAACATACCCTAAAATACAAGTCTATAATCTGTAATTATGCACTTATATTAACTGACTTGTAGCAGGTTTATTTCTACAATGCAAGACTGACAGCTGTGCTCAGTGACATCATTGTCTGAATGTGTATAAACAGCACCATTTCTATACGTACTAGAGCAGAGAGGAATCTTTCCAGGAATAGTCTACTTTATAGAGAGGAGAATATAAGAAGCTGCAGTGCAAGACTCCCTCTATGCTTCAGTTATGCACATTACTCCCCGATCGTATGTCCTGCTCACTTGTGTTAGATGGATCTATTTACCTTTGGTAAAAGACTGATATCAGTATTTCTATAATTTCCTTATTCTTTATTCCATTCTGTTATGAAACATTTACACAACACATCTATAAACAATGAATAAAACTATATATCTAAACAAGTAAAATAAAAAAAAATAGTTATCAGTTACACATGTAAAAAAAGAATCAACTTGAGTAAGTTGAGCTCCAAATCACAAAAAAATGGCCACTATCAGAGAAATACGGTATATAAAAAATGTAAAATTTATACTTTATTGAACATCAAAAATATACAAAATTAAAAAGTGTTCACATAATATAGAAGCGTCATGATCAGAAGAAAAGGACAAATTTTACAAGAGAAATCCAAATCATGCACAATGTCAAACCAGGATATAGGGAAAACAAATGCAATGTCAAAGTGACTTAAAGAGGGCTACACAATTACAACCCTATGGACAGTGTGCATGAAAGTAGAAAAAACAACTATGGGCATGCCCTTAGTGTCCTCTGTTGCTGGAATGGCATTAAGTAAATTGAGTCAGAGTTATTCTAAGCCCTAACATGACATCAATGAAGTTACCCACATATCTCCAACATAAGGACTTGGACAAAAAATGGATTTAAATAGTTGCAGCTAGTGACCTAACGAAAGTGGGTTACAGTCAGTCCTCTGCAGCCCACGGCGGCTTAAACGGCTCCTTTGGCCCAGATGACCAATAGTATTAAAGACCCATGACTGTTTAGAGTACTGTTGGAGATTTTGCATCAGGACCCATGAGCTTCAAGTTACACCAATGGTAACAGCAGCCTGAATATTAAAGAAACTGAAAATAGGAATTTTGAGAAAAACAATATTAACAACCATCAATACAATCAACATGACTTAACACAACCTGTCAGTCATAAAGTCATTCCACCAACCATAAGGCTGCCCACCTCGAGAGAGGACCCAAAAGCAGCAGGTAAGCTTCTAAGTCCTCTAACACCACATACTGTTTCCATCCAACTGTCTCTTCCTGAATAATTTGTGACCATTAATCCCACCCTCATTTCTCCATCAAGGATGTCCCCCCTTACTGATCCAGAACACTCTGGCCTTTTTTTCCATTTGCTGTTTTAAGCATTTAAAAAAGATCATCAAAGAGCTTGCAAACAAAGAATGCAATAGAAGATGCTTGAATTTCATATTTTTTACAAGGAAAGAAAAAAATCTCAAACTGCAGCAAATGCTTTATGGGTGTTTCCCTCCTGAGGGTATATTCACATGCAACAGATTTGTTGGAGAAGTTTCTGTAAATGAAAATAAGTTCCATTGATCTGAATTGATATTTTTTGAAGCAAACTCAAACAGAAAAATGAGACAGTTACAGACCTTGTGTAGATCATCCATATAGAAATTCACCCCACTTCATACATGCTTGTTAGTACATATAGAAAATATACCGCAAATGCAGTAAAAAGTACACAAGAATGTTAAATTCATTCACCTAATATTCAGCTCTTCAAAGAGAACGAAGCAAATATCCCTACTATATGAACAATGTTACACAAGGAGGGCCTCCCCCATACGACATCTTACTAAGGTCACTAGTCTCACTCTGGTCCTATGTTATCTCTGGGCCACTTTTACCTTAATAATCCAGTTAGGCATGTTCCTAACTGTTCACCCCTAATATGTGTATGAGCTCCACATCCTATTCTACTGCAGCAAACTGTTCTTTCTACTGCAGTAGACCCCAATCCCACTGTAGCCTATCCTGCACTTATGCCAAGCACAGGGTATAGTGCTCACTATGCAAGCTATGTGCTATGAACGTGACACACTCACACACGGAAGACCTATTACAGAGAGAAGCTGCACCCTCCCCATACTGGTCTCTGTACAGACTAGACAATCCCTAGCCACACAACTAAAAACATCACCTCGGACCTAACTCTCTAAAAGGACGTCGAGGGGTTTCTTGTACCTCCTAAGAAACCTTAGAGGAGCCCGCTTCACACTGCTAACAAGGGGAGAGGGAAGTGGGAAGGTGAACACTAAGACTAAGGGTGAGAAAACTTAAAGTATGCTCATAAAGGAGAGAGAGGGAAAACTAAGGGAACCAAAAAAAAATGAAAGAAGAATAACCTGGCACATGACTTATTCCTTCCAAAGACCATACTAAGGACCAGGGGGCACTCATTATGGGTGGAAGAAAGGCAGTTCCGGCACCTAAACAAGAAAGGGTTCTTTACAGTCAGAGCAGTCGGACTGTGGAAAGCCCTACCACAAGATCTAGTAATGGCAGTCAGTAGAACCGTTTTCAAAAAAGGGCTTGATGACTTCCTTGATACACATAACATTGTGGGCTACAGTTAAATTAGACAAAATGTTACAACTATAGTAGTACATTTAGTACGGTAATAGTAATTACATAACTAGTATCATAATTAAGTTTGATCCAGGGTTCTCGGACTGATTGCCCTTTCTCAGGGTCAAGAAGGAATTTTTTCCCATGATGCAAATTGACTGAATATGTCCTGGGGTTTTTACCTTTTTCTGAATCAACAGATTTACGCATAGGGATTTTAGTAATACCTTTATTAGAATCACAAGAGTAATACAAAATATAAAAGCAATTTAAAAATTATAAACAGGTAGATTTTTAATCGTACAGGTGCAGCAATAATAAAAATGATAATAATAATACATTGGTGAGGCCTAATCCCAGTTAGTTAGTAAGTTAGTGTATTGTTAGTGTAGGGAGTACAATTGGGGGAGGAAGGTTGAACTTGATTGACCTAGGTCTTTATTCAACCTATGTTGCTATGTTACCTCCTAGAACCCTTAGGCTGTGTGCCCACGATGCGTTTTTTAAGAGTTTCCGCAGCGGCAAAAACGCTACAGAACCGCTTAAAAAATGCATGGTTGAAGGTCTGCCATGTTCCCCAATGATAATCCGCATGGACTGTGCACATGCTGCGGAAATTTCCACTGCGGATTATCATTGCGGAAAAAAACGCAGCACTGCCAATTATTTTGCGGAAGTGCTGCGTTTTCGCCGCCATTGACTTGCATTAGAACGCATGCATTCTGCTTCACTAGACAAGGACATGCGGAATGCACACGTTCCAATGTGCGGATGGTACCCAGGTCTAGAGGAGAGGAGACTCTCCTCCGGACACGGGTACCATAGTACCTGTACACTCCTCCTCTCATGTCGGCGAATTGCGATGGACTGAAGGACCTGCGCTGACGTCATAGTCATGTGACGGGTCACGCGACGCTGACGTCGGCAGGTCCTTCAGTGTACTGCTGACGGCAGCCGGGACGGAGGGAATCAAGACTGCGGGGGGCCATCGGAAGGTAAGTATAGATTTATTTTTTTATTTTTTGACATTCTTTCGGTCACAGTATATAAATCCATGTCATTTGTATGGATTTATATAGTGTGACCAAGTTGACAAGCACTTTCCAAGTGATACTAAAATCGCTTGGAAAGTGCTTGTCAACCCGCATGCGGAAATGCAAGTGAAGAACGCTTCACATCCACATGTACCTGGCAGGAAAAACGCATGTACAATCCGCATGCGTTTTTTTCTGCCAGGGAGATGCAGAAACGCTCAGGAAAAAATCCTGAGCATTTCTGCATCGTGGGCACATTGCCTAACTGTGGTCAAAAGAACAGTTGCTGGGAAGGTAAACAAACAGACACTCAGCAGGAATACAAACAGTGTTTGCCTAGCAGGAAAAATTCCATAACTGAAGGGCTGGAACTCCTTAGCACAAATACCCCTAGAAGTATAGCCAGCAAGGAAGTTCAGTGAAGGAATAATAAAACCTAACCAATAATGTGATAGGGCAACAAAAACGGGACAATGGAAGACAGCTGGAGAGGAGTAAACCAAGAAGGGAGAATAAAGACAATAGGAACAGTGAGCACTTGGACAGGGAAGAAAAGGGCAATAACCCAGCAGACAGAAGAACTGACCAGAAAGCAACAGGTCATCAGTTCGAATCCCCAAACCAAGCCATGACACTGTGGCAGTTCTGCCTAAAAATCGATTTATAGAATAGCAAAATGTTTCCTTACATGATATTATAAGAAAAATATTTACCAATTACTTTCTTATATTGTCTGCAATCACATGTTGTCATTGAATTTCATTGGAGGGGCAACCACGATATGGCCAAAAAATCTGTCTTACTTTATGGTTGTAACTTGTTACACAAACAGCATAGCTCAGCTGGGCTTGGTGGCATGTGTGGCCTGCTCTTGGATGATGTTAATCTATTCTAAGCCATGATAGGAATAGGAACACATTAAGTTTTAACATTCTATGATGTACATGTGTACACATGATGATGTATATGCGAGTTTACTTTAAGTGGTAAAGAGAAGGAAATAGCACGAATTTTCAAAAAAAAGCAGGAAAATTGACAAGCATAAGGATCTGAGCAGCTCTGACAAGACCAAATTGAGAAGGTTACATGATTCAGTCAAAGGATTCCCAAAATGGCAGATCTTGTTGATGATTATCAATAATCAGCTGTTAATACCTACTAAAAGTTGTCCAAGGAAAGAAAACTGGTGAACAGATTTGATAGTGATGGATGCCAAAGGCTCAATGATTAGTATGGAAAGTGGAGGCTAACCCATTTATTCTGAACCTACTATCCCAAAAATTGCAAAAAAAGGTAATGATGACTATGATGCAAAGATGTCAGAATACACTGCATTGCTGTTTTCTGCATACAAGGCTGCATACTGGCCATAGATTATCTATGTTATCCCCTATTGAATGTCTACAATAGGCATGTGAATATCAGAACTGGATCATGACTTGACGCAAAAAATGCAACACTTGTAGCCCATGTCCTGGATACGTCTGTGTGTGGTGGCTCTTGAAGCAATGACTCCAGCAGCAGTCCACTCCTTGTGAATCTCCCCCAAATTTTTGAATGGCCTTTTCTTAACAATCCTTTCAAGGTTGTGTTTATCCCAGCAGCTTGTGAACCTTTTTCTACCACACTTTTTCCTTCCACTCAACTTTCCATTAATATCCTTGGATACAGCACTATGTGAACAGCCAGCTTCTTTAGCAATGACCTTTTGTGGCTTATCCTCTTTGTGGAGTGTGTCAATGACTGCCTTCTGGACATCTGTCAAGTCAGCAGTCTTACCCATGATTGTGGAGCCTACTGAAACAGACAAAGGGACATTTTTAAACACATCAGAAGCCTTTGCATGTGTTTTTTGCTAATTATTCTAATTTACTGAGATAATGACTTTTGTGTTTTCATTGACTATAAAACATTAACAGAAATAAACACTTGAAATAGATCAATCTGTTTGTAATGACTCTATATAATATATGAGTTTCACTTTTTGTATTGAAGAACTGAAATAAATTAACTTTTTGATGATATTTTAATTTAGCGAGAAGCACTTGTACATTATGTACTGTATATATGGAATTTTGGAAAAATGGAACCGCAATATTGCTCTAGAAAAATTTATAGTAGAATGAAGGTACTTAGCACATAAATTGGCCAATGTATATGAGCCCAACAGCTAATGTCAAAGCGTACCTTATTGTTGGGCCCCTGTCCTGATAAGAAACCTCTCTTGGACTAAAAAGCCTACAAATTATAAGGTAGAAATGAACCAGCTAATTAAAACTACCTACAGCTAATGGGAATAGGGGTGCACATGTTACAGGAGTTTGCTACAAATAGAAAAACTGACCAGCTTGCCTAGTTTACAATAGTATGGCATTAAAAATGGCAACTTGTTTTTGGAACACTCTGAACTAGGTTATGTAAAGTGTGGGCCTTAGAGGGGACCATGTCCCTATGACATAAAATAGCAATTACTTTAAAGGAGATGTCTTACAATAACCCATTTTCTTTAAATGAAATGAGTCTGTCAGTTTATGGCCATGAGTTCCGATGGTGAAAATCTTACTATCACTGGATGTAGCTGTGGATGACCACATAGTTTCTCTTCAATGGCTCACATAGAGAAAATAGTATCTTCAGACATCCATTAAAATGAAATATAATATAATAGACAAATGTGCCAGAGCAACGCTCTATTCTACCTAAAGGTACATCCAGAAAGGAGGAAAAATCTCTGTTACGTCCTTTTTCTCAACTGGTTGTGTTGTTGAGATAATCCGTTTTCAAACAATTTCTTATATGTTTACATTTTATTTTTTTGTGTGATAGTACCTGTGGCATATGGAAATCCATAAGTCAAAACTTCGAGCAACCATTAGAATATTAGGTCTGCTAGCAGCTGTTTCTTCAGAGACTAAGGGATCATTCAGACGTCAGTGATTTTCCCATACAAGAAAATCGATCCAAGTTTCATCACTGTTTTTTGTCAGTGTCATCAGAGTTTAGTCAATGTGTCAGTTTGCATTTCCAATCAGAGTTTGGTCAGAAATTCATCAGTTTCTCTCGGATGAAAAAAATAACAGATGGCATCCGAGTGCTGTCCGTTTTTTTTCATGGATCCATTGACTTGCATTAGTGAGTTTGCGCCGAAACTCAGATCAATATTGGACAAGTCTCTGTGCTTTTGTGCAGACAACTCGGTCCATGGAAAAAAATCTAACTTTTGATCCACCCCATAGGCTATCATAAGTAAGACTGCTACATGTGAAAAACACTCGTATGAGAAAAAAGTATGAATGAATGAGCCCTGACAGTTAGAGATGAGCAGATCAATCTGCAGAGGATCGAGTTCGAGTTCAATTTCCTGAAATTTGTGGTTTCACGCTAATTCGATCATTTTGAGATTTGATTCATAATTTGCAAAAAAGAAAACTTGCCCAGTACCAATTCCCACACTGCTGAAGCATCAGACAACAGGCTAATGGCATTTTTCATTGCCACACAAGCCTCTCCATAATGCCCTGCAACTATGACATCTTACGGATTATCATGCCTTGTACATTGGTGGTCAGTACCTGGGCCAGGACAGATCAGCGGTTCCTAGTGAATCACAGTTTGTACGGTAGAGTCATTTTCCATCTTCAGAGTCACTGGCTAAGTCTCTTTCCTATAGAGTGTAAGCTCTTATGGTCAGTGGGGTCCTCTCTCTTTCTCTTGTAGAGTGTAAGCTCTTATGATCAGAAGAGTCCCCTCTCTCCCACTCCTGTATTGTGTGAGCTATTATGGTCAGCGAGGTTCTCTCTCTCTCCTCTCCCCCAAGTATATTTTCCGAGCAATTACAAGCTTTGTGGTGTTGAGATTTGAAAAACTTTATTCCCCTCAAATGGAATTTTTTGGGAAAATTCACTGAAGTCAGCAAATTCGAATTTCAAAAGATCCAATCCTCTTTACTTACATTGTGTGTCCAGAACAAAGCCGATACAATGATGTCAACGGTGCTTAATTTGCTAGGACAGTTGTAAACCCCCACATAGGTGGGTATTCCCACTGCGTTTTGGTTATTTTCTAGGAGGTCCTGGGGGCAGAGCTTAAAGGAAATCTGTCAGCAGTTGTTTTTCTATGTAATCTGAGGACAGCATGAAGTAGGAGCTGAGACACAGATTTCAGCACTGTGTCACTTATTAGGTTGCATACTGTAGTTTCCTTATAATAAAGGTTTTATCACCAGGAGATTATTACTGCCTGGACTTCATGGCACGTGAACCCTGGTCCGACCACGCCCTCTTATCTGATAAGCAGGTTAGTGTCAATAGACAATGTATACGGAAAGCTGTGGCGTGGGCGGGGGCAGCTTTCTGAGCTCTGCTGCATCTAAAAACTTTTTTTCTACATTATACTGCTCTTGGATCAGGTAGTAAAAACCTAGTGACAGATTCCCTTTAAACATAACTACACTACTGTATTATAGGAACACTTGCATGTCACAGAATAACCCCAAATCATTAAACTTCAGGGATATCAATCTCACCAGTTAGGCAGCAGAGTGCAAATGAAAGTGATGATGAGTGCATTGGAGAGGAAAATATTTTACATGTTGTAGTGTCAGACAATTATTCTCTCCTTACCTCGTCAGAGTGACGTTTCTTCTCTAATTTTGTATTTAGCTAGTGTTGCACCCCTCGGCTGCTACAGGGGTATTGCACCTCAAACCAGAGGTGTGATATTCCACTCCCGGGTAAGGATGGAGTGTGGACCAGGACTTAGTAAGCTGCATGCACCACACACACCCCATTTCCGAGGGACAGCTCAACGGTGCTCCCACAGAAGTGCAGGCACGACAGCTTCTGTCCCTGGCTGGAGTGGGGAGGGGGAGGAAAACCCAGTGCTGTAGAAGCAGATAGGGGTGGGTCTCTGGGCATAGGTAGGAGCCCATTGGTTGCTAGTCACCTGGGCTCGGGTGCTAGAGGGAGGTATATAAGGTGGGCACCATCTTAGAGTAGTTCAGTCCAGTCCAGTCAGGAGAAAGAAGAAGAAGTTGAGTCTGAGAGAAGTGACAGGGAGCAGAGCTGCTGCATGGGCTCTGCTCCACGGGCAGGCCTTGTCAGGAGGCCGGGGCCTGAGAGAGAGAGAGAGAGAGGAGAAGAAACAGCAAAGGAAGTAAGAAAGGAAACAAGGAACTGGAACACAGAGAAAGGCCCAGAGACACGAAGGCAGAAGGAACCCCAAAGGCCCAGGAGATTGCGGGTGAAGGGTTGGCAGAGCAGGGTACCGGGACCCAAATTGGTGGAGTCAACAAATTCCTCAGCCAAGGACCGGAGGTTGTGACCACATCTTGGTGCGACCCCTCACTACATCCACCAGGAAAGCATACCACGTAGGGTCAGGGAAACCGGAGATAGGTTTCGCCAAGAGAAGGCCCGAGGAAGCTGGACAAAGATGGGTCACTGGTGAGGACGGCCAGAGAAGGGAAGAGAAGGGAGCCCTGTGCCACGCTCTGGAATTGCCTGGGAGTTGGTCGAGCCCCTTGCCTGGTGAACGCAGCACGGCTCAGGCGGTCCTTCATGTGCACAAGTGACCTGGATGAGAACTTTGAGTAAAGCATTGGAAACTGCACCACACGTCTCTGTGTTTCATCGCCGCACCAGTCCCATTAGTACTGGGACGCTCACACCATCACTCCCATCATCCACACTAGCTGCCCTGAGGCAATACTTCTCCCGTGGGGAGTTATCCCATACTCGGCTGCGCAAACAACATCAGCCTCAGCGGTCTGCAGCGCAGCGGCGGTCCCCACTGACCGCAATCCACGGGTGGCGTAGTCGGACATTTGTTATTACACTAAGACTGCCACTGAATTGACCACTCTGGGCAAGGACCGGGTCAGCGCCACGGAGACTACAAACCCCAGCGATCCGGATCCGGGTATCCCCTGCACAACACAGGCCCAGGGGGCGCGTCACTAGTGTCATGTAACTACTATTAGCATGAGGCGGTACTTGTGGCCCTTTTTGGTACTACACTTATCCTAGCTCCTCCTCCAGAAGAGCACAAACATAACTTAGCAAGAAGGTTTGCTGAATGTCCCAAAAGTGTCTCAAGAGCACATACCAGGACTTTTGCACAGTAGTGTATGTTTTGTTATGTGACTTTTTGTTCTAATAATACATAACAAAAGGTAAAAGAGAAGAAAAAAAGCATCTTGATTTTTTTTTTTTATTTTGCACTAAATTCATCAAGTCTTATGAGCCATTTTCAAGAATGTGGCGCAAGAAATGGAAATGAAGACCACAAGATAAAAAAAGAAAACTAACTTAAAAAAATGCAAATGAGGAAATGCAGATTATGTAAATGAAGACTGAATCATGTATAAAAATCAGCTGCTAAACACTGGCAGGAGATACTCTACTGAGGACTCAACGTTGAAATGATTGGTCTCATACAAAAAGCTATATATTACAGAAATGCGTCTGGTGGGAATCCTGTGACCTGCTCACCAAATTACAGTTTCTAATATATACACATACACAGTTACTTTATTATTATTATTATCGGTCATGAAAGCCACAGTACTGTATTGTTAGTCATTAAGATAATTGCCAACTATAATTCATAAGTGTAATCTTCTCTTTGTACAGCAAATCATGGCAACCCTTACCTATGCTGTCATCTCTTAGTGACATTAATAAGAATTATATACGTAGATTTGTCATACAGGTGTACCGTCATAATGGTGAGTGTATATTTTTTGTAGACTACTGTACAGTAGACTTGCTATGAAGTTAAGGGCAATACATGCAAACACCATATGGGCAAAGGCAATAGAATTGGGACATAAAGCGATTTAATCTTTTAATTCAGCTGTTTCATTCCAACCCATTGACACAAGTGTATAAAATCCAGCCCTGCACCATGCATCTGCCTTTACTAACATGTGTGAAAGAAAGGCTCATGCTAAAGATCTCAGAGTGGTCCTGTAATAGGACACCACCGTTGTAGCAAGTCAGTTCCTGAAATTTATTCCTTCCTAAATAGTCCACGATCAACTGAGTGGTGCTACTGAAAAATGGTGACATTTAGAAACCACAGCAACACAGTCACAAAGTGACAGACCACATAAAGTTACAGAGCAGGGTCATCGAGTGCTGAGGGACATAGTGCATAAAAGTCACCAATACACTTCTGCCTTAATAACTGCAAAGCTCCAAACGTCCACTTGCATTGACATCAACAGAAAATCTGTGCACCGAAAGATTCATGGCATCCATGGTTGAGCAGCTGCATACAGATCTTGTATCACCAAGCACAATGCCAAGTGTCAAATGGAGTGGCGTAAAGCTGACGCCACTGGACTCTGGAGCAGTGGAAACATGTTCTGTGGAGTGGAGAATAACTTTTTTCTATCTGGCAGTCTGATGAAAGACTTTGGATTTGGGGAAATGTTACCTGCCTGACTGCAATGTGCCAACAGTAAAGTGTGGTGGAGGACGGATAATGCTGTGGGGTTGTTTTTCAAAGACTGGCCTAAGGTCCCTTAATTCTACTGAAGGCAATTCTTATCAGGTTTTTTCCATCTTCATAAATCTTCATAAATAGAAGCAATTTAGCAATTTACTGCTTAGTAAAAATGTCAGCCGTTCTTAACCATTTCACCCCGAGCCTGTTTTCAGCTTCCTGACCAGGCCAAATTTTACAGTTCAGACCAGTGTCACTTTATGAGGTAAAAACTCTGGAACGCTTCAATGTATCCCACTGATTCTGAGATTGCTTTTTGAGACACATTGTACTCTATGGTAGTGGTAAAATGAAGTCGATATTTTTTGCATTTATTTGTGAAAATATCTGAATTTTGGCAAACAAAATGTAACATTTTGCAATGTTCACACTTTTAATTTTTATGCCCTTAAACCAAATAGTTATATCACACAACATAGTTAATAAATAACATTTACCACTTGTCTACTTTACATCAGCATCATTTTTGAAACACAATTTTTTTTGTTTGGAATTTAGAAGGGTTAAAATTTGACCAGTGACTTTTCATTTTTCCAACAAAAATTTCCAAAACTATCTTTTTTTAGGGAACACATCTCATTTGAAGTAACTTTGAGGTGCCTATATGACAGAAAATACCCAAAAGTGGCACCATTTCAAAAACTGCACCCTTTAAGGTGCTCAAAACCACATTCAAGAAGTCTATTAACCCTTCAGGTGCTTCCCACGAATTAAAGCAATGTAGGGGAAAAAAGTGAAAATGTAACTTTTTCCCATAAAAATGTTGCTTTAGCATCAAATTTGGTATTTTCACAAGGGTAACAAAAGAAAATGGACCAGAAAGGTTATTGTGCAATTTCTCCTGACATGTGCCCCATATGTGGGAGAAAACTATTGTTTCGGCGCCTGGCAGGGCTCGGGAAGGAAGGAATGACATTTTGGAATGTAGACTTTTATGGAATGGTAAGCATGCATCATGTCGTGCTTGGAGAGCACCTGATGTGCCTAAACAGTGGAAACCCCCAACAAGTGACTCTATTTTGGAAACTACACACCTCAAGGAACTTATCTAGGAGTGTGGCAAGCACCTTAAAACCACAAGGGCTTCACAGAATTTCATAACGTTGAGCTGTTAAAATGAAAAAAATACATTATTCCCGCACAAATGTTGCTACAGCCACAAATTTTTAATTTTCACAAGGGTAACAAGAAAATGGACCATAAGAGTTTATGCAATTTCTCCTAAGTATTCTGATACCCATACGTAGCGTAAAACTACTGTTTGGGCACATGGCAGGGCTCAGAAGGGAAGGAGTGCCAATTAAATTCTGGAGCTCAATTTTAGCTGTAATAGATTGCGGATGCATTTCACATTTGAAGAGCCCCTGACATGCCAAAACAGCAGAAACCCCCACAAGTGACTCCATTTTGGAAACTACACCTCTTCAGGAATTTATCTTAGGGTATTGTGAGCATTTTTAACCCTCAGGCGATTTACAAAATTGCATAATATTGGGCTGAGTCAATGAAAAATTACCATTTTTTCCACTAAAATGTTGCTTTGGCCCCAAGTTTTTAGTTTTCAAAAGGGATAATAGGAGAAACTGACCAGTACAATTTGAAACACAATTTCTCCTGAGTACTCCAATACCCCATATCTGGTCAACAACTACATTTGAGGCACAGTGCAAAGCACAGAAAGGAAGCGCAATATTGGAATTCAGATGTTGCTTGAATGGTTTGACGGTGCTATGTTACACTTGCAGAGCCCCCGAGGTGCCGAAACAGTGGAACACTCCCTAAGTAACCTCATTTTACAAACTATATCCCCCGTTTTGCCTCACAGATTTTATGAATGTAGAAAGAATAATTACATTTTTACCACTAAAATGTTGTTTTAGCCCAAATTCTAAGTAATAACTATAAGGGCTTATAGTCGGGTTGTGGGGAGCAGTTTATATTCCAGCAGCTGACCTCAGCGTGTGAGGGCACATGGCAGCGATGTCATCCATTGCTCACACAGTGAGATCAGCTGCTGGCAGCAGAACAGGATGCAGTGCTGGAGCAGAGGGAAGTAAGGTGAGTAGAATTTATTTTTTTTATGTGTGCAGCGTAATGGGGATGGGGGTGCCATGCATACGAGGATGGTGGTGCCATGCATACCAGGATGGAGGTGCCATGCATACCAGGATGGGGATGGGGGTGCCATGCATACCATGATGGAGGTGCCATGCATACCAGGATTAGGGATGAGGGGTGCCATGTATACCAGGATGGGGGTGCCATACATACCAGGATGAGGGTGCCATGCATACAAGGATGGAGATGTGGTGCCATGCATATCAGGATGGGGGTGCCATGCATACCAGGATGGGTATGGGTGTGCCATGCATACCAGGATGGAAGACCATGTATACCAGGATGGGGGCCATGTATACCAGGATGGGGGGCCATATATATCAGGATGGGGGCATATATATACCAGGATGGGGGATACTAGTACAGAATTGGGGGACATTACCCCTATAACAATGTCAGAAGCAGACCCCCCTCTCCCATAACAGTGCATCATGACCACATTTTTTGCTTCAACTTTTTTTTCTATTTTCCTCCTCTAAAACCCAGGACATTAGGTAGGATCAGTCACTGAACGGTATAATTCTGTTTAAATGGAGTTGTAATTTACAGTAATTCTAAACAATTGGTGATAATAACAAAAAAATCAACAATGAACCAAATAATGATAAGATTGAAATAGCAATGCCAGCTCTTCACTATATAATGCTAATGTTCTCTTTATAATGGTGGTGCGCCCATTCACGGGAGTTACCACGTAACTTCTTCCTTTAGTTCTGGCCCTAGCGGGGTTCACCGGTTTTTCCCGCTAGGCCGCAAGTCTTTCTGACGAAGTCTATTAAAGCGCGTTGAGCCTCTTACACACCAACCGGATCCCTCCCAACCTGTTGTCCTAATCCCAGCCATATGTTATAGCTGGAAGTGACGGCCCTGCTCATTCGCGCTGTCCCCCTGCAAACACAGGTGTGCCTTTCTAGTCATCATCGCCTTGTGGATCTTCAGTGCTTGACCGTCGGTGTAAGTCTCTTGGGCCTGGGACAGAAAGAACTGGGCCCTGGCTCTTGACGGGCGATGTCTGGTCTCTGGGACTTGACCAGCGTAGGGCGCAGATCCTGGTCTTTACCGGCTTAGTCGGAACTCTGGGTCTTCCCAGGCGTAGTCTGGGCCTTGTCAAGCGGTGATCAGCATCTTGGTGGCGTAGACTTCCCTCTGAGGCCTATCACGTTGGCCTCGGCACCATCCCTGGTCCATGTCTGCTCCATTCTCCTCCCTGGCGCTAAATTTCTCTGCGGTTTGGCACGCAGGACTTTTAAATTCAGGAACTCTGTCATGCGAGTCACCTGACCAGGTTCAGCACCAGAATTTGCTCCCCCTGCAATTCTTCAGGTTCAAATTGGTTCCACCTGATTTCGCTCGGCCAGCAGTTGGCAGTCTTTCCTCAATAATAACACATCACGCAAGGGCTCTTCAGGGGTATCACTGCTTCCTCTTACACAACCTTTCACAAGGTTATAAAGGTGCAATCAATTCTAAAAATCCAAGACACCGAAGATCCCCCTTCACAAAAACTTTATTGACCCCAGTCTACACATAAGAGAAAAATCATGCAGGAAAACATGCAATGTTTCGGCCATGCAGGGCCTTTATCAAGCCATTAAAAAGGTGGACAATATAACTATGCTTTCAGCATGGTCTAACAGGCTGTAGCTGGCAGACCCAGAGGTCATAATGACAACCTCGGGTTGCCATGATGACGATTGGGCCCTCATGATGATGTCACGGGGCGCCGATCGTAAGGGAAAGGGATCCCACTCTCTCTTCTAGCCTTCTAAATGTTGCGATCGATATTGATTGCGGCATTCCAAGGGATAAAAAGCCGGGGGCGGTGCGGGCACTGCTCCTGGCTTTGAGAGCAAGGGCTTGGCTTTCATGTAAGCCAAGCACCCGGCAGCGATCGCGCAAGCATTGCTCCTGTGCCACACACAATCGCCATAACATACCTATACGTCATCGGTCGGGAACCTCTATCTGGCCATGTCGTCAAATGTTGTGAAAGGGTTAAGATATTAACACTTCTTTTCTTCTACTTACAGCTCATTGCCTTGAAGACCACAGTTAGCTGCTGGGCCGGAGAAGACATAAGCTATTTTCTATTGAGCTTGTAAGCACTGTTTTAAAGCTGGTCAGGATTGCTGGAGAGAGCTCTTACCTCCTAATCCCAGCAAGCTTCAGTGCAGTGCTTACAAGCTAGACAGCAGCAGTGGTCAGTATCTTAGGTAGCGAGAAGTAAACAAAATGAAAACTATTAATATCTCAAGAAAGGCTGCACATTTTTAATAAGCAGTGAATTGCAAAATTGTTTGTATTTACAATTTATAAAGATTTATGAAAATGGAAATAACCCTTTAAGACTTCCCTTCAAAAGAACTAAGGGGTCTAGGCCAACATTTGAAAAACAACCCCACAGCATTATCCCTCTTTCTCTTCTTCATCACACTTAACTGTTGGCACGCTAAAGTCAGACAGGTAACATTATAAATATAAACCTAATAATCTGAGATTAAAGAGGTTATCCACTACAATAAATAATGCCCCCATCGATTGAAACATTGGAAAGAAGTATTTTTGGAAATACCTCTTGTTGCCATTCTTGCCTGTGAGCGGCGCTATCGCTGACTGCTCATTGGGCATCACGTGACCCCGGCTGCAGCCTGCTCTGACATCCGCTGATGTCACGTCAAGTTCCGGGAACCCAGAGGCGTGACCAAGTGGTACGGAACCCTCCCCCCCCCCCCCGATCGCTGGTTTCAAGGACTTTTTTTGTCCCCTTTCTATTTCCCCAACCCCCTCACTTTGCACCACCTCTGTGCGTGCATCCAGCAGCCGCCGAGTGTTAATCAGTGAGAAAAATCACAAATTAGCACTCGCGATCGCTACTTTACACTTTTTTTCACTAACTTTTTTCCTTTTGTGCACCGTGCTGGGCTTTGCAATGCCACAGAAGCCTGTGACACCACAATCGCCGCACCTGCTGCAGCTACAGAAGACGTCTGACAGAAGACATTTGACAGAAGACAGCTGTAAGTAGGATTTTTTGATCCCTCCTCAACCACCCAATCCCCTCTCCCTTTCTGCCACCAAGTGCTGATCAGTACTTGATCGCTGATCAGTACTTGATCGCTCAACTTTTGACAGTTTTTTTTTTTGTGCTTCCTGCAGCGGCCGAGCACTGATCAGTGACCACAGATCACTGATCCGCACTCGTGCTCGCTGTTTTACACTTTGCCACCTCCTTTGCACCACATCCATGCACACATCCAGCTGCCACCGAGCATTGATCGGTGATGTAGTTCACTGATCTGCACTCGTGCTCGCTGTTTGCACCGCCTACGGTTGTTCCTTTTTTTTATCTTTTTCTTTCAGAAAAAAAAAAGTTTACACCAAGCACACTGACACACACACACTAAATAAAGTACTGACACACATGCACCACATACATAAAAAAAAAAGTCCCGCTCATCCCAAACTCACTTTTCAGCGGAGGAGGCATATGCTTTCCTTGCCTCCGACACTGACAGCGAGGGAGAGGATCCCACCTTTCTTTATTTTTCTGATTCCTCATCGTTGTCCTCCTCTTCATCCTCCTCCTCTTCCTCCTCATGTGCTGCTTAATCGCCACGCAGTCGCCCCAGGAGAGAAGATAAACCAGCGCCGCCCACTACTGACCCCGTTTGGACATCACCCCCAAAAATTATGAGCCACTGATTCCTGATTTCGTGGTGGAATCAGGAATCAAGCTTGACTCTACTAGCCTCACAGAAATAGACTTTTTCAAAGTCTTTTTCTCTGAGGATTTTGTAAACCTCATGATGGGCCAAACTAATTTGCACACTCATCAATTTTTGGAACAAAACCACTTTTCATCATTTTCTAACTGGTCTCCTGTAGACGCAGCAGAAATTATGAAGTTTTGGGGCATAGTCCTTCATATGGGGATCCAGAGTGTTGGAGTGTTGACGTTTTGTATAACACTCCAGTGTTCCGCATGGCTATGATCCAGAAACGTTTTGAGGCCATCCACAAGTTCTTGTGTTACAACGATAATGCAAGGTGTCCTGCACGCGATGACCCGAACTTTGATCGTCTTTTCAAAGTTTGGCCTGTCATCAAGCACTTCAACAACAAGTTTGCTGAAGTGTACATGCCCCAAAGGGATATCTGCGTGGTTGAGTCCCTAATCCATTTTAAGGGGAGGCTTGGATTCTGGCAGTATCTACCCAGTAAGAGGGCCCGGTATGGAGTCAAGCTGCATAAACTTTGTGAGAGTACCTCAGCGTACACGCACAAGTTTAGAGTTTACAAAGGGAAAGACTCCCGGATTGAACCCCCTGAATGCCCCCCTGTTCTGGGAGTGAGTGGGAAAATTGTGTTATGGATCCGGGTGGTGGAACCTCTGTGCTGCGGTGCAAGGAGGGACCCAGAGGGGCGTAACTAGGTATCAACTCAGACCGACCAAGGTCGTACGGCGACTCAATCGACTCTGTTACCAGGGAGGGACCGAGCAGAGGGACCAGGTGCTACTCTGGGGACGACCTTGTAAGAGAGCAGGTGACTCCCACGGGTCAGATGGCAAGGACTGACCGGTACGGCAGATGAGCACGGCAAGCAGGCTGACGGGTGGTCCGGACAGATGGACTGGCAGACAAGGCCGGAACAAGCAGGAGCCTCCAGGTAGGCTGACAGGTAGGCATGGCAGGTAACAGGCGGGAGCCTCTAGGTAAGCTGTCAGGCAGGCAAGGCAAGTAACGAGCAGGAGCCTCTAGGTAGGCAGTCAGGTGGTCATGGCAAGTGACAGGCAGGAGGTGCCTTTTATAGGGGAAGTCCTCTGGCCATTGTCGGGGACTTTTTAGGACGGCGCGCGCGGCCAGGGAAGCTGCATGCACAAGCAGCAGCTGCAGGGAGGCCAGAAGACGCCGGAGCAGGACCGCGGCGGTAAGGAGGACAGCGTCTCTGCCGGGCAGGAGGCAGAGACGCCGATGCTACAAATTGTGTGGGATTTGGTGCACCCACTGCTGCATAAAGGTTATCACCTTTACCTTGATAACTTGTATACCAGCATCCCACTCTTCAAGTCCCTCTCTGCGCGAGGTACTGCAGCCTGTGGTACTGCCTGCAGAAATCAGAGAGGCCTCCCGAAGACGCTAATTGGGTAGATGCTCAGAAGGGGTGACAGCAGAGCCCAATGTAGCAGCCACCTGATGGTGGTCAAGTACAAGGACAAGAGGATGTCCTTCTCTTGACCACCATACATGGTGATGGCAGCACCCTCAGCACTGTACGAGGTTCCTCTACACAGGTCGTCAAACCAGACTGCGTAGTGGGGTACAACAAGTACATGGGGGGAGTTGATCTCTCTGATCAAGTCCTCCAGCCGTACAGTGCTTTGAGAAAGGCCAAGGTGTGGTACAAGAAGCTGGCCATGCACATCGTACAGATGGCAATGCACAACGCTTTCCTTCTATCACGATGTGCAGGCCATACTTCTACGTCATACCTTCAGTTCCAGGAGGTAGTGATCAAGGCCATGATATTTGGCAGTGGTGATGGAGCGGGCCCCAGTACTTCCGGAACTGAAGGACCTCGAATTGTACCAGGCCAGCATTTCCCGGGGGAGGTCCCTCAAATAGGAAAAAAAGGTAAGTCACAAAAGAGGTGACGAGAGTGTTCCAAAAGGGAAATATGCAAAGTCACCACTTATCAATGCGACACCTGCCCCGACAAACCTGGCCTGTGCATGAAAGAAAGCTTCAGAAGGTACCATACTTCCATGCACTACTAAATTAATTTCTGACGTACGACAACCTGATGAACACTACACAACTAACTTAGTGTTCGTCAGGTTGTCCTATGTCAGTTGTGTAGTGTTCGACAGGCTGTCCTACACAACTGACATAAGACACTGTATTATACAATTCACAAATCAGGTATCAGTTCCAAAAAGGGGGTACTTGTTGGGCATTTCCACTGTTTAGGCACATCAGGGGCTCTGAAAACGTGACATGACGCCGACAGACCATTCCATCAAAGTCTGCCTTCCAAACCATCATTCCTTCCCTTCCGAGCCCTGACATGAGCCCAAACAGTAGTTTTCTCCAACACGTGGGGTATCAGCGTACTCAGGAGACAATGCACAACAGATTTTTAGGTCTACTTTCTCTTGTTACCATTCTAATAATATTTTTTTTTACATTTTTGTGGAAAAAATGTGTTTTTTTTTATTTTCACAAGTCAACGTCATAATTTTCTGTGACACACATGAGGGTTCAAGGTGCTCACCACACATCTAGATAAATTCATTAGGGCGTCTAGTTTCCAAAAAGGGGGCTATCATTGGGCATTTCCACTGTTTAGGCACATCAGGGGCTCTGAAATTGTGACATGGCGCCCGCAGCCCATTCCATCAAAGTCTGCATTCCAAAGCGTCACTCCTTCCCTACCGAGCCCTGCCGGGCGCCCAAACAATGGCTTTCCCCCACATATGGGGTATCAGTGTACTTAGGAGAAATTTCACAACAACTTTTGGGGTCCAATTTCTCCTGGTACATTTGTGAAATAAAAAAATTGGGGTCTAAAATAAAATTTTAGTGAAAAAAAGTTAAATGTTAATTTTTTCCTTTCACGTTCGATTAATTGCTGTGAAGCATGTGAAGTGTTAATAAACTTCTTGAATGTGGTTTTGAGCACCTTGAGGGGTGCAGTTGTTAGAATGGTGTCACTTTGGGGTATTTTCTGTCATATGGACCCCTAAAAGTGACTTCAAATGTGATGTGGTCCCTAAAAAAATGGTTTTGTAAATTTTGTTGTAAAAATGAGAAAAAATTTTGGTTTCCAAATTGTGCTGATGTAAAATAGACATGTGGAAAATGTTATTTATTAACTATTTTGTGTTACATACAGTACAGACCAAAAGTTTGGACACACCTTCTCATTTAAAGATTTTTCTGCATTTTCATGACTATGAAAATTTTACATTCACACTGAAGGCATCAAAACTATGAATTAACACATGTGAAATTATATACTTAACAACAAAGTGTGAAACAACTGAAAATATGTCTTATATTCTAGGTTCTTCAAAGTAGCCACCTTTTGCTTTGATGACTGCTTTGCACACTCTTGGCATTCTCTTGATGAGCTTCAAGGGGTAGTCACCGGAAATGGTTTTCACTTCACAGGTGTGCCCTGTCAGGTTTAATAAGTGCAATTTCTTGCCTTATAAATGGGGTTGGGACCATCAGTTGTGTTGTGCAGAAGTCTGGTGGATACACAGCTGACAGACTGAATAGACTGTTAGCTGCTTTTTTCTTGCCATAATACAAATTCTAAGTAAAGAAAAACGAGTGCCCATCATTACTTTAAGAAATGAAGGTCAGTCAGTCCGAAAAATTGGGAAAACTTTGAAAGTGTCGCCAAGTGCAGTTGCAAAAAACATCAAGCGCTACAAAGAAACTGGCTCACATGAGGACCGCCCCAGGAAAGGAAGACCATGAGTCACCTCTGCTTCTGAGGATAAGTTTATCCAAGTCACCAGCCTCAGAAATCGCAGGTTAATAGCAGCTCAGATTAGAGACCAGGTCAATGCCACACAGAGTTCTAGCAGCAGACACATCTCTTCAACAACTTTTAAGAGGAGACTTTGTGTAGCAGGCCTTCATGGTAAAATAGCTGCTAGGAAACCACTGCTAAGGACAGGCAACAAGCAGAAGAGACTTGTTTGGGCTAAAGAACACAAGGAATGGACATTAGACCAGTGGAAATCAGTGTTTTGGTCTGATGAGTCCAAATTTGAGATCTTTGGTTCCAACCACCGTGTTTTTGTGCGACGCAGAAAAGGTGAACGGATGGACTCTACATGCCTGGTTCCCACCGTGAAGCATGGAGGAGGAGGTGTGATGGTGTGGGGGTGCTTTGCTGGTGACACTGTTGGGGATTTATTCAAAATTGAAGGCATACTGAACCAGCATGGCTACCACAGCATCTTGCAGCGGCATGCTATTCCATCCGGTTTGCGTTTAGCTGGACCATCATTTATTTTTCAACAGGACAATGACCCCAAACACACCTCCAGGCTGTGTAAGGGCTATTTGACCAAGAAATAGAGTGATGGGGTGCTGCACCAGATGATCTGGCCTCCACAGTCACCAGACCTGAACCCAATCAAGATGGTTTGGGGTGAGCTGGACCGCAGAGTGAAGGCAGAAGGGCCAACAAGTGCTAAGCATCTCTGGGAACTCCTTGAAGATTGTTGGAAGACCATTTCCGGTGACTACCTCTTGAAGCTCATCAAGAGAATGCCAAGAGTGTGCAAAGCAGTCATCAAAGCAAAAGGTGGCTACTTTGAAGAACCTAGAATATAAGACATATTTTCAGTTGTTTCACACTTTTTTGTTAAGTATATAATTCCACGTGTGTTAATTCATAGTTTTGATGCCTTCAGTGTGAATGTACAATTTTCATAGTCATGAAAATACAGAAAAATCTTTAAATGAGGTGTGTCCAAACTTTTGGTCTGTACTGTATATCTCTGATTTAAGGGCATAAAAATTTGAAGTTTGAAAATTGCAAAATTTTCTACATTTTCTCCAAATTTCAGATTTTTTCACAAATTATCACCGGTCATATCAAATAAATTTTACCACTGTTATGAAGTACAATATGTCACGAAAAAAATAATCTCAGAATCAGGGGGATGTGTTGAAGCGTTCCAGAGTTATTACCTCATAAAGTGACAGTGGTCAGAATTGTAAAAATTGGCCTGGTCATTAACGTGCAAACCACCCTCGGCGGTAAAGGGGTTAATACAAACAAGATAACAGTGGAGAATACCTGGTGGACCTATCTAGGCTTGCACAAGATCGATCTTCTTACAGAGTATTTATTCATCAAGTCGCCATGGCTCGAGCTCGAGCTGAAGGCTGTTAAATAAATAATAATAAATATAATGCATTGGTACATGCACTAGCACTATATATACAGTTGAAACCAGAAGTTTACATGACATGAAATCAGAATAAACATTTCCCGTTTTAGGTCAATTAGGATTACCATAATTTTTAATATTTGCGAAACGCCAGAATAATGAGAGAGAGAGAATGTTTTAGAGCATTTTTATTACTTACTGCATAGTCAAAAGTTTACATACATTTCATTAAAATTTAGTACCATTGCCCTTACAATGAATGACTTGAGTCAAATGTTTGGGATATTCTTCCACAAGCTTCTCACAATAGTTGGTCGGAATTCAGGCCCATTCCTCCTGAAAAAACTGGTGTAACTGATCCAGGTTTGTAGGTCGTCTTGCTCGCACCTGCCTTTTCAGCTTTGCCAATAAATTTTCAATAGGATTGAGATCAGGCCACTCCAAAACATTGAATTTGTTATCCTTAAGCCACTTTGTTACAATTTTGGCAGTATGCTTTGTGTTATTGTCCATTTGGAAGACCCATTTCTGCCCAAGCTTTAACTTCCTGGCTGATGTCTTGAGATGTTGCTTCAGTATTGTCACATAAACTTCTTTTCTCATGATGCCATCTATTTTGTGAAGTGCACCAGTCCCTCCTGCAGCAAAACAACCCCACAACATGATATTGCCGCCCCCGTGTTTCACAGTTGGGATGGTGTTCTTAGGCTTCCAAGTTTCTCCCTTTTTCCTCCAAACGTAACGATGGTCATTATGCCCAAAAGGTTAAATTTTAGCTTCATCAGACCACAAGACATGTCTCCAAAAATTAAGGTCTGTGTTCCCGTGTGCATTTTCAAACATGAATCTGGCTTTTTTATGTTTCTTTTGGAGTAATGGCTTCTTCCTGGCATTGTGGCCTTTCAGCCCATGTTGATACAGCACTTGTTTCACTGTGGATATTGACACAATCTTACCAGCAAGATCTTTTGCTTTTGTCCTTGAGTTGATATGCACATGTCGTACCAAAGCATGTTCATCTCTGGGACACAGAACCCGTCTCCTTCCTGAGCGGTATGATGGCTGGACATTCCCATCTTGTTTGTACTTGAGTATAATTGTTTGTACAGATGAACGAGGCACCTTCAGGTATCTTGAAAATGTATCCAAGGATGAGCCAGACTTGTCCAAGTCCACAATTCTCTTCCTGATATCTTGGCTGATTTCTTTAGATTTTCCCATGATGCTACACAAAGAAGCAGTGTGTTTCAGGTATGCATTAAAATACATCCACAGGTGTGTCTCTAATTAACTCAGATGTTGCCAAAAAAACAGAAGATTCCAAACATATGAAATCATCATATGGACAGTCCAGAATTGTTTATAGGCATAGAAATCTTAGCATATGTAAACTTTTGACTCTGCAGTAAGTAATAAAAATGCCTTAAAACATTTTCTCTCTCTCATTATTCTGGCATTTGGCAAATATTAAAAATCATGGTAATCCTATTGACCTAAAACGGGAAAGTTTTATTCTGATTTCATGTCAGATATTGAGAAAAACATGCATATCTGTCTTTTAATATAGTGTATGTAAACTTCTGGTTTCAACTGTAGGTATATAAATATATATATATATATATATATATATATATATATAAATATATATATTGTAATGCAGCAGCTTGCTAGCATTACTGTAAATGGTCCAGGATGTGTTTTACCTGACCATGTACCTTCCCCTTTAACTGACTGGTCACAAGACTGTGACATCAGCACGGTCCTGTCAGTTTGTGTGTGTGTGCACAGGATATATAAACCCTGGTAATTTGAGACAGGCGTGTTCGGTGTGAGGCCATGTGTGTGGGACACCGTTTGTGAGAGGCCTAGTGAGGCCGAGTGAAGCCTGGCAAGCCTGAAAGGCAAAAACTGGATCCTGTGCGGATGCTAGTGGCCTTGGAAGCAGCAGCTTTGGAGTGAAGCCTGGTACCTGAAAGGTCGAGCCTGGATCCTGTGTGGATGTCAGTGGCCTTTGAGGGAGAGCCGGCTTGGTGAGGAGTCCTGAAAGGCAAAGCCTGGATCCTGTGTGGATGTCAGTGGCCTTTGAGGGAACGACGGCTGGAGACCCCTACCTGGGAAGCCACAAAGCCACAGTGGTGGCAGATTAAATGGACTGCAGCAACTAAACCCGGCAAAGGTAATACACTTTGTTACATGGACTGTGTTATGGACATTGATAATTTATTACCTTGCTGTAGGCTGTAACCTGGAGCAAGTGGGCCTGTGTGCCACTTGGCTCGTGAATATTAGATATGTGTGTCGGCGTGCCACTGAGTTGGACCCGGTGAACTGTGGCTTATGAAGTAATAAACTGCAGCATCGTGAGAAAAATGTAAAGACATTGCACGTGTGCATTGATTGTCGCAGCGAAGCGAGTATCCCCCATTATGATGACTAGCGCTGCCTTACATATGGTTCGAGGATGCGGGCAGCTGCAGCCCGGTTGCTAGCGGCAATGACAACCCGGTTGCTAGGGGCAACGGCACAGGACGACGAGTGTGGATAAAGCATCTTGCGGCAACTCGGCGGGGTTGCGAAGATTGGCGTCGCACTCAAACCTGGTTTGCTGTGGCTCGGCGGGGCTCATGAAGTTTAAAGCATCTTGCGGCAACTCGGCGGGGTTGCGAAGATTGGCGTCACACTCAAACCTGGTTTGCTGTGGCTCGGCGGGGCTCACGAAGTTTAAAGCATCTTGCGGCAACTCGGCGGGGTTGCGAAGATTGGCGTCACACTCAAACCTGGTTTGCTGTGGCTCGGCGGGGCCGCGAAGATTTTTTCCGGGAGAGCGGTGAAGTTCTAGTGTGAACAGCGTACCGCGATGGCTGTGAGCAAAGCAGCAGATCTGTCTGGAGCTATTGAGCGGTTGAAGGGCCGGTTGGGACCGGAGCAGGTATTTGGGAAACTTTTACTGGACATGGTGCAGGAACCGCAGGAGCTTTGGGCACCATATGGAATGGCGGCAGTGGACCATTCTATGGACTCTCCGGGGGCGCCAGTGTTGTCCCAGAGTGCCCGGGGAGGTGGTAAGAGATGTTGTGAACAGAGTCCTAAGACTACTGCTGATTTTTTGTGTAAAAATTACCCTGCCGGTGTGGTTGTTAAAAAAGGGGGCGGAGTCTAAAAAGGGGCGGATTTTCACAAGAGTGTGGAGTGTAGAAAACTGAAAATTGTTACTGGTTGTGGGTGGGTACCTCCTAAAAATGACAATGTGACCATTGATAACGGTGTAACTCCAGTAGAAGAGGGTGACGTCAAAGTGGGAGGTGACTTGTTAGTCCACAACACCATGGGGAGTGACACAGACCCCGTAGCTGACTGTGACACTATGAAAGTAAAAAGTAAGTTCAGTCAGGAGGGGCTAGACGAGGGGAGAGAGTCCCCCTCTCGTCGTCGACGGCGCAAGGGCCACAAAAAGGTTGCTCCGGTAGTACTCCCTGAAAATGAAAATAAAGAGAATATAGTACTGTGTGCCTATGCTTCAAGTGTGGATCCTCCTTTAGAGGTAGAAGAGGAGATGACGTTGCCAGTAGCAACCTCCGGTACGGTACTGAGACTGACGGATCGGGATCTGACAGCCCTGAAAGAGAAGGTGGCCAGTCATGACCAAGAGCTGGAGCCTATCAGGCAACAGTGTCAGAGTGACGTGCAGCAGATAAGGGAAAACCTGGGGAACGTGTCCTCAGACCAGCTGAACCTGGAGTCTGAGCAGCAGAAAATATACCAGGTTATGAGGAACTGGCAGCGAGACGTGGAGGGAAGCAATGCGGAAATTAACCATTGGAAGGAAATGTTCTACGCAATTAAGGAGGACCGCCGCAAAATCAAGGAAGAGGTTTTGCAGTTGAAGCTTGAGAAGGAGGCGCGGAAGGATGGTGTTTCAGGACGTGAACAAATCCTAGAACGTCTGCGCAAACAGCTCAACCAGGAGCTGTGTGACTCCAAGAAGGAGTGTGGTGAATGCAGTAGGGAACTGCAACAGAGTAAGAGAGATTATGAGGATCTCCTCAAGGTGAAGAAAAAACTAGAGGAGGATAAGGCGGGTGCAGAGCAAGTGCGCCAAGTGGTTGAGACCACTCTGCAAGACACCCGTGAGGAGAATGATGGTCTCCGGGGAAAGACCCTAGATCTGGAAGCTCAGGTGAAGGAGCTACAGATGTCCTGTGATACTCTCCAGAAGGCGGAGACGTACCTTAAGGAAACAGTCAGCAAGATGGAAGCTGAGCGAGAGAGGATGGAGGAGTCCATCGGAAAAGCCACAGACCAGGGCCAGGAGTTGACCGCTGGTGATGGGAGGTATGAAGCAGATACCTCCTCGAGTGATGTGGGCTCGGAGGGTTCGGTGGATGTTGGAGCCGAGTTCAAGCAGCTCAAGGAGTTGCTACAAACCCAGTGGACGCAAGAGAAGCGTGAGAGACTGGCTATTGAGAGCCAAGTGGGCGCATTGGAGGTGGAGAGGTCTGAGAGAGCTCTGCTGCTGGAAGAGCAGTTGAAGCAGGAAGAGCTTCGGAGACGGGCCGCTGAGAGGCGAGTGGCGGAGCTAGAGGAAGAAGTTTCCGGGCTCAAAAGTCGCCTGACAAAGTATCACTCAGTGAACGAGGCCTTCTTGGAGAAGGAAAAGGGCGAACACGCTGTACTCACTCCCTTATACCATGAGAAGGTGGACCTGAGGAGAGCTAGGAGCAGGGTAACAGAAGATAAATATGAAGTGGAAGTGGTCAAGATGAAAATTCGTGAATTTGTAGCTGTGAGTCAGCTCAGGGTAAGCATACAGGGGGAAGAAGCTGAAAGTCAGTTGTCCCTGAACCCTGAGCTGGTTGATCATCTGGAAACTCCTGTTGAGTCCGAAACGTCTTGGTACAAATGCCTCATAGATGTACCCGAGGATTTGAGGGAAGAATGCACCCGTGAGTCCGTGCATGAAGAGTTTAAGAAGGCTGTGGGAGCCTGTAAGGTGTACTTGACCTCCGAAGCTAAACAGCTGGTGGTTCTGTCCATGACCGAAGTCACAGTGAAGAGGGTGGCAATCCTAAGTGATATGCATTGGCGATGTATTCGCACGAAGCGGTTTCTCCGGTTGAAGACGGAACAAGCCGTTAGACAACTGGAGCTGATGAGGAAAGCTCACAGTATGCGTGAAGAGGTCATCCGGGTGCCTCATGTTCTGGTGAGAAAGCTCATTGGGAGAAGCGGTCGAGCCATGCAGATGATGGTCAAGAAGTCTGGTGTGGTGAAAGTAAGCAGTCCACGTGATCATCAGGACTGGATACCAGACGAAGACGGCATGGTGTCCTTCTCCGCTGTAGGAACAGAAGAAAGCCTAGAATATATACGCATGCTGATTGAATACCGAGTGACCTACCTGCAGGAGGTAGAACAATTGAATCTCGCTAGACTGCGAGTAGATAGACAGCATCATCTGAGCAGCAGAAGATGGAAGCCGTCTAGAAATAGTGAGACCCGACAGAGAAAGGGCCCCCTAAATACCAGAACAGCTACAGCTGGAGTTAGGGACCTTTCAAGATGTCCTGAGAGTAGTGGGCGTGGGTTTAGAGGTAGTGAGACCTCCAGTAACTCAGGTTTGAGAAGCCCATACAAACGACCCAATAGATACCAGGGCATGTGAGTCACACCGCTGTATGACTGACCGCTGGGAGCGGGGGAGACCTGACAAGGTTACGACTGACCGCTGGGAGTGGGGGAGGTCTGACAAGATTATGACTGACCGCTGGGAGCGGGGGAGACCTGACAAGGTTACGACCCGGAAAGGTGACCTGACGAAGTCAGTGACAGTGACAAATGGTAGGTCCCTAAGGAATGGGCTAATGTCGTTGACTAAGGTTCCAGGGGCTGAGTAGCACAATTGTAAAGTACATGGTCTCTATGTGAGCTGGCGGTTATAATGTTATTGTGTATATTATGTGTTCAACCCCACAAGTTTGAACAGAAGGGGGGATATGTAATGCAGCAGCTTGCTAGCATTACTGTAAATGGTCCAGGATGTGTTTTACCTGTCCATGTACCTTCCCCTTTAACTGACTGGTCACATGACTGTGACATCAGCAAGGTCCTGTCAGTTTGTGTGTGTGTGCACAGGATATATAAACCCTGGTAATTTGAGACAGGTGTGTTCCGCTTGAGGCGTGAGGCCTGTGCTCCGTGTGTGTGGGACACCGTTTGTGAGAGGCCTAGTGAGGCCGAGTGAAGCCTGGCAGCCTGGCAGCCTGAAAGGCAAAGACTGGATCCTGTGCGGATGCTAGTGGCCTTGGAAGGCAGCGGCTTTGGAGTGAAGCCTGGTACCTGAAAGGTCGAGCCTGGATCCTGTGTGGATGTCAGTGGCCTTTGAGGGAGAGCCGGCTTGGTGAGGAGTCCTGAAAGGCAAAGCCTGGATCCTGTGTGGATGTCAGTGGTCTTTGAGGGAACGACGGCTGGAGACCCCTACCTGGGAAGCCACAAAGCCACAGTGGTGGCAGATTAAATGGACTGCAGCAACTAAACCCGGCAAAGGTAATACACTTTGTTACATGGACTGTGTTATGGACATTGATAATTTATTACCTTGCTGTAGGCTGTAACCTGGAGCAAGTGGGCCTGTGTGCCACTTGGCTCGTGAATATTATAGATATGTGTGTCGGCGTGCCACTGAGTTGGACCCGGTGAACTGTGGCTTATGAAGTAATAAACTGCAGCATCGTGAGAAAAATGTAAAGACATTGCACGTGTACATTGATTGTCGCAGCGAAGTGAGTATCCCCCATTATGATGACTAGCGCTGCCTTACAATATATATATCACTGTGCAAAAGTTTTTAGGCAAGTCTTCACCTCACATCCTTACCTTCACTAAGTGCAGAAACCTGAAAGTTAACTGATTTGGGTACACCTTGATGTTGGTAGGATGGCTTTTACGCTTTTTTTTAATCAAATACAGTGTTAACCAAGTACCCTGTTATTTATATGCACTGTTGCTTATACTTATTTACTTACAGCAGGGTATATGTTCACTTTGTTTCTGTCTTAGGTTTTGTCTGTTTAATGGCTAGTGTAAACATGCTCCTATTATACATGCATACCAACTTATACTCCAATCTGAGTGTACATGTAAATGGGGTGTCTGGAGGAATAATTGCTGGCCTAGTTAGCATTTGGCCAACATCTGTATTGTCAGCTATATCCTGACTCACCAGAACTATGAGCATAAAAAGTGCCAAGGGCAGCAATAAAGAGTAACTGTTGTACTAATTCATTTTATGAATCAATAGTACACATGAAAATAATCAACATTTTGTAATATATCTTACAAGAGAAATAAGCTTCTTTCTCCTTCTGCATTGATCATTTATTCCAAAAATCCTCAGTTCACAGGTAAAATCTGTATTTAGTTAAAACAGATATTCCCATTACTGAAATAGGAGATGGCAGTTAGTTATCATAAAGTTCTTTGGAACTTGCAGTACAATGTCTATGTTTGCCTTTAAGCTCCTCCCTACTCCCTTTTTCGTAGAATTTTAAAAGTACAAATTGTCATCTCCTATCTTAATAATGGGAACATTTGTGTTAGTTGATTACACATTTTACCCTTGAATTTAAAGTGAGATATCAGTTCAGGATGAAAAAGAAGCAGATTTCTCTGATAACATACATTACAAAGTTGCTTATTTTCATGTTTATTAATGATTTCTGAAATAAAAATTAAACCTTTAATACCAGACTAGTGATGAGCGTTCTCATTTAACCCTTTAACCGAGCATGCTCGGGTGCTTACCGAGTCCCTGCATCTGCATGATTTACGGCTGTTAGACAGCCTGAACATATGGGATTTTTTGTTTGTTAGGGAATCCTCACGTGTTGAGGCTGTCTACAGCTGTAAATCATGTGTAAATCATGCAGATGCACGGACTCGAACATAATATACGAGCATGCCGAAGATACTCGGTAAGCACCACTGCGTGCCCCGTGAATGGGTTAAACGAGCACACTCGCTCATCACTATACCAGACACAAGCCATTCATATGTGTGGCCCTATTTCTGGAACAAAGCAGCCATAATTTTCCAATCTTATACAAGCCTTTTCCATCACATCCCATTAAATTTTGATGATGCCAAATAGACATTTAACAGATCACATGGTACACAGCTATCATATATCACTCCTGACCAGAGTATTTCCAGGTACAGTATAGCTGTTGATTATTTTAATGGCTTTTCTGAACTGTGAATGTACATATTGTAAGTTAATAAAAATATAATACATTTGGGTCCACTACTTTTTGCAAATTTTAGGCAACTGTTGTTTTCCTAAACGCAACTATAGTATAGGGGAAGTAAAATCTGTTACAAATTACCTGGATAATGGCACCCTGCTGGAAGAAAATGAATAAAACCACAAATGTTTTCAGCAGATGAAACAAAACAATGGCTGCCATTATCAACATTATTTTTTTACATTTGTCGAAAAGGCAAAATTGTGTAATAAAGCTAGGGGTTTAGCAGAATAACAGCGCACAGTGTTACATTTCCCCTGCTGTGTGAAATTGGTGTTGTGGTTTTTCCCTCATTTTATCCAATGCTCTACAGCCAGATAATAATGATCCTCTCCAGCTTTTCATGGATTTGTATGGATAAATAATGTTGTCTTTTTTCAGTTGTGCAAACTGGAACTTTTGACACATGATTGTCAAATTCCCTCACACCACACTATAGTTTGAGCTTTGATATTTATTCTGTGGTCTTCTTCCACAGTTATGCCGGCTGGATATTTTGACACATTATTGTTGAATTCCCTCCAATATTTTTTTTTCAATGGTTTACATCTGAATAGAACTTTTCTGTACTCTGCCTTATACAATAGGTTGCGTTTATGCTTGTGGATGTAAGATTTTATATATATATATATATATATATATATATATATATATATATATATATATATATATATAAAATTCAGTGGTGGCTGTTGAAAGCACACAGGCCAATAGTGCCTTCCCCAAAATAACAAGATTTACTGAAAGTTCTATAGTTCCAATAATACCACTGTATAACATTAAATAATACTGTAATAATATAGTAAATATAAGAGACAAATACCACCAGACCATAATCATATCTTACAGCATATACAGTAGTGATTATACCCCACGCTGAACCTTAACCAAAACCACGTACCAGGACTGATATAGCCACCACACAGTGACCATATAATGATAATACTGTATCAGTTCTACACCAGTGCTCCGCAGACCATATTTAGAATGTGTATGTTGTCCAGGTTCGCACCAGTGATGTGCTTGCTGATCGCAGTCATTTTCCCTGTTCCTTTCACTTCGGCCCAGACCATCATGACCACTTCTTCCATCCATAATCCATTCCTGCAAAATGACCTACTGCTTTTCCAGTTACCTCTTCAGATTCCCCCACCTCTAGACAAACCATTCAGTGCCATAACCAATGGCCTAGACAGTAATAATGCCACCTCTGCGTCCTGTTTAGTAATAGTATCCTCCTTTTATGCCCCACACAGTAATAATGTTCTCGATGTACTTCCTCATACCAATAATGTCCCCCTTTATCTCCTTACAATAATAATCTCCCCTATGTCTCCAATAATTATAATCCCACGTGCCACCTGAAACTGTGCTTCCCTATAATGATCTCAAATGGTGCCTCCTTATAATAAAGCTCCACGTAAAGTATGGTCAGCAAAGCCCCAACACAGTATGAGGGCCCACATAAAGCCTCACATGGTATGATGGTCACTACAGCCCCCCATATGGTATGGCACCACAGTTCATACACCACAGTCCATACACGGTATGATGGCCCAACAGCCTACACATAGTATGATGGCACCCATAGACCCCCACCTTTTCTGATGAATCAATAGACCCACACCCAGTTTGATGACCACAATACCTCCCCATACACAGTATGATGGCCCACAGTGCCCACATAGTATTGTTACCACAGCCCCCTACAAGTATAATGGCGCCACAGCCTCCATAAACAGTATGATGGTCATCATAGCCCCTGTGATGCAGTGAGGGGTGTGGTGCTCCATGGGAGATATATTCCTTCCAGCGAGTGCCTCTCGCTCTGGTGAACAGCAGGGAAGGAGGGTTTTTAGAGCAATGCCCGGATTGCACAACTGAAGAACTTAGAACAGCATAAATAGACAGTCACTCCTCAGGGTGGGTTTTTTTTGTTGGGAAAAAGCTGAGGGATGTTTGCGGCAACATCAAACCTGAACAGACTGGCACGTCTGGGCCCTAATCTACATTGTTTGAACAAGCTCAACTTTTGCTTTGTTTTCCCATCTGATGACTGTTTTTTTTTCTGCTGCCAGTGTGAATAAAACACTGAGCTTGGACTGAAAACCTTTGTGTGCCTCTTTACTGCGCTCCTGCCATTGTCTACCAGAGTGAATCCCCACAATTGGTGTCTGGAAGCGGGCAAACGCAGTGAGGCCGGCACTAAAACCAGACATTTTTGCTTCTGGCTGGCTGTTAGTGTATCTCCTGGGTAAAGGGATTGTCGCAAACCCAGACGTGGATTTCTGTAGAGATGGAGGCAGTTGAAAGTGCTCATAGAATCCACCTGGCAGCAACAAACATTTAACCAACATCAACAGGCAACCAACCAGCTACTGGTACAGCACATGACTGAGCTAGAGACAGGAGGAACTCTGCAGGGGGTCCACAATGTCCAGAAAGCGGTCCATGTGGAAATCCCCAAAATTGAATCATCGGATGACCTCAAGACCTACCTGGACATGTTTGAGAGATTGGCCAAGAGGGAGGGTCTACCCTGGGATCAATGGGCGGAAGTCATTGCTTCGTTTCTGGCGTCAGGTGCCCAGAAGGCCTATTCTGACTTACATGCAAGCGGTGGACTATGCAATCGCAAAGGGTGAGATCTTCGCACGACTAGGCGTAAATGTGTTGGTTGGGACCCAGGGGGTGAATTAGTGTGAGTTTAATCCTTCCAAACCGGTGAGGTCCTTGTGTTATGACTTACTGCACCTGACACAAAAATGGTTGAGCCCGAGGTACTGTCTCGCACTGAAATGGTGGACCGCATAGTGGCTGATAAATTCTGGAGGGCCTTACCACACCCCCTCCAATGCTGGGTTGGACAAGTATCCCCTATTAATGTGCTCCAGATGGTGGGCCTTATAGAGCAGTATGGGGCTACCGAGTATCTCCAAGGAGGGTCTCCGGGGAGGATTTCAGGAAAATACTGAAAGTTCCCACCTGAGACCCATCAGGCAGAACCAAGGAGAGCTGCTCAGGACATATCCGGCAGGGAACGGGCCCCAATAGTCTGCTGGCATTGCCAGGAGCCAAGCCATGTAAGGGCTGACTGCCCCCACCTTGCTGAAACCATGAACACAAACCTTGGGTACCGACAGACCCTGTATGCTAAAAGGGTCTGTGCAACAGGCACCACGGAAGCCCCCAGTGACAAACAGTTGTCCCACCCGGTGAATGTGAGACAGCACAAGTAGCGACCACATCGCATTGTTCAGAAGTGGTGCAAGAACCTTGTGACCCTGAGGACGAGGTCACGACTGTAGGGATGACCTCCTCTCCAGTGTAGAAGGGGGAGAAAACTCCCCTGGAAGTGATGGCCAGGGAAATAGAACACCAAGACCCGAATGGTCAGACTTAAGTGTCTCTGGCGACAATTTTGGTATGGCACAACTCCGAGACCCTACTTTGTCCCAGGCCAGGGAAAATACGGTAATTGTTGATGGTGACCCCCAACATCGTGGGGTAGACATAATGTTTCCTCGATTTGAAATTAGCCAAGACTTGGTGTATCAAGTCAATCTAGTAAAGGGTGAAACTATAGAACAATTGTTGGTGCCGCAGGCTTATCGCAAGCGGGTGATGGACCTTGCCCACCAACATGTACTTGACGGAACCTGGCCACTAAGAAAACCTTAGATCAAATTCTGAAGTGGTTTTACTGGCCAGGTGTCTTCCAAGACGTGAAGCGGTATTGTGAGTCCTGTTCAGTGTCAGGTGACCAGCCCCCAACTGCATTTTCATAGTCCTTTGGAACCTCTGCCGATTATAGAAGTGCCATTCAAAAGAGTAGCCATAGATGTGGTGGGACCGGTAATTAAGTCCGCCAGGGGTCAACAGCATATTCTGGTAGTCCTTGATTATACTACCCAGTATACGAACCGGTTCCTCTGCGTCACACGTCGGCTAAACACATAGCCAAAGAACTAATGTGAATGTTCTGTCAGGTAAGGATACCTAAGGAGATTTTGACAGATCAAGGAACTCCCTTCATGTCTAAGATTTTGAAAGAATTCTGCCAGTTGCTAAATGTTAAACACTAGTATATATCGGTTTATCATCCCCAAACAGACGGCCTGATAGAAAGGTTTAACAAAACTATAAAAACATTCTAAAAAGAGCTATATCCAAGGATGGGAAGGACTGGGATCTTTTACTGTCCTATTTATTGTTTGCTGTGTGAGAGGTGCCCCAGGCGTCCACGGGGTTCTCGCCATATGAACTGTTATATGGCAGAGATCCCAGGGGGTTGCTTGACGTGGCCAAGGAGGCATGGGAGCAACAACCCACCCCGCATAAGAGTGTGATTGAACATGTCGCAAAAATGCAGGAAAGGGTGGAGACAGTTTTGCCACTTTTCCGGGATCATATGGTGGCGGCACAACTGGCTCAGAGCCGGCTTAATAACCGAGCGACTGGGGTAAGAAACTTTAATCCTGAGGACTGGGTACTGGTACTTGTGTCCATAGTGGACAGCAAGTTTCTTGCGAGGTGGCAGGGACCCTATGAGGTAATAGAGAAAGTGGGAACGGTAAATTATAAGGTACCTCAGCCGGGTCAGCTAAAACCGGAGCAGATCTACCATCTCAATTTGCTGAAGCCCTGTAATGTTAGGAAAGGTCTTTGGGGGGACCACCCACTGTGTGCGTTTCATGTGGAGAAGGCTCCCTCACCTCCAATGGTTTTGAGGGAGAAAGCCTCTGTCATATTAAGACTTGTGGACACTCGGTCCACTAAACAGGTTCAGGAGGGCCCGGAGTTCATTAGTCGGAATACGGATGTCTTCTCTGAACTCCCTGGGTGTACCTCCATAATCCAGCATGACATTGTCACTGAGCCCCAGGCCAAAGTCTGACTAAAGCCGTATCGGGTGCCTGAGGCTCGGCGACAAGCCGTCTCGGAGGAGGTAAAATTGATGCTGTGACTATGTGTCATTGAGGAGTCCTGAAGTGAGTGGGCTAGCCCGATAGTTCTAGTGCTGGGGAGGACATGTCGCCTGGTTTGGCAAGCCTTTGGAGCAGAAATGTTGCTTATTTGTACATATGGCAAATTAAAAGTTTATTCCCCTTTTTCATATTCTTACAGTGTGCTGCCTGCTTTTTTGCAATTAAATTTTTAGGTTACTGTGCAGTAACTTGCGGGCTGGCACCTGTCAACTGCATTTGTCTTTGCTTGTGCTGCCTCATCTTTTGTTTTTTTTTCTATTTCTTTACATAGAAATTAAATCACGATAATTTTATGCCAATAATTGTGCATAATATAAGAACAAGACAATTATAGTGTAGCATCGGCGTCTCTGCCTTCTTTCAGGCAGAGACGCCGTCCCTCTCATCTCCTCGCTCCCCGCTCTCCTTCCCAGCCTGCTGTGGGCGCTCGCAGCCCTGTAGCTTCGGCGTCTCTGCCTCCTGCCAGGCAGAGACGCCGTCCCTCTCACCACGCTCCCCACTCTCCTCAGCCTGCTGTCTGCGCGCGCAGTCCCCCGGGCACTGTGCTTAGGGCGTGTGCGCGCTCCCCCCCTCTTAAAGGGGCCGCGCGCGCCGTCCTAAGGAGTCCCCGGCCAATAGCCGAGGGTCCTCCCATATATGGGGCACCTCCTCCAAAATGGAGGTGCCCGAGCAAAGTTGTTGCACAGTTTCTGATCTCTGCTTCAGCCCTCAGGTCCCGCTGCTAGCCTGACTCCTCGTCCTGCCTGCCAGCCTGTTATCTGCCCGTTACCTAACGAGCCTGCCAGCCTGCTCACCTGGAGCGCTCACCTGTTACCTGCCTGTTACCTGCGTGTTACCTGCCCTGTCTGCCAGTCCGCTCACCTGGGAGCATCCACCTGTTACCTGCCCTGTCTGTCTGTCCGCTCACCTGGGAGCATCCGTCTGTTACCTGCAGAGTCCGTCAGCCCGCTCACCTGGGAGCCAGGGCCGGCGTCAGCACCCGGCGCACCCAGGCAAATGCCGGGGCCCTGAGCAGGCAGAGGGGCCCACTGGCGGTCGCGCACCCCGCTGGGCTATGGGCGGAGGAGAGCGGTGTCAGCGCCCGCCCTTCTCCGCCGCTTGCTCAGGGCCCCGGCAGCTGGATACTTACCTCTCCCCGTGCCTCCGCAGATCAGCTGTCTTCCTGCTCTGCGCTCCCTGTGACGTCTCAGGTCAGAGGGCGCGGTGACGTCTTTACACCGCGTCCTCCCCTGAGCCGTCACAGGGAGCGCTGAGCGGGAAGACGCCGACAACGCTGGAGTTCGGACCCGAGCTGCGGGCAGCGGGCAGCGGGCAGCAGGTAGCAGGTAGCAGAAGGGAGGTGAGTATTTGATTTTTTTTTTTTAATGTATGGAGGCATGGGGCAGTATAAAGAGAAGGGGGGGGCATCCTGCATGGGGCATTATAAAGAGAGGGGGGGACATCCTGCATGGGGCATTATAAAGAGGGGGGGGGCATCCTGCATGGGGCATTATAAAGAGGGGGGGTGACATCCTGCATGGGGCATTATAAGGTGGGGAACAGCCTGCATGGGGCATTATAAGGGGGGGGGCAGCCTGTATGGGGCATTATGTGGGGGGTAACAGCCTGCATGGAGCATTAAAAGGGGGGGGCCTGTATGGGGCATTATGTGGGGGGTAACAGCCTGCATGGAGCATTATAAGGGGGGGACAACCTGTATGGGGCATTATGTGGGGGGTAACAGCCTGCATGCAGCATTATATGGGGGCCAGTATCCTGTATGGAGCGTTATAAGGGGACCGGTATCCTGTATGGAGCGTTATAAGGGAACCGGTATCCTGTATGGAGCGTTATATGGGGGCCAGTATCCTGTATGGAGTTTTATAAGGGGACCAGTATCCTGTATGGTGCGTTATATGGGGGCCAGTATTCCGTATGGAGCCTTATATGGGGGCTAGTATTCTGTATGGAGCCTTATATGGGGGCCAGTGTTCCGCATGGAGCCTTATATGGGGGTCAGTATTCCGCATGGAGCCTTATATGGGGGCCAGTATTCCGTATGGAGCCTTATATGGGGGCCAGTATTCTGTGTGGAGCGATTCACCGGTTTCTGAGCTATTGTGGAATTTACAATAGATATCACTCATGTAATGTAAGAAGTGAAATCTTTGCATTGTAATATATATATATATATATATATATATATATATATATATATATATATATTTCTCCGCCGTATCTCTGCATCATGAATCGTGGTATGTGTTAAAGGGGCCCACTGACACTCTTTCGCCCGGGGCCCAGAAAAACCTGGAGCCGGCCCTGCTGGGAGCGCTCACCTGTTACCTGCTGTGTCTGTCGTACCGCTCACCTGGGAGCACCCGCCTGTTACCTGCTGTGTCCGTCAGCCCGCTCACCTGGGAGCGCCCACCTGTTACCTGCCTGTTACCTGCCTTGTCGGACTGCCTGCTCACCTGGGAGCGCCCGCCTGTTTCCTGCCAGCCTGCCTGGAGGCTCGGCCGTCACTTGCTGTGACCACCTGCCTGGTAAACCTAGAGACTACTACCTGCTCTGCTGTCACGTACCGTGACCACCTGTCAGCTACCAGAGACTTCTGCCTGCTTGCCGTGTCCATCCGTCATACCGGTCAGTCCCAGCCATCTGACCCGTGGGGGCCACCTGCTCTCTTACAAGGTTGTCCCCAGAGTAGCACCTGGTCCCTCAGCCCGGATCCTCCCTGGTCACGGTGTCGTTTGCTGCCGTGCGACCAGGGTCGGTTCGGGTTGATACTTAGTCACTCCCCTCTGGGTCCCTCCTTGCACCTCGGCACAGAGGTTCCACCACCCGGACCCGTAACATATAGTTCCCCAGAACCCAGTAATATTGAACCCTTGAGTGCCATCTTAAAACAAATAATGAATACTGAGTTATCCCTTAAAAAGTAAAAGTGTTCCAAATGTCCCAACCAAAAGTAATAATGCCACCTTTGTGCAACCCACTTTATAATCTAATATCTAATCTGGGCAACCAATTTCTCTACTCCCCAGCACAGAGTGGGCCAGCACAATTGGCACAATGCATAGACATCATTGCACCAACTGCTCCGGGACCCTGACATATTGTAGGCCTACAGCATCCTCCCAACTTTACCACAGGATCCAACTGTTTGGCCCAGTGACCCGAGGCACCCCCCCCTCCACCCCCATACAAAAGTCTGGGGCATGTGCACTGTTCCAAGTAATGCCCCAAAGTATTTTCTTTTTTTTTCTCTTTTTGAAATTTTAGTTCCCTAAGAATTTTGCATCTAGGGCAAACACATATGGCTCCCCTTATAAAACGCCAATACATGGGAAAAACTGTATGAAGGAAACATCCTATTCAGAGTAGTCAGTTAGTTAGATAGGGCATTTCCATTAACGAGGTAGGTGATACAGTAGACCAACCATTGGAAGAGTGTACATTTTCAATAATAAAGAAATTTTACAAAACTTTTAAACAAAACATCTATGAGAAAAAATTATGTGCCCATATTCATTTAAAATCCAGTAAGCACAGAGAATAAATTAGGCTTAACAAATGATTGGAAATCTTTGAGTAACTTGAGTAATTACAGCAATTTAGAGAACAGTTTTTCATGACTTGGACGGGACAGATGGAAGAGAAAAACCATGACCTGGCAAGACACATCTGCTTCAGTGAGGTGGCACAGAACCTCACTTCAAAGGCAGGTCAGTTGATTTGAGTAGGACAATATTAGCCCAGTCTTTGGAGACTATGACGTACAAGCTGAGCCCAAGCCAAAGTGTCACAGGCTCATTGAGTTTGACAAGCCCTGTTGAATTTCATTCAGTCTGTCAAACACCGTTAATGCTGTGTATTATGCCCAAAAGCTTATGCAATCCACCCAATGTTCTTACTTGCGTGCACAAGTCTGGTAAGTTAAATCAATGTAAAATTTCCATTAAATAAATGAGCTTCATTGTAATTTGCTTTTTCAATTGTCTTTATCCAATATTGAAAATCAAATTTTCGCCAACTTATTATCCATTTCTGTATGGTTTATCAGCCGTAACTTATGACTGCCAAGAACTAAGCTTTAGTATGATTAGACTTTATATAGGGCTCGTAGAAATATTTAGAATTTTGTCAAGGGAGATCGATTTTTGGTAGTAATATCTATGTCAATCCCTCTGAAAATTCAGTCCTCTATTCTCTTCCCACATGATAGAATTCACCAGTAATTTCATTGAGATATTTGACCTGAATAAAGAGGTAACATGTTCTACTTTCTATGTTCTTTTAGCTATCCTGGAAATAAGGACATATATACGAGACAAGCATCTTTCATACTATCCTGATTCCAACTGAAATAATATGAGTGAACAAAAATGTACAAAATGAAGGTGCAACTTTTCTAGACTACTACATTACAATCTTGTACTCTTTGAGGTCTCTTTGTAACATCAAGCACAATCCTTCAATTGGAAGCATTCACTACTGAGTGTTCTAAACAATAGCATTGTCCAACAAAAAAAAGTCAAGAAGAAAGCATTTCATCGTCATGTCCATCAAAAGCAATGTGAAGCAGATGTATCACCTGTCATACCTGTCAGTAATGCAAAACTTTTGGCTAATTTGGGGTCATCAACTCTCCATAGGGTTCTGTATAACATAGGTGAAATTGATCTAGCCCACTAGGCAACATGCTCCAGGAATTTATGAGGTGCTGCTTTTTTTACTAACACTGGGGCCTTCACAAAGACATATGCAAGATCTAGTAATTATTTATAGATGTAAAAAAAAAGCTAATACAGTACCTGAAAATCATAAGAACTACAAGCGTTTCAGTGTTAGGGTCCATGCACATGACCATAGTAAGGATTAATAGTACAATGTCCATAGAGTTCCAAGTACCCATACGTCCAATTTTCTAAGAAGGCTTTCTTATGGAAGAATACTTCTCTAGAATCAATGACCAAATAATATGGTGCCACTTAGAAACACCATAGAGTTGCACATGAAGGGCTGCGGCTCTGTAATTTGAAATTGTGAGGACTCTGTGCTATACAAGTTATGTGCAGGAACAGGGATGTATCTTTTGAAAATGGGGTGACAAGGCAAAATAGCTTCAAAGTTGAGGTGAAGTATATAAAAAGTAAATATATAATTATGATCATTATAGTGGATACAGTAAAGAGTCAGGAGACTAAGGACAAGATGTTACCGGATAAGGGAGAATGAAGGATCTTGGAAGACAAGTCCAAGTCAAGTTTTTAACTGTCTTTCAGCCAACTTACATATCAGAATAAATAGGTAACAGAATGAGGGGATATACTGTACTCACAACTATTGGAACAGTTTTTAGAACAGGCTAAAATGTGAACGCTGGGGAGATGATGGTTAGAGTAATCAAGAAAGGAAAGACCGATACTATAGATTAACTTGTCACTGGAATTTATATTTCACATTTTTCAGATTTACAGGCCTCTGAACTTATGATTTATTCTTCCTATCCAATACTATAAATTGTAGTAGAACAATGGATCTAGCATTGCAGAAAATATACAGTATTAATCATACTCCGTAGTCATGGTACCTCCTAAACTCACAGGTGAAATCTGTTCTCAGAAAGCAGTTGCAATAAGGTCCAGTATCCCAAAAGCGTATTAGATATCTGAATTCTCTAATAAATCCTCCAACTGATTCACTGCTAATACTTAACATTACCAACAGGTTAGGAATAAAGGAAGATAGAATCAGTGGTTTGTGACATACAGAGAAAGTAGAACATCAAAGTGGACTCTATGTTAAGGTGTAGGGTTTCACCCTCACGACAGAAGTGCTAGTATTTAATTCCCCCTTCACACTCATTCCCTCATTCCATGCCTCCCAAAAACAATCTCACAATAATTTAACAAAAATTGCAGTTTCTATCGTGAAAGGAGTCCTACTAAAATTCTTGATGGTGGAACCAAACTGCTGTCACTTTTCAGAAGCACCATAATAAAAGCATGGGCTACCACTATGTACAACTATGTCTACAGTTGCATAATTTGATGTCCATGCACTTTTAGACTTTTAAGAACACAGTAAACAAAATACAATTCAGTAAAGAAATACTCCAAAAGATTAAAATCATTAGGGCTTAGATTGTTGGATTATCTGATTTTAATAGTCACTCTTTGTTACAATGGTTCCCTAATGATAAGGCAATCACCAGTTGACCTTTTTCTGGTAAGAGCTGTGGGAAGCATCTTCTCTAACATGTGTCTTGGGTACCATGAGCTCTTGTTCCATCTTGTCCTCTCAGCATAGATCTCATCATACATTGGTACTGATGAGTATATGAACACGATAGCTCAAAAAATATTGAAAATGAAGATTGGGAGAGAATAATAAATGAAAAAACAGTAAACTCAGATCTCAACCATATATGATATATAAATTGAAAACCTACTGTGAGCGTTTAAGAAAGAGGCAAAGAGCTGGTTGGGCCTTAGTGGGTATTTGATCTCCACATTTTCCATGCACATGAAAGTTCAAATTCCTTCACTAAGCAAAAATGTATCATAAGACCTGTGCCAATCAGGAACTATTGCATTGCAACTAGGGATGTTATTAATAATGTAGAGAGCTATTTAAGAAATAAGACTTGTGTGTTGGTAAACTTTATACTAGTTTCTATTGTCCCATCCATATGTCTCTCAGCATTACAATTGTAGAAAAAAGAAACTTCTTAAAGTGAACTTGACAACTGATACATGGTGACCAATCTACGGCACTATCTATTAAACAATGGCTGTATGAGCACAACCAGGTATGTCTGACTCTGAAATTCTACAGCGTTTCAGAAAAAACATAATTTAAAAGCCACCGGAGATTGACCCGCCCAGGAGACAGGCAGTCCTGGTGGCTTTGCCCCGCCAGTACCTTGGAGCGCTAACGTAGAGAGAGACCTGTTGCTCCAGGGCAGTAGACGGGGAGAAGCCTCTGGATATGCACCTGGCTGACTAGTCTCCAGCTCAGCTTTTAAAGTATGTTTTTCTCTGAAACTCGCAGCATTTCAGACCTGACTGAGATCACACAGCCAGTGTCTGATACATGTTGCCCATGGATTGGGCACCCTGTATCAGTTGTCATGTTCCCTATAAAAATGACTTGTCTCTAGGTGAAAAGTGACACATTTTGCTCTCATTTCATTCCCACTGCTCCCCTGAGTATTTTGTTTTATTTTTCTTTTTAAAAATCTGCCATAAGGTTCCAAAGATATGGGCCTTTTTAATTAGTGCTGATTTTTATTGTCTACTCTTTACCAAGGGTACGTTGCTCACAGGGTAATAATGAAGAGCAGCCTAAAGACACACCCCAGAGGATCCTATGAGCCCTGCCCCCTCGGTAAAGGACATACAATTAGCATTAAATAAAAAGGCCCCAATCTCTGGAACCTTATGGTGAATTTTTAAAAAGAAGAAACAAAATACTCTGGGGAATAAGAGCAAAAACTGGCCACTTTTGACTTGCTGACAGCTCCTCGTTAAGTACATTCTATACTTTGTAATGAAATCATTTGTAATGAAATACGGTATATTTAGTCCTATATTTTCTATGTGCAGCTGACTTCATGTAAATGCATCTGAAGCCACTATAATGTATATGAAGATCATAATCAGCAACAGGTCTTACTGGAAACTTGATATAAAAATCTACCTATCTAGCTTTTTTACAATAGGAAAGTCCATAAACTGGAGCTTTCTACATGTTATTGTTTTACTGTATTAAAAGCGAAGGGTTTCTCGTCCTTCAAGCACAAACGCTTGTACACGCTGGAAACAATCTGCTTAAAACTCAGTCTTGTCTGACTTCCCCGGCTCTTAGTCTTGCACCTGTGCTTGAAAGTATCGTGATGATTTCATTGATAAAAACTGGACGTCTGTTCGCCCTAGTGTACAGCTAGCAAATCAATTTGATAAATCCCCTGTTAAGAGAGTGAAGGGACAGACAGACAGACAGCAAATGAGAGAGACAGATAAACACGGAGAGGAGAATTCTGCACCCCCTCTCTCTGGCTCTGCTCCCATGTCTATTTCAGCCAGAATTGCAGAACGTCAGCCAAGAAAAATGAAAAAAAAAAAAGAAAAAGAAAAAAGGAAACAAAACAAAATAAAATATTCCCCCTCCTCTCCCAATAATAAGGGGGGTGGGATGGGTCTGCTGGCACAGTTCGAATGACGTAGTGTCTCTTGCTGCCCCTCCCTCATTGGGGATGTGAGCTGAGCGGCGGGATAAAACCCAGCATGTGTGAGGGGACGGGGGCATTGTGAGACATGGAGAGCATACGGCCTGCCGCTCCACTTTGGAGCATCATCCTGCTTCTTGCCTTCTGCCAAACTTCTCTGCAAGGAGGTGAGTAACCATGCATACACCAGCACACTTCACTCACAGTCAGGGCCTAATGATTCAATATTCTTGAAATGTACTTGATGTGTTTTATGTATATTCTGCAATGTTTAACCTTATTTTTGACTTATTTGGGTTCACTAAATGCCCTCTATCACTTTAGCTATGTTTTATATTGGACGTCATATTCATATCACAATATTCATATCACACCATAGACACCATATCATATACACTACATCCACCTGTCTATGCTGCCACAATTTACAATGCTAGGTCAATAACATATATGGCTTATAGTAGACTATCATCAGTCAGCATTACACACAAGCAGGAAAGATACTGAACCCCATTTCGTTCCCATTCTTGATTTTGGAGCTGCTTAAATCTTAAACTTGGATTTCTGCAGTTCCCAGGTGCTTGTCAGATACAACTAAACTTCAGAACTAAGACCAAACACAGGGTGAAAGCCAGGGGCTCGACTTACAGAGTAACTAACACATGTGAATTCATTCAGTTTACATACGAAACAAATATTCATAGGTCATGTGTAAAGAAGCCAAAAGAAAGTGGGTCCCTGGAAACCAGACACACCACTTCTTACATTTGTTAAGGTGGGCAAAAATACCTATCAGGGGTCCCGTTTTCTGGGCTAGAACATTGGGCCCTTGTGTTTAACCTTTTTGCTACCATAATATGCCTTGATACAAATAGATAATAATATAAAATGACAATACAGATATAGGGAACAAAGTAATACACATATGTGATTTATCTCTTAGTGGTGTGGTAGGTCATCATGACTAGGCTACAGTCACATGTTCAGTATTTGGTCAGTATTTTACATCAGTGTTTGTAAGCCAAAACCAGGAGTGGAAAAGTATAATAGAAACAAGTCACCACTTCTGTATTTATCACCCACTCCTGGTTTTGGCTTACACATACTGATGTAAAAAACTCACCAAATACTGATAGTGTGACCATAGCCTAACTGTGTTAGTTGTGCAGCTGGTTTATCTGCAGTGCTATGCAAAACCTCAGGTATTCATATCCATTCCCTTCCTTTATATACTCTCCCATCCCATGGTTGAACTTGATGGACAAGTGTCTTTTTTTCAATCTTACTATCTGTAGACACTTATCACTGCTCAGCTCTGCCACATTGGTGTCTTTCTTTATCAGTGAGCAACATACATGAAGCTAAACCTTCTACTTATCATTTTATCACAGAAGAACAATTCTTTAAATATGATCTATAGATGGCACATACCTGCTTAGGATCTTCTGAAGACAGGGACCTTCTTCTTGGGTATCTCACAAGCAGTATATACTTTTCTATGCAGTTTAGAACTTTTTCAAGCATCAGTCTTTGGCTTTAATTCTCTCCAGGAAACCTAATGTCATTAATGTCCATTCTTGTAGCAGTATGCATGCACAGGGATAGAGCTGTACTCTGGATACTACAGCACTGATAGAGGGCTGGGTCTCCTTCCACAGAGGAAACAAGTGTCTGAATTGCTGCCAAATTTTTATGGACCATAAGTGCTCTGGAAAGAGAATTTCACAGAGATTTGCAGCTGAATGTCTTGCGTACTGCAGAAAGCAGAGTACATAATGGGGGTTAAACTATACATTCACACTAATTGGAAATGATGTAGACTATATACATGTCATTATTACATATAAACACATTTCTAGTTATGGAAAGGCTTATTTTACAGGTCTAGATTGCAGGGAAACCCGGCATATTCCTTACAGCACTGCTGTCATGCTTCACCCCATGATACATTTAACTAGGAGTTTAGGTTTAGCTTCAGTTGTGCAGAATGTTAGGTCGGTGCCACAATCCTACAATACTGGTATACACTTGTGTTCCTTACCAAATGTTATACATTCAATTATTCTCGGTTACCTGTGATTTCTGGGTAACATGCCTGTGAAGGAAAATATACATTTTAATTCAAATTTAAAATACATGTTAATGAAAATACATTTAAAATACATTTTAATTAAAATTTAGATAATGTCCCAATGGTCAAGAAATGGGGTCAGATATCTTGGGCATTATTCTGGGCAGTCTCTAGCATATATTTACAGGGACACTAATGGTGTTTCATAGATTTATTAGTTGTAACATATATGATAATAGGGACTTCTCGTCACAATCATCATTGTTATCATTATGGATTCATATCAGGAATAAACTATATGGCCAGAAAAGAGAGATGAGTCTGAATGTCTGCTTTTAGAGTTCTGTATACTTTATATTGGTTAGTATCTCAGATGCAGGGGCTTAACTAGGGAGAGTCTGTTGAGGCATGGACCCTAGGTGCCACATGGCTGCCAACTATCTATTTTGCATTGACCAGTGCTAGATACTGAGCCAGGGCACTGGAATCTTTGGGAAACTCAGCTCTGACAAGTATTCAACTTGTAGTCTCGATCCATGATAAACTGTATGAAACATACATTATGCAGGTGATTGATAAAGATTATAGAAGATCTAGCTGAAATTTAGTTCAAAATTATAAATGGCATAAGTAAATCTTATTCTTATGTAATGATTTGAGTACTTATGCCTAAGAACATTTACCGTGTATGTCCTATGTACAGAATGCATATGGTAAATGCATTAGCTCAAATATGCATGTCATTCACTGTCCAGAGTTAGGTAAAATGACTATTGCACAATCAATTCATTGATGTCCATGTTTTAGAATAAACGTGTTTGGAATAATCTAGATTCTAGCTTCTCAAGGTATACCCCAATTGAGATGTCATCATACCTTTGGGGGCACTTTGATATAATTTATTAGTGCATTTTATATTGATTGTCAATCATTTCCCATCTCTGAATACTGTGAAAGGTAAGTGAAGAGCAGTGAAGCATGATGTGTACTATGTCCCATCGGCATGTTCATAGTCATGCACAATACACTACATTACAACTACCTGTACTAAATGTTAGCAGCACTATACAATATACTCAATATTCTGCATGTGAGCACGTTCTGCATGCCCCCAAGAGATTTTATATAACTTGCATTGTGTGCCTAAGTATTAGCTGCGACTAGAAGAACATGTTGTATTAAGGTTCTCTATATCCTTGTTATTCCTAAATTCAGATGAAATCCACATTCTAGGAGAACTGTCGTGGAGATCTGTTTCTCCAGATATTCCAGATGTTTTCTGTCAAGGGAAGCAAAAGCTTTAACTTGCAAGTGAAAGCTGACACATTCACATCTGACACGAAGGCAAAGGCTGTTAACACCTTCCTGCCAGCAATGACCTTCTTACCAAGTAACCTTCTCATTGCCACATTGCAATGGACCCCAGATTGCCCCACTACTTTAAATAAGTCAATGTCTCAGGGATAGATTTTAAATGTTTTAGGTTTGCTTGAAAAGTGAATTGTTTTCTGGCAAAAGTTGAGTTAATACAACAATGTTTTCAGGCATCTTGAACGCAAGAACAACATCCTGTAAGTTTGTCTATTATACTTGCAATTAAGCAAAGCTATACGACATGCAATAATGAACTGGATATGTATAGGATTAAGCGGCCACTGCTCAGCAGATGTGTCCCCCTTGACTTTATAGTTGTGTACAGTTGCTTAACAATCGCATACGTAATATCAAGCTTAGACCGCTATCCGTAGGCAGGTTTTTGGAAGGAACGAAGCACAAATAGCAACAAAGAAACAATAACAGATGTGATTTCATGGATCTCTTACAATTGTTCTACATTTGTTTACAGTTTAGGAATCATCAGAAAATCCATGTTAAGTGATTAGACCAGAAATGATGAAGCCAGGGCATTGTGGGAGTGAAGTTTAATTGATCTTCCTAAAATGTCATCTCACTTAGCGTTGAATTATCATGTACCGTCGCTAAGGAAATACAATTACAACAGGCTTTTGGTCACTGAAAGAAATTGCAGTAGGTTGCGCAGAAGTAAACCCTCATATAATGGCTGCTAGCCAGCTCTAAATGGGCCATTTCCACTGTTAAAGGAGCCTCAATGATGATGAACACTTGGATAATAGAAGGATATAGAAACATTCAATGTGCACACGACCTAAGATTCATAACTATTACAACTCCATGGCCTATTTTCTTCAGGGTTCAGCTGCAGGGGGTTGGATATTTTGCACTTGCACCCATTCCCCAGTGCCTGTGGAAATCCAAAGGCCCCTCTGCCAAGATTGTGTTGTACATGCCACACTGTAGGTGGCGCTATTGGAATTATCATTAGAGCCCAGGAGCTTAAGGGTACCCCTCTCCCGCTGATATTGGTGGTGGCAAAGCGTCAGATCACATTCATGGTTACTTGGTATCAGTAGCATAACTTGAAGTTTGTGGGCCCCAATTCAAAATCCCAAGAGGGCCACCAACTATCACTGGTCTTTTTCTATGGGGCAAAGGAACCTTTGGGGCTCCTCTTGTCTCCAGGGCCTGGGTGCAATTGAAACCTCTGCACCTATTATAGCTACACCCCTGCTGTCTTTTCCTGGGCCCTACTGAATTCCCTGTAGTTTTGCATATCAGGATGCAAAAAAAATATGTATTACCACTGGGTGGCGCTATCTCACTGTTTTATATTGGAGACATGACCTATGAAGTATGATGTCATAGTGGATAAGGACACAGGATGTCATTGGCAGATATAGCTTTTGCCCTGGGACCAAGCATTATGCTTACCCTGGCTTACTTTTTAACTGCACTTTTGCCTCTAGCAGTTATTGTTCACTTAATAACAGATACTTACAGTATAATACAACCATAAACAAATTCTCTGAAATGTCAAAGATGCTGCCCAGATATTTCTATGTATTACTGCTTCAGACTCCCTTCAGACTAAATTGGACGCTAAAGTAACATAATTACAAAAGGAAATTATCCTCATTGAAACCTATACAATTTTAGACTGTTGACAGCTCTGGTCCATGCTTGCACCAGATTTGGGTCCAGCAGACTCTGATACATGATACTTCTCCCAGTTGTGCTCTTAAAAATATTTCAGACATATTCTTTCCAGAAGATAGAATTAGGTTTGGCAAGGCATTGTTTCTTTAACATAAAAGGAAATAATATGCGAAAAAAGCTAATAGAAGACAAAACATTCTTTTTGGTTCACCTTAAAAGTTTTACCTTGCCTCAAGATTTTTTAGCTCCAGCCGTGTAACAATAGGTAATGCTTAATCTTTTCCTAAGCTCCAAAAAAACTGTCTATGTTCCTCTATTGTTCAACCCAAAAGCTGGGGACGTATATCATACAGTATATTCTCTCTGCAAGTGAATCGTATCGATTATGTTAATTTAACTCTGCTCCAAGTTTGAGCAGAGTGTCAGCTTAATGTGATACGATTCTCTCACATGCAAGAATCCGAGCACAGGTTTGGAGAAGATGGAGAACTTAATTTCTCCATCTTCTCCATTGTCTGAGTCTGCGGAAATCAGAGACTCAGCCAAGTAAGATAAGATAAGATATACTTTATTTATCCCGTAGGAAATTGCGGTATCACAGCAGCAGAACACAGATCTCGAACATGACACATATGATAACATAACATTTGGAATACTTTAGACATTGCTTTTCAGACATTTGTTAAACACCCCCATAGCTGTTGGAACAAACGATCTCCTGTATTTTTCCTTTTTACACCTTAGTTGTATTAGGCGATTGCTGAATGTGCTCTTCTGTTTCGCAAACAGTTCATAAAGCGGGTGTGTGTTGTTGCCCATTATAGCTCTGCACTTCTTCTTAATCCTATCCTCTACCACCTCTTCAAAAGTCCCAAGCTGTAGGCCCACCGTCGCGCTAGCCTTCTTTATAAGTTTGTTGAGCTTGTTGGCGTCAGCAACACGCACACTGTTACCCCAGCAAATTATTGCCGCAAAGGTGGCACTAGCCACAATGGATTGGTAGAACACCTCAAGCATTTTGCCACACACATTAAAAGACCTTAACTTCCTTAGGAAGTACAATCTACTCATCCCCTTCTTGTAGACCTTCTCCACGTGGCACTTCCAGTCTAGCTTGCTATCCAGGTAAACCCCCAAATATTTGAAACTGTCCACCATCTCCACATCCTGACCGTCAATGGTAACAGGTAGGCATACCTTCTTGCACCTTCCATAGCTCATCACCAACTCCCTGGTTTTCTTAACATTTAGTTCTAGATGGTTAGCCTGGCACCATACTACAAAGTCCGCAACCACCCTTCTATATTCCTCTTCATCCTGGTCCTTCCCAATACCGCCAACTATCACAGAGTCATCCGAGTACTTCTGGAGGTAACAACGGTCTGATTTATACTGAAAGTCAGCTGTGTACAATGTAAAGAGGAATGGCGACAGCACTGTTCCCTGCGGGGCTCCGACACTGCTCAGTACACTATCTGATGTAGCCGTCCCCCACCTAACAAACTGTGGCCTATCCGACAGGTAGTCAATTATCCAATTCACAAGTCCCTCATCCACCGCCATTTTAATCAACTTTCCACGCAGTAAGAGTGGCTGTAATGTGTTGAACGCACTAGAGAAATCAAAGAACAAAGCACGCACTGTGGTTCCATCATTGTCCAAAAAGGAATGTACTGTTTGTAGCAGAGACGCTACAGCATCGTCCACCCCCAGTCCCTGCCGGTACGCAAACTGAAGAGCATCAGTATGCGCCATCACCCTCGGACACAAGTGAGCAAGTACTATTCTCTCCAAGGACTTCATCGCATGCGATGTTAAGGCCACCGGTCTATAGTCCCCCGGGGAAGCCGGGAAGGCAGTCTTGGGAACCGGCACCAGGCAGGAAGTCTTCCATAGCACTGGTACTCTCTTTGATTGTAAGCTCTGGTTAAAGAGATGCTGGAAGACAGTACACAACTCATTTGCACACACTCTGAGGACACGTGGACTGAGACCGTCAGGCCCTGCTGCTTTGCCAATGGCCAGCTTACTAAACTGGTCCCTCACGTCATTTTTGGAGACCGAGAAATGATCTATTTCACCCCCTGTTAATTTAGCTAGTTGTTCCCCGGCCTCCTCCCCCTTCCCTGCTGCTACCGCACCTTTATTGCTGAATCTATTGAAGAACTCATTCATTTCATTAGCCATTCTAAGTCCACCACCCACCTGCTCCGACCTTGCCTTAAACCCAGTCACTAGCTTCATTCCAGCCCACACCTCTCTGGAGCTTTTTCGTGCAAATTGATTTTCTAATTTAACTCTGAATGCCTCACGGGCAATCTTAATTTTCCCCTTTAGGTCTCGCTGTATAATTTTCAATTAAGTGCAGTCTGTTTTTTTACATGAACCCATAAACTTGTATGCAGCGTGTCATTATTTTAGCAGATCGACTCGCGGCATGCTGTGATTTTTATTCTCATGCCAAATTGACATGAGAAAAAAAAACACAGATCTGCACTGCCCCATAGTATAACATTGGTCCGAGTGCTATCCGACAAAACATCGGATGGCACTTGTCCGAAGCATAAGCTCGTGTGAACAAGCCCAAAGACAGCATTTTTCATCTTCTGGCCTATATTTGATGTCTCTATACCTGTAGAATTTGTTCTGCTCAGCAGAGGGGAACACACACATCAGGGGGCCTGGTGTAAGAATAGTATATAGGCCCTTAGCTTTTCCATTGCTAATTGGAAAGCTAGCAATTATGCACCTCAGTTGTGACTGTCTAGGAAACCCTCCCTCATCACTGCGCAAATATACTATGAAATTGTTTGCTACAAAATCATTAGCTCAGCCGCCATGCATTTCATGTAACAGACAGTAGGGGGAACCACGAAGTTGTTTGCCAGTAGACCCCTTGTACTTTTGCACCAGTTGTTCGTGGTCATATATGCCCATTTGACCGAGAATGCCAATAACTGTGTAGGTAATTATTGTTATAATTATTATATAGAGTGTATGTTAGGTTTTGTCTAAAAGGGTTGAATATTAGTCTTTACAATGTAAATGAGTCAATAGATTATGAGATTATATAGGAAGAATGACAATGTGACAATGCTTCTGTTTATTAGTATCATTCATACTTTTCATATCGTGCCAAATATGTGGATGAAAATTTACTAATAAAATAAAATTTCTAATCTAATACACTTTAGATTAAAAGGAACCTGTCACATTGTACATGCAATCTGATCTGTGGACAGCAAGTTATAGAGAAATCGAAGCTGAGCAAAATGATGTATAAATTGATTGGCAAAGATTCAACATAACTTATATTTTAATCATTGGATTTCTCTGGTGCTTGTATGGTATATGAGTCCAGTGGACGGTTCATCCTAAATGATCGTAGTTCCAACATCGCCATGCATATTTTAATCCATATTGCTGGTTGTAAACATTCTACCTGACCAGACATGTTCAGTGACAGCGGGCGATGAACAAATGACCCTTCTGGGAATATTGTTTCAACAAAAGATCGCTCATGGAAGCAAAATCTTTCTTTAAACTAAAAATCTTTTGTACAACTTTTGGCCGGAATAATAAAATTCAGTCAACTTATTTTAAAATGTCTATTAATGTCGAACTAATGATTGATTTGGATGAAACCTTTATTCTTATCTACTTTAAACTGATTTGCATGAGAGCCTTAAAGAGGGTTTCCAGGCTCAGAAGAAAAGTCTGCACATACTGTCACGATTCTCCTGTATTTCCTGTATTGAGAAGAAGGTCATGGGTAAACTAGGTCATGGATCATCTAGGTTCTCATGAGCTTCTCTCAACTGCGGGTCTAAGGGGTAACTTTTTTTATGGTGGAGAGTGCCAAATTGGCGTAGGAAGACTTTTAGGCATGTAAATATCCTCTTTAAAGAAGAATAGTCCAGGGACTCTAGTGCCACCTATTGGAGGTCACAATCCTAAAAAAATCTTTAAAGACTTCTTATCTCTTAAAAGAACATTGAGAGAAGCACATAAGAGTCTAGTCAGCATATGATCACAACTATGCAACCGCATATGCAGTCATGTGACCACCCAATCTTACAGGGAATACAGGGGAATTGTGAGAGTGTGCTCATTGGACACTGTCATGATTTGGTAGTCTGAAGTCAAGGGGAGTGACTGCAGACTTTTCTTCTCAAAATGGAAAACCTCTTTAAGACTGAAGTCAACCTCAAGATGTATTTTAGTGATAATAATAATTTTATTTATATATCGCCAACATATTCCGCTGCACTTTACAATTAAACGAGGACATGTACAGAAAATAAAGACAATGCAAAGTAACACATAGTTCAACAGTTAGAGGAGGAGTGAGGGCTCTGCTCGCAAGCTTACAATCTAAAAGGAAATCGTGGGACACAAAAGATAAAAAGTGCTTGTCATGTATGGTCCAGCCATAAATACAATAAATAGGGAATTTCAAATAAGCAAACATGATCCCGTCATCAGCCAATATCTGTCTAAGCACAGTTACCAAGTGCTATTGGGTGCATTGGGGATGTGGACACAGATGATAGGAAGGACCAGATTCTGAGTAAAATTTAGAAAGAGGGAACAGGGGAAAGTTAGGTGAGTTAATTGAGGTTATAGGTGATGTGTTTTTAAAGCATGCTTAAAAACGTGAGGCTAAGTATTAGTTGGATCACCCAGGGTAGTGCATTCCAGAAAACTGGCGCAGCACAAGAAAAGTCTTGGAGGTGGAATTGGGAGGTTCGGATTATGGAGGATGATAGTTTTAGATCAATTACAGAGCAGAGAGCACTGGTAGGGTCATAGACAAAGATGAGGGAGGAGATATAGGGTGGTGCAGAACTGAGAAGAGCTTTTAGGTGAGAGTGGTAAGTTTGTATTGTATTTTATAGTGAATGGGCAGCCAGTGCGATGGCTGACAAGTAATCAAAAGATCACCTTTAGATGTAAGAGTTTACTCTCACTGACTCCAGTTGTTCATTTTAGAATGTTAGAACTTTTTACACAAAGCTGTGGGCAGGAATAAGTGTAAAGGCCCACATTCACATTAGACTAAAGTCGGCCACTGATATTAACAAGAACAGTTAACAGTCCAAACCCAAAATTGTGACCCTTTAATATGATTGCATGGTAAAAAAGGAGACATAAGATGCTGAATGGGGAGTGGCTTGGTAAAAATAGGGTCCAGTGTTTATCTTAAAGGGAGTCTATCCAATTGTTTATGACTACTAAACTTTTAACAGTGCTGGGTAGGTATAGGCTCTGAACACAGTGATGCAACCTAATGGTGGAACCATTAATCAAAGTCAAGGAGAAGATGCTGGGCAAGGTTTACTGTGGAGCACTGGAGCACTTGCTGGGATTGGCACTATGTTGGCAGATCATTTGAGTAAGCTATTAGTTATTTTTTCACGGCACTACTAAGTATTTTTTTGCTCTCTACTTGGCACGGCTATAGGCTTCGTAACCAAAAAGTGTTGGACAGACTACTTTTAAATTTTTGCAAGATACAGGGTGAGATTAGGTCAGTTTCAAAGCAGCCGTTGCAAAGTTATATAGCTAACAACTTGCAAGCAAGGCCTCCTTGCCTAGGAGCCTGGCAACCTCTGAGGTGGCTGAATGAGCAATGAGCTGTACACAGTGGCATTAAGAATCCCTTTGTTCTTGAGAAAGGTGTCGTAATTTAATAAGGGTTAAATTGCAAAGTAGCTTGTTTTTACAGGGACAGTTGCATTTTTTTCCCACATTTAATAAAATGAGACAATCCCTTTATCTAAATACATTGTCACATTCCACTGGGACTGACCTCTAAAAACTGTAACTATAGTAGTTATTGTTACTCATAGCAACCAATCACAGCGAAGCTTTCATTTTTCCACAATAGTTTAAGAATTGAAACCTGCAATGTGACTGGTTGCTACGGGCGACAGACCATTTTACAGCTATATAACTTTGATATAGCTGCTTTGTTCATAGCTAAAAAACAAAAACTGGCTAAATTGTGCCAGTCACAGTGTCCTGTGGACATACTGGAGATTGGCACCGGAGATCGCTATTGGGCTCATGCCTGCTGATAGACCACTGTGTAGATCTTCCTGGAACTCCATTGACACACCTAATTTATGTTAACAGCTAGTTTAACCTTTCATTAACTATTAAAGCACATTTAAACAGTGATTAAATCCATATAGAATATTGGTCTGTAGGGACCCTCTAAATCCCGTTCCACCAGGGTTTCCTTATTTCATCTGTTTTTCCTTGCACTTGATTCCTGCATAAAAGGCTCAGGAGTAAATGACTTACATGTGTGCGGACAGTGTGATGTACGGTAACCTCCCAGTAACCCTTGTATGGCAAACACGCTGAAATATTTAGCATGTGCTTGTATGGCAGGTAGGCAGTATAGAGGGGGATCCCACTCATTTACCTCATGTTACAGAAAGGAAGTTACTCTCTATGAGCGACACTTGTATGTACACTACATGTTTTTAGAGCTTTATGTTTGGGTAGGATTTCATGACACTGACTCTCCACATTTTCAAGTACAATGTGCAATTCATCTAAATACAGAGCTTATTTTATCCTCACTATAATTATAGTCTTTGATGCACTTAAAGGGAACCTGGCAGCTGGTTCATGCTGCACAAACCATGGCCAGCCTGAACATGAAGAGCCTGGCTAAACGATTGCAGACAGATATCATTTTCTCTAGCACGCTCTGGCCGGAGAGATTGAAGATCCAGCTGGGACCATAGGCAGAGATAAAGATGGTCAAACTAGTTCCCTATCTGCTACAGTTTATTGACAGGTCTCTTTCACTAAGTACACACATAGGAGACCTGTCAATCACCTGACACAGCGTGGGGAAGAGCCATCAGGGGGCAGTGCTGGATTAGTGTTGTCTCTGCCTATGGTCTCCTACTAGATCTTAAAACTATATTTTATAAGAAAGTCCAGACCATTGCAGAGAAAAATACAATTATGCTCCCAGCCTGTGATTCGGGCTGCTTGTGGTTCAGGCAGCATTAATCGAGTGACGGGTTCATGTTAAAGGGGTTCGCCGGCCTTAGGCTATAAGTCTACAGTCACTTTATGTGACTTCAGACTTATGAATCATCACATTGTCCGCACTGTGCACTGTAAGGGTTTTCAGGTGCTGGTGCATGACCGCAAGTATGTGATTTGCATATGAAATGACCCAGAAGGGGCCATTACAAATATTTAGGCATGCAGTGGAATAATTCATGCTTTGATGTATTGCCTGACGTCATTCTGTCAGATTAAATGTAAATTGTTGCTCTGTAATACCACTGGAGACCAGCAGGTGGCGGTATAAGGGTCGGCAAGAGACTGTATTGGAGGATGTCCGATCAACATGATCTGTAGTCTCGTCACTATGGTAACCCGAGAGAGTTGACAGTTGGCAGTTGGAGAGAGTCAGGCCCGACTAGGTGAGGAGTAGGGTACAAGGACCGCTAGGACTGAGGACCTTGCCAGACAGTCTTTTCAGAGATCTGACAACCAAGTGCAGAAAAGAGAAGAAATATAAAGGCACATTCCTGCCTTATGCAGAAAATCTAAATACAAAACTCAAACAGGTCTGGACGCTGGCGAGAAGCACTCAGCATCCTGCCGCTATAGAAGGTAGTTCAAGACACCAAGGGTATAACCCAAAAGACCCTACAGTTACAGAGCCCATTGCAGCAAGGCCAAACCTCAGTTATAGATTTGCCATAGCAGAGTATCAGTCCCGTTGCCATCCAGCCGTGACCTGTATGGAAATCCAGTTTTGCGACTAAATTTTGAAGAATCTGTGAATAATTGATCTATTATCCAGTAAACCATTTGAACTGTTCATACCAAGGTCTGCCTTCTACCTACCTCAAAATTCTCTAGATGTACCCGAGGAACGGGTCTTGAACCAGGTAGGAGTACTGTGACACCCCAAATGCACCACACCGCAGAATAGCCAAACCACCGCTCGTCACCTACATCTGGGCCTAATAGTAACTCCAAGTCCTACTACTCGGGTGTGGAATACATTACCTCTGAAATTGTTGGCGTCACGAACAGGATTTTTACTTCTGTGCCTTATGGTCACCTTGGGCTGAATTGACCGGACTTGTCTTAAAAGGACTTTATTTGCTTGAGAAAAGGGGAAGAACCTGCCACCACGGGTGCTTTAGCTTGCACCAGGCATGTTACACATACATGATAGTGCAGCCTAGTTGGAATATGGCTGTAAGTATACAAATTGCTCCCGGCACCGGATAATCTTCACAGGGCGATGTGAGGATTCACAAGTCTGCAGTCACATAGAGTAACTGCAGTCTTGCAGTCTAAGGCTGGACAAGGTGTATTTGTACTTGAAAATTACTGTAAATGAGCATTCCCAGGTACAATAATTTCTCAAAATGTTTGCAATCTAGAAAGGTTGCTAGTCACTCAACAAATGAGCAGCGCATCATCCTGTGCAAGCACGACTTGTGCTGCTGAGAACAATGGTGGCCTATGCAAACTAAATGTTACATTACAGATCGTTCGCTGCACATCTTAAGCATAGTCTATCTAAACAGGCTTTTAAACGACCGCCAACCAGCAAACATGTTGCTGATCGGCAGTCGTTTAACACCGCACATCACCTGGTGTAAGGCTGGGTGCCCACATAGCGTTTTTCAAGCGTTTATGCTGCGGAATTTCCGCAGCATAAACGCTTGTGAAACGCTAGGTAATCCGCACCCCTTGGTCCCCAAGGGGATTCCGCATGTTCTATGCACATGCTGCGGATTTTTCCGCAGCGTTTATGCTGCGTACAAAAATCCGCAGCATGTCATTTAATTTTGCGGAAGCGCAGCGGAACTCCCGCCATTGACTTGCATTGAGACGCATAGAAACCGCGACTCTACATTTGTACAAGCGGCTTCTATGCGTCTCTATGTGCGGATGGTACCCAGTTCTGGAGGAGAGGAGACTCTCATCCAGACCTGGCTACCATTCTACCTGTAAAAAAAGAATAAAATAACAAATAAAGTTTATACTCACCTTTCTGAAGGCTTCTCTCTAAATGCCGGCATCGCTTGAGGACCTGCGGTGACGTCACAGTTATGTGACCGCAGGCCCTTCACCGCTCTGTCTCACGATATGCCGGAATCCAGGAAGCAGAGAGGAACGAGCGCTGCTGCACACACCGGGGCCTCGGGGGTGAGTATAGCTTTATTTGTTTTAATTTTTACGGTTCACACTATATAAATCCATGCTGTTTGCATGGATTTATACAGTGTGACCTAGTTGTCAAGCACTTTCCAAGTGATGCTATCGCCTAGAAAGCACTTGTCAATCTGCATGCGGAAACGCATGTGAATCCGCATGTGGATCCGCATGTATTCTGCAGGAAAAACGCATGCACAATCTGCATGCATTTTTTTCTGCCAGGGAGATGCAGAAATGCTGCAGAAATTTTCGGCTTCATTTCTGCATCGTGGGCACATAGCCTTAATGCATCTTTAAAAATGTTGGGAAGAGCTTGAACTGATCGATAGCAGCCAACCTGAACAGGCCGAGCTGTAAATGGACAGAGCAGACATCTTAGCCTTTGATATATGGTTCTAGTCACTGATCATTACTCTGTTCCATGAAAGCAGATTTACGGAGCAGTGGGAATTACTGAACCACTTGAGTCCCTTTGTTTATTGCCAATCTGGACACATATGCTTTTGTGAAAACAAAGTCTTTGCCAGCTGTGTAAGTGATTTTAACATTGTGGCAATTAATACGACAGAATATTGGTCCTGTGGTAGAATTTCAGCTTGGGCACTGATAACACAAGCTGTGATTGAGGGTATTTCTATGTTATGTTGGAAAGAACACAAATTGTTGGGGACTTAAAGCCAATAGTTAATGTGCTATTTGATATGTTAATAACAAGTTGTGCAAAGTTCATATTAAACAATAGTGCTCCAATGAATTACCGAAAAAGCATAGTAAGTAACCACTCGAGGCCTATGGGAGTTTTCAATTACTAACTGGTACATAGTGACATTAGCACTTTCACCCCTTGTTGTTAAAATGTACATTTAAATACCAAGCTATTTTTTTGTAAAGTTCCTCTCCCACACAAAGAGATTAGCTTTACCTTATTTTATGTATGCACTTGTTTCTTTTTATTACATCGTCACTATTAATGCATCAAAACATCATTTGAGATGTTGGAGAGCACACAGGATAAGTCCAAAAAGTATGTGTTTAAATCTCCCAGTCTGAAGTGTCTTGTTAAATGACCCTATATTTAGAAAGCCTGGCCAGACGATTAATTTTCCATGGATACTCTTTGTGACTCGGGGTTTTTAGATCTATACTTGATTTATTATGCTGAAAGTAAATAGACTGTAGTTTAGTCTGAGCAAATTTCCACAACACATAAAACTGAACTAGTCCCAAACTGTTATACTAAAGGACTCTAGATTAAAGCTGGGAAGAAATCCATTTAATTTCATGCACTACCATAGGAAAAAGAACAATTAGAACAAAACAATATCCCAAAATAGTTTTCTGCTAAAGAGATAGACTCCTCATAAATGTTGGCTGAGCAGAAAATGTAATTTGGTCTATAATCCTATGCCCTTAGCAGTGACACATCATACATGTATCTTTCATAATAAGATCATCTGACGTCTCTCAGTCTGCTGGGCAGAAATTTCATACAATAATGTAACTAATTAGGAATGAGGTTGTCAACCACAGCAGATTCTCAGATGAATATATGCACCTTCCTAATTAATCCATTAACAGTGGCATAACTAATGGACCCCATACACATTATACTAATGACGGCTGAACTCGCCGATATCGTCAGGATTGGCCGGCGGTGTAATGCGTATGGGGACGCCAGTCGACTGAAGGTCTGGAAAGATGACGATTGCATTTATCCGATTTTGAACTGCGAATCACATTGTTCTCCCTGAGATGAGTGTCAGCTGATGAGTCAGTCGGCCGCTCTCTCATAGAGAACACAGGAGCACTCGGTCTAGCGAGCACTCCTGTGTATGATGAGAGTATCGGTTGAAATGACTGTTGGCCAAACGATTGGCTGAAACATCATTCGGTCATTTAATGTGTATGGCTAGCCTAGCAGTAAAAGGTTTGGGTAGCACTAGCTATATCTATTTTATATTTTGGATATTTTGCCTTAAATTATTAATTCCCCTATGTCCTGTTTCTCTTTTGGAAAACTTCTACCACAGATATACTGTAGTTTAAAATAAAACAATTGAGTATTGGTCACCCTCCCCAAGTAGATGCCATGAGCCGCAGAGCTCAGTGATTGCCTGCAGCAATGTCAGTGTCATCGCTGCAGCCAAACAGAGACCAGAACAGCAGTGAAAAGTCGGCGCTGGACACAGAAAGGGTAAGTAATACTGAGTGTGGTTTTTTTATAACTATACAAGCGTATGGCAGAAAGTGTGCTAAAAAAGGACAACCCCTTCAACTACATTCTTACATGCTTAAAGCTTATTGGCTTGTAAGGAATTAACATACAAACTAAAGGGGTTGGTTGCTTTAGGTATCATTACAAATATGTGGGAATCCCTTAGTTAGCACAACCTTTTCCCCCAACCACATGCTGCTCCTGCTAAGAAAATGCAATCCACCGGATTCCTGAACTAATAGGACTTGCACCAGCACAACTGAGAGTTTGGTGGTAAGAAGACTGAATACTTTCATATGTGCTTAAAGGGGTTTTCCCATGAATAAAGTTGATTTTAATCAAGATTTTAATCAATCGATCTTGGAATAATAATAAGTTCCATAATTGGATGTGTTTTAAAAAATGTTCCTGTGCTGATATAATCTTATAAATGTTCCCCTGTGTAATGGCTGTGTATGACCGTGTAGAGAACATGGTCTGATCATACCACAGCTCCTGAGCAGGGGAAAAAGCAAAAGAGTATACAGACAGGACAGCAGGGAATCACAGCCAATTCTTTCTTTGAGGTAAAACATTGCTTAAAAACAGGCAGTGAAATGTTTTACCTCACTGAAAGAATCAGCTGTGATCTCCTGCTGTAATGTCTGTATACTCTTTTCCTGCCTCCCCTGCCCAGGAGATGTGGTATGATCAGATCATGTTCCTGCACGGTCAGACACAACCATTACACAGTACACAGCAGGGACACATTTATAAGATTATCTCAGCACAGGAACATTATTATTTAACACATCCAAATGTGGAAGTTATTTTTATTCCAAGATCTATTAATTAAAAAGTACATTGTTTGTGGGAAAACCCCTTTAAAACCCCTTACCGACCCAGGGCGTATTAGTACGCCCCAGGCCATCACCCCCGGTTCAGTGAGGGCTCCAGCGCTGAGCCCGCACTGAACCAGGCACATGTCAGCTGATTATTACAGCTGACATGTGCCCGCAACAGCCGCGGGTGGAATCGCGATCCACCCGCGGCTGTTAAGATGTTAAATGCCACTGTCAATCTCTGACAGCGGCATTTAACATTGCCGCACCGGAAGCGCGGCCTTAGCCCTGCCCTGGGTCTGCAGCAGACCCCAGTGGTTGTCATGTAAAGATTACTATGAGCACCACCTAGTGATCGGCGCTCATAGTGCAGGAGCATTTCTACTGCATACAGGGGATCTACTGGTCCCCTGTATGTAGCAGAGGCGATCGGACAGTTGCTGCTTCTAGTCTCCTATGAAGACTATAGAAGCATGCAAAAAGTTAAAAAAAAATGTTTTTAAAAATATTAAAAAAAAATTAAAAATATAAAAGTTTAAATCACTTCCCTTTTGCCCCATTCAAAATAAAATAATAAAAAATAAACCCTACATACACATATTTGGTATCGCCGCGTTCAGAATCGCCCAATCTATCAACATAAAAAAAATTAATCCGATCCGTAAACTGCGTAATGAGAAAAAAATTCTAAACGCCAGAATTACGTTTTTTTGGTCGCCGCAACATTGCAATAAAATGCAATAACGGGCGATCAAAACATTGGATCTACCCAAAAATAGTATTAATAAAAACGTCAGCTCGGTGCGCAAAAAATAAGCCCTCACTAGGCCCCAGCTCCCGAAAAATGGAGACACTATGGGTCTCGGAAAATGGCGCCATTTTTAAAAAAAAATTTTTTAGTAAACTTTGGATTTTTTTTTCATTGCTTAAATAAAAAAGAACCTATACATGTTTGGTGTCTACAAACTCGTAATGACCTGGAGAATAAGAATGGCAGGTCAGTTTTAGCATTCAGTGAACGTGGTAAAAAAAAAATTAAAAAAACATCTGTGGTATTGCACTTATTTTGCAATTTCACCGCACTTGGAATTTTTTTCCCGTTTTCCAGTACATGATATGGTAAAACTAGTAATGGTGTTTAAAAGTACAACTCGTCCCGCAAAAAATAAGCCCTCACATGGCCATATTGACCAAAAAATAAAAACGCTATGGCTCTGGGAACAAGGGGAGCAAAAAGCGAAAATGCAAAAACGGAAAATCCCATGGTCTCGAAGGGGTTAAGTAGGTCCTGGATTGCGCAATTTGTTTTCATAGAGGTTGTCAATGGACATGCAGTCTCACATGTTTCTCCATCTATGGCCATTATCTGAGAACAGCGTATTATTGGGAAAAGATTATGCTAACCAGCAGATGTTTCTTTCCACAGTTACACTGCACATTCTAAAAATATAATATTAAACACCATATAAAGTTAGAAAAACCTGAAAGATGACTAACTTAGTAATGACATTATTTTGCCATTTTTATTATTTCACATATCGAGTTAAATATTGAAACTGATTATGAAAATCTTGAATACATAAAATGTCATTAACACATCGATTTAGTCGAAGCAGCAACCCAAAATATTGCACAAGCTTCTTCGATAGTCCATATATTTTTTGAGTATTGGACCTTTTTGACTTGTCTTTAATCTGCATTATTTATTACACACATTTATTCATTTTCCATGTTCTTGATGTAAATTACTAGTGGGGGTTAACAGTGCATCACTATGGAGGTCCTTTAAACAGGGCATGCTACTATATAATACCGGTGGGGTTTCTATAATTGCCAGCACCTGCAGCCCATGCTGCTGCCTGCTGCTCTTCCAAAGAGCAAAATGCCTGGTTTTAGTTTTTGCTAGTATTATGTATGACCGACAGTGTGAACGAGCCAAGGTCAATTTCTGAGGAAGAGGCAGTGCTTTTGCTGTTTCATGTCCCATCTTTCTCTGCAGCTGAGTAAGATCAGCATAATATACAAGAAATTTCCTCCTTCCTTTTCCGCTCCATAGTCAGAACATCTGTGGATATGCAACAATTTTAGGCCCGTTACAAATCCTTAATCCTTCCTGCTACAAGTGTACACTGTAAATGATTAAAATTTGCACTCCAAACTCCTAGCAAGAGACTTACGACCATAAGAAGTTGTGGCGGAATTTTCTTCAATGTGTAAGTGTTAATTAGAGACAAGTAGTATTTTACTGCCACTTGTTACTGCATCCTTCCTTGCAGACTGCACCAGTGCCCTAGCTCTTAAAATTACTTCTTATAGATGCCGAATTTGACCAGACCTGTCCATCAGCATCTTCCAATTGAAATACACTCTACATGGTAAACCTGATGGCCAGTTCTGGTCACATACTCCTCCATTGGTAGCCATTTTAAGAACAAGAGTGCTGTGCAGTCTGCAACGAAGGATACACTGCACTTCTACCAAGAGAAGACGTGAAAAATTCAGAAAATGTATAGAATCGAAGACAGGGCTCAAGAAACTCTGACCCCGAGAATGAGATCGTCAACCACAACATATCCTCAGATGATTATACTCACCTACATGATTTATCTAATAAAGGTAGCCATCCAAATTAGACCAAAGTTGATGAAAACAATTATAAACATAACAAATGATTGTTTTCTAGAAGTCATCAACAAATTAACATTTTAGCTGACCAATAACTGTAAACTGGTGCCCTGTTTTCATCTCAGGTTCACTTTCCTGCCAATAGGCTTGGGCTGGCCCACAGGGGAACAGGTTAATCCTCCGTTGGGCACCTGTTCAACTGGCCCCCCATTCCATACATGAGCAGTAATTAGTACAATACACTTGATTCACAATGTACTATCCAGTTTATTATTATATAGAATTCTAAGTAAATTTGTGAATGAGGGTAATGTAATCCTTGCAGAAAGCTGAACAGAGTCAATATTACTGGTGGGCCTCTGGTATCTCATTCTCACACTGCTTGCTCTATAATCTAGTGTGTAGAAGCAAGAAAAATTAAGCTGGACTTAATGATTCAAACCAGCATCTGTAGGATAGACTTTATAGAAAATTTAGCAACTTTTTAAAAAGAAGTCAGTAAAATTGAATACAGTTACTTACTGTCTCATATGCTACTGGATAATTCCTTTTAAATTAAGTAGTCCCTTTTATTTAAAAAAAATATATATATATACACTCAACTCCCGCATCAGTGCCTTTTGAGTGACATTAGATCAGAGCCTCCTGGGGCTCGCGTGACATTATTATTCCATGTGAGCCCTGCAGCCAATTAGAGGCCACTATTGGGCTACAGGGCTCACATGATATAACAATGTCACATGAATCCTGGAAGACTGGAATGGCACCGATGCAGGAGATATCTGTTACTTTTATTTTTACAAGGGAGATTATTTCATTTAAAAAGGGGTCCAGTTAGTGGAAAACCCCTTTAAGAATTACCGAGATTAAGATATTAGTCATTTGAGTCAATTGCCTAAAATACCTTAATTAGCACAACAGATCTTTGCAAAACTTGTTTTCAAAGGACTGCCAGAAATAAGAAAATCAGCTGATCTAATCTGTAAATTGTCAGAACCCTGGACAGCTGCCCATAGTCAAGGGCTTATTATGGGCCAAAGTGGTTGCCAGTGCTGTCTCCTGTAAGCACTATTATACACCTCGTGATGGCAAGTGGCTTGTTGTACCAGGCAGTGGTTGTCATACAACCCTATGTATCAGATACAGGTCTTATTTCTAATTCTTGGTTAGCTAGGGCTTTTTTAGAACTTTTATGCTGTTAAATATTCTTTCCGATAATTGTTAATCCTAATTAATCTTGGTTCCACTCTTTTATAATTACTTTGCATATAATAATACAATAGTATTGTGTAAAGTAATGTTTTCATACTTTTCCCAGAAGGTCAAGTCAATGAACAATGTTCACATTGTTAATATTGTGTGTGTGAAATATCTAGTAATATCAATAATTGCACTAAAAAAATGCCACTTTGCTTTCTTTTCTCTTGTCTTTCTTTTACTTTTTACTCTTCTTTGAGAACATTTCTGTTTTCAATGGTGCCCTTTCATTCATGTACAATACACTTTCCTACCGGTTAGATTTCCCCCTGGATTATACAGTATTACAATCATTTCTATTGAGTATGAATAGCACAATAACAGGTATGGTCCACACTTACTTTAACCATACTGGAGAATATTTAGGTTATCTTTTGACTACACAATGACTTCATTGGGTTCACAAGCCAGCATTGGCTGTAGATAGTCCTTGTTAAGTATCTGGACAGCACACCATTGCTAAAGCCATTGTACTGTATTGATGGGATTACATATCATAGAGGTAGTTCATGAATTTGCCCTTGATCCAAGTCTAGGTGGTCTCTAGGTGGTCAAAACCAACCATTTTACAGTTTAGTGGGAAAGAACTTATGTGACAGGTATGTTCTAGCCTTATAGGAATCCATACAACAATCGAGTATTTTGTACTAGCCATCATTCAACCTGGTAACTAATACCCAACCTTGAGGTCATAAACTTGCATAAACTTAAATCAGCAATAAATAATGATGAGTCCAAGAGCTGACACTCTATTAGTCTTTGCCAGTCTTTCAATGGACCACCTGACAACACTTATATGGCTCCCCCACTGCAGTATGTTTACAAATCTGTCCCTCAGCCAGTATTGTTGCAGTGCTCCCCCACGGCCGGCAGTCTTACACTGAGATCTGGCGCTGGTGTATCAGATACTGTGTGCTCCAAATTCCTCTCACGCTGAGATCAACAGTTCTGGAATTCTTAATTCCTCAGGGGTTTTAGTAATCAAACACACACCTTTCATGTGGGGTTGTGGTTATTTGTTTTAACCCCGTCACTGCAACACAACCTGCCAGACATTCCCGCACTAACTATTTCACTGTCAGGAGGCCTACATAGCCAAATGCATTCCCTTATCAGGGATCTGACAGATACGACTCTATAAATCCATCCAGTCTTTGCATTACAGTTGAAATCTTTCCATATACGATTATGCAATAGTATGTCTGGAATATGGTCCAAAATCTAGAAAATGTTAGGAAATCAGATCCGTAATCATTCATACTAAAGTGTCAGGGCAGATCTGGAATTACAAAGCCACTAATCATTGATTGTCTGTGTATTACGCAAAGGAATGTGTTTATTTTGAGGAAAGGCAAGGTTCATTGCGTCTCGCAATATCAAAGAGATGCAGAACATAAAAATATCATAAGCCTCATTTATGTGTGATACATGACAGTACACAGGCGACAGCCCTATGGTATATGACTCGCCCCCTGGGCCGTGGGGTACCCGGAACCGGGTCTCTGTGTGTCGCTGGGGAGTAGTAGTGGCAACCCGGTCCCATGGCTCAGGGTGGTCAAACCACGTGCAGTCTATGTTTATGGTGGTTATTAATGTCCGACTACGCCACCCGTGGATTGCGGTCAGGGATAACCGCCGCTGCGAGGCAGACCGCTGAGGCTGGTGTTGGTGTGCAGCACAGGGGTAGGAGGGAGGAGTGTAGCCTCAGGGCAGTGTAGGTGGATGCTGGGGGTGATGGTGCAGGCGCAGCAGAAATCACACAGAGTACAATGATGCAGTCCAGGGTCTTTTACTCACAATTGTTATCCAAGTCACTTCTGTCAGCAAGGACTGCCCGAGCCGTGCTGCGTCCACCAGGTGAGGAGCTCGGTCAACCCCCAGGCAATTCAGGAGTATGTCACAGGACCCCCTTCTGTCCTTTCTCTGGCCTCTCGTACCCCACCAGTGTCCTGACTTCTGTCCGGCTACCGCGGACCGTGTCGGGTAAGCGTTGGCCTTCACTTCCCGCTATCCTATATGGTGCCTTCCTAGCAGGTTTAGCGGGGGTCGCACCAATAAATGGTCACAACCTCCGGTTCTTGGCTGAGAGTAGATTCGCCTCCACCAACTTGGGGATCCGGTACCCTTCCACAGCCTGATCCTTCCACCCGGTAGAATGGGGGTATGCAATGGTTGCTGGCCGTTCTGCACTCTTAGGGTCCCTTCTGCCTTCTTGTTTCTGGAGCCTTTCACTCCTCTGTCTCTCCTCCTTCCTTCCTTCTTCTTCTCTCCGGCCCCGGCCTTTTCTCTAGGCCTGCCTCCTGGAGCTGAGCTCAGCCTGAGCCGCTGCTCCCTGTCAGCTCTCTCTCCCTTCTGCTCTGACTGACTGACTGACTTCCCTCCTAAGATGGCCCCCACCTTTTATCTGCTTCTCTGTGTCTGAGCTCAGGTGACCTGCACCCAATGAGCTCCTTCCTGTGCTCCCAGAAACCGCCCCCTTTCTGCTCCTACACCACAGGGTTCTCTTCCCCCTCCCCACTCCAGCCAGGGACATGGTCAGTTGTGCCCGCAGCTGGGAGCACCGTCGAGCTGTCCCCCGGAAATGGGGTGTGTGTGTGTGTGTGTGTGCAGCTAACTGAGCCCTGGTTCACACTCCATCCTTACCTGGCAGTGGAATATCACACCTCTGGATGAGGTGCAATACCCCTGTAGCAACCGAACCCTCGGGGTGCTACATTTATGTCACAGGGATGTTGTTTATTACAGCCGATCAGTGATGTACAACATTTGGTATCCAGCATCTACCCTGTGAGGTTTGACATTGCGTCATGACTTGTAGAGACTGTCCGTCTTATTCGCGAGTCATACAAATCAATCCACTGAACACTTATTACAGCATTATGATGCCATTTACAATATCAACTTCTCATAAAAAACATATGGATCATATCTGATTAAATCCCACGCACTGGGCAGTGAATTACAGAAATCGCTCCATTAATCCTGGTGTATATATAATGTAAATGTCAGCGACGCTTTGTTAACCTTATAGCCTCAGAGATCTGCTATGTTGTAAAGACATCTGGCGAAATATCTCACAGCAAAAATTGCATGGTTATAAGGAATATAAGGAATGAGGAACTGGGGAAATGGAAACTATTGATATATTGGAAGATGTTTGAAACATATATATTATAGACTAAATAGGTAAAATGTTATGGCTAGAAGAGAATAAAAGACACAAATAACAACTCTGCCCAAGAATTAAACGTGATGTCTGCACAGTATGTCAATGGGTAAGTTACCAGTTTTTGCCCCAGAGCTGTTCTTCTTGCCTAAATTCATTAAAAGTAGCTGTCACCCAGTTACTTACTTCAATACAAGTGTACTAGATACTACTTAGAGATCATCGAACCTTTTGAAATTCAAGATCACCAAATGTTTTGGCAAATTTTTCCCCAAGATATGATTTGCAGATATTTTATTAGTGGCAAATCTCATTTTACAGTTCACTAATATAGAGAGAGAGAAAGAGAATAGAATACAGCAGAGTAGATACAATATATCATTCCTATCTTGCTCTTGATGTCTATTGATTGCAACTCAATGTTCTAAAACACTAGTGCAGGAGTAGAACACAATCCAATTTTGCCCTTTTTCTGTCCCAATGTGGAATGAGTTGTGCGCTCTGACCTCCTATACCTACTCTTTAAAGCATTAAGATGCTGCTGCTTGGCCGGTCCCCATCTTCTGTACTGGCTGTGATAGTGGGGAAGCTCACCTGGATGTGCCTGACTTCATTACCCGGCTACCTGATTCTCTGTGTGAAATTTAATTGTTTTTCTTCCCATATCCACACAAAATGAACTGTTTGGATTTGCAGAGAAATTAACATTTCAGGAAATTCAACTTGAATTAGACTCTACGTATATCGATCTGATCATCTTTGATACTACTCTTTTTCACTACTCCCCCTATCCTCATTCTATGTTTCATTCTATGTTTCATAATCTTATATTGTATACTGTACATATTTCCCATAGCTATTCCTCCATGCTTCTTCTTTCTCCTTGGATTAATGCACAAGGACAATAAACTCCTATAATTAAATAGGAATATCCACTGCAGTCGACACACAACTATGCAAAGATAATCATGTGTAGTGCACCCTAATGAGAAATTTTTAACAAATAATTACAAATTTACTTTAATAAAATTATATTATTTATTTTAATAATTGTTTTAAAACTGAAAAACAAGTGACATATATGTACTTTATATGTATTTTAAAAAAGAAAGTCAGTACAGTCATCAGTTGATTTCTTGGGGGTCCATGGTGGTGGACAGCTCCAATACATACTTGCACCAGTAATGTAGCCTTATATGCCGGTCATCCATCCATTTAATAGGTGGACATTCAGTCTTCAGAGCAGGAACCTCTCTTATAGATCTGCTCTCCATTCAGGGACATTGATGGAGTACCAAGAGGAGGACTCATCTCTTTATAACATCAAGATGCCCAAGTAGGTCATGCGAACAAGTGTCATCCTGATGTGACTGCTTTTTTTAATTCACAGAATCATAGAATGTTAGAGTTGGAAGGGACCGCCAGGGTCCAACCCTCTGCTCAATTCAGGATTCACTAAACCATCTCAGACAGATGACTGCCCAGCCTCTGTTTGAATCCTTCCATTGAAGAAGAACTCACCACCTCTCGTGGCCGCTTGTTCTACTCATCGATCACCCTCACTGTCAAAAAGTTTTTACTTCTCTCTTTCAGTTTCATTCCATTGCTTCTCATGTTTCCATGTGCAGATGAGAATAAGGATGATTCCTCTACACTGTAACATCCCTTCAGATATTTGTAGACAGCTATTAAGTCTCCTCTTAGCTTTCTTTTTCGCAAGCTAAACATTCCCAGATCCTTTAACCGTTCCTTGTAGGACATAGTTTGCAGTCCGCTCACCATCCTGGTAACTCTCCTCTTAACTTTGTCCAATTTTTCAATGTCTTTTTTAAAATGGGGTGCCCAGAACTGGACACAGTATTCCAGATGAGGGCTGACCAAGGAGGAGTAGAGGGGGATAATTACTTCACGTGATCTAGACTTTATACTTCTCTTAAAGGACCCTGTGACACGCACTGTGCTCATATAGAGCGCGCTTTGCTTCATCCCGGCCCTGTCTGCCTGTGCACTGCGCCGCAGGTTTCTATTGCACAGGCACGGGGGATTCACTGTCACTTCCCGGTGCTCCGGACGGGATGAAGCAAAGCACGCTCTATGTGAGCGGCGCTTTGCACATGCCCGGGAAGTCAGGGAGCACAGTGCATGTCACAGGACCTGTCACAGGGCCCTGTGACGTGCAGGGGAAGGGGGAATATGATAATTAAGTATATAGGTGGGGATTTGAGGGAATAATAAGCATATAGGCGAGGATTTCTTGGTGTCCGGGGGACTCCAAGCCTGTGAAAAACGGAGTTTATGAAAACAGATTTCTCTAATATGGGCCATACAGGTATGTATAGATTTACTTTTCTATACCCTGTACACCCATAGCAGAGGTCTGATAATGCCAAAGTGGTGACAGATTCCCTTTAAAACATCCCAGAACTGTGTATGCCTTTTTTGCTGCTGCATCACAGTGTTGACTCATATGGAGTCTGTGATTTATCCTATCTTCTTCAGTCATAACTGAATATTCCTCATACTTTCTACTACTTTAAGAGAGATGTTGGACATTCACTAATTGTACCAATTTTTCAATAGATCAAAATTTTGGATCGCCTTTATAGCTTTAATAATGAAGCACGTCAAGTACTTTTTTATACTCTTTATTGATTTTGCATTTCAATAGGAATCTTCTACAATAATGTAATATATTGATACAATTTTTTCACATTTGTTTCCATAATATGGCTTTTCCCTTTACAAACCATATATAAACACCGAACCTTACTCTTTCTAGAATCTCAACACAGTTACATAATGGACAATAATTGAAAACTGAACTGACAGAAAGATTGCCATCACTTAGTTATTAATTTGATTACTAATTTGATAAGAGTCCAGTCCTTTATAGCATCCATGAAAGGAATACAAACAAAAATCAGTCCAAGGTCCTACATAATATCAACAGAGCTACAAAGAAAATAATCTGAAGAGCTGAGACGTGCACAATGTTATTCTGACCAGCTCCACTGTTTGGCTTTCATTCCGTAATGTGCTCAGCTAAAGTGCAAGGTTAATTTATAGTCATTGTCAATTGAAAAAAAATTCCTTATCTTTAAAAAAAAAAAGTACCGTAATCATTATGCCTTTTGTTATCGTTTTCCATTAAAACTAAGAAAAGTACAAGAAAAACAAGTAAATGGCACTGCTTCGACTAAGTGATGCAGACACACATGAACTTCATGAAAGGAAGTCAATCAGGCACATTGAAAACCATAGAGCTAGTGTGAACATAACTTTGTAGTCAATGTGTGAACAGTCGGTTTCCATTAATGAATCATTATCAATTTGCAAAACAAATATTTTTCAATTCTCAAAAAACCTCAAATGTTATCCATACTTTAGAATCAGTTGATTGTAGCTGTTTAATACTTGTCTGTTTTTCTATACACAGGAGCTCCGGCTGGAGGACAACCTGGGGGTCAGTATTATCCGGGAGTAGGCGCAGGGGCATATCCTGGTAAGACGTATTTTGAATTAAACAGCTGAATTGCCTGTAAAGTAGATGTATCATCTTCACACAATGAGACTGGTGCAGAATTCACATTGAATCAATATACAGCATCTACATTTTCAGAAATGTATAAATTGCTACCAAACTGAATCTTGGTTTTCATGTTGATATGGCTGCATTTTAGTTGTACTGGTCTATATTCACTACATGTTTAGATGCTTTCATCATAAAACACTGTGCCATCTGACATCTGATCAGTATTGTGTTTTCAATATAAAGTAATTTACACATGTGTTCTCCATTAACTTTTCCACATATCCTCATATCCCGAAATCAAAGACCTTAAAGGGAATCGGTCAATAGGTTTTTGCTACCTCATCTGAGAGCAGCATAATGTAGGAAAAGAGACCCTGAATCCACTAATGTATCACTTAGTTTACTGGCTGCAGCAGTTGAGACATAATCAAAGTTCTTAGATGTAACATAAAGCAGAGCTCAGAAAGCTAACCCCGCCCACACCACAGATAACCCCGCCCAAACCACAGATAACCCCGCCCACACCAGGCTCTCTATGTATTGTCTATTGAGAGTGAGCTGCTTATCAGAGGACAGGGCATGATCGGACTAACAGTCTTGTGAGCATCAGACCTGGTAGTGATAATGTCCTAGTAATGAAACCTTCAGTGTAAGTAAACAGCACACAGCTTAATTGAAAGACGCATTGACGCAACTCTGTGTTTCAGCCTCTATCTCCTGCTGTCTTCAGATTACATAACTAAAACCTGCTGACAAATTCCCTTTAATAAAATGTGCAGAGCGTAGACTACAACATTTTTCATATATTTAAAATACAAAACTAATTGATTGTAATATTCCCAGTTCAGATCCTCTGGGATGGTGCGATAAGTAATGTCTTTTTGTTGAGTCTTGAATCTCTGTGGTCAGGATCTGCACCTTTGACCCTGCAATTGATATATCACATTATTGGCAAAGTGTTCCCTTAATAATTCTGAGATCTTTCCCATTTCATATTTCTAGCAGAATAACTTATCCTGAGTATTAAGGATTGCATTCTTGAAATAATCTCTATTTCCAGGTGACACATACCAAAATTGTTATCATAACAAATGAAAAAATATCTTTAGATGTGTTTCATATATAAATATATACATTTTGCTAATACTAGTCTATAAGTAAATTGTGTAAATTTATATTTTGAATACATGCCCCGACCTGAAGCTCTCAATATTGGTCCCGGGAGCTCTATTTCTTGCTTGTGTTTGACACTGGAGAGAGTTTACAGCTAAGTCAGGACCCTTCTCTGTCTATGACAGAGATATGGGCAGGCTTAGCTATTTAATTGAGCTTGACAACCATTCTCCTTCATTCACAACAATGGTCACATACCAACATACTAATCTAGAACAGCAAGCCAACAAGCCTGACAAGGAGCTCCTGATGTCCAGGACTGAGCTGATATCTAGAGATCAGGGCTTTATTCCTAAAACAATGATATTAGTAAGATATATATATCTATATTTTAAACACATCTAGGTGTTTTTTTCAAGTGAATAGTCCATTTAATGTGTACGATTATATATGATTCAGACATCAATTCTTCTTGGCTTCTTTCTAAAGGAGGAGCTGGTGTAGGACCTGGAGGTGTAGGACCAGGAGGAATAGGAGGAGCAGGTCAGTAACGTATTGATTTCTTTCTAACAATAAAATCCAGTGATAATTCAACTGGAAAATCCAATATTTCCAGTCTAAATATGTGGTCCTGATTAATTTATATTGACAAAACTGGCTACATTGACAAACCTGATGTTTTAGACATTTTATATTTTACTTTATAAACCAGACTCAGGACAACCCAAGCCAATAGTAAAAATGTTAATTTATCATCTCTATAGTTTATTCCTACATGTACAAGGTATATATTTGCTATTTACAATACTGGTTCCTAACCATGTAGTAGAGGGTCTTTTTGGTCTCTTGAGAACTTTCACACCTCTTAAAGCTACATTATAGTAATAATTAATAACCCTATAAATATATATTGACTTACCAAAGGTCAAAACTTTTGTTTTATTTAGGGTTATATCCAGGAGGAAAACCCCCCAAGCCAGGTAAAATGCTGACTTAGTAACTTTTTTTTTTGACGCTGTGTTATAAAAACTGAATCATGAAAAATTAAGATATAAAAAGGACAGAATAAAATCCTAGTGATGCCGTCATACAGGAACAAGGTTACCACCATAGGGATGCAGCTGCTATATCCTTTGCACGTTCGACTCAGGCTCCTATACGGTACATGCTACACCCTTTAAATCTAGGGTGTTACACTTCTGACAGGAACTGATTTGAAGTTTTTTCTTGCCTCTACATTTCCAGGCACAGCATTCTTTTACAGAACACTTTGTTAAGCAAGTACTAGATTTTGGCCAGATACCGTAATGATGTCATTACCCAGAGCTGTCCTGTTTTATAAAACCTTCCCCCCTGATCGCTGACATTATGTCGCATTATGTTACCAAACTTCACATAATCTGATGTACACTTTACCCCTACAGAGTTAAAGAAAAAAAGTAATTAGTGCCTCTTTTATAAAGTTCAATAAAAAGCCATTGGCGAAAAGCTGAACATGCATTACATTTCCTCACAATGTTCTCATTACTGGTTTTGGAACTGACTCCATACAGTTTCTTTGCACAACCTTTTTTTGGTATAAACTGAAATGGCATTAAAAGGTCCATTATACATATATAGGACTCTTTCCCTTTACTATATCCAATTTTCTTTATATTCAGGGTGGATATATGCAGTTGCATAGAGAGGTATAAGGCAATAAGGTCCAACATCCTAAAGAGGAAATAACACTGCATCCTACTGTCTACTTGATTGCATATGAAGTACTGCTATTGATTATAATTGATAATAATTGCTAGTCAAGTACAAATAAGAAATTGAAGAAGTTGGTAGAGCGGGGCTATATGATGGGCTTATCCTAGTGATAGTCATATTGGTATGGCGTCTACTAGTAATAATCCTTAACATTGTAGAATGCAGATACCCCTCCATTGATGGGACTTTGTTTCATGAAAGTCATGTTTTTTCGTAAAGCATATAATTGGGAACATTCATGCACTTACTGTACTTCCCAGTAATCAAAGAATCTCAAATCTTTTACATGACTATTCTGGCACATAGCAAATTTATGAAATGTATTCCATTCACATAGTTATAAAGCCCCTTTGGTCAGAACTGGGGTAGAGAGTTTGAGAACAGTTTTCACAAGCACACAATGTGACTGCAGAAGTTTAATTTGTTTTACAGTATATTGATACGTTCTTGTATTCCCAAATGCGAGAAACTAGAGAACGCTGTATTAGCTTGTTCCGTGTCGAACGCCAAGTCAAACACAATTACTTGAACTTAAAATAATAATGCATTAATATGTAATTACCATTGCATTTTCATTTTTGATGAATTAATCTCTCAGGGGCGCTGCAGTCACCTGTTTTCAATTTGGGTCCTGTGACATTTGCTTTTTCTAAGTCAATCTTAGCATAAAAATGGTTTCTTTACTGAAATAAATAAAGCACTATGCATAGAACGGAGTCACAAACAATTGAAATATCGGTAGTTTCCAGCTTGTGCATCTAATATTAACATTGTATAATAGGTGTTGGTAGCCTCGGAGCTGGTGGATATGGGCCTGGAGGAATTGGAGCTGGTGGCCTTGGAGCTGGTGGACTAGGAGCTGGTGGACTTGGAGCCGGTGGACTAGGAGCTGGTGGACTAGGAGCTGGTGGACTAGGAGTCGGTGGACTAGGTGCTGGAGGCAAGCCACCAAAACCAGGTTAGATATATTAACTTGTCATTATGTTTATACCATTTGGTAATCAATGAATGATATCATTACTGATGATATATTACATCACTATATATTGAGTTAATTGATTAGGCTCTCACTAGTCGATGCCCAGGGGATCCAGGTGATATCCTTTGTTTTCAATTTGTGCATCTAATATAAAAATTTTATTTTAGGTGTTGGTAGTCTGGGTGCAGGTGGCCTTGTACCTGGTGGCATAGGCGGTGCTGGAGCTGGTGGATATGGTCCTGGTGGATATGGTCCTGGTGGATATGGACCTGGTGGATATGGACCTGGTGGACTTGGAGCTGGTGGACTAGGAGCCGGTGGACTAGGTGCTGGAGGCAAGCCACCTAAACCAGGTTAGATATAATTGACTTGCTGCATTCCAAAAAGAATTACATAGCAATATATTGTACATTTGTATTATTGCAGCCAAGAGCCTTTACTTTTTATAAAGTAGAGGATAAAGTTAATTTGACATTGTTAGGATATGTTTATATTATGTTCAGGTTTAGAATGACGTATTAAGTTAGGAGAATTTACGACTTCGGTTTACAATTGTTTATGTTTTCCCATACATTCTATATACAAAGTGAGCGTTTACCTATTAACACCGAGTTGTGTTTAGGCGAAAAATTCTGTCTTGATTAATTTCATAATTTTCTTTATAACATGTGGAGCTCAATAAGCAATATATTTACTACATGTCTTACATCCCACTTTCGATCGCTGGAGGGATCAAGAATGTTATAATTTAACATTAATTCTCTCCAGAACAGGGATTACCAGTTGTTTCTAGCTTGTGTATCTAATATTAACATTTTATACTAGGTGTTGGTAGCCTGGGTGCAGGTGGCTATGGACCTGGTGGCATCGGAGGTGCTGGAGCTGGTGGATATGGACCCGGTGGACTAGGAGCCGCTGGTCTAGGAGCTGGAGGATTAGGAGCTGGTGGACTAGGTGCAGGAGGCAAGCCACCAAAACCAGGTTAGATATACTGACTTCTCACATTCCAAAAATAGTAATTTAACAATATACAGTATACCTTTAGGTTATTGTATTCCTGAGCCTTTATTGTGCATTTGTCATAGTTGTTTAGATTTTGTTGTACATTTTATGCAAAATTGACCTATTAAAACCATGTTGTATTTAGGTATAAATTTCTTCACTGATTAAAGTGGATTTCCACGATTTCTTTTTTTGAACCAGACCTGCCTAGTGAAAAAAATAAGAAAATGTGCTTTTTTCACCAACCACTGCTCCAGCGCTGGTCTGGACATGTTCTTTATTGACAGGCAGCAGCACAACTACAGCACATTACTGCTACAGCTGTTTGGTGGCTTTGGCGGTGATGTCCATGTAGATAGTATGAGCTGTAGGCGTGATATCACTGCCACAGCAATCAACAAAGACCGGGTTCAGGAGCAGGGAGGCAGTGCTGGAGCACAGGGTGGTAAGTAAAGCTTATTTTGTTATTTTTACACTGGCAAGCATAGGGAGTATAAAAAGTTAATAATGGAAAATCCTTCAATTTCAAAATTACCTTTATAGCATTTAGAGCTCAATTATTCAATACTGAGTTAAGCCTTTAGGTGCTCACTAATGGTTGGTGCAGGAACCAACAATGATATCATTTAAAGCGACACTCCATGCTACACATTACTAAGGCTATTTTCAACAGGACAGAATTATCATTTGCCAAAATGACATCAGACCACATTGGTAATAGTATAATAGGTAATAGTATAGTATAATATAGTACAATAGCTAGTAGTATAGCACAGTGTTTTTTGCATTACGGTGATGTTCCTATCCAAAATGAATGAAATGCGCACTATGCAAACAATGTAGGCAGGCTGCCCTGTAGCGCCATCATCACCATTCAATCATGGTGACTAATGATACATCTGTTTATGTGCAACAGTTTATCTAAAAATATTTTTTTTCTTACTGGTGATTTAGTAATCGATAATTTACCTTTGCTAGAATGGAAATCAGCTTTCAATACACTGAATTACTGGTGAGCTTGCGATAGTCTTGTCTTTATACATAGAAGCCAATTAGAGGCGGTAAAGGGATAGAGAGAGCAGCAGCCTGAGCTAATAATGAGAGAGGAGGCGTGTCTCAGACTACCTCAAACTCCCTGTAGGAACAGTAGATAAGATGTAGTCACAATACACAGCTCTGCCCTAATGTAACAGAGCTAAAAAGAAGTCAAGGAGTGATTTCTCAGTAAAATAAATAGTAGGTAAGCATCACTGATAAGTACATTTTAAACTGAAGTATGGACAGTTGCTTTAACTATTTCTTTCCAAGAGAGTCAATATATAATATTCAGAAATGATATAGTTAAAATTCTACTGTTGTATCTTTTATTCAGGTTATGGACTAGGAGTTGGACCTGGTGTCGGCGGGCTTGGTGAGTGAAACAGCCTCTTTGTCAACCTACAGTGTTTAAGATTATTTGAGGGCTCCTTTATATACCTGCTAAGGATAATGCCTTCTATCCCTCCTAGAATATATTTTAGCCACACAATAGTTGTTTAGGTCTACTACAAATCTAAAAAACACCAAATATCAATTGTTTCCAAGGTAATCCCTTTAGGCGCCTCACATCATCTACAATAACTGAATATGCAAGTGGTGTTTATTTGGCTCCAATCTAAAACACCATTTTCAGTGGTATAACTAGAGTCCGATAGACCCAGGTGCAAAATTTGGACCTGGTTCCCCCCACATGTTGGACAGATGTATGGGCCCCTTGTAGCATTCTAAATTCTATAAGGACATACATGTCCCCCCCCACCCACTCCCTCATTACGTAGTAATGTCCCCCATCCTGGGCCCTTTCTGGTATATATATTTCCCCCATCCTGGTATATAGGTTCCTCATCCTGGCCCCATCCTGGTATATATGTTCCCCATCCTGGGCCCCTTCTTGGTATATATGACCCCCATCCTGGTATATATGTCTCCCATCTTTGCATATATGTCATTTATGCTGGTATTTATGTTCCTCATCCTGGTATATATGTTCCCCATCCTGGGCCCATTCAGGTATATATCACCCATTCTGGTATATATGTTCCCCATCCTGGTATACATGTCCCCCATCCTGGTATATATGTCTCCCATCCTGGGTCCATCATGAGCCCATCCTGGTACATATGTCCCCAATCCTGATATGTATGTCTCCCATCCTGGCATATATGTCCCCCATCCGGTATATCTGTCCCCCCATGCTGGGCTATCTTTAGCCCATCCTGGTATATGGGTATGGTCCCCCATTCTTCCACTGTTCTTCAACATATAAAAAAAAAAACGATTCTACTCATCTTGCCCTCCACTCCAATGCAGAGCGATGTCCTCTTCTGTAGCCGGCAACTGACTTCAGTGTGCAAGCGCATGACTTCACTGCCATGCACCCCCAGTCACTGACACGCCGACATCAGATGCTGGCCTCAGATTGGTCAGCAGCTTGTATTGCAGTGCAGGGAGTCGGTCGGTATCTGCGCTGCAATACATTTCAGCTGAATGTATGTTCTCGGATGCACCTCCTGCTGAAATATGCGCCAGCGGTCCCCCCACCCGCATACGTCCAGTCGCCGTTGCATCCTCAGCGACAGCGATCATTACACCCCTGACCATTTTTGAACATTAATACCTAAAATGAAGAGGCTAGCCAAATCTGTAATTTATTTATGACGCAGATGAAGAGATGTTTGAATTATCTATTAGATTTCCATATTTCTATTACTTTGACTTTTGGGGCTATAGCCTCAAAAACTATAGTGTTAGATTGAGACTAAAAAGCATCCCGGTTGCACAAGCTCCACCAGCCCACATAAAGCACAATATTGCTTCCTTCCCCCATTCATTCCTAAATACCTGTAAAGTAAAACAGAGCTAAGCCTAACGAAAGACCAGGCTGGTGGCACCTCCCAATGTGCCCGTAATTTACAGGTTTATGATTAATATAACAAACAGTGATGCAGACTCCAGAATAGATGTAAAACTACAACCATACCTTAGACCAGACCTTAAAATTATTAATACCCTGGACCAGAAAAAAATGGCAAACCTGGGGCAGATCCAGGATTGAAATCTAGGGTGGGGTGCACAATGTGTGCTGTGGGGCACCTTGCTTTATTTAGTTATGCCCCTCACAGATCTCTTGTAGGGAAAATTACCAGTCCAGACCTGGTAGAGAGTATTCAAATAGAAAAGACCGATGGACAGGTATAGGAAGGACTCATAGGCAATTTCTAGGGATGCTTTAGGTCTAACAACTGTAACGCCATTGTAGTAGGCATTCGATTCTTTGCAGTGCTGTAAAACCACCGGTACTTTTCTAGGTGCTCCAGGGGCTCAGCAAGTAGTGCCATCAAATTGTAAAGGTATGACAAATCTGCACATGAAAAATCAACGTAACAATGTGCAGATGAGCAGATGACTGGGACATTTTATGGATGTGCCAGTCTTAGGGATGTGAAAAGTTCCCAGCTTTTACTAACAAGCTAATCAACAATGACATGATTCTAATGTGCCTCCAGAGCTGCATTAAATGAATCAACCATTAATCCGTGATATTAGAAAGTAGAGCTATCTGTATAACACAACAGTGGGTATTCATGAACATACTCACCAGGAAATTCTCACTGACCAGGATTTAAATGTAATCTACACAACAAGTGACCTAAACCATCGTCACTGATTTAAAAAAAAATCTTAAATAACAATATTGGTCTTAGATCCCTCCAATATCTTCTATTGTCGGTTGTTACTGACTGTCCCTGTAAGACTTTATTATTGTATTACTAAAATATGGTCACTGAGTATTTCCAAATACCAAAATGTATATTAGCTAATCCTTACAGTGCATATGTCCTTGTATACAAATGCTTCTTTATGCAAGAAAACTACAATCATTCTTTCACTTTCTATTTTCGGAATTAATCCCAACCTTCCACTTTGTTCTTAAATTAAAAGGGTTCTTCAGGATTAGGAAAAGTGTCTGTTTTGTTTCAGATATAGCGACCGTCTTAGCTATGGGCCATATCTAGTGGATGCATAAGAAAGATTGTGTATACAGCTCACCCCATCCAATATACAGGTGCATCTCACTAAATTAGAATATCATCAAAAAGTTAATTTATTTCAGTTCTTCAATACAAAAAGTGAAACTCATATTATATAGAGTCATTACAAACAGAGTGATCTATTTCAAGTGTTTATTTCTGTTAATGTTGATGATTATGGCTTTTAGCCAATGAAAAAGTCATTATCTCAGTAAATTAGAATACTTTATAACAACAGCTTGAAAAATGTTTTTAAAATCCGAAATGTTGGCTTACTGAAATGTATGTTCAGTAAATGCACTCAATACTTGGTCAGGGCTCCTTTTGCATCAATTACTGCATCAATGCGGCGTGGCATGGAGGCGATCAGCCTGTGGCACTGCTGAGGTGTTATGGAAGCCCAGGTTGCGTTGATAGCAGCCTTCAGCTCGTCTGCATTGTTGGGTCTGGTGTCTCTCATCTTCCTCTTATCAATACCCCATAGATTCTCTATGGGGTTAAGGTCCGGCGAGTTTGCTGGCCAATCAAGCACAGTGATACCGTTGTTTTTAAACCAGGTATTGGTACTTTTGGCAGTGTGGACAGGTGCCAAGTCCTGCTGGAGAATGAAATTTCCATCTCCAAAAAGCTTGTCGGCAGAGGGAAGCATGAAGGGCTCTAAAATGTCCTGGTAGACGGCTGCGCTGACTTTGGTCTTGATTAAACACAGTGGCCCTACACCAGCAGATGACATGGCTCCCCAAACCATCACTGATTGTGGAAACTTCACACTAGACCTCAAGCAGCTTGGATTGTGTGCCTCTCCACTCTTCCTCCACTCTTTCTCCAGACTCTGGGACCTTGATTTCCAAATGAAAATTGGAACTTTAGGACTTTGTGGACTGTGTCAATGACTGCCTTCTGGACATATGTCAAGTCAGCAGTCTTCCCCATGATTGTGGAGCCTACTGAAACAGACTAAGGGACCTTTTTAAACGCTTAGAAAGCCTTTGCAGGTGTTTATGTTAATTGTTTTAACTTACTGTGATAATGACTTTTGTGCTTTCATTGGCTGTAAGCCATAATCATCAACATTAACAAAAATAAACACTTGAAATAGATCACTCTGTTTGTAATGACTCTATATAATATATGAGTTTAAATTTTTGTATTGAAGAACTGAAATAAATTAACTTTTTCATGATATTCTAATTTTGCGAGAAGCACCTGTATGTATGTTGTTCAATCTGGTTCCTAGTCAATGCACTGCACCATGCAGCAATAAAGGTTGTGAGGCATAAAGCAGTTCTATTCAAAGTGATGACAAAAGGTTTTTCAATGCAGCATGGCAAATTACATTAAAAATACTGATTTGTTTCAAGTCTGACTCTTAAAGCACCACTCCAGCGGGTTTTTTATTGCACGGCTGGAGCAGTGCTTAAAATCTAAGTCCCCTGCCCCCTGTCTGATACTCACTTTCTGGCGTTTTCATCTCTCCGGTCCTTCTCCTGCAGTTTGTGACCTGCCGGCTGCTCCAGTTTTTAATGGAGAGAGCCGGAGGTTACTAATCAATGTAAGTCTATGAGAGCGTCGTTCTGGCCTCATTCTGGCTCTCACAGACTTTCTGAGTTCCAGCCAGTCAGAAGCTGCGCCCACATGATGGCGCCGTGGGACCGGACCAGTGCCGAAAAATGGTGAAGACGCAGGAGGTTGAGTATATGACTTACATTTAAAACGCCACTCCAGCAGTGGAAAAAAAAACACTGGAGTGGTGCTTTAATTGTAGATAAAGTCAGTTAGTCTCGAAACGCGTCAGATATTTTGCAATGCTTATGCTGATATCTTAATGGAGTCACAGTAAAGAACTTTTGCTTTAAATTCACTGTGCTGGCTTGTAAAAACTTTTATCATTGCTAAATTTAGCATTGCACTTCAGTTCCATTAACGTTACAGGAGTTCCACTTTTTCTCAATGCTTGGACATGCCCTTTAATATTGGGTGCATTTTTATCCTAATGACATGATGGAGGTGGGCACCAACAATCCTCGGCAACGCCTGCCAACCTGATTATCCCGCATCTTTGCCTGTGGTTGAAGGACATGATGTCCCCTATGCCACTCTCGTAGAGCTGTAGCTCCGTTCTTCTGGAGGACAGTGCATGCGCATAGTTGGGATTTAGAAAGCAATGAGAAATGCGCGTGAACCGACAAGGTTTACAGCTCAATGTCATTAATGTAGGCAGCATCATCCACATGAATTACATAGAAAGGGGATGGATTTTTACGCTGGCAGGAGGCGTCGAGGATAGTATGGGCTAACTTATTGGTAAGGGACATGTTCAAAGTTAATATTTTATCGTAAGCTGCTTTCCAATGGTGAAATGAGATCACATTTAAAAAAAGCTGTTGAAAGAGTTAACAAATGGGTGGAGGCAGTTTAGTACAGGGAAACCTGATGACGGGTTCTCTTTAAGGTTGCACACTTCATTATAACTAAAGATGATATAGTGCTATTGGGTGGGTGCACGAATCTTCTACATGTTTTCCTATTAAACTTCACATTACAAGGCTGTGATACGGGACCATTATACAGCCCTATACGAGTGGTTTTAATATCCCTCAAGCAATTTTTATAGTCCCAGATAAAACTAAATCCAACCAGAGCGGTTAAACATTTGGAAAGTGATGTAACACTTCAGCGGATTATTTGACCTATTTAATAACAGGAGGCATGGCTACATATAATAATTTTCTGTAACCAATTGTTTAGGATCCCCCTGTGTGTTCTTACAGATTACACAACCACCAAATAATCCTGAGATTCTTAGAATTAATCTGATAAACCTTAATAAAACAACCGGATACACCAGAAAATGAAAATGCATGTTTATCCAGTACAATAGTAAAAATAACATTGGAAATGGTTAGTCAGTTCATGTTGACATCAGCCCTTACCATTGTGGTTTGTTTGAGTTGGCCGCTGCCTGCTTCCTGACTCTTTATCTTGCATTTATTGGAGCTCATTACACTAAACATGCCGCAGTGATTGGGTGAGAGCCGCTCGTTGCACTTCGTGTGAGCATTACAAATTCCCGCTGATAAAAGAATTCCACATTACAATCTGTGGATGGAATTTAGTCTACACTTATATCCTACTCGGAGGACTTCCTAATTACCTTAATTGCTTAATTTTCCCTGGGGATAGCAATAGTTTCTTAAGTATAGTCATAACAAACACAGACTGGATTAAAACAGAAGTACCCAAAACATTTTAGTAAGGAATTACTTTTTTTAAGGCTTGAGTTTGACAATCGACTTCAGGACCAGGGACAGAAGAGGAAGAAGCAGCTGAAATGTTTTTGTATTTACCATTGCATCAATAAGGGTTTATTCAGACAAGCGTATCAGTGCTGTTCATGTACGTTGAAAAAAATTGAAGCAGCATTACTTTAGTCTGTTTTATGGAGCAGAATAATGCATGCGATGTAAAGGAAGTTTGGGTAATTGTCCGCAATGCAGATGAGCACACATATTTTTCACGAAAATTCTTCCAAAAAGATCAATTTAAATTTATAAACTATACAAGGAATATTAAAGCCTCATAATGGGGTGACCTCATCTTAGGTTGTGCATCCAATGTTACCATTAGAGTTGTAATTATGGCTCTTTAAGAGAATAGTTAAAATAGCCAATAACATAAGTGATCAAAATAATTTATTGTTAATAAACATATTGTTAATATTATTGGGTGTTTATGCTGAGTTGAAGGAAATCTGTCAGTAGGTTTTTGCTACCTCATCTGAGAGCAGCCTGATGTAGGTAAAGAGAAGCTGAATACAATGATGTATCATTTAGATTACTGGGTGCAGCAGTTCTGACACAATCAGAACTTTTAAATTTAACAATACAGCAGAGCTGAGGAAGCTAACCCCGCCCTCACCACAGCTAACCCCTCCCACACCAGGCTCTGTATATAAAATATCCATAGACAGTGAGCTGCCTATCACAGGAGGAGGCGTGTCAGACCAGGAGGTACAGGACCAGCTAGTCACAGCATTGATAAGCTACTGGTGCTCAAACAATTATTGTAAGTAAACAAAACCTCAAAGCTTGATAAGAGAGGCATCGCTGAAATCTGTGTTTTAACCCCTACAGCATGCTGTCTTTAGCTTATATAGCTACAACCTGCTGACAGATTCCCTTTAAACGGCAATGTGATGTTCTTATGATCCTCACAGCAGCATCCTCATTTTGGTTTAAAGCCAGGCCACCCCACACCATTACTGACCCACTGCCAAACCGATCATGCTGAAGGATGTTGCAGGCAGCAGATCGCTCTCCACAGCGTCTCCAGACTCTGTCACGTCTGTCACATGTGCTCAGTGTGAACCTGCTTTCATCTGTGAAGAGCACAGGGCGCCAGTGGTGACTTTGACAATCCAGGTGTTCTGTGCATTTCTTTGGAGGGCCGCACAGCCCTCCATGTGCTCGCCAGAGGTAGCCGGACTGCCATTAGGTACCGAGATGAGATCCTCAGACCCCTTGTGAGACCATTTGCTGGTGCGGTTGGCCCTCCTAATGCAGGACAATGCCAGACCTCATGTGGCTGGAGTCTGTCAGCAGTTCCTGCAAGATGAAGGCATTGAAGCTATGGACTGGCCCGCCCATTCCCCAGACCTGAATCCGATTGAGCACATCTGGGACATCATGTCTCGCTTCATCCACCAACGTCACGTTGCACCACAGACTGTCCAGGAGTTGGCGGATGCTTTAGTCCAGGTCTGGGGGGAGATCCCACAGGAGACCATCCGCAACCTCATCAGGAGTATGCGCATGCGTTGTAGGGAGGTCATACAGGCACGTGGAGGCCAAACACAATACTAAGCTTCATTTTGACTTATTTTAAGGACATTACATCAAAGTTGGATCAGCCTGTAGTGTGTTTTTCCACTTTAATTTTGGGGGTGACTCCAAATCCAGGCCTTCATTGGGTAATAAATTTGATTTCCATTGATGATTTTTGTGTGATTTTGTTGTCAGCACATTCAACTTTGTACAGAACAAAGTATTCAATGAGAATTTTTCATTCATTCAGATCTAGGATGTGTTATTTGAGTGTTCCCTTTATTTTTTGGAGCAATATATATATATATATATATATATATATATATATATATATATAATAAAACACATTTAGTTAAAAGTCATGTGTTGTTCAACAAAACTACAATTGATAAATCCAGTGACAAGCAGAGCGAGACTAGACTGTTATATAAACCATGTATAATGTTTATCTCTGACAGGAGTTAGTGGAGTTGGTGGTGTTGGCGGAGTTGGTGGCGTTGGCGGGGTTGGTGGCGTCGGTGGCATTGGTGCTGGACTGCTACCAGGTAAATAGGTTCTAGTTAGTGGAAAAAATACTGTCCTAGTCATTCATCAAGCTCTGCTATACTGTTTCTTTAACTCGCCTTCACCTCTATAGGAGATAAATAAGCAGAATAGCGCAGCAGCACTCTTGTCTACGAAGCCTCATCTCCTGTGGCCGGCGCTTGGACGCTTACATTACCATCTCAGTCATGAAAGGCTGAAATGCAAAAACCCTTTAACTTTAATCCAATATGAACTACAATAAATTTGTCGTTTATCTTTCTTGAATTCTCCTTGCAGGTGGTGTCCAACCAGGTGCTGGTGCTAAACCAGGAAAAGGACCAGGTAATAACAATGTCATTATCATTGTCCTAATATTCTTGTTTTAAGTGGAAAAACCTGTCAGGAGATTAAAATTCTATCCAATGTACTAAACGACATGTTGCTATCTGTGTTTGAGTAAGTATATACAGCTATCTGTCAATCACAGATAGGACCGCCCCCTGGACTCCTTTGCTTAAAAAATGCAGGCATTTTAATCAATAGGTTACAAGTTTAACTGAATCTTTTCCCACAAAGCTATATATCAATCTCCTCAGCTCCTCGTGCTCTATAACTTGCTTCTGGAAGATCAGACTGTACATTTGAAGAAATGTAAAAGCTTCTTTAGGAATAATTAAAATGTTGGATATAACTTGTGTTTCAATTTCCCTTCCTTTGTGAATGAAAAATTGTGAATGAAAATATTGCTTATACCCAGAAGCTGAATATCTATTTTGATCATATCCTCCTTTGTAATAAGTGTACCTGTGGCAGCCGAACCTGAGCCCTATAGGTTTTCAGCCTCTGGATAGATGCAATGCATCTATCCATTCACTGACGGCAATGACCAAAACTAACCCTAAAGTCAAGCATACACCTTCCCACTTGTATTAAAGCCCTGAAGCTGATGTAACTGGTCTCTGCCTTTATGAACACATTACATACACACATCCCTCATGGCTGATCTTTGCTTCCTGACAGGTGCAGGGATCCCTGGCTTGTACCCAGGTGGAGTGGTACAAGGTGGTGCAGGTCAGTATCGTCTCTTCCTTTTCCTCTCTTCCCATCCAAGCCTACCAACTGTGATCAGGATAACCTTGCATGACATTCATTATGTTGAGTTAGAAGTTTCCATGAAATTATTTAATGTATTGTTATGTAAGTGAGTTTGAAATGCTAAAATAATCCCAAATTCCATGTCCTGCAGATTAGTGATTGTGAACATCTATCATTACGAAGGTATATAGCAGAGGTCCCGAACATTTCTTACCACGAGAGCCAACGTTCAGTTTTTAGAGATGGTGCCACATTCTATGCAAAGAAATCGTAGTCGCACCCTGAGTGACTATTTGAAGTTTATAATTCTCTGTATGCCTCCTTATAGAGCAGGGGTGTGGAATCTTTTTTCTGCCAAGGGCCATTTGGATATTTATACCATCCTTCAGGGGCCGTACAAATCGTGTGCTAATTCCGCCCACAAAGTGCATCCTGACGCTGGCACTGGTGTCAGGACGTAATCTTTCATTGCACACGCCTCAGTGTTCAGCAGTTAACGGTGCGTGCAGGTGCCCACAGAGCAAGAAGAAAGTAAAGGGCCAGCGGCCTTCAAAATACAGCTGCCGGCCCAAGCATTACGGTGACCAGGAATCTACCTGGGGGCTGGATAAAAGGTCATCGAGGGCTGTAAATAATCCCCACCCCCGTTATAAGGTAAAAATAGCCCTTTTATAAAGTATCAATAGCCTTAGTGTTGTTTTATACAATTTTAAAGCCCCTTATAATGCCCCAAGTGCCCCTTAATAAGTAAAATTGTCTTGAGTGCCCCTTACAAAGTAATAATGGCCCCTAACAAGTAGTAATGCCCATAAGAACACTGATACAGACAGTAGCAGGCACCTGAGCATACAGCCTTGAGCCGCACATCGGGGGCCTGCAAACTACACGTTGCACAGGAGCCATTTGTTGGAGACCTCCACTACAGAGGGTACAGAGGTTCCAGCACCAGTTGGGCCTTGGTGCGTGAGGGGATCAAAGAATCCCTCTGGCACATGGTAGGTGAGAATCATTTTTCTAATTTTGCAATTTTGGGTATCAGGAACTTCAAGTTTCACCTCTGTGGACATCTATGTGACACCATCTTCCAGAATATGTTTGTTTGGGTTCTCCTTTCTGGCTCATATAGGCAATGTGCCCAATAGAGGATATATGGTGGGCAATAATTCTTAGCCCCTTTAACTTACATTATTTTTATGTTGCTTATTTAACATGAGCATTATAAATACATAAATACATAAAATACATTACATTCATTCTACAATTTTTTTATTTCTATGTACCTACAGGGGGAGTACCTGGTGCATATCCAGGTGGTATAATCCCAGGTAAGTGTTATTCTGGACTTTTGTGCTTGTGACCGGTGTTCTCTATCATGTCTGCCAATAACACACATGGGAGCGGAAGTTTGCTATTATGTGTATTCACATTACTGTGAATCCTGCTTTCTCAGCAACATGTGTGTGGCTGCAGGGAAGCAATTCTTTCCAGGGACGGAAAAGCAAAAGTTGGCCTTACTCACTTTTCCGGAAGTCTCCTGGGACATATTTGTATTCACTGCATTGTCAAGACTTATGGCTTGGGTTGGAGATTACATAATAATAAAACCTGCAGAGCAGACATTCATACCAGAGATAATGATCTAAAGACAAGGAGGCCCATGGTGAAATGTGTCCAAATCATGTACCACGGAGGTTCACTCTATATAAAGTATACCTATTAGTTGAGAAAAAAAAATCCTAGATATTAGATGTATTGGAGCCAGAAATGTTGTAACCGCCCTTCATGTTTTGGGATGTTTTCTGTCCCTTTGCTGGTTACAGTAAATACACATTTTCTATGGATGCTTGCTGTGTGGGAAGACGCTTAATAGTGTGCTATGTGCTCTGAACAATCAGCTGTCTCCCTTTGTTGCTTCTTCTCTCCATCACATTTTTTTCATTAAAACACTGAGTAAGAACTGCAGCTGCATCCCTCTCCTCCCCATTTTCTTATTGTTTTATAGTAGTGATAGGAGTGGTTTCTGAACATTTACACTAAGCCTGCAGATAATGAAGGGAGAACATGAGGATGTAGCTACAAATTAACATTTTTTGTATTCACATGTACTACTGATTAATGGCAAGAAAAACTATACAATAAGTCCTTATAAAATGTAGAATCAGGCCTTTTTGTTCGTATATTTGCATTAATAATTGTTAAACATTTTTCTTTAGGTGGTGGTGTCGTTCCTGGTGTAACTACAGGTAATTTAAATACATTTTCTAGCTAGTGTTCAAGGGTTTTCCCCTTTCCACATTTTGCATGCCACTGGCGCGCCTGTGTCTCTGCCGCTGCTCCATTGATTGTTTTCCAGGTGTGGCAGCGACATCATGTCCATAGCACTGCAACCAATCACTTGGCTCAGAGGCTTGGGATATCTGCACGGAAGAGCTGCTGAGCCCAGTGATCGTCAGCAGTGCTGTTGACATGACATAACCCCTGCAGCCAGTCACCTGAGAAGTGACAGACACAGCTGATTTTATTACTGTTTAATAACAGTACTGGATGTTAGTGCATGCAAAATGCTGAAGGGGGAAACCCTTCAATAATATAGTAAATGCTGATATTTACACTTTAGTGCACCATCACAAATATTATGATCAGGTCAATTATACTTGTTCTTGCTAATATTATGTCTAAAAGGTTATAATTGTAGAGCTAGATCCTAAAAAATCGCTTGCCCCAATAACCCCAAATTTTCTTTTATTTTTAGGAGCTGTAGTTCCTCAAACAGGAGTCCAACCAGGAGCTGGAGGAAAACCAGGAAAACTTCCAGGTGGGACAGTGTACAGATTGGGTGGATATAAATGAGCATGGTGCTTTGTAATATGTTTCATCCTACAATAGTATGTTCATAGAATATTATCCGAGACAATCAGGGAATTTTCCAGGTGCTCTTGCACTGGTATAAGAAAATAGGAAAAATATTCCCATTACTCAAGTGTTTATACATAAAGTCCTATAAAATGCAATAGGGTGTGTCCGTGCACATTCTGACAGTGCCCGCACCGATTACACAGTGCCAGGCCTCATTCAGACATCCATTTATCATGTCCAAGGCCTATCCGTGTTTTTCACACATTACAATCTACGCTGCTGTTCAGGTGTCTGTGTCCTAAAAAAAATCACAGAAACATGTCCATTTCTGATCTGACTCATAGATCAAAGTAACTCATACATTTATATGGGTCTGTGAAAATCACGGACAGCACACAGATTCCATACATGTGCAGTCCGTGTTGCTGTTTGATTTTAACAATGTAATGTTTAGGAGAAACTTTGAAAATAATTTTTGCCATACATGACTATCACTGATGGTGAAAACTAACACAATGACCAAACACTGATAAAGACCTGATCCAAAACACTGATGTAAATGGGTTAATTTTCTTAACGTATGAGAATAAAACTGACGTCTGAATGAGGCCTCAATCACATCATATTCATGAGGGGAATAGTGACACCCTTTTGTGAATGTGGTCGTACATACCCAGGAGGAATAACTCAAGAAATGCACAATGAAAAAAATCTAAGAAATTGCTATAAAACTGTAACAAATTGGCCACATGTTAACATACTCTTAGTGTGCAGAACCAGATGTTCATAAGTAAAGGATTTGTTTGCCACAGATTTGTGGTGTAGTATTGGTGCAGCTTTCTGATATATTATTACTTTTAATTATGCTCTTATTATATCATGTAAAGTTCTTTATTCTATTTTATTCTAAAATATTTGTTACCCGTCCAAAATCATATTCATATGAGTTCATGAAGTACAGATCTATTGTGCTGTTTGAAAGGAAACTTAAAGGGAATTTGTCAGTAGGATCAATACTCAATACTCCTAAGCCATCTATATAGGCATGCAGGTCATAGGGAACTGAATAAAATTATACCTTGGTATCTGCAATCTGATGTTTTATTCCAGAGAAATCCACATTTTCCTTATATGTAAATGAGATGTACATGACTATGTGCCAGACACTGATCTGCATGAGAATCGGCCTCCAGAGCTAACTTTAAATAAAATGGGTTTTGCTGGTTTAAGAAAAGTAACTAACACAAAACAAGAGAACTGAACTTTGTCTTCTTGCAAACACATTTGCTGACACTCTCACAACTCTGCTGTGTTGCAACAGTATTGCAACTCTGTCTACCTGTGAGATGGAAGATGAAGCTGAGAGGAACCTGCAGATGTGTCAGGTATAATCGCACACAGCTCTGCAGTGAGATCAGAGAACGATCATTACAAATCACACTGGTAGCGCCTCCTTTTATTTAAAATAATCTCTGGGCGCAGATTCTCCTTCAGATCAGTGTCTGGCCCATAGTCCTGAGCAGCTCATTTACATACAAGAAAACGTGGATTTCTCTGGAATAAGACTTTGGATTACCAATATCAAGATATCGATTTATTTAGCTTCCTATGACCTACATGCCCATATGGATGGCTCTGGAGAGTTGATCCTACTGACAGATTCCTTTTAACTAACATACAATGTAAATTATCCTGATGAAGTTACATCTAAATTGAACAATGTGATCACCAATGAATCTCCCTCCATCCATGGGAAACAAAATCATTCTGACTCCTTTACCTGACAAAGCCGCTCATTACTAAGATACAATCCGCAGCACAAGACTCCGCTTATAGGACCTCTGTGAGTAAGCTAGGGGGTACTGAAATATTTACCTTAAAGAAGAGCTGTCACCAGGTCAAAAGTGGCCAGCGTTTTCACTTATTTTATTCCCGTTGCTTCTCTGAGTTTTATGGGTTTTTTTATCTCTCTCTTTTTTTTTAAATCTGACATACAGTTCCAGAAATAATAGCCCTTTTATTTAATCCTAATTTTTAAGGTCTTTACCAAGAGGATGTTGCTCACAGGATAATTATGCATAGCAGCTTGAAGACACAACCCCAGAGAATCCTATGGGCCACGCCACCTTGAAAAAGACCATAAGAGTTAGCACTAAATATAAAGGCTCTGGAACCGTATGGCGGATTAAAAAAAACAAACACCAAAATACTCAACAAAGCAGCGGAAATAAGACAATAACAAAACTGACCACTAGCGACGAGTCTTCTTTAAAAAAGTTGTCCCATAAACAACATATATTATGTACACACAGAATAGGTGATAAATGTATGATCACTGTGGGCTCCATCACTTGGATCCTCACCAATCACAAAAACAAGGCTCCAAAAGTTCCCTGTGTGAATGAATTAATAGTGATCATGTGTGACCACTTCTCCATACAATGTCTATAGGAGAAGTGGTTGCACATACTATACTTACTAATGCAAATAGAGGAGTTTTATGCTTCATGTTCTTGAGATCAATGGGGATATCAGCAATGCAGGTCTCCAGTAGGACACCATAGGATGCTTATTATAATCATATTCTTTGATCAATTTAACAGGTGCTGGCATTCCTGGGGCATTCCCAGGCGGAGTACTGCCCGGATCAGGTAAGTATCAGAAATATATTTTAATATTTCCAAAATTCTACAATGGTAGTTCTAATTTACCAAACAAAATCAGATGCAAATTGCCAATAAACACGATCACAGATCATGTTAAGTACTGGAACATAACAATTTACTTGACCCAGCGGAAAATTAAATTTTCTGAAAAAATTCCTCTACCCTACTTGACTATTTGCCCATAAAATCAATGACTTATTTTTAGGTGTACGATACCCAGGAGTTGGAGTTCTCCCTGGAGTGGCCACTGGGAGTGGAGTCAAACAGAAACCCCAAGGTCAGAATTACTTGACTATTTCCTACTACTTCTTTGCTACCCAACAACACCCCATACTGCCACTACATAATGTATATACTCATTCAATACTTACAGCCAAAGACTGATTGTGCCAAAATTCATCTCTCTGAAGCTAATCGCTTGTATCTCAGACCATACCCACATTTATCATGATGATGTCTAGCCAGGTCTTCGTTAGGGATTTTGAAGGAATCCCTCCTGAAACCTTATAATAAAAATCTTGATAGGAGGAACACTTAGGACAAAACAGAAGCATAGTGTTGCACTTTATGCACACCTTGAGAAGATGTGGTACATGATAAGGATTAGTGGCTTGATGGCACCTTCTACCCAACACCCAGCTCTTTGGAAACTTGCCACACTAGCCTTCATAGTGTTGAGAGAGGGCAGTAATGGCCCTTCACGGTTGACCAAGTGAGTGTCAAATTATTTTACAAGGTTGATTGCGCAATCCAATAGAAAACCAGACGGAGGCAAAGCTCTGTATGGGAGATTCAAGAATCTCTAATCCCGTTTATTTCTACTTAGCATTTTATATTGTTTTGAGTTTATTAATAGCCAATCATCTACAGCCGTACTACAGTACTACAGGCTTAGGCCAATTTTAGTGCAATTATTACGGAAACACACATATGGTCATATTATCGTTAGTTCGGTGCATGATGGAAGTTTACAAGGTTACCCATCTCGGCTCAGACTAGTCAGATAACGGGAGCAGGGTGTCTCATAGAATGTTCCTGAGAGAAAAGGTTAGTGTGGGAAAGTTGCGTGTGAATCAAGAAGGAAAGAATGTATGTTATGCAAAGAGTTTAATAACATGATTTTGAAACAAGCAGATAAAATGGAGTTGCCATAGCATGAATATCAATATGTCCTTTACAATAGTTACATCCCTTAAAAGTAGAGAATTATGTAATTTACAGTACTTTTTGCTTTCTAAGACCAAGTTCCTTGAGGCTTACTACCAGTTAAGTATTAACACTCATCTTTGATTTTAGGTGCTGGTGGTGCTTTAGGTGGAATCCCAGGTAAGCATGTTTTGGAGATGAACGTTACAGTTCCACAGCAGAGTACTTCATTTATACTTTATTTATACATACTTGTTTTACCTGATTGTGCTTGTTTTACATACATTTCATATGTGTCCAGCTAAATATTTAATCAGGTGTAGAACAGCAATGTTATATCACATGCATAATTTACAAAAAAATCCATGAAAGGCATGTCTACAGTACTCAACTGCACCAATCTCCTGCCAATCCAGTTCCAAAGCTGTCCAGGTTCTCGCTTGCCTCCCCTTTCTGGTTTTGTCCTGAAAATGCCAGGAAATACTCATGTAATCAATAAGTGGCAGCAGTGGTGACCCAGTTAGGCAGTAATAGGTGGAGACCCAGGGATCATAGGAACTGAAGTAAAGGGGGATCAGGGGAGGTGAGTATTGCTTCTTTTGCTTTTTTTATGCCATTTGGAGCCTTTTTTTGTCAGTCAAGTCTATTAAATATTCAAACACTATAAAGTCAAGTTGAATAGATATATTTTATTATCCACGCAAGAAGAAGAAATGAGAAGTCTGTATCTGCATGTGAGCGCATTGTGATATTCTACAACTCTCCCTGCCACACACACTGTAAAAGTAAATGGTTTTATTATATACAAAGTCATATCAAGGCAACAAGCCAGCAGATAGCTCTAGAAATCTGCCAATGTTCTGAAAATATTTGCATTAGTTAACATTTTCAGTTGAGGAAGCAAGTGTCAAGTGGATATTGTCCTTTCCTTTACCCCACCCTGTCGTCACTCATAAGCCAGTTAAGATAATGGTCCAGAGAAGAGCAGGAGCCCTCAAAGTGCAGATAGATGTTCTGTGCTTCATGGTATCAGAAAAGGGAACACTAAACGGAAACCAAACCCTCACTATTCTGAATGAAATATATTGTTTTTTTTGGCGACTCTTGGAATCATTAGCCCAATGTAAAGCCAAATTAAAAATGTGTCATATATCAAAACAAAAAATTAAGATTCAAAATCAGCAATATTTATCAAATTGCTGATTAAACACATTAATTCCCTTGGTTTTTACTACTTTAAATGAAGAATATAATTTTTTTGAAAACTTGCGCCTTTTAACTCTTAACATTTTTCCCTTAATCTGAGTTTTCCTGTACATCATTCAGAGACTTGTCACATATAAATATACAGTATTTATTATTGTATTAATATTATTTATACTACATTTTTGCTGATGACTAATTCTGTTTTTTTACACATTTTACTTAAACATTATTGTTATATATTTTAGGCTTTGGTGGTTTTGGTGGACAGCAGCCTGGTGTACCCTTAGGATATCCTATTAAAGCTCCAAAACTACCAGGTATGTATTTTTTGTATTCTTTTGTATTTAAGATGTCCTCTTAAAGGGGTTGTTCCATGAACGAAGTTGATTTTATTCAATAGATCTTGGAATAATAATAATTTCCATAATTGGATGTGTTAAAAAATGTTCCTGTGCTGAGATAATCTTATAAATGTGCCCCTGCTGTGTACTGTGTAATGGCCATGTCTGACCGTACAGGAACATGGTCTGATCATACCACATCTCCTGGGCAGTGATGGAAATAGTTGTTATTCCAAAATGTATTGATTAAAATTAACTTTGTTCGTGGGAAAACACCTTTAAATGGGCCGGCTCATCTTCAAAAGTTCTTTTTAAATTAGGCTGGGGATCAGCTGATTGTTGGGGTTCTGGTATTAAATCTTCTTTATTTGTGGGTAAATACAAAGTCTAAGATAGTGGTTAGAAAGTCAGGTAAATAGCATGGCTCAAACATTGTGCATAGCAGAGCTAGGACATCTATGCGTTTCAAGAGCATTGCACCCTTAGCCATGATGTCATATGTACGCCGACTCACACAATGGAGAAGATGGAGAAATAAAGTTCTCCACCTTCTCCACACCTGTGATACAATTCTCGCATGCAAGAGAATTGGATCACAGTAAAATGACACTCGCTTACACTCGCAACAGAGTTTTGGCCGTGGGTAATTTGCATATAGCATCTGATTCTCTCATCACTCGATGCTATAAGCTAGTGTGAGGGAACCCTAAAGCTTCTGAAATCTGTCTTAAAGTTGTTGGCCATATTCCCTCCTGGTACACGAAGCCAATTTTTTTAATTTTGGTGCAAAAATGAAATTTTGCACAATTTTTTTGCAAGCATTTTTTATTCAATTTGCGCCTCTTTGGGGCTTAGCTTATGCCAAAAACTGTGGCCATTTAAAATATTACTATTTTACTATTTTATTTAAAATAATTATAGAATATTTTACCTTTAAATTAAAAATTGTCTTCCCCGTTCCAGGTGGATACGGGCTTCCTTACACGTCAGGCGTACCCGGAGGTTACGGTGGTAAGTGTATTGAATATTGGAATATTGTCTAAATGGTGTAATGTGAGAGAGAAAATGTCTCTAAAACAATTTGGAAAGTTTACATTCAATGAATCAAGACTCACTGTTCTGTTATAATGGAGGTAACATTGAGCAGGCTGAGGCCCCTAGGAGAACAGAAATAAATAAACTATTCAATGTTATTATTCCAGTATAGTTTCTGGCATGTGGAGTATTCCGTGAAATCTGTTTCTATGCAGCAACATTAAAACTATGGAAAAAAAAAGGGGTCTGGCCAATAGAAGAATAATTTATAACTCTCTGTGACATGTAATGAGTGTGGCTGACGTTAATAGCCTTCTAATCTACACCATTCTCCTCACAGCGAGCTGAGAGGTCTGATACAGGGGCTCAAAAGTTTGACTCTTGGGGGGGGGGAATACCAACGCTGCTTGTATGCACATAACACATTAGGTAGATTTGGAAGGGTCGTTATACATAAACCTCCTGGGCATTATCTATCGTAAACATTTATTGGTTACATTCCAGGAAAATGAGTGAAAAATAACACCGAAGCTGCAAATTCTACTAAAAGTCATAAATAGATACTGTATGTAAGAGAGTTTTTTCATATAGTGATGTATATGATATCAGGAATAGTTTTACTGATCAAAATAGACCAGAATTCTGATGCACATGTTTTTCTCCGCATTTATTAATGAGAATTATGTCACCAAGTTTTTACTGCCCCATCTGAGAACAGCATAATGTAGGGACATATACCCTAATTTCAGTAGTGTATCACTTACTGGGTTTCTTGCTGTCCTTTTGATAAAACAGTTCTATCTGCTGCAGCTCTTCTAGTCTTCTAAATGATGAGCTCCTGCTATCCCCACCCCCTATTGATTAGCAGCTTTCTGTCTATGCACAGTGTAGGCCGATGTCCAATCTAAGTTATCTCTGTCTATTTATTAGAATTTGTCCTTGTGAACAGTCTGCCCTGATTTGAAGGATTGTATCATGAGAACTACACTAGTCCATGTATTGTATATCATGGAGAGGGGTCTCCTACTAGAACACAGAGCGGTTCATGTACAGGAGGGCCCAAGCCACCCTTGTATCACAAGGAGAGACACTCATCCGAATCGTCGCCATGTAATTCAACATTTCCTACATTAATGTATATGGCTGGCATAGCATCTCCTGGCCATATCAGCTGCCCATATTAATAGTTTAGATAGGTCAAATGTGGTGACAGATTCCTTTTAAGAAATATATCAAAATGTTGTACATATGTAGATAAAGATAAACGTAAAAAGTTGTTCAAAAATGGATGACATGGAACCATATGTCAACCATTGTTAATTGGAGGTATTTGAGCCATATGGGGTATTCCCATCTTAGATATTTATATCAGATCTTCATGGCATATGCTATGAATTTCTGACTGATGCAGGTCCTACTTCTAAGTCCTGCAACTATCTTGAGTATGGACACAGTCTCGTGACTCAGGAATGGAGGGGTGGCCATACAAGCTTCCATGGATATAGGAATATCCTTTTAACTATATGATTTAAGGGGTATTCCCAGCTTTAGAAGCTATTACCTATATACAGGATAGGTGGAAACTTGCTAAATGGTGGAGGTCTTACTGCTTGGACACCCACCGATAGAAGCTATTACCTATATACAGGATAGGTGAAAACTTGATAATTGGTGGAAGTCTTACTGCTTGGACACCCACCAATACCAAGAGCTCGGGGCTCTGTAGAACTAAGCAAAGTTTTTGTTGATACACCTTCCTTAGCCTTGGATACCAGAAAACATTCCAAACTCTTTCTCCAAAGTGAATCTGTCAACGGGTTTTTGCCACCAAATCTGAGAGCAAACATTTACTTCCATGGTAGATATCTGCAAAAGATGGCACTAGCAGGATAGTCCTCTTTCCTTTCCTTCCTGAAGAGAGCTAATTTGCGTGTATCTCCAATGGAAGATTGCCAGTATAAACTCAGCTGATCTCCTTAAAGGGAATCTGTCACCAGTTTTCTCCATCTATTCTGAGAATAGCATAATGTAGAGACAGAGACTATGATTCCACCAATGTGCCACTTACTGGGCTGCTTGCTGTAGTTTTGACAAAGTCATCGTTTTATCAGCTGGAAATTATAACTAGAAGACTAGTAAACCTGCTGTCATGTAGTCCCCCATATTCATGAGCCCGACCCAACAATGATTAGCAGCTTTCTGCCTATGCACAGTGTAGTGTACACAGAAAGCTGTCAATCAGTGGTGTGGGCGGGATTATACAGAGCTCAGCATTCAGAGAACTGCTAGATCTGCAACAGAGAAAACACTGATTGTATTAAAAAAAAAAAACATGCAGCCCAGTGAGTGGTGCTCTCAGATGGGGAAGCAAAAACCATGTGACAGATAAACTTTTTTTTTTATTTAATTATCCTCCAGACATTACAAAGTTATATATTTTTTTTGCAATAGACTTTATTACCTTATGCTGCCGCTTCATCTTTCAAAAACACAATGCTGCAATGCTGCTTTAATTGCCCAGTTCACACTCCTTTCACACTCGGGTACATTTCTTCATTGCATTCAAACAGTCTATATATGAGTCTTTCCCTATCTGATTATTCACTGGCTCCCCATTGCCCAGAGACTCCAATTCAAAACCCTAGCCAAGTCATATAAAGCCATCCACAACCTGTCTCCTCCATACATCTGTGACCTGGTCCCCCGGTACTTACCTGCACGCAGCCTCCGATCCTCACAAGATCTCATTCTCTACTTCCCTTTTATCTCCTCCTCCCACAATCATATACAAGATTTCTCCCGTGCATCCCCCCTACTCTACAACTCTCTACCCCAACATATCAGGTTCTCGCCTACCGTGGAAACCTTCAAAAGGAACCTGAAGACCCACCTCTTCTGACAAGCCTACAACCTGCAGTAACCCTCGCTCCACCACACCGCAGCAAGACCAGCTCTACCCTCACCTACTGTATCCTCATCCATCCCTTGTAGACTGTGAGTCCTCGCGGGCAGGGTCCCCTCTCCTCCTGTACCAGTCACTGACATGTATTGTTCAAGATTATTGTAATTGTTTTTTATTATGTATACCCCTTTCACATGAAAAGCTCCATGGAATAAATGGCGCCATAATAATAATAATAATTGGGGATGGAGAGCAGAGAGGCTCAGACAGGGATAGTCCCCAACCCAGACTTTTAATATAGTGCAGTGTTTCTAGCTGAGCAGCTGTTTTCAGCAGCTTGTGAAGGATCATGATCTAGCCAAGTGAAACAACACTGTGGCATAAAGTTTGGGAGAGAAGGAAGAAAAAAAAAGTTATGAAATGTAAAAAAAAAATCGGAGCTTTGCAAATTGCAGTACCTGGAGTATAATTAATTTAAAAAAGTTTAGTTACTAAAAAAGTCAATTTGATACAATTCAGAAAGTCTCATAGATCCCATAGCTAGGACCTTCTTACTAATAAGAAATGTTCCCCGTGTTATAGGCCCCGCTGGTGCTGGAGCTGGTGGCAAGGCTGGATACCCTACTGGAACTGGTATGTGCCAAGAAAAGTGGTAAAGATCAGGGAACCATTGTAACTGATCCCATACTGCAGCGTTGACAGTTGTTGTTTTTGTATAACTTCTAGTAACCATGTAACTGGTCTCTGGGTAATTTTGCATTATGTATCATTTTGCTTTTTTTATTGTATATATAGTTACCATACTGTTCAGCATCTGCTTTGAATATTGCACTAAATGTATTCTGTGCTGCTAAGCATGGGAATGATAATTTAATGTGGATTTTACAATTATCTGAGGACGGTTCATTTAATTTGTTCTGTCTACATTGTGTTGGTCAAAAACGATTTAACCATTATTCCTATTAAATGTAAACTAATTTGCTGCTTTCGTCTTTTTTGTTAGGGTTGTGATGACATCGACTGACTAAACTTCCTCTTCTGTTTTTAGGGGTTGGAGCTCAAGCCGCAGCTGCTAAAGCCGCAGCTAAAGCAGCAAAATATGGAGGTGAGACATTCTGTCCATTCATTTGCAATGCATTATTCCAAATGTTACTTTTCTGAGGCTCACATTTAGGATAATTAACTTTTTTTCTCTGTCTCTCAGGTTATTAATGAAAAATAATCTGTCAGCAGGATTTCACCACAAACAGTATGTGCATGCAGTTCTTTCAAAGACAAGTCCAGCAATACCTTTACATGACCAGTCCGTTCCTCAGTTACTAAATAATCAGCATTTGAACTGATATGCAAATGACGCTGAAGAGCTATCGGTAGATTTGTCGCCTCTGTCACTCCAGCTCTATTTTCCACCAAGCGCCGCCTCCTCATGCTTTACTGACTGCTTCATTGCTGTGTGGCTTCAGGCAAAAGTGCCGTCAGTCAAGCAGGAGGAGGTGGCGCTGGGGAGAGAATAGAGCTGGAGTGACAGAGGCGTCAGATTTACATATAACTCTTCATTAGCAAATCAATTCAAACACTGATTTCTTAGTAACGGAGAAACAAACAGGCCATGTAAAGGTATTGCTGGACTTGACTTTGGAATAGCTACATGAACATAGTTTGGTGGGTGATATTCTGCTGACAGATTCCCTTTAAGGATCTCAGAACAACATAAACTAACATGAACCAGAAAGACAGAGAATTCAGTGTGTTAAGACTACATTTGGCTGTCCAGCAGCTTTGACACCACCTTGTTGAGTAAAACAGTGCTAATCATCGTGTACTGTTCAGGGTTTAGTTCATAGAAAGAGGAAATCCCATATTGCCTATACCATAATGCCATATCTATGTTGCCAAATTGGGATTTTTTGATATCAAGAGCTCCACTCTTATTCAGTATATAGTATGTTAACCAAACAAACATCCTCTATTAACATCAAATGATCCCTTCTAGATATACATTAAAAAGATAAAGAGCAGTGAAGGAGCACAAGATCAAAAAGTAGAAAAAATCTCAAAATTTATTAATCAAAAAATCACAAACAACATACATAGGGAAAGGTGGACAGAAGGATAAAATGGCAGAGTTAATACAGAGGCCACAGCCCCACACCACACCAAAAGAACCAGCAATGTCAAATACCACATAACAGTATTGTAACGGCTCACGCCTATGTGAAATAGATGGCTGAACTGAATTACCAAGTAACTCCCTACATATGTCCAGGGACCTGATCAACCATACTGGCATGAGGCGGATAACCTAACAGAAAACAGGGGTCAGCAAAACTGCATAACTGTACCTGTGGACATGTTAGTGATGGTATGTCGGTGGTGTGTGTTGAACAAGCCCTCGACGCGCATTTCACCCCTACAGCGGTTTCGTCAGGAGGTCTATCCCTATGTATATTCTTTGTGATTTTTTGATTAATACGTTTTGAGATTTTTTCTACTTTTTGATCTTGTGCTCCTTCACTGCTCTTTTTCAGTATATAGTATGTGTCTGATTAAGCAGCAAAACCCCATTCACATATTGACATTGCCAGGCACAGCCCATGGACAAGAGTGCCACTGTTTCTGGGTAAAAGATGACTCTTTTACCTATGCCTGGATATCCTCGTTCTATTTTACCTTTCATTTATTAATTTTGCTGGAAATCAAAAAATATGGACTAATACAGTATGATGCATATGACTTGTGTTCTGTAAGCAATTGACCTGATCTTTAGAAATATGTTTGCTTTTTCCATATGTAAAACTATATTCAGCGGCGACCCCTTTGAACAATCACAGCTGATAAACAGCATCTTTGAAGTCCTTATAATGTAATCCTGTTTATGGATTTTTTAGGAATTATGTAATAATAACTTGGGGCAGCAGGAAATAACATGACACGCTGTGTATTGAAATGACTGTGAACAAAAGAGGATTTTATTCACATAATAACGACCTTAGGCAATTTTCACCTTATTAAAGTTTTTTTAGACATTTAGTAGCTGTATTGTTTAGTAATTGTGTGGATTTCATTGAAATAAAAATTTCAAGACAGGGTAGACCTTTCAGAAAACTTTTTGCAAGTCATAATGGGCATCCCAGGTACTAAGACCTTCACTAATTACTAAAATGATAAGGCAGAAGCTGTAAAGACTCATAGGCCTTCAACTGATCCACTGACCGGTCTTGGAGGAGAGCATTGTTGAGTGTTGAGCAGCGTTGAGTGTTTCTGTACCTTCAATTTTGTACCTCCACTGATTGAAACATCTAGCTTGTTCTCTGTGATGTGTAAAAAGTTTTCCATAAATGCAGTTATTCTATGATTGTAGCAATTAGAGGTTATTTAATATGTATATACTTATAATGCTTTATTATTCTGAGCAGCAGCCGCAGCTGGAGGTATACCGGGCGGCATACCCGGAGCTGTTCCTGGTGCTGTACCTGGTTTTTATCCTGGAGCTGCTGGTACACTGCCAGGTGGTGGAGTATTGCCAGGAGCAGGTAGGGTTTCTAAACAACTCATATTATTAAATTTGTAAACCTACATTTTCATGACTTTTGTTTAATTAATCTTGTGTTTTTCATCAGGAATACCTCAATTAGGAGTTCAGCCTGGTGGCAAACCTCCAAAATATGGCAAGTTTATAATAATGTATCCTATATCAAATTCTTAAAGCATCATGTGTTCCTCTATTGCTCTTTTAATAAAGGGTAACAGTGACATCTAAAGGCTTCAAAATTCGGAACCAAATTCTTTTATTTGAAATGGTGCCTTTAGACTGAAAGATTATCATGAACTACTGTTCCTAGGAAAGTTTGTTCACGATAACCTTGCACTGTAAACAGACTGCCGATCACCTGATGAATGAGCAACACTCATTCATTGGGTGCAATTAGCTTTTGATCTGCATAAAAGATCAATCTTCTCGACAGCATATCATCCTGTGTAAACAGGACTCATGCTGCCAAGAACAATGGCAGGGTATGCACACTGACAATCCATTACAGATTGTTAAATGCGCATCATTAAGCGCGAGGTTTAATCCGATTGGTAAATATTTGCCGAAACAGCTGTCATTTAATGCTGCAAATCAATTAAGTTAAACAGACCTTCAGTGGTCTGCCTTTAAGAAATTACACTTATGTCATATGTTTTTTATATCCCTCACAAATACACCGCTACTATATATATTGCTATACAGTATCTACTGAAATATCTACTGAGAGTGCCTTTGTGCTGCTACAGTGAGTCTAGTAAAGTCCATATAATGACATTATTGTATGCAATATGCTCTGTCAATCAAGCAATCCAGTAAAAAGAGTGAACCACAGGAACTCATTGTCTCTTCTCAGCCTTGTGTTCCCTTTTAGACTACAACCCTTAAGCACTGGTTTACATCACTGTCACACAAGATATTTTACAGTATGAGTTTAATACAGCCTTGTGTAGTTTATAGTCTATATATAACTTGTCCTAAAAAGTAAACTTACATTGTCATGATTCAAGTGTACAATTAGATAGAGGGATCTTGCATAGCAATGGAAAATTTAACAGAGTAAATAATTGTTTCCTAAGGTGTACCTGGGGTTGGCGGTGTGCCTGGAGTAGGAGGAGTGCCAGGAGTTGGTGGCATCCCTGGAGTTGGTGGTATCCCCGGAGTTGGTGGTATCCCCGGAGTTGGTGGTATCCCCGGAATTGGTGGCATCCCCGGAGTTGGTGGCATCCCCGGAGTTGGTGGCGTCCCTGGAGTTGGTGGTGTCCCTGGAGCTGGTAAGTTTTACAAAACTACTTAAAGAGGAACTTTCACTTGCTTAAAAAAATCAGTTAAACAACTTGCAAAAATATCTAATCTCCTCTGATTGTGCTGCTCTTTTACAATTCACTCTTCATCAATCAATTACAAAGATATTCACATTTGTTTTTCTGGAGTGCAGTATGTGAAATTTATGATTTGCAGTCAAACTGAACATTTCTTCAAAGTCTTCTCTGGGGGGCATGTGCCTTCACCCTTCATACCCAGATGCTGCCAATCACAGCTCAGCAGCTGAACTTGAAGTCTATCAGTCTAACGTGCTTCCGAGCTGTGATTGGCAGTGTCTAGGAGGAAGGGGTGATAACACATGCCCCCATAAAAAACTTTCAAGAAATGCCCAGTAGGACTGCAGAGCAGAGATGTCACAAAGTGCGCTTCAGAAGAAACAAATGTGAATATCTCTGTAATGGAAGGACACAGCGCAAATGTAAGGTAATTGACGCAATTTTTTTCTGCAAGTGACAGGTCCCCTTTAAGATGATCACATATTAAAAGATAATGCACAATAATAGAATTAACTGTAATATGTATGGCATAAAATAACGTTAATAATCTGTATCTTTTGTTAATCGTGCTTTTGTAAAATAAGATATTCTCCTGCTTTTTTTATCTCTTTAATGTGTAGGTGCTAAACCACCTAAGACTGGAGGTGAGTTGTTGGCGAAACTATGTCCATTCAATGTGGTAAAAACCTTGTAATGAAAAATGGTGTAACTCTTAAGCTAGGCACTACTCACGGCTAGCCGTGGGGCAGAGTGATCAAGAGGTCCAAGGTCAAATGCAAGGAAGGTTCGTGGAAGACAGAGGGATAAGACAAACGGATAATCAGGGGCAAAGTCCGGGGACTGGAAACTAAAGTCAGAATACATCAAAGGCAAAAGGGATTATACAAACAAGTAGTTGAAAGGCAAATTCAAGGTCCAGCAACAAAAGATGAGAATATCAAAATACAGAGCACAGAATAAGCGCACCAATGAGCTGAAGCTACAATTGGAAATTATCTAACATTGGCAGACAGTTAAATACCCTGCCAATTATTGAGAAAGGAAAACACCTGGAGGAAACCAAAACACAATACTGACACCCCAAAATGCCCCTGCTATCTATAGGGCAGCTGAGCTGTCACTCACAGCTTCCCTAGGACACAGCGAGTAGCAGAATCGTGACAGTAACTGGACACAATTACTAGACACGCCAACCATACTGAACAATAGTAAACTAGCTGTGTAAGAGTTGGAGCTAGACTTTTCATCTCACAAGGCAAAGATTCATTTCATAGCCCTAGCCCTCTGTCTAAATAGTGGGGTGTTGGCACCCTCTCCTTCCTCCTGTACATGTCCTGCCATACTATTACACTAAATGAATGGTAGCCAAATGTGAAATATTAAATTTCTTGTACGTTCTTTTCTCATTACAGCTGGCTATGGCGTTGGAGGACTTCCTACTGGAGGTGTGTGTGTGTTATTATATGCAGTCGATAACGGATAGGAGAAATATAAAAAAACAATCTCACTTGTTTACATATAACTATGCAGTATATTTGTAGTCTGTGTGTCCCAGGAGATAAGCGCTATCCTTCCACCCTACACAATACTGTATCACAATACTCTATCTTACTGACATGGATAAAAGGGATCAAGGTCGTCCTTTTCTACATTTCTACAAACCCACACTGTAGGGATCTTTTTATCCCAATTACATTTATCAATCATTTCTAGGTTTCCTTTTGTTTACTATGCCATTTATTTTTATAAACAGGTAGTCAACTTTTGAAGGGTAGCACATTAGCATATTCAGGGCCAGACACAGGAGCATGATGGGAAAGGGGGCCAAGCCGCAAGACACGTTGCTAAGTCAGAAGGCTAATGTGTTCTTTCTGTTTTCTCCTCTTCTCTCTATCTAGCTTTGTTCATTAGATGTTAGATGTCTTTATATCTAATTAATACATTTTGTGCCTTTCTTGAAGTGTGGACTTCCCTAGCATTTAAACCTGGAGCCTCTAGCATGGCAGGCAGCAGCTTTAGCAGTTAGCCACAGGAAGCATTTCCAAGTAGAGGAGGATTTTCTCTGCCTAAAGCTCTAAATAGTATTTTTCTTCAGTACAGCAATAATGTACTAGTATATAAAGTTGTATCTCTATATATGTGGATATTAGGGTTAAAATAAAAGTCAGATTTTTATTTTCCTTTAAATTTACTAAAAAATAATGAAAAATACTTAGTAAAATCACAGGGGTTTTCCAGGCTTTAGACAAATCTCTGCAGTCACTCAATGTGCACACGGTCACAATTTCTATTTATTCCCAGCATGAGGGGCAGTCACCTGACTACATGTCTAGACATCTGAAGAAGTGCATCACAAAAATGTCATTGTGTACAGTACAGACCAAAAGTTTGGACACACCTTCTCAATTAAAGATTTTTCTGTATTTTCATGACTATGAAAATTGTACATTCACACTGAAGGCATCAAAACTATGAATTAACACATGTGGAATTATATACTTAACAAAAAAGTGTGAAACAACTGAAAATATGTCTTATATTCTAGGTTCTTCAAAGTAGCCACCTTTTGCTTTGATGACTGCTTTGCACACTCTTGGCATTCTCTTGATGAGCTTCAAGAGGTAGTCACCGGAAATGGTTTTCTCTTCACAGGTGTGCCCTGTCAGGTTTAATAAGTGGGATTTCTTGCCTTATAAATGGGGTTGAGACCATCAGTTGTATTGTGCAGAAGTCAGGTGGATACACAGCTGATAGTCCTACTGAATAGACTGTTAGAATTTGTATTATGGCAAGAAAAAAGCAGCTAAGTAAAGAAAAACGAGTGGCCATCATTACTTTAAGAAATGAAGGTCAGTCAGTCCAAAAAATTGGGCAAACTTTGAAAGTGTCCCCAAGTGCAGTTGCAAAAACCATCAAGCGCTACAAAGAAACTGGCTCACATGAGGACCGCCCCAGGAAAGGAAGACCAAGAGTCACCTCTGCTTCTGTGGATAAGTTTATCCGAGTCACCAGCCTCAGAAATCGCAGGTTAACAGCAGCTCAGATTAGAGACCAGGTCAATGCCACACAGAGTTCTAGCAGCAGACACATCTCTACAACTGTTAAAAGGAGAATTTGTGCAGCAGGCCTTCATGGTAAAATAGATGCTAGGAAACCACTGCTAAGGACAGGCAACAAGCAGAAGAGACTTGTTTGGGCTAAAGAACACAAGGAATGGACATTAGTCAAGTGGAAATCTGTGCTTTGGTCTGATGAGTCCAAATTTGAGATCTTTGGTTCCAACCACCGTGTCTTTGTGCCACGCAGAAAAGGTGAACGGATGGACTGTACATGCCTGGTTCCCACCGTGAAGCATGGAGGAGGAGGTGTGATGGTGTGGGGGTGCTTTGCTGGTGACACTGTTGGGGATTTATTCAAAATTGAAGGCATACTGAAACAGCATGGCTACCACAGCATCTTGCAGCGGAATGCTATTCCATCCGGTTTGCGTTTAGTTGGACCATCATTTATTTTTCAACAGGACAATGACCCCAAACACACCTCCAGGCTGTGTAAGGGCTATTTGACCAAGAAGGAGAGTGATGGGGTGCTACGCCAGATGACCTGGCCTCCACAGTCACCAGACCTGAACCCAATCAAGATGGTTTGGGGTGAGCTGGACCGCAGAGTGAAGGCAAAAGGGCCAACAAGTGCTAAGCATCTCTGGGAATTCCTTCAAGATTGTTGGAAGACCATTTCCGGTGACTTCCTCTTGAAGCTCATCAAGAGAATGCCAAGAGTGTGCAAAGCAGTCATCAAAGCAAAAGGTGGCTACTTTGAAGAACCTAGAATATAAGACATATTTTCAGTTGTTTCACACTTTTTTGTTAACTATATAATTCCACACGTGTTAATTCATAGTTTTGATGCCTTCAGTGTGAATGTACAATTTTCATAGTCATGAAAATACAGAAAAATCTTTAAATGAGAAAGTGTGTCCAAACTTTTGGTCTGTACTGTATATGCATGTGTTATTTGTAAATGCATATTTTATATATCCTTCCGTGTATGTGTGTACTGTGTACTGTATATACATGCATATTATGCAAATGTATAAGTAATGCACTAACTTGTGTTTATTTTATGCATAGTATTTTTGCCTACTGTGTTTTTACTTGTAGATGTTCAGTGCATGTTCAGGTGGACCTGATGGACTGGGCTGTAAAACAATTCCTGCACAGGGACCCTTCACTGTCAGTGTCCACCTCTGTCCATCTCAATTTTCATACAGGCATGGCCAAAAGTGTTGGCACCCTTTAAATTGTTCCAGAAAATTAAGGATATCTCCCAGAAAATTATTGCAATTACACATGTTTTGTTATACACATGTTTATTTCCTTTGAGTCTATTGGAACAACACAAACAAAGGCAAATTGGAAATAATTTCACACAAAACCTCAAAAATGGGCTGGACAAGATCGTTGGCACCCTCAACTTAATATTTGGTTGCACACCACTTAGAATAAATAACTGCAATCAATCTCTTCCTAAAATCATCAACGCCTCTCAACTGGAATTTTGGACCACGGTTCTTTTGCAAACTGCTCCAGGTCTCTCATATTTGAAGAGTACCTTTTCCCAACAGCAATTTTAAGATCTCTCCACAGGTGTTCAATGGAATTTAGAACCGGATGCTTCAGAACCCTCCAGCACTTTATTTCCATCCATTTCTGGGTGCTTCTTGAAGTATATTTGGGGTCATTGTCCTGCTGGAAAACCGATGACCTAGAACACAAACCCAGCTTTCTGACACTGGGCACTACATTGCAACCCAAAATCCTTTGGTAATCTTCAGATTTCATGATGCCTTGCACACAGTCAAGGCACCCAGTGCCAGGGCCAGCAAAACAACCGCAAAGCATCTTTGAACCTCCTTTGACTGTAGGTACTGTGTTCTTTTCTTTGTAGGCCTCATTCCGTTTTCATAAACAGTAGAATGACATAATTTACCAAAAAGCTCTATCTTGGTCTCATCTGTCCACAAGATACTTTCTGAAAAATATTTTGCCTTACTCATGTACATTTTGGCAAACTGCAGTCTAGCTTTTTTTATGCATCTGTGTCAGCAGTGGGGTCCTCCTGGGTCTCCTGCCAGAGCTCGATGGATAGTTCACTCTGAAACTGATGCACCCTGAGCCTGCAGGACAGCTTGAATTTCTTTGGAACTTGATTGGGGCTGCTTATCTACCATCCATACTAACCTGCGTTACAACCTTTCATCAATTTTTCTCTACCATCCACGTCCAGAGAGATTAGCTACAGTGCCATGGGTTGTAAACTTCTCGATTATGATGCCCACCATGAACAAAGGAACATCCAAATCTCTGGAGATGGAATTGTAACTTTGAGATTGTTGATATTTTTCGACAATTTTGGTCTTCAAGTCCTCAGACAGTTCTCTTCTCCTCTTTTTGTTCTCCATGCTTAGTGTGACACACAGAGACACACAATGCAAAGATTGAATCAATGTATCCCCATTTTATCTGGTTTTAGGTGTGATTTTCATATTGTCAACACCTGTTACTTGCCGCTGGTGACTTTCAACGAGCATCACATGCTTGAAACAAAGTTGTTTACCCACAATTTTATCAAGGTGCCAACAAATTTGTCCTACCCATTTTTGGAGTTTTGTGTGAAATTATGTCCAATTTGCCTTTTTTTCTCAGTTTTTTTTTTGTGTTGCTCTAATACATCATGTGTATAACAAAAGATGCGTAATTGCAATAATTTTCTGGGAAAAATACTTCATCTTCTGGAACATTTCAAGGGTGCCAACACTTTCAGCTATGACTATAACTATGCCCCATAGTTTATAAGTACACTGGCCACTCTGTGCAGTGACTGACATAGCTGTGACTGATATAGCTGTGAAAAAAATCATATAATAATTTGTGCAAAACACATAAAGCATAATACTTACAAAGGTGTTTTACATTTGTGCAGAGTTTAAAGAATATCTGTCACCAGATGTTACAATATAAACTGCATATCTTATTAAATAGAGCTCTTAGACCTGATGAGGCTGGTGTACTTACTTTGAAAATCCACATTGGACTGTCTTTATATTCTTGATAGTAAAATGAGCATTTTATTAGTCCAAAGCTGGACTCAGAAAATAGTCATTTCGATATCAGAATTGACAATTTTCAAAAGCAATTAGACAGACATTCTGATGTGGATTTTCATACTGAGTACACCAGGTTCATCAGGACTTATAGATCTGTTTGATAATGTATGAAGTTTGTGCAGTATGTTTTGCTAAAAATGTGTCCTCTTTAAAGAGTAACCGTTGTTTTAAGTTTTATTTCATAGATCAATAGTACACATAAGCAACTTTGTAATATATCTCAGAGAAATCTGCTTCTTTCTCCTTCTGGACTCATCATTCATTCTCAGAATTCTCAATTTCTGGGTAAAATCTGTATTCAGTGAAGACAGATTTTTGCATTACTGAGATAGGAGATGGGAGATGCTACAGATAAGATTATATGTAGAAGGGAGGAGGAGCTCTACCTCTAATTTCTCCCTTCTCTTCTCTCCCATCTACCTTTAGGATTTCCACTTCTTATAGATGGCACTAGAGTTCTAGTCCTCTTCCTCTCTGAAGAGACAATTTGCATATTTCCCAGAGGAGCATTGCAACTTAAAAGTCTCCTCACCTTGACATGTCACTCTCTGCAAGGAGAAACGTTACCCCTTGGATCCCGGTCAGACGCTTCTCACCCAGCCAAACCAGATCTCACACTTTGCACTGATGAGGGGCAGTTTCCCGAAACATAGTGTCCGCAAATTGAGATTTTGGTTTTGGCTTTCATCCTAAGTCATGTGACAAGGCTCATTAGAGAGTCGATGTTGACTTTTAGGATTTCTACTTCCTATAGGTGGCACTAGAGTTGTAGTCCTCTTCCTCTCTGAAGAGACAATTTGCATATTTCCCAGAGGAGCATTGCAGCATAAAAGTCTCCTCACCTTGGCATGTCAGGCTTGACATGTCATGCTCCACAAGAAGAAACGTTACCCCTTACCTCCTCTCTACCTAAAATTTTAGCAGTAGCAACTATCATCTCCTATCTCAGTAATGTAACAATCTGTCTTGACATTGAGTACGGATTTTACTTGGTAATTGAGAGTTTGGAAAATGTGTGATCAGCCCAGGAGCAGAAAGAAGCAGATTTCTCTGATGAGACATATTCCACAGTTTCTTATTTTCATATGTGTGATTTATACAATAAAAATTAAAATGACGGTTACTCTTTAAGTAACAGCTTAACGGATACAAAATTGTACCACTCATATTTTTCAAATAAGACTTTTTAGGTCTTTTGAGTGTCCTTCTTTACAATGAACACTTGAATATCCAATATCTTGGTACCGCTAAAATATAATAAGTTATCTACTGTGTATTTTCCTATTGAATAGAAAAGCTGCATTTCTGATAGATCTAAGTACCGTATTTTGTGGATTATAAGACGCACTTTTTTCCCCTAAAATTTGGGTGGAAAAAGGGGGTGTGCATTATAATGCGAATTTACGGTATTTTACCTGTGGGGGAACCTCGTCAAATCGGGGTCCCAGATAAAAGAGGTTGGTGGCGGCTGCTGCGGTAGCGGGGCTAATGGTGGCGGTGGTAGAGGGGCGATGCTGCGGCTCCGTTCTCGAAAGTCGGCCATTTTGCCGAAGAACAGCGCAGGGCTATGTACGGGATAGGGAATCTCGTCTCCGCTCACCGCCGACTTCTGAGGACGGGGCCGCAGCATCGCCCTTCCACCACCAGAGCCGCAGCATCGCCTCGCTACCGCCGCCACCACCTCCTTGAATCAGCAACACTTTTTCTGAGGACGGGGCCGCAGCATCGCCCCGCTACCGCTGCCACCACCACCGCCTTGAATCAGCGACACTTCTTTTGAGGACAGGCCTGCAGCATTGCCTGACTCCTGCCTCCGCCGCCTGCGCCGCCAATCTCCGGTATGTGTGACCCCCCTCTCCACCACCACTGCCCTCCAGGTAAAAAGGATTATAAGGCGCACCATTTTATTTAAAAAATAAACATTTTTTCCTATTTTGCACCCCAAAATTTGGGGTGCGTCTTATAATCCAGTGCGTTTTATAATCCGCAAAATATGATAAATAGCTTTGATTTGTCTATTTTTAGTAATTTACACATTAACGCCCTATTATTTTTTTCTCTAGTTGGAGTCAGTGGTGTTCCTGGAGGAGGTAAGCAATATCAGTCAAATGGCTATTACTTTTAATCCTGTATATGTTATGCTTCAGGTAGCCAAGATTTATGCAACATATTATATAGGATGTAATGCACATTTTACATGGAAAACACAAATTCATTGCACTGCTCAGAAACTGAATGCCCCCATCTCTTATTAGCAAGAATAGTTTAAAGGGAATCTGTCATGTGAAAATGTGAAAAAACCCTATTAACCTGCAGATATGGGGTTAATCTGCAGGTTAATGGCCTTGTGAAGCCGTGCGGCCGCTGGGAGGAAATTAACTTTTAATCCTCCCGGCAGCCCCGGGCTTTCAGTCATAGAGGTGCAGCTTCAGTCACCACTCAGGACATAGTGAGTGATACCTGAAACCATGCCCCAGCACTGACTGACAGCCAGCTCTGTACTGATGCACTGGAGAGCCAGCTGTCAGTCAATGCCAGGACAAAGTTTCAGCCACCGATCTTTATGCAGCCAGTTGCAGGTGTTTAATTTTGGGAATTGAATCTGCTTAGCTTTTCTTGTCCTGTCCTTTTCAATAATCGGCATCTTCCGTTTGCACCACTTCTGTATAAACATCAGCAAGACCGGCATCTGCCTCCAAAAACGGATCATTTTTGAACCGTCTTTACAATTTAAGTAGCCTAAAAAGTTTGTTATTGCAGTCTTGTTAAAAAGGGCCTGTTACCAGGGCAAAAGAAGTCAGTTTTTGCTCTTATTGTATTCTGTCTGTTTTCCCAGTATTTTATTGTTGTTGTTTTTTGTTTGTTTAGTTTTTTTTTCTTAAATCTGCCATACAGTATTAGATATATGGGTCTTTTTATTTGGTGCTAATTTTTATAGTCTCTACCAAGGGGGTATGGCTCACAGGGTAATTATGCACAGTAGCCTAAAGACGCACCCCCAGAGAATCCTGTGAGCCATATGCCACAGTCACAGCCAAAGAACAAAAAAGTTAACATCAAATAAAAAGGCCCATACTTCTGCAAAAGTATAGCGGATTTAAAAAAAAAACTAATATAAATGGGAATAAAAATGTTCTCTATAAGGGGGTGTAGCTCACAGGGTAATTATGCAGAGTAGCCCAAAGACACCCCCTAGGAATTCCTTGAGTCACAGGCCACAGCCACAGCCAAAAACTATAAAAGTTAACACCTAATAAACACACCCATATCTCTAGAACCATATAGAAAAATAAACAAGAGCAAAAACTGGTCAAGTTTGATCTTTTGACAGATCCTTTTAAATGGGTTTAAATCAAATTTTTGGGAAAAATTTCTTGAAGCTGAGGAGTTCAAATTTCCAAACATTGTCTCATCTGTAATTAAAAATAATATTTTTGCTAAAAGAAGCTTATATTAGTATTTGGTAATAACCTCCAGACTGTCTTGGTATAAAGGTCCAACAGGTTCAACCAAATATTAAGAGTTTTTTCCACAATTTGCCTTGATGACTTATATATTTCATATTTCCTCACTATCTGATGAGTGGATTACGACCAATGGAACTCCACCAATGCCTATAATGAAGAGACCAGATCCATCAATGGCACTATGTTTGAAATAACACCTTTCTAGAAATTGTTATTTATTGAGTCTCATCCTCTCTTCATTCCGGGTATCAGCAGAAATTCCAACAGTTGGACTCTCACAAATCAGATATGTACATCTAATAGATCATACGTTTATGGAATATCCTGATACATACATCAATGCTTTTTACCGTCCAACTATTTAAGTCTAAATTTTGTGTTGATGTAAACTATTTCACAACTGTTCATTTAAAGGGGAAATAACACCCCCTACTCCTCCCTAATACACTAAAATGTTTCTTTATCTGATATGTAGTTGGAGTTGGACCTGGTGGGCTACCATATGGAGGTTTGTGTATTCTATCACTATCTGTCTTCAATCTCCAGTGTCAGAGCAGTTATCCGACAGCAACTGTGTTGGACACAAATGTATGATTAAGCCGAAAGTTAAACCCCTACTTGTTATCTCTATTTTTCACAGAACTTCTTGGTATTTTTTACAGCTCTTGATAACCTAGTTAACAATGTCTCTTTCTTCTTGAACAGTTGGTGGGGTTGGTGCCGGTGGACTTCCTGCTGGAGGTTAGTATTTAGAGTGTTGAAATGATATTTTTGATAATTCCCTTTTAAACAACTTTGTTGATTTTTATCTATGTACTACTTACTTTTAATGTGTATTTATAAAGATGCTGTCACCTCTTTATCACTTATTAGCAAGAACAGTTTAATTTCCATTCCTGGTCTAGTAAACATTAGAGCTAGAAATTAGCATATTGATATGCTGTAACTAAACTGCGAGTAGAATTTCTTGAAATTCACATGTCTCAGTGAATTCAAGCATTTTGCTATTTGATAGGGACAGATCAAAAAAATATTGTGCAATTTCACACATTGCTAAAGATCGCATCAGCCAGAGAGTTGTCCCATGATGTCAGGCGTGGCTGCGCGGGATTCCCCGCAGCTATCACATCATATATCTAATTCAGTCAATCAGAGGGGGACTAATACAGGGACTCTAAAGATTTAGGATTTTAGGATTTTACAGTCTGGGGATAGGAAGTCGGCACACACAGCTTATTCTGCTTTAGGATAAATAAAGGTCTAATCTGATTGTGGTATACTACTGCAGCTCGGAAGAACAATGAAAATTTAAGTGGTAGTCTCATAGTTTCAGTATGTTAGTAATAATCCAAATATTCAAGTGATAGGGAGGTGCTGTACCTGCAGAGTCAGTGTGACTGATTTGATAGATCTGTTCTACACTGCTTTAAAAGCACTTTAATTAAAGCATTTTTTTATTTTTCACACACTGTAAACAAGGTGGGCAGTTTAAATATCCCTCTGTCCAATTTTTCTACTGAATAAAAATACTGAAACCAAGGCTTGTGTGTCATGGAAGGTGTAATTCCTGGTTTATGAAAAGGACAAGCCATAAGCGATATATTTTTGTATTTCATTTGCCTTTTTGTTTGTAAAAAAAAAAAAGACAATAAAAAAATCTTCACATTCCAAAAATTTAAAGAAACTGTCTACCTCACAAAGTGTGTGTTGTAATTTTTTTTTTTTTTACACGCATCCTTGTTGTAATAATCCATTTGATCCATACACATCGCCCAAATACAGCAGCCGGTTGCAGATGCTGACTTTTGGGACTTGAACCTGTATAGCTTTTCTTATCCCTTCCTTTCTGAGAAATACTATCATTGTATAAACATTAGCATGGAAGGCATCTGCCTCTAAAAAGGGATAATTTTTTTTCCAGTATTTATAATTTAAATAGCCTAAAAAGTTTGTTACTGCAGTGTTGTTAAAAGGACATCTCACCAGGTCAAAAGTAGCCAGTTTTCGCTCTTATTTTACTATCTCTGTTCTGAGTAAACCCCTTTATTTTTTCTTAAATCAATCATACGGTACCAGAGATTTGAGTCTTTTTATTGGTGCAAATTTTTATAGTCCTTACCAAGGGAGAATGTCTCACAGAGTAGTTATGCAGATTAGCTAAAAAGGCACACCCCCAAAGAATCCATTGAGCCACAGGCCACATCCACAGCCCATAAAAGTTAACATTTAATAAACAGGCCTATATTCCTAGAACCATATAGCAGCATTTAAAATACAAAATAAACTGAAATAAAACAAGGGCATAAACTGGTCAAGTTTGACCTTTTGACAGATCCTCTTTTATTGGGCTATTGGTTACCACAGGTTACCATCCACTTTTCCCTAGCCAAGTATGTTGAGGTCACTTAGACATTACTAAGACTTTGTGCAATAAAGAGTTCAAAAGGGGTTCAATACAGTCCCAGGAGACCTTAGAGTGTAATTCAAGTATTTTCTGGACAATTAGAGGGTTTGCAATATTGAGATTATTTTATCATTTATAAATTTATCGCAAATTGAATTTTTTGTGAAAATTTTGTTGAAGCTGGCGACTTCAAAAGATTGTCTCATCTCTAATTAAAAATAATGATTTCGCTAAGAAAAAAACTCTTACTAGTTTTTGGTAATAATCTCCAGTCTGTCTTGGTACAATGCTGGTCACAAAGAACACTCAGTAAAAAGGTCCAACAGGTTCAACCAAATATTAAGCGTTTTTTCCACAATTTGCATTGATGACTTATTTGTTTCATATTTCATCACTATCTGATAAGTGAAATACAATCACTGGAATTCCACGAATGCCTATAGTGAAGAGACCAGGTCCGTCATAGTACTAGGTTGGAAATAACACCTTTCTAGAAAAATGTCACTGCTACTTATTGAGTCTCATGTTCTCTTCATTCCGGTTATCAGTAGTAATTCCAACAGTTGGACTCTCTCTCAAATCAGACACATACAGTGATGACCAAAAATTGTGCATTTTTTTTTAAAAGTGTGATTACTTCTGTGGTTGTTGTGATGCCATATTCCTTGTGATTTTAGTAAACGAGAAGCAAATGGTTGTCAGCTATAAGGATGAACATTGCGTTTGACATTGTTTTATCCCTTTATGTGTTAGTTTTCAACATTCGCTGGGCCAAATGTTTTGCATATTTTGTCATGGATAGTTGAATTTTGCATACATTTTTTTTAAATCATGGCAAAGACAAATCCAAATTTATTACCAGATGTCAGGAAGCTTATTATTCTGAGAGTGAAGTCAGGCAAACGCCAAAGAGAGGTAGCTATGGAATTCAACTGTTCTCAGAGTTAAGTGTCACATATATTAAAGAAAGAAAAAGAAGGTTATGGAACAGCTGACAAATCTAGAAGTGGACGACGGCGGAAAACTTCCTCCAGAGTTGATCACATTATTAAGAACAAGTCAGTATCTGATGTCCATAAAAGTGCTGTACAGATTTTGCACGAAATGAACGAAGAATATGGGGTCAAAGTGTGATCGCACAGCTGCCAAACTGTGGTGCGACAGTTAAGAGCAGTAGGGCTGAATGCACGAGTTCCAGTCAAGAAGCCTTTCATCTCTGCAAAGAACCAGAAGGTCTGACTAGAGTTTGCCAAAGAACACAGCCAATGGAAAGAGACAGATTGGTCTAAGGTGTTATGGTCGGATGAATCAAAGTTCAATCTGTTTGGTATTGATGGCAAGCACTATATATATAGCCCAATTGTAAAACATAATGATGTAAGGTACCAAACACCTACAGTGAAACATGGTGGTGGCAATGTCATGGTTTGGGGCTGCTTTTCTGCATCTGCCATTGGCCCTCTGCATAGAATTGTTGAAAATATGAATGCTACCATGTACAAGCATATACTGGAGAATGTAATGTTGCCACATGGTAAAACCAAAGTAGGCAGGGGATGGAAAGTCCAGCAAGGCAATGATCCTAAGCACACATCCAATTTAGTAAAAAATTGGTTAGCAAAGAAAAATGGTCGCCTTTTCCAATGGCCGAGCCAATCACTTGATTTATACCCTATGTAGCACCTTTGGGATGAGTTAGGGTGGCGAGTTGGGGCCCGTACCCATAGCAATAAAGATGAATTGCTTGCAGATTTGCAAATGGAATGGAGGAAGATCCCTCAAGATGTCTTGAATACCTTAGTGGCTTCAATGCCCCGTCAGTGTGGTGCAGTAATTAAAGCAAGAGGTTATGCTACAAAATACTAAGTTATGGCATTGTAAACAATGAATTACTCTTTAAGTTGTGATTAATAAACAGTATATGCAAATCTTTTGGCAGACAGTTTTCTTTAATTAAATGACCATACCTATATTCAAAAGCATTTTGGTTAAAATTAAGATCTTGCATGACGACAACTTCATGCACTTTCAATTCATCACCAGGAAAATGGCATCACAACAAACAGACAGAAGTAATCACACTTTAAAAAAACAATGCAAATCTTTTGATCGCCACTGTACATCTAACAGATCAGACTTTTATGGACTATCCTGATACATATACAGTACCTCAATGCATTTTATGGTACAGCCATTTAAAGGGGTTGCCCGGTCCAAATCGATAAGTCTGCAGTCACTCTGTGTGAGTGCAGACTTATGAATCCCCCAGGCACACGCACTGTGCGCTGCGGGGATTTGCAGATTTCTGAGCTGGGACCGGAGAGTATGTATGAATTATACAGTATATACTCCCAGCCAGTGTGCGCTGCCTCGCTCCACACACTTGTATTGTACTGACTAGTGATGCGGCCGCACAGTGGACGTGGTCAACTAGAGGGCGCGGCCTTGGTCCATACAAGTCTATGGAGGGTGGCCCAACCCACTGGACTGGCATTGGCCGGGAGTATGTATAACTCATGCATACTCTCCGGTTCCGGCTCAGAAACCGGCAAATCCCCGAAGCGCACAGTGCGTGCGCTGGGGGGATTCCTAAGTCTGCAGTGATACAGAGTGACTGCAGACTTATCGATTTGGACCAAACAACCCCTCTAAGTCTAAATTTTGTGATGATGTAAACTATTTCACAACTGTTCATTTAAAGAGGAAATAACACCCCCTACTCCTCCCTAATACACTAAAATGTTCCTTTATCTGATATGTAGTTGGAGTTGGACCTGGTGGGCTACCATATGGAGGTTTGTGTATTCTATATTTATCTGTCTTCACTCTTCAGTGCCGGTGCAGTAAGCCGACAGCAACTGTATTGAACATAAGTATATGATTAAGCACAAAGTAATTCCACTATTTGTTTTCCATATCGGTCTACTTTTCAAATAACTCTTTGGAAGCTTTTAGTAACCTTATCTCTTTCTTTTTGCCCAGTTGGTGGGGTTGGTGCTGGTGGACTTCCCGCAGGAGGTTAGTATTTAGAATATTGAATTGATATACTTGATAATTTTTGTGCAACTTTGTTGATTTTTTTATCTATGTACTTGGTACTTTTAATGTATATTGATAAAGAAGTTGTCATTGGATAAAGTTAACATCTTACAATTAAAACCTTAAGGCCACGGCCCCACTATCAGTATTTGGTCAGTATTCGGTCAGTATTTTTGTCTCAGGAGTGGGAGTCAAAACCAGGAGTGGGTGATAAATGCAGAATTGGTGACTTTTTTCCATTATTCTATTATACCTTTTCTCTGATTGTTCCTCACCTGGTTTTGGCTCCCACTCCTGAGAAAAAATACTGACCGAATACTGACCAAATACTGATAGTGGGGCTGTGGCCTTAAGGCACAAAAAGGCTGAGTGCTCCCCACCGTAACCAATGATTACCCGCATCTATTGTTTTTCTATAGCCAATTGAAAAATGAAATAAGTGATTATGCTGTGGAAAACCTTGACGCTGCGCTAGATTGTGCTACTGTTTATCCTTAACTGTTTTATAAAAATGTTACAAAAAATGAAAAAATAAAAATTGCCAGTTTATTAGATAGTAAATCTAAAATTAAAAAAATAAAAATATTAACCAACGAGGACTCTCAATTTTTACTTTTTCATAGTAACCTGGTACAAATCTATATATGTTTATATAATTGTTTTGCTACTGTCCTAAAATCTGTTTCCCACTTTAGCAGGTGGTTTAGGTGCTAAGCCGCCAAAGACTGGAGGTCAGTATTCATTTCTGGATAGGAGATTGTTGCACACAATAAAATGTTCATTATTTTAGCCAACTTTATTTTATATGCCTTTTTAAAACTTTAGGTGGTTATGGTGGTTATGGTGTTGGAAGTCTTGGTGCTGGAGGTGGGTATTGAAATTCTTTTAAAACTTTTCTCCTTCGTGGTTTGAAAGAATTGTTTATGGGAGTATTCACACATAGTGTAAATGCTGCAATTTTTTGCTCCTTTTTATCCTAATATTTTCTGAATGTGTTCACTCCATAAAAACTCTAACAATTTTCTCTGATTATTGTGTTTTTGATGCATTTTTTATTTGTCTTCCTATATTTGATGCATTTTTGGCGCAATTTGAAGCAGCATTTTTTAATGTACTTTTTAGTACAGAAAAGTTCTGATTCTGCATTTACAAACACAACTGCATTTTATTGCATGCATGTTTTTCAAGCTCTTCAGACACACAGCGGACAGGAGTTTTCATGAAATTACAACCAATATGTTTGGACAGTTAGGCTATGTTCACACACTTTGTGTTTTTTTCTGCTGCAAATCTGCTGCTAACTTTTCTCTGGCAGGAAAACAGCTGCGTTAAAAACGCAGGTTTTGGTGCGTTTTTTGCTGCGTTTTTTGACCACCCATTACTTCATATGGGTGAGAAAACGCTGCAAATACGCAGCAAAAACGCAGGTGCATTTTCTGCTGCAAAACGCTGAAAGAAGCGACATGCTCTATTTTCCAAAAACACAACCAAGTCACAAAATACGCAGCAAAAAAAAACAAAAAACAACATGGGTGAACAGAGAATTCTGGTTTCTCATAGACTTTGCTGGTACTGCAAAACGCAACTGAAAAAAATTTGCATAAAAATCTATAGCAAAATACACTTCAAAACCAAACGTGTGTGAACATAGCCTTAAACTTAGCAGATTTTCTCCAAGTAAAAAACATTTAAAAAAAAGTACGATATTTATGCAAAATGGGAACATGGCCTAAGAGTCATTAGTATAAACTTGAAATTTAACTATTTACCTACATATATGCAGTGGGGAAAATAAGTATTTGATACACTGCCAACTTTGCAAGTTTTCCCACCTACAAAGGTCTGTAATTTTTATTGTAGGTACACTTCACCTGTGAGAGATATAATCTAAACAAAATCCAGAAAATGACATTGTATGATTTTTAAATAACCATGGAGGATATGTAGAAGTTTTAACATGTTCCTCTTCTTTACCATGTGTTTCTTACTCTCTTCTGTGATATACATCTACGTGCAAGCTTGGTTGATGAGATATTTTCTATGACATTCTAGAAATAATATTTAACAGGTTGTTATCTTGGGATTAAATCTCATTATTTTTTCTTTTTATTTTCTCTAGCTGGTGTTGGACCGGGTGGTTACCCAGCAGGAGGTAATATCACACAATGTACAAATCACAAACAATACTTGTAAAAATAGTGATCAGTTATCATACATGTCTTTTTTTCCTTTCATTTTTATGTCCAGTCGGAGTTGGAGCTGGCGGTGTACCAGGAGGAAGTGAGTAATTCAGCCTTCTTATATAGAACTTCTACCATTGTCCTTTTTCTAGATTAATTGAACTATGACTTGTATTCAGTTATATGAAACACTTATTTTATAGGGTCATTTACTTTAGTAATCGGGAATCTGGGTAGTGTTGTAATGTCAGCAGCTTCCTGCAATGGGTCATATATTCCTTATTAATTTGCAGTTGGTGTTGGCGCAGGAGGAGTGCCAGGGGCAGGTATGTAAGGTCCCTACTGATAATAGAAAAAAAAAGATCATAACCATTAAATTATGTTGTCAGTATCTGTTCACCACAAAGTGGAGTCTACCATCTTTTTTGTTTGTTCTTCATAAATCAAAGCTCAAGGTTACCATCTATTATGTGTCCTCTAAAGTTCTTTATCAGCTTAACATGCCAAATCCAACATATAATAACTACAGGTCCTTAGTAGTAGTCAAAACACCACAAAAAAAGTTTTGTTATTTGGCTACTAGGAAAGCTCCCACCGCCTCTCCTGGCGGTGGGAGCATGAGGAAGGTGATTGATGGGCTGTTGTGTATGCATGTATACATAGAAGCCTAGGGTGTAATGTTTCTCCTTGTGGAGAGTGATATACCGGCTCTAGCATGCCAAGGTAAGGAGGCTTATTCACAGTGCAATGTCCCTCTGGGAAATTTTATATGCAAATTGCCTCTTCAGAGAGGAAGAGGACTAGAACACTATAGCGCCACCTGTTGGAAGCAGCAATACTACAAGTCATTATCGACCCTTTAACAAGTCTTGCACTATGTCTTAGGATAAAAGCCAAATCAAAATCCCAATTTGAAGACACAGTGTTTCTGGGCATTGCCCCTCATCAGTGCAAAGTATAAGAACTGATTTGGCTAGGTGAGAAGCTCTGGACTGAGGTCTAAGGGGTAACATTTCTCCTTGTGGAAATAGATATAACGACTCTGGCATGCCAAGTTAAGGAGGCTTATTCGCCGTGCAATGCTCCTCTGGGAAATTTAATATACAAATTGCCTCTTCAGAGAGGAGGAGAACTTGAACTCTATAGCGCCGCCTGTTGGAAGCAGAAATCCTACAAGTTATTATCGACCCTTTAACGAGTCTTGCAATATGACTTAGGATAAAAGCCAAATTAGAATCTCAATTTGCAGACATGGTGTTTTGGGGTATTGCCCCTCATCAGTGCAAAGTATGGGAACTGATTTGGCTAAGTGAGAGGCTAGGGTTGATAATGATTTGAAACCTATCAAACATGGCAGAGTTGCAGGGGTAGGCGGGGATGGGGGAGAGCTGTCCTCATGAATGCCGAAATGCACAACATTTTTATGCCACTTTGGCTACTAGGACTACAGACCTATAGCTCAGATCTTTTGCACTTATGTAGAGCCCCTTGAATGTCCATAATATTATTAAAAATTGTTCAACCCCAAGCCTGAAGCTTATATAATTGATAGGGCTATTGAGCCTCAGGTATAATCTCAACATGGTACCATTTTGTTTTATCGTTAATGATATGAAATTGAAATATATGGAAAGTATATATATATAGATTATGAATGTTATTCTCTCTGTGTTTCCATCACTTCTTCAGGGCTTTATCCAGGAGCAGGGGGCAAACCTCCCAAACCAGGTGAGAACATTACCATCTGCTGGATGTTTAGATCAATGTTTCCCAAACTCCAGTCCTCCTGGCCTCCAACAGATCATGTTTCCAGGATTTCATTAGTATTTCACAGTTTCTGATGTCTTGATGATAATTCCATCACCTGTGCAATACTGAGGAAATTATGAAAACCTGATCTGTTGGGGGTCGTGAGGACTGGATTTTGGGAAACACTGGTCTAGACGGAAGTAAAGGTTGTAAATTATGGGTTTCTATATCAGTTTATTACCGACAATGTGTATTTAGGCTATGGAACTGGAGCAGGAGTATTACCAGGTGGTGGAGTAGCACCTGGGGGTGGACTGGTGCCTGGAGCTGGAATTGGAGGTGGATTAGTTCCTGGAGGTGGATTAGTTCCTGGAGGTGGATTAGTTCCTGGGGGAATAGGTGCTGGAGGTGAGAGCTAATGGTCCTTATGTTTATGTATACTGAAACCTGATTTATACTGTACATTTCAATGGTAAATAAATATATTCAAGGATATTTGGTTCCTCTCATTCTATGGCTTCAATACTTTATTTTTTGCTTTTTTTGTCAGGTGTGTATCCAGGAGCAGGTGCAGGAGGAAAACCGCCAAAACCAGGTAAGATCATTTCACCAATTGATATAGTAAATTTTGTGTTCTATATGAACTTTTTTACATTTACTTTTGACATTTCATCACATCATTTTTTTCTTTAAGGTTATGGTGCTGGAGTTGGTAGTCTTGGAGCTGGTGCTGGAATTGGTGGTCTGGGAACTGGTGCTGGTGTTGGTGGTCTTGGCGTGGGTGCTGGATTTGGAACTGGTGCTGGTGTTGGTGGTCTAGGGACTGGGGTAGGAGGTGTGTATATTGGTGTATTGTATAACCGTTTTAATTTAAGGCACTGGTAGGATAACCCGCAACATCTACAGTATTTCTTCATCACTTCAACTACTGAACCTGAATAAAATTTGATTTGTCCCTGGATAAATGCAAAAAAAGAGATAATTTCAGGTTCTATAAAAAGAATGGACATGATAAATGGAGATGTTCTTCTTACAATGAACTTATAGCAATGAAAAAATGTACAGTGTGAACAAGGAATCATCAGATAACAAGCAGAAAAGGAAGTTTAGAGTTTTCACAGCCGCCTTGGCAATCACCCTTGTACAAGAACATGCCTTCCAGACCTAATTAGCAGTACATATACTTTATATAGTGTTACACAATGAAAATAACAATTTCCAACAGTAAAACTTTGATACATTAGTTACAGTGAATATCAATGAACTGGCAAAAAGCGCTGACAGTTTTGATGTGGGGAATGTACTAATATCATTTCACATCCAAATGAAACAAAACTAAAAAAAAGTGTTCAAAAACTTCTTGGAAGACCAAGACTAGACCGTGATGTCACGTTTGACCCCAGGTTAGTTGACATCTTTATTAAAGGCAATGAAATATTGCTGGCTGTTTGCAGATCTCTTGTTCCCTAGAGCAACATCACTAAAAACCATGGAAACACCCAAAGCTGGCAATCAGTCTAAAGGAGAAAATTATTTTAATTCTTAAATGAAAAGCCAAAATGACTATGAGTCACCAAAGTTGCAGCTGTAATGTCACTATCGGCTGTTTACTGGATGCTGCGGAGACATTAAGCATGTGGCTCCGTTTCTTCTAAGTTGGAAAACTATGTCCACTCTCCAAAGAAAACTCGCGAGCCAGGAATAAGAAATCAAGGCCGATAAATAGATATTATGTTTAGTTAATTACATGCTAATTTGTGGAATATTTGCAAATTCTACAGTTATTGAGACTCTGAGGACTGCATATATAGCAGAAAAATACAGTAATTAATAAGTGAAGTAGAAGGAAAGTCAACACGTCAACGTCTAAACTTTGTAAGTAATTTATGTGCGGCTTGTTGCAATGTAACTAAGATATCTTCAGCTGCGATGAAGAACGTTTGCTTAGGCCGCGTTCACATTTCAGTTTACGGTTCCGTGCTAGATCTGTCAAGACTGACAGCAATGACACCTGATGGATGTGAGTGACAATAATTAGATCCATAAGTCACAATGGCTCTAGGAAGATGGACGCAGTGTAACTGAGCCCCCTCCGACTTCATAGGCTGCATGGGGCACACAAGTGAGCCTATCACTGTGCCGAATCAAGAATCGCTGAACTCATCATTTATTTTGTCTCGCTCACAGACCAGTCCAATGCAACAACTAATGCACAAAACAGTAAAATCAGTTCTGGCATCCATTTCTCTCTGGGATTTCAGTGCCGCAAAGGAGGGAAGTAATGCTAAAGGAACGTACATATGTGAACGCACTCTTACAGTACGGATCCAGGAGGCAGCGAGCGCCCACCCATCATCTATACAGACTATGTGCACATCCATTCTTAGATGATACTTTGTGTGCCACCTTTTTCTGATTCTTCAGTAAAGTACGGTAGAGATAGAAAAGTTTCTGCATTTTACATATATCACATGTGGAAGCAACCCAATATACTCCTATGCCATTTAGTGGGTATGACTTACAAGTGGCGTACTCTGTGACAGCAGTCCAGCTTAGCACATATTAAAGTATCTCAAGTTTGGAGGTACATAGAATAAAATATTAATAAGGTGCACATGTGACGCGCCCCCTGGGACATATTCCTTTTTGAGGGGAATACCCGGCACCGGATCAGATGGGGGGTTGTAGTCTCCGAGCGGCTGTGACCCGGCCCCGTGCCCAGGGCGTCAAGCTCAGTGTTATGTGGCAGTCCTACAGATGTTATTAAGAGTTCTTTTGTGTCGACTACGCCACCCGTTGTGATGCGGTCACTGTGGCCGCCGCTGCAGCAGGGTCCGCTGAGGCTGATGGTGGGTGCGCAGCTTGGTGGGATAACCCCCAACGGGAGGGGTATAGCCTCAGAGGGGACAGGCGCAGAGGATGGGGGTTGTGGTGGTGTAGTGCAGACGGCAGTGAAGACAGAGTCGGGTTGTGCAGTTAAGGGTGTTTACTTACTGCAGATGTTGTACTGGTCACTCCAGCTGCTAGTGACCACCCGAGCCGTGCTGCGTCCACCAGGTCCTGGATCCAGCCAACCCCCAAACAAGTCCGGAGCGTGGCCCTGAGCTCTCTTTCTGTCCCGTTCTCTGGCCGTCCCCACCAGTAATCCACCTAGGTCCAGCTCCCTCGGGCCTTCTGTTGGGACACCCTTGGCCCTGGGTTCCCTGACCCTTCATGTGGTGTGCCTTCGGGGTGGATGTGATGGGTGGCCGTGGCAGATGCTGCCCACGGCCTCCGGTCTCTGGCTAGGGTGTGTTTTCTGCCCCCACCAGCTTGGGTTCCGGTACCCTGTGCCGACTCCTCACCCGGTGCTTTAATTTGGGTTCTTGGGTCCTCTCTGTTCTCCCCTCTGGGTACTCCTTCTCTGCTCCTCTCTCACTCAGGGTCTCTCTTCTCCCTTGCTGCAGGCTGACTTCCTCTCTGCTTGCTGTCTGCTCCTCTGCAGCTGTCTTGCTGTCTCCAACTGACTTGTTCTCTGCATCTGACTGACTCTCTGCATCTGATCCTCTGCATCTGACCCTGATCTTAGTTGGTGCCCACCTTATATACACCCTCTATGTGTGAGCTCAGGTGACCAGCACCCAATGAGCTCCTATCTTTACCCAGGCTGCTCCCCCTATCTGCCCCTACACTACTTGGGATGTACCACCCCCCCTCCCACTCCAGCCAGGAACAGACTCGGTCGTACCTGCACATTTCTAAGTGGGAGTACCGTTGGTCTGTTCCCCGGAAATGGGATGTGTGTAGTGCATGCAGCCTACCGAGCCCAGTTCCACACTCCATCCTTACCCGGGAGTGGAATATCACACCTCTGGGTTGAGGTGCAATACTCCTGTAGCAGCCGAATCCTCAGGGTGCTACACATGCGTTTGTCAACACACTGCTAAATAAATATGAATCATAAATCTACATTTTAGAAGCAGAACTGTGAATGCAGCTCTGGACTACAAGGACTCATTCAGACAATCATTTTTTTCATACAAGAAAAAACAGTGTGCTAGATCTGATTTTTTTTATTCATTTTTAGCCTGGGTGTCCATTTTTACAATCAGTGTGGAATCCGTTTTTTTTTGGTATGGAAAAAAATAAATTTCCAAGCTTCTTCTACTCATTGAAAGAATGATACACAGAAGGCATCTGAGAGCTATCTGTTTTTTTTTTTTTATTGACACATTCACTTGAGCTTGATCTACTAATCGGCTCAAATGCAGAAATGTTCCATTTTTTTTTGCAAACAATATATTAACAAAAAAAAGCCCTGAAATTTATACATGTCCATAGACTAAAGAGTACATGTTCTATCAGTGAAAAACATGGAACACATAGGTGAAAATTGGATGTTTGAATGAGGCCTATAGCTAAGTTCCTTTGGTTGTCTGAATTTCTCAGACCAGTCACATCCACAAATTGCAGATGTGATTGTGCATCTCCTTGGACTCCTTGGACGGGTACAAGAATTGCCTGCCGAATACTGTACGTGCTCTAGAATGGTCTGTAAATCGGACCACACTACAGCATGCTGCTGAGATATTTATCACAGACCTGAGGACCGAGTGAAAAATAGCCCTTGTGAACTCCCACACAGGTTAATATTGGGTCTGTGTGCTATCCGTTCTCAGTAAAAACAGCACACAGACCAAAAATACATTCAGCTGAAGATACCATAGTACAGACTGTAACTCAGGACCAGTACAAGATCAGAAGTTTAATGTATGTACAAAGTTACTAAACTTTTAGTCTAGATTTTATCTATATGTAAATAGTAATACAATGTGGACGTAACATTTTAGAATACTGAAATTAATATCGTACGCTAAGCAGAAGAATTGTAAATCTGGAATTTATTTTATTTTATTTATCAAATCAGGTTTTCCCGGAGCTGGAGTTGGTGCAGGAGGCAAACCACCTAAACCAGGTAACCGTTAAAGAGGTTGTCCACTACCTTAACTCAGTTACTGCTTTTTGCCATATTGCTTAAGATTAATGCATGTTAAGATCCCCAAATACCTTTTCTGCTAAGGTTTATGTTGTTTTATACCTTTCTGCTTTGCTTCCTGTTCCCTGGCATCAGTTTTGCTGTCACTGCCATCACTTCCTCTTCAGATTCCTCTGCTCCCTTCAGACTACATTTCCCATCTACTTTTGTGCTGGGCTGCAAGCCAGCAGTGAGGACAGACCTGTAATTCTGCTTAAACCCCTCCCACTCGTCTCTCAACGTCACTCACTGCATCAGCAACATATTCTGTATAGGACACTGCAGGGAATAGAAGTAATGTATAAAGCCCTAGATTAGCAGTCCTGACAATAAAGATTATCATAGAATCATAGAATGGTAGAGTTGGAAGGGACCTCCTGGGTCATCTGGTCCAACCCCCTGCTCAAAGCAGGATTCACTAGATCATCTCAGACAGATGTCTGTCCAGCCTCTGTTTGAAGACGTCCATTGAAGGGGAACTCACCACCTCTCGTGGCAGCCTGTTCCACTCATTAATCACCCTAACTGTCAAAAAGTTTTTTCTAATATCTAATCTGTGTCTCCTCCCATTTAGTTTCATCCCATTGCTTCTAGTCTTTCCTTGTGCAAATGAGAATAAAGATGATCCTTCTACAATGTGACAGCCCTTGACATATTTGTAGACAGCTATTAAGTCTCCTCTCAGTCTTCTTTTTTGCAAGCTAAACATTCCCAAATCCTGCAACCGTTCCTCATAGGACATGGTTTGCAGACCAGTCACCATTCTGGTCGCTCTTCTCTGAACTTGCTCCAGTTTGTCTATGTCTTTTTTAAAATGTGGTGCCCAAAACTGTACACAGTATTCCAGATGAGGTCTGACCAAAGAGGAGTAAAGACCGATAATGACTTCACGTGATCTAGACTGTATGCTTCTGTTAATACATCCCAGAATTGTATTTGCCTTTTTTGCTGCTGCATCACACTGTTGACTCATGTTCAGTCTATGATCTATTAGTATACCTAAGTCTTTTTCACATGTACTGTTGCTTAGCTCTATTCCTCCCATTCTGTATATGCTTTTTTCATTTTTATTGCCCAGATGTAGTACTTTGCATTTTTCCCTGTTAAAAACCATTCTGTTGGTTGCTGCCCACTGCTCCAGTTTATTTAGGTCTTTTTGAATCCTTTCTCTCTCTTCTCTAGTATTAGCTATCCCTCCTAGCTTTGTGTCATCAGCAAATTTAATCAGTTTACCCTCAATTCCTTCATCTAAATCATTGATAAAGATGTTGAACAATACAGGTCCCAGGACGGAGCCCTGTGGTACCCCACTTGAGACATTCATCCAGCTGGATGTGAAGCCATTTACAACCACCCTTTGAGTCCGATCACTAAGCCAGTTATGAATCCACCTAACAGTTGCCTGGTCCATTGCATACTTGGTCATTTTTTCAATAAGGATGGTGTGAGATACTTTGTCAAATGCTTTGCTGAAGTCAAGATATACTATATCTACAGCATTTCCCTGATCCACCCAGTCAGTGATTCTGTCATAGAAGGAAATTAAGTTAGTCTGACATGACTTGTTAGTTACAAACCCATGCTGACTCTGGTTAATCACTTCATTCTTATCCATGTACTTACATACATGTTGTTTAATAATTTGTTCAAAGATCTTTCCTGGTATAGAAGTCAGACTCACCGGCCTATAGTTCCCTGGGTCCACCTTCTTCCCCTTTTTGAAGATTGGAACAACATTTGCTCTTCTCCAGTCTTCTGGGACTTCTCCTGTTCTCCAAGAATTTTCAAAGATTATGGAGAGTGGTTCTAAAATTTCTTCTACGATCTCCTTCAGTACTCTGGGGTGTAATTCATCTGGACCTGGAGACTTGAACTCATTTATGTTAGCTAAATATTCCCTCACAATCTTTCTGTTTACAGATAACTTGGATTCCTCTATTCCTTTAAAAGGACAGTGAAGATCAGTTGATGTTACATTTTCTTTCTGAGAGAAAACAGATGCAAAATAGGAATTAAAAAGTTCGGCCTTCTCAACATCCTCTCTTACCATTTCTCCATTTTCATCCTGTAAAAATCCTATAGCATCTTTGACTTTTCTTTTACTTTTGACATACCCCCAAAATCCTTTTTTATTGCTTTTGACATCTCTTGCAAGCCTTAATTCATTGTCAGCTTTAGCTAACCTGATACGTGCCCTGCAGGATCTGCAGACTGCATTATAATCTTCTTTAGATATGCCTCCCTCTTTCCATTTAATAAACATTTCTTTCTTTCTTTTTAGCATGTGTTTAAGTTCTGTGTTCATCCATCCTGGTTTCCTTAAATGCTTCCCATTCTTCCTACTTTTCGGGATTGTTAACGATTGTGCTTTGAGAATCTCATTTTTAAAAATTTCCCATCCTTCCTGGACATTTTTGTCCTTAAGGACATCCAGCCATTGGATCCCTCCTATTCTCTTTCTGAGTCTCTTAAAATCTGCCTTTCTAAAATCTAACCTTGAAGTCTGAGTCTTCACATGTCTTCCTCCTCTAGTTATCCAAAATTCTATAATAGCATGATCGCTGCCTCCTAGGGTCCCAGCCACCTTTACCTCCTCAGCCATTTCCTCCCTGTTTATAAGGATTAGATCCAAAGTAGCAGATCCCCTTGTTTTCTCCCCTACCTTTTGGAAGATAAAGTTGTCAGCAAGAGAGGATAAGAATTTGCTTGACCTGTTAGCTTTACTTGAGAGAGATTCCCAACAAATGTCTGGATAGTTGAAATCTCCCATGACCACTACGTCATATTTTTTGGAGAACTTGGTCATTTGATACATAAAGAGTTCATCCATATCTTCAGCTTGCCCAGGTGGCCTGTAGTAAATGCCTACAATGGTGTCCTTTCCGTTGTTCTCTCCTTGTATTCTTACCCAAACAGTTTCCACAGAACTCCCAGTCTCTGAAGCTTCAATCTCTGTGCAGATATACGCTTTTCTAACATACAATGCGACACCTCCTCCTCGTTTATCAATTCTGTTTCTTGCAAATAAGTTGTAGCCTTTTAGCCTTTTATTCCAATCATGTGTATCGTCCCACCAAGTTTCAGTGATTCCAATGACATCATATTCCTTTTCCTGCATTAGTAGTTCCAATTCTCCTTGTTTGTTGCCCATGCTTTGTGCATTTGTATAAAAACATTTTAGTTTGTGATTGGTTTCTCTTCCTCCCATATTTTTATTATTTAAATTGTTTTGTCTTTGTTCTTCCTTTCCACTTCCAGTAGCAGAGATCTCAATAGTATTTGTCAGCTGTATGGCTTTTTCTGGCTTTTTATCCTCTACTCCCCCTCACTGACATGGATGGGATGGATGGATATATATAGATGGATGGGATGGACGGACGGATGGATAGGATAAATATATAGATGAATGGATGGGATGGATCGATTGGATAGGGAGAGATATGAAGGTATTCACATTACAAAGGGAATACAGCAGGGTATATATACATTGCACAGTGTAAACACCAGGCTGTGTACAGGTATATATAGCCTTCTGTGGAAATACAGATACAACAGAGAGCTGGGTCTGCAGGAGCAGCATTCACAGACACAGAGTTCTGCTGTATGAAGCCCCGCCCACCAATGTGACAAGCCCCGCCCACCCGTCAGTTTCCAGAGGCCGGAACTGAGGGAGATTTTGATGCGACATCAGGCCAGAGATCAAGTGACTTGAGGAGCAGCTCAAGTTACAACAGGATTTGGCAAAGAGAGAAGTATTTAGTGAAGAGCTTATCTACAGCAGTTAGTTCACATGAAAAGGACATGTAGTGCCAACCCCTTTAAGGAAGCATTACTTATGACCGGCATGGATATTCAGGGAATAAATATAAATGAATGTGCAAATGTGCAAAAATACAGTGGAACCAACCAACAGAAAGACATTAGGGAATTGCACAAACTGAGCAAAGTGTATTTCAATAATGCCAATTTATTAACAAGCCATTGTCCTGGTTATTCGTTGGGGCAGATATTTTAGCACCACTGTTTATGGACAGCCAGGCTATTCTGACTAGTATGGTACATAAATCTACTTCCATATTTCAGCTGGACGTGGAGCTATGGGATGAATGATTTAATACAATTCTTTGCAGGTTATGGAGCTGGAGCATTAGGTGGAGGAGGCTTTGGACCTGGTGGTGGTTATGGGCCTGCTGCTGGAGTGGGACCTGGTGCTGGAGTAGGACCTGGTGCTGGCCTTGGGCCCGGTGGCATCGGTGGTGCAGGTGAGATCAGAAAATGAATGCTTTTTGGATGTAAGTAGGTGTAAGGCTATGTGCCCACGATGCAGAAATGCTCCGGATTTTTCCTGAGCGTTTCTGCATCTCCCTGGCAGAAAAAACGCATGCGGATTGTACATGCGGATTGTACATGCGGATTGTACATGCGGATTGTACATGCGTTTTCCTGCCAGGGACATGCGGAAGTGAAGCGTTCTTCACATGCATTTCTGCATGCGGGTTGTCAAGCGCTTTCCAAGCGATTTTAGCATCACTTGGAAAGTGCTTGTCAACTTGGTCACACTATATAAATCCATGCAAACGGCATAGATTTATATAGTGTGACCTTAAAGAATGTAAAAAATAAAAAAAATAAATCTATACTTACCTTCTGAGACGGCCCCCGGAGTCTTGCTTCGCTCCGTCCTGGCTTGCCGGCAGCTCGCGGTACACTACACTGAAGGACCTGCCGTCACATGACTATGACGTCAGCGCAGGTCCTTCAGTCCACCGCGATCTGCCGGCAAGCAAAGACAAGCGCACCGCGGGCCATCAGAAGGTAAGTATAATATTTATTTTTTATTTTATTCTTTTTTTTGCAGGTTCTATGGTACCCGGGTCCGGAGGAGAGTCTCCTGTCCTCCAGACCCGGGTACCATCCGCACATTGAAACGCATGTTATCCGCATGTACAGATCCAGTGATGCGGAATCCAAGCGTTCCAATGCAAGTCAATGGCAGTGAAAACGCAGCGCTTCCGCAAAATAATTGGTAGTGCTGCGGATTTTTCGGCAATGATAATCCGCAGCGGAAATTTCCGCAGCATGTGCACAGCACATGCGGATTATCATTGGGGAACATGGCAGACCTTCTACCATGCGTTTTTTAAGCGTTTCTGCAGCATTTTTGCCGCTGCGGAAACGCTTAAAAAACGCATCGTGGGCACACAGCCTTATACCCATGAAAGACATTTCTGCAGAATACTTTTATGAGATATCAATCAGATATCTGTAGGAATCAAGCAGCCAGGAACTCAAAGTTGAAACAAGTCGGTGTCCTCTGCTGTTGTCAACAAAGTCGTTAAAGGATTTGTCTCATGATTATTCTTCAGGAGCGCACTGTTCCCTACCATCCTTACTTCTTGAAGCTGTGCTCTCCTTGATGTGTGGCCTCTGCAACATCGCAGGAGCACAAGGGCATCCAGCTACCTTCAGAGCAGCGCTCACAAGCTCCCAAGTGAAGAGCTTGTAAGCACACTCTCCTCCTCCTATAGGAAACTGGCCACCTCTGACAGACTGGAGAGGTGGCTGGTAACCTAGGCAACAAGCAGTACACTAGTGTTTTTACTAGCACTTTTCAATTTTACCCATTTCACAAGCGTTAGATGGAAACCCAAGAAATAAATGGTTGCCAATCCTCCAGAGCAAGTTGTTTTTTTGTTTTTTTAACTATTCCCCTCCCCTTGCCCTGATTAACAAAGAATGGGCCCTATAAAGTCATAATGTCCAAGGAAGGCATTTACAAAAATGGTCACCTAAGCATTACATCCCCTGAAGAGGATCTAGTATTACTTTGCGAGTTTGTCTGGAGTGACCTGCCTGTGGCCTCTGCATTTCTTCAATTTGTAAATGGTCCTGAGAATGTAAGACCAGTGCCAGATACATATCGTAGTGCCAGCATACTGCAGCCTGTCTGGCCAAACACTTGTGAATACCGTACATTTTGGACAGAGTTGAGCATGACATGTTTACATGATAAAAGGGATACGGATCATAAATCCGTTTGGTGTTTGACAGCATGAAGAGCAGGTCAAGTGCTTGCATTAATTGGCAGACAGTTGCACTGGAGCGATGAGGGGGCCAGCCAGAGATATAATATGTTCCATCAGAAGGTTTTACTAGGGAGCAGTGAGGCCAAAGACATATGGATCATTCCATAGGATTGGAACCATTAAAATGCGTCATAAACATCAAAATAAAAAAAACAAAACAAAGACTTTTTGCTTGAAGTAAGCCAAACTCTCATCATTGAGAAATAGCTGGGAAAATGGCATTTATTGTTATTGCCTGTCTCAGTGGAGTTGTAGTGATAGGAACCAGATTGCAGGCAGCTGGAGGAAAACAAGTGAATCGCAGACTGTATAGAAAATGCTCAAATACCAAGAATAGCAATAAATATGTGGTGTTAGTGAGAAATACTGACAGGACAGCTGTATCATGCGGAGGTTGTTTTATAGCATATATTAAGAGCAGTCATTCAAAGAATGCTTCAGCATGGAACACAAGGTCAATATATGTCTCATTTTTTGCAGGCCAGTACCCAGGAGCTGGAGGCAAACCACCCAAGCCAGGTACGCTGGACAACATCTGCTCTACAATAGGGGTTTAAAGCATTTTACAATGTTCTAATGGTCAATTATTGATTTTTTTTTCTTTTTTAACTTTCCCAGGTTATGGTGGTGGCCTTGTATCCGGTGTAGCAGGGGGAGCTGGTGCAGGTCCCGGTGCTGGTTTTGGCCCAGGTGCTGGTTTTGGCCCAGGTGCTGGTTTTGGACCTGGTGCTGGTTTTGGACCTGGTGCTGGTTTTGGACCTGGTGCTGGTGCTGGATTTGGTCCTGGAGGCATAGGAGCTGGAGGTGAGAGTTAATATAGAAGCATCTCTCTGAAAGGCTAGGAGATGGAAGCAGTCAGATGTGATAATATTTTTTCTCATTATCCCTTTTTTTATTAGCAGGCCAATACCCAGGAGCTGGAGGCAAACCACCTAAGCCAGGTAAGGAAACAAAATCCTAACAAATCTGAAGAAGCTTTTAGTAAACGTAATTAGTGTTCAATCTAGCTAGACCTGGATCATTGTATTGATGAGGTCTGGGTGCATTGGCCACAAAAACCACGCAAGCAGACACTTAAGGGCAGAGATGAAGGGTTCTCTCTGTTCTTTCCATTGCTAATCCCAGTACCCATCTTAAATAATGGCACAAGATCTCAAAATCTATCCACATCAGATTTCTATTGCTGATTAGCACCATGTTGAAAGCAAATATGATCTGACTTGTGAACAAACCAAGCCCTTTTATCTTCACCTAAGGGGAAAGGGACCAAGTCCATTAAGAAGAGCAACAAATTGTAGTGAGACAAACACCTGTCGTTTTAACCATCTATTGGGCCCTTCACAGCCTTTGTTACAGATCACAAAATGTCCGATGTCACTCCCTACAGACCTTCTTTTAATCCCTCTCCATCACCTCTACCCACTATCTGTCCCCTGCCACTTCATGTAAGTCCTGCTCCCATTATAGTCTTTCCAGATCCCATCATGCTCATCTCGCATAATGACCGCATCAGCAGAATGATTTTACAAGCATACCTGACCATTTCATTGAGAGTAGGGTCTTTTTCCTAAATTAAAATCCCATATCCGACACATAAAGATTGTGAAAGGCCTAAAACTCTAATATCATAATGAATCTACAGGTTATACATAGTAGTATAAAATCATTATATCAATTCTTATTTCATTATTCCTTTTTTTAGGCTATGGAACTGGAAGTAGTTTAGGACCAGGTGGAATAGGCGGAACAGGTTTTGGAGGTATTATTTTATCCATTTACTTTGTTAAGTAAAATCTGTCCAGTATTTTATTGCGTCATCCTAAGGTCCAGTTCAGATGAGCTTATGCAAAATCGTCCTTTTTTCACCCAGAAAAAAACAGACGAATATAGTCATATGTATATAATCCATACATTCATTTTTTTACATCCATATGCAATCTGTTTTTACTTGAATAATTTAATGAATGATCAAAGGTTAAATACAGTTTAGAATGTTGATAACTGTAAAAGGGACGGCATACAGATGTAAGCCCGAATGTGATCCATTTTTTGAGCACCGAATGATACATAACAGGCATGGCTATTCTGAAATGCGAATTAAAGTACAGTAGAGCATGCTGCAATTTTTCATGTATAAAAACGTTCATGTGAACTGCCATATTGACTTGTGTTGGTCCATGTGATGTCTGTATCAGTTTTGCATACGGACAGCGCACAACGATTATACACTTGTGTGAACGAGCCCTAAACCAGTGATCTCCCATCTTATGTAATATCATGAGAAAACCTCTGAACAATGTTTCTACTCTTGGAGAACCCCTACCTTCATTATAATCTCAATAAAGCTTAAAGTAGGTGCCATCAAAGCTTTCCATAACTCTTGCCTAATGCCATATTATGGCATAGATGTGCCGACTGTCAAACTAAACATCTTTGGGCAAGTGGAAATTTTTTTGCCATCAGTGTTAGATATTAGGGCACATCCTCTGATCTGATGATTAAAGACGCTGCCTGAGCGGCTGTTCAAGAAATTGCAGGATTGTTTCATTTAAGTGATTGGAATAACGCTGCAATATCTTAAACAGCCACTAAAAAAGATATGTCAATGGCAAGTACAAAGTGCAGCCCCTGTAACCACTGAAGAGGCTTGTACACACCTTTTCAATCATACTGTATATACAATGTGCAAATATATGAATGTATAGTATAAGGATCTGCATAATGATCTTTTTACACCTAGGCCTGCAATTGTAACAAGGGAGCATCCTCTACGTCTAGTAGAAAGAAGATTTAAACATTGTCACTGGCAGTGATTCTTTACTGTAAGAGCAGTGAGACTGTGGAACTCTCCGCCGCATGATGCTGTAATGATTCACTAAACAAGTACAAGGAGGCCTGGATGCCTTTCTTGAAATATGTAATATTGCAGGTTGTTAGTACTAAATTCTGTGATGTGGTGTTGATCCAAGGAGCTAGTCTGATTTCTATAGTATATGTGGAGTCAGTAAGGAATTTTTCCCCTAATATGGGGCAATTAGCATCTGCCTCATGGAGTTTTTGCCTTCTTCTGGATGTCTACCTTCAAAGATAAAGATCATGAAACAGCTGATTAAAGAGGGTGCCGATAATCGGACCCACACAAATCTATTATTAATGGCCTAAGCTAAACATAAGCCATCGATTTTTAAAGGCTAAGTGCTCCCTTTAATGAAGGCAGTAGTATGTGACCCCTGTGCTGTGCATTTAATGTGCAATTTATTAGTATATTTAAAACTGGGAGTGACTTACACCAGATTGTTTTCTCTTAGTAAATAGCATTTCTACATTTCTTACTCTAACTAAGAGCATGTCTATACCATATCTGTGTCTAAATCGATGACCCATGGAAATTCCCAGCATAGTTTCATAGTTTGAAGGCAAAAGACCTTAATAGTCAGATTTTAATTGCTCAATATTGTGGGAAAAATCCCCTCCAGACACAACATGCAGCAATCAAACTAGTTCCCTGGATTATCGTCCCATCACAAAATCTAGTACCCATAATCTATAATTTATTTTTCAAGTAAGACATTCAGGCCTCCCTGTACTTTTATAGTAAGTTATCTATTACAACATCATGTGGCACAGAGTTTCATAATCTCACTGTTCTTGCAGTAAATAATCACTGCTTGTTATTAAAGGAATAGTTTTTTTTGATTCAGAGCTTTTAAATAAAAGTAGCAAAAAGGGGTTTTGCCTATTTCCATATCCCAGGATTTTTTTCTGTTCTGCAAGCTGTATTTGATGAAACCTGCATTCTGTAAAATGAACACCAGAGGGCGCATCATACTTACATTTCCATTGTCATTTCTGTCCAGTTACAGGTGCTGGCCCTGGAGGATACCCATTAGGAGGTAAATTATTGTTTTTCATTAAACTCCCAATTATTATGAGACATGCAGAGCTTATAATTAAATGATCGATACATTTCTTTTCACAGCTCAAAAGCCAGCAAAATCCTACTACCGAGGTAATTATGAATGCTTTGCTTCTGACTCTTCATAGTAGTCTGAATATAGAGGTTATTTTAAAAATTGTTCAGTCCAGCAAATTAGAGCATAATACTACTGGTGCCTTGTTGGGACATGAATCAGTATTCTTCTTCTATGCATCAGATGATGCTAAATACTGAGAAATGCCATATTTATAATGCAAAAATTAAAGTGTTAAAAAAAGATGCCAGAGCGGTGAGTGAACCAGAGCAGAGAGAGACTAGGTGGCTGGATAGGACAAGGGCTGGGCTAAGGAAAGTATCATTTAAAAAAAAAGAACCTACATTTATTATGGTCTGACATCTGGAGCGACCTCAAAGCACACAAGGCACGTTCCATTCACAGTGAATGAATTGGAGCCAAGTTTCCAAATTCGAGACAATCTGCCGAGTCAAATTTCAGCAAATTTGCTAAACACTAGAAGTGATAAAGTATCACACAAGGGAGTCAGCTTGTATCAAAGCTGCAATAAACTGCAGGTAAAGCAGATCAGCCGCGGTCATATTGCCCTGTGATGTCACCGATGTCACTTGCATAAAGGAGAATTCCCAGTAATAGAAGCTACATTATTTTCATAGCTCTAATTCCATCCATACAGATAAAAGCTACCTCTCTAGCACAATCAATAGAGCTGTATAGAATATTGTATCAAAGCCCAATGCTGAGCAGACATATGTTCTATAAGTGCAGCATGGCCTGCATTAGGGTCCGGCCGTGACCATTAGCCATTACAATAAATGCCATGTGCTACAATGTTCTGAGGAATATCTGTGGCAGAATGATGGAAGATCTGGGTTCATGAACTACTAATGCTTCTGGACAGCAGCAAATATTCCATTTTATTAAGTGCTGCCGCTGTCATTCCGCTGCTAGATGTAGGATAACATATGGGCTAATGTGAATGGCTGTCATTAATTAGCAGTACATTAAATAACATTAATTAGGATGTACAGGATTAAGGAGACGCAGTGGAATGGAGATCACTAGCGGCTTTCACAAGTCAAGTACGGTTCTACTAGACATAGTGATCACTGGACGTTGATAGGTGGTGCAGATCTGTAAAGCTTCATCACACATGATATCTGTTGTACTAATTAAGACTTTTGTCACTCAGTGATATGGGCAGGAGTGGGCTACCAAAAATAAATATCCAATTAGTTACCCCCCCCACCAAAAAAAACCCACTTCATTTACCCTAATGCCCTGTTTTACTTGATGGGTTATCGAATGGGTTTATTTTATGGTCCAATAGACTCTGTGAGTTCCAGTGTGTTTTATCTCTGAGCTAGGCTCTGGTACAAGGCCTTCAAGAGGACCTGTCTCTCTAAACATTTTTTTTTTAACCCGGTTATGTCGCTGTTCTAAATTTTTATTCCTGCACGTCTCTGTCCATGAGATATGGCCTTCTCTTCTGTATTTAGATATCTAGTCTTTTTAGCCAATTGGGTGCGGTCATCAAGAAGACTGCCACAGTAAAATTGAGAACCATGCCTACTCGGCTAAAAAGGCTAGGTCTACATACAGAGAATAGGGGGTGATATCTCAGGAATGGAGAGGAGCAGGAGCAAAAGAGAAACAACACCAGATTCAGGAGAAAGGCAGCATTTATACCAGGTAAAAATATATATTTATGGTAAGTGATAAATCCTCTTTAAGGCGGTTGTCCAACACTTAAGGTGCAGTACTTGGTCGGGGCCACTAAATACTGTACAGGGTTGCTGTGTTCCTCTCTGTACACTGCGCCGGTCAGAGGTGATTGCAGCAGATTGGTGGGGATGTTTGGTATACCCCTACTGATCTCATACTGATGACTTTTTCTGTGGATAGGTCATCAGTTGTTTAGTCCCAATAATCCTCTTTAACATCCTGCAATAGTTCGGGGAACATTGTGGTTGGAATTTACCTTTGCCATGCTGGGATCTGTAAATTATACCAGATGTTCCGATGAAACACTTCAAGTCGTTCATTTCTCAGAAGCTACTGTTACTAAGAAACTGTCTGTAGTCAGTAGAAAAGGAGCAATTGCGAAAAGTTGTCATAGAAGAATCTGTGACTCATGGCACACTAGTGATCAGATGACTGAAAGGACTGCAGCGGGGAAAACATCTGCTCCCTGCTCTCCAGGCGCAGAACTGTGCGGTCGTTGTACCTGGCATTACAGCTCTCTGCAGCGCAGTCCTATTCAAGTGAATGGAACGAAGCTGCCATACTAAATATATGGCACTGTGTCTGGTAAACAATGAATGGAAATAAATAATAAGCCATCAATATCTCAGTCATGGAAAAGCCATTTAAAGATGTTCTTACAATCTGGTATATCACAAGATAATACTTTGATAGTATGGAAGTTGGCACCCTCTTTAGTAATATATATTGGAGATTCCAACAGTTAAAGGGAACCTGTCAGGCGATTAAATCTGCCCAAGCCGCTAGCAGCATGAATGGCAGCCTGGCTGTGTGGATGAGAAAATATACTTTGAAAATGTATGTACATGCAAGGGAGAGACCTCTCAATCTCCTGCAGCAGCGCTGGAAATAGCCGGCCAAGAGCAGAGCCAGACTCATCTGCTCTCCAGCTATGGTCCCTGACTGGACCTTCAAAGTATATTTTCTATGACATACCGGAGCATTTCAGGGAATGATATACCTGGCTGCAATCCTCTGGTTTGGGCGGCATGAATCACCTGATGGGATCCCTTTACATATTTCCAGATGGCATACCTTTGATTCAATGGTTCCAGGTAAGGCATCCACTGTAATGCTCCACTGAAATCATAGTTGAATTGTATCAGATATTCCTATGAATCTCCAACAATCGGCAAGAAGTACAGGAGCATCACTAAGCACATTAGTTTCTTTATTCTATGAATTTCAATCATGTTATACTGTGTATCTGAAGTATGGTCTGAGACCTCAAGGTTTATGATCAAAATTCAAAATGGCCGCCTATATAAATCAATTATGAAAAAAAGTATGCCTAAGTGTTTTTGCTCTCTGAATACAGTCTTGCCACATGTGATTGATAGACTTTCTCTTTTAGGTGGTGGACTGTGCGGCCAAGGGAAATACTGCGGCAGGCGGAGAAAATAAGCAGTTGGAGAGCTACGATTAACCTCATCAACTATGGTGCTACTGCATGGTGTGAATGTAAAAGGATTCAAGTATCCCCCTCTGTTCTCCATTCCCTCAGTTACCGCCCAACTCTCCCATTCTCCTGCCTTTTAGACGTCCATCTGTTAACAGTCAGGCAGCTACACTTTCTAAGATAAGCCTGCAGTCTGACAAGGATACACCGGCAGGCACATATACACACACTCATGCTGTATGAATACGTTTGTACTGTGTATATGTGTACATGCCATAATCTACGACAAGGAATGCACATGAAGGAACCTACAGGGCTGTGCAGACTTGCGTATAGTACACTCGGACATTCACAAGTATGGACATACATGCACTATATATATATAAATGTAACATACACCAACATACACACCATCTGTAGTCAGGAGCTGGTTGGCATTCATTCGGGCCACCTTGAGAAACCAATTGTCCCCTATATGGCTTTGTGCAAAAACTTCTAAAACACTTTTATGAGTGTAGACTCCATTGATGACGTCTAGAGTAACGATTGATCTGACAGGGGCTTGTATCCAAAAACTTACGCAGTGGGGCAGTTGACACTGGCAACCAATCAAGTCTTCCATTTCATTTACTGATCAGTCTGGTAAAAGTCAGAGCTTAAAGGGAACCAGATCTGCTGGAAGGGTGTTATAGAAGTGGAGACGTTGATCAGATTCATATACATTTTTATGGTAAAAGTTCCAGTAAAACTTCTATTCTGTAGAAATGCCTGGCGTTTGTTTGTACGAGTCCAGTGGGTGGTCCTTGAATGACTGGTTACAGAGATAACTGTCAGTGACTGAGTAGTGCCGCCCACTGGACTGCACAAACACCAGGGATTTCAATGAAAAAATAGTTATACTGAATCTTTTCCAACAAACCTATATATCATTCTGCTCATCTTCTCCTCTTCTATACCACGCTGTCCACAGATTGGACTACATGTGCAATGTGACAGGTTCCCTTTAAATCTGATTGATTGATAACGACTACTGCTCTACGTCATACAAGTTTTTGTACCTGATGTCTTCAGTTTTTGCAATCTCTTTTTTTCCACCCGATGTGCTGCTGGGTTTTTTAAAGTACTGTTAACATAAAGTGGACAAGTTTGGGCCATTGGTGGCTTTGTGTTTGGGCCAGTAACTAGGAATTACCCCCATGCCATACAGCCCCTACCCCTCGCTCCTGTCTCTCACACCATGGCCCCAGTAGGTTATTGTTGTTGTTGTTGTAACTTATACTTGGAATTAACTCCGTTGTAATGCAATTGGCCGGCGACTGTACGGGATGTGTTTTATTTTTTGTGATATGTATTATTACAGTGCGTGACTTCTCCCTCCTCGAGGGTGGAGCGTGACAGAGGAGTCTACAAAAGCATCATCTTTTTTTTTTTTTTATACAGAAACCAAAAAAATATATTTCTTACCTTTAATTTGCCACAAATTGCAGAGCATTGCTGTTTTGTTTGTGTTTGTTCTTTTGTTTTTTACTTATATGCCTTTCTCTGCAGCGCCCTTGATAGAGGAAGGTATTGCCTAATACTGTGAGAGCTTATTAAAGTGTAAGCTACTCTGGCATAAGGGAGAGTGACAATGTCAAGAGAGAAGGGGACAAGAGCTGATATATATGTAATTATTATTTTTATTATATTACACGTAGTTGCCAAAGACATTTGTAACATATTTAAACACTCTGCCATTGAAGGGGTTAAACACAAAAACTGTGAGATTTTAGGTAGAGTAAGGTCTCTCTCCCCTTTCTCTCAGGCTCGGTGCCTTCTCTCTGCCTTGCCTCGGTTACCATTATGCTGCAGAATGATCTTGACTTTCCTACCCCGCTGTGTCTGGTTGTGAGGGGTGTGTTTGATGTGTGAATGCCTTAGTTTACTGATCACCCCCTCATTTTCCTCCTCTCAGTGTATTCCCTCTCATACCGCCTCCAATGGAAAAAAAAAAAAACTGAACACTTTTTTTGTAAAAATAATACTGAAAAAAGTTATTAAAAGTAATTTTTGCTTAAAATAAAGAATAAAGAAATCTTTTTAAATGAGATGTTGTTTGTTGCTTGTTATTGTGCTCTTTTACTACAATCTGTCTACTGAGGCGGATTGGGAATTGTTCTTTTCTAAGCAAAGCTTGGGTGATGTCTTCTCCCAACTAAAAGCTTAAGGGCTCATTCAGATGTTCATTTTTCATATACATATTCTAGTGTAGTGTTTTTCATGGATAGAACATGTATCCATTAGGGCAGGTACAGACAATCGTATTTTCAATTCAAATTCGTTCCGATATAACATTGGATCGCACCAGGACCAATGTTATGCTGTGGGGCAATGTCAGAGGTGTAGCTAGGGGTTCAGCTCAGGAGGGGGCGAAACATCTGAGTGGACCCCTAACCAGGTAACCCCGATTACAACTACAGTGGAGCACCTACAACTACAGTGGCGAACCCTAATCGTGGGGATAGGGGTACCTCAGCAGATGACCGCGCTGTTTGTCTCTAAACAAAGACCAACACTGATATTACTGCCATATGGTGACCATATAATGGTAGATACCAGTTCTGTGGAACATATAAGTGATTACAATAAAGTTACAGATAGTGACTTACAGCGGACATTCTTTCTGATGGAGCCATTCACTTTTCCAGTCTTTTCCATCTTGCTCAGACCAACATGACAGCTTCTCCGGCCAGGACTTGTCTGTAGAGATTACAACAAAGAAACATTTGACTTCTCATATTTCCAGCACCGTCCCCATCTATTCCCAACCTGCACAAACTCCTCATCCTGCTGATACCCCAATACTGAGCTGCTGCTGCCCTATGTGCCCCTATTACTGCACCTGCTGTGTGGTACAAATCTTACTGCTCAACATAGTAATGCACACCACTGTGCCTCTCACATAGTAATAATGCCTCCTTTGTGACTCTAGATCAGGGTTCCTCAAACTTTTTAAACAGGGGGCCAGTTCACGGTCCCTCAGACCATTGGAAGGCCGGAATATAGTTTTTAAAAAAAACTATGAACAAATTCCTATGCACACTGCACATATCTTATTTTGAAGTAAAAAAAAAACAATACAGGAACAAATACAATGTTTAAATATTACAATATATGAAGAACAAGTAAAGTTAAATCCACCGGTATTTCAATAGGTAGGTAACTGTACCCAATAGGCAGCATAGGTCCTCAATAGGCAGGTAAATGTCCCCAATAGGCAGCATAGGTCCTCAATAGGCAGGCTGTTTCCCCCTTATAATGCCCTATGCAGGCTGTTCCCCCCTTATTATGCCCCATGCAGGATTTCCCTTTCTCCCACCATATAATGCCCCGTGCAAGATATCACTCCCCTGTCTTTATAATGCCCCATTCAGGATGTCACCCCCCCATATAATGCCCCATTCAGGATGTCACCCCCCCCCCCCCATATAATGACACATGCAGGATATCACTCCCCTGTCTTTATAATGCCCCATTCAGGATGTCACCCCCCCCCCATATAATGCCCCATTCAGGATGTCACCCCCCCCCATATAATGACACATGCAGGATATCACTTCCCTGTCTTTATAGTGCCCCATTCAGGATGTCACCCCCCCCATATAATGCCCCATGCTGGATGTCACCCCCCATATAATGCCCCATGCAGCATGTCACCCCCCCATATAATGCCCCATTCAGGATGTCACCCCCCCATATATTGCCCCATGCTGGATGTCACCCCCCATATAATGCCCCATGCAGCATGTCACCCCCCCATATAATGTCCCATTCAGGATGTCACCCCCCCCCCCCCATATAATGCCACATGCAGGATGTCACCCCTAATATTATGTCCCATGCCTCCATACATTAAAAAAAAAAAAATCCAATGCTCACCTCCCTCCTTGCCTGCTGCCGCTGCTCAGGTCAGGACTCCAGCGTCTCCGGCGTTTTCCCGCTCTGCGCTGCCTGTGACGGCTCAGGGGAGGGCGCGGTGGAAAGACGTCACCGCACCCTCTGACCTGAGACGTCACAGGGAGCACAGAGCAGGAAGACAGCGGATCTGTGGAGGCACGGGGAGAGGTAAGTATTGGGCTGCCGGGGCTCTGAGAAAGCGGGGGGAAGGGCGGGGGCTGACACCGCTCTCCTCTGCCCACAGCCCGGCGGGCCGGATAAAAGTCCTCCGCGGGCCGCATGTGGCCCGCGGGCCGTAGTTTGAGGGCCCCTGCTCTAGATGGTAAAATTGCTCCCTAGAAAATATTAATACCCTGCACAAGTGCCCTAGAAAACAGTGTCCACTTAACATTTAATAATGTCCCTGGGTCCCCTATTGTACAGCTTCCCTATACACAGTATGATGGACCCACAGCTCCCCTATACACAGTATGATGCTCCTACACCTCCCCTATACATAGTAAGATAAGCCCATAGCTCCCCTGTACACAGTAAGATGAGCCAACAGCCGCCTATAAACAGTATGATGAGCCCACAGCGCCATTATACACAGAATGATGGGCCCACAACTCCACTATACAGAGTATTATGGGCCCACAGCTCCCCTATACATGGTATGATGGGCTTACAGCTCCCATTTAGCAGTATGGTGGTCCAACAGCTCCCCTATGCGCCATATTATGAGCCCACAGCTCACCCAAAACACAGTATAATAACCCCCACAGTAGTCCACACAGTGTATAATGGCGCCCACACTGTGTAATGGCGCCCACACTGTGTAATGCCCCCACAGTGTATAATAGCCCACACAGTAGCCCCCACACTGTATAATGGTCCCCACACTATGAGGTCCCCCTCATTAGCCCCCCAACTGTACAATAGCACTCACATTAGCTTCCACACTGTATAATGGCTCCACAGTAGTTCCAACAGTTTATGACGGCATCCCACACTAGCTCCCACACTGTATGGTGACCCCCACAGTCACCCCCAAACTGTATAATGGACCCTACATTAGCTCCCACACTGTATAATCGCGCCATAATAGTTCCCACATTGTATGATGGCTCGTAAGGTAGGCCCCAAACTGTATAATAGCCCTCACATTAACTCCCACACTGTACAATGGCCCACACAGTTTATGACGGCCCCATACAGTAGCTCCCACACTGTATAAAGGCCCACACAGTGTATGATAGCCCTCACAATAGTCTCCACACTGTATGATGCCCCCAAACTGTATTATGGCCCCGCATTATCTCCCCACACTGTATGATGGCCGTCACATTAGCTCCCACTCTGTATAATGACCCCTACATTACCTTTCATGCTGTATTGTTGCTCCCACACTTTATGGAGGCGCCACACTGTTCAAGGGTCCTTCATACTTTATGATCCCCCCCACAGTCACACCATACATTTTAATTAAAATAAAAACATCATGTTCTCAACTAATGCAGGATCCTGACGAGTCCACCTGCAAAACGCGGGCGGTCCAACACACTGTCATCCCATGCACAGGACATCAGAGTCCTCACTGTGCCAAGACTTTGAAGCCCTGTGCGTACGCCAGCACCTCAGCCACTGCTTCACCGTGCCATACTGTAGACCGCAGGCTTAAAGCGACCTGCGTTCTACAAAACGGATAACAGTAGAATAGGGAGATCATGACTCCCCTGCTCTACCGCAGAACTCAAAGAAGTTCTCCACTATCTTTACATTGATGCCCAATCCATATAGGATAGGGCATTAATATCTGATCGGCCGGGGTCCCGCACCCGGCAACCCCGCCGATCAGCTGTTATCGGTTCCGGCAGACAGAAGTGCTTACTTGCGGAGCTTGGCTGTCTAGCTGTAGCTGCTGCCGAGGGGTACTGTACAAGTGTTTGTGCTGATATGTTGTGTTTGGTTTTTTCCAAATATCCAAATGTGGCACAGGGTATTATGGCCAAAAAATCTACTTTTAGGTCTTGTCGGACTAAAGGACACTGGTCCAATAGTTTTGTGGGTTATTAAGATGCTACTTTGGAAACGTAAGCTGTGGTGGTGTGTTCTTTTTAGAAAGAAGAGGCTTTCTCCTGGCAATCCTTCCAAACAAGCCTCTTTTTCAGTTTGTACCGTCATTAACTAGAACATTTAACATGCTAACTGAGGCCTTTAGAGTCTGAGCTGAGATCTTTAGTAATTTCACTGAACATTACACCATCTGACCTTAGGGTCAATTTGCATTTGTTAGGATATCAACTCCTGAGAAGATTATCAACTGTCTTGAATGTTTTCCACTTGTGAATTATTTTTTCACCGCAAAATGATGGACTCTAAATAGTTTGGAAATTACTTTACAACCATTCCCAGATTGATGAGCAGCAACAACTGCTTCAATGCTTCTCTAAGATCACTGCTGATGTATGTACATATACATCAGCAGTGATATATAAAGACATATGACAAAGAATACAAGGAATGCAACTAATGGAGTGTCCGGGAGGTAATTTTCCATCAATAATCCATAGTTTGCAGTCAGTATTAGTGTACCGGTCTCTCAGGCTTTGGTTAACTCTAGACTTGCCACAGTGCAGCTGCCAGTCTCAGTCCCATCTGACTGCTGTCTGTGGGCACGCTGCAAGTCATGATTTATTTATAAATCACAGCTAAATTAACACACATCAGTGTTTTTACGCCGCACTTCATTAAAATGGAATGAGCAGTTTGGATTTCCCAGTAGGCGAAAGATCTGATAGAGGCCTGGGTGTTAAAGTGCACCTGTCACCAAAAATCAACCTGATCAGATTCAATACTCTATTACCAACAAAAGACTCTTCATCTCTCCAATCCAGATATGTAGACAAATGTCACGTCCGAAGGAAGACGTAGAAAATATGTCACATAAAAACATGGGGATAACCTTCACAAATAGGTGGTCTCTTACAAGAGAAGTTTCAAAAGTTTCCGTATAGATACTGTAGATGAAGAGATATAGACAGAGAAATAGATCAAGTCAGCAAATAGCAAAACTCTGAGTGTGGAAGCAAGAAAGCTCATCCATCCCCAGTCACTAATGTAAAGTATGCAGGGAGAGGCAATGAAAATAGATACAAAGGGACATGCTGATAAGGAGGCCGGTCAGGGCATAGCCTCCCTGAGGAGGGGGATGTGACCGAGCTGCTAGAAAAATGACTGCTACATGAATCCTAATGAGTTCAGACATACTCCACACCCAGGACAGGACCTACATCCCATCAATAACCTTCCTGCTTCCATTCACAATGTGCACACAAACTACCACACTTATCCTATTCATTCACAACTGAACGGATGCCGATCAAAGGCAGCAGATAGCAGTGTACATCTTATTTTACGTTCTGCCATCAACCAGCCTTTTTTCATGCATTATTATTATATTAATCACTGGCATTGTGTTTAATAATATCTTATTTGTGAACTTAATTAAGCTCAAGAGCAATTCTCCAACATGTTAAAGTACACCTGCCACCACATTTCACAATATAAACTGCATACCAAATGCAATAAACCTTAGACCTGATGAAGCTGATGTACTCACTTTAAAACACTGTCAGAATGACTATATAAATCCTGATATTAAAATGTGCATTTTATGAGTCCTACTAGAGTTGAACTACTTGCAGTCCACCCATAGACTTTAAATGTCCAGGTGAGCCGCTTAGTACTCTGCAGTGACATTATAAATTATCACTGGATTGTTGAGTAGCTGCACATGATTGTACAGCCGCGGTAGCATCAGAAACAGCCGCGCTCACCATAGAGAAGGCAGGCACAGTTTGTTACCGTCTCTGTCTTCCTGATCGCTGAAGGATGCTTCCTCCTCCTGACGCAACAGTAATGTGCTCGGGTGTAGGGAAGGAACAAGAGCTGCTGGGTCCTAGGAGACCAACTCAGCACTGCTGGGCAGAAAGGAGGCTGTATGTCCACTGTAACTGGGGCTAATATAACAGCCCCAGTTACAGTGGAAATCAGGTATATGTAAAAAAAAAAACGATTTACATGTTGAAATGCCCCCGAAAGGTCTTTTATGACCGTATTCGAGGGTAGGGGGCACAATAAATGGAATAAATGCAAAATAAATAGATAAATAAATAAAAAGCAGGTAAAACATTATTAAATAAAAAGCCACTGCTAATGCAAATTATTACTTGCCCTATCCCTCTAAAAAAAATTATCAAATATATAAAAATAATTATTACACAAAAGTCAAACACATTTTCAAATTTATTTTAGTGGTCTTTCTTGGCAATAAAAAAATGTGAAAAACATCTTTGTTTTCCCACAAAAATCACCTGATATCACTAAAAAAAAAGTGGAGTTTGAAAATAACATAAAAATTACGGTAAGCCCCATGTATCACAAAAAAAGATGCAAAAATCATTTGAATATCTGAATGAGAAAACTTACAGCACTTTAAACCGTATGTACAAAAAGAAAAAAAAAGGAACAGGTATAAATGGCCCGATCCTAAAATGGTTACAATTATCATCCTAATATTAGGTAGGGAAACTTTTAAAAAGGATTATACAGCCATTCTTAGATGTATTTTGAAAGTAAGTACACCAGCTTCATTAGGTCTATGAGCTTTATTTAAAAATGTATCTAGTTTGTATTTTGAAATCTGCTGACAGATGTGCTTTAGGATTGTGACTTTGGTGTTTACTACAGAATTTCCTGCAGAAATCAGAGGATGACATTCAGGTTTTTGTCACTGATGTGTATTTGGATCTGCACATCAAAAATGCACATCCGTGGCTAAATTTAGAGAGCTCTCAATGGGGCTGAATCACATGGGGCCAAAGAAAGACTTTCTCATGTGGAATAAATAGCATACTATTCATTCATGTGGATTTTTTTGGTTGTGCTGCAGACAAAAAAATCTGCACAGGTTTATTTATGGTTCATGTAAACGAGGTTACAAAAACCCTATTCATGTTGTGATCTGATGCCAAAAATCTGTCTCACTACCTCAACATGTAAACATGTAAAGCCTAAGGAAAAGCTTTATGTCAATCTCAGATTGACAAGAAAATCCCTTATCCTTTTCAAAACATAGTTCTACTGAATCTGAGGTTTGCATTAGGCCTCTTTCACACGTCCGGATATTTCTGGTACTGGAAAATCCAGTACCGGAGATATCCGTGTCCGTGTGTACGTAAGGCATACATATGTGTGGCAACCGTGTGCCGCATCAGTATCCCACGTACCGGCACCTGGTAATCAGCGGTACAGTTAGCGCTGTTCTCAAGCGCCGGGTGCTGAATGCTGCTCTCATCATTGTCCCCCACGGGAGTAGTATTCTGCTCCCCCTGTCTTCAAACCCTGTAAAAATAAGAATAAAATGAAAAAAATCCTTATACTCACCTGTCCGAAGATGAAATAAGTGTCCCACGCTGTAATTCATCTGACCGCACAAGTTGAGGAGCAGAGGAGAATGACTTGCTCCAGCGAGCGGGCCTCTAACCTGCGCTGAGCTCACTGAGTGGTGTCCTGTCACTCACTGAGCTCAGCGCAGTTCAGGGGCCTGCTCGCTGGAGCGAATCATTCTGATCGCTCCTCAGTGTGTTGTCACCTCAAGCCACCGCAGACGCTGATGCAGAATTGTCGGTCAGATGGATTACAGCATGGGACAGTATGTTAGACAGGTGAGTATTATGTTTGCTTTTTATTTAATTTTTTTTTCAGGGGACAATGGCTTCAGGGAATTAAGTGTAAAGGTGAGCATAATGTTTTCTATTCTTATTTTTACAATGGCTGGACACAGCCGGGCAGAATACAACTCTCCACATTATCCCCTGCTCGCGCTGATCACAGGGCTGGCAGGGGACAATGATGACAGATGCCTGCAGCAACCGACTCTTGGGAACAGCGCTAACTGTACCACTGGTTCCCAGGCAACGGTAAGTGTGATACTGATGACACACAGATGTCATCAGTGTACACATGTGTGGGACGTTTTGTGGCTCATGCTGTGGGTAAAAATGGACATGTCAGCGTGTTTTGCACGGACACACGGTCCGTGAAAACACACTGACATGTGCACAGAACCATTCATTTGAAGGGGTCTATGTGTGTCAGTGTCTCCGGTATGTGTGGAAACGGACATCACATGTACTCGAAGCTCGAACATGTGAAAGACCCCTAAGGCAGTGTTCACACTACGCCTTTTTCCAGTGGTCAAAACTGTCTCTGTTCAATCACAATGTGCTATGAAAATCATTCCTTTTCTCTGAAGTTTTGTAAACCGGAAGCATCTTTTTTTCATTTTCCTTTTTTTTTTTTGGACGTTTCCTAAGCCCTTCTACATTGTTGTTGTTTTTGTATTGTTTTTTTCTGTGTTTTCTTTGGTGTCTTTTTACTGGCATTTTCCAAACATTTTTTAAATCCATTAAACAATTAAAAAAATGTTAGACTTTTTTGAAGCAGAAACGCTTATAAAACTCTTGAAAGGACGCCCGGGTGTCTTCCTGGCATCTTTTTAGATTCTCCGTTTACTTTATTTTAAATTAATGAGCAACCTCCTAGTGGAAAATGGCTGGCGAAGGACATTCTAAAGCCTGAACATAGGAACAGTAAGTCATTTTTCCATACAAATTAATAGGATCACTTTGGTATTGCTTTCTCTGCCTTTTTTCAGTATACCCACTCGAAAAAAACAACAGAAAAAATGCAATGTGAACATACTTTAAGGCTGGGCCTACACAGTGACTTTATCTGTGTATGCCACTGCTAAATCACAACAAAAAGTCAGAACCAGTTGCATTTTTTTGTGATTTGCTTGTCGTGGTCATGGTACCTTGTTCGTCACAATGCAACTTCATTTAGTTGCAATTGCATAAAGCGATCTTTAGCTGCACTATCGGTGTCACTGCCAGAGTTAACATATGTCCCCGGCCAAAGTCGGACAGTCAATAGTTGACACATGAAAAGGAACGTACTACCTGCAGCTCTACATAAAATATATAAAAATGCAAATATTACTTAGCTCACATTTCCTTCTGCACATTCGGTTTGTCTATTCCTTTTAGAGGAACAAACGCAATTCTTGTGCAAAACTCATCTGTTGCGTTACTGATACACATGTAAGCAGAGAGACCCCGTTGATTAATTTTGGCTCCCTCTGAGTTTCGTTTCAGGTCAATTTTTAGGATGGAAAAAAGGGGTTTGCATGATGTACCTTCTCTTCCATTCCAAAAACATACACATAACAAAACCCAGTAGAGCCCCTCCACCAGGAGCGGGCTGAGCCGGGGGTCACAGGGGCAAATGCCCCCCAGGCCGGTCTTTCAGCAGAGGTTTGGGCTCCCCGACCGTCTGCTGCCTAGAATTCAACAGCCATCGGCTCAATACTGCCATGGCCACTCTCCTCTGCACGCACCCTCCCATCAGGCCGCGCGCCTTCCTATCAGGCCTCGCGCAGAGAAGAGTGGCCACAGCACTAGGAATGGGGTGTGGCGCACTCACAAGGGTGAGTGGATGGCCCGTGGGCCCACAGGTAGGATTGCGTTATATGAACAGACCAGATCAATATTGGAATGGCACTTCCATTTGTGTCAGTAATGGAGGGCGTCTGTTTTGCACATGAATTAATTTGCATTTTCCTCTAAGTGGAACAAAAGGAAATGTGAACGTACTGACATGATATGTTGGTGATCCATCATTTTATCAGGGGCAGCACGGTGGCTCAGTGGTTAGCATTGCAGCCTTGAAGCGCTGGGGTCCTGAGTTCAAATCCCACCAAGGACAACATCTGCAAGGAGTTTGTATGTTCTCCTTCTCCCCGTGTTTGTGTGGGTTTCCTCCCACACTCCAAAGACATACTGATAGGGAATGTAGATTGTGAGCCCCAATGGGGACAGCGATGATTATGTATGTAAAGTGCTGCAAAATATGTTAGCGCTATATAAAACATAAAGATTATTATTATCACATATTGGAATTTCTTATAGACGCTATTGTAGCGCCCCTAGGGTTCGGTCGCTACTAGAGATGAGCGGTGTTTGACTAGAACTGTTCGCCAATCTCAAATTCGAGCTGTTTTGGGCGGTGTTCGAGTTGTTCGACGAACCCGAACGATTTGCAAAAAATTCGGCTGTTCGAGGTTATGTTCGATAACTGTTCGTGCACCAAAAACGTGTCCTGCATGTCTGGCGCTATTTAGAGCACCAATCATGCAGGGATTGTCTGCCACTCACTGTAATGCCATAGCCATGGTGGTTGTGGCATTACAGTGATTGCCCAAATCGATGGTAACAGTGCTCACAGTGAAACATGAAAAGCCGGCAATTCAGCAGCGGCATACACCGGTACCCGACAATTTAGAACAGAAAGAATAGACTATCACACATAGATTAGATAGATAGAAACATGTCAGTCACATATATATGAAGTACAGTGACCGTGTTGCTTACTGTACTTGTCATTTAGTGTTAAAATAAAGGATTTATTTTAAAAAAAATTGGCGTGGGGTTTCCCATAATTTTAGTCTCTAGCGGAGGTTAAGCAGACGGCTGGGGCAAATGTTTGAAGCCTGGGAAGGGGGTAATACCCACGGAGCTTCCCAGGCTACTAATAAAAGCCCCCAGCTGAATACCTAGCCTTTATTAGCTATTAAAATGGGGGACCCCCCCAAAAAATGACGTGGGGTCCCCCCTATTTTAATACCTAGCAAAGGCTAGGCAGACAGCTGGGGGCTGATATTAATAGCCCAGGAAGGGTGCCATGAATATTGGCCCCTCTCAGGCTAGAAACACCAGCCGTCAGCCGCCCCAGAAATGGCGCATCCATAGGATGCGCCAATTCTGGCACTTAGCCTCGCTCTTCCCACTGCCCTGTAGCGGTGGCAGTGGGGTAATAGGGCTGGGGTTGATGTCAGCTTATAATGCCAGCTGACATCAAGCCCAGGTTAGTAATGGAGAGGCGTCTATAAGACACCCCCATTACTAACCCCATAGTCAAAGTTAAAAAAAACACAAACACCCAGAATAAAGTCCTTTAATTGAAATAAAGACACAATTCTTTATTGTTCTAAATTAAACCATACTTACCGTCACGCCCATTCCAGCTGAAGCCAATGTCTTCTGCAATAAAAATAAAATAATAAAGCAACATCATCCTTACCTTTCCATGGTTCCCACGACGGCTTCAGCTCTGCTACATTCACATAACAGGCTGGATCGCAGCAGAACGCTGCCATCCAGCTTGCCATGCCGCACACACTGAGAAGCGCAGGCATGCTTGCGCTCCTCAGTGTCTCGCTGTGACGGCATAAAGATGAGCCGAGTTCATGTACAATGAACTCGGCTCACCTCAGGCAAGTCACTGACAGCGTGGGAAAATTCTCCTGCACTCAGCGCTTCAGCGTGAGAATTTTCCCACGCTGTCAGTGACGTGCATGAGGTGAGCTGAGATCATTGGACATGAACTCACCTCATGCACGTCACTGACAGCGTGGGAAACACTTTTTCATTTTTATGAATCAATTTGTGAAGCACCTGGGGGTTTCAAGTGCTCACTATGCATCTAGATAGGTGCCTTGGGGGGTCTAGTTTCCAAAATGGGGTCACTTGTGGGGGAGCTCCAATGTTTGGGCACACAGGGACTCTCCAAATGCAACATGATATCCGCTAACAAATTGTCGGCTCACATTGTTAGCGGACACCATGTTGCGTTTGGAAAGCCCCTGTGTGTCCAAACATTGGAGCTCCCCCACAAGTGACCCCATTTTGGAAACTAGCCCCCCCAAGGCACCTATCTAGATGCATAGTGAGCACTTGAAACCCCCAGGTGCTTCACAAATTGATTTATAAAAATGAAAAAGTGTTTTTTTTTTCACTTTTTCATTTTTACGAATCAATTTGTGAAGCACCTGGGGTTCCAAGTGCTCACTATGCATCTAGATAGGTGCCTTGGGGGGTCTAGTTTCCAAAATGGGGTCACTTGTGGGGGAGCTCCAATGTTTGGGCACGCAGGGGCTCTCCAAACGCAACATGGCGTCCGCTAACAATTTGAGACGATTTTCCATTCAATTTGTTAGCGGACACCATGTCGCGTTTGGAGAGCCCGTGATGTGCCTAAACAGTGGAGCTCCCCCACAAGTGACCCCATTTTGGAAACTATACCCCCCAAGGATTTTATTAAGGTGTATAGTGAACATTTTGAACCCAGAGGTACGACACAGAATTTGTTTACATTAGGTCATCATATTGAATTAGTTGTCATTAGTCTTGAGCGCAAGTGCTCGCTACTTGAGTTTGCATCGGGTACTCAGGTATGCACCATGTACAGCGTGTGCTCGAGTGACATGCTCGAGTCCCTGCTCCGCATGTTTCACGGTTATTAGACACCCAAAAAAAAACATGCGGGGATCGCTCGTGCATGGCACGCAATCCCCGTAAAGTTTTTTTGGCCGCGAAGCATATGGGGGAGAGACTCGAGCATGTCACTCAAATACCCACGATACTCAATGCATACCAGAGCACCCAATGCAAACTCAAGTAGCGAGCACTTGCGCTCAACACTAGTCGCCATATCGTCATTTTTTTCTTACTTTTGAAAAAAATCCCAACCCCATCACAACCCTAACCCCAGCCCTAACCCTAGCACAACCCTAACCGTAGCACAACCCTAACCCTAGCACAACTGTAACCCTAGCACAACCCTAGCCCCAAACCCAGCCCTAACCCTAGCCCAATCCTAACCCAAGAGTTTATTTTTGACGCCGTTCCTTGTGCAGTATAAGTGATTAGACGACTTTATTCTTCGGGTCGGTGTGATTACAGCAATACCAGAATCATATGGGGTTTTTATGACTGACAGCTGTCACACACTAAAAGACGCATTTTTTGTAAAATCTAGTTTTTGCATCGCCATATTTTGAGAGCTATAATTTTTCCAGATTTTGACAGACAGTCATATGACGGCTCGTTTTTTGCGGGATGACTTGACGTTGTTATTGGTGCCATTTTCAGGCACGTGACATTTTTTGATCGCTTTCTATTCCGATTTTTGGGAGGCAGAATAAACAAAAACCAACAATTCAGGAATTGTTTTTTTTGGTTTTTTTTATTCTGTTCCGCGTGTGGTAAAATTGCTAAGGCAGCTTTATTATTCGGGTCAGTACGTTTACAGCGGTGCCACATTTATATCGTTTTTCTATGTTTTGCACTTTTACATAATAAAAGCAATTTTATAGCTCTTTATTCTGAGAGCTATATCTTTTTTATTTTTTGGATGATGGAGCTGTATGGTGGCTTGTTTTTTGCGGGACGAGATGACGTTTTCAGCGGTACCATTTTTATTTATATTTGTCTTTTTGATCGCGTGTTATTCCATTTTTTGTTTGGCAGTATGGTGATAAAGCATTGTTTTTTGCTTTGTTTTTTTTTTTTTTTTTTTACCGTGTTCACTGAAGGGGTTAACTAGTGAGATAGTTTTATAGGTCAGGTTGTTCCGGACGCGGCGATACCAAATATGTGTACTTTTATTGTTTTTTTTTTTTTTTATAATAATATTATTGATGGGTACATTATATTTTTATTTTTGGTGGATTATTTTTTTTATTTATTTTTGCAATTTTTTTTTATTTTTTTTTTCACTTTCTGGAAGCTTATATTGTTTATTACTTTGTCCCACTCTGGGACTTTCACTTTTTTTTCTCTGATCGCCTGCATGGCACAGGAATGCAGCACCATCCCTGTGCCATGCAGGCTGTCAGCGCCGGACAGGGAGAAGATTGTTTGGAGATGCACTGCGCATGTCCAAACAATCTTCCTGCTGTCTGGTGACCCGGATGTTGTCATGACGACATCGGGTCGTCATGGCAACACCCGGGAAGCCTTTGCAGACAGCGCTGGAAGCCGGAAGAGGAGGTGAGTATCTGCGATCACCTCCCCTTGCCCCCGCAATGCTGCAATCGACTTCGATCGACTTCAATCGCAGCATCGCGGGGGTTAATGTGCTGGGAGCGGTGCAGGACCGCTCCCTGCACATAGTATCGGGTGTCAGCTGTGACAATCAGCTGACACCCGGCGGCGATCGCGCCCGCACAGCCTGTGTGCGCGCGCGATCGCCATGACGTACTAATACGGGTCTGGCTCTTAAGTCCCAGGGCACAGACGCGTATTAGTACGTCAAATGTTATTAAGGGGTTAATATCAGCCCCCAGCTGTCTTCCTAGCCTTTGCTAGCTATTAAAATAGGGGGACCCCACGTCATTTTTTTGGGGGGGTCCCCCATTTTAATAGCTAGTAAAGGCTAGGTATTCAGCTGGGGGCTGATATTAGTAGCCTGGGAAGCTCTATGGGTATTACCCCCTTCCAAGGCTTCAAACATCTGCCCCAGCCGTCTGCTTAACCTCCGCTAGAGACTAAAATTATGGGGAACCCCACGCCAATTTTTTTTTTAATAAATCCTTTATTTTAACACTAAATGACAAGTACAGTAACCAACACTGTCACTGTACTTCTTATATATGTGACTGACATGTTTCTATCTATCTAATCTATGTGTGATGCTCTATCTTTCTGTTCTAAATTGTCGGATACCGATACTGAATTGCCGGCCGGCTTTTTTAAAGAGACGGTGCATGAAAACACTATTATTTTTTTTAAATAAATCCTTTACACTAAATGACAAGTACAGTAAACAACACTGTCACTGTACTTCTTATATATGTGACTGACATGTTTCTATCTATCTAATCTATGTGTGATGCTCTATCTTTCTGTTCTAAATTGTTGGGTACCGCTGCTGAATTGCCGGCCGGCTTCTTTAAAGAGACGGTGCATGAAAACACTATTATTTTTTTAAAATAAATCCTTTACGCTAAATGACAAGTACAGTAAGCAACACTGTCACTGTACTTATTATATATGTGACTGACATGTTTTTATCTATCTAATCTATGTGTGAAGCTCTATTCTTTCTGTTCTAAATTGTCGGGTACCGCTGCTGAATTGCCGGCCGGCTTTTTTAAAGAGACGGTGCATGAAAACACTAATATTTTTTTTAATAAATCCTTTACACTAAATGACAAGTACAGTAACCAACACTGTCACTGTACTTCTTATATATGTGACTGACATGTTTCTATCTATCTAATCTATGTGCGATGCTCTATTCCTTCTTGTCTAAATAGTCGGGTACCGGTGTATGCCGCTGCTGAATTGCCGGCCGGCTTTTTTAAAGAGAGCGTCTTCTGAGCAGTTTGTCAGCTTTTGGACACCTTTGAAGGTGTTTTCTATCTGTTTCTATGTGTTTTTGTTTGCCTGCCATTGGTTTTACCGGTGTTCGACGGTGTTCTAAGGTGTTCGACGAACAGTTCGACGAACAGTTCCTCGAACATCCCGGTGTTCGACGAACCAAACCGAACCCGAACACTACGGGGGTGGCTCAACACTAGTCGCTACAGAGGTATTGCATCTCAACCAGATGTGCGATATCTCACTTCCAGGTAAGGATGGAGTGGGGATCAGGACCCTGACACCTGCATGCATTACACCACATTTCCGGGGGGCAGGGCGACCGATATGCTCCAAGTAGAGCACGACAGTCCCTGTCCCTGGCTGGAGTGGGGGGAGGGAACACCGAGGAAGGGGGGGACCCTGTAGTGCATAGGAGGGAGAGGGCAGTTCCTGGGTGCACCGAGTAGGAGGTATAAAAGGTGGGCACCATCTTAGTTCAGGAGAGTTGAGAGTAAAAGGAGAAGACAGGGAGCAGAGGCTCAGACCGAGCTCTGCTCCGCAGGCAGACCTGAGAGAGCGGCCGGAGCCTGGAGGAAGGAGAAGGAAGGAAGAGGAGCGGAGGAGGCTCCAGGAACAAGGAACGAAGGGACCCCAGGGGTGTGGACCGGCGAGTCGCCACCGCACGCCCGAATCTACCTGCGTAGGGGGGTCAGGCCAAAGGGGGAGACCGGTCCCCAAAACTAGTGGAGGCGGGGAACTACCTTCAGCTAGAAACCGGAGGCTGTGACATTTTATGTGGCGCAGCCCCTCGCTACACCCGCTAGGAAAGCACCACATAGGGTCAGGGAAACGGCACCAACGTTTACCCGAGAAGGCCGGAGGCAGCCGGACAGAAACGTGGTCACTGGTGGCGTATGACAGGCCAGAGAAAGGACACACAAAGGGGGTCCTGTAAAACGTTCCAAAGTTATCTGGGAGTAGGCCGAGCCCCTCACCTGGTGAGCACAGTGCGACGTGGGACGTTATGACCAGCTGGAGTAACGTGGATAAAGAACTGTGAGTAAATACCCTGGACTGCATTACAGGACTCTGTGTCGTTACTGCTGCTCCCGCGCACCATCACCCCCAACATCCGCACTCGCTGCCCTGAGGCTATACTCCTCTGCTGCACCCACAACACAAGCCTCAGCGGTCTGCCCTGCAGCGGCAGTTCACTCTGACCGCAATCCATGGGTGGTGTAGTCGGACATTCAGCATATAGACTGGCCATTTGGTTTGACCGCCCTGGGCACGGACCGGGTCGCCGCCACGGAGACTACAACCCCCAGCATCACACGGGGACCCGGCTCCGGGTACTCCCCCACACACACGGCCCAGGGGGCGCGTCACTATCTATACATCTCGCCTGCCAGTAATGAACCAGTGGCCGGCGTAGATCACGCTGCTGTGTAAATACTTGCACACCATCAGGCCTGCTAACTCTCTGGGAAATTGGGAATCCTTCGAAGACTGTAAAAATAAGGCGCTTTTTTCTAATGCCATCAAAGAAAGGGATGTGTCCATGATTGTCTTTCTTGTACAGATCAGCTGTAATTATCACCCTTCACAGTTCACGAGGGTCACACTATAGTATAAAAAATTGGTCTGATTTTCATCCAGGAAAGTGAAATGATGTCATCCGTATACAATCCGTTTTTTTTTTTACAGTAGCAGCTATTAATCATTTCCAGGACCATTTACAGTTTCCTGTGTTACAGAATTGCAATGTATCTGTAACAATCGGATGTTATACTTCGGCATCTGATTTTTTTTCTCGCACCCACAGACTTGAATGGATGAGTCTCATCTGATTTCAAAGTCTAATTGCAGCATGCAGCGATTTTTTTCAGATTCTGACAGTTCAAAAAATCGCCTATCTGTACTGTCATTGAATAACATGGGTGAGTGTGCTGTCTGACGTATACCGTGTGCTGCCTGACGTATAACGTGTGCTGTCTGACGTATACCGTGTGCTGTCTGACGTATAACGTGTGCTGTCTGATGTATACCGTGTGCTCTCTGACGTATAACGTGTGCTGTCTGACGTATACTGTGTGCTGTCTGACGTATAACATGTGCTGTGTGACGTATAATGTGTGCTGTCTGATATATAACGTGCGGTGTCTGATATATAACGTGTGCTGTCTGATATATAATGTGCGGTGTCTGATATATACCGTGTGCTGTCTGATGTATAACGTGTGCTGTCTGATATATACCGTGTGCTGTCTGATATATAACGTGTGCTGTCTGACGTATAACGTGTGCTGTCTGACGTATACCGTGTGCTGTCTGATATATACCGTGTGCTGTCTGATATATACCGTGTGCTGTCTTACGTATACCGTGCGCTGTCTGACGTATACCGTGTGCTGTCTGACGTATACTGTGTGCTGTCTGATATATAACGTGTGCTGTCTGACGTATAACGTGTGCTGTCTGATATATACCGTGTGCTGTCTGATATATATTGTGTGCTGTCTGACGTATACCGTGTGCTGTCTGATATATAACGTGTGCTGTCTGACGTATACCGTGTGCTGTCTGATGTATAACGTGTGCTGTCTGACGTATAACGTGTGCTGTCTGATATATACCGTGTGCTGTCTGATATATATCGTGTGCTGTCTGACGTATACCGTGTGCTGTCTGATATATACCGTGTGCTGTCTTACGTATTCCGTGTGCTGTCTGACGTATACCGTGTGCTGTTTGATGTATACCGTGTGCTGTCTGATATATAACGTGTGCTGTCTGACGTATAACGTGTGCTGTCTGATATATACCGTGTGCTGTCTGATATATATCGTGTGCTGTCTGACGTATACCGTGTGCTGTCTGATATATAACGTGTGCTGTCTGACGCATACCGTGTGCTGTCTGATGTATAACGTGTGCTGTTTGACGTATACCGTGTGCTGTCTGACGTATAACGTGTGCTGTCTGACGTATACCGTGTGCTGTCTGAAGTATAACGTGTGCTGTCTGATGTATACCGTGTGCTGTCTGACGTATACCGTGTGGTGTCTGATATATATCGTGTGCTGTCTGATATATAACATGTGCTGTCTGACGTATACCGTGTGGTGTCTGATATATAACGTGTGCTGTCTGATATATAACGTGTGCTATCTGACGTATAACGTGTGCTGTCTGATATATAACGTGCGATGTCTGATATATAACGTGTGCTGTCTGATATATACCGTGTGCTGCCTGATATATAACGTGTGCTGTCTAATGTATAACGTGTGCTGTCTGATATATACCGTGTGCTGTCTGATGTATAACGTGTGCTGTCTGATATATACCGTGTGCTGTCTGATATATAACGTGTGCTGTCTGACGTATAACGTGTGCTGTCTGATATATAACGTGTGCAGTCTAATATATAATGTGCGGTGTCTGATATATAACGTGTGCTGTCTAATGTATAACGTGTGCTGTCTAATGTATAACGTGTGCTGTCTGATATATACCGTTTGCTGTCTGATGTATAACGTGTGCTGTCTGATATATAACGTGTGCTGTCTGATATATACCGTGTGCTGTCTGACGTATATCGTGTGCTGTCTGACGTATATCGTGTGCTGTCTGACGTATAACGTGTGCTGTCTGATATATACCGTGTGCTATCTGATATATATCGTGTGCTGTCTGACGTATACCGTGTGCTGTCTGATATATAACGTGTGCTGTCTGACGTATACCGTGTGCTGTCTGATATATACCGTGTGCTGTCTGATATATATCGTGTGCTGTCTGATATATATCGTGTGCTGTCTGATGTATATCGTGTGCTGTCTGATATATACCCTGTGCTGTCTGATATATATCGTGTGCTGTCTGATATATACCGTGTGCTGTCTGATATATACCGTGTGCTGTCTGACGTATATCGTGTGCTGTCTGATATATATCGTGTGCTGTCTGATGTATATCGTGTGCTGTCTGATATATAACGTGTGCTGTCTGACGTATAACGTGTGCTGTCTGATATATACCGTGTGCTGTCTGATATATATTGTGTGCTGTCTGACGTATACCATGTGCTGTCTGATATATAACGTGTGCTGTCTGATATATACCGTGTGCTGTCTGACGTATATCGTGTGCTGTCTGATATATACCGTGTGCTGTCTGATATATACCGTGTGCTGTCTGATATATATCGTGTGCTGTCTGACGTATATCGTGTGCTGTCTGATATATACCGTGTGCTGTCTTACGTATTCCGTGTGCTGTCTGACGTATACCGTGTGCTGTTTGATATATACCGTGTGCTGTCTGATATATAACGTGTGCTGTCTGACGTATAACGTGTGCTGTCTGATATATACTGTGTGGTGTCTGATATATACCGTGTGCTGTCTGATATATACCGTGTGCTGTCTGACGTATACCGTGTGCTCTCTGACGTATAACGTGTGCTGTCTGACGTATACTGTGTGCTGTCTGACGTATAACATGTGCTGTGTGACGTATAATGTGTGCTGTCTGATATATAACGTGCGGTGTCTGATATATAACGTGTGCTGTCTGATATATAATGTGCGGTGTCTGATATATACCGTGTGCTGTCTGATGTATAACGTGTGCTGTCTGATATATACCGTGTGCTGTCTGATATATAACGTGTGCTGTCTGACGTATAACGTGTGCTGTCTGACGTATACCGTGTGCTGTCTGATATATACCGTGTGCTGTCTGATATATACCGTGTGCTGTCTTACGTATACCGTGCGCTGTCTGACGTATACCGTGTGCTGTCTGACGTATACTGTGTGCTGTCTGATATATAACGTGTGCTGTCTGACGTATAACGTGTGCTGTCTGATATATACCGTGTGCTGTCTGATATATATTGTGTGCTGTCTGACGTATACCGTGTGCTGTCTGATATATAACGTGTGCTGTCTGACGTATACCGTGTGCTGTCTGATGTATAACGTGTGCTGTCTGACGTATAACGTGTGCTGTCTGATATATACCGTGTGCTGTCTGATATATATCGTGTGCTGTCTGACGTATACCGTGTGCTGTCTGATATATACCGTGTGCTGTCTTACGTATTCCGTGTGCTGTCTGACGTATACCGTGTGCTGTTTGATGTATACCGTGTGCTGTCTGATATATAACGTGTGCTGTCTGACGTATAACGTGTGCTGTCTGATATATACCGTGTGCTGTCTGATATATATCGTGTGCTGTCTGACGTATACCGTGTGCTGTCTGATATATACCGTGTGCTGTCTGACGCATACCGTGTGCTGTCTGATGTATAACGTGTGCTGTTTGACGTATACCGTGTGCTGTCTGACGTATAACGTGTGCTGTCTGACGTATACCGTGTGCTGTCTGAAGTATAACGTGTGCTGTCTGATGTATACCGTGTGCTGTCTGACGTATACCGTGTGGTGTCTGATATATATCGTGTGCTGTCTGATATATAACATGTGCTGTCTGACGTATACCGTGTGGTGTCTGATATATAACGTGTGCTGTCTGATATATAACGTGTGCTATCTGACGTATAACGTGTGCTGTCTGATATATAACGTGCAATGTCTGATATATAACGTGTGCTGTCTGATATATACCGTGTGCTGCCTGATATATAACGTGTGCTGTCTAATGTATAACGTGTGCTGTCTGATATATACCGTGTGCTGTCTGATGTATAACGTGTGCTGTCTGATATATACCGTGTGCTGTCTGATATATAACGTGTGCTGTCTGACGTATAACGTGTGCTGTCTGATATATAACGTGTGCAGTCTAATATATAATGTGCGGTGTCTGATATATAACGTGTGCTGTCTAATGTATAACGTGTGCTGTCTAATGTATAACGTGTGCTGTCTGATATATACCGTTTGCTGTCTGATGTATAACGTGTGCTGTCTGATATATAACGTGTGCTGTCTGATATATACCGTGTGCTGTCTGACGTATATCGTGTGCTGTCTGACGTATATCGTGTGCTGTCTGACGTATAACGTGTGCTGTCTGATATATACCGTGTGCTGTCTGATATATATCGTGTGCTGTCTGACGTATACCGTGTGCTGTCTGATATATAACGTGTGCTGTCTGACGTATACCGTGTGCTGTCTGATATATACCGTGTGCTGTCTGATATATATCGTGTGCTGTCTGATATATATCGTGTGCTGTCTGATGTATATCGTGTGCTGTCTGATATATACCCTGTGCTGTCTGATATATATCGTGTGCTGTCTGATATATACCGTGTGCTGTCTGATATATACCGTGTGCTGTCTGACGTATATCGTGTGCTGTCTGATATATATCGTGTGCTGTCTGATGTATATCGTGTGCTGTCTGATATATAACGTGTGCTGTCTGACGTATAACGTGTGCTGTCTGATATATACCGTGTGCTGTCTGATATATATTGTGTGCTGTCTGACGTATACCATGTGCTGTCTGATATATAACGTGTGCTGTCTGATATATACCGTGTGCTGTCTGACGTATATCGTGTGCTGTCTGATATATACCGTGTGCTGTCTGATATATACCGTGTGCTGTCTGATATATATCGTGTGCTGTCTGACGTATATCGTGTGCTGTCTGATATATACCGTGTGCTGTCTTACGTATTCCGTGTGCTGTCTGACGTATACCGTGTGCTGTTTGATATATACCGTGTGCTGTCTGATATATAACGTGTGCTGTCTGACGTATAACGTGTGCTGTCTGATATATACCGTGTGGTGTCTGATATATACCGTGTGCTGTCTGATATATACCGTGTGCTGTCTGACGTATATCGTGTGCTGTCTGATATATATCGTGTGCTGTCTGATATATACCCTGTGCTGTCTGATATATACCGTGTGCTGTCTTACGTATTCCGTGTGCTGTCTGACGTATACCGTGTGCTGTTTGATATATACCGTGTGCTGTCTGATATATAACGTGTGCTGTCTGACGTATAACGTGTGCTGTCTGATATATACCGTGTGGTGTCTGATATATACCCTGTGCTGTCTGATATATACCGTGTGCTGTCTGACGTATATCGTGTGCTGTCTGATATATATCGTGTGCTGTCTGATATATACCCTGTGCTGTCTGATATATACCGTGTGCTGTCTGATATATACCCTGTGCTGTCTGATATATACCGTGTGCTGTCTGATATATATCGTGTGCTGTCTGACGTATATCGTGTGCTGTATGATATATACCGTGTGCTGTCTGATGTATATCGTGTGCTGTCTGATATATACCGTGTGCTGTCTGATATATACCGTGTGCTGTCTGATATATATCGTGTGCTGTCTGACGTATATCGTGTGCTGTCTGATATATACCGTGTGCTGTCTGATATATACCGTGTGCTGTCTGATATATACCCTGTGCTGTCTGATATATACCGTGTGCTGTCTGATATATATCGTGTGCTGTCTGACGTATATCGTGTGCTGTATGATATATACCGTGTGCTGTCTGATGTATATCGTGTGCTGTCTGATATATACCGTGTGCTGTCTGATATATATCCTGTGCTGTCTGATATATACCGTGTGCTGTCTGATATATACCCTGTGCTGTCTGATATATACCGTGTGCTGTCTGATATATACCCTGTGCTGTCTGATATATACCGTGTGCTGTCTGATATATACCCTGTGCTGTCTGATATATACCGTGTGCTGTCTGATATATATCGTGTGCTGTCTGACGTATATCGTGTGCTGTCTGATATATACCGTGTGCTGTCTGATGTATATCGTGTGCTGTCTGATATATACCGTGTGCTGTCTGATATATATCCTGTGCTGTCTGATATATACCGTGTGCTGTCTGATATATAGCCTGTGCTGTCTGATATATACCGTGTGCTGTCTGATATATACCGTGTGCTGTCTGATATATACCGTGTGCTGTCTGATATATACCCTGTGCTGTCTGATATATACCGTGTGCTGTCTGATATATATCCTGTGCTGTCTGATATATACCGTGTGCTGTCTGATATATACCGTGTGCTGTCTGATATATACCGTGTGGTGTCTGATATATACCGTGTGCTGTCTGATATATACCGTGTGCTGTCTGATATATACCGTGTGCTGTCTGACGTATATCGTGTGCTGTCTGATATATATCGTGTGCTGTCTGATGTATATCGTGTGCTGTCTGATGTATATCGTGTGCTGTCTGATATATATCGTGTGCTGTCTGACGTATATCGTGTGCTGTCTGATGTATATCGTGTATTGTCTGATATATACCGTGTGCTGTCTGATATATACCGTGTGCTGTCTGACGTATATCGTGTGCTGTCTGATATATATCGTGTGCTGTCTGATGTATATCGTGTGCTGTCTGATGTATATCGTGTGCTGTCTGATATATACCGTGTGCTGTCTGACGTATATCGTGTGCTGTCTGATATATACCGTGTGCTGTCTGATATATACCGTGTGCTGTCTGATATATATCGTGTGCTGTCTGACGTATATCGTGTGCTGTCTGATATATACCGTGTGCTGTCTGATATATACCGTGTGCTGTCTGATATATACCGTGTGCTGTCTGATATATACCCTGTGCTGTCTGATATATACCGTTTGCTGTCTGATATATATCGTGTGCTGTCTGATATATACCCTGTGCTGTCTGATATATACCGTGTGCTGTCTGATGTATATCCTGTGCTGTCTGATATATACCGTGTGCTGTCTGATATATACCCTGTGCTGTCTGATATATACCGTGTGCTGTCTGATATATACCGTGTGCTGTCTGATATATACCCTGTGCTGTCTGATATATACCGTGTGCTGTCTGATATATACCGTGTGCTGTCTGATATATACCCTGTGCTGTCTGATATATACCGTGTGCTGTCTGATATATATCCTGTGCTGTCTGATATATACCGTGTGCTGTCTGATATATACCGTGTGGTGTCTGATATATACTGTGTGCTGTCTGATATATACCGTGTGCTGTCTGATGTATATCGTGTGCTGTCTGATATATACCGTGTGCTGTCTGATATATACCCTGTGCTGTCTGATATATACCGTGTGCTGTCTGATATATATTGTGTGCTGTCTGACGTATATTGTGTGCTGTCTGATATATACCGTGTGCTGTCTGATGTATATCGTGTGCTGTCTGATATATACCGTGTGCTGTCTGATATATATCCTGTGCTGTCTGATATATACCGTGTGCTGTCTGATATATATCCTGTGCTGTCTGATATATACCGTGTGCTGTCTGATATATACCCTGTGCTGTCTGATATATACCGTGTGCTGTCTGATATATACCCTGTGCTGTCTGATATATACCGTGTGCTGTCTGATATATACCGTGTGCTGTCTGATATATACCCTGTGCTGTCTGATATATACCGTGTGCTGTCTGATATATACCGTGTGCTGTCTGATATATACCCTGTGCTGTCTGATATATACCGTGTGCTGTCTGATATATACCCTGTGCTGTCTGATATATACCGTGTGCTGTCTGATATATACCCTGTGCTGTCTGATATATACCGTGTGCTGTCTGATATATATCGTGTGCTGTCTGACGTATATCGTGTGCTGTCTGATATATACCGTGTGCTGTCTGATGTATATCGTGTGCTGTCTGATATATACCGTGTGCTGTCTGATATATATCCTGTGCTGTCTGATATATACCGTGTGCTGTCTGATATATACCCTGTGCTGTCTGATATATACCGTGTGCTGTCTGATATATACCCTGTGCTGTCTGATATATACCGTGTGCTGTCTGATATATATCCTGTGCTGTCTGATATATACCCTGTGCTGTCTGATATATACCGTGTGCTGTCTGATATATACCGTGTGCTGTCTGATATATACCCTGTGCTGTCTGATATATACCGTGTGCTGTCTGATATATACCGTGTGCTGTCTGATATATACCGTGTGCTGTCTGACGTATATCGTGTGCTGTCTGATTTATACGCTGTGCTGTCTGATATATACCGTGTGCTGTCTGATATATACCGTGTGCTGTCTGATATATACCGTGTGCTGTCTGATATATACCCTGTGCTGTCTGATATATACTCTGTGCTGTCTGATATATACCGTGTGCTGTCTGATATATACCGTGTGCTGTCTGATATATACCGTGTGCTGTCTGATATACACCGTGTGCTGTCTGATATATACCGTGTGCTGTCTGATATATACCCTGTGCTGTCTGATATATATCGTGTGCTGTCTGATATATACCGTGTGCTGTCTGATATATATCCTGTGCTGTCTGATATATACCCTGTGCTGTCTGATATATACCGTGTGCTGTCTGATATATACCGTGTGCTGTCTGACGTATACCGTGTGCTGTCTGATATATACCGTGTGCTGTCTGATATATACCGTGTGCTGTCTGATATATACCGTGTGCTGTCTGATATATATCGTGTGCTGTCTGACGTATATCGTGTGCTGTCTGATATATACCGTGTGCTGTCTGATGTATATCGTGTGCTGTCTGATATATACCGTGTGCTGTCTGATATATATCCTGTGCTGTCTGATATATACCGTGTGCTGTCTGATATATACCCTGTGCTGTCTGATATATACCGTGTGCTGTCTGATATATACCCTGTGCTGTCTGATATATACCGTGTGCTGTCTGATATATATCCTGTGCTGTCTGATATATACCCTGTGCTGTCTGATATATACCTTGTGCTGTCTGATATATACCGTGTGCTGTCTGATATATACCGTGTGCTGTCTGATATATACCCTGTGCTGTCTGATATATACCGTGTGCTGTCTGATATATACCGTGTGCTGTCTGATATATACCGTGTGCTGTCTGATATATACCGTGTGCTGTCTGACGTATATCGTGTGCTGTCTGATTTATACGCTGTGCTGTCTGATATATACCGTGTGCTGTCTGATATATACTGTGTGCTGTCTGATATATACCGTGTGCTGTCTGATATATACCCTGTGCTGTCTGATATATACTCTGTGCTGTCTGATATATACCGTGTGCTGTCTGATATATACCGTGTGCTGTCTGATATATACCCTGTGCTGTCTGATATATACCGTGTGCTGTCTGATATACACCGTGTGCTGTCTGATATATACCGTGTGCTGTCTGATATATACCCTGTGCTGTCTGATATATATCGTGTGCTGTCTGATATATACCGTGTGCTGTCTGATATATATCCTGTGCTGTCTGATATATACCCTGTGCTGTCTGATATATACCGTGTGCTGTCTGATATATACCGTGTGCTGTCTGACGTATACCGTGTGCTGTCTGATATATACCGTGTGCTGTCTGATATATACCGTGTGCTGTCTGATATATACCGTGTGCTGTCTGACGTATACCGTGTGCTGTCTGATATATACCGTGTGCTGTCTGATATATACCGTGTGCTGTCTGATATATACCGTGTGCTGTCTGATGTATATCGTGTGCTGTCTGATATATATCCTGTGCTGTCTGATATATACCGTGTGCTGTCTGATATATACCCTGTGCTGTCTGATATATACCGTGTGCTGTCTGATATATACCGTGTGCTGTCTGATATATACCGTGTGCTGTCTGATATATACCATGTGCTGTCTGATATATACCGTGTGCTGTCTGATATATACCGTGTGCTGTCTGATATATACCGTGTGCTGTCTGATATATACCGTGTGCTGTCTGACGTATATCGTGTGCTGTCTGATATATACCCTGTGCTGTCTGATATATACCGTGTGCTGTCTGATATATACCGTGTGCTGTCTGACGTATATCGTGTGCTGTCTGATATATACCCTGTGCTGTCTGATATATACCGTGTGCTGTCTGATATATACCGTGTGCTGTCTGACTTATACCGTGTGCTGTCTGATATATACCGTGTGCTGTCTGACTTATACCGTGTGCTGTCTGATATATACCGTGTGCTGTCTGACGTATATCGTGTGCTGTCTGATTTATACGCTGTGCTGTCTGATATATACCGTGTGCTGTCTGATATATACTGTGTGCTGTCTGATATATACCGTGTGCTGTCTGATATATACCCTGTGCTGTCTGATATATACTCTGTGCTGTCTGATATATACCGTGTGCTGTCTGATATATACCGTGTGCTGTCTGATATATACCCTGTGCTGTCTGATATATACCGTGTGCTGTCTGATATACACCGTGTGCTGTCTGATATATACCGTGTGCTGTCTGATATATACCCTGTGCTGTCTGATATATATCGTGTGCTGTCTGATATATACCGTGTGCTGTCTGATATATATCCTGTGCTGTCTGATATATACCCTGTGCTGTCTGATATATACCGTGTGCTGTCTGATATATACCGTGTGCTGTCTGACGTATACCGTGTGCTGTCTGATATATACCGTGTGCTGTCTGATATATACCGTGTGCTGTCTGATATATACCGTGTGCTGTCTGACGTATACCGTGTGCTGTCTGATATATACCGTGTGCTGTCTGATATATACCGTGTGCTGTCTGATATATACCGTGTGCTGTCTGATGTATATCGTGTGCTGTCTGATATATATCCTGTGCTGTCTGATATATACCGTGTGCTGTCTGATATATACCCTGTGCTGTCTGATATATACCGTGTGCTGTCTGATATATACCGTGTGCTGTCTGATATATACCGTGTGCTGTCTGATATATACCATGTGCTGTCTGATATATACCGTGTGCTGTCTGATATATACCGTGTGCTGTCTGATATATACCGTGTGCTGTCTGATATATACCGTGTGCTGTCTGACGTATATCGTGTGCTGTCTGATATATACCCTGTGCTGTCTGATATATACCGTGTGCTGTCTGATATATACCGTGTGCTGTCTGACGTATATCGTGTGCTGTCTGATATATACCCTGTGCTGTCTGATATATACCGTGTGCTGTCTGATATATACCGTGTGCTGTCTGACTTATACCGTGTGCTGTCTGATATATACCGTGTGCTGTCTGACTTATACCGTGTGCTGTCTGATATATACCGTGTGCTGTCTGACGTATATCGTGTGCTGTCTGATTTATACGCTGGTGTGCACGAGCCCTAAATGCGTCTAATCTCTTCGTTCCTGTATTCTGGGCTGTGGCGATTTCTCACTGATAATCTTTAGACTTTAGATTCGTTTTCTAATTTACCTATAAAGAATATTACACGTTTGTGATTTTTTGGTAAATTTTCTGAGAAATTAAGCAGGTTGTAAACCCCGTCCATCACCGCAGTATCCAATGATGCGATACACCATGGCGGGGTACGTGTACGAGGTGATGTAATCCCATAACGTGGTCATTGCTGGGCTCAGGCGTGACGCAGCATTGTGGCGAGCACTCAGAGGATTGTGGCGAGCGCTCAGAGGATTGTGGCGAGCGCTCAGAGGATTGCCTCTCGCCTCCTGCCTGATGCAAGCCTGCCTGTGACGTAATGCTGCTCCTGCCTCTCGCACACTCATAGAGGAGCATCTTTCCCAGGGATACTGCATGGTTGTCCATCCTCCTCCCATTCTGCTGGGTAGCATCTGTGTGGAGCCGTGCTTCCCATGCAAGGGACAAGCCAGGAGGACAGCCGCTCACTGGACACGGGGACACACACCCTGGGACCCCCTGATCTGCGGCCTCACACACGTGGGGTGAATGAGGTTGATGTTACTGTGCTGCTCCTGGAGTGAGGAACACATGGGAGAAGAGGAAGGTGAGGCATGACTATTGTGACCAGCATGGTGCACGTCTACTGCCTGGACTATGGTTGGCCCCATGAAGGTGGCTGCCACTCAAGGCTCTGGTGCAATGGATGCAGCTATTCTGCACAGTACCACAGCTGTAACCAGGCTAGCTTTCATCTGGGGCTAAGCTTTCATTTGGTACCCTAGCTCGGTATCTAAATACCCTGGCCAATGTGGAGTGGCTTGTCGGCGTACCCCCTAACAGCACCTGGTGCTTTGGTCGCCCCCTAGCTACGCCCCTCACTATAGTAGACGTTCATTTCGGCCGTGCAGGTGCATTAGGTGGTAATGTCAGCAGTATCCACTACGTCTTACGGACCAAAATAATGGGGTGTGATCTGCTGAACCCTTAGGAAAATGTTTGGGATTTTTTTATCAGAACCGTGCCATGTGCATGGAAACCGACAAGTCCCAGAAGATGCTTCACGGTCACTCACATTGCATAGACAGGTTATGGATTTCCAGGTAGAAAATCACTTTGTTCCCATTCTGAATTTTGCTAATTTAATTTACGCTAATTCTATAAATATCAGGGCTCCTACATCTGATATAGTTACGGCTATGGTTATCATGCTGACGTCCCATCACTGAGACATGAACTAAGACCTGAACAGCTGATCGCTCCTGGGACATTGCACAGAATTTATACTATACTGTACAGAGACTGGTGGCTGTGATGTGATTTCTCATATAGATTCCTTGCATTATGTATTTGGTGTAAATATAGTCATCCTCACCTGGTAGCAAGGTGGGACTGTGCCATAGGTAGTACAGTGAGAGATAAGCAATGTGGACTCTGCCCTCTTATCCATAGACACCTAAAAAGTTACAGACATATTAAATCTATATTGTAGGCAATGTCCGATGGATATTGATCAATGCAGCCGTTCTGTTTGTGAATGGTGGCAGCGGTAATGGCACTGCTTACACTGCAGTGGCAGGAGCTTTGGATTATGGCAGAATGGTGGCTCAGTGGTTAGCACTGTTACTTTGCAGCACTGGGGTTTTGGGGTCAAATCCCACCAAGGACAACATCTGCAAGGAGTTTGTATGTTCTCCCCGTGTTTGTGTGGGTTTCCTCCGAGTTCTCCGGTTTCCTCCCCCACTCCAAAGACATACTGATAGAGAATGTAGATTGTGAGCCCCAATGGGGACAGTGACGGTGATGTATGTAAAGCATTGCTGATTATGATGGCGCTATATAAGCAAAGATATTACAGATCAACATCTAAAACTTTGGTCCTTGTTGCGGATGATGATGGTCCATGGTGTTATGTTTGTGCAGTTACGTTGATAAATGCTTGGGTGTTGGCAGGTTGATGAGGTGTTATGAAGACATGGCCATGTCTGTGGTGTGATACTCTGTTCACTGTTGTTACTATTGCAGGAGACTGATAAACTCTTGACAAGTTACTATAACAAGTGGTCGGCTGTATCATCATAGTGACTGGTGATCAATGGTGGGGCAAATTAGACCATAAAGACTAAGAGTGAAGAAAATAGACAATACTGAATGGGGCTATGGGCTCTATACTCAGGGCACCTTCAGCTGGCATTGGCACTACACTCAATTTGGGGAATAAACTCAGGGCACACTGAGTATTCATGTGCGCAGCGCAGCCAATATCAATGTACGCCGGCAGGCTGCAGGAAAGGAGAATGACTAGAAGCAGCGAGGTGATGGGCCGGAAATGGAATTTTTGTGCAAAAAGGATCCTGATTATTACGAGGCTCGTTTTGGGTTTTGTTTTATGTCAGTTTTAAGAATATAAAAATAACATTTTCTTTCATTGTAAAAACTGCCACAAAATAGTACCCAAATGGGCCCCATAATAATCAGTGTGACCCCTCTGCTTCCTTTTGAATAACTGATGGCAATGGACACTTTTGCAGTTTTGAATTCTGTTTGTTCCTGTAAGTGGAAAAGCCAAACGGAATGTGAAGACGTGAACTGAGCCTTACTTTAGTTATATCCTTATTTTCATAAAATACATGTTCTTGGGGAATAAGGGGAGAAAATACTGGACCGTTAGAAGGGACTCTAGGAGTGTTAATAGTCCGCTGGAAGGTGGCCCAAAACACTTGCCTTGACCCGGGCGCTGACAGCCCATGCTACACCACTGTCAATGGGTCATGGCACAGTACACAGCCTGATAAAAATGTGGTTTGAAACCAGACTGACACTTTTTGGAGAAAAGGACAGTAGTAAATTTTATAATGTGGATGCATTGTTTAGGGTAGAAAATGGGGGAGCAAATAATGATGGGTCTTGATGAGTAAAGTAGAGACTGGTATGTCTGGCCTCATGAATGGAACTTGTAGCCTAATGCTACAATACAGTTTTCCTGCTCATTGACTAATCATACCTAGTCAGCAGCACTCTCCTTAATCATGTTAGATTTTGATTATTTTTTCTTTATTACTTTGTATTGGGGCATTTATGGTAGTTGCTCGGAAGAGGCCATCCGAGAAAAATGGTCTGATTATTCTGATCAGACTTCGATCAGAGTATGATCAGAGTTTGATCAGAATGGCATCAGTTTTTCTCAGTCATGGGGAGAGAAACAAAAAGTTTATTCACCATCTCCTTTCTGAAAGTCCGTGAAAATCAGACCACACTCGGATGTCATCCGAGTGCAGTCCGATGTTTTTGCATGGACCCATAGAGTTGCATTGCTGATTTTGATCTGACACTCAGATCAAAATCGGACTTGTCTCTGAAGTTTTTTCTCGACCATTGGGTTTGAATAAAAAATTGGATTTGTGCACAGACCCATAGAATATCATAGGTATGAGTGCTATCCGTGATAGTGCTGGAGTGGATGCTAGCACAGTACAGTAGACAGATGTTACTTGGTAATGAATGGTGACAGATGGCTGAACTAGCAGTAATTACTATAGTGCATCTGGTGTGTTACTGTACATACAATGGGATGGGGGTATTGATGTCACCCTCTAGTTATCACTGTTGTGTCTTCCAGACGGAGATATAATTACCAGAGAATAAGTATGTACGCCTGATGCGAGTCTACAAAGTACATGGTGTTATAGGTTATGTGCACGTGTCATCTACATTACGTACTAAAATGTACAATAAACCTTTGAGCTCAAGATATACATTAAAGAGTAGCCGTTATTTACATTTTTATTTCCTAAATCAATAATACTGATGAAAATAAGCAACTTTGTAATATATATTATCAGAGAAATCTGCTTCTTTCTTCTCCGCCAGGACGGAACTTTACATTTTCAAAACTCTCAATTTCCGGGTAAAATGTGTATTCAGTGAAGACAGATTATTACATTACTTAGATAGGAGATGACAACTGCTACTGAAAATATTCTAGGCAGATGGGAGGAGAATAAGGAGCTAGAGACAGAGCTACGCCTTCCATCCCCCCATGTGGACATGGAAAATTATCAGTAACTGCCATCTCCTATCTCAGTAATGTCTTCACTGAATACAGATTTTACCCGTTAACTGAGAATGTTGAGAATAAATGATCAGTCCTGGCGGAGAAAGAAGTAGATTTGTCTTATCAGATATATTACAAAATGTTTTATTTTCATGTATATTATTAATGTATCAAATAAAAAATTAAAATGCTAGTTACTCTTTAAACTTATCCATAGGGATTCATTCATCCTAAGGAAGCCAAAAGAGTGTCATGTTAGCCTCCATCATCTGATATCGCCTTGCTGTATAAGATAGTACTACATAATGCCATGTGCTATATAGAGGTTACAGTTTCCAGTTTACTTGTGCCACTGTTAGTTTTCTTTATTTTTCAGAGAACCGCTTTAATTTCGGGAAAGAGGAATCGTATGTCCTACTAGCAGCAGTCTCTGATATCACATGGAAGTACGCTGATCTTTTTTTCCCAATGTTTCAAACAAGAAATGACTATTTTTTTTCTATTCATGTTGTGCCACCTAGATCTGTCATTTCTCATTAATGATGATAATTTGACTTAAAAGAGTTTGGGGGAAGGTGGGTGCGGTGAAATTCAGACTTGCGGAATTACTCTCCTGTAGCAATGATCATGTGAAAGATGTTGAGATTCCCAATTATTTGATTGGATGTCTAGTTCTGTATACCAAAAACATACACATGTAGCCAATATTACTAAAATTAACAAAACAGATCTGTGTCGGCTTCACCTTATGCAAGTGTATGAGGATGAGGAACCATGGGGTGATCTTCAATGGGTGTTATGCCAGAATTCTGGAGTTCAAACATGTTATTCTAAGAAGGAATTGGCACTCAAAATAATGCATTATTTTAAGTGCTGGATTCCTATTTAAAAATATAATCTAAAGGTTGGGATCCTATCCTTGCACCTATCAAAAAGCAGAGTGCCATACTTCCTTTACTCTATAGAATTATGGGAGTTAGGCAAACCAGAGCTTTTTCTGTGCAAATAATTTTAAACTATTTAATTAGCCAAAAAAGAACAGAAGACTTTTTAAAAGTGTGTAGAAAAGGGGACATTGTTCGGGGGTTTTGTCGAGTTGATTGACCTGTGCCACCTTTTAGGCACAAAATACTGGTCTATAAGAGGCGATATTAAAAAGGTCAGGAAAGTCTAACGTTCAACAAACATGATCCAAATGTATCACAGAGCATATTACTGTGAAAGATTGGGCTCTTATTCTAACGGGATAGACAATATTAATAAATCTGCCCCCATGTGTGGGGCGAAATAGGCACTATGGTCACCTTGGAGAGCATCTCGGTGTATCAGTTAGAAGGTGGTAATTTCTATTATTGGTATATAATGCCTTCAATGTAATAGAATACTACTTTAGTGACTATTTTATAGATGTTTTTGTGGCATGTTGTATGCCATAAGTATTCTTTTTGAGTCTTTAGGTATAACAAAAATTATATCAGAAACTCCTGAGTCCTGAGTGACCACCTAAAAATTGGTACTGGAATTTAGATGGTATAGAGCACTGAGCAGGGATGCAAAACTGAAATACATAGAGGGCCAAAATGAAAATCTTGGACAGAGTCGCGGGCCAACCAGTATACAGTATAGTGAGCCCCACATAGTCCTCTTTACAGAATAATGGGCCCCACATAGTCCTCTTTACAGAATAATGGGCCCCACATAGTCCTCCATAAAGTATAATGGCCCCAAATAGTTCTCCATACAGTATAATGCAGTGTTTCTCAACTCCAGTCCTCAAGACCCACCAACAGATCATGTTTTCAGGATTTCCTTAGTATTGCTCAGGTGATGGGATTATTGCCTGTGCAATACTAAGGAAATCCTGAAAACATGACCTGTTGGTGGGTCTTGAGGACTGAAGTTGAGAAACACTGGTATAATGGGTCCCACAAAGTCCTCTATGCATAATAATGGGACCACATAGTCCTCCGTACAGAATAATGGGCCCCACATAGTCCTCCATACAGTATAATGGCCCACATAGTCCTCCATACAGTATAATGGCTCCACATAGTCCTCCATACAGTATAATGGGCCCCACATAGTGCTTCATACAGTATAATGGCCCACATAGTCCTCCATACAGTATAATGAGCCCCACATAGTGCTTCATAGAGTATAATGGCCTCATATAGTGCTTCATACAGTATAATGGGCCCGCATAGTCCTTCATACAGAATAATGGGCCCCACATAGTCCTCCATAAAGTATAATGGCCCCACATAGTTCTCCATACAGTATAATGGGTCCCACAAAGTCCTCTATGCATAATAATGGGCCTACATAGTCCTCCATACAGAATAATGGGCCCCACATAGTCCTTCATACCGTATAATGGCCCCACATAGTCCTCCATACAGTATAATAGTCCACATAGTCCTCCATACAGTATAATGGCCCCACATAATCCTCCATACAGTATAATGGGCCCCACATAGTGCTCCATACAGTATAATGGCCCCACATAGTCCTCCATACAGTATAAGTGCCCCACATAGTTCTCCATACAGTATAATGGGTCCCACAAAGTCCTCCATGCAGAACAATGGTCCCACATAGGGGTGGTGGTTCTGGTTAGCGGGCCACTTAAAATCACCCTGTGGGCCAGATTTGGCCACGGACCAGAGTTTGACATGTGTGGTATAGAGGATCTATGGATAGATCACACAAAAGTATGAATAGAAAGAAGCACCATAAGACACCATGAAAGATTCCTGGGTGGTTATTGGTTTATCCTATTGACTATAATCAACTATTTAATGTTGATTTAGGCAGTAATGAGTGAATCTTCTAAAATCTTTAAATGAATTAATTGAAAGACCTTGGTAAACTGTGTAATAAAGGTGCATTAGCAGTAGGTCAGTGTTTAGGACAAGTGATATATATTATTCTTTTGTGAATCCAGGGGTTTTTTCTTGTATGTTAAGAACACGGACGTGCAGACTTGCTTTATCATTACTTGACATTATTGGGGGTCTCTCTGGATAAATTGGGCAGGGGTAGATAATTTAAAAAGGTATGTATACAATAACAGGGCATGAGCTACAGAGGACATGGTGGTAAGCATGGACGATTGCTTTATCTACAGACTTCGAAAATACATATGTAAGTAAAGTTATCAGACCTTTGAGTGCAGCTTGAACATTGGGGAAGGTAGAGAGCGAAGGAAAGAGAGAACAATAGGAACTCAAGTGTCAAAATACAATTTGAAGGCAATTTTAAGGTAACCCAAATGAATACTCTGCTACTCTAGGATTATTAGCCACATACTTACTATTCTACTACTGTATAATAATAGCTTGTTCAAATATAGCCAATTAATTTTTTTAGGAAAAGAAAGACATGGTCATTATATAACACATAGAAATCCACAAATACGTTAATATGAATTGCCCTGTGATATGTTTGAAAACGAATTGTCTGATTCTCCGGAGGATCTTATTTGTATGAGTTTATTAAATTGATGCTCCGCTAATGGGCAGTCTTTGTTAATAGTGTCCTGACATTATCTAAGATACATGTTGGTCTTCATGAGTTTAACTTCAGTATGGTAGATTCTGTAATAGTTATATATGGATGATTGATCCCGTAAGATCAATGTATACATATATACATGCACTCCTCACTAAGAAGGACCACATTAACGATATGCAGATACTAGAAAAATGGAAACAAAATTTTGCAAACATCTCAATTTTTTCAGCATTGAGTATGAGCGTACTTGGCTGCACAGAAATACACGCACTTAACCCTCAATGAGGTTATTAATGGTTGTCTGAGGAATGTTCTGCCACGCTGAATGCACTTGGACAAAACATCAAGATCCAATGCTGGCAGCTTCCTTTACAATTGCCAACCAATTATGTCCCAAATGTGCTCAATGAGAAACAAGTCCAGAGACACTGCTGGCCATGGTAGCACGATTAGGCCAAACAGGCTCACAGTGGCACGAGTTACATGGTGCTAGTCACATGGCTTTGTTTGTATTTTTTGTTAACTATGTATCTGCAAAAAATCACAGAGTCATGTCCATTTTTGATCCGAGTCTAGGATCAAAATTACCTATACTAATCTATGTGTCTGTGAGAAATCGCAGACAACACACATTGCCATTAGTATGTAGCCCGTGTGGTGTCCATTTTTAACAATGCAGTGAGTAAGAGAAGTTTTTGCAGTGTATTTAATTATATTTGCTTCTGAGAAAATCACAGACAACATGCTAATAGTAAAAACTGACACACTGACGAAACATCGGTGACATTTGGTTCCAAAACACTAATGAAAATCTGACTCTGTTTTTAAGGCTATGTGCCCACGATGCAGAAATGCTGCATATTTTTTACGCTTCTCCCTGGCAGGAAAAACGCATGCGTTTTTTACATGCGTTTTTCCCGCCAGGTAGAAGCGTTTGTCAAGCGTCTTTGCATGCATTTCTGCATGCGGGTTATCAAGCGCTTTTCCAAGCGATTTTAGCATCACTTGGAAAAGTGCTTGACAACTTGTTCACACTATATAAATCCATGCAACCGGCATGAATTTATATAGTGTGACCAAGTAATAGTTAAAGAAAAGAATAAGAATGGTAAAAAATAAAAAAAAAAGATTATACTTACCTTCCGGTGTCTTCCCGGTGTCATCTCTGCTGCGTCCGGTCTCTTGCAATGCTCGCGGTGGTGTGAAGGACCTGCGGTGACATCATTGAGTCATGTGATGGGTCACATGACTCAGTGACGTCATGGCAGGTCCTTCACAACAGCGCGAGCATTGCAAGAGACCGGACGGCGTGGACAAAACACTGGGAGGACATCGGAAGGTGAGTATAAACTTTATTTTTTATTTTATTCTTTTTTTTACAGTTTTCTATGGTACCCAGGTCTGGATGAGACTCTCCTCTCCTCCGGACTTGGGTACCATCCGCACATTAGAACGCGCCAATTACGCAAGTACAGATGCAGTCTTGTGGAATTGGCGTGTTCTAATGCAAGTCAATGGCGGCGAAAACGCAGCGCTTCCGCAAAATTAATGGACATGCTGCGGATTTTTGAGCGCAGCATAAACGCTGCGGAAAAATACGCAGCATGAGCATTGAAAGTGCAGAATTGCATTGGAGACCATGGGGGAAGGTTTACCAAGCGCTTCCCAAGCTTTTACGCTGTGGAAATTCCGCAGCGTAAACGCTTGAAAAACGCATCGTGGGCACACAGACTAAGTATCAGAAAAATTACTGACGTCTTAATGAGGCCAGGGAATTAAACAGTATTGCTAAATCTTACCCACTATGTGCAAGGTGGTTTAGAAGTTGGTGCTCATGGACTTGCCTACTTGCCGCTGCTAGTTGACCTAATTAATGACATTAAGTTGTACTGTGACTCTAGAATGGTGATGTGACGTTGAGTCACTTCTCACAGACAAGCTGTGAGTCGGGATAGTCAAGGAGTTTGAGGTCAAAAACCAGGAGGGTATGTCATAGACAGAAGGAAGAGACAAAGGCGTAGTCAGGTAATGGTCCAAGGTCAAAATACCAGGAGGATAGCAGATCAGAGCAAAGGGGTTAAACAAATGGATGGTCGGACGAGGTCCAAGGTCAGGCAGCGATACATCAACAAGCAAAACACTAGGCACAGAGTAAACCAACCGCACTTAGCTGAAGCAACATCTGGCAGAGGTCTGGAACTAACAGCCCAGTTAAGCAGCAGAGCAATCATCTGGGACAATGAACACCTGAAGACAGCCCAGCACCTCCCAGTCTCAGATTGGATGGCCGAGCTGTCATTCAGAACACCGAAATCTCAGCACGCCCCTACACCAGACTGGACACTGAGCTGTCAAAGTACTGTCAGCTTCAGCATGCCCCTGTACCACATTGGACGGCTGAGCCATCAGTAACTGTATCCCAGTCAGACACACTGAGGGGTGGAATCGTGACAGATGAACTGGTTAACGTCTCAAAAATCACTTGATTGGTAGGGTGCCCTTGTGTCTTCTTTCACAAGAACACACTCACACCCTTATGTCAACTCATTTCTCCTGCATCAGTTTAGATGTGAGGAATTCTTGTACTAGCCATCATTAGACTTTACACAGTTACCTTATTTATTTTTTATGTAAAAAAGGGGTGTACAGTCTTTATTTTTACACCCCTATAACTTCTCACCCTGCTAGGTAGCCCATGGAGTTGTTGAACTTCAGTGAAGAAAGGAGACTTTGGGCTGACCCTTACATTGATTTTACACTTACAGGGTTGAGATTTAGGTAGAAAACCCTTCTCTGTTTGGAGAGGAGTTGAGATGGACTGCATCCTATTGAACAAAGTACTTGGGTGATAGAAAATATTTACAGGACAGGTGATAAATATATGATCAATGGGGTCTGCTTAGAGGGGGTAGATTTTGACAACAGGGGGCCCAAAGTCTCTTGTGTGAATAAAATGGCACATTTAATCCACAAAAAATCAAAATAGGAAATGCCTGTTTTTGCTTTTTTGTGTGGACAATCGGTCCTCCAAAAAAAAAAATTACATGTGAGAAAGCACATTGATTGTAATGGGTCCAGGACTAGTGTTGAGCGAGCACTAAAATGCTCGGGTGCTCGAAGCTCGGGCCGAGCACGCCGTGATACTCGGGTGCTCGACCCGAGCAACGAGCCCAATGTTAGTCTATGGGAGACTCGAGCATTTTTGCGGCGGCTCCCCCGGCAGTCTTTTAAAAGCCTAACAAATGCCCAAAACGATAATGACTGTGCTCAAATGACATGGGGACAGCATGGGGATCGCCCCAGGAAGCATTTCTGACCCCCAGGTCACTGCTGTCAACAACGTGGTCAGAGGTATTAATACACTTTTACAGGCTCAAAATAAAACGTTCAAAAACGAAAGTGAAAGTGCTTTCCTGTGAAATATGTTAAGGATAGTGTTGAGCGATACCTTCCGATATCAGGAAATATCGTATCGGATTGGATCGGACCGATACCCAAAAAGTATCGGATATCGCCGATTCCGATACAGGAAACCAATGCAAGTCAATGGGACACAAATATCGGAATGAAAATAAACCCTTTCTTTCCTTGTAGGTTAATTCTACATGAAGTAAAACAACTAAGAATAATGTAGAATGTATTACGCGAAAAGCCGGCAATTCATCAGCGGCATACACCGGTACCCGACAATTTACAACAGAAAGAATAGAGCTTCACACATAGATTAGATAGATAGAAACATGTCAGTCACATATATAATAAGTACAGTGACAGTGTTGCTTACTGTACTTGTCATTTAGTGTAAAGGATTTATTTAAAAAAATAATTGTGTTTTCATGCACTGTCTCTTTAAAAAATCTGCCGGCAATTCAGCTGCGGTACCCGACAATTTATAACAGACAGAATAGAGCTTCACACATAGATTAGATAGATAGAAACATGTCAGTCACATATATATGAAGTACAGTGACAGTGTTGCTTACTGTACTTGTCATTTAGTGTAAAGGATTTATTTAAAAATATAATAGTGTTTTCATGCACCGTCTCTTTAAAAAAGCCGGCCGGCATTTCAGCATCTGTACACGACAATTTAGAATAGAAGGAATAGAGAATCACACATAGATTATATAGATAGAAACATGTCAGTCACATATATATGAAGTACAGTGACAGTGTTGATTACTGTACTTGTCATTTAGTGTTAAAATAAAGGATTTATTTTAAAAAAAATTGGCGTGGGGTTCCCCTTAATTTTAGTCTCTAGCGGAGGTTAAGCAGACGGCTGGGGCAGATGTTTGAAGCCTGGGAAGGGGGTAATAACCACGGAGCTTCCCAGGCTACTAATATCAGCCCCCAGCTGAATACCTAGCCTTTACTAGCTATTAAAATGGGGGACCCCCTCAAAAAAATGACGTGGGGTCCCCCCTAATTTAATAGCTAGCAAAGGCTAGGCAGACAGCTGGGGGCTGATATTAATAGCCCAGGAAGGGTGCCATGAATATTGGCCCCCTCCCAGGCTAGAAACACCAGCCGTCAGCCGCCCCAGAAATGGCGCATCCATAGGATGCGCCAATTCTGGCACTTAGCCTCGCTCTTCCCACTGACATCAGTGGCCCAAGCTTTCTGCCCCCCCCCCCCCCCGGTGCAAATTGCAGTCCGCAGCCACCCCGGAAAATGGCGCGTTCATAGAAGCTGGATGCTGTACCTGGCTGGCATACAAAAATATGGCAAAGCCCACGTCAAAATTTTTGGGAAAAATTAATTAAAAAATAAATAATAATTTAGGGACTGCATCCTTATTAACTCCTCAAATGTCATTTAGTGTTAAAATAAAGGATTTATTTAAAAAAAAATTGGCGTGGGATCCCCCATAATTTTAGGCTCTAGCGGAGGTTAAGCAGACGGCTGGGGCAGATGTTTGAAGCCTGGGAAGTGGGTAATACCCACGGAGCTTCCCAGACTACTAATATCAGCCCCCAGCTGAATACCTAGCCTTTACTAGCTATTAAAATGGGGGACCCCCCAAAAAAATGACGTGGGGTACCCCCTATTTAATAGCTAGCAAAGGCTAGGCAGACAGCTGGGGGCTGATATTAATAGCCCAGGAAGGGTGCCATGAATATTGGCCCCCTCCCAGGCTAGAAACACCAGCCGTCAGCCGCCCCAGAAATGGCGCATCCATAGGATGCGCCAACTCTGGCACTTAGCCTCGCTCTTCCACGCTGCCCTGGTGCGGTGGCAGGGGGTAATAGGGTTGGGGTTCATGTCAGCGCCAGCTGCCATGAAGCCCAGGTTAGTAATGATGGGCGTCTAAAAGACACCCCCATTATTAACCTACAAAGTGTTAAAAAGAAAAAACACACACTACACCCAGAAAAAAATAATTTATTTGAAATAAAACACAATTTTATTTAATTCTTAGTTTACTAAAAAAAAATAGTTACCTGTCCACGTTCCTGCGCTGATCTCCCATGCACAGCTGTCACATCTGGAGATGGTGACAGCTGTGCATGGCTGCTGTAAGCTCACGCTGCCGGGAACACGTCCGCTCCCGGCAGCGGGAGCCACTGACTGAGGTCACCGGAGTGCATTCAGGCAGCGCAGCTCCGGAGACCTCCTTTACGGCAGTGCTGTACCGTGGGAATTTCTCACGATACAGCAGGGCCGTAAAGGAGCTAACCGGAGCAGCGCTGCCTGAACTCCGGCGAACCCGCTTATGCAATGACGGGGCTGCTTTACGGCCCCATCATTCTAGCGGCGGCAGCGGTTCAGAGCGGTCACATTCTATGTGGCTGCTCTAAACTGGAGATCATCGTGGGACACTCGTGGACTACTACGGAGGGGTAAGGATAAGGTTGTGGTTTATTATTTTATATTTTACTACAGGAGATCGATGGCTTCGGGGAATTAGGTGTCTAGGTGAGTATAGGTGTAGTTTTTTATTTTTTACTTTATTTTAGGTGGCGATCGGCGGGGACAGGTAATGTATGAACTAATTTATTGTAGGCAACCACTCGCAACCAATGACATGTATTTAAAATTTATTGGGGACACAGTAGGGCAATTTATATAGCAGGATCAGGCTGATGGGAACTACTGCTCCCATCGAGCTGATCCTGCTGGCACGAGTGGACCGGGGACAGACATAGGCCGATGGGAGTAGTAGTGTCACATCGGCCTATGTCTGCCTGCACGCACACACCCGCACACATCCCGCACACATCGCACAGACACCGCACACACTCGCAGACATCGCGCAGACATCGCACACACTCGCAGACATCGCACAGACACCGCACACACATCGCACAGACACCGCACACACTCGCAGACACACGCACAGACACCCACACACACCAATCATGACGGGCTGATCGTCTGGGAGGTGACGCTGTGCGGCCAGCCAATCACTGTAATGCCCACAAACAACATGGCTGCGGCATTACCGTGACTGGCTGGCAATCCCTGCATGTTCATTGGCTCTGTAAAGAGCACCAAACATGCAGGGCGGAGACCCGAGCTCCCGCCCGAGGAACCTGAAAATGCTCGGTGCTCGCCGAACATCCCGAGTAGCATGATGCTCGGGCGAGTACCGAGCAGTGTCGAGCATGTTCGCTCAACACTATCCAGGACCTTTCCTCAAAGTTAACAGTCGGTAATAAAAACTACAAAAAAAAAAACAAAAAACGGATGTGAAATAGCTCTTACTGAGAGCAATTAATGGTTATTTCTATCAGGATGCAGGTCACCACACATAGCATCATCATTAGAGTGGTTAAGAAAAGCAGTTATGTACAAATTAAACCTTAAGCTTATGGGGATATGTGAAACTCCACAAAGAAACAGCTAAATGTTCATCAAGACAACCACCAGACCATGTCATCCATATGTAAATGTATGCACACCAGAAAAGTGTAAAAGAAAAAGCTCTAAAAAAGCACAATAGTCTTCTTCAAACTATATATTTCTACGCCATGTACTTGGTTGTAGTTCTTCCCAGAACCAGCTAAATGTGCCTGAGATGAATTCATATGACAATGAATAGATGACAAGTTCCCTAAAGCAAAAACTCTACCTGTACAGTGTGCCCTAATACACTTAAAAGCTAAATTGAAGGAGTAACAGTGTGAAAATGGCATTGCTAATTCTTTAAAGTAGAAATCCTTTTTTTTATTTAACAGGGTATATTTCCACAGAGTTTTGGCGTGGATAGAGATGAGCAAATCAATTCGCACAAATTGTGATTTGATTCAAATGAATTGCTAAAAAAAAATACCCTTTGCCATTTTACACAAAGCAGAAGATTGCATCAGGCAGAGAAGTTTCACAAGAATCAGGCACAGCTATGCGGGATTCTCCATAATGCCTTACAGCTATTATATCACATATTATAGCGCTGACAAAAAGGAGATGCTTTTGTAGCCTGTATAAAAACCAAGGTAGGGAATGCAGCAGTTATTTTACTGTGATATTGGCTAGTAAAAGTCATTCGGAGCTCACAGCTGAACAATAGCTGTATGGAGAGAAAGCCTTAAAATAAAGGACTAATAATTCAGACAATGTGTGTTCAACTGTAGCACTGAAGAAGATGAGGTGGCAGTCTGCTACTGCCGATAGGCAGTCACATATCTTCTGCCTGTCCATTGTGTTTTATAGTACTAGCACTGTACAGCCAGACTTCTTGCCTGTCCCTTGATATTCTAAACTGTGTGGCAACTGGCACTGTCGATAAACACCTAAACATCTCTGAGGTCTATAGCTGTACTGTGCTGTTGCTGGGGCTGCCATTGCTGGCCCTAATTAGCCATACATCTCCTTGCCTTTCTCATCATTTTTTATGCTGTGTGGTTGGTGGTATAGACACTGCCAATAGACGTTCATACATCCTCTGCTTGTCCACTGTGATGGAACCCTGCCCTGTACAGTGTAAATCACCCTGAAACTGCTCTCAAAAAAGGATCATTTTTTCATTGTTGGCTTTTTAAAAAGCCATTGCTTCTTCACGTTCCAAATAGCTAATCTGTTGCTGCTCCTAAAAAAGGGATCATTTTTGGCCATTTGTTTAAAAGCTATGTCTTCTTTATTTAACAAACTTGTAGTTTCTCCCCAACAGAGATAATATTTTTTAACCACCACTTGGCAAAAGACATGGCTTCTTCCATGTATAACCATCAGCATGGCAGTCATTTGCACCCAAAAATTGATAATGTTTTAATAATTTTTATATTTAAAAACCATAAATAGTCTGTCAGTTCAGTATGTTGTTAAACAGGCTGTTGGTTACCACAAGGTACCATCCATTAACCCATAGCCAGATATGCTGAGATCACTTGGATATTACTATGACTGTTTTGCGTTAAGGATATTGGAAGGGGTCCGATACAGTCCTAGGAGACCTCAGAGTGTTACGAAAGTAATTTCAGGGCAATTGGAGGCTTTATAGAACTTGTAATTTGTGGTCAATCGATTCAATTTATTCTGCAGTAGGAAAAGACACCCAAACATTCAGCCAATATCATTAAGAACTACCTTCAACGTAAAGAGGAACAAGGAGTCTTGAAAGTTATGATATTGCCCCCACAGAGCCCTGATCTCAACATGAAGACCGTGTGGGATTAAATGAAGAGAGAGAATGATTTGTGCAAGCCTTCATCCAAAGAAGATCTGTGGTTAGTTTTCATAGACTTTTGGAACAATTTCCCTGCCGAGTTCCTACAAAAATTGTGTACAAGTGTACCCAGAAGAATTAATCCTGTTTTGAAGGCAAAGGGCGGTCACACCAAATAGTGGTTAGATGTAATTTTCTCTTTTGTCCATTCACTTTGTATTTTGTTAATTGATGAAAATAAACTAACTAACACTTCTATGTTTGTATTTTTAAAGCATTCTGTCTTTGCAGCATTTTTTCCACACCTGCCTAGAGTATATGCCCTTTAAAGGCTTGTTTTGGCTACAATACATATATTTTTGTTTCTGTACAGTTTTTGCTCTTCGTACAGTTTTGATTTTTCATTTTATTTAGCTGCATCAATTGACAAGAGGATAAATGTAAGCTCACATAAAAAGTATTGATCCCATCAAAGAAAGCATACTGATGAGCATGCAGATGACGATGGAAGCTTGGGGACATAGAGCGCGTCCCACGTCCCTGTCAATACACTTGTACAGTACGTGCTTGAGATATTAGTAGGGTTATCATGGAAGCTTTGTAAACAACTGAAGGTTATTTTATAGGTTTCAGCATGATCATAAACCGAATTGAGAGGTCTTCATCCAACTTCAGCAATACACATTATATATAGCTTTATAAGGGCGCGGTGGTTCAGTGTTTTATTGTGTTACCCAAGAATTTATAAGGTGCAGCAGATTCAGGCTAAATTGCAAAAAGCTGAAAAATAACAAATAGTGTAAAAAATATGATCAGTAAGAAAGCAAGTATGGTCCTGGTTCCTGTCTCAGTGTTCAGTGGAAAGATTTTTTTTAACATACCGTAGATTACTTTTCAACATGAGACCCTTAAACAACCCAGGGCCCCTCTACTTTTTAATTCATGTGTGATTGGCTAGAAAGAGTGAGCCTCTCTGGGTAAGAAAAAGGCTTGCCTGACCTCTAGTTTTCAAGGGGCAAGGTCAAGGTTCAAGGAAAAGTCCGCATGTCCCCCATCTTGTATGAGGCTGCAATGAGGCCCATCTGAGTGAAGGAAAGGCATGTCTAACACTGATCTCACAGGAGGTAGGGAAACATGTGGCCTTCTAACTATTTAGTCGTTTGTTCTATTACTAAGGGTGTATTTTATTATCTAATTTTTCATGCCATGCTTATAGTGGTATATAATATTACTAACCAGTTACACTCAGTCACGGTACAAATGAAATCTTAGGGGTGCCAAGTGGGTCTTTCATGGATAACATCCTTTCTCTAAAAGTCAACTTTACAACAGACAAAGCGTGCCACCGGGTATTTTTTGCCACAGGCACATCGATTTTAGCCATCATATTCATCCCCTTCCCATTCTTCTTCTCCCACTGTGTCTTGTTTCCCACCTCTTGGGCACAAAATATTCCCTAAAAGGCAGATTTTTTTGGAGAGGTTTCAGATGTTTTTGAAGAGGTTTGGGAGATTTTCCATCTCTTCCAGGATGGTCCCTGAGTCACAAAATGGCTAAGTTGAAAGTAAACTCCTTGTTCGGAAGTCACAGCCGATGATTGTATCCTCTTCCCCTACAGACAGCAGATATTGTACCCACAGCAATAGGACAGGGACATTACATTGTAAAAACAGGCTCAGATTAGAAAACTGACCACTGGCTTTCCAATTGCTGTTATATCAAAGACTTTGTGAGTCCTTTAATATACATGCTGCATTTCCATAGAGAAACCATTAAACTGTTAGCCACTGGGAACCTGATAGCACAGGTCAGAGAGATGATTTATATATTTACCATGGTTTAAAATGATTAGCAGTTAAAGTATCTGGGAGGAAACTTGTATAATTCAGACTTTGCTTACACTGATGTGCCAAGTATGTGAGACCATTCATTCTGCTAGTTGGAGGAAGGGGATGTTAAAGACCTACATCCATTCATGTGATGAGATGAGATCAATGGGGAACATCAGGTCATAATCTAATAATCCAAAATTTCAGATTGGCAACCTCGGTACCAGTTCAAAAGGAGGCCCCAAATTTGTCCTGTTAATTTTGACAAGATAAAATGAGTTCCAAATGGGTGGTCAGACAGTGCAATACGCATATTCAGGTTGCATGGTGAGACAACTCCTGTCTTGTCTGTAGCTGAACATCAGCTTTACTTAAAGTAACTCTATACCCTGGGCCTGAAAAATGACTATACAGTTCTCATTTGTAGTCACTATCTGGTGACCTCCGTATGCCTCCCATTTCCTCCCTGCTTAGATAGGCGTCCTTTTTCCCTGCTTCCAAACTAGTCACTGCAGTAGCATGGGGTAAGACCAAACCAAACTCACTTGCCTTACCGATCCCACAGCATAAGAAAGCATGATGTAGACTTACCACTGCTCTCCCCGTGCCACCGCGGTGGTCATCCTGGAAGAAGGAAAAGTGCAGAGGAGGCAAATGGAGGGTACCAGGTAGGGTATGTAGTGTGACTGTACATGAGTAATGTATGGACACTTGAGTCCAAAGATGCTATAAATGAAGATTACCTATGGTGTCAGACACTGCTCATGGACAGGAGTGGCACTTTTTTTGGAAAGAGAGTACACACATGTTTCCTAACACATTTTACTGCAATAATGCACAATGTCAGTGAAACAATGACCCAGGAAGTCAATCAAGCTACACTTGGAAGAATTAAGGTGATACCAACATGACTTCTCTACAGATCTGCTTCCTCATGACTGCAAAGAGCCATCGTCATGCATAGGAATTATTTTTTAATACAATGCATCATCCGTTTTGGTTGTTAATGACACTATTATAGAGCATAGGAGGGGCGCAGTCATCTCATGGCGACCGGTTGGAGACCAAAAAAATGCTGATAGGTTCACTTTAACCAATTCAAATTTTTTTTTTGCAGTAGAGGAGGAAATCCAAGGAGCTGAACGTATGTGGAATCATCATGTGAATTTTGGTTTTGTTCAGTTGATGATATTCCCAAAATATTTGACATGCTTAGCAGAGGGGATAGCAATCTAACTTTGTGGGAGTTTGATGAGCAGGCAATTTCATGATGTAGATAAGGAGGTTTAGAATCTGCTTTCCATTCTCAGTGCCTCTGACTACGTGAACAAATGGAAGATTTTTGGGCTTTGTTACGTATAGTTTGCTATGTTTTTATGCCAATAGGTACGGTATATGGAAATCTAATATTAAATGCAATGTTTATTGAAAATTAGATATGGGCTTCTGGGTGTAAATGGGTTATATGTTTTCATTTTTTCAATTACCAGATAGCTATATAATTCTGCTTGAATACATTATTATATCAGTGTAGTGGCCTTGTTTCTGCACAGTCAAGTGGTATGGCCCAAGGATCAGTCCAACCTTATGTATCCATGACATAACTGGCTAGGACTAAATATGGCTGCACTTATGTCACTCCTGCATGTGATGAAACCTCTGCCATTTAGACCGTTGGGTGATAAGACTAAACTGAGTTTTTTAAACTTTGTAGAACATGTAAAAGAAACAAAAGCTTAATAGAGCTCAAACCCCTAATATGAGAACACAATAAGTCAGTTGGGTACTTTTCCTTCTTCAGAATTCTCTTGTCTCAGGTAACTGTCCTAAATTTATAACCTTATGTTGTGCCACCTGAATGTCCATATAAATTCTGCTTAAGCCTTTAGTTGGAGAAGATATTGAATGTGTGAACAATACTCAGAATAATTGATAATTGAAATAGTTATAGAGGGATCTTTTCAACATTTATATAATATTTCTCATCCATTATTAGGGTAAAAGTTTAATGTAAATTGTAGATTGATATGTAACATCCAATCAAAATTCAGGAACATTTCAGTACTTAGATTGAAGTAACTGATGTGACCAGGACACCACACTATTACAATCTTCCCATGAAATAAATGAAACCACACAGTATAACTTTCAAACTCAACTCATTTAATGGATGGAGGTCGGTCACAGAATAATAATATAAACGTTTAAGGAACCTCTCTGTTCCTGGTGGAGCACTATGAGTGCAAATTGTTGTGCAAAACGGCTGGACTCCCGGTGGGCATGACCATGCAACTGTGAAACGACAAGTCTGACCGCTGCTGTGACTTAAAAACACAAGATATTGAATTATAACGTAAGCCTTAACCAGGGAGGGAGAGTGGGACAACAGTCTCCGGGTCCCACGCTGTGAGGAGAGATCGAAAGATGACAGGCAGGAAAATTTATAAGGAACAGGCATGGGAGGAGGACAAGAAAAGGGGGATCATTGGACTGGAAGGACCGGAGGAGGGGACATTGGAATACCCAAGCATTAACCCCTTAAACAGGGCACCTCAGTCAGAGCCATCTGCATAATGGTCAGACTGCCCTACAGACTAATGTGACCCGGACACCAAACTATATCAATATTCCCATGAAATAAATGAAACCACAGAGTATAACTTTAAAACTCAACTCCTTTAATGGATGGAGGTCGGTCACAGCATAATAATGTAAACACTTAAGGAACCTCTCTGTTCCTGGTGGAGCACTATGAGTGCAAATCGTTGTGCAAAATGGCCGGCGAGCATGACCATGCAACTGTAAAATGACAAAACTGACCGCTAAGGAGGAGCGTAGGGACTAAACTGCGCTCCGACACCCACCCATTTACATCAAGGCCTGCTCAATCCCATCCTGGATATTGGACAGAAAAATATCTAGGCCAATTTCGGTGAGATGGACACCATCGAGAAGCATGAGTCTAGAATTGTCCCCTTCAAGCTGGCGATTACATACAACAACGCCCCCTTTGAAACAAACAAAGCGAGACATGCGAGCGTTGAGCGTTCTCCTAGAACGCTCGACCGCCGCCGACTCCTTAGCACCCTGCCACACAACGCGAGGAATGACCTCAGACCACACCAGCGCAAGCTCTGAGAAGAAACCGTGGAACTTGTCTACATCAGACCGCATCATCGTCAGCAGCTCGGTTAAACGTAAGGAGCAGAGGTCATTCCCGCCAGCATGAATAACGAGAATGACAGGGGAGGAAGCGGCGTGAGCAATTCTCACAACCTCTGGTAACACTTGAGACCCCGGACGCCCTTCCAAAACCCTTCTAAACCTCGAAAACCGAGGACTCTTCCTCCTGGACGAGACTCCGCTCTTTGGGCCGCCCATAAAACATAAGAATGACCTAGGATCCACACCGTAGGTCTGACAACACCTAAGGGAAAGAACAATGTTAGTAAATCAGCAAATCTGGTCTGATATACTTAACAAAGCAAGAAGAGCGCCACCTGCCAATTCGTTGAATATCGAGCAGCCTCGGTAGCTGCTCCTATTCTAAATGAGTGGGTACCAAAGTCTATAGGGAGACCTAGCGACACCAGGCCTTTACAAAGAAGAGATTGAAATTGAAACTTTGTAAGAGGGGAACCATCTTCGTGGGACAAAAAAGAATGACTACCGCGTCTATGTTTTAGGTAATTCGACACTAAAGTTACAGGGCATATCGGACCGGGAATTGAAAACAAAGGGACCCATGTCCCTACCCCTGAAGGGTCTGTTTTTGACTTACGTATGTGCGAATACGCGAGCCCCCCTTGACACAAAGAAACATCATCATAACGAAGGCCACCTGGATTGTGTCTAGCGGCTGATATCAACTCACCAATGCAAAATGCACTAAAAAACACGAAACCGAAAGCAGCTGAAAACAATGAGGCGCTTAAGTAAGTTGAAAGAAATAGGCCGTCTTCTCTCCTCCCAGGGGTGACTCCTGCTCCAACCCCTGTTGGTCCTGCGTATAATAAAAAATTTTGTTACATCAACCCATTCACGGAGCTGGAAGTGAAAGGGTAAACCTGACAAACGACTCTGGGCAACTGACTCTGAGGCACCTGTATTGTGGAGGTGAAGCAGATACTGTATCGTGACTTCTAATCAAGCAGAATCAGGTGAGCAAACCGGTCTGTCACCTAAAAACTCCTGCCACTCACTCCAGGCCTTACCGTATGACCGCCAAGTCTCTGGAGCCACAGATGACCGCACCAGTGGCATTAGTTACTCTCCACAACCTCCCATATACTGGATGGACATGGAAGACCCTCCGCCTGGGCACTGGGACACAGCTTTCGGAATCTCTGCAAATCAAAACGCGAAAGTGAGTCAGCGACACTATTAATAGAACTGGGAATATGGCGAGCCCGAAACCATATGTTAAAAGATAAACATTTCAGTACAAGAAATCTAATTAACTTAATCACCGGGATAGACGAGGATGAAAGATGATTTATTGCGTGAACCACATTCATGTTGTCAGACCAGAAGCAAATGCGTTTATCACACAAATAGGGACCCCAGATGAAAATGGCCACTACCATGGGAAACAGTTCCAACAAAGTGAGATTTTTGACCCAGTCCCTGGCATGCCAGGGCTCAAGCCACTTTTCAGCGCACCATTGGTCACCAAAAATAACACCGAAACCCAAGGAGCCTGAGGCGTCAGAAAAAAGAGACAAATCCTCTTTAAGACTCCGCTGACTGGAAACAAGTACGACCATTGTAAGAAGAGAGGAACTCTCTCCAAACCACCAGGTCAGCCCGCAATGGGGATGTTAAACGGATCCGATGATGGAGAAGCTTTACACCTTTGGTAGAAAGGGACAAACAGCAAGAAAAAATTCTGCCAATGGGCATGACACGGCATTCAAAAACAAGAAGACCCAACAGGGACTGCATTTGCCGAAGAGTGACTCTTTTCACAGCGAAAAAAACTGCAATGAGAGATAACAGTCTTGAAATTTTGTTCTCGGGAAGACGAAAAACCATCTCTACTGAGTCGATTTCAATACCCAGAAAAGATAAGGTTGACGTTGGGCCGACTGTTTTTTCGATGGAATGTGGAACTCCAAATCGAGACATAAAAGAACAAAAAGTGTCCAATAAAAATTGGCAAGAACTGGAATCCCTTGGGCCAATGAACAAAAAAGCATCGAGATAATGAATGATTGCGAAGGAATTTGTTGCAAACTTGATGACCAAGCTCAAAGTAATGGCAAGAAATAGAGCATCCCATTGAAAGCCAGGAGTCATAGTAGTACTGCCCATCCACAAAGCAACCCGATGTCAGATTTGCCATTAATGCTCCTTGACAGGCTTCCTTAACTAGAGCAACTGCTCTATCAAAAGAAACATAAGTGACAGATGCGTCACTTTCGGGAATGCCATCATTCACTGAGAAACCCTTAGGATGTGAAAGGTGATGAATCTAGCAGAACTTTCCGCTTTCCTTCTTCGGGACAACACCTAGAGGAAATACCCGCAGATTGTAAAAGGTGGGGTTGAAAAAGGACCCTTTATTCTTCCCAAAGATATCTCTTTTTGCAATTTTTCGGACAATACCTGAGGAAAATCCCTGGCAGATTTTAGATTTGAGGAAAGAAAAAGAATCCTGCTGAAAGTGAAGAGGATAAAAAAGCCAAACGTGAAACCGAAACGAAGTTGGGCCCCTGCCTCTTTATTAGGATACAGGTTGAGCCAGGGCCCCATCGCGGACATGCTCACTGGAGTCCTTATTTTCTGATTGACCAGGGGGCTTTGTTGGAAACTTTGAGGGAAGACGGGAACATCTAACTGCTGCATGGGGGGCTCCGCAAGCGGATCACTCATGTTTGTATTTACAGAGTCCGTAAAAATGGCAGTGTCCCTCATTAAAAAGCCAGCATGTGCGCGGTCTGTGAACGGCCACCCTACCCGGAACCAGCGAGGGGGCCAGGGGCCGCTGACTGAAAGAAACATGACGCCTTTTGGGCCATCATTAGTCTGAGCCATGTGTCCGTGGCCTTTACACCCCATCCTAAATGAGGCTGTAAGGACAAACACCTTCTAAAGTCCTCATCGTAACACCACCAGGCCCTGCCGCCATGGGCCTTGTAAGAATTATAAATTGAATCAATATAAACAAACATCTCCGAGCAACGCTCTGGGTGCTTTTGACCCATAACGCAGCCCATAACAAAGAAGGCCTGAAGCCAATTATTAATTGTCTTCGCGACCTTTGGTTTACGATCGTAAGGTCTATCAGACACGCAGCTTTCCTTATCAATGGTGTGTTGGTCGGTGGAGACCAGGGACCAAATGTCTATGTATTCATTTGACCAAATTTTACTCTGAGTTTCATCATCTAGGTGGGATCCCAGCGGAGAGATACCACAAAAGAAAACATCTTTATGTATGCTAGCCTGGGCTGGGGAGGGGTCTTGCTGAACCGGGGAATTCTGAACTAACATGAGGGGGTTAACTAAGATTTTCCTGTTTGAGATGGGAGCTGCTCCCAGCATCCTACCCTCTCCCCAAACCCCTGAATATTGGTACACACCGCAACCTAGCTGAACCAGCGGAATGGGAACCGGAGCTGGAGGAACCATACCGTCGTGGCGTGGAGGAAGCCCGGGTGACCTATCATGGCGCCTTGATCGACGATGTGAACGCCTCTGCGAATCAGCCGAAGCATCAGACGACTCCTCTGTGGATGACGGTGACCGCCACCGTGAAGACCTTGAGCGGTAGCTCCTTCTGTCTGATCTAGAGCTACGTGAAGAATGCCTGCTGCGTCTGTTATGAGACCTTTCGGAACGTCTGGATGGAACTGGGCTGCGGGAAGTTAATGGGGAAAATGAATCCGCAGTGCGGTTGCCGCGCCTGCTATGACGGCGATGGTAAGCTGGTGATCCTGCACCCGCGGATGTAGCAACATTGGGAATGGATGCCATATCAGGGGCAGAGGGCATCAGAGGTGCTGTGGACAAAGTGAGTGGGTCAGGGATAGTAGCCAAAGGTGCAAGAAGCTGCGAGGGAGGTGGAAGCTGTGGGTGGGGGTGGTGGCATGTCTGGGGGTATGTTCATTGTATGTGATGCACCCCCAGACGGTTGCCCTGAAGGGGGTGAATCAGGACACTTGGGTGTGCGAGTGGCTGTGTTTCACTAGCAGCCTCCTCAATGGAGGAAGAGCTGTATCTAGCCTGGCCGCCCATGGCCATGTGTGCAGAATGCAGGTGTGACGGGGGGGGGGAATGAGACAGAACTGGGAGGCTCTGCAATGCTCTGCAGCATGCAGCGTGCAGCAGCCTCAGGGTGTAACCGATGTGGGGGGGGGCCTGTTAGTGCTTAGCTGGAAGGCAGGGAGTGACAGGGGGACCGCCAGCTCTGCGCTACTGAGTACACAGCGTGCAGCAGTTGCGGGTGCCGTATAAATAGTGGGATGCGCTGCTTTATTTAAAACTGGCATACTTGTTGTGCACAGAGCGTGCAGCAACCGTGGGGATAGTGTAGAGGAGGGTGGGCGTGTTTTTATTTAAACTTGGCGCCGGAAATGAAGGGTCCACCGGCTCTCTGCTGATGGAGACGCAGCGTGCGGGAGCCAGGGGAGATCCATGATGGCGGGTGGCCGGGGCTAAATTCAAAACTGGCGCCGGGACTGTCGGAGGAGGCAGCTGCGCTGCCTTGCCTTCAGGACATAAAAGGCTTGCAGCCGCTGCCATTAAGACCCGGCGTGTGCGTGATGTCACAGCCGACGAGTGCGCAGCGGGAAGACACCATACTGGAGCTGAGTCTTGCCGGCGGGCGGATTCGCCTTGCAGACCGCCTGCCGCCGGAGGAGTCTGGGGCTGCTGAGGAAGAGCGCCCGGCTGACCAAGTATGCAGGTGAGCCAGGCGTTCCCCTCCTGTCTAATCCTGCCCTGATAGCCTTTGCAAGGCTGTCGCTGTCTGTCATCTTACCGGTCTCTCACCAGCAGACAACAGTCTCCGGGATCTCATGCTGTGAGGAGAAACCGGAAGATGAAAGGCAGGAAAATTTATAGGGAACAAGCATGGGAGGAGGACAGGAAAAGGGGTATAATTGGACAGGAAGGACCGAAGGAGGAGACATGGGAATACCCAAGCATTAATCCCTTAAACAGGGCAACTCAGTCAGAGGCATCTGCCCAATGGTCAGACTGTCCTACATTCTCAAGATGATAGCCTCCACATTTTTTCTTCCGCCTCCCCAAACTTTTAAAGTGAATGCCGGAGATCATTATTAGAACTTGGATCTTATCACTTGGAGCAACTCCGCTATTTCACATGATGATTGCTTTTGGAACTATTTAGTGTTACATGCGGAACCACACTAATCTTCTGATCATTGGAGGCTTAACTTTTTTAGGTGGTCCTTGTATGGTAGCTTTACATATAGAGAGTATTTTGTGGAAGCAGCAGCAGGTACTGATTTAGGCTCTTGTCATGCCATCTTCGCTTGCCCTACAGTTGAGTGCAAAAGATGTGTTATCGTGTGGTGTATATTTTCGCAGAATGTTCTTTTGTTAAAAAGTTTAACAGACTTATGCCAAAAGGACGTTCTTTTTAGACGTCTATAGGAGTCTAATGATAAATTTATCATGTACAACAGGAGCATTTCTTGCAGCATAATTCGAAGCTCAATGTAAGTAAGGATGGCATGTGGTTAATAGCAGTACCTTCCAATGCATGCTGATGACTGATGGATCACTGTAATAACTTAATATATAGCAAGTTCTTCCTTGAAGATAAACAATTGAACCATATTGAGCAGTCTTTCAATGACACAAGAAAATTACTAAAGACAGTTTCACACCTATAATACAACTAATACGTTTGGGTCTATATTATGGTTGCACAACTCAGTCTGAAGATTATGCTTAACTTTAGCCCCCAAACACATTGGACTAATGTTGGTCGAACCTGCCGAGATTGACAGTTGACAGTCTTATGTCTATAGGGTCCACAGACAATTAAGGATCTGGCATGTCCGATTTCAGACTGCTGATCCTGTTCTCCTGGAGACATACAATATCTGGAGGCAGCTTTCTCATAGAGAACACAGAAACACTCGGCCGACCGAGCGTTCCTGTGTGTGGGGAAGACAGCCGAGATGGCTGCCAGTCAACCATCTAATGTTTATGGTAGGCTTTATCTCATCATAGCGTTCTGTAGATTTGTAAAAAATCTGGAAATTGGGGTTAATCTCTGCTTCGAGGTACATCTTGTCAAGCTCACAGGAAGAAATAGACGGGTTATCAGGTACATAATGAGGAAAAGTCACTGTCTCTTTGTTATCTGGTGGTAGCCCGGAGGATTCAGGAAACAACTGGAGGTCCTCCGCCGGGTCAGAAGAGTGCAGAGGCTCAGAGAAAACATCTGCTTCAGAGTACACTAGGTCGGACTCACTGGACGAAGCAGGCGAGGTATCAGGTACCGAGTATAGGAAAGTCTCTGACCATTCACCACCAGGTAGCACCCCGAAGGGTTCTGGAGACAACTGGAGGTCCTCCGCCTGGTCAGAGGGGTGTAGAGACTCATGGGTAACCTCTGCTTCAGAGTACACTAGGTCGGACTCACTGGACGAAGCAAGCGAGGTATCAGATCCAGGATATAGGAAAGTCTCTATCCATTCACCACCAGGTGGCACCCCGAAGGGTTCTGGAGACAACTGGAGGTCCTCCGCCCGATCGGAGAGGTGTAGAGACTCGGGAGTAACCTCTGCTTCGGAGTACACTAGGTTGGACTCACTGGACGAAGCGAGCGAGGTATCAGGTACAGAGTATAGAAGAGTCTCTGTCCTTTCGCTACCAGGTAGCACCCCAAAGGGTTCTGGAGACAACTGGAGGTCCTCCGCCTGGTCGGAGGGGTGTAGAGACTCGGAGGTAACTACCACTTTGGGGTACCCATTGTCAGGCTCACAGGACGAAGCGGACAAAGTATCGAGTACCGGGTGTAGAGAAGTCTCTCTCCATTTGTCATCGAGTGGTATCCCGGAGGATTCAGGAGGCAACAGGGGGTCCTCCGCCAGGTAGTAGAGGTGCACAGACTCTGAGGTAACCACAGCTTTGGAGCATCCTTGGACATGCACACCGGTTAAAGTGGGTGAAGCATCTGATGCCGGGTGCAGGAAGTTCTCCTGTGTGGAGTCTGGATGGGCAGAAGTCTCTTCGGGCAGGAGAACTGGTGCACTACCCACGCACATTACCCGTTGGGGCTTCTCCGGGATACAGGGAGATGAAGCTTCAGTAGGGACTTCAAGGTTGGGGTCAGGAGGTCTCAGGGAGGACAGACCCTGGCGTGACGGCTTGCCTCTACGTCTAGCACGTCTGGACTGCCTCTTGAGGTTGGGAGAAGTATTCTGGAAAGCGTTGTCACCCTGTGAGGATTCTGGGTGGGCAGTAGTCTCATTGGGCTGGAGGACTATTGCGCTACCCACACACATTACCCATCGGGGCTGCTCCGGGATATTGGGAAGTGAAGCTTCAGCAGGAGCCTCCGGGTTAGGATCATCGAAGACCATTAGAAAGGCCACCAGGAAGGCCATTAGGTCCAGGAGGATCGGATCCTGTGTTTCATATAGGGGGTTGATCCATTCCAAGGCATCACCCGCCAGGTAAGACATAATGAATGCCACCTTAGCCCGATCGGTGGGAAAACATAGAGGGTAGAACTTGAAGTGTAGCATGCATTGCTCCACAAATGCACGACTTTGTCTTGGATCCCCATAGTAACGTAGCGGATCCGCAGGAACGAGAGCAGATAGATCCATCTGGACGGGTGTGTAATTCGCCTGGAACTCAGCTAAAGGGAAAAAAAAAAAATATTTATTTATTTTAATGCCTGTATTCGCTGGAAAACTTCTCAGAGAGCGAAGGCCGTGGGGCTCAACGGGAACCATGGCCTGAGCATGCTGTAATGCACACGCCCGGGCTGAGCGGCGTGTGCGTGTGATTCCACTGGACCGTGCCGGAGAGTGAATGCCTGGAGGGGCGTAACTAGGTATTCACCCGATCCGACCAGGGTCGCACGACGGCATATGATGCCAGTGCACCAAGGAGGAACCGAGCAGAGGGACCAGGTGCTAGTCCAGGACAGACCCCGGACACGGCTGTTGACCCACACAGGGGAATACAGGAACAGACTGGTTAGGCTGGCGCACAGACTGGTGGGTATAGGCAGGCACGACTGGTATGCAGGCAGGTGGGTATGCAGGCAGTGGGGTACAGGCAAGCACAGCTAGAGTGCAGACAGGGAGGCACTAGCAGGTAGGAACACAGGCGGGATAGGACCCAGTACACACTGGGACTCAGGAACAATACAGGCAGAGGGGTACAGGCAAGCACAGCTAGAGTGCAGAAAGGGAGGCACTAGCAGGTAGGGACACTGGCGGGATAGGACCCAGTACACACTGGGACTCAGGAACAGAACCACAGATGTGGCGGACAAACACAGCAGAGTGAGGCCGCCCAGAGAGGTGAGCGAGAACAGGGCAGGACAAGGCCGCCTGGAGCGGTGAGCAAGAGTAGAGCAGGACAAGGCCGCCAGGAGCGGTGAGCAAAGGGTCAGAGCTGAGCGAGACTGCCGGAGCAGTGAACAAGAATAAAGCAGGACGAGGCCGCCTGGAGCGGTGAGCAAGAGTGGAGCAAGGCTGCCGGAGCAGCGAGCAAAGGAGTCAGAGCAGGCTAGAACTGCCGGAGCGGTAAGCAAAGGAGTCAGAGCAGGCTAGAACCGCCGGAGCGGTGAGCAAAGGAGTCAGAGCAGGCTAGAACCGCCGGAGCGGTGAGCAAAGGAGTCAGAGCAGGCTAGAACCGCCGGAGCGGTGAGCAAAGGAGTCAGAGCAGGCTAGAACCGCCGGAGCGGTGAGCAAAGGAGTCAGAGCAGGCTAGAACCGCCGGAGCGGTGAGCAAAGGAGCCGGAGCAGGCTAGAACCGCCGGAGCGGTGAGCAAAGCAGAGAAGGGGGGACTGGGCTCTGTTCACACGGAACAGACAGGTAGAGAAAGGCAGAGCCAGATACCCACAGGGTACTTGCAGTGAAGTAACGAGTAGACCACAAACTCACAAACGGGAGTACAGAGACAACAAGCAGGAGTTAGGTACGAGTTCAGACTCTGCAGAAAAAGGAAAGGAACGGACATAGAGGCAAAACAGGTAAAGGATAGGAGAGAGTTCAGACTGGAACTGAGTGTACGGAGGAGACCGACACTGCAGCGGGATACAGGAGTGGGTCTGGGAATACGGCCCCCAGAGAGGCGGGACGAACAGGCAAGGAGCGTGTTCAGACAGGACAGACAAGATACAGGAGCGGGTCTAGGTAATCGGCCCCTAGAAGACGGGAGGAACAGGCTAGGAGCGTGTTCAGACAGGACAGACAAGATACAGGAGCGGGTCTAGGTAATCGGCCCCTAGAAGGCGGGAGGAACAGGCTAGGAGCGTGTTCAGACAGGACAGACAAGATACAGGAGCGGGTCTAGGTAATCGGCCCCTAGAAGGCGAGAGGAACAGGCTAGGAGCGTGTTCAGACAGGCCTGGAAATACAGCCTCCAGGATAGGCAGACAAGAGAACACAGAATGGGACCTGGCACCTTCAGAGTGCAAGGACACACTGAATGAAGCACAATGCTCAGGCAGGGATTGATTGCAGCAGCTGGGTTATATACCAGGTGACAGACAGCAATAGGCTGAGGACGCACAAGGGGTGTGACCCACAGCAGGTACAAAAAGCAGGAAGTGATCGGGCGCCGCCCTTAAGCAGCAGAAACAGACACAAACAGACAGCATGGAGGGAAGCCAGAGAGACATTCTGGACAGGAGATCAAGTGCGCGCTCTTGCACAGTGGGAGATGGACCACCATGCAAGGACGCCGCCAGGTATGTTACATCATGTGACGCTGCAGAATAAAAATACATAGTTCCAACATTGCAGTCTTAGTGTTGCACAAAAACACCTTATTAGATTAAAAAAATCTGCACCTACACCACTATAGCATCAGTTGGGGACAGTCAGGAACCTGACAGGTTCTATGTAATGAAAATAAAAATGAATTAAATTGAGCATATTATTAGGGACTTGGAGTATTACCATGTAAAAGTTTTATATAAATATAAAATAATTAAAGGAACTGTCTTTTTGTATAAGTATAATGTATTCCTCTGGGCACCTTGTTTACACACTTTGTTCTCCTCCTAAAGGTAATGAATTGCCAGTTTGTGCCAGTTGTGGACAAAGTATCTATGATGGACGATATCTGCAGGCCTTGGACTCAGATTGGCACACTGACTGTTTCAGGTATGGTTACATTCCCCAATGACTGGTATTATAGAAAATGTAAACGTTCTGAGCAGTATATCCCTGTACAATAGTCTAATAGAACGTCATTTTCAGATAGATTTCTAATTATGTAATTATTTCAAGATTTGTTTAGTAGAGTTTTTTTTGGAAACATCTTTGTTATTTTTTTTTTTTTTTTTACACTTTGCACGTGTTTTTCATAGTGTTTTTAAAGTTATAAAAAGATAGCCTACAGAAAAAGTGCCAGAAAGAATACCATGTATAGCGCATGCTCCTGTCTGAATAAACCACAAAAATGCTGCAAAGATGTCAAAACAACAAAAAATACTGTATGCAGATCTACAAATTTTAGTAAAGTCCATGAAGAAACATCAAATTGCAGTTTCTGTTTTGTTTTTTGTTTTTTTTAAAAGCACTAAGACACAATAGAAAAAATTATGCAAATTAGTCGAAATGCTGTGGTTAAATAAGCATTTGCACTATAAGACAATCGTGAACGAGCGTTGTCAAAAACACTCGTTTTATGATTATCTTGCCGTTTAAACAAGCTGCCGATCACATGTTCTATTCATTTTTTTTTTCTAAAACTTACACGCATTATAGTAGCAAAAAAGGCAGTTAGCTGACCTTTTTGGTGCATGGCAAAAAGCCCTCTATAATAATATGGGTAGATCCACATAGAAGCCAGCACTCATAGTAAATATAAGTGGCAAAGAGCAGTAAGAAAAATAATTAAAAATATATATTACAAAGGTAGAGAATGTACACACAATCTAATCAGGCATCCGGGCTTCAGGATTCATTATCACCTCTATGCTGATGACACACAGATCTACCTCTCTGGACCCGATATCACCTCCTTACTAACCAAAATCCCACAATGTCTGTCTGCTATTTCATCCTTCTTCTCTGCCAGATTTCTAAAACTTAACATGGACAAAACAGAATTCATCATCTTTCCGCCATCTCATTCAACCCCCCCAACTGACCTATCTATCAACGTCAATGGCTGCCTACTCTCCCCAGTCCCTCAAGCTCGCTGCCTTGGGGTAACCCTGGACTCTGAACTCTCCTTCAAACCACATATCCAATCCCTTTCCACTTCCTGCCGACTCCAACTCAAAAATATCTCCCGGATCCGCACATTCCTCAACCATGAATCTGCAAAAACACTAGTGCACGTCCTCATCATCTCCCGCTTTGACTACTGCAACCTCCTGCTCTGTGGCCTCCCCTCTAACACTCTCGCACCCCTCCAATATATCCTAAACTCTGCTGCCCGACTAATCCACCTGTCCCCCGCTATTCCCCGGCCTCTCCTCTCTGTCAATCTCTCCACTGGCTCCCCATTGCTCAGAGACTCCAGTTCAAAACCCTAACCATGACATACAAAGCCATTCACAACCTGTCTCCTCCATATATCTCTGACCTAGTCTCCCGTTACATACCCGCACGCAACCTCCGATCCTCACAAGATCTCCTTCTCTACTCCCCTCTTATCTCCTCCTCCCATAATCGCATACAAGATTTCTCCCGTGCTTCCCCCCTACTCTGGAACTCTCTACCCCAACGTATCAGACTCTCGCCTACCGTGGAATCCTTCAAAAGGAACCTGAAGACCCACCTCTTCCGACAAGCCTACAACTTGCAGTAACCACCGCTCCACCATACCGCTGCACGACCAGCTCTACCCTCACCTACTGTATCCTCACCCATCCCTTGTAGATTGTGAGCCCTCGCGGGCAGGGTCCTCGCTCCTCCTGTACCAGTCGCTGTCACATTGTGTTCAAGATTATTGTAATTGTTCTTGTATTATACCCCTGTTATACACATGTAAAGCGCCATGGAATAAATGGCGCTATAATAATAAATAATAATAATAATAATAATAATAATTAGATTAGACATGCATCCATTCTCTACCTTTGTTATATATATTTTTAATTATTTTTGCTGCTGCTCTTTGCCACTCATGTTTTTAATCTGAACAATATATACTGTATATATTTTTTTATGGAATACTATGAGTTCTGGCTTCTACATGGATCTACCCATACATCCATTATAGTCTAAAGGCCTTTTCACATGCCAGGGTTTTTTCCAAACCACTGTTCCACAAATAAAAGAAAAATATCGGGGACAAACCTGACTTTGGTCTGATTCGTGGACCAAGTTTACACATGCCTCATTGCTTGCACACATTTTTTTCACTTATGTGGATTAATTTACTGTGGGATTGAGGTCAGATCTTTGTGATGGCTGCTCCATTACCTTCTGTTGTTATCCTTAAACAGTTTTGCCACAATTTTGGAAGTATGCTTGGGGACTTTATCCATTTGAAAGACCCATTTGTGCCCAAGCTTTAACTTCTTGGCCAGTGACTTGAGATGTTACTTTAATATCTCCATATAATTTACCTTTCCTCATAATGACATAAATTTTGTGAATTACACCAGCAGAACCTGCAACCAAGCACCCCTACAACATGATAGCGCCAACCCTGTGCTTTGTGGTTGGGATGTTATTTTTCCGATTGCAAGCCACCCCTTTATTCCTCCATATACAGTACAGACCAAAAGTTTGGACACACCTTCTCATTTAAAGATTTTTCTGTATTTTCATGACTATGAAAATTGAATATTCACACTGAAGGCATCAAAACTATGAATTAACACATGTGGAATTATATACTTAACAAAAAAGTGTGAAACAACTGAAACTATGTCTTATATTCTAGGTTCTTCAAAGTAGCCACCTTTTGCTTTGATGACTGCTTTGCACACTCTTGGCATTCTCTTGATGAGCTTCAAGAGGTAGTCACCGGAAATGGTCTTCCAACAATCTTGAAGGAGTTCCCAGAGATGCTTAGCACTTGTTAGCCCTTTTGTCTTCACTCTGCGGTTCACCCTAAACCATCTCGATTGGGTTCAGGCCTGGTGACTTTGGAGGCCAGGTCATCTGACGTAACACCCCATCACTCTCCTTCTTGGTCAAATAGCCCTTACACATTCTGGAGGTGTGTTTGGGGTCATTGTCCTGTTGAAAAATAAATGATGGTCCAACTAAACGCAAACCGGATGGAATAGCATGTCGCTGCAAGATGCTGTGGTAGCCATGCTGGTTCAGTATGCCTTCAATTTTGAATAAATCGCCAACAGTGTCACCAGCAAAGCACCCCCACACCATCACACCTCCTCCTCCATGCTTCACGGTGGGAACCAGGCATGTAGAGTCCATCCGTTCACCTTTTCTGCGTCGCACAAAGACACGGTGGTTGAAACCAAAGATCTCAAATTTGGACTCATCAGACCAAAGCACAGATTTCCACTGATCTAATGTCCATTCCTTGTGTTCTTTAGCCCAAACAAGTCTCTTCTGCTTGTTGCCTGTCCTTAGCAGTGGTTTCCTAGCAGTTATTTTACCATGAAGGCCTGCTGCACAAAGTCTCCTTTTAACAGTTGTTGTAGAGATGTGTCTGCTGCTAGAACTCTGTGTGGCATTGACCTGGTCTCTAATCTGAGCTGCTGTTAACCTGCGATTTCTGAGGCTGGTGACTCGGATAAAGTTATCCTCAGAAGCAGAGGTGACTTTTGGTCTTCCTTTCCTGGGGCGGTCCTCATGTGAGCCAGTTTCTTTGTTGCGCTTGATGGTTTTTGCAACTGCACTTTGGGGACACATTCAAAGTTTGCCCAATTTTTCTCACTGACTGACCTTCATTTCTTAAAGTAATGATGGCCACTCGTTTTTCTTTACTTAGCTGCTTTTTTCTTGCCATAATACAAATTCTAACAGTCTATTCAGTAGGACTATCAACTGTGTATCCACCTGACTTCTGCACAACACAACTGATGGTCCCAACCCCATTTATATGGCAAGAAATTCTACTTATTAAACCTGACAGGGCACACCTGTGAAGTGAAAACCATTTCCGGTGACTACCTCTAGAAGCTCATCAAGTGAATGCCAAGAGTGTGCAAAGCAGTCATCAAAGCAAAAGGTGGCTACTCTGAAGAACCTAGAATATAAGACATATTTTCAGTTGTTTCACACTTTTTTGTTAAGTATATAATTCCACATGTGTTAATTCATAGTTCTGATACCTTCAGTGTGAATGTACAATTTTCAAAGTCATGAAAATACAGAAAAATCTTTAAATGAGAAGGTGCGTCCAAACTTTTGGTCTGTACTGCATAATAATTTGTTTCCAGAGGACATTTCTCCAAAAAGCAATATCTTTGTCCCGATGTGCAGCTACAAGCGGTTCCCTGGCTTTTTTATGGTAGTCTGAGGGAAGTGGCTTCTCCTTTGCTGAGCCACCTTTTAGGTCATGTCAATATATCACACGTTTTACTGTTGCTGATGATACTCTTGTGCCCGTTTCCACCAGGATCTTCACAATAGTTTCTTACGATGAAATCTATGTGGTAGAAAAGTATGGGTTTTACTATCTTAAACTTAAGTGCATGTAAACGTATGACTTCAGCATTATCAGTTTCTTATCCTAGGCTTGAAATTCCAAGACTTAAATTGGTTGTCTGGGACTTTTATATTGATGCCCTATCATTAGGATAGGTCATCAGTATCTGATCGGTAGGGGGGCAACAACCTGCACCACCACCGATCTACTGTTGCTGGTGCTGGCGGCAGCTGGATGTACTGAGTTGGGGAGCGGCAAAGCACAACAGCTCTGTCAACTGCATAGTGGCTGTGGCTACTGCACATCCGCCCCTTATTTATTTGAATAGGGAGTGGATGTGTAGTACACAGTTGTGGCCACTATTCTGTTGATGGAGCTACTGTACTTAGGACATCCAGCTACTGCCGGAACCAGGAACAACTGATCGGCGGGAGTGCCCGGTTTGGTACCCCCACCGATCAGATATTGATGACCTATCCTAAGGATAGTCTTTCAATATAACAGTAATGGACAATCCCTTTAAGCAAAGATATCTTGGCATTGAGTATCACTGTTATTAAGAAAATGTCTGTAATAATTTCGGCATTCTGTAGCTTTGTAATGTGAGCACATAGAGGTACTATCTGGGCACTCTGTGGTGGTATTATTGCACACAACATGGTACTCCTGTTGTGATTGTCCTATTGTTTGTAATGTTTGAATAACTGCATTTTTTACATATTTTACCCATAGCCTGATTTTCTGAACGAGTTTCCTTTTCATTCCTTCCAAACAGAGTAAGGAGCCCTTATGTAATGTTTTCTCCAGAGACTTTCACAGACATTAAAGAGGTTTTCTGATTTTATTTAAATAATACTGAATTAATGACAAGTTTCTAAAAATCTTCATATTTCAGCCCCTCACCCTTTTTAAGATATTAGTTTGCTATCAGTGAATAAGAACATTAACAGGTTGCAAAGCGCGCTGCTCTCAGACGAAAGCGGATCCAATTGCATCCAGTCTAGACAATGCTCTGAGCTAGTCAGCCTGGGGTCTAGACTGATGCATTGTAACGAACTACCAAAGATTTATTAAAGGGGTTGTCCAAGCCTGTGATATTAATGACCTATGACATAAATATCTCATAGGTGGGGGGTTTAACAGGAAGTAGATCAATATCTGATGAGTGGAGGGTCTGACAACCTGGTCCGGGGAGGGTGGGGAGTCTGACACCAGAGAATCCTTACAGCGCACAGTGAAAGCGATCTGAGGATTCACACGTCTGCAGTCACATAGAGTAACTGCAGACTTGTAGCCTAAGGCTGGACATCCCCTTTAAGTCATCTAGCTGTTACATTTTATCCCGTTTTGAAGTCACTCGTATCCTTATAGTTGCTCATTTTTCCTGCTTCCAAGACATCAACTTGAAGAGCTGACTTCACTTTCTGCCTAATATATACTGTACTTGCCTGGACAGGTGCAATTGCCCCAGTTATTCACTTCACCTATCACTAATGTATTCATTAATGATGAGCGAGTATGTTATGTTAACCCTTTCGGCGAGCATGCTCTGGTGCTCGCCGAGAATTTTCAGCATGCTCGGGTGTTATGTTTGAGTCAATCGTGTGCATGATTTGCAACTGTTTGATAGCTTTAATACATGTGAAGAATGCCTAAGAAACAGGCACTCCTCACATGTATTAAAGCTGTCAAACAGTCGCAAATCATGCCCACAGATTGACTTAAACATAACACCCGAGCACGCTGAAAATACTAGGAAAACACCCGAGCATGCTCGTAAATCTCGAGTAACGAGCATGCTAACTCATCACTAGTATTAATGTTATGGCAGATCAGTCTATAAGATCGAATAACTGTCAATTACAGGGGATAATGTAAATGTGTATATGATGTGGTGTAATATATTCTGTATGGATTCTGAGGAGTGAGGACCTGCATTATGCAGATTTGCTGGTGCTGCTACCCTTCCGACAGTAGAAATATAAAGAAAGCCACATAATAACTACCAAAAGATGGGCGGATAGCCAGCCACTTGGCGAGCATCCGTCCATACGCACGCTGAAAGTATCATATAAGAAAAAGGAGAAAATCTCAGCATATCATTGCAAAAAAATAATATATTTTATTAAACATGTATAGGAAAATAGGTATAGCAACCAGACAAATTATGGGTAAAGGAAGACTAATAGCAAACATACTAATACTCAAATATAAGTGCTCGATATCAGATAGTCTTATAATAGAATTGCACGCTAGCCCAAGGCAAAATATCAATCAGAAAATGGTGGAAGCCGTTAAAGTGCTGTATATATAATGTAATGCAGGCAATCCACTTACAAAACATAGAGTAATACTCTCATTATAGCAGAGAAAGATATTGCCATATATCAGGGGGGCGCACCAACATCAGCCTGATATCAGGGCAAAGAGAGAGTATAATGATGAAAGGTATGTTTACCTGTAACAAAGCTCTCACAAGCGAAATGGAGAGGAAGGTGAGAGTGAGAACGGGTGGTAGTACCACAAAGCCCGACGCGCGTTTCGCGGAAGAGCCGCTTTCTCAAGGGCAGGTCATGAATAATTGGCGCCCCCTAGACATATATATATGTGTCTGAGTGGATTGATAATAGCGAAAACGTGTGCAGCTGTAATGTGGGACGCGCTCCCGGAAGTGGCCAGCTAAACCGGGGGCGTGTCCCACAAGTCACATGACGTGAGACGGACTCAGTAGCGGCGCATGCGCGCGGGCGAGAGGGGCGCGCCGCGCGCGACACGGCCGTCAAGCCGCTACCGCGCATGCGCGGACCAAAAAAGAATCCTTACAGCGCACAGTGAAAGCGATCTGAGGATTCACACGTCTGCAGTCACATAGAGTAACTGCAGACTTGTAGCCTAAGGCTGGACATCCCCTTTAAGTCATCTAGCTGTTACATTTTATCCCGTTTTGAAGTCACTCGTATCCTTATACTTGCTCATTTTTCCTGCTTCCAAGACATCAACTTGAAGAACTGACTTCACTTTCTGCCTAATATATACTGTACTTCCCTGGACAGGTGCAATTGCCCCAGTTATTCACTTCACCTATCACTAATGTATTCATTAATGATGAGCGAGTATGTTATGTTAACCCTTTCGGCGAGCATGCTCTGGTGCTCGCCGAGAATTTTCAGCTTGCTCGGGTGTTATGTTTGAGTCAATCGTGTGCATGATTTGCAACTGTTTGATAGCTTTAATACATGTGAAGAATGCCTAAGAAACAGGCACTCCTCACATGTATTAAAGCTGTCAAACTGTTGCAAATCATGCCCACAGATTGACTCAAACATAACACCCGAGCACGCTGAAAATACTAGGAAAACACCCGAGCATGCTCGTAAATCTCGAGTAACGAGCATGCTAACTCATCACTAGTATTAATGTTATGGCAGATCAGTCTATAAGATCGAATAACTGTCAATTACAGGGGATAATGTAAATGTGTATATGATGTGGTGTAATATATTCTGTATGGATTCTGAGGAGTGAGGAACTGCAGTTTGCAGATTTGCTGGTGCTGCTACCCTTCCGACAGTAGAGTACAGTAGGCATCCTGTGCCAGTGTAGTAAGAGGCACTTAGTCTTATGAATGACGCTGCAGCTTTTACAGACGGTAGCAAAACAGGTAATATATCTGAATAGCATGGTGAGGCTAAACAAAATGTTCTGTATTCAATATTTATTCCCCATCGTTCAGTTATCACCAACAGAATCGACAGATATGGGCTTGAAATTTTTATAATCAGTCCCTGTGCTCCATGTTTAAAGGGAATCTGTCACCACATTTGTCCTATGTAAACTATTAATATGGGCATACAGGCTATAGACTGCTGAGGAGAGTGATGCCTGTATGTCTCATATCACATGACTTGTGGATAAATCATCTTTTTTCGCTTTATGTAAATGACCACTTCCAGGCTCTGGGGAGGACGCTGCCTGGAAGATAACTCTGTATCCGCACTTCATCTCCATATATCTTACCTCCCATTAGTGTCACTCCGTGTCTGTGACGTCGGCGACATGAGAGGAAATCTCGTGTGTGCGCAATTTAGTGATGAGCGAGTATGTTCGGTTAACCCTTTCGCCGAGTATACTCGGCCGAGCACCGAGTATTTATAGTGTGCTCGGGCTTTAAGTTTTCGTCGCTCCCGTGAACATGATTTGCAACTGTTTGACCGATTTAATACATGTGAGGAATGCCTGTTTTTCCAGTATTACTCACATGTATTAAATCTGTCAAACAAATGCAAATCATGTTCAAGGAGCGATGAAAACTTAAAGCCCGAGCACACTATAAATACTCGGTGCTCGCCCGAGTATACTCGGTGAAAGGGTTAACAAAACATACTCGCTCATCACTAGACTGCACATAACTGTTCTCTACTTTCCTCTGCAGTCTTCCATCCTTCTATGAGCACAGGCATCAACTACCTTCTGTGCAGGTGCCATTCCCAGTGTTCCCAGTTTGATTAGACGCACATGCCAGAGAACACTGAAGGCATCTGCTGGGACCCCACAAATCAGTTATTGTCTGTGGGAAAAATGAGCAACAAGTGTTCAATTTCCCTGCAGCGCTCCTACAGGGGAGATGAAGCATTACACAATGTCCATCTATACAATGGGCTGTCTATGTAATAAAGGACAGGACCGGTCCTCCGGAGCAAGAGATGCCCTTTTTATTCACTCACCACTCTGGCCAAGAGATGAGGATCCTGAACAGATTAACTCCTCAGACAACCTAAAATATATGAAACTAGATTTACCAGAAAACCCCTTTGAATGTTGCATTGAGACATATAAATATTTTAAGACTATAACAACTTGTAAAAAAGGCAAATATACCATTTTTAATCACAAGGAATATAAAACAAATGGAGCATCTAGAATTTCTAGTGGCTGCAATTCATCGTGACTCTACCAGAATCATTTATCTGAGCACTATATCAGTCGCTGGCTCTGCGGAAGTTGAACACTATGAGATTTGGTATAGGGGGGAGGTTGTCTCTGCTGTTAATACAGCTGTGTGCTCAGAACTTCCTGTTCTTCTATATTACTCACAGGGGGCTGGGGAAACAAAGCAGGGGATAGGCAGTCAGGGGATAGGCAGTAAGGGCAGGCAGCTGTGAGAAGCGGCTGCACCAGGATGGAGCAGAAGCAACAGGCAGCAAAGAAACAGTAAGTTTCACAGCATCATTCAATATATGAGAATACTTTCCCCTGTATTTTACTAACTTCAGACATGGTTTCTACGTTTTTTTTTTTTTAAGTATTTCAGTGTTCATACTTGGACATCAAATATAGGTCTTATTGATATTGTTGTTTTTTAACAATTTGATCCTCATGAATCAGAGTAGTTTCTTAGCATAATAATATAATTTATATATATATTTATATATATATATATATTATATATATATATATATATATATACACACACATAGTGATTTTTTAAAACGTTCATACGTGTGGATTATTGTATATTTTGGATTCACAGAATATTATTTTATGCAACTATTCAAGAGCGACTGCCGTATTAGATATTGCTAACACACCCTTCTATGTGTATGAAATTAGTATTGCACAGTAAAATTGCTAAAATTGAACAGCCATGGTAATGGTTTACTATAGAAAAGAAACATAATACGGGGCCAGAAGTGTCAATATATGAACCACAATTTGCTCAACATGTTCACAGTTCTATGTAAAGAATTGAGTAATTATAATAGGGAAAAGGAACATTTATCGCCGGTAGCTAAATAAGAACATGATTTTCAAACAATAAACATTGTATCCAAAAGTGATTTACCGCTAGATTATTGGAAAAAGATTGAAACTCTTACAATTCATGTTTATCTATATTAACTTGATGGGGAAATGAAACCTCTAGAAGATGTGACTTATTGGTGTAGGAACAACATATTGCAATTATCAAGTGGAAACTCTCTATTTATATAGCAGCAGAAATACAAAGTCTGCTGAGCCTTTCTTGGTGGTCCAATAAAGGGACAACAGCGGGCATATTGTATTGTGTATTTGATATAACATGTCCCCTCCACCTCAAGACTTTTTTTCAAAAGCTTCATGTTCAGTCATCATCACTGTCCCCATTGGGGCTCAGAATCTACATTCCCTATCAGTATGTGTTTGGGGTCTCTGGACCCCTTCCTTACACCCCATGTGTTCTGCGTAGGTATAGTGGAGTAAGTTGCTGCCCCCAACCTTTGTCGGAGGCTCATTTCCGCTGAGAAAAAAAAATTCCACTGTTGAAATCCAACAGTCCGATTCTTCTTTTTCCACAACATCAGCCTTCAGTCTAATCAGTCCTATACTCATTAGATGCCCATCCTGGTCCAGCAGGTTTGCCCAACATTACTGTGTAGTCCTACAAGGCTTTATGCTGTCTAAATAGGAATGGTCAATCTACCAACAGCAAAAAACAATTCCCACTCACATCCGTACATAAGTGTTTTTCAGAAGGTCCTGAATATGGAATCATTGTTAATAGATGTGGTCAAACACTCTTTTCTTTTCACATTTGGATTGTGTATATGAATTAATCAATATGTAACCTGTTAGTATTATTGAACTATATGTGACCAAGGTCTTCTTCATCTATAATGCATCACTTCCAACCCATGGTAGATATTCTGCATGAGAACATCTCAGCTTCATAGGACCCAACGATACACATAGTCCATAGAATTGATGTTCCTCCTGTCTCTAGGATTTCCTGGTGAATATTGATTGATCCCACAACATGGTTTCCTTCACTCACTACATGACACCACTGGATGAGAAGGGATGTTGATATAATGGAACTTGTGGTTCCAGACATGAGTATAGGTAATGATAAGGAGGGATGGTGTGGGCTGATTTGCCCTTATCTGCTAGTTTCCATGAGTCACAGTCATGTATTGGTTACTGGACACAGTAAAAGGAGAACGCTAGAAGAGCTGTATTACTGAAAGCCTATGACAAGGCATGCACTGATTTTCACAATCCTCGCGTCAATCGCAGTCATTATTGGGAACTGTGTGACCCATCTCTGACCCTTTACATTCGGAAAGATGAAGTGCACAACTATAGCTCAATGTTACCTCGTCTCTTCCCTACTTCTAGCAAACATGGGCAGTCAGTGTCTTTCCATGAGATAAACCATGAGAGCCACAATAGACCCCAACTTAAAGGGAACCTGTCACATTGTACCTGCAGTCCGATCCGTGGACATCATGCCATAGAGAAAGAAGCAGAGCAGAATGATATGTGGGAATGGATTCAGTATAACTTCTAATTTATTCATTGAAATCCCTGCTGTTTGTATGTATGAGTCCAGTGGGCGGTTCTAATAGTGATTGACAGCTATCTCTGCATGCACAGTCATACAGGGAAGACGGTCAATCACTGAGTAGGACCGCCCACTGGACTCACATGCAAACACCAGGGATTTCAAATCAAGTTTTAAGTCTTATTGAAACCTTTCACAAAACTATATATCAATCCGATCAGCTCCTCCTGCTCTATAACACCCTGCCTGCAGATAAGATACCATTTTCAACATCACAAGTTCCCTTTACGTCAATGGGGTCCATTGGTCACTGTACCAGAAGCCATGATAATGATGTTAAAGGGAGAGTATAACATAAATAGATGGCACATGAGGGTTGAGGCTACAAGGTTAGTTTGGATGCAAAACTCATGTAAAGTCACAAGGAGTCCATCCCACATTCACTTTTATATTCGCATCCAAATTATCTTTAAATATTGTATGCTGTAACATCAAGGTACCAACACATTTTCTAAATCAAATCCCCATCTGTGTTTACTGATATTTAATAATAACCTTCATTGTTTAATTCTGGGGAATAAAAATCGGTCCAAGTCGAGTGCTGATCACATAGGTTGATAGCTCGCTACATGAGGTCTCTGAAATTTAGACAGTAACTGTATTTTTGGACATGTTTGGACTCTTACATAATGATATGTCAGTAATGCATTTTTTTATAGAAATGATCAAATTGATTCTCAGGACCCTGATCCACAGCCAGGTCAGTATTCTGTACCCATTAGGCTCAGGCCCTGTGAAGCGCCTCCCTCCTGATGGCATCCACGGCTCCTCGTTTGATTAGCCAGCCTAGAGTGACTTCATACCCCGTGGTGAACCTTTTCGTACCTGCAGAGATCCGCGACTCCTTATTTGACTAGCTAACCTGGCACATAGTCGTCATTGTGACGTGACGCATACACCATGCTCCACTAGTCTTGCTAATCAAAGAGGAGCCACGGATTCTTTCATACAGGAGGTAGTTCGCTGGGCTCTCGACCAGCAGCCACAGATTACTGACCTGGTAGCTGCACCAGGGGATTGTAAATTTATCTCATCATCTCTAAGTCTCAAGCACTGATATAAACGTATGTCAGGGTCCAATGCTAGTAGTCACACCACAATGTGCCTTTTTGACATGGTGATTTTGTGGTTGCATGATGGTACATTGTACAAAGGAAACAGCCCCCTTGTTGCACTGATCATTATAGTCATAGTATTTATTCTTTGCTCACTTGATAACTGTCCCTTTAAACAGTTTTGGATGAATGGAAAATCCATTATTTATCAGAGCAAAATCTGCTCAGTGCTCCGATCCAAATCTAAAGTCAAGTACATGTCCTACCACAGGCCACATCCGCTTACAATGTGACCACACTATTTCTGCCATTGAAAATCATAGCTGTCCTGATGGGATTTATGCAGCTGAGATGGGCAAGTTGCCTTGGCAGTTGAAGGGAATCTGTCACCCAATATGAGAGCAGCTTCATATTTAAAGGCAAAGACCCTGATCCCAGCGATGTATCACTTGCTGTCATTTTGATAAAATCACAGTTTTCTCTGCTGCAGATCTAGCAGTTCTCTGACTCCTGAGCTCTGTGTAACCCGCCCACACCCCTGATTGGCGATTTTCTGTGTACACTGTGTATAGGCAGAAAGCTGCTAAACAGTGGTGAGGGTGGGGTTATACAGAGCTCATGAAAATGGAGGACAACATGGCAGCAGGTTTACTACTCATCTAGTGATAATCTCCTGCTGATAAAACTGTGATTTTATTCAACCTACACCAAGCAGCCTAGTAAGTGACACATTGCTGGAATCAAGGCCTCTATCCCTACATCAAGTGAAATATCCCCTTAACACTGTCACAGCTATAGATAAACACAATGTTTGCAGATATGTGCTGCACCTAGTTGTAACCCCACATATGGTTCTAGCACTATTTTATGTGCCACCCCTCATGTCACTAGCTATATATCTCCTCTTGCAATGACTGCTGATCGGTCCTTTCTGTTAAAGTTATACAGTCTCGGTTCTGTTTTTCAACCGTAAAAATGAAACGAGCACACCCAGTTGTATGCTTGGGAATGGTGTATGCAAGTGACTGCCCTGCTCTGATCATTGGTGAATAAAGACTCTGATCTAACCACTAAACAGTGTACGGAGCTGCGGAGGTCCACTACATCAAACTGTTTAGATCCAGACACTGCAAGAGCTTGTAATAGCTGACTGGTGGGGGTGTCCGGTGTTGGACCTTAACCAATCTGATATTGATGACCTATCCCAAGGATAGCCAACAATGACACATTAGTGGAAAAGCCCTTTAAGATACGCCACAATGAAAATTGCTTGACCACAATGTTGGTCTGCATTCAGATGGCTGTATTCTGCTCTGAAGCCAAGACCAAATCCCATCAGAACAGATTAAGTAAAAGATTACAGCTCCGGGGCCAACGTACAACAAAATCTACTCATCCCTATAGCTATGCGGGGTAAACACAATATGGCCACCACAACCAATAAGGATAGGTTCACACTATGTCTGGGGATTACTTTGTATGCCCCAAACATATGCAACTATAAACCATTACTTCTGCAATAGACTACCATTAAATGTATTATTAGGAGATAAAGTTGAGAGTAAACAAAATGAGTTCTATAGTTTTTTCAATGAACTGTGCACTAAATAGATTTTCACAATAAAGACATTTATCACCTACCTATAGTGTAGTTGGTAAATGTTTGATTGCTGGGATCCCAACCAACCCCTAGAATGGGGGTCCGGACCAACCATTCCTTATCACTGGAGTAGTGATTAATGGAGGAGAAATGGGGTTCAGTTTCTGAGAATTCACTAGATAGATAGATAATGGATAGATAGATAGATAGATATGTGATAGATATAGAGAGATAGATAGATAATAGATAGATATGTGATAGAAATAGAGAGATAGATAGATAGATACTGCATATGATAGATTGATAGACAGATGGATAATAGATAAAGATGAAATATAGATAGATAAATATAGATGATAGATTGATAGATACTGTAAATAGATGGATGATAGACAGATAGATACAATAAATATGAGATAGATAGATATGAGATAGCTAAATAATATATAGATAGATTGTGATAGATGATAGATATATATTAGATAGATAGACAGATAAATATATAGATGTGATATATGATAAATAGATAGATAATAGATAGATAACAGATAAATATATAGATATGTGATATATGATAGATAGATAATAGATAGATGTTGTATTTATTATCTGTAAGATAAATATTGCTCCATACAGTAATTATATACTAATACTATGGGACCCCGTGAACCTTTTTCCCTGATGTCTGACTATCCAGTCCTCCCCCTCCTCCCCTAAATTATTGAGCAGTGCAGGCGACCAATTTAGCACAAGGTCATTTCTGGATATTAATGCTGTGCTGTGGGAAACATATTGTTGGTGCATTGTGCCCTTTTTCATGCAGTCAGCAGTCTAGGAATTGTTTATAGAGTGATGTGTCTCCTCCTCGCTGTGTACTGAGCATTTCTAGCCTGGCCTCATCCCAAGCATTGCCAATCTCTGCCATTCGCTATAACTGTTGGCCTAATTTGGGAGAAGGCTGTATCATTAATCGAGTGCCTATAACACTGTAGATAATGAAGCTGTCCTTCATGGGACACAATTCATTAATGAGATGATCTGCAGTGGATAGAATCATTTTCTGTTATTATTTCTAATATATACAGTACAGACCAAAAGTTTGGACACACCTCATTTAAAGATTTTTCTGTATTTTCATGACTATGAAAATTGTACATTCACACTGAAGGCATCAAAACCATGAATTAACACATGTGGAATTATATACTTAACAAAAAAGTGTGAAACAGCTGAAAATATGTCTTATATTCTAGGTTCTTCAAAGTAGCCACCTTTTGCTTTGATGACTGCTTTGCACACTCTTGGCATTCTCTTGATGAGCTTCAAGAGGTAGTCAATGGAAATGGTCTTCCAACAATCTTGAAGGAGTTCCCAGAGATGCTTAGCACTTGTTGGCCCTTTTGCCTTCACTCTGCGGTCCAGCTCACCCCAAACCATCTCGATTGGGTTCAGGTCTGGTGACTGTGGAGGCCAGGTCATCTGGCGTAGCACGCCATCACTCTCCTTCTTGGTCAAATAGCCCTTACACAGTCTGGAGGTGTGTTTGGGGTCATTGTCCTGTTGAAAAATAAAAGATGGTCCAACTAAATGCAAGCCGGATGGAATAGCAGGCTGCTGCAAAATGTTGTGGTAGCCATGCTGGTTCAGTATGCCTTCAATTTTGAATAAATCCCCAACAGTGTCACCAGCAAAGCACCCCCACACCATCACACCTCCTCCTCCATGCTTCACGGTGGGAACCAGGCATGTAGAGTCCATCCGTTCACCTTTTCTGTGTCGCACAAAGACACGGTGGTTGGAACCAAAGATCTCAAATTTGGAGTCATCAGACCAAAGCACAGATTTCCACTGGTCTAATGTCCATTCCTTGTGTTCTTAAGCCCAAACAAGTCTCTTCTGCTTGTTGCCTGTCCTTAGCAGTGGTTTCCTATCAGCTATTTTACCATGAAGGCCTGCTGCACAAAGTCTCCTCTTAACAGTTGTTGTAGAGATGTGTCTGTAGCTAGAACTCTGTGTGGCATTGACCTAGTCTCTAATCTGAGCTGCTGTTAACCTGCGATTTCTGAGGCTGGTGACTCGGATAAACTTATCCTCAGAAGCAGAGGTGACTCTTGGTCTTCCTTTCCTGGGGCGGTCCTCATGTGAGCCAGTTTCTTTGTAGTGCTTGATGGTTTTTGCAACTGCACTTTGGGACACTTTCAAAGTTTTCCCAAGTTTTCGGACTGACTTACCTTCATTTCTTAAAGCAATGATGGCCACTCATTTTTCTTTACTTAGCTGCTTTTTTCTTGCCATAATACAAATTCTAACAGTCTATTCAGTAGGACTATCAGCTGTGTATCCACCTGACTTCTGCACAACACAACTGATGGTCCCATCCTCATGTATAAGGCAAGAAATCCCACTTATTAAACCTGACAGGGCACACCTGTGTAGTGAAAACCATTTCCGGTGACTACCTCTTTAAGCTCATCAAGAGAATGCCAAGAGTGTGTAAAGCAGTCATCAAAGCAAAAGGTGGCTACTGTTATGTTCTGCTACCAGAGCTAAGGAAAGAGAGGAGATCTGTCCCTACGATAGAACTCCGCTTAATCCCTACGATGTAACAGGGGACCTGATCCTGCGATCAGACCTGCTAAAGTCCTAAGCTAGTCTGTACGGAGACCTATAGATGTGGGGAAGGAATCCCTACAAGTACTAAGGACTGGGAGGAAAATGGGACACCTCCTAACAGAAATAGTAGCAGACAGACGAACAAACAAAATATATAGAACATAGAGGTCCGTAGACCAAGCAAACTAACAGAGTTAGATACAGAGCACAGGCTAGCTAGAAAGTAGTTAAACAATGAAGTCCAGCAAAGCCAGAAGGGCGGAGCAGGATTAAATAGGCCAACAAGGTCATGTGACCAGCAAAGGAAAAAACCTAAGAACAAGGTTCTAACAGTACCCCCCCTTCTAAGAGGATCCTCCGGATCCCCTAGGACCAGGCTTATCAGGAAATCTCCTGTGAAACGCTCTGATAAGTCTGGACGCGGAAACATCATCCGACCTCACCCAAGAGTTATCCTCGGGTCCGAAACCTTTCCAGGCCACAAGATACTGCAAACTACCTCTATACTGTCTAGAGTTAAGGATGCGAGAAATTTCATATTCCCCGTCCTCCACCACCGGAGGAACAGAGGCAGAGGCGTCACAATCCGATACAACAGCTTTTTTCAACAGAGAGACATGAAATACCGGATTAATTCTCCAGGAGGTAGGAACCTCCAACCTAACAGCAGATTGGTTGACAACCTGAAGCACCTTAAAGGGCCCTACAAACTTGGGACCCAATTTCTTAGAAGGAATCCTCAACCGCAGATTCCTAGAGGACAACCAAACCATGTCACCAACAGCGAACAAAACCTCCTGTCGTTTCCTATCAAAGTAGTCTTTAGATTTTCTGTTGGCCTCCTGAAGATTACCACGCACATCCGTCCAAACTCTCTCCAAATCACCGGAAAAATTCTCCTCCTCAGGCACGGCAGATCCCAACTTGGAGAACGACCCAAACGACGGATGTCTCCCAGAACAACAAAAAAAAGGCGAACAACCAGCAGAAGAAGATGTATGATTGTTCAGAGCAAATTCAGCAAGTGGCAGAAACTCAGACCACCCCTCTTGATTGTCTGCCACAAAACAACGCAAGAACTGCTCAACATCCTGGTTTTTCCTTTCTGTCTGGCCATTAGATTCAGGATGATATCCTGACGAGAACGACAAATCAACTCCCAACCTGTCACAAAAGGCACGCCAAAAACGAGCCACGAACTGAGGACCTCTATCAGAAACAATGTCAGTAGGAACGCCATGAAGTCTGACAATTTCCTTGACAAAGGCCTTAGCGAGAGTTTTAGCGCAGGGCAGTTTGACGAAGGGAACCAAGTGACACATTTTGCTAAAACGGTCCACGACCACCCAGATGACAGTAAAACCCTCAGAGGGGGGAAGGTCAATTATAAAGTCCATAGCCAAATTTGTCGAAGGAGCACTGGGAACCTCCAAAGGACAAAGCAACCCCGCAGCAGGAGTATGTGAGGACTTAGATCTAGCACATATAGTACATTGGCGCACCCACTTAATGACTTCCTTCTGCCATCCAGGCCACCAAAAACTGCGACCCACCAGTCTCTTGGTCTCAGAGATTCCGGGATGACCTGCCAACCGAGATTCGTGACACTCAACAAACAAATCTCTCCTAAAGGTCCCAGGCACAAACAACCTCCCATGAGGAGTGTTAGATGGGGCATTCTCCTGTGCTTTAAGAATCTCATCTTCCAAAACGGAGTCCAAAGCAGCTATCACAACACCTTCTTGTAAAATGTTCTCCTCTTTCTCAGCACCGACTATGGGAGAAAAACTGCGAGACAAGGCATCCGCCTTAACATTCTTAGTACCAGGGATGTAAGTAACGGAGAAATTAAACCGCGAGAAAAACAGTGCCCACCTAGCCTGACGGGCATTCAGGCGCTTGGCAGCATCAAGATATATCAGATTTTTATGATCCGTAAGAACCTGAACGGGAAATTCCGCACCTTCCAAGAAGTGGCGCCAGTGTTCAAATGCGAGTTTAATAGCCAATAATTCCCGATTACCAATATCGTAATTCAGTTCAGTCTCCGAAAATTTTTTTGAAAAAAAGGCACAGGGATGTAATCCATCCCCGTTATCCTGAGACAATACTGCGCCAACCCCCACAGAGGAAGCATCAACCTCAACCAAAAACGGCTTAGTCACATCAGGCTGCATAAGGATGGGAGCAGAGGTGAACCTCTCCTTGAGATACACAAAAGCTTCAATGGCCTCAGAAGACCACTGAACCGCATCAGCACCTTTCCTGGTGAGATCGGTCAGAGGTTTGACAATACTAGAAAATTTTTTTATGAATTTTCTGTAATAATTGGCGAAACCCAAAAACCTCTGTATCGATTTCAAACCAATAGGCCTAGGCCATTCCTGTACAGCTTGAACTTTAACCGGGTCCATCTCAAAACCTTCGCTGGAGATAATGTAGCCCAAAAAACTAATTCTCTGTACAGCGAACTCACATTTCTCCAGCTTAGCAAAAAGCGAATTGTCCATTAATAACTGTAATACCTCACGTACGCTCCGCCAATGAGACTCCAGATCCGGCGAATAAATCAAAATGTCATCCAAATACACAACCACATTTTTGCCGATCAAAGGTCTAAGGATGTCATTAATAAGATTCTGAAAAAATGCAGAAGCATTAGTAAGACCAAAAGGCATAACCAGATTCTCAAAATGACCCACAGGAGTGTTAAAAGCAGTCTTCCATTCGTCACCCTCCTTCATGCGCAACAGATTGTATGCCCCCTTAAGGTCGATTTTAGAGAACCACTTGGCCCCCATTAACTGGTTAAACAGATCAGGAATTAATGGCAGTGGGTAAGGATTGCGTACAGTAAGTTTGTTAATCTCACGAAAATCCAGACAAGGACGTAAACCGCCGTCCTTTTTTTTTTACAAAAAAAAAATCCAACCGCCACTGGAGACTTAGAGGGCCTAATGTGACCGGCGGCCAAACTTGTCTGTATGTATTCCTCCAAAGCCTTTCTCTCAGGAATAGTAAGGTTAAATAAACGACTTTTAGGAAGAGTCGCTCCAGGGACAAATTCAATAGAACAATCATAGTCTCTATGGGGAGGCAAAACCTGCGATTCCTTCTCAGAAAAAACTCTCCAAAAATCCTGAATAGGAACAGGCAATTCTCCCCTATCCAAAGCTGCAATACGCCCGTTACAACACTTGTCATAACATTTATGGCTCCAGGATTTAATTTCACTGGTAGACCAATCCAGTACAGGATTGTGAAATTTTAACCAGGGCAATCCCAATATTACTGGAGAAGGCAAGTTATTCAACACTACCAAATCCAATTTCTCATGGTGAACACCATTAATAGTGAGAGGAAATTCACAGACCTTGAGAGTAATATTCTTCAAAGGGGAACCATCCACAGAAACCACAGCAATGGGGGATGATAAAGGTTCGGGTTTTAAATTGAGTCTTTCCAAGAATCCCCCATCAATAACATTCAGAGTAGACCCACAATCAACAAACACCCGAAATTCCATTAATTTTTCCTGAGCAATCGTGGAAGCAGCTAAAAATACACCCTTGGAATTTAAACAGGCAATACGGGCATGACTGACCATTTTTTTTTCTTTCTTGATACGAAGCTCACAGTCTTTAATTAAATGACCAGATTTTCCGCAATAGAAACACAAGCCTTCAGAAAATCTGCGATCTTTTTCTTGAGAGCGAGGTGCCATCGCTCCAATCTCCATCGATTCACCACTGTTAGTACACACATTCTCATAACCAGAAACTGACATAGCAGAGGATTTGCTCTCATTAACCCTTGAACGCAGTCTCCTATCCACCCGTATAGCTAATTGCATAGCCTGTTGCAAATCTTCAGGTGTAGGATAAGCAATTAGCAGGTCTTTAACCCTTTCACTGAGCCCAGCAAGAAATAGACTTTTCAGAGCAGAATCGTTCCACCCTGTTTGAGTAGACCATCGACGGAAATGAGTACAATATTTTTCCACATTACCTGATCCCTGTCTCAAACGTCTTAACTCAGTCTCAGCTGATGAGACATGGTCAGGATCATCATATAATAGTCCCAAAGCAGAAAAAAAACTATCCACTGAACTGAAGCATGTATCACTAGGTTGCAAAGAAAAGGCCCACTCCTGGGGCTCTTTGCGCAAAAGTGACATTATAAACCCTATGCGCTGGGAATCATCCCCAGAGGACTTGGGTCTCAAACGAAAATACAATAAGCAAGCATTTTTAAATGAAAAAAATTCTCGGTGTTCACCAAAAAATAAATCCGGCAAACGTACCTTAGGCTCCAAGAAATGTGCTCCAGGACAGTTACTCACGTGTTGACGGAGCTCAGTCACCTCCAAATAGAGTCCCTGCAGGTGTTTAGCCAAATCCAGAACCGACACCATGATGGAACAGAAAAAATCTTTCCTTAGAGCATTTGCTGGGCTGGACTTACTGTTATGTTCTGCTACCAGAGCTAAGGAAAGAGAGGAGATCTGTCCCTACGATAGAACTCAGCTTAATCCCTACGATGTAACAGGGGACCTGATCCTGCGATCAGACCTGCTAAAGTCCTAAGCTAGTCTGTACGGAGACCTATAGATGTGGGGAAGGAATCCCTACAAGTACTAAGGACTGGGAGGAAAATGGGACACCTCCTAACAGAAATAGTAGCAGACAGACGAACAAACAAAATATATAGAACATAGAGGTCCGTAGACCAAGCAAACTAACAGAGTTAGATACAGAGCACAGGCTAGCTAGAAAGTAGTTAAACAATGAAGTCCAGCAAAGCCAGAAGGGCGGAGCAGGATTAAATAGGCCAACAAGGTCATGTGACCAGCAAAGGAAAAAACCTGAGAACAAGGTTCTAACAGCTACTTTGAAGAACCTAGAATATAAGACATATGTTCAGTTGTTTCACAGTTTTTTGTCAAGTATATAATTCCACATGTGTTAATTCATAGTTTTGATGCCTTCAGTGTGAATGTACAATTTTCATAGTCATGAAAATACAGAAAAATCTTTAAATGAGAAGGTGTGTCCAAACTTTTGGTCTGTACTGTATATATATATATACACAGTGTATATATCTATAATTTAACCGGGGATGCAAGTCTCTGTCCGATAGACTGCGCATGCGTGACGCGCAGTCTGGCTCCAGACAGAACACCGCATCCAGCCGTTACAGGTAAGAGGAGGTGTATGGCGTCGGAGATCGCGGTATGCGTAGGCACTGAACGCACACTGCGATCTCCGGCGCCATACTTACCTGACCAGGAAGAGCGTTGCCGCGGCGCCTCTCTTCAGCGGAGACCGGGGGCGGAGTGAGACGTCGGATCGGCGCGTGCGCATAGCGCTATCCGGCGCCATTTTACTGAAGACACATTTACAGTGTGTCTTCAGCAAAATGGCGCCGGACAGCGCGGTGCTCTGTCGCCGCACTCCTCCCCCGGCCTCCGGCAGAACAGGACGCTGCAGCTCTGGAGTACAGAGAAGAAAGGTGAGTATAACTGTTTATTTTTTGGGGGATGTGTGTATAGGGGGGGTGAGGGGTGCCACGCATACCGGGATTAGGGGAGCCATGCATACCAGAAAAGGGATGAGGGGAGCCATCCGTACCAGAATAGGGATGAGGGGTGCCACGCATACCAGAATAGGGATGAGGGGTGCCACGCATACCAGGATTGGGGATGAAAGGTGCCACGCATACCAGAATTGGAGATGAGGGGTGCCACGCATACCAGGATGAGGGGTGCCACGCATACCAGAATAGGGATGAGGGGTGCCACGCATACCAGGATGAGGGGTGCCACGCATAATGGCATTGGGGATGAGGGGAGCCACGCATACCGGGATTGGGGATGAAGGGTGCCACGCATACCAGGATTGGGGATGAAAGGTGCCACGCATACCAGAATAGGGATGAGGGGTGCCACGCATACCGGGATTGGGGATGAGGGGTGCCATGCATACCAGGATTGGGGATGAAAGGTGCCACGCATACCAGAATAGGGATGAGGGGTGCCACGCATACCAGAATAGGGATAAGGGGTGCCACGCATACCAGGATTGGGGATGAAAGGTGCCACGCATACCAGGATTGGTGATGAGGGGTGCCACGCATACCAGGATGAGGGGTGCCATGCATAATGGCATTGGGGATGAGGGGAGCCACGCATACCGGGATTGGGGATGAAGGGTGCCACGCATACCAGGATTGGGGATGAAAGGTGCCACGCATACCAGAATAGGGATGAGGGGTGCCACGCATACCGGGATTGGGGATGAGGGGTGCCATGCATACCAGGATTGGGGATGAAAGGTGCCACGCATACCAGAATTGGGATGATGGGTGCCACGCATACCAGAATAGGGATGAGGGATGCCATGCATACCAGAATAGGGATGAGGGATGCCATGCATACCGGGATTGGGGAGGAGGGGTGCCATGCATACCAGGATTGGGGATGAGGGGTGCGATGCATACCAGAATAGGGATGAGGGGTGCCACGCACACCAGGATTGGGGATGAGGGGTGCCACGCATACCAGGATTGGGGATGAGGGGTGCCACGCATACCAGGGTTGGGGATGAGGGGTGCGACGCATACCAGGTTTGGGGATGAGGGGTGCCACGCATACCAGGATTGGGGATGAGGGGTGCCACGCATACCAAAATAGGGATGAGGGGTGACACGCATACCGGGATTGGGAATGAGGGGTGACACGCATACCGGGATTGGGGATGAGGAGTGCCACGCATACCAGGATTGGGGATGAGGGGTGCCACGCATACCGGGATTGGGGATGAGGGGTGCCACGCATACCGGGATTGGGGATGAGGGGAGCCACGCATAGCAGAATAGGGATGAGGGGTGCCACGCATACCAGAATAGGGATGAGGGGTGCCACGCATACCAGGATTGGGGATGAGGGGTGCCATTCATACCAGTATTGGGGATGAGGGGTGCAATTCATACCAGGATTGGGGATGAGGGGTGCCACACATACCAAAATAGGGATGAGGGGTGACACGCATACCGGGATTGGGAATGAGGGGTGACACGCATACCAGGATTGGGGATGAGGGGTGCCACGCATACCAGGATTGGGGATGAGGGGTGCCACGCATACCGGGATTGGGGATGAGGGGTGCCACGCATACCGGGATTGGGGATGAGGGGAGCCAAGCATAGCAGAATAGGGATGAGGGGTGCCATGCATACCAGAATAGGGATGAGGGGTGCCACGCATACCAGGATTGGGGATGAGGGGTGCCATTCATACCAAGATTGGGGATGAGGGGTGCCACGCATACCGGGATTGAGGATGAGGGGTGCCACGCATAGCGGGATTGGGGATGAGGGGTGCCACGCATAATGGGATTGGGGATGAGAGGAGCCACGCATACAGGGATTGGGGATGAGGGGAGCCACGCATAGCAGAATAGGGATGAGGGGTGCCACGCATACCAGAATAGGGATGAGGGGTGCCACGCATACCAGGATTGGGGATGAGGGGTGCCACGCATACCAGGATTGGGGATGAGGGGTGCCACGCATACCAGGATTGGGGATGAGGGGTGACACGCATACCAGTATTGGGGATGAGGGGTGCCACGCATAATGGCATTGGGGATGAGGGGAGCCACGCATACCGGGATTGGGGATGAGGGGTGCCACACATACCAGGATTGGGGATGAAAGGTGCCACGCATACCAGAATAGGGATGAGGGGTGCCACGCATAGCAGAATAGGGATGAGGGGTGCCACGCATACCAGAATAGGGATGAGGGGTGCCACGCATACCAGGATTGGGGATGAGGGGTGCCATTCATACCAGGATTGGGGATGAGGGGTGCCACGCATACCGGGATTGAGGATGAGGGGTGCCACGCATAGCGGGATTGGGGATGAGGGGTGCCACGCATAATGGGATTGGGGATGAGGGGAGCCACGCATACAGGGATTGGGGATGAGGGGAGCCACGCATAGCAGAATAGGGATGAGGGGTGCCACGCATACCAGAATAGGGATGAGGGGTGCCACGCATACCAGGATTGGGGATGAGGGGTGCCACGCATACCAGGATTGGGGATGAGGGGTGACACGCATACCAGGATTGGGGATGAGGGGTGACACGCATACCAGTATTGGGGATGAGGGGTGCCACGCATAATGGCATTGGGGATGAGGGGAGCCACGCATACCGGGATTGGGGATGAGGGGTGCCACACATACCAGGATAGGGGATGAAAGGTGCCACGCATACCAGAATAGGGATGAGGGGTGCCACGCATACCAGAATAGGGATGAGGGGTGCCACGCATTCCAGAATAGGGATGAGGGGTGCCAAGCATACCGGGATTGGGGATGAGGGGTGCCACGCATACCAGAATAGGGATGAGGGGTGCCACGCATACCAGAATAGGGATAAGGGGTGCCACGCATACCGGGATTGGGGATGAGAGGTGCCACGGATGAGGAGTGCCACGCATACCAGGATTGGGGATGAGGGGTGCCACACATACCAGAATAGGGATGAGGGGTGCCACGCATACCGGGATTGGGGATGAGGGGTGCCACGCATACCGGGATGAGGGGTGCCACGCATACCGGGATTGGGGATGAGGGGTGCCACGCATACCGGGATTGGGGATGAGGGGTGCCACGCATACCAGTATTGGGGATGAGGGGTGCTACGCATATCGGGATTGGGGATGAGGGGTGCCACGCATACCGGGATTGGGGATGAGGGGTGCCACGCATACCGGGATTGGGGATGAGGGGTGCCACGCATACCGGGATTGGGGATGAGGGGTGCCACGCATACTGGGATTGGGGATGAGGGGTGCCACGCATACCAATAATTATGTTTTTTTTACTAGTTGTAGTTAAGATCCCATGCTATATTATTAGATATGTATTATTATTTTATAATTAATTCTTCTTTTTTTTTACAAAAACTTAATTGGACTGTTACGAGTATTACAGGAAATGTTACGGGTGTTACAAAGTCCAAATGATATTTGTTTCCTGAGGTTTCTAAAAGCAATACCTTCTATTTTAGACACATTTAAGCCACTGATAGTCCTTTAAAATATTTTTTAAATATTTAGGAGTGGGAAAAAATTAATTTTCAACACATTTTACGGAAAAAAAAAGGTTTATTACATTTGTATCTTAGATGTTCATAATAACTTAATATAACATAACATAATAACACTCCCATTAGCTAGGCCAGTGTAATAAAAAAAAGATGTAATATACCGTAATTGATCTAATCAAAAATATGTACATTTAACTTTTAATCAGTTAGCCAAAACAGAACAAGGGGAACAAAATGGCTAAAAAAGGACAAGTCATATTACAGCACAAGTCCCCCCAACTTGTTTCACTACATCTGCGGCATAATCAGGGGATGGGACACTGGCATTTCATATGTAATATGACTTGTCCTATTCTTCTACATAAGTGATGGCACCCCGGGGTGTCATCAATAGAAATAATATAGGTGAATACCTTGAAATTAATAACTCACAGTCAGATTAGGGACAATATTTTAATAATACCCCATATGCATTTTAAATATAATTAACAATAAAAGTTACATTTAATTGCTTGCTAGAGAGGGATTCTAATATGGGGTTCACCTCTTTTAATTTAATCAGTGAGGTTAAAGTTATAAATGTAATAATTTAATAAAAAATCGTGGTAATGTTCAGTTTGGATGGGATGTCCCTTATAGGGATTAGGAGAAAAACCCAAAGGCCAAGCAGGTGAAAAAAACATCAAAATTTCCTGTATATGAATTCCAATCTATGACTCTAGTGCCAATCAGGCGACTGGTTGTATTTCTTGTAGTTTTATTGTATGAATCAAATATTCCAGAATATTATTTCTAAGACAGAACATTGCTACAAATGGGACAAACATGGCATTTAGCAGTGCACCTGAGATGTTTAATATCGCTATATATATAACTGTGTTTCCTTCTGTGCAAAGAAAGTGTATTAGGATTTTTTTTGCAATGACTAGACATGAAGGTGGTGTTAATTTCACGGCCACATCCGGTCCATGTCAGTGGCTGAAACTATTTCCCGGGGTTTCCAGTATCTGCTGTGCCACTGGATCTGGACAGAAAGAGGAAGAGACTTAATTAGAGACACACATTTTTCCAGCATTGAATTACTTACCAGTAAAGACAGCGTACATATTCTATTATCCCAGATTAAAGGGGCCTACACCAGCAAGAAAAAGCATCCTGAAGGCCAGTGGTGTCACAGCTCTGTAATATCCATTTAGCCCCTAAATTCTTAATGAGGACTGCAAATTTTGAAACTATATATCATAAATTGTTCCAATTTTTGGGGTTTCGTAAATTTAGCGTTATTTCTTATTAAGGTATAACTCCTGTAAGGACTTTGCCAGGGGGGTGCAATCTTACCAGGCAGGCACTTCATTCTGGGGATGGTGTAAGGGGACGTTTAAACGTCGCAGTTTTGCAGTGTTTTTTTTTTTTTCACAGCCAAAATGTTCACTTTTGGCAGTAAAAACTATTTGCAGCTGTTTGCTGTGTTTTTTGATGCGGATTACATGTGTGGTTTGTCTAAAGTACATGTTAATAAAGTCAGTTAAATTCGCCAAAACCGCTGTAAAAATGCTGCAAAAGCAAAGCATTTGCTTTTTTTTTTTGTGTTTTTGCCGTTTCTTATTAGTTGTGTAATGCTGAAAAACGCTGGAAGAATTGATGTGCTGCAGCATTGAAAAAAAATGCTGCAGTGCTCAAATTCAGTCAGGAACGAAAAAAAAAACAAGCGTGTGCCTGAGACTCCTGAAATCTCATTGCTTTTGCTGGTACTGTTAAACACAGCTTCTTTTCCTTCCGAAAAAACGCACACAAAAAAAAATGCAGAAAAAAACTGCAACGTGTGAACAATGCCTAAGTCACACTATTAATGCTTGATATACATTGTGGAGAATTTTATTGAGTTGGACAAGGTGGAAAATATAAGAAAAGGTGTAATCAGCCACATATATAAAATAGCGGTCCGATAAGCACTTATTTGCCTGGGCAGCACGGTGGCTCAGTGCTCAGCATTGCGGCGCTGGGGTCCTGGGTTCAAACCCCACCAAGGACAACATCTGCAAGGAGTTTGTATGTTCTCCCTGTGTTTGCGTGTGTTTCCCCCGGGTTCTCCGGTTTCCTCCCACACTCCAAAGACATACTGATAGGGAATGCAAATTGTAAGCCCCAATGGGGACAGCCATGATGATGTAAAGCGCTGTGGAATTAATGGGGCTATATACCGTATTTTTCGGACTATAAGACGCACCGGACCATAAGACGCACCTAGGTTTTAGAGGAGGAAGATAAAAAAATAAAAATGTAAGCAAAAAATGTGGTCATGATGCACTTTTAAGGGGGAGGGGGTCTTCTGCTGACACTGGTATAGGGGTAATGTCCCCCAATTCTGACAATATCCCCCATCCTGGTATATATGCCGCCCCCCTTCCTTTTATATGTTGTTCCCATCCCCATCTTGGTATGACTGGCATCCCTCCATCCTGGTATGCATGGCACCCCTCATCCTTATCCTGGTATGCATGGCACCCCTCATACCTATCCTGATATGCATGGCACCCCTCATCCCTGTCCTAGTGTGCATGGTACCCCTCACTCATCCCTGTCCTGGTATGCATGGCACCCCTAATCCCTATCCTGGTATGCATGGAACCCATCATCCCTGTCCTGGTTAGCATGGCACCCCTCATCCCTGTCCTGGTATGCATGGCACCCCTCATCACTGTCCTGATATGCGTGGCACCCCTAATCCCTATCCTGGTATGCATGGCACCCCTAATCCCTGTCCTGGTATGCATGGCACCCCTAATCCCTGTCCTGGTATGCATGGCACCCCTCATCCCTGTCCTGGTATGCATGGCACCCCTCATCCCTGTCCTGGTATGCATGGCACCCCTCATCCCTGTCCTGGTATGCATGGCACCCCTCATCCCTGTCCTGATATGCATGGCACCCCTAATCCCTGTCCTGGTATGCATGGCACCCCTAATCCCTGTCCTTGTATGCATGGTCCCCCTAATCCCCATCAGGCTGCACATTAAAAAAAATAAACACTCCTACTCACCTTTCTTCTTTCCTCCGGCGCTGCGTCCGGTCTGCTCGCACTGATCTCTCCATGTGAGCCGCGCATGACGTCACTGCCATGCGCGGCTCACAAGGAGAGATCAGCTGGGTCTGTGTGCGCGGGGAGTAGTGACTTCACTCTCCTTCATAGCCGGCACACAGCGGAGCCGCGCAGCGGCTGCTGCTGCCGGCTATCTCCTGTGCCCGCTCATTAAAGGGCATGAATATTCACCCCCTCCCCACGCCCATGGGCGTGGAGAGAGGTTGAATATTCATGCCCTTTAACAGAGGGCACAGGAGACAGCCGGCAGGAGCCGCAGCGCGGCTACACTGTATATCGCTATTAAGGAGCATGAATGTTCAGTGCTCCCCACGCCCCATGGGCGTGGGGAGCAGTGAATATTCATTTTCTTTAGCAGCGGGGACAGTGTAGGCTGCAGTAGGCGGCTGCTGCCTCCTGTGCCCCGCTCCTCCACCGCTACCGCTCCCCCCACACCACACATAAATATGCACCCCCCCAACATTCGGACTATAAGACGCACCCCCCCATTTTCCTCCAAAATTTTGGAGGAAAAAAGTGCGTTTTATGGTCCGAAAAATACGGTAAGTGAGTTAAATAACTAAATTATTGCTTTCTCTGCTAATTCCCATATATACTGTACATGCATGGATGTTTATATGGGAAATTACTGCCTAGGGGATAAGTCACTTCCGCACACTGGCAGCACTTTTCTTACGAGGAAAAGAAAGGCTTCAATCATATTGAAATACAATACACCACATTCTTGTCTCCCAAAAGGCAAACATAAGGAGACAGTCAGGCAACCCCAATTAGCACATTGTCAGTGGATCCCACCACAGTAATCTGATACAAATACATTATGGCTGGATAAATGTATCATAGAGATATCCGCTGGTAACTGCTACAAACCATCCTGTAAGGCTACGTTCCCACCATGAGCTTTTGGTGCGTTTATGACTGTGCAGAATTTCTGCACCATTTCTGCACCTATTATTTAAATTAAATTACTTGGGTTTTTTTTATTACATTTTTGTGTGCGTTTTTTAACATGCATTTTTGCCATACTTTTGAACATGTGTTTTTAGTCTCGTTTTGGTATATCATGCTTTAAATAAAGCTGCTTTGTTTTTGATACTTCCTGTTTTTTTGCTTTGACAAAACTTTATTGATATACTTAGGTGCAGATTACGTGAGTTTTTGATGGATTTCCACCGCAGAAACTCACTAAAAATGCATGTGTATTTTTTACCTGTGGAATTTCCGCATCTAATGTCTAAAGTCTATGGGAAAGTTCCGCACAGAAATACTCTGACCTGACTTCTTCATTTAAGGGGTTATCTGCGACCATTTTATTTATCTCTGCCAGCACAGAGCAGTGATAGACCACTCCTGCCGATGATTCTGCTGCTTCCGCTGAGGTCCCATCGACGGATGAGCTTCTTCTCTTCTACTCTGCTCTGTTGATGGGTTATGACTGCCGATGTCATGGTGACTGACAGCTGACTCCCTGATATCTAACTGCAGGAACTGAGCTGTCAGTCAGCATGACGCCGGCAGTCACGCCCCGTCGACAGAGCAGCCCGGATGAGTTGACAAGAGCAGCAGAATCTCCGGCAGGAGCAGTCAGTGACCGCAACTACCTGCCTGTTAGTCCTTAGTCCCATATTGAAAAAAAAATAGTCCCAGAAAACCCCTTTAATTTACAGGATGGGTTGTAATGTAGATAATATCAGGTTCTGACTACTTATATGCAAAATACTGTATAACATATACTACGCATAGATATATATTATATGTGACATGTATCAGATGTAATGTTCTTAGTACAAAGATAAAAATCTTTTTAAGGGATTTTTTTAGGGAGTTTTACCATCAAAACATGGTCAGCAACAAAGGTTTAGAAGGAATCAAATACAAAAGGAGCTCATGGCGTTTGCACATCAAATAAAGGTAAAGATGAACAGGCAACAGTGGAGGACCACCTTATTCTGTTGTGTTATTATTGGCACAACGCTATGTGCATATGGAGGGATAATTGCAGCTGGTGTCTCGGTTCTTGTACCACGAGTTGCAACTCCCAGCCAAGGAGAAAACACTGGGGATGTAAGGTGGGTTTTGCCTGCAAGATTGTGCTGGACAGCAATAGATGATTCAAATGGATCCAAAGTGAAAGTCGATGTTCAGCAGAGGACGATGAAAACAAGTAATGTTCCCTACTATCATTAAAAGGTCTCAAAAGACAAACTGTTTCGGGGCACTAGGGCCTTTTTATTAATTCTAAGGCGACATCTCTTTCTTTGTATACTTCTGCAATGTTTCTGTACAGAGAAAATGAAGAGTGCACAGGATCCCAATTCCAAAGGTGAGACAGTCCACAAATAGAGGTTGATCCGGCATGTCAGATAAAATGCAAAACTTTTATTCTTTCATTAAAAACATGCATAAAAAACGTCATCAGAGGAAAAACTCCCAAGGAGAGTTAAGGTCTGGGTTGACACGTTTCGAAGTAACCGGTTAGGCTATGTGCCCACGATGCAGAAATGCTGCATATTTTTTATGCTTCTCCCTGGCTCAAAAATCCGCAGCATGTTCATTAATTTTGCGGACACGCAGCATAATCGCCGCCATTGACTTGTATTGAAACGCATAATATCCGTGTCAGTACATTTGTACACACGGATATTATGCGTTTCTATGTACGAATCGTACCCAAGTCTGGAGGAGAGGAGGACTCTCATCCAGACCTGTATACCATAGAAACTGTAAAAAAAAAAGAATTTTAAATAAAAAATAAAGTTTATACTCACCTTCTGATGTCCTCCCGGTGTTTTGTCTGCTCCGTCCGGTCCCTTGCAATGCTCGCACTGTTGTGAAGGATCTGCCATGACGTCACTGAGTCATGTGAACCATCACATGGCTCAATGACGTCACCGCAGGTCCTTCACAACAGCGCGAGCCGCCCAACACATCGGACGCAGCGGAGATAACACCGGGAGGACAACGGAAGGTGAGTATAAACTTTATTTTTTTATTTTTTACCATTCTTATTCTTTTTTTTTAACTAACTTGGTAACACTACTATAAATCCATGCCGGTTGCATGGATTTATATTGTGTGAACAAGTTGTCAAGCACTTTTCCAAGTGATGCTAAAATCGCTTGGAAAAGTGCTTGATAACCCACATGCAGAAATGCATGCAAAGACGCTTGACAAACGCTTCTACCTGGTGGGAAAAATGCATGTAAAAACCGCATGCGTTTTTCCTGCCAGGGAAAAGCGTAAAAAATATGCAGCATTTCTGCACCATGGGCACATAGCCTAAATGTTGCGGAAAAATCCGCAGCATGGGCATTGACATTGCGGCTTGTCATTGGAGACCATGGGGGGCGGATTACCAAGCGTTTCCCAAGCATTTATGCTGTGGAAATTCCGCAGCATAAATGCTTGGAAAACGCATAGTGGGCGCACAGCCTTATAAGTAAGAAGTGTTACTTCGAAAAGCATCAACCCAGACCTTAACTCTCATGGGATGTTTCCCTATGAAGACTTTGCCAAACTACTGATGATGTGTATACTCTTTTTATGCATATTTTTAATGAAGGAATAAAAGTTTTCCATTTTATTTGAACTGCCGGATCAACCTCTATTTGCTGAATGTTTCTGCTACTTGACATAGGTGCTCTAATGCCCCAAAGCGCGTTGTATTTGAAAACTTTCAATGAAGTTTTCATCATCCTCTGGTTTATTTTGACTTCCATTTTCAATCTATTTGCATCATCTTTTGCTGTTCAGCACAATAGTAAAGAGAGTAAAACCCACTAGATATAACAACCAACCAGCGTATGGACAGTGTCATATCATTAAACACTAGTCCACATTTTCAGACCCTCATATGTCAAGAATGGGCTGGTTTCTTTCCTGGCAGAGAGCTTACTACATATCGTATGTATAGTTACTATACATTAAATTGTGGTGCCATAGATCAATGCCAGCAGAATTCTGCTTTTACTTTTTTTGCTGTTTTTTTGTGCATTCCTTTTATTTTCAAACTGGCAAAAATTGATGAATTTTCAAAACAATCATTATTATTTTTTAATAAAGTGACACAAGAATCACTGAGATGTGGTTCTGTTATGTTCTGGAAAATATTAAATATGTGCAAATCTTCCCACCATCTGAGCAGACTGGGGTGTGGTAAACTCCTGCTGAGAAAGGGTAACACTATTCACAGGCAAACAATTTGACCCTGCTTTTCATTCTTTCTCCCACCCCTGCTTTGGGGCCCCTAAATTAAGTGCTGTCATACCTAGAATTGCCCTCTGTTTCATGGATAGTCACCACACTCTGGTAATGTATTTACCATATTACAAGATGCCACAGTCGTAAAAACAGAAGAGGTCTAAGTGGTGGTTTTAGTTTCGGGGTCAGTCATCAATTATATTTTAATGCCATAATCATTTTGAAAGCATACTTATGAATTTATAGACACTGTTTCCGTGGCTGCTCTCCTCCTACATGTCCTACTGCAAGTAATATATTTAGCCATGAGAGGATGTGGGTGCAGAAGCTACTGTAGTGCTCAGAATATCACCTGTTTCTATGCAACTTTTTTCTTTTCTGTTATGAATTGCATTAGTAAATACTTGCATTGACTAAAAAAAAACATTCTTAAACGAATTCTAGCTTTGCATTGTGTTGTTGTTCTGTTATTCCTACTGGAAATATGTGAATAAACTAACAAAGCGTGTATGTCACGATCCCACCGCTCACTGTGTCCTTGGGACGCAGTGAGTGACAGCTCAGCTGTCCTATGGATTGCAGGGGCGTGCCAGACTGTCAGCATTGTGAGTGTCAGCTCGGCTGTCCTATAGTATGCAGAGGCGTGCTGGGCTGTCAGTTTTGTGTATGGGATTACCTTGTAGCCCAATTAGTCCGGGCCTTCTGGAAATCCTCCAGGTGTCGCCTTTTTAGGGTGATTGCTTGGGCATTTAGCAGGCTGGCTATGTTAGGACTATTGCCAGTTGCAGCTTTCAGCTCAGTGATGTGTTTGCTCTGAACTCTGATATTTTGATCTTTGTTGGCGGACCTTGGATTTTCCTTTTGACTACCCATTTGTATTACCCCTTTTGCCTTGACGCACTCTGACCTTGGAATTCTGACCATGTACTGTGACCTGACTACACCTTTATCACTTCCCTCTGTTTATGATGTACCCTCCTGGCTCTTGACCTCGGACTCCTTGACTTCAGGGACTCACGGTTTGTCCGTGAGAAGTGACTAAGCATCACAGTGTGATTATTTGCCTTGTCCATGGAGTGAATCCTTGCTCTGATTGGACAGTGTCAGGGCTAATGCAGACGGCCGTTTTCAGTCTGAGTGCGATCTGACAAAACACTCGGACTTGCACTCAGACCAATATTAGTCTATGGGGACGGGCCCATGTCCGAGGAAAAAAATCACAACGTGCACAATTTGCATTTGATATTCGAATCGCAGTCGGCTATGCAGGTCAATGAGTCCGTGGGAAAAATCCGACCACACTTGCATGACATTCAACTGCAGTCCGATTGTCATGGACTGACAGAATGGAGAAGATGGAGAATTGTTTTTCCCCAACTTCTCCTCATCTGAGAAAATCAGATCACACTATGATCAGACTCTGATCAAATGCTTGGATGAGAGAAAATACGGTCGTGTGACCCTAGCCTCAGACTGTGTAAGATTGTGCTCTAATGCCAAGGTGAATGACAACAATCAGCTGTTAATTTATTCATATATTTTGAGGAGTAATAACAGGGGCACAGCACAACACATTTAAAAAAAACATGCAAAATACAAGTTGCCAACAGTTCCTCTTTAGCATATTACCTTTAAAGTTGGACATATTGCTTAATAATAAAGGACAACTTTAATGAAACTTTATTCAACCTATGAAAAAGTAGAGATGCTATTATGATGCATGGAAGGACATTGGGTCGGAACCTCTGTTGCATTCACAGAATGTAAGTCCCATGGAAGACGTCAAGAATATGGATCATTTATATATTAGAGAATTGGGAATAATTCTTGGCCTTAGTATGTAATTATAAGAGGTGGCAATGCATAAACATGCACAAAACCTATATGAAGTCACAGGCAGTGGAATCACACTATTCTGTATGGTGTTATATGACACAATGCTCTACTCTGGCATCCAACACACAAGATTTTTTTTCATTGGATTTCGAATGAGCAGGTGATGAGGCTCAATGGAATCCCAAAGACTTGTGTTAGTACAACTCTAATCTGTAATATGGTTTAGGATAGGTCATCAATATCAGATTAGAAAAGATTGATGACCTATCAGCTGAATGTATACAGTGCATGAAGCCAGATTAGCACAGCGCCGTAAACTATATAGTGGCCATTCTTGGGTACTGCAACTCAACTCAAATGAGCCCCAATTCCAGATGTGGAGGTCCCTGAGCAAAACATTTTTTGGGAAGCTCCTATTATGGGTAAAATAAGTGACAGGTAAATAATAGAAATCATACTACAGCTACAGTGTACCAAGATTATGTTAAAAGTATGGCAATCACAGCACTAGCACTTCACAAATTATCATAAACTATACGTATTAAAGTACATTACCCTGATAATAATCCTCATCAGGTGGAGACCCCTAGATGACAGAGGATTTACAGACACCCTCCAACATGGGACTAAAAAATGACTAAATTTCTCATGTTTAGTCACCCTACCTGGTGCCCTGCATTTGCCTCCTCCGCTCAGATGTCTACACCAAACCTTCCCTGTGTTGTGGAGTCGAAAAGATAAAAAGACTGAGGAGGCAGGGTTTAGACTTTCCAATGGCCTCCCTGTGCCACTTTGGTGGCCTTCTTGGAATCAGTAGGAATGAAACGCCGATCTGGGCAGAGGAGGCAGCAGAAGGCAAACAGAGGGTGTGAAGGAGGGCACCAGGTAGGGTGAGTGTACCTGAGAAATGTATAGCCACTTTTTAGTCCTAGCATAAAGGGTCACCGTAATTCATTTACCCCTTTTAGATCCCTTACCATCTAGTTATCTAGTTAGATATATGTGCATGGTGCACTTTCATGCAAATGAGGCAGAAGAGCTATGGTAGATCTGAAGTCTCTGTCACTCCACCTCTATTCCCCGCCCAGTGACATATCCTCCTGCTTGATTGATGGTTCCTTTGTCTGACATCCCTCAGCATAGAGCATACATGTAAAACTCCGGCCTGTGGGCCAAATCTGGCCTGCAGGGTGATTATATTTGGCCTGCGACACCAGAACCACCACCCCTATGTGGGGCCGTTATTCTGTATGGAGGACTATACGGGGCCCATTATACTGTATGGAGGACTATGTGGGGCCCATTATTCTGTATGGTGGACTATGTGGGACCCATTATACTGTATGGAGGACTATGTGGGGCCCATTTTTCTGTATGGAGGACTATGTGGGGCCCATTATTCTGTATAGATGACTATACAGGGCCATTATACTGTATGGAGAACTATGTGGGGCCATTATTCTGTATTAAAAGCTATGTGGGGCGCATTATACTGTATGGAGGACTATGCGGGGCCCATTATACTGTATGGAAGACTATGTGGGGCCCATTATTCTGTATGAAAAGCTATGTGGGGCCCATTATACTGTATGGGGGACTTTGTGGGACCCATTATACTGTATAGAGGACTTTTTGGGGCCCATTATACTGTATGGAGGACTATGCGTGGCCCATTATACTGTATGGAGGACTATGTGGGGTCTATTATTCTGTATGGAGGACTCTGTTGGGGCCCATTATACTGTATGGAGGACTATGTGGGGCCATTATTCTATATGAAAGACTATGTGGGGCCATTATTCTGTATGGAGGACTCTGTGGGGCCCATTATACTGTATGGAGGACTATGTGGGACCCATTATTCTGTATGGAGGACAATGTGGGGCCCATTATTCTATAAGGAGGACTATGTGGGGCCCATTATTCTATATGGAGGACTATATGGGCCCATTATACTGTATGGAGGACTATGTGGGGCCCATTATACTGTATGGAGGACTATGTGGGGCCCATTATTCTGTATGGACACTATGTGGGGCCATTATTCTGTATGGAGGACTTTGTGGGGCCCATTATATTGTATACTGGTTGGTCCAGGACTTTGTCCAAGTTTTTCATTTTGGCCCTTTGTGAGCTTGACATCCCTGGCTTAGATGCTATCAGCTAAGCAGGAGGAGGTGGCGCTGAGTGAGGAAGTGAATTGAAGTGACAGAGGCTTAAGATCTACAGCCTCATTTGCTTATCAATTCAATCCCTGATTTCTCAATAAGAGAGGAATGGACTGTCTGAGTAAAAGTATTGCTGAATTTGTCTATGAAAGCGTTACATGTACATATAAATAGTTTGGGGTATGAAATCCTGCTGACAGACTCCTTTTAAAGGTTTTGTACCAAGTTTTTAAGTTATCCCCTATCCATATGATAAGTGATAACTTATTGATCAGCATGTGTTCAATGGTCTCCACTGATCGTAAGGATGGAGTTCTGTAGAGCTTTGTCTGACTGGAGCAGAGGTTGAGCATGCGCATCTTTACTCCCTACAGGTAAAATCTGCATTCAAGGAAGACAAAAGTGTCCCATTACTGAGATAGGAGATGACAGCTGTCACTGATAGCATCCTATGTAGATAGGAGGGAGGAGCTCTGCCTCTAGCCCCTTCCCTCCTCCTGTCTACATAGAATCTTATCAGTAGCGGCTGCCATCTCCTATTTCAGTAATGGGAGAGTCTGTCTTTCCCGAATACAGATGTACACTGCTCAAAAAAATAAAGGGAACACTTAAACAACAGAATATAACTCCAAGTGAATGAAACTTCTGTGAAACCAAACTGTCCACTTAGGAAGCAAAACTGATTGACAATCAATTTCACATGCTGTTGTGCAAATGGAATAGACAATAGATGGAAATTATTGGCAATTATAAAGACACCCTCAATAAAGGAGTGGTTCTGCAGGTGGGGACCACAGACCACATCTCAGTACCAATGCTTTCTGGCTGATGTTTTGGTCACTTTTGAATGTTGGTTGTGCTTTCACACTCGTGGTAGCATGAGGCGGACTCTACAACCCACAGAAGTTGCTCAGGTAGTGCAGCTCATCCAGGATGGCACATCAATGCGAGCTGTGGCAAGAAGGTTTGCTGTGTCTGTCAGCGCAGTGTCCAGAGGCTGGAGGCGCTACCAGGAGACAGGCCAGTACACCAGGAGATGTGGAGTGGGCCATAGGAGGGCAACAACCCAGCAGCAGGACCGCTACCTCCGCCTTTGTGCAAGGAGGAACAGGAGGAGCACTGCCAGAGCCCTGCAAAATGACCTCCACAGGCCACAAATGTGCATGTGTCTGCACAAACGGTTAGAAACCAACTCCATGAGGGTGGTATGAGGGCCCGACGTCCACAGATGGGGGTTGTGCTCACAGCCCAACACCGTGCAGGACGCTTGGCATTTGCCACAGAACACCAGGATTGGCAAAGTCACCACTGGCGCCCTGTGCTCTTCACAGATGAAAGCAGGTTCACACCCAGCACATGTGACAGACGTGACAGAGTCTGGAGACGCCGTGGAGAGCGATCTGCTGCCTGCAACATCCTTCAGCATGACCGGTTTGGCAGTGGGTCAGTAATGGTGTGGAGTGACATTTCTTTGGAGGGCCGCACAGCCCTCCATGTGCTCGCCAGAGGTAGCCTGACTGCCATTAGGTACCGAGATGAGATCCTCAGACCCCTTGGGAGACCATATGCTGGTGCGGTTGGCCCTGGGTTCCTCCTAATGCAGGACAATGCCACACCTCATGTGGCTGGAGTGTGTCAGCAGTTCCTGCAAGATGAAGGCATTAAAGCTATGGACTGGCCCGCCCGTTCCCCAGACCTGAATCCGATTGAGCACATCTGGGACATCGTGTCTCGCTCCATCCACCAACGTCACGTTGCACCACAGACTGTCCAGGAGTTGGCGGATGCTTTAGTCCAGGTCTGGGAGGAGATCCCACAGGAGACCATCCACAACCTCATCAGGAGCATGCCCAGGCATTGTAGGGAGGTCATACAGGCACGTGGAGGCCATACACAATACTGAGCCTCATTTTGACTTGTTTTAAGGACATTACATCAAAGTTGGATCAGCCTGTAGTGTGTTTTTCCACTTTAATTTTGGGGGTGACTTCAAATCCAAGCCTGCATTGGTTAATAAATTTGATTTCCATTCATGATTTTTGTGTGATTTTGTTGTCAGCACATTCAACTTTGTACAGAACAAAGTATTCAATGAGAATATTTAATTCATTCAGCTCTAGGATGTGTTATTTGAGTGTTCCCTTTATTTTTTTGAGCAGTGTATTACAGAGTTGCTTATTTTTGCGTGTACTATTGATTTATGAAATAAAAATTAAAACGACGTTACTCTAAGTATGTTGTAACAAAACTACTGTCTTTACTTTTTAACTTTTTTTTTTATATTATACTGATCAATGTTTCTGATTATATTTATCAGAAACAGCGCCGCTCTTGCACATTGGTTGTGCATGGTATTGCAGCTCAGGTCCATTGAAGTGAATGGACCTAAGCTACTGTAGGATATGTGTAAGAGTAATGCTGTTTCTAAATAAATAAAAAAAAAGATCCTTTGTCTAACTCCCCTTTAAAGGCTCTTACAGAGGGTCTCTCGGTTGTGGCTCCTGCAGGATTCTGAGTGGGGAGCCCCCTGTGTGACATTCTTATGCAATATAACAGGGGACATGGACTGGGGCAATCTGAATGTTGCTGAGATCTCACAAAAGTTTACAAATTCTAGAACCTTCAAAATGAAAATGAATAATTGATATAAATAAATATATTAAGCTGCGTTACTCAAGCGTGATGACAGCTGTCGAATGGAACAAAGAGGCGCTGACAGGACGGCTTGTGAGTGGGATTAGTGGTTACGTGTGAAATATTTCCCTGATTGCACTGACCCAATGTGGCTTTGCTATTTTCAGGTTGCATTTTTATGCCTTTATGTATGATCTCCCCTACTTCACCTTCTGCTTTGCAGAGCCGGGACTCCTAAGGGGTTAAGAGAAGCTTCCGCTTTGCATTGTGGGTTTTCATTGGTTGCTCTTCTCCGGTGAGGATTTAAATGGAGCAATTGGGTTTCCTTCCCCATTAATAATCAGACGCTGCAGGAGGATGATGTCACGGTGTCATCTGCTGGCGGCACAAGGGGCATCTGCAGCTGCTGCTATTTACTTTCTATGTGACAAACACACAAAACCCACTTCCGATACATTGTGACTCTTCACTTCCATAAATAACAAAATTATTTCCCCATAATTTCTTCTGTGCAGGCGAAATTAACCCATTGTGTGCTGGGCAAGAATTCTACCTACATACAGTATATTTCCTTTTTTTATCATTGTTTCTATTTTATTTACAAATATATTAGGTAATGTCCATATATCCCACATAGATCTTAAGAGATCACGCCTGATGATGAATCTGTACCTTTCCTACTACATGGTCACATCTTGCTCTGTACACAAGAGTAATATTCTACATGGACGTGACCCTAAAATAACAGTAATTATCGGGCGGTGCAGATACAGTACAGACCAAAAGTTTGGACACACCTTCCCATTTATAGATTTTTCTGTATTTTCATGACTATGAAAATTGTACATTCACACTGAAGGCATCAAAACTATGAATTAACACATGTGGAATTATATACTTAACAAAAAAGTGTGAAACAACTGAAAATATGTCTTATATTCTAGGTTCTTCAAAGTAGCCACCTTTTGCTTTGATGACTGCTTTGCACACTCTTGGCATTCTCTTGATGAGCTTCAAGAGGTAGTCACCGGAAATGGTGACTACCTCTTGAATATAAGCCTAGAATATAAGACATATTTTCAGTTGTTTCACACTTTTTTGTTAAGTATATAATTCCACATGTGTTAATTCATAGTTTTAATGCCTTCAGTGTGAATGTACAATTTTCATAGTCATGAAAATACAGAAAAATCTTTAAATGAGAATGTGTGTCCAAACTTTTGGTCTGTACTGTATACATTGTCATATCCCCCCATTTCTTATGTTTCCTTGGCGTGGCTGTAATTATCAGCACTCGCACACACAGGCTGCGGTTAGGATGCAGCTCACATACAGAGCAATGCTGCAGGCTGCCGTAATGCAGATTCCCAGGGTTGATTATGGTTGGCCAACATAGTCCCTCTGCAGGGACCATGACAATAGAATGACAGGGTTATCTCTTAAAGGCACAGTACACTTCAGAATAACCAGTGAAGCACTTCCTTGTTCTGTGTTGTAAGAATGGTGTACTGTATGCCGTAGCAGACAGACAGGACGTTGCATGAAGCAATTACTGACATTTTCCAGTTTGTATAAAGCTATCTTACTAGATTCTTACATTTGACTTTTTCAATGAACAAAAAAATATTTTGTTTTCAAAACTCTATTTTCTACATTTTCCAGAAATAAAATATTCCCTGTAAATATGTGATTTTGAGTTGTGGCAGATTTTGTTCAGCCATTTTTCTTCATTACATCTATCTATTGGAAAGCTGGGAGTAAAAATCCCAGCTCTTTTCATCCAGCTTTTCCAACTCTCTGAGCGCTCCGATTGTGCACATTTATTCTCATCTCTTTTTTGTAATTGCTGTAAACTTGTGAGTCCTTTTATCACCAGGCATAGGGCTCGATTCATCAAAGCTTTCATGTCACAATTCTGGCGTAAAAGCTTTGAAAAGTCGCAAAATTAGGCCATTTCTGAGTTGCAACTAAATTTTGCGACTTTTCAAAGCTTTTACGTCAGTTTCTACCAGCTCTGCCGAAATGGGCGGACAAGCTTTGGCATTCCCCACACCAGAAATCTCACTTCAGTGCCTGACTAGAATGGGATTTCTGGCATAGTGCATGGAGGTGCAGGACACTTGTCTCTGAGATATGCACCTCTTTCTGAATTATTATTATTTATTATTATTATAGCGCCATTTATTCCATGGCGCTTTACATGTGAAAGGGGTATACATAATAAAGACAAGTACAATAATCTTGAACAATACAAGTCAGCGAGTACAGGTTAGCAAGTACAGGAGGAGACAGGATGCTGCCCGCAAGGGCTCACAATCTACAAGGGATGGGCGAGGATACAGTAGGTGAGGGTAGAGCTGATCGTGCAGCGGTGTGGTGGAGCGAGGGTTACTGCAGATTGTAGGTTTGTCGGAAGAGGTGGATCTTCAGGTTCCTTTTGAAGGTTTCCATGGTAGGCGAGAGCCTGATATGTAGGGGTACAGAGCTCCAGAGTAGGGGGGATGCATGGAAGAATCAGGAGTATCTGACTACAGCACATCTGCTCATCAAGACCGGCGTGAACACTTCCAGTGCCTGACTAGAATGAGCTTTCTGGCGTACTGCATGGAGGTGCAGGACACTTGTCAGACGCTCCAGATTAATGAAGAGATGTGCATCTGTTTATAAATCAGGAGTATCTAACTACAGCACATCTGTTCCTCAAGACTGGCGTGAACAACTCCAGTATTGATGAATCAGGCCCAGAGTGCTGTATCATAATTCTTTACAAGTTGTATGTTGTTCAGTATCCATAGACCCCTACCGGGTTCTACCATACCTCCATACGCCAATTTATGTAGCATCTAACAACTAGAGCTTAGCGTACTCCATCCCATACTGGATTAACAAGGTGATCTAGTCTAGAAGACTATCCTTCAGTGTAGAATAACTCGTAATACGCCGCCATGTGGCAGCTAATGGGGTGCCTACTGGTATGTTTTGGGCACCACCATAAGAAAATAGTCCATGTGTATTTTTAATTACATCCCATTTATGGTATTATCATAGTGACCTAGGTCCCTTCCCTTCTAGTTAAATTTAAAGAAGCCCTCCTGATAAACCTTTTTACACCCTAAACATTAGTGTCAGTGTGTTAATATTCTCACTCATTGCTAACTTCTCCTGTAACCAGCGCCATTCTGATTCACGTGACGGCAATTCAGATTCTCCAGGTCGTACTGTGCTTTACATGACCCAGAAGTGGCTTACATTGTTAACGTGACTTTAGAATTACACACTGAGCATAGAGTGATCCGGAGAGTCGGAATCACCATCACGTGACTCTATAGAGGAGCATAACGGCGCTGGATACCGGAGAGCAAGCAATCAATGAGTACATTAATACACTGACGCTACAATAACATTTACACAGGTTTAGGGAATAAAAAAATAACTGGAGTGCTTCTTTTTTAGACTTACTTTTTTATCTGTATTATAATGACATAATCCTATATCAATAATAAATTGTAATAAATAAAGACAAGGAAAAATGACCCTATCGGCACATTGTACTGTTCAGCTTCAATTGGTCCTAGACCATTGGGACCCATTATTATTATGAAAACCTAGGCACAGTGGATTGGATTTGTAGTCTGGTGGGAAAGTGCAACCCTAGCTATTAAAATATCAACAACAAAGTTTTCCCGCATTTTTTTTTACCTATTCTCATATATCGACTTCTAATCCTGAGTATCGGCAGTTGGTATTATAGTCCTTGAAAACCTTTAAACCCTTTAGTGGTCTGTGACATATTTATCCATCATGAGCAAAAATTACTGTTTATTCTTGAAGAATATACTGTAAAAGTCCTTCTTCCACTGTACCTATTAAATTAGCTACAAGAAGATGGCTGGTACACAAAGCTAAAAAGATTTGTCTGTGTAACCCCTTAGATGTTGTTGTCAGTGGTGACATGGCATCTAAGTTGGTTAAGCAAATAGATGATGCAACAGATTCATTAAAAGACGCCTGTCCCTTAATGAATTTGATGCATCTTATCAGTGGTGTGTGCCTCACCAGAGAGGTACTTTTCATTACTTTAATGGGTGTGGCATAGCCACTCAATATACCGCCCTGGATCCTCCCAGTCCTGCCCAATTTGGTGGAGCTGCTTCAGACTGGTACCAATAATAGCAAAAATCTTGAAACTTTTCAAAGCATTTTACATGAAATGCTTTTATGAATTCGGCCATAGTGTTTTTACCTGGTTAACGCTATTTTTTACGCCTTTTATACCAACATCAATACAACATTCATAGCAACATGCGCAGTTGGAATGAAGGGCTTATTACAGAGTGTCAAGATGGAAAGCTCGAACATGGGACCGCTACTCAACACAAAGAAGACAAAGATATTGACTTCTGCCAGGTACTACCGGGACACATTTGAGATGGCGGCAATGAACTGGAAGTTGTAAAGGGCTTCAACCTACTAGGATCGATGATCACTCAAGATGCAGTACGACACCTGAAGTCAATAGGAGAATAGCTATGGGCAAATCAACAATGAAGTCACTGGACAAGGTCTTCAAATCGAGGAACATTTTACTTGCGATGAAGACATGGCTCCTACATAGTTTGGTCTTTTTTGTGTTAACATGCGGATGCGAAACCTGGATGATAAAGAAAGAATTGACGCCTTAGAAATATGGTGCTGAAGAAGGATACTATCAATACCATGAATGGCAAGAAGAACAAACAAATCAATTTTGGACCAAATTAAGCCAGACACGTCACTCGAAGCAAGGATCACCAAGCTACGACTTGCCTACTTTACACACATCATATGAAAAGAGCAATTACTGGAGAAGAACAACATGGTCGGAAGAATAAAAGGAACAAGGCGAAGAGGAAGACCAACAACTGATGGGTTGATACTATCAAGAAAACGGTGGTGGAGACACTAGTGGACCTATCTAAACTTGCACAAGATCGATTTTCCTACAGAGCGTTCATCCATCAAGTCACCATGGCTCGAGATCGAGCTGAAGACCGTTAAAAAAATAAAATACCAATGTGGCACCTGAGGAGTCCGGTTGCCACAATGGCATTGCCTCCCTCACAAGGGGGTGATGCCTTGCCTGGAAGCAAGGAGGGGTCCCCTAATCAGGTTTTGCTAGCATGCAACACTTTCCTGGCTCCAGACCAGCAAGGGGAGCTCCTCCCCTTAGCAACTGGGATCTGGAGGCGGGCTTAGTTAGTGTGAGGAGAGCAGAGAGGAGTTGAAGTCAGGACGTCGACGAGGAAAGACCCAGGGAGTGGAGCTGCACTGCAGTTCACCCCAGAGGGAAGCACAGAAGAACCAGACACAGGAGTCCGAGGTTGTGGGGCACCGAAAGCCCAGCAGCAGAAACCGGAGGGCAGGAGACTGCAGGTCTCCTTGCCCCATCAGATGCTCGGAGACTCAGCAGCTCGATAGGGCCCAGCACCGCCACGGGGGAGCGACACTCCAGGAAGGCCGTACGGGTGAGCACAAAGACGTTTTACTCAGGGACGTGGGCCACAGCACAGCTATACGCAGCCGGAAGGCCTACAACTTCACCTGGCTAGATGGATCCCCCAACTTGCTTCCAGGCCGCCCGGACCTCTACTACCAGTTAGTACCTGTGCCCCGGTCTGCCTAACCACCGCAAGTAAAGATAAAGGAAACCGCCATTAAGTTGTGGACTGATTATTGACTGCGTCATCCTCTGCACCACACCGCATAGCAACATCTATAAAATCACTACTTCCTGCCCTGGAGCTGAGCTCTGCTTGTGGAGAGCCGAACCAACTCTGCTGCACTAACAACGGCTCCTGAGGTTCTGCACAGCAGCGGCGGCTCCATATAGCCGCATACGACAGGTGGTGTCACGAACTGTATATAAACACTATAAATCCCCTGTAAATATCTCCTTTTATTGACCGCCCTGGGTCACAGACCGGGTCACCGCCACTGTGACATCTTCCCTAGTAACGACCCGCCCGGCACCGAGTACCCCACGACCCAGGGGGCGCATCACCAACACCTTGCACTTTCACTTGCTCTTATTAGTGTGGGGAAAATTTAATCAGCTATTGCCTGAAGATATAGATCTGCAGCTTAGTACACAAGCGATATTCACTTCAGTATGCAAGTTTTCCACTTGAAATGTATTTGTCACAGTTTCAATCACATTTGCTTGTAGAGCCTTTACCAATGACGTGAGAACATTAGTAAGATTTACCATGCATCTTGGACTGCTTTACTGTCCTTTTTATGTCTACTGTAATGTAACACTTCCACTAGAAACAGTCAAGCAAAAGGTGTATAGATTTTTAGTCAATGGGCCTTTAAGATCAAGGAAAGAGTTAAAAGCTCTGTTGTATTTTCTTTATGGTAAATTGATCCCCCTTATTCTTTTGGGTAAAAGCAGAGTGAAAGAAAATCCTGCCTCTCCATGAGACACCTGGGCTCTTGCATAATCATCTGTCATGTTGTGTTGAGCCTTTAAGTGGCCCTCAAGGACTAGAGTTTATATTACAAGATGGGATAATGCAGACCGGTTCTGCACTTTCCTTTTATTTACTACAGTATTTATTTTTCTTAGCAGAGTTGGGTTTGTCAGTGCGTGAGTTAATTTTGTCATTTGAATAATGTGCTGTGACATTTCTATGTGTTATCTGTGGTTTTCCATAGGAAACCTCCAAACTCAGCGATCATGGTGCACAAATGAATGGTTAAGTGACATCTGTAAAGTAGCCGGTTGCTCTGTTCACTGGTTATTATATATATCTTTCGTGGTAATCTTTCATTGCACGCTCCTCAGCGTTCAGTAGTGAACACTGCTCACAGAGCAAGAAGAAATTAATGGGCCAGTGGCCTTCAAAATACACCTGCCGGCCCAAGCACTATGGTCCCCGTAAATTTGCCCGTGGGCCATATAAAATGTCATCAAGGGCCGTAAATAGCCCCCGGGCCTGAGGTCCCCCACCCCTGCCTTAGATACTGTGGTGAACAGAGACCATGGCACTTAAGTGGTTAGACAAAGATTCCTGTCACCACCGTTGGGCAACCATGAGCCCGATGGGTTGTCTCACTCCAGCCTGCGGCCCATGAGGAAGCCCTCAGTTTGGTTCTGTGCTATGGGGCTCCTGGATTAAAATATACTGCCTTGAACAGGACAGCTATTTTTTAGAGACAGCATGGTCTTCATGAGAAAATGTAGTATTTCTAGCTTTTCACTCCCAGGCTGCAAACTCCAAACTATGTAATTCTACTGGCTTATAGCCTTATGGCTGGCTGGTAATAGAGGGGACGTCCACAAGTGTTGGAAACCAAGCGGCATTTCCATCAGGCGTCTCATGATGGAAAATCAGCTGCTTATTACAGAACCAGTTTTGTGGATGAGATTTTATGAAATCTTATCTATGTGCAGCGAGGAAAACCCACAATGTAAATTGATGGCCACATTATGCTTTATGCAGAAGCTTGTTGGTGTGGCTGGCACTTCTCTGATTTGTTGCATTAGCCATTTTTGGAAAAGTGACTGCAAGAAGAGGAAATAATTAAGTTGTCAATATAATAATAGCCTTTCATAAGATAAAAATATCAATTACCAAACAATGGCTTCTACTTTTACTTTTGAGTTACTAATAGATGAATTTCATTTTTTAAATGGAATCTTATGAAAATGTATTATGTTTTCATGCCCGCTAGGCGTGCCAGTTTAAAGTGGTTTTCCAGATTCAGTTACAAGTTGCCTTTGCTAATCACTGCTAACAATGTGAAAAGAACCATTGAATTTAATGGGAAAAGCAGGTGCCAGAAGGTCAAACAGGGATCCTGGTTCTCCCAATAGCTGAGGATCTCTAATGCATTTATGGATATATTTGGTGATATGCCATGTGTGATTAGGGACTATCCCTTAAACTCTTTGAATCTCGCACACAAGACTCATATGATGTATAATTGTGTTGTATAAAGAAAGGGACATCGGTAACCTGCTGACCAGTGCCGATCAGTTCTACAGAACCATTTTATTCCGTCAGACATATGCAATGTTAATATCCATCATTTCTGTTATTTTGACTGTGATGTTAATTATTTCACCATCTGCTCTAAAAGGCGCTTCCAGCTCGGCCCTTTGTGTGGCAATTTAATGCATTTGGCGCCACCTAGTGTAAGAACTTCAAGCTGTCTCTGTGGCTTGGTGTATAGTCAACCAAAACACTTGGCTTTACAATTGCGTGACATGCAGAATCCCAATGTTCTGCATAAAAAAGCTGCATCAAATCTGCTTTTAAAAAAAAAAAAACCTTAGTGGAAAACATAACAAAAAATATAACAAAAACGGAATAATCAGTCCAGTTTGCTATTGTGTATTTAGATGCGCGGATCTGCAGAAAAAAATGCAGTCGGAAAATTGTAACTTTTCTGTACGTGGGAACATGGCCTTGTTGATCTGACTCAAGGTTGGATTCCATCATTTGGGGACCACTTTTCTGAAAGTGGAAAACTCCTTTATTTAATAGGAATTAATGTACATTTAGCATTTGCAAGATTTCGCTCGTTTTCAGTCAATGTCTCTAAATTCTAACAAGTTGTTGTTTTATTTTTTTCAGGTGCAGTGACTGTGGCGTATCCTTATCCCACCGCTATTATGAAAAAGATGGGAGACTGTTTTGTAAAAAGCATTATTGGGCACGATTTGGTGGCATGTGCCAAGGCTGCTCTGAGCATATTACCAAAGGACTAGTTATGGTAAGAAATCAAAATGCTGTTTTGTCACTTGTCTGATCTAAACTGTTGTCTTCAAAAAGTCAAGGGGTTAACACTACTCCCAGGTTCTTCCTGTACACAGCTGGGCAAAGCTTTTCTAGGGCAATGGTGGATACACAGCAATGGTGTTCAGGGCTCCAGAGAAAATGCAATACTCAAGTCCAGCAGTAGAAAATAATCCACGGCACTCACCCTTCTGCTTTTAAAGGGAATCTGTCAGCAGGTTTTTGCTATGTAATCTGAAGACAGCAGGAGATAGAGGCTGAAACACAGAATTCAGGGATGTGTCACTTGTCAAAGTGTGTGCTGCTGTTTACTGACTGTGAAGGATTTATCACCAAGAGATTAACAATGCTGGACTACATTAGTTCGACAACGCCCCCTTCCCGTGATAGGCACCTCACTGTCTATGGACTTTGTACATACAGAGCCTGGTGTGGGTGGGGTTAGCTGTGGTGTGGGCGGGGTTAGCTTCCTCAGCTCTGCTTCTTTCTAAATCTAAAAACTCTGATTGTGTGAGAACGGCGGCACCCAGTAAACTAAGTGATACATCATTGGATTCAGCTTCTCATTTCCTACATCATCCTGCTCTCAGATGAGGTAGCAAAAACCTGCTGACAGATTCCATTTAATACATAAATCCTCTTTATTTCGTGCAGAAACACCAGTGGAATAAATAACACCACAGACAGCCTATGATTATATGAAATGGTGAGAAACAATTGTAGGCTGTCTGTGCTGTGTGTTATCCCACCGTAGTATGTGAACAAAATATAGAGGACTTTTATGGATCCAAAGCAGAAGAGTGAGTGCCGGGGATTATCCCCTACCACTGTAATAAACCGTCGTCTGTTTCCAGGAGAAATTTGAGACTAATGTTTCTTATTAAAGATTTGACCCTGATGTTTTTTGCTTTGATAGGTAGCAGGAGAGAACAAGTATCACCCAGAATGCTTTGTATGTTCTCGCTGTTCCTCTTTTATTGGTGATGGTGAGACATATGCCTTGGTGGAGCGTTCCAAGTTATACTGGTAAGAAAACATTCACATCCAAAATATTGATCCCAGTTTGATAGTCATTCATATACCCGACTAACTATCCCTATTATTTCATCCCAGGTGACTCATTACATAGACTGCACAGATACTGATAATCTAGATGGTTATTATTTCTTAAAGGAAAGCAGTCAGTACATTTTTATATAAGGTGGTAGTGGTATTGCTGTGTAGGCAATAATACCCCCCCAAAAATAATACCTTTTTCTGTTGAAGTCTGATGTGCTAGTTATGAGAAATCTAAGACGGAAGTCATATGCAAATAAACCTGGAAGAGCATTGGGGGTGTGTCAGTGCACTGACACTGCTTCTTCCAAGTGTATAGACTAGACATACCCCCATGCACTTTCAGCCTAATTTGTATATGGCTTCCACATTAGATTTCTCTTGACTAGTGGAGTCGGTGTCCATTTTGTAGGAGTCAGAGTCAGTATGAAATGGACCGACTCCGACTCTTAAAATATATAATAAATTGTGTACAGTAGCACAATGCAGGATGTGCTGTAAATGTTTTCATAAGAATTTGGGAAAGTTATGAAATGTCTAAGGATCACGGCTTTTAGTTGAGATGAATCTGTGCTGCACTTTATGTACACGCTCAGTAGTGAGGCCGGGCTGTGGAGTCAGGGAAATTGAGGAGTCGGAGTTGGAGGATTAGCTTATTGACTCCACAGCCCTGTTAATATATAAATATACACTTGAATCAGGCAGATATACAAATATACAACAGTGCAATTAATAACCTAATTAGGATATAAAGTGATTTTTTGCAAATATAGTACACTTAATGTTATAATCCCCCTGATGAAGAGAGGACGAAAAGTGCTCTGGGGCAGCAGCAGCATTACATGTAGGTGCTCTATAAGATTATAACATTAAGTGTACTTTATTTGACTCTATATGGGATTTCACCTAGTGTCCACTACTTACATACAGTATATAAAGAGCGTGTTAACAGGTTCCCTTTAAAGTATGTAATACTGCTGACTTTGGTTCACAGTTTATATAATTTACAGAAGACTCTTCAAAATATTGTACTCATTCATCAAAATAACAAATAGATCACAAATAACTGATTGCATATATTGAATGCATTTATTACACATTCATGTGACAGGTGATTGGGAAAACTTATAGAAACTAATACATATAGTCCTGCTCATCCCTATTGGCATCCATGAAGTTTAAGTACATAATGTAGAATATCTCCTGAAAAAAATGAATCACATGAAACAGTTTTTGTATAGAGCACGCGTGTTAAATATAAATGAGCACATGATAAACAATAATTTAACACAAAAAACAATGGAAGGGAAAAATAGAAAAACCTAAAGCTTGCTGTGCCACTGGTATTGCACACTTTTTACTTTAATTTAGTATAAAAACACATTTTGACTCGCCTGTGGTAAATCACAAAAGGGATTCTCCTGTGATTAATCATTGTTTTAAAAAGCCACATGGTAGGCCCTGTTCCGTTGTCACAATGGTGAAGACAAAAGGAGCTGTCTGAGGACATCAGAACTGTTATTATTAGCAAATATAAGACTTCCAAAGGGTATAAGGCCATCTCCAAAGAGCTTGGTATCCCAGTTTCAACAGTGCGCAATGTTATTAAGAAGTTTGCCAAGCATGGAACCGTCAAGAACCTTCCTGGACGTGGGGGAAAGAGGAAAATTGACAAGAGATGTCTTCGAAGGTTGGTGCGAATGGTGGAAAAACCACCACATCCAAAGACTTGAAGGGCAACCTGGAACAGTCTGGGGTCATGGTTTCAACAAGTATCATACGCCGCATACTAAACCAAGCAGAGCTTTATGGGCAAAGGCCAAGGAAGAAACCACTGCTGAAGAAAAGACATAAAAAGGAACGACTGATCTTTGCCTAAGAGTACCTTGACAAACCACAATCCTTCTGGAAAAATGTTCTGTGGACACATGAAACAAAAATAGAGCTTTTTGGCAATGCAAAGCAACAGTTTGTTTACAGACGGCGCAATGAAGCTTATAAGGAAAAGAACAACCAACTGTTAAGCATGGTGGAGGATCCATAAGGCTGTGGGGTTGCTTTGCTGCGTCTGGTACTGGAGGCCTTGACCATATCACAGGATTCATGAAATCAGAGAATTATCTAGAAATTTTAGAACGAAATGTCATACCCAGTGTAATAAAATTTGGTTTAAGTTTAAGATCATGGGTCCTGCAGCAAGACAATGACCCAAAGCACACATCCAAAAGTACACAGGAATGGACTGACAAAGAAAAAATGGGCTGTTTTAAAATAACCAGCAATGAGTCCTGACCTCAATCCCATTGAAAATCTTCGGGGTGAGCTGAAATCTGCCATTGGGAAAAAGAACCCTGCAAACATTCAAGAGCTTGAACAAACCACAAAGGAAGAGTGTGAGAAAATTCCATCTGAGAAGTGCAAGAAGCTTATAGATGACTACAAGAAGTTTATAGATGGCTACAAGAAACGTTTGTAGGCTGTCATCAATGCCAAAGGGTGTGCAACCAAGTATTAATTAGGGGGGCCTTTATTGCTGCACATGTTGTTTATTCTGTTTCTTCTTTGAAATTGCAACATGAAAGTTGTTTTATTGTTGTATTACTTTGGTTCACTAATTAAAAAATCCTGAGGATATAACTTTGGTACATTTATTTCTAAAGATATTGTACAGTCTATGAAAAAAATGAAGGGGTGCCAATAATGGTGAGCAGCACTGTATCTACAGTAGGTACACGGCTAGTCAGATTGCAGCCATAATTTTTGTATTGAATGTTAGAATATAAACCCTCTGATCTGATTAATTCTTTTTTCATGAAAAAGTTCATAATCTACTGATTGATGTAATTTCATGCATAATGTCAGACATGTAACATAATTATTCCTCTTGACAGTGGACCGTGCTATTACCAGATCTCCCTGACCCCAGTAATTGACTCTCCAGTCTCTCGATCGCCCCACACGGTAACCCTGGTGTCTCTTCCTGCATCTGATGGGAGACGTGGTCTTTCCATTTCCATCACTCCATCATGTGCGGAGCATTCTCACACTGTGCGAGTCCGTGAGTAAGTATCTCATACTGTTTGGAACATGAAAATTGTGTTCAACGCTCCGCTCTTCTCTTTAAAAAATGAGATGTTCTAATACAGGGATATCAAACTCAAATACACAGAGGGCCAAATTAAAAGCTTGGACAAAGTTGTGGGCCCACCTTGATATATATTAAAAAATTATCTACAATTGAGGAAGTTTTTCATTTATCATCAAATATAACAATGAAACTTTTCACATGGAAACAAACTGAAAGGGATTGTCCCACGAACAAAGTACATTTTAATTAATAGATCTTAGAATAAAATATTGGAATAATACATTATGTAAGAGCAGTAAAAGGCATATGGCCCAATGACCTAATTTAAATATTAGGATAAAAAACCTTGAATAATACAGATAATAAGTTATGATGCCAATTAAAGTGTCATCCCCCCAAACACAGTAAGATATCCCTGCAGTGAGTTCCTCCACAGTACTCTCCACACGCATGGTATGATGACCCTACTGTACCCCCCCAAAGAATAGTGACCCCATTAGAGTATGATTCTCCAACTGTGATCCCCACATAGCCCTCCATACAGTATAATGGCCACAAAGTGTTCCAAACAGTATAATGGGCCCCACATAGTCCCCAATACAGTATAATAGCCTCACATAGTGACCCGCCCGGCATCGCGGACCAAATATATGTGGGGGTCCTGTTCGGCGCCGTGGGCCAAATATACTCAGCCTGTGGGCCAAATTTGGCCCGCTGGTCAGAGTTTGACATATGTGCTCTAATATATATATATATATCTGTATATATAGATATATATATATATTTATCTGTTCCATTTTTAGCTGCTAAATGGTTGGGACTTAGCTAAGGTGCCAGACGTAACAATGTTTGTTTCCTACTACTGACAGGGCAGAGCGAGGAGGCTCCTGCTGCTGACAGGGCAGAGGGGGGAGGCTCCTGCTGCTGACAGGGCAGAGGGGGGAGGCTCCTGCTGCTGACAGGGCAGAGGGGGAAGGCTCCTGCTGCTGACAGGGCAGAGGGGGGAGGCTCCTGCTGCTGACAGGGCAGAGGGGGGAGGCTCCTGCTGCTGACAGGGCAGAAGGGGGAGGCTCCTGCTGCTGACAGGGCAGAGGGGGGGAGGCTCCTGCTGCTGACAGAGCTGAGGGGGGAGGCTCCTGCTGCTGACAGGGCAGGGGGGAGAGGCTCCTGCTGCTGACAGGGCAGAGGGGGGAGGCTCCTGCTGCTGACAGGGCAGAGGGGGGAGGCTCCTGCTGCTGACAGGGCAGAGGGGGGAGGCTCCTGCTGCTGACAGGGCAGAGGGGAGAGGCTCCTGCTGCTGACAGGGCAGAGGGGGGAGGCTCCTGCTGCTGACAGGGCAGAGGGGGGAGGCTCCTGCTGCAGCCAATTATCTTACAGAATATGCAACAAAATCCAATCAAGACAAAGTAAAAAAAATTAAGGAAGGAATCGCTGACATTTTTTTTTTCATTTATTCTTTTACTTATAACCCACATAACACTATATGTCAATGAAATAGACACTTAAAATTTCAGACTAGTGGGAAAGCAAGACATATTTCTTCAATTTTTTTATTATTTTGTCAGATGTTTCCATGGAAACCATTCTTCTATGCTCTTTGATTAGGTCAGTTTGACCCATCCTGATGCCAGCAGAATTTTTTTCTAAAAGTTACTTGATTTTTTATGTACTTTCTGTTATCTTTACAAGATGTGGGTGTAGGGAGGAATCTGATCATCTCTTTGCTTCTACATATTTTCAGCTAATCTCACTGAATGTTCTTCTGCTGTGGTGATATAGTAAATGCTGTGATTGAAGAGGTTGTCTAGTTTAGAAAACTCTTACATTCACTGACAGATAACTGTGTTAAAACGACGCTGTTATGAAATCAGAAAGCTCCTTTAAATACAATGCGTGATCAGAAAATGACTTTGCTGGTTAAATCAGGTTTCCTGTTAGAGATACTCTTTTAATTTTGTGTTTAATTTTTTATATAGCTACCAGTATAAGCAGGGTCGGACTGGGGTGTCTGGGGCACACAGGGGTAATTGACTCTAGGGGCCCACCCTACAGCTATATGCACATACTGTACCTGTTAGCCATTATTCCCTTTATAGGGGAGCGTTGACTGTAAAGCACAGGCGGCTCCTGCACATCTACCGTGCACATGCTATAACTGGAGTGTACACGGAATTACGGTAGTTTGCATTAAAGGGTTTTTTGATGAAAACAAATCATCACTGATCCACATGTTGGAAACCGCATAGATCGCAAGAATGGGGAATTTTATCCCCATTTCAAAATGAAGCGGCACGTTGGATGTCTGACCGCAGTTCCATTCATCCTCTTTGGGGTCTTACAGAAAAACCCAAGTGCAGTCCCTTACATAATGAATGGATCAGTGGTTGAGTCGCACATGCCGCTCCATGCTAATGAGGATAAAAGCTCCACATTCTTAAGATCGGTGCATGTCCCAGCAGTCAGACCCCCAATCAATAACTTATCACTTATCCTTTGGCCTCGTTCACACGTTCACTATTTGGTCAGTATTTTACATCAGTATTTAGAAGACAAAACCAGGAGTAGAAAAATCAGTGGAAAAGTATAATAGAAACACGTCACCACTTCGGCATTTATCACCCAGTCCTGGTTTTGTCTTACAAATACTGATGTAATATACTGACCAAATACCGAATGTGTGAACAGGGTCTTAGGATAGGCGATTACTTGTTTTCACCATAGAACACCTGTAAGTGCATATTTGCTACTGTGTAATACTCACAGGACAGGGATGGGTTAAAAATCCAAGTATTTAATCTCTTTGGAAATCAAGAATCTTCCCCTTATTGATATCAGAGAGAACAAATGGCCGCCATACACAACACAATCCACTATACCAAGACCCATACCACCACATACAAGGGATAAATACTGCCACACCATGACCAGACTACATATTAACACCACATTGTGATACTACATACAAGGAACCAATAACGCCACACTATGACCAGACCACATAGTGACTGAATACCACATACAGGCAATTAATACAGTCACACCATGACAAGACCACATAGAGACTGAATAATAGTCACACCATATACAAGGAACAAATACCTCCACACCATGACCAGATCATATATTACCACCACATAGCGACCAAATAATACAATACTGATCATTAATAAAAAACACAATACTAATAACACTAATGTTATCACTGGTGACATTATACACAGGAGCTCTGTATATATTGTCAGTGTACAGGAAATACAGGGATCACCGGTGACATTACAGCATACACAGAGTACCCGTATATGCCGTAATACAGGTATATATAGGTGATACAGTGACCATCTCCATACAGAATTATGGGCCCTATGTAATGCTGCTCCATACAGTATATTGGCCCCATATGATGCTGCTCCATACAGTATATTGGCCCCATATGATACTGCTCCATACAGTATATTGGCCCCATGCTGCTCCATGCAGTATATTGGCCCAATGCTGCTCCATGCAGTATATTGGCCCCGTATGATACTGCTCCATACAGTATATTGGCCCCATGTAATGCTGCTCCATACAGTATATTGGCCCCATATGATACTGCTCCATAACGTATATTGGCCCCATGCTGCTCCATACAGTATATTGGCCCCATGCTGCTCCATACAGTATATAGGCCCCATATGATGCTGCTCCATACAGTATATAGGCCCCATATGATGCTGCTCCATACAGTATATTGGCCCCATGTAATGCTGCTCCATAAAGTATATTGGCCCCATGCAGCTCCATATAGTATATTGACCCCATATGATGCTGTTCCATACAGTATATTGGCCCCATGTAATGTTGCTCCATACAGTATTTTGGCCCCATGTTTCTCCATACAATATATTGGCCCCATGTTGCCCATACAATATATTGGCCCCATGCTGCTGCATTCAGTATATTGGCCTCATGCTGCTCCATACAGTATATTGGCCTCATGCAGCTCCATACAGTATATTGGCCCCATATGATACTGCTCCATACAGTATATTGGCCCCTTATGATACTGCTCCATACAGTATATTGGCCCCATGTAATGCTGCTCCATACAGTATATTGGCCCCATATGATACTGCTCCATACCGTATATTGGCCCCATGCTGCTCCATATAGTATATTGGCCCCATGCTGCTCCATACAGTATATAGGCCCCATATGATGCTGCTCCATACAGTATATTGGCCCCATGTAATGCTGCTCCATATAGTATATTGGCCCCATGCTGCTCCATACAGTATATAGGCCCCATATGATGCTGCTCCATACAGTATATTGGCCCCATGTAATGCTGCTCCATACAGTATATTGGCCTCATGCAGCTCCATACAGTATATTGGCCCCATGCTGCTACATACAGTATGTTGGCCCCATGTTGCTCCATACAGTATATTGGCCCCATGCTGCTCCATACAGTATATTGGCCCCATGTTGCTACATACAATATATTGGCCCCATGTTGCTCCATACAGTATATTGGCCCTATTCTGCTCCATACAGTACATTGGCTCCATTCTGCTCCATACAGTATATTGGCCCCATGCTGCTACATACAGTATGTTGGCCCAATGTTGCTCCATACAGTATATTTTCCCCATGTTGCTCCGTACAGTATATTGGCCTCATGCTGCTCCATATAGTATATTGGCCCCATGTTGCCCCATACAGTATATTGGCCCCATGCTGCTCCGTACAGTATATTGGCCCCATGCTGCTCCCCTTCAGTATATTGGCCCCATACTGCTCCATACAGTATATTGGCCCCATGTAATGCTGCTCCATACAGTATGTTGGCCCCCATGATGCTGCTCCATACAGTATATTGGCACCATGTAATGCTGCTCCATACAGTATATTGGCCTCATCCTGCTCCATACAGTATATTGGCCCCATGCTGCTGCATACAGTATATTGGCCCCATGCTGCTCCATACAGTATATGGGCCCCCATGGTGCTGCTCCATACAGTATATGGGCCCCCATGGTGCAGCTCCATGCAGTATATGGGCCCCCATGGTGCTGCTCCATACAGTATATGGGCCCCCATGGTGCAGCTCCATACAGTATATTGGCCCCCATGGTGCAGCTCCATACAGTATATTGGCCCCATGCTGCTCCATACAGTATATTGGCCCCATGCTGCTCCATACAGTATATAGGCCCCATAAGATGCTGCTCCATACAGTATATTGGCCCCATGTAATGCTGCTCCATACAGTATATTGGCCCCATGCAGCTCCATATAGTATACTGACCCCATATGATGCTGTTCTATACAGTATATTGGCCCCATGTAATGTTGCTCCATACAGTATTTTGGCCCCATGTTGCCCATACAATATATTGGCCCCATGTTGCCCATACAATATATTGGCCAAATGCTGCTGCATTCAGTATATTGGCCTCATGCAGCTCCATACAGTATATTGGCCTCATGCAGCTCCATACAGTATATTGGCCTCATGCTGCTCCATACAGTATATTGGCCTCATGCAGCTCCATACAGTATATTGGTCCCATGCTGCTACATACAGTATGTTGGCCCCATGTTGCTCCATACAGTATATTGGCCCCATGCTGCTCCATACAGTATATTGGCCTCATGCAGCTCCATACAGTATATTGGTCCCATGCTGCTACATACAGTATGTTGGCCCCATGTTGCTCCATACAGTATATTGGCCCCATGCTGCTCCATACAGTATATTGGCCCCATTTTGCTACATACAATATATTGGCCCCATGTTGCTCCATACAGTATATTGGCCCTATTCTGCTCCATACAGTATATTGGCCCCATGCTGCTCCATATAGTATATTGGCCCCATGCTGCTCCATACAGTATATAGGCCCCATATGATGCTGCTCCATACAGTATATTGGCCCCATGTAATGCTGCTCCATACAGTATATTGGCCCCATGCAGCTCCATATAGTATATTGACCCCATATGATGCTGTTCCATACAGTATATTGGCCCCATGTTGCCCATACAATATATTGGCCCCATGCTGCTCCATTCAGTATATTGGCCTCATGCAGCTCCATACAGTATATTGGCCTCATGCAGCTCCATACAGTATATTGGCCCCATGCTGCTACATACAGTATGTTGGCCCCATGTTGCTCCATACAGTATATTGGCCCCATGCTGCTCCATACAGTATATTGGCCCCATGTTGCTACATACAATATATTGGCCTCATGTTGCTCCATACAGTATATTGGCCCTATTCTGCTCCATACAGTACATTGGCTCCATTCTGCTCCATACAGTATATTGGCCCCATGCTGCTACATACAGTATGTTGGCCCAATGTTGCTCCATACAGTATATTTTCCCCATGTTGCTCCGTACAGTATATTGGCCTCATGCTGCTCCATATAGTATATTGGCCCCATGTTGCCCCATACAGTATATTGGCCCCATGCTGCTCCGTACAGTATATTGGCCCCATGCTGCTCCATACAGTATATTGGCCCCATACTGCTCCATACAGTATATTGGCCCCATGTAATGCTGCTCCATACAGTATGTTGGCCCCCATGATGCTGCTCCATACAGTATATTGGCACCATGTAATGCTGCTCCATACAGTATATTGGCCTCATCCTGCTCCATACAGTATATTGGCCTCATGTTGCTCCATACAGTATATTGGCCCCATGCTGCTGCATACAGTATATTGGCCCCATGCTGCTCCATACAGTATATGGGCCCCCATGGTGCTGCTCCATACAGTATATGGGCCCCCATGGTGCAGCTCCATGCAGTATATGGGCCCCCATGGTGCTGCTCCATACAGTATATGGGCCCCCATGGTGCAGCTCCATACAGTATATTGGCCCCCATGGTGCAGCTCCATACAGTATATTGGCCCCATGCTGCTCCATACAGTATATTGGCCCCATGCTGCTCCATACAGTATATAGGCTCCATAAGATACTGCTCCATACAGTATATTGGCCCCATGTAATGCTGCTCCATACAGTATTTTGGCCCCATGTTGCCCATACAATATATTGGCCAAATGCTGCTGCATTCAGTATATTGGCCTCATGCAGCTCCATACAGTATATTGGCCTCATGCAGCTCCATACAGTATATTGGCCTCATGCTGCTCCATACAGTATATTGGCCTCATGCAGCTCCATACAGTATATTGGTCCCATGCTGCTACATACAGTATGTTGGCCCCATGTTGCTCCATACAGTATATTGGCCCCATGCTGCTCCATACAGTATATTGGCCCCATTTTGCTACATACAATATATTGGCCCCATGTTGCTCCATACAGTATATTGGCCCTATTCTGCTCCATACAGTATATTGGCTCCATTCTGCTCCATACAGTATATTGGCCCCATGCTGCTCCATACAGTATATTTTCCCCATGTTGCTCCATACAATATATTTGCCCCATGCTGCTCCATACAGTATATTGGCCCCATGCTGCTCCATACAGTATATTGGCCCCACGCTGCTCCATACAGTATATTGGCCCCATGTTGCCCCATACAGTATATTGGCCCCATGCTGCTCTGTACAGTATATTGGCCCCATGCTGCTCCATACAGTATATTGGCCCCATGCTGCTCCATACATTATATTGGCCCCATGTAATGCTGCTCCATACAGTATATTGGCCCCCATGATGCTGCTCCTTACAGTATATTGGCCCCATATGATGCTGCTCCATGCAGTATATTGGCACCATGTAATGCTGCTCCATACAGTATATTGGCCTCATGCTGCTCCATATAGTATATTGGCCTCATGTTGCTCCATATAGTATATTGGCCCCATGCTGCTCCATACAGTTTATGGGCCCCCATGGTGCAGCTCCATACAGTATATGGGCCCCCTTGGTGCAGCTCCATACAGTATATGGGCTCCCATGATGCTGCTCCATACAGTATATGGGCTCCCATGGTGTAGCTCCATACAGTATATGGGCCCCCATGGTGCTGCTCCATACAGTATATGGGCCCCCATGGTGTTGCTCCATACAGTATATGGGCCCCCATGATGCTGCTCCATACAGTATATGGGCCATCATGGTGCAGCTTATACAGTATATGGGCCCCCATGGTGCAGCTCCATACAGTATATGGGCCCCCATGGTGCAGCTCCATACAGTATATGGGCCCCCATGGTGCAGCTCCATACAGTATATGGGCCCCCATGGTGCAGCTCCATACAGTATATGGACCCCCATGGTTCAGCTTCATACAATATATGGGCCATCATTTTGCAGCTCCATACAGTATATGGGCCCCCATGGTGCAGCTCCATGCAGTATATGGGCTCCCATGGTGCTGATCCATACAGTATATGGGTCCCCATGGTTCAGCTCCATACAGTATATGGGCCCCCATGGTGCAGCTCCATACAGTATATGGGCTCCCATGATGCTGCTCCATACAGTATATGGGCCCCCATGGTGCAGCTCCATACAGTATATTGGCCCCCATGATGCTGCTCCTTACTGTATATTGGCCCCATATGATGCTGCTCCATACAGTATATTGGCCCCCATAATGCTGCTCCTTACAGTATATTGGCCCCATGTGATGCTGCTCCATACAGTATATTGGCCCCATGCTGCTCCATACAGTATATTGGCCCCATGCTGCTCCATACAGTATATTGGCCCCATGCTGCTCCATACAGTACATTGGCCCCATGCTGCTCCATACAGTATATGGGCCCCCATGGTGCTGCTCCATACCGTATATGGGCCCCCATGGTGCTGCTCCATGCAGTATATGGGCCCCCATGATCCTGCTCCATACAGTATATAGGCCCCCATGGTGCAGCTCCATACAGTATATGGGCCCCCATGGTGCAGCTCCATACAGTATATGGGCCCCCATGGTGCATCTCCATACAGTATATGGACCCCCATGGTTCAACTTCATGCAGTATATGGGCCATCATGGTGCAGCTCCATACAGTATATGGGCCCCCATGGTGCAGCTCCATACAGTATATGGGCCCCCATGGTGCTGCTCCATACAGTATATGGGCCCCCATGGTGCTGCTCCATACAGTATATGGGCCCCCATGATCCTGCTCCATACAGTATATGGGCCCCCATGGTGCAGCTCCATACAGTATATGGGCCCCCATGGTGCAGCTCTTTACAGTGTATGGGCCCACATGGTGCATCTCCATACAGTATATGGACCCCCATGGTTCAGCTTCATACAGTATATGGGCCATCATGGTGCAGCTCCATACAGTATATGGGCCCCCATGGTGCAGCTCCATACAGTATATGGGCTCCCATGATGCTGCTCCATACAGTATATGGGCCCCCATGGTTCAGCTCCATACAGTATATGGGCCCCCATGGTTCAGCTCCATACAGTATATGAGCCCCCATGGTTCAGCTCCATACAGTATTTTTGCCCTCATGGTGCAGCTCCATACAGTATATGGGCCCCCATGGTGCAGCTCCATATAGTATATGGGCCCCCATGGTGCTGCTCCATACAGTATATGGGCCACCATGGTGCAGCTCCATACAGTATTTGGGCCATCATGGTGCTGCTCCATACAGTATATGGGCCCCCATGGTGCAGCTCCATATAGTATATGGGCCCCCATGGTGCAGCTCCATATAGTATATGGGCCCCCATGGTGCTGCTCCATACAGTATATGGGCCCCCATGGTGCAACTCCATATAGTATATGGGCCCCCATGGTGCAGCTCCATACAGTATTTGGGCCATCATGGTGCTGCTCCATACAGTATATGGGCCCCCAAGGTTCAGCTCCATACAGTATTTTTGCCATCATGGTGCAGCTCCATACAGTATATGGGCCCCCATGGTGCAGCTCCATATAGTATATGGGCCCCCATGGTGCTGCTCCATACAGTATATGGGCCCCCATGGTGCAGCTCCATACAGTATATGGGCCCCCATGGTGCAGCTCCATACAGTATTTGGGCCATCATGGTGCTGCGCCATACAGTATATGGGCCCCCATGGTTCAGCTCCATACAGTATTTGGGCCATCATGGTGCTGCGCCATACAGTATATGGGCCCCCATGGTTCAGCTCCATACAGTATTTGGGCCATCATGGTGCAGCTCCATACAGTATATGGGCCCCCATGGTGCTGCTCCATACAGTATATGGGCCCCCATGGTTCAGCTCCATACAGTATTTGGGCCATCATGGTGCTGCGCCATACAGTATATTGGCCCCTTGTAATGCTGTAAACATAAAAAAAAAAAAAAACTAACACTCACCTCTCCCGTTCCCCTCCAGGTTCGGTGTACTCAGCGCGTCTTCTGACTTTGCAGTGGTCAGAGCAGAGGGATTTAGTGACGTCACTTCACCCTCTGCCCTGAGATGTCAGAATCAGAAGACGCTGACATCACTGGAGCTGCAGGGAATGAGGAGGAGAGGTAAATATTTGAGGAGGAGAGGTGGGAGCTCTCCCTGGGGTGGGGGCTCTCCTAGATGGGGGGGCTTTCCCTCCCGCCACTCATAGGCCAAATATCGTGCAGGTGTCCCTCCCCACCCGGGGCCCCAGCACTTACATGGGTGCGCCGGGTGGTGACGCGGCCGCTGGCAATGGTCATCGCGCCGGGCATGTGCGCGTGCGCCCCTGCCTTCCGCACATTTAAAAAATTTTTTTGCTCTTCTTCTCTGGGGCAGTGGGGGCTGGGTACCCACTGGGCATTTCACCAGTACCCCACCAGGCCAGTCCGACCCTGCGTATAAGAAAAGAAATCTTGAAATTTTCACACTGGCCACTAAACCTAATACAAGATGCATACTTCCTGTTCTGTACAGATGACTTTTCAGTAGTCTCATCACCACAGACAAGATTACAATGACACATAACATTTCTATATATAGTATAAAACACAGGAGGGACCATTCACACGAGGTGATATCACAGCTCACCTCCTCCCCTTCCTTCCCAATGACCTCTGCCCCAATCAGAGCATGTCTAGGAAAGTCTTCTGTGGAAGTCAGTGAGTCAGAGCCTGTACGGTATGCTGCTGCTGATGTCCATATGACTTCTGGAAAGTGATCTGTAAAGAACAGAAGGTAGCAGTCCAATATAACAGCTGTTTATATGTCCGTGTTTTTTTAATGTTGGCGACATTTCCATTTTTGATCCGAATCATGAAAATCACCCATAAAAGTCTGTGGGACTGTGAAAATCACCTGTAGCTCACAGATGGCCTCAGTGTGTAATCAATGTTCTGTCCAGGATTAACATTGTAATACATAGGAGAAGCTTTGTAATTTATTTATCTATTCATGAAAATCACTGATGAAACACTGATAGTAAAAACTGACACTGACCAAACACTGATGAAAATTGGATCCAAAACACTGATGAACAACGGTCTATGCTTTTACATATGAGAAAAATCATTGCCGTCCAAATGAGTCCTTAGGCCACATTCACACGTTCAGTATTTGGTCAGTATTTTATCTCAGTATTTGTAAGACAAAACCAGGAGTGGGTGATAAATACAGAAGTGGTGACTTGTTTCTATTATACTTTTCCACTCCTGATTTTGGCTTACAAATACTGATGTAAAATACTGACCAAATACTGATAGTGTGAATGTGGCCTTAGGCTAAGTGGTCTGTGTGAAAATTGCAAGATTTCGATATTTTATTTTAATAATTGATACTGAAATGGAAACTAATAAGAAAACGACATTATCAAAATGTTTTTAAAAATACATTTATGCATAAAAAAATGATTTATACAATAGGCCGTTTTCTGATAAATAGAGATGAGCGAATCCGAACTTAAAAGTTCAGGGTTCGTACTGGACAGTTAATGTCCTGTGCTAAACACCGAACATGGACTTCTCCCGGAAGTCCGTTGCAATATTCGAAGTTCCTGGGAAAGTGAGTGAAAGTGCTCCAAAGTTTGGGTCCCTATTGTTTTCAATGGGGTTCGGGTTCTGGTTGAAGTTCGGGTACAGTTCTGGTACCCGAACCAAACTTTGGACTAAAGTTCCATTGGGTACCAGAACCCGAACGTCCATGAGGCCGCTCACCCCTAGTGATGACATATTCTAGTTAAGCCTTATATGATTGTAGTAGAGAACAGTCACTGAGGAGTAGAAGTATACTAATTGAATGATGAGGCTCTTGAGACCTGAGGAACTAAATCATTAGATATTTTGGTCAGATTCAGCAATGAGCAATATTTTACATTTTCCTTTTTTCCAGGTCATTAAAATAGTTTATTAAAATGACTTTGCTTTGACAATACATTGGATCTGTCCATTTAAAAAAAAAGAATCTTGTTTTAATTACATGGCGAATTCAAACCACATGTTAGCTTTTGTTAGTGACATGGTTTATGTTCCAGTATTGGGGATTTGGCGCTGGATGTTAGGGCTATTTTGCATGTTATTTGCACAATGTGAGTGCACATCTTTACATTAGTGTATTTTTATGTTAGGAATATATCAGTAATAGTAGTGATATAATATTATACGCCTACTTTTGTTTGGACGCACATTATTTCTCTAGCAGTTAATTGCTATCACATGCGCATGATGAAGTATCTTCTATGGAGGAAATGACTACAGTAATGTATACCGTATATGCCAACACTCTGGGCTGTGTGTTTTAGATTGGATGCTGATTGTCTCAGTCCTGACATTCAAGGTTCGATTCATGTTGGAGATCGAATACTGGAGATCAATGGCACCCCAATTCGCAGCGTTCCTCTAGATGAGGTGAGCCATCTTAATTAAATTCATTGCTGTTTTGTCCTATTAGGTTTATTTTTTTTGTAATTTTTTTGTTTATTATTATTACTCTAGATTGATATTTTAATACAAGAGACCAGCCGGCTCTTACAGCTAACCATTGAGCATGACCCACATGAAAACACCCCCTTGCCCACCCCTTGCACAGAGCCTGGAATCAGGCGTCAAAGGCCTGTTACGTAAGTCTTCATCATAAATGTAATAATCAACACTTTTTTTAAGCCATTTAAAAACATGTAAACACATGCATTTCGTGTATTTTTAAGGTTTTGTTTTTTAGCAAGTATTTTTGGTGCTGCCATATTTTGCAACAGGTCTTTTTTTCCCAGTAGTTTTAAATTCCTATCGAGATGCGTTTGGCAAAAAAATTGACGTACCTATAGCAAGCTATGGCCCCAATTCATCAAAGACAGAAAACTGTGATGCACTTTGAAAAATTGCTAAATGTTTGTGCAACCAAAAACAGCATGAAACTTTTGGTGTTTTTGCACCATTTTTGCATAGCTCAGATAAAATAGGACCTAGGGTGGGATAATGGCTGTGATGAGGCGTAGCAACTCCCACTCATCAAAATCATGATGAGAGGTGGCGTACCTTGTGCCACTTCACGCCTCACTTGATTCATTCAGAGGTATGCGCCTCTTAATGAATCAGAGGTCTCTCATACCACCAAAGCAAAACTCATGCATTGCACTGAGGAGGGGCAACACCCCGAAACACGTGTTTGCAAATTGAGATTCTGGTTTGGCTTTTATACTAGGTTATGTAGCAAGGCAAATTAAAGGATCGATATTGACTTTTGGGATTGTTATTTCCAATAGTTGGCACTAGAGTTCAAGTCCCCTTCCTCTCTGAAGAAACAGTTTGCACCTTAATGAATCAGACGACTCACACTCCACCCCTCACCCTGAGAAACAAGGGTCTTCATGAATTGGGGCCAATGTTTAGATAAAGATGCCACCTACAGCAAAAATACCAAATTGCTATGTAGATTGTACAATATTTTACTATTTTTCCACAGAGCTTTTGAGACAAAAATCACCACTGAAAATTCATTAAAATGCTGTGTATGGGAGCAGCGTAAAGGCGAATTTACACACGATAAATTTGGCGTCTAAATTTTTACAACTATCTCATTTGTCTGAATGGCGTTTGCAAAAATCTATGAACACACTACTACATGCCAGGCTTAATAGGAAGCCTATTTCACTATACACTTCAATACTTAAGTATTGTATTTTATAGTATAAGACCTTTGCAGGTTGACGTCTCCTAGACAAGGGAAGTAGTAAAAAATTGTTTTTAAATAAATTGAAATGATAAAACATGAAAGTTTTAATTACTCCTCTTTTCCCAATCCAAAAAGAAATTAAAAAAAAAATCTAAATTTACACATATTACACTCATCTGAATTTTTTTTCCATTTTTCAGTAAATGATATAGTAAAGTAAATAGTTTCTTTCAAAGCTACAACTCGTGCTACAAAAACGCATCCTTTTTATGGTTATATTAATGGAAAAATAAAAACACTATGGCTCTAGAAAAAGAGGAGAAAAAAATGTAATCGCAAAAAAACTAAATTGGATGCGTCTTTAACGGGTTAAATTGAGCTGAATTGTATCTGATAGATGCCATAGACAGGTTTGGAGCTATTTTATGAAAAAATCAGTCATGTTGTTGTTTTAAAATTTAAAGTGGTTCTTCAGGAATGCAAAAAGGAACTTCTAAATAAATTCCTAAATAAATTTAATCGTCAAATCACATTCATTTTGTCTATGGAAGTAATAATTATAGAATTAAAATGGTCATCACCTTGCTACATTGACAGAAACCTGTCCTAGAATGTTAGGACAGGTGCTAGTGAGCATGTGCAGTAGGAAGCTCCACTGCTGAAATAGCTTTCCTGCTGCACATGCTCAGTGGCACCTGTCCTAACATTCTAGGACAGGCCTTTTAATTTAACAGTGATTGCCTCCATAGACAAAACTAATGTGATTTGCTTATTAAATATATTTAGAAATGTATTTTGAGAGGCACTTCCTCTAGTTGTTTATTGTATTTGTCTTTTATTCCTGGAGAACCCCTTTAAATTATTTTAGATTATGAAAAAAAAAATATAAACTGCTTTTAATGCAGCTTGATCAGCTTTCTTATGCTTTATTCATGAGAGTGTAATCCAAAGGCAAAGCTATCCTTCATCCACTCTAAAGCCTCTGCATACGGAATGTAAATGGGACTATTATGCTAACACTTTATTTCTTCCTTTCCCATGTGAAGGCGTAGCTGCAGCATAGACCGATCACCCGGATCCAGTTGTGTGGGCTCACCATCTTGCTCCAAAAGAGACATGTGTCGCTCTGAATCTGTCCGTGGTGTTGCTGGATCACATCGAATATTCAGGCCCTCAGATCTTATCCCTGGAGAAGTGCTGGGCAGAGGCTGCTTTGGGCAGGCAATCAGGGTAATACCCAATTAACAGACCAGATCTATCCTATACAGATAGGCTCCATTCTGTGCAGACAAGCTCCATCCTATACAGACAAGCTCCGTTCCGTACAGACAAGCTCCATCCTATAAAGACAAGCTCCGTTCTGTGCAGACAAGCTCAATCCTATACAGACAAGCTTCCTTATGTGCAGACAAACTCCATCCTATACAGACAAGCTCTGTTCTGTACAGACAAGCTCCATCCTATACAGACAAACTCTGTTCTGTACAGACATGCTCCATCCTATACAGACAAGCTTCATTATGTGCAGACAAGCTCCATCCTATACAGACAAGCTTTGTTATGTGCAGATAAAGCTCCATCCTATACAGACAAGCTTTGTTATGTGCAGATAAAGCTCCATCCTATACAGACAAGCTTTGTTATGTGCAGACAAAGCTCCATCCTATACAGACACATTTGTTCTGTACAGACAAACTTTATCCTATACAGACAAGCTTTAAGTGCAGACAAGCTCCATCTTATACAGACAAGCTCTGTTCTGTACAAATGTAAAGTGCCCCAGCGCAGTAGTCGTGGGGTAGCTGTAGCCCATACTCGCTCTGGCACCCTACAGGCGGTGTGTCCTCCCTCTTATGTGCTGCGGTGTATGTGGTGCTTTCCACTTACTTCTGACCAGCCGGTCGCTTCTGTCTCCAGGCATTTCTCTTCTTGAACCAGGGCAGCAATGAATTCAGAGGACACAAAATTCAGAACAATAACTGGGACTTTACTTAGTAGGAATATTTACAATATTTACAGGCAGATATAAAGGATAAGGCCCAACGGGTTGTCATCTCTCCCACAGGTACTTGATACAACTTCAGCCCTGGTTCCCAATTTAGGTGAAGCATCTCTGTTGCCTTGTTCTCTAGCCCTAGAGGATCTTCCTCACCAGTAACAGTATATCCGGATCCTAGTTCTCTCCACGTCCTAGACTGGAGTCCTAACTTCTTCTGCAGCCTGCAGACAGAATGTGCCCCTGGGTCCTCAATGACTCTCTCGAGGTTCCCAGGCCGGCTAAGGGGACTCTTGTGAAGAGATTAATTTGTCTGATGATCCATTGTCTGAGATACGGGGCCCACGTTTACCCTAGCAGCCAATATATGGAGTCTGTCTCTTCTCAAGCACTGTACACTACTGACTGAACTCTCTTTCTGCTTCTGGAAACTACCCAGAGATTCCTAAAGTGCCCATCCACTATGGGCCGTCCTCACACATAGTTAACTCTCACACTGTCATAAATGCCTGCTATTCTACTGGCAACTTCACCTTTCACCAACATTCTAGACAGTGGCATCTTGTGGCCGTTTGTTAATACTACAGCCCACAAGGAAACATATCAGGAACAAAACATTATTCACATTCTATACCACAGCAGCATTGATGTCTTCAGGGGGAACATGGCACCTTGTCATCTCCTTTCACAGACAAGTTCCATCCTATACAGACAAGCTCCATCCTATACCGACAAGATCCATGCTATGAGGACAAGCTCCATCCTATACAGACAAGCTCTGTTCTGTACAGACAAGCTCCATCCTATACAGACAAGCTCTGTTCTGTACAGACAAGCTCCGTCCTATACAGACAAGCTCTGTTCTGTACAGACAAGCTCCATCCTATACAGACAAGCTCTTTTCTGTACAGACAAGGTCCATCCTATTAGTTTAATCAATGCTAAAATACTCCTCTTTCTTAAGAAGGTAACACCACAAACAATTCTTCCATTGAGATTTAAAAAAAAACATGCTTATTGTACATGTGTATTCAGTAACAATTGCCCAGTATTTGCTATATGGCAAATGCAGCAGAATTATTACCACTGCTGGATCATGTGATTGGTACATTAGTGTCTCTTCCCTGTATCAGTGAGTGGCCCGAATACAATATTTTTCATGGTATTTATATGCATTGACAAATCAGCCCGAATGTTTATGTTTCTCTAGAGTCTGTGAATTGGATGTAATGACATGTGCTATTTCTGTCTGTTGCCAGGTTACGCATCGTCAGACTGGCGAGGTGATGGTGATGAAGGAGTTAATTAGATTTGATGAAGAAACACAAAGAACATTTTTGAAAGAGGCAAGTGTTTTATGCTATCTTATTTTAGATGCATTTACAGTTGAACAGTTCCCAACTCCATGCATGAAATATAGCTGCTGCAGCGGATGGGAGTCAGGGGGAGGTGCTGCTGCAGCGGATGGGAGTCAGGGGGAGGTGCTGCTGCAGCGGATGGGAGTCAGGGGGATGTGCTGCTGCAGCGGATGGGAGTCAGGGGGATGTGCTGCTGCAGCGGATGGGAGTCAGGGGGATGTGCTGCTGCAGCGGATGGGAGTCAGGGGGATGTGCTGCTGCAGCGGATGGGAGTCGGGGATGTGCTGCTGCATCAGATGGGAGTCAGGGGGATGTGCAGCCGCATCAGATGGGAGTCAGGGGGATGTGCTACCGTATCAGATGGGAATCAGGGAGATGTGCTGCCGCAGTGGATGGTAGTCAGGGGGATGTGCTACCGCATCAGATGAGAGTCAGGGGTATGTGCAGCCGCAGTGGATGGGAATCAGGGGGATGTGCTACCGCATCAAATGGGAGTCAGGGGGATGTGCAGCTGCAGTGGATGGGAGTCAGAGGGATGTGCTACCGCATCAGATGGGTGTCAGAGGGATGTGCTACCGCATCAGATGGGAGTCAGGGGGATGTGCTACCGCATCAGATGGGAGTCAGGGAGATGTGCTACCGCATCAGATGGGAGTCAGGGAGATGTGCTACCGCATCAGATGGGAGTCAGGGAGATGTGCTACCGCATCAGATGGGAGGGAGGGAGATGGGCTACCGCATCAGATGGGAGTCAGGGAGATGGGCTACCGCATCAGATGGGAGTCAGGGAGATGTGCTACCGCATCAGATGGGAGTCAGGGGGATGTGCTGCCGCAGTGGATGGGAGTCAGGGAGATGTGCTACCGCATCAGATGGGAGTCAGGGAGATGTGCTACCGCATCAGATGGGAGTCAGGGAGATATGCTACCGCATCAGATGGGAGTCAGGGAGATGGGCTACCGCATCAGATGGGAATCAGGGAGATGTGCTACCGCATCAGATGGGAGTCAGGGGGATGTGCTACGCATCAGATGGGAGTCAGGGGGATGTGCTACCGCATCAGATGGCAGTCAGGGGGATGTGCAGCCGCAGTGGATGGGACTCAGGGAGATGTGCTGCTGCATCAGATGGGAGTCAGGGGGATGTGCTACCACATCAGATGGGAGTCAGGGGGATGTGCTACCACATCAGATGGGAGTCAGGGGGATGTGCTACCACATCAGATGGGAGTCAGGGGGATGTGCAGCCGCAGTGGATGAGAGGTGGGGTGATGTGCTGCCGCAGCGGATGAGAGTCTGGGGCATGTGCTGCCGCAGCGGATGGGAGTCAGGGGGATGTGCTGCTGCATCAGATGGGAATCAGGGGGATGTGCAGCCGCATCAGATGGGAGTCAGGGGGATGTGCAGCCGCAGCGGATGGGAGTCTGGGGGATGTGCTGCTGCAGCGGATGGGAGTCAGGGGGATGTGCTGCTGCATCAGATGGGAGTCGGGGATGTGCAGCTGCAGCGGATGGGAGTCTGGGGGATGTGCTGCTGCAGCGGATGGGAGTCAGGGGGATGTGCTGCTGCATCAGATGGGAGTCAGGGTGATGTGCTGCTGCAGCGGATGGCAGTCAGGGGGATGTGCTGCTGCATCAGATGGGAGTCAGGGGGATGTGCAGCCGCATCAGATGGGAGTCAGGATGATGTGCTACCGTATCAGATGGGAGTCAGGGAGATGTGCTGCCGCAGTGGATGGGAGTCAGGGAGATGTGCTACCGCATCAGATGGGATGCAGGGAGATGTGCTGCAGCATCAGATGGGAGTAAGGGGGATGTGCTACGGCATCAGATGGGAGTCAGGGGGATGTGCAGCCGCAGTGGATGGGAGTCAGGGAGATGTGCTGCTGCAGCGGATGAGAGACTGGGTGATGTGCTGCTGCAGCGGATGAGAGTAAGGGGCATGTGCTGCCGCAGCGGATGGGAGTCGGGGATGTGCAGCCGCAGCGGATGGGAGTCAGGGGGATGTGCTACCGCATCAGATGGTAGTCAGGGGCATGTGCTGCTGCAGCGGATGAGAGACGGGGTGATGTGCTGCCGCAGCGGATGAGAGTCAGGCAGGGGGATGTGCAGCCACAGCGGATGGGAGTCAGTGGGATGTGCTACCGCATCAGATGGTAGTCAGGGGCATGTGCTGCCGCAGCGGATGGGAGTCAGGGGGATGTGCTGCCGCAGCGGATGGCAGTCAGGGAGATGTGCTGCTTCAGCAGATGGGAGTCAGGGGGATGTGCTGCTGCAGCGGATGGCAGTCAGGGGGATGTGCTGCTGCATCAGATGGGAGTCAGGGGGATGTGCAGCCGCATCAGATGGGAGTCAGGGGGATGTGCTACCGTATCAGATGGGAGTCAGGGAGATGTGCTGCCGCAGTGGATGGGAGTCAGGGAGATGTGCTACCGCATCAGATGGGATGCAGGGAGATGTGCTGCCGCTTCAGATGGGAGTCAGGGGGATGTGCTACGGCATCAGATGGGAGTCAGGGGGATGTGCAGCCGCAGCGGATGGGAGTCAGGGAGATGTGCTGCTGCAGCGGAGGAGAGACTGGGTTATGTGCTGCCGCAGCGGATGAGAGTAAGGGGCATGTGCTGCCGCAGCGAATGGAAGTCGGGGATGTGCAGCCGCAGCGGATGGGAGTCAGGGGGATGTGCTACCGCATCAGATGGTAGTCAGGGGCATGTGCTGCTGCAGCGGATGAGAGACGGGGTGATGTGCTGCCGCAGCGGATGAGAGTCAGGCAGGGGGATGTGCAGCCGCAGTGGATTGGAGTCAGTGGGATGTGCTACCGCATCAGATGGGAGTCAGGGGGATGTGCTGCTGCAGCGGATGGCAGTCAGGGGGATGTGCTGCTGCATCAGATGGAAGTCAGGGGGATGTGCAGCCGCATCAGATGGGAGTCAGGGGGATGTGCTACCGTATCAGATGGGAGTCAGGGAGATGTGCTGCCGCCGTGGATGGGAGTCAGGGAGATGTGCTACCGCATCAGATGGGAGTCAGGGAGATGTGCTACCGCATCAGATGGTAGTCAGGGGCATGTGCTGCTGCAGCGGATGAGAGACGGGGTGATGTACTGCCGCAGCGGATGAGAGTCAGGGAGGGGGATGTGCAGCCGCAGCGGATGGGAGTCAGTGGGATGTGCTACCGCATCAGATGGTAGTCAGGGGCATGTGCTGCCGCAGCGGATGGGAGTCAGGGGGATGTGCTGCCGCATCGGATGGCAGTCAGGGAGATGTGCTGCCGCAGCAGATTGGGGTCAGGGGGATGTGCTGCCGCAGCGGATTGAAGTCAGGGGGATGTGCTGCCGCAGCGGATGGAAGTCAGGGGGATGTGCAACCGCAGCGGATGGGAGTCAAGGGGATGTGCTGATGCAGCGGATGGATGTCAGGGGGATGTGCTGCCGCTGTGGATGGAAGTCAGGGGGATGTGCTGCTGCAGCGGATGGCAGTCAAGGGGATGTGCTGCTGCATCAGATGGGAGTCAGGGGGATGTGCTGCTGCATCAGATTGGAGTCAGGGGGATGTGCTGCTGCATCAGATGGGAGTCAGGGGAATGTGCAGCCGCAGCAGATGGGAGTCTGGGGGATGTGCTGCTGCAGCGGATGAGAGATGGGGTGATGTGCTGCCGCAGTGGATGAGAGTCAGGGGGATGTGCTGCTGCAGCGGATGGGAGTCAGGGGGATGTGCTGCTGCATCAGATGGCAGTCAGGGGGATGTGCTGCTGCAGCGGATGGCAGTCAGGGGGATGTGCTGCTGCAGCGGATGGCAGTCAGGGGGATTTGCAGCCGCATCAGATGGGAGTCAGGGGGATGTGCTACCGTATCAGATGGGAGTCAGGGGAATGTGCAGCCGCAGCGGATGGGAGTCTGGGGGATGTGCTGCTGCAGCAGCGGATGGGAGTCAGAGGGATGTGCTGCTGCATCAGATGGGAGTCAGGGGGATGTGCAGCCGCAGCGGATGGGAGTCTGGGGGATGTGATACCGCATCAGATGGGAGTCAGGGGGATGTGCAGCCGCAGCGGATGGGAATCTGGGGGATGTGCTGCTGCAGCGGATGGGAGTCAGGGGGATGTGCTGCTGCATCAGATGGGAGTCAGGGGGATGTGTTGCTGCAGCGGATGGCAGTCAGGGGGATGTGCTGCTGCATCAGATGGCAGTCAGGGGGATGTGCAGCCGCATCAGATTGGAGTCAGGGGGATGTGCTAGCGTATCAGATGGGAGTCAGGGAGATGTGCTGCCGCAGTGGATGGGAGTCAGGGGGATGTGCTACCGCATCAGATGGGAGTCAGGGAGATGTGCTACCGCATCAGATGGGAGTCAGGGAGATGTGCTGCCGCATCAGATGGGAGTCAGGGGGATGTGCTGCTACATCAGATGGGAGTCAGGGGCATGTGCTACCGCATCAGATGGGAGTCAGGGGGATGTGCTACCGCATCAGATGGGAGTCAGGGGGATGTGCTGGCGCAGCGGATGGCAGTCAGGGGGATGTGCTGCTGCATCAGATGGGAGTCAGGGGGATGTGCAGCCGCAGCGGATGGGAGTCTGGGGGATGTGCTGCTGCAGCGGATGAGAGTCAGGGGCATGTGCTGCCGCAGCGGATGGGAGTCAGGGGGATGTGCTGCTGCATCAGATGGGAGTCAGGGGGATGTGCTGCTGCAGCAGATGGCAGTCAGGGGGATGTGCTGCTGCATCAGATGGGAATCAGGGGGATGTGCAGCCGCATCAGATAGGAGTCAGGGGGATGTGCTACCGTATCAGATGGGAGTCAGGGGGATGTGCAGCCGCAGCGGATGGGAGTCTGGGGGATGTGCTGCTGCAGCGGATGGGAGTCATGGGGATGTTCTGCTGCATCAGATGGGAGTCAGGGGGATGTGCTGACAGCGGATGGGAGTCTGGGGGATGTGCTACCGCATCAGATGGGAGTCAATGGGATGTGCAGCCGCAGCAGATGGGAGTCTGGGGGATGTGCAGCTGCAGCGGATGGGAGTCAGGGGGATGTGCTGCTGCATCAGATGGGAGTCAGGGGGATGTGCTGCTGCAGCGGATGGCAGTCAGGGGGATGTGCTGCTGCATCAGATGGGAGTCAGGGGGATGTGCAGCCGCATCAGATGGGAGTCAGGGGGATGTGCTACCGTATCAGATATGAGTCAGGGAGATGTGCTGCCGCAGTGGATGGGAGTCAGGGAGATGTGCTACCGCATCAGATGGGAGTCAGGGAGATGTGCTGCCGCATCAGATGGGAGTCAGGGGGATGTGCTACGGCATCAGATGGAAGTCAGGGGGACGTGCAGCCGCAGTGGATGGGAGTCAGGGAGATGTGCTGCTGCAGCGGATGAGAGACTGGGTGATGTGCTGCCGCAGCAGATGAGAGTAAGGGGCATGTGCTGCCGCAGCGGATGGGAATCGGGGATGTGCAGCCGCAGCGGATGGGAGTCAGGGGGATGTGCTACCGCATCAGATGGTAGTCAGGGGCATGTGCTGCTGCAGCGGATGAGAGACGGGGTGATGTGCTGCCGCAGCGGATGAGAGTCAGGGAGGGGGTTGTGCAGCCGCAGCGAATTGGAGTCAGTGGGATGTGGTACCGCATCAGATGGGAGTCAGGGGGATGTGCTGCTGCAGCGGATGGCAGTCAGGGGGATGTGCTGCTGCATCAGATGGAAGTCAGGGGGATGTGCAGCCGCATCAGATGGGAGTCAGGGGGATGTGCTACCGTATCAGATGGGAGTCAGGGAGATGTGCTACCGCATCAGATGGGAGTCAGGGAGATGTGCTACCTCTTCAGATGGGAGTCAGGGAGATGTGCTACCGCATCAGATGGGAGTCAGGGGGATGTGCTACGGCATCAGATGGGAGTCAGGGGGATGTGCAGCCGCAGTGGATGGGAGTCAGGGAGATGTGCTGCCGCAGCGGATGAGAGACTGGGTGATGTGCTGCCGCAGCGGATGAGAGTAACGAGCATGTGCTGCCTCAGCGGATGGGGGTCAGGGGGATGTGCAGCCGCAGCAGATGGGAGTCAGGGGGATGTGCTACTGCATCAGATGGTAGTCAGGGGCATGTGCTGCTGCAGCGGATGAGAGACGGGGTGATGTACTGCCGCAGCGGATGAGAGTCAGGGAGGGGGATGTGCAGCCGCAGCGGATGGGAGTCAGTGGGATGTGCTACCGCATGAGATGGTAGTCAGGGGCATGTGCTGCCCCAGCGGATGGGAGTCAGGGGGATGTGCTGCCGCAGCGGATGGCAGTCAGGGGGATGTGCTGCCGCAGCAGATGGGGGTCAGGGGGATGTGCTGCTGCAGCGGATGGCAGTCAGGGGGATGTGCTGCTGCATCAGATGGAAGTCAGGGGGATGTGCAGCCGCATCAGATGGGAGTCAGGGGGATGTGTTACCGTATCAGATGGGAGTCAGGGAGATGTGCTGCCGCAGTGGATGGGAGTCAGGGAGATGTGCTACCGCATCAGATGGGAGTCAGGGAGATGTGCTACCGCATCAGATGGTAGTCAGGGGCATGTGCTGCTGCAGCGGATGAGAGACGGGGTGATGTACTGCCGCAGCGGATGAGAGTCAGGGAGGGGGATGTGCAGCCGCAGCGGATGGCAGTCAGGGAGATGTGCTGCCGCAGCAGATGGGGATCAGGGGGATGTGCTGCCGCAGCGGATGGAAATCAGGGGGATGTGCTGCCGCAGCGGATGGAAGTCAGGGGGATGTGCAACCGCAGCGGATGGGAGTCAAGAGGATGTGCTGATGCAGCGGATGGATGTCAGGGGGATGTGCTGCCGCTGTGGATGGAAGTCAGGGGGATGTGCTGCTGCAGCAGATGGCAGTCAAGGGGATGTGCTGCTGCATCAGATGGGAGTCAGGGGGATGTGCTGCTGCATCAGATTGGAGTCAGGGGGATGTGCTGCTGCATCAGATGGGAGTCAGGGGAATGTGCAGCCGCAGCAGATGGGAGTCTGGGGGATGTGCTGCTGCAGCGGATGAGAGATGGGGTGATGTGCTGCCGCAGTGGATGAGAGTCAGGGGGATGTGCTGCCGCAGCGGATGGGAGTCAGGGGGATGTGCTGCTGCATCAGATGGCAGTCGGGATGTGCTGCTGCAGCGGATGGCAGTCAGGGGGATGTGCTGCTGCATCAGATGGGAGTCAGGGGGATGTGCAGCCGCATCAGATGGGAGTCAGGGGGATGTGCTACCGTATCAGATGGGAGTCAGGGGAATGTGCAGCCGCAGCGGATGGGAGTCTGGGGGATGTGCTGCTGCAGCGGCGGATGGGAGTCAGAGGGATGTGCTGCTGCATCAGATGGGAGTCAGGGGGATGTGCAGCCGCAGCGGATGGGAGTCTGGAGGATGTGCTGCTGCACCAGATGGGAGTCAGGGGGATGTGCTGCTGCAGCGGATGGCAGTCAGGGGGATGTGCTGCTGCATCAGATGGGAGTCAGGGGGATGTGCAGCCGCATCAGATGGGAGTCAGGGGGATGTGCTACCGTATCAGATGGGAGTCAGGGGGATGTGCAGCCGCAGCGGATGGGAGTCTGGGGGATGTGCTGCTGCAGCGGATGGGAGTCATGGGGATGTTCTGCTGCATCAGATGGGAGTCAGGGGGATGTGATGACAGCGGATGGGAGTCTGGGGGATGTGCTACCGCATCAGATGGGAGTCAATGGGATGTGCAGCCGCAGCAGATGGGAGTCTGGGGGATGTGCAGCTGCAGCGGATGGGAGTCAAGGGGATGTGCTGCTGCATCAGATGGGAGTCAGGGGGATGTGCTGCTGCAGCGGATGGCAGTCAGGGGGATGTGCTGCTGCATCAGATGGGAGTCAGGGGGATGTGCAGCCGCATCAGATGGGAGTCAGGGGGATGTGCTACCGTATCAGATATGAGTCAGGGAGATGTGCTGCCGCAGTGGATGGGAGTCAGGGAGATGTGCTACCGCATCAGATGGGAGTCAGGGAGATGTGCTGCCGCATCAGATGGGAGTCAGGGGGATGTGCTACGGCATCAGATGGAAGTCAGGGGGATGTGCAGCCGCAGTGGATGGGAGTCAGGGAGATGTGCTGCTGCAGCGAATGAGAGACTGGGTGATGTGCTGCCGCAGCAGATGAGAGTAAGGGGCATGTGCTGCCGCAGCGGATGGGAATCGGGGATGTGCAGCCGCAGCGGATGGGAGTCAGGGGGATGTGCTACCGCATCAGATGGTAGTCAGGGGCATGTGCTGCTGCAGCGGATGAGAGACGGGGTGATGTGCTGCCGCAGCGGATGAGAGTCAGGGAGGGGGTTGTGCAGCCGCAGCGAATTGGAGTCAGTGGGATGTGGTACCGCATCAGATGGGAGTCAGGGGGATGTGCTGCTGCAGCGGATGGCAGTCAGGGGGATGTGCTGCTGCATCAGATGGAAGTCAGGGGGATGTGCAGCCGCATCAGATGGGAGTCAGGGGGATGTGCTACCGTATCAGATGGGAGTCAGGGAGATGTGCTACCGCATCAGATGGGAGTCAGGGAGATGTGCTACCTCTTCAGATGGGAGTCAGGGAGATGTGCTACCGCATCAGATGGGAGTCAGGGGGATGTGCTACGGCATCAGATGCGAGTCAGGGGGATGTGCAGCCGCAGTGGATGGGAGTCAGGGAGATGTGCTGCCGCAGCGGATGAGAGACTGGGTGATGTGCTGCCGCAGCGGATGAGAGTAACGAGCATGTGCTGCCTCAGCGGATGGGGGTCAGGGGGATGTGCAGCCGCAGCAGATGGGAGTCAGGGGGATGTGCTACTGCATCAGATGGTAGTCAGGGGCATGTGCTGCTGCAGCGGATGAGAGACGGGGTGATGTACTGCCGCAGCGGATGAGAGTCAGGGAGGGGGATGTGCAGCCGCAGCGGATGGGAGTCAGTGGGATGTGCTACCGCATGAGATGGTAGTCAGGGGCATGTGCTGCCCCAGCGGATGGGAGTCAGGGGGATGTGCTGCCGCAGCGGATGGCAGTCAGGGGGATGTGCTGCCGCAGCAGATGGGGGTCAGGGGGATGTGCTGCTGCAGCAGATGGCAGTCAAGGGGATGTGCTGCTGCATCAGATGGGAGTCAGGGGGATGTGCTGCTGCATCAGATTGGAGTCAGGGGGATGTGCTGCTGCATCAGATGGGAGTCAGGGGAATGTGCAGCCGCAGCAGATGGGAGTCTGGGGGATTTGCTGCTGCAGCGGATGAGAGATGGGGTGATGTGCTGCCGCAGTGGATGAGAGTCAGGGGGATGTGCTGCCGCAGCGGATGTGAGTCAGGGGGATGTGCTGCTGCATCAGATGGCAGTCGGGATGTGCTGCTGCAGCGGATGGCAGTCAGGGGGATGTGCTGCTGCATCAGATGGGAGTCAGGGGGATGTGCAGCCGCATCAGATGGGAGTCAGGGGGATGTGCTACCGTATCAGATGGGAGTCAGGGGAATGTGCAGCCGCAGCGGATGGGAGTCTGGGGGATGTGCTGCTGCAGCAGCGGATGGGAGTCAGAGGGATGTGCTGCTGCATCAGATGGGAGTCAGGGGGATGTGCAGCCGCAGCGGATGGGAGTCTGGGGGATGTGCTGCTGCACCAGATGGGAGTCAGGGGGATGTGCTGCTGCAGCGGATGGCAGTCAGGGGGATGCGCTGCTGCATCAGATGGGAGTCAGGGGGATGTGCAGCCGCATCAGATGGGAGTCAGGGGGATGTGCTACCGTATCAGATATGAGTCAGGGAGATGTGCTGCCGCAGTGGATGGGAGTCAGGGAGATGTGCTACCGCATCAGATGGGAGTCAGGGAGATGTGCTGCCGCATCAGATGGGAGTCAGGGGGATGTGCTACGGCATCAGATGGAAGTCAGGGGGATGTGCAGCCGCAGTGAATGGGAGTCAGGGAGATGTGCTGCTGCAGCGGATGAGAGACTGGGTGATGTGCTGCCGCAGCGGATGAGAGTAACGAGCATGTGCTGCCCCAGCGGATGGGAGTCAGGGGGATGTGCAGCCGCAGCGGATGGGAGTCAAGGGGATGTGCTACTGCATCAGATGGTAGTCAGGGGCATGTGCTGCTGCAGCGGATGAGAGATGGGGTGATGTACTGCCGCAGCGGATGAGAGTCAGGGAGGGGGATGTGCAGCCGCAGCGGATGGGAGTCAGTGGGATGTGCTACCGCATCAGATGGTAGTCAGGGGCATGTGCTGCCCCAGCGGATGGGAGTCAGGGGGATGTGCTGCCGCAGCGGATGGCAGTCAGGGGGATGTGCTGCCGCAGCAGGTGGGGGTCAGGGGGATGTGCTGCTGCAGCGGATGGCAGTCAGGGGGATGTGCTGCTGCATCAGATGGAAGTCAGGGGGATGTGCAGCCGCATCAGATGGGAGTCAGGGGGATGTGCTACCGTATCAGATGGGAGTCAGGGAGATGTGCTGCCGCAGTGGATGGGAGTCAGGGAGATGTGCTACCGCATCAGATGGGAGTCAGGGAGATGTGCTACCGCATCAGATGGTAGTCAGGGGCATGTGCTGCTGCAGCGGATGAGAGACGGGGTGATGTACTGCCGCAGCAGATGAGAGTCAGGGAGGGGGATGTGCAGCCGCAGCGGATGGCAGTCAGGGAGATGTGCTGCCGCAGCAGATGGGGGTCAGGGGGATGTGCTGCCGCAGCGGATGGAAGTCAGGGGGATGTGCTGCCGCAGCAGATGGAAGTCAGGGGGATGTGCAACCGCAGCGGATGGGAGTCAAGAGGATGTGCTGATGCAGCGGATGGATGTCAGGGGGATGTGCTGCCGCTGTGGATGGAAGTCAGGGGGATGTGCTGCTGCAGCGGATGGCAGTCAAGGGGATGTGCTGCTGCATCAGATGGGAGTCAGGGGGATGTGCTGCTGCATCAGATTGGAGTCAGGGGGATGTGCTGCTGCATCAGATGGGAGTCAGGGGAATGTGCAGCCGCAGCAGATGGGAGTCTGGGGGATGTGCTGCTGCAGCGGATGAGAGATGGGGTGATGTGCTGCCGCAGCGGATGAGAGTCAGGGGGATGTGCTGCCGCAGCGGATGGGAGTCAGGGGGATGTGCTGCTGCATCAGTTGGCAGTCGGGATGTGCTGCTGCAGCGGATGGCAGTCAGGGGGATGTGCTGCTGCATCAGATGGGAGTCAGGGGGATGTGCAGCCGCATCAGATGGGAGTCAGGGGGATGTGCTACCGTATCAGATTGGAGTCAGGGGAATGTGCAGCCGCAGCGGATGGGAGTCTGGGGGATGTGCTGCTGCAGCAGCGGATGGGAGTCAGAGGGATGTGCTGCTGCATCAGATGAGAGTCAGGGGGATGTGCAGCCGCAGCGGATGGGAGTCTGGGGGATGTGCTACCGCATCAGATGGGAGTCAGGGGATGTGCAGCCGCAGCGGATGGGAGTCTGGGGGATGTGCTGCTGCAGCGGATGGGAGTCAGGGGGATGTGCTGCTGCATCAGATGGGAGTCAGGGGGATGTGCTGCTGCAGCGGATGGCAGTCAGGGGGATGTGCTGCTGCATCAGATGGGAGTCAGGGGGATGTGCAGCCGCATCAGATGGGAGTCAGGGGGATGTGCTACCGTATCAGATGGGAGTCAGGGAGATGTGCTGCCGCAGTGGATGGGAGTCAGGGGGATGTGCTACCGCATCAGATGGGAGTCAGGGGGATGTGCTACCGCATCAGATGGGAGTCAGGGAGATGTGCTGCCGCAGTTGATTTGAGTCAGGGAGATGTGCTACCGCATCAGATGGGAGTCAGGGAGATGTGCTGCCGCATCAGATGGGAGTCAGGGGGATGTGCTGCTGCATCAGATGGTAGTCAGGGGCATGTGCTACCGCATCAGATGGGAGTCAGGGGGATGTGCAGCCGCAGCGGATGGGAGTCAGGGGGATGTGCTGCTGCATCAGATGGGAGTCAGGGGGATGTGCTGCTGCAGCGGATGAGAGTCAGGGGCATGTGCTGCCGCAGCGGATGGGAGTCAGGGGGATGTGCTGCTGCATCAGATTGGAGTCAGGGGGATGTGCTGCTGCAGCAGATGGCAGTCAGGGGGATGTGCTGCTGCATCAGATGGGAATCAGGGGGATGTGCAGCCGCATCAGATGGGAGTCAGGGGGATGTGCTACCGTATCAGATGGGAGTCAGGGGAATGTGCAGCCGCAGCGGATGGGAGTCTGGGGGATGTGCTGCTGCAGCAGCGGATGGGAGTCAGAGGGATGTGCTGCTGCATCAGATGGGAGTCAGGGGGATGTGCAGCCGCAGCGGATGGGAGTCTGGGGGATGTGCTGCTGCACCAGATGGGAGTCAGGGGGATGTGCTGCTGCAGCGGATGGCAGTCAGGGGGATGCGCTGCTGCATCAGATGGGAGTCAGGGGGATGTGCAGCCGCATCAGATGGGAGTCAGGGGGATGTGCTACCGTATCAGATATGAGTCAGGGAGATGTGCTGCCGCAGTGGATGGGAGTCAGGGAGATGTGCTACCGCATCAGATGGGAGTCAGGGAGATGTGCTGCCGCATCAGATGGGAGTCAGGGGGATGTGCTACGGCATCAGATGGAAGTCAGGGGGATGTGCAGCCGCAGTGAATGGGAGTCAGGGAGATGTGCTGCTGCAGCGGATGAGAGACTGGGTGATGTGCTGCCGCAGCGGATGAGAGTAACGAGCATGTGCTGCCCCAGCGGATGGGATTCAGGGGGATGTGCAGCCGCAGCGGATGGGAGTCAGGGGGATGTGCTACTGCATCAGATGGTAGTCAGGGGCATGTGCTGCTGCAGCGGATGAGAGATGGGGTGATGTACTGCCGCAGCGGATGAGAGTCAGGGAGGGGGATGTGCAGCCGCAGCGGATGGGAGTCAGTGGGATGTGCTACCGCATCAGATGGTAGTCAGGGGCATGTGCTGCCCCAGCGGATGGGAGTCAGGGGGATGTGCTGCCGCAGCGGATGGCAGTCAGGGGGATGTGCTGCCGCAGCAGATGGGGGTCAGGGGGATGTGCTGCTGCAGCGGATGGCAGTCAGGGGGATGTGCTGCTGCATCAGATGGAAGTCAGGGGGATGTGCAGCCGCATCAGATGGGAGTCAGGGGGATGTGCTACCGTATCAGATGGGAGTCAGGGAGATGTGCTGCCGCAGTGGATGGGAGTCAGGGAGATGTGCTACCGCATCAGATGGGAGTCAGGGAGATGTGCTACCGCATCAGATGGTAGTCAGGGGCATGTGCTGCTGCAGCGGATGAGAGACGGGGTGATGTACTGCCGCAGCAGATGAGAGTCAGGGAGGGGGATGTGCAGCCGCAGCGGATGGCAGTCAGGGAGATGTGCTGCCGCAGCAGATGGGGGTCAGGGGGATGTGCTGCCGCAGCGGATGGAAGTCAGGGGGATGTGCTGCCGCAGCAGATGGAAGTCAGGGGGATGTGCAACCGCAGCGGATGGGAGTCAAGAGGATGTGCTGATGCAGCGGATGGATGTCAGGGGGATGTGCTGCCGCTGTGGATGGAAGTCAGGGGGATGTGCTGCTGCAGCGGATGGCAGTCAAGGGGATGTGCTGCTGCATCAGATGGGAGTCAGGGGGATGTGCTGCTGCATCAGATTGGAGTCAGGGGGATGTGCTGCTGCATCAGATGGGAGTCAGGGGAATGTGCAGCCGCAGCAGATGGGAGTCTGGGGGATGTGCTGCTGCAGCGGATGAGAGATGGGGTGATGTGCTGCCGCAGCGGATGAGAGTCAGGGGGATGTGCTGCCGCAGCGGATGGGAGTCAGGGGGATGTGCTGCTGCATCAGTTGGCAGTCGGGATGTGCTGCTGCAGCGGATGGCAGTCAGGGGGATGTGCTGCTGCATCAGATGGGAGTCAGGGGGATGTGCAGCCGCATCAGATGGGAGTCAGGGGGATGTGCTACCGTATCAGATTGGAGTCAGGGGAATGTGCAGCCGCAGCGGATGGGAGTCTGGGGGATGTGCTGCTGCAGCAGCGGATGGGAGTCAGAGGGATGTGCTGCTGCATCAGATGAGAGTCAGGGGGATGTGCAGCCGCAGCGGATGGGAGTCTGGGGGATGTGCTACCGCATCAGATGGGAGTCAGGGGATGTGCAGCCGCAGCGGATGGGAGTCTGGGGGATGTGCTGCTGCAGCGGATGGGAGTCAGGGGGATGTGCTGCTGCATCAGATGGGAGTCAGGGGGATGTGCTGCTGCAGCGGATGGCAGTCAGGGGGATGTGCTGCTGCATCAGATGGGAGTCAGGGGGATGTGCAGCCGCATCAGATGGGAGTCAGGGGGATGTGCTACCGTATCAGATGGGAGTCAGGGAGATGTGCTACCGCAGTGGATGGGAGTCAGGGGGATGTGCTACCGCATCAGATGGGAGTCAGGGGGATGTGCTACCGCATCAGATGGGAGTCAGGGAGATGTGCTGCCGCATCAGATGGGAGTCAGAGGGATGTGCTGCTGCATCAGATGGTAGTCAGGGGCATGTGCTACCGCATCAGATGGGAGGCAGGGGGATGTGCAGCCGCAGCGGATGGGAGTCAGGGGGATGTGCTGCTGCATCAGATGGGAGTCAGGGGGATGTGCTGCTGCAGCGGATGAGAGTCAGGGGCATGTGCTGCCGCAGCGGATGGGAGTCAGGGGGATGTGCTGCTGCATCAGATGGGAGTCAGGGGGATGTGCTGCTGCAGCAGATGGCAGTCAGGGGGATGTGCTGCTGCATCAGATGGGAATCAGGGGGATGTGCAGCCGCATCAGATGGGAGTCAGGGGGATGTGCTACCGTATCAGATGGGAGTCAGGGGGATGTGCAGCCGCAGCGGATGGGAGTCTGGGGGATGTGCTGCTGCAGCGGATAGGAGTCATGGGGATGTGCTGCTGCATCAGATGGGAGTCAGGGGGATGTGCTGCCGCAGCGGATGGGAGTCTGGGGGATGTGCTACCGCATCAGATGGGAGTCAGGGGGATGTGCAGCCGCAGCAGATGGGAGTCTGGGGGATGTGCAGCTGCAGCGTATGGGAGTCAGGGGGATGTGCTGCTGCATCAGATGGGAGTCAGTGGGATGTGCTGTTGCAGCGGATGGCAGTCAGGGGGATGTGCTGCTGCATCAGATGGGAGTCAGGGGGATGTGCAGCCGCATCAGATGGGAGTCGGGGATGTGCTACCGTATCAGATATGAGTCAGGGAGATGTGCTGCCGCAGTGGATGGGAGTCAGGGAGATGTGCTACCGCATCAGATGGGAGTCAGGGAGATGTGCTGCCGCATCAGATGGGAGTCAGGGGGATGTGCTACGGCATCAGATGGAAGTCAGGGGGATGTGCAGCCGCAGTGGATGGGAGTCAGGGGGATGTGCTGCTGCAGCGGATGAGAGACTGGGTGATGTGCTGCCGCAGCGGATGAGAGTAAGGGGCATGCGCTGCCGCAGCGGATGGGAGTCAGGGGGATGTGCTACCGTATCAGATGGGAGTCAGGGAGATGTGCTGCCGCAGTGGATGGGAGTCAGGGAGATGTGCTACCGCATCAGATGGGAGTCAGGGAGATGTGCTACCGCATCAGATGGTAGTCAGGGGCATGTGCTGCTGCAGCGGATGAGAGACGGGGTGATGTACTGCCGCAGCAGATGAGAGTCAGGGAGGGGGATGTGCAGCCGCAGCGGATGGCAGTCAGGGAGATGTGCTGCCGCAGCAGATGGGGGTCAGGGGGATGTGCTGCCGCAGCGGATGGAAGTCAGGGGGATGTGCTGCCGCAGCAGATGGAAGTCAGGGGGATGTGCAACCGCAGCGGATGGGAGTCAAGAGGATGTGCTGATGCAGCGGATGGATGTCAGGGGGATGTGCTGCCGCTGTGGATGGAAGTCAGGGGGATGTGCTGCTGCAGCGGATGGCAGTCAAGGGGATGTGCTGCTGCATCAGATGGGAGTCAGGGGGATGTGCTGCTGCATCAGATTGGAGTCAGGGGGATGTGCTGCTGCATCAGATGGGAGTCAGGGGAATGTGCAGCCGCAGCAGATGGGAGTCTGGGGGATGTGCTGCTGCAGCGGATGAGAGATGGGGTGATGTGCTGCCGCAGCGGATGAGAGTCAGGGGGATGTGCTGCCGCAGCGGATGGGAGTCAGGGGGATGTGCTGCTGCATCAGTTGGCAGTCGGGATGTGCTGCTGCAGCGGATGGCAGTCAGGGGGATGTGCTGCTGCATCAGATGGGAGTCAGGGGGATGTGCAGCCGCATCAGATGGGAGTCAGGGGGATGTGCTACCGTATCAGATTGGAGTCAGGGGAATGTGCAGCCGCAGCGGATGGGAGTCTGGGGGATGTGCTGCTGCAGCAGCGGATGGGAGTCAGAGGGATGTGCTGCTGCATCAGATGAGAGTCAGGGGGATGTGCAGCCGCAGCGGATGGGAGTCTGGGGGATGTGCTACCGCATCAGATGGGAGTCAGGGGATGTGCAGCCGCAGCGGATGGGAGTCTTGGGGATGTGCTGCTGCAGCGGATGGGAGTCAGGGGGATGTGCTGCTGCATCAGATGGGAGTCAGGGGGATGTGCTGCTGCAGCGGATGGCAGTCAGGGGGATGTGCTGCTGCATCAGATGGGAGTCAGGGGGATGTGCAGCCGCATCAGATGGGAGTCAGGGGGATGTGCTACCGTATCAGATGGGAGTCAGGGAGATGTGCTGCCGCAGTGGATGGGAGTCAGGGGGATGTGCTACCGCATCAGATGGGAGTCAGGGGGATGTGCTACCGCATCAGATGGGAGTCAGGGAGATGTGCTGCCGCAGTTGATTTGAGTCAGGGAGATGTGCTACCGCATCAGATGGGAGTCAGGGAGATGTGCTGCCGCATCAGATGGGAGTCAGGGGGATGTGCTGCTGCATCAGATGGTAGTCAGGGGCATGTGCTACCGCATCAGATGGGAGTCAGGGGGATGTGCAGCCGCAGCAGATGGGAGTCAGGGGGATGTGCTGCTGCATCAGATGGGAGTCAGGGGGATGTGCTGCTGCAGCGGATGAGAGTCAGGGGCATGTGCTGCCGCAGCGGATGGGAGTCAGGGGGATGTGCTGCTGCATCAGATGGGAGTCAGGGGGATGTGCTGCTGCAGCAGATGGCAGTCAGGGGGATGTGCTGCTGCATCAGATGGGAATCAGGGGGATGTGCAGCCGCATCAGATGGGAGTCAGGGGGATGTGCTACCGTATCAGATGGGAGTCAGGGGGATGTGCAGCCGCAGCGGATGGGAGTCTGGGGGATGTGCTGCTGCAGCGGATAGGAGTCATGGGGATGTGCTGCTGCATCAGATGGGAGTCAGGGGGATGTGCTGCCGCAGCGGATGGGAGTCTGGGGGATGTGCTACCGCATCAGATGGGAGTCAGGGGGATGTGCAGCCGCAGCAGATGGGAGTCTGGGGGATGTGCAGCTGCAGCGGATGGGAGTCAGGGGGATGTGCTGCTGCATCAGATGGGAGTCAGTGGGATGTGCTGTTGCAGCGGATGGCAGTCAGGGGGATGTGCTGCTGCATCAGATGGGAGTCAGGGGGATGTGCAGCCGCATCAGATGGGAGTCGGGGATGTGCTACCGTATCAGATATGAGTCAGGGAGATGTGCTGCCGCAGTGGATGGGAGTCAGGGAGATGTGCTACCGCATCAGATGGGAGTCAGGGAGATGTGCTGCCGCATCAGATGGGAGTCAGGGGGATGTGCTACGGCATCAGATGGAAGTCAGGGGGATGTGCAGCCGCAGTGGATGGGAGTCAGGGGGATGTGCTGCTGCAGCGGATGAGAGACTGGGTGATGTGCTGCCGCAGCGGATGAGAGTAAGGGGCATGCGCTGCCGCAGCGGATGGGAATCGGGGATGTGCAGCCGCAGCGGATGGGAGTCAGGGGGATGTGCTACCGCATCAGATGGTAGTCAGGGGCATGTGCTGCTGCAGCGGATGAGAGACGGGGTGATGTGCTGCCGCAGCGGATGAGAGTCAGGGAGGGGGTTGTGCAGCCGCAGCGGATTGGAGTCAGTGGGATGTGCTACCGCATCAGATGGGAGTCAGGGGGATGTGCTGCTGCAGCGGATGGCAGTCAGGGGGATGTGCTGCTGCATCAGATGGAAGTCAGGGGGATGTGCAGCCGCATCAGATGGGAGTCAGGGGGATGTGCTACCGTATCAGATTGGAGTCAGGGAGATGTGCTACCGCATCAGATGGGAGTCAGGGAGATGTGCTACCTCATCAGATGGGAGTCAGGGAGATGTGGTACCGCATCAGATGGGAGTCAGGGGGATGTGCTACTGCATCAGATGGGAGTCAGGGGGATGTGCAGCCGCAGTGGATGGGAGTCAGGGAGATGTGCTGCCGCAGCGGATGAGAGACTGGGTGATGTGCTGCCGCAGCGGATGAGAGTAACGGGCATGTGCTGCCGCAGCGGATGGGGGTCAGGGGGATGTGCAGCCGCAGCGGATGGGAGTCAGGGGGATGTACTACTGCATCAGATGGTAGTCAGGGGCATGTGGTGCTGCAGCGGATGAGAGACGGGGTGATGTACTGCCGCAGCGGATGAGAGTCAGGGAGGGGGATGTGCAGCCGCAGCGGATGGGAGTCAGTGGGATGTGCTACCGCATGAGATGGTAGTCAGGGGCATGTGCTGCCCCAGCGGATGGGAGTCAGGGGGATGTGCTGCCGCAGCGGATGGGGGTCAGGGGGATGTGCTGCCGCAGCGGATGGAAGTCAGGGGGATGTGCTGCCGCAGCGGATGGAAGTCAGGGGGATGTGCAACCGCAGCGGATGGGAGTCAGGGGGATGTGCTGATGCAGCGGATGGATGTCAGGGGGATGTGCTGCCGCTGTGGATGGAAGTCAGGGGGATGTGCTGCTGCAGCGGATGGCAGTCAAGGGGATGTGCTGCTGCATCAGATGGGAGTCAGGGGGATGTGCTGCTGCATCAGATTGGAGTCAGGGGGATGTGCTGCTGCATCAGATGGGAGTCAGGGGAATGTGCAGCCGCAGCAGATGGGAGTCTGGGGGATGTGCTGCTGCAGCGGATGAGAGATGGGGTGATGTGCTGCCTCAGTGGATGAGAGTCAGGGGGATGTGCTTCCGCAGCGGATGGGAGTCAGGGGGATGTGCTGCTGCATCAGATGGCAGTCAGGGGGATGTGCTGCTGCAGCGGATGGCAGTCAGGGGGATGTGCTGCTGCATGAGATGGGAGTCAGGGGGATGTGCAGCCGCATCAGATGGGAGTCAGGGGGATGTGCAACCGTATCAGATGGGAGTCAGGGGAATGTGCAGCCGCAGCGGATGGGAGTCTGGGGGATGTGCTGCTGCAGCGGATGGGAGTCAGGGGGATGTGCTGCTGCATCAGATGGGAGTCAGGGGGATGTGCAGCCGCAGCGGATGGGAGTCTGGGGGATGTGCTACCGCATCAGATGATAGTCAGCGGGATGTGCAGCCGCAGCGGATGGGAGTCTGGGGGATATGCTGCTGCAGCGGATGGGAGTCAGGGGGATGTGCTGCTGCATCAGATGGGAGTCAGGGGGATGTGCTGCTGCAGCGGAAGGCAGTCAGGGGGATGTGCTGCTGCATCAGATGGGAGTCGGGGATGTGCAGCCGCATCAGATGGGAGTCAGGGGGATGTGCAGCCGCATTAGATGGGAGTCAGGGGGATGTGCTACCGTATCAGATGGGAGTCAGGGAGATGTGCTGCCGCATCAGATGGGAGTCAGGGGGATGTGCTACCGCATCAGATGGGAGTCAGGGAGATGTGCTGCCTCAGTTGATGGGAGTCAGGGACATGTGCTGCCGCATCAGATGGGAGTCAGGGAGATGTGCTGCCGCATCAGATGGGAGTCAGGGGGATGTGCTGCTGCATCAGATGGTAGTCAGGGGGATGTGCTACGGCATCAGATGGGAGTCAGGGGGATGTGCTACGGCGTCAGATGGGAGTCAGGGGGATGTGCAGCCTCAGTGGATGGGAGTCAGGGAGATGTGCTGCTGCAGTGGATGAGAGACTGGGTGATGTGCTGCCGCAGCGGATGAGAGTAAGGGGCATGTGCTGCCGCAGCTTATGGGAGTCAGGGGGATGTGCAGCCGCAGCGGATGGGAGTCAGGGGGATGTGCTACCGCATCAGATGGTAGTCAGGGGCATGTGCTGCTGCAGCGGATGAGAGACGGGGTAATGTGCAGCCGCAGCGGATGGGAGTCAGTGGGATGTGCTACCGCATCAGATGGTAGTCAGGGGCATGTGCTGCCGCAGCGGATGGGAGTCAGTGGGATGTGCTACCGCAGCAGATGGGAGTCAGGGAGATGTGCTGCTGCATCAGATGGTAGTCAGGGGCATGTGCTGCCGCAGCGGATGGGAGTCAGGGGGATGTGCTGCCGCAGCAGATGGAAGTCAGGGGGATGTGCTGTCGCAGCGGATGGAAGTCAGGGGGATGTGCTGCTGCTGAGATAAAAGAGAAAAAATGAATGTGATACTAACAGAATAGTCATATTGTGAAGCTCAGAAGAAAAGAAGGAAAAAGAGAATGTATGGGGTGAATCAATGAGACAGTTGCACCTCTGTGATAACAGGGGGGGTAATATCTCTGTAAGGCACAGGTGCAAATGCTGACTTCACAGAGGTTTTGACAAGTCCCCTTAAAGGGAATCTGTCACCAAGTTTTTTCCACCTAATCTGAGAGCAGCATAAAGTAGATACAGAGTCCCTGATTGCAGCAATGTGTTACTTACTGTAGATTTGATAACATCATTGCTTTATCAGCAGGAGACTATCACTAGAGGAGTAGGAAACCTGCTTCCCTGCTGTCCTCGATAGTCATGAGCTCTTTATAACTCCGCCCCCACCATTGATTGGCAGCTTTCTGCCTATGCCCAGTATACACAGAAAGCTGCCAATCAGTGGTGTGGTTGGGGCTATACAGAGCTCAGCATTTAGAGAACTGGTTGATCTGCTGCAAACAGGGATTAATCACAGTGATGGCAAGCAGCTACATTATGTTGTTCTCAGATGGGAAACCTGGTGACAGATTCCCTTCAATGGCTCCAAAACAGGTGGTGACATGAGAGCATTATAGGTAGTAACATTAAAAAGAGTACTGGCCCTATACACTTAGTACTGCGACCTTAGGCACAACTATGGCCCATAGTGGGGATGTGAGACCTTCTTTTTATACCTCCACCTATGCCTTGGTGACATCAGGATTGTCAGAGACATGCACTCATCTTTTAGTATGAATACGATGTCAATGGTTTACCTTGTCCCGCAGGTGAAGGTCATGCGCTGTCTGGAGCACCCAAATGTCCTGAGGTTTATAGGTGTACTTTACAAGGACAAGAGATTGAACTTCATTACAGAATACATCCCTGGAGGGACTCTGCGCCGGGTGATAAAGGGGATGGTATGCAATTTCCAGTTTCTTCCATTTGCCTAGTCCTTGAAAATATATGACATTAATAAGTCTGAGAAGTGCTGGTGGCAACTTGGCGCATCATTTTTCCATTTTTCTAACAAATTTTATGAGATCCTGGACTGTGAAATTTTATGAAATCCTTAATAATGTTGGCCCTCACAATGATAGATATAAAAATACTTTGTGCTTTTACACTTGTAGTTGAGCTTCTTAATTATTTAGCCTGTATTTCAGATAATTATACTTTTTCCAATTATTTCATAGGGTTAGTGATAGTATTCCTATAATGCTTTTGGTGGTCTACAGTGGTGTAGCCACTTAGTTTTAGTATACCTATTATGCCTGATGTTCTAATAAGATGAAAGGGTTAGCATTGGTATCCATTATACATGGTGCTCCAGGCTGGGTTAGTACAGTTATATGAAAAAGTTTGGGCACCCCTATTAATCTTAAGCTTAATGTTTTATAAAAATTGGTGTTTTTGCAACAGCTATTTCAGTTTGATATATGTAATAACTGTTGGACACAGTAATGTTTCTGCCTTGAAATGAGGTTTATTGTACTAACAGAAAATGTGCAATCTGCATTCAAAGAAAATTTACATAAATAATAACAATAATAATTACAATAAAGTGCTGGCAGTTAGATCTCAGTATGATAAGATTAGATACATCAGTCTTACCACATATAACTGAAAAAGCTGGTTCTAAGCTCCTTTTGGGCATTTGCTTTTTTCCAGTATGATGCTGCCTTCTTATGACTGGGCAACGTCATACAGGTATCTCCCATAGCGATACACGTCATTCACCTAGAGCAGCATAGTGAAAAGCCAACTGGAGGCATAGTCAGTATTGTATTGTCTTTCATTATGGTCCCCAGACTTATCTTCAAAGTATAATTCCTCTGAAACATCACAGTATTTAACAAAAAAATATGTCTAGTTACAACCGTGAAGCAGGGATCTGATTCATGCTGCCCGCTGTTTGGGAAACATTAATCAGGTGACAGTTTCCCTTTAACTTTCATGGGTTGTCCCTTTTCAGAAAAGTTCTTCCTGTAAGTTCCAAAAGCAAATTCTCCTTTATTTATCCTTCCCAGATCCAGCGCTGATTGGCTGCCACATCATAGCAGCTAATCAGTGAGCTCTGTGGCTCTGCGGCTTATGTTATCTACACAGGCAGCGCCACTCAACTTAGTTTCTTGCAGAACTGTTAAAGTGACCTTTGTGCTGCAGACAACAAAAGAAAATTGGAGCAGCTACTGAGACATCCATGGATCTCGGTCTGATCACGGACCGCAATGTATGGACTGGCCACGGGTTGCCAATGTCATTCAGGGAGTTATTTTATTTTTTACAGGTTGGAGACATGATTCATTGGTATTTTTGGACCCTCCAATTGCTAACTTTTTTAGTTGATCACCTATTGATTTCTTAAAGGGAGATTTCAAGCAGTCACTTATCCGTATATAAATAACATACTTGCCATCTGATAACAATCTAACATCTATAGCTAGCTTCAGATATGTGGCATAGACATTTGGAAATGCTATTAGATTAGTACATATTATATTAATGCCTATGTAGTATTTTCTAACACTTATGAGGATGGAACTGTAAACTCTAACTTGACACCCAACCTGACATGTTCAATGGTTTGTGCGTCATTTTACAGATTTCTGTATCATGGTATAGTTAACACGTATGTTAAATTTCAAAATACTACAACTGCAAAGTTTTATTTGCTTAGTAATAACATTTCCCAGTATAGATCATATAGCACATATGTTATTTAGTTTTCCTTGTACTTTTAGGACACTCAATATCCCTGGAATAAGAGAGTCAGTTTTGCCAGAGATATAGCAGCTGGAATGGTGAGATTATAAACCTTTTATCTATCTATCTAAATACAATGGGAAAATTATTTCTGATATATTTGCATAATTACTTCTAGACCTACCTCCACTCTATGAATATAATTCATCGGGACTTGAATTCTCACAACTGCCTTGTACGAGAGGTAAGACAATGATAGATAGATATTTTCCTGTCTCTTAGTATACCCATGAAGATGCTATTTGTATGTAATCATTCTTGAAAACTAGATATTTAGTTGTTTTTTTTAAACTTTCACATATATAATTAATTGTTATAACCCTTCACAAACTGATGGCAGGGACAATTGCTTCTCTGAGATCATTGCTGAAGCCTTTCATCCTTGGCATTGTGTTAACACACACCTGAATGCTCTGGACCAGCAAACTACCAAAACTTCTGCTTTTATAGAGGTGGTCACACTTGCTTATTAACAATTACATCTGATTAGCAGCACCAGGCTGATACTTACCCTTTTAGTTCCTATGGGAGCAGTAAGGTGTACTTAGTTTTTCACACACTGCTGCATTTTGGCCTATGGTGTAATTTGTCACGTGTTGTTGTTCATCTGAGGTTTTATCTACCTAATTTTAAAAACTTCTAAAAAAAAGACTTTTTTTTTATGTCCTGATGCGTAAAACCGTAGAATTCATTGTAATTAGTTTTTCTCTGGATTGTATGTATCAATATATGAGACTGTGCTTATTTTGGTCCTGCACAGAAACTTACATCTTTGTCTCTGGCATTCAGGATGGCAGTCTGGTGGTGGCAGATTTTGGCTTGGCCCGATTAATAACAGATGAAGCTCGGGACATCCGAAAGGACCGAAGGAAACGCTACACTGTGGTAGGCAATCCGTACTGGATGGCACCAGAAATGATAAATGGTGAGAAAGAATTACAAACTTATGACTGTCTATACGCTATAATCAAAAATCTAGAATTGTAGGACTCAAATACAAAATAAAAAGGGAGGTTAATATATTATCCTCACTGCACATACTATACCTCACTCTATAGTTAAATAGTGGGAAATGTAATTAATAAGTAAAAAGAAAAAACATATGCGATATACATTACTGTAGACCTGGGCAAACTGACTGAGACACACGGGTCACATCCGGCCCTTTGGCTGTTCCTGTCAATCCTGCGGACCAGGAATGCCAAATGGCCGGAGACAGTGGCACACGTAAGTTCTGGGAGCTCATTGCCAAATGGTACCACGATCCTCCCGGTAGGTGTCTTGATTTCAACAATGGGGAATAGGGAGCAGTCGACTCCCTGTTCCACCATTTAGTCTGTGCTTCTGAGTGTCAGTGCAGTGTCACTAGACTGTGCTTAGTACATAGAACCTCAATCCACACACAGCACAGACCAGAGCAGTGCGCTGGTGGAAAGGGGCAAGGTGAGCTGTATTTTTTATTTTTTTTATTGTCAGTCAGTACATGTGGGGGTAACTGTGGGCTCAGTATATTGTGTGAGAGCTGTGAGGGCCATCATACTGCGTATGGGGCTGTGAGGACATAATACTATGTGAGAGGCACTGTACAACAATTATAGTTTATGGGGGCATTATACTGTGTGGGGAACTATGAAGGGATGGATTGTGAGGAAATCATACTTTTTAGGAGGCTATGAGGGTGATCATACTGTATAGAGGACTGTGAGGCATCATACTGTGTGTAGAGGGCTGTTGTGACAGCATACTCTGTAGGGGATCATAGTGTGTGGGGAACTGTCGGGGCATCATACTGTGTGGGAACTGTAGAGGATCATACTGTTTGCGGAGCTGTGGGGACATTATACTGAGAGGGTGTTAGGGGATCATACTGCTTGGGAGACTGAGGCAATCATTCTGCATGTGTGGGAGAGCTGTGGGGGCAGCATACTGTGTTGGGAACTGGTGGGGCCATCATATTGTGGGTGAATTACTGGGGGCATCATACTGTGTGGGGAAAGCTGTTGATCAACATGCAAGGGCTGAGTAACAGAAGCAGTATGATTTCTAAACTTTATAAAAAGCAGTAAATTATATGATTTTGATTAGCTGGTACAGGTAAGAATACATGTTACAATAAGCCCTATCGTAACAACAGTAGCAGCTAGTCAGCATACTTAATTCTGCTCAATAAACAATTATAAGTTAATAATTGTAACATTGAACAAAATTAATTTTAGTCTATTTGTTCATCCCTCCTCAACAGTCACGGTCTTCCTCTCAAGAAAATTAATACCCCACCCCTACCTTACTGCATATCTTTCTATTAAATGGCCCTGTATAGTGTACTCTTTTGGCATATACCGGTACCATGGGAGGTTATGGATATGTTCAATGTATACACTATACATGCAATATATGCATTTAGGGACAAAACGAGATGTGAACAGGCTGTAGTTTCGTCCCGCTGTCAAAATTTATGAAAAACAATTTTATGTCCCCTATTCATTGAATAGGTTGCTGTTTCCACTGCCAATATACTATACCAACAATTAGTATTATTAGGTTATATGATCAATATCCCGCAAAAAGTATAAACCCACTAGTGGGTCAAGGCTCTCTAATTTCAGAGACTTGGTCCACCCGATCCTGTCACCTATTATAACCAAGTTTGCTCATGTGTATTATAATACACTGTACTGCATTAAACAGCGCTGTGACAGCCAGACACAATATACTTGTATAATAACCTGATATTTTAGATTATTACAGATATCTGCTCTGTGCAGAGGCTTCAGTCATATTAGTGTCTTAGCTGCTTTTTTTTCCTCTTTGCAGGAAGAAGTTACGATGAATCTGTAGATGTGTTCTCTTTTGGGATTGTGCTCTGCGAGGTAATCACAGCCATTTTTTTTCTCCTCACTTACTTTGCCTTTTTCTTAGCTTAGTTGATCTTTACACATCATCTGGTAATTTGAGTGAAATATTATACTTTGGCTTTGGATTCATCATTGCCTTTGTGCCTGTTTTTTGCCTAGTTTTGTGTATTTTGTGCCTTTTTTTGTTATTCTATTTGCACCTTTTTTTAAGTCTGTTTTATATGTAATCACCTGTTTGTTTTCCATGTTGTGAGCGGAGTTTGGTGATTCCAGATGTTTTTTGACTGATTCATCAATTCATCAATTGCAACTTTTTAAAAAGTCACAAAATCCACTGCTTAGGCCACGGCCCCACTATCAGTATTCCGTCAGTATTTTTTCTCAGGAGTGGGAGCCAAAACCAGGAGTGGGTGATAAATGCAGAATTGGTGACTTGTTTCTATTCTACCTTTTCTCTGATTGTTCCTCACCTGGTTTTGGCTCCTACTCCTGAGAAAAAAATACTGACCAAATACTGATAGTGGGGCCGTGGCCTTAGTGTATTTCTAAGTATGTCAGTATTTTGGCAGAATTTTTGTGATATGTTTGACTTTTGGTGCTAAAAAGTCTGAAAAACAGTTCAAGACAGAAAAAAAAAAAATTTTGACTTTGTATCAAATTCATAAATCGCGTGCTCCATTTTGAATAATTTGGTGACAAAAACAGCAACTAATACCACAAAACAAAAAAAGAAAATTACTTAAAAATGATGAATTGGGAGTTTTGTATATTAACCTGAGGCCTATCCATCTTCTTTCTGGTCTCTTTCAGATTATTGGCCGTGTGAATGCAGACCCTGATTATCTTCCTCGCACCATGGATTTTGGGCTGAATGTTCGTGCCTTTCTAGATCGATTTTGCCCCACAAATTGCCCGCCGGGATTCTTTCCCAGTGCAGTATTATGCTGTGATTTAGATCCTGAAAAACGGTAGGTTACTGTGATGATTAAAAAATGAATAAATAAAATGAAAATATATTGTGTTTTTCACAAATTTTGAAGACTGAAAGAGGTTTGTCTACTACTTGGACAACCCATTATCAATCTAAGTGTTTGCCCCGTTAAAATGAAAGCACTTTTACTCACCTCCCGTGCCAGCGCCGTTCTAGAGGTATCAGCGCTCAGTTTCCCGGGGCTCACGTGTGGATGTTAAAGGGGTATTCCCATCTCCCAAGATCCTATCCCAATATGTAGTAGGTGTAATAATATTAGCAAATACTTCTAATTAGAAATGTTTTATAGTTTTTCTGATTCGGTATGTCTCTTTCCTCATGTGCAGGCATTGCAGGACCTTCGGTATCCATGGCTACGACCATTAGCAACTAGCTAACTAACTCACTATGTCAGTGGTCATAACCATGGATACCTAAGGTCCTGTAATGCCCTGCACGTGAGGAAAGAGACATAGCAAATCAGAAAAACTATACTACATTTCTAATTAGCGGTATTTGCTAATACTATTATTACACCTACTACATATTGAGATAGGATATTAGAGAATGGGAATACCCCTTTAAGTCACGTGAGCCCTAGCACCCAATCGGCACCGGTTTTATTGTCAACAGGAAGTCAGAGAGCAGCCACCGGCATGGAAGGTGAGTATAGGTGTTTTCATTTTAACAGGGGCAAACACTCAGATTGAGAAGGGGTTGTCCGAGTAATGGACAACCTATTTAGTAGGGCAATAGACTAGTGCCTCTAAAAAGTTTACAATTAGATGTGACAATTTGTTCCAAAATGTGCAAAGTCAAGGCACTCTCACAAAAGTAAATATACCCAAATATCAAGTGTCTAGTGGAAGAAACCATGACTGCCATGACATTTTTATGCATCATTTAAGGGGATTGTCACCACTGTACAACCACTTCTTTTTTGAATCAAGTCATTTTTATTAAGATTTTGAAGCCAATATAACATTAAACACAGTAAATATAACGTCAATTACACTAAAAAGTACATAGAAAGGGGTTTCATATTTGTTCTCCAGGGAACTGTTAGCCCAATTCTTCCAAACACCTTAAGCAACATATTACTATATTTTAGATGTCAGATTATAAGGGAAACGTCTCAGTCATATAGAAAGGTAAATGTAACTTATGAGACCTACTGAGTATTCCTAGGAGTACTAGAATGACACAATAGGATTATGTAAGACATTCCCAAATAAATCAATCGGTCTCTCCTACAACAACTCTCTTAATGGCATACCAGGAGTGCCCCAACCATGGACCCAAATTCTCTCGAATTTGTTTATTGCTTTACGTTTTTTATATATACCCTTTTCCAACCAAATAGTATTGTTTAGCCTATTTTTGATTCTGCCAATTAAGGGTGATGAAGGATTAATCAATTTGAATGCAATATGTTTCCTAGTTTGATAAAAGATTCGTGAAATCCCTCTTTGAACAGGGTCAGATTCCATGTCATCCTCTATTAACCCTAATATACATTTTTTGGGATCCGCAGGTATCTCAATCTTATATACTCTTTTAAATCTTAGATAATATCCCTTTCCAATAGTTTCTCAACTCAGAGCATTCCCAAAGCATATGTAATAAACTAGCATTATCCATTTTGCATCTTGGACATTCAGCATCAGGTCGATATCCTATAGACTGATGAGACCCAAGGCGCACAACAACAATATTCCCATGAATAAACAAGACCACACAATATATAACTTTTAAAAACTTTTAATGGATGGAGGTCGGTCACAGCAAAAATGGATGTAAACGGTTAAGGAACATCTCTGTTCAAGGAGCACTGTAAGTTCAAAATTGTGCAAAACAGCCGAATTTCCGGCGAGAATAACCATTAAAACATAAAATACCATAACTGACCGCTGCTGTGACTTAACACAAGGTATAGACTTGTAATATAAGAAATAACCAGGGCAGGAAGGTGGGACAACCAGTCTCCGGGTCCCACGCTGTGGGGAGAGACCGGAAGATGACACACAGGGACATTTATAGGAAAGAGAATGGGAGGAGGACAGGAAACAGGGGACCATTGGGCAGGCCAGAACCGGAGGAGGGGACATGGGAATACAGGGGATTTTAACCCCTTATAGCAGGGCACCTCAGTCAGAGGCATCTGACTAAGGATCAGACTGCCCTGCATTATGTGACAATCTGGGTGTCTTGTATTTCCTATGGATAAGAACAATTTGAGGGACTGACACTCCTTAATTACTAAAGTGCCCCAGGTAAAATAAAAAAAACACATACTTACCTCCCTGATTGGTGCCATTCTTGCGATGTTGATGCATGTTACAGCATGTGATCCCTGCAGCCAACCAGCAGCCTTTGATCAGCCGCAGCGTTCACAGCACAGAATACTGAAAGGCTGCAGCTGATTAGAGGTCCCTGATTGAATGCAACAGTCATGTAATCGCCTGGAGGCTCAGTGCTGACGTCCGGTGTTTTCTTTTTTAAACCTATTTTTATTACATTTTGCAGGTTTGAGTTTGTCGCTTCCAGTTTGTCTGTAGAGGGTAGGTGAAGAACATGTAGGATATTCTGCCCAAATATCTTTCTGTATTCTCTGAAAATTATTCAACATGCAGCTTGTTCCACCAGATGCCATATGTTTGTGCTTCTAGGAGGGAATTCAGCATATTATGTAGAAACTATAAGGAACAATACTGTATGTGATTTCATATAGGGCCCTGTATTATTGACACAAATTCACATGCAAGTGTAAACTGTCAGGATGGTCTTTTCAGAACTAACTGTAGTTAGAACTCTTTTCAAGCATAAGAACAAACTAGACTGAGCCATGTAGCATGTAGCATAATTTAGGCAAACCAGTACTGACCCTCTTACCATATGGCTGGGGTAACTGGTTGCTGATGAGTAAATCTTCTCCCAAGTTATAATACTTGTACAAAGTGCAGAAGACTGCTCTGTATTTGATGCATTGATTTGACCCTCTACCTTCCCAAGCTTCTAGTCCTTCCAGAGAAATGATTTATGGTGAGAATTTATTAATTCCAAAAAGTTAATGGTTTCATCAGCCCACAGAAGCTATTTTCTCTTGATTTCAGAGCCTCCCACGTGCATTTTGTCAAACTCTACCTGATAAGTAGCTTTCTATTTGACTCTGTTCTATAAAATTCTTCTCTTTAAAATTCTGAACAACACACAGAGAAAAGTATTTTTCAATTGATCTATGTCGAATAGTCATGCTAAAGAACCCTCGGGTTTTTTTTTTTTTGCAATACATCCTTAGTACACCTGAAAATAAGAAACTTTGTAATATACTTTATTAGTGAAATCAGCTTCTTTCTCCTCCTGAACTGATCATACATTTTCAAAATTCTCAACTCATGGGTGCAATCTGTCTTAAAAGGGTTATTCACTCTTTGAACAACTCCATCTCAATTAGTATGTTTGCCACTTGTAAAATAATAACACTTATACTCACCTCCAGTGCTGGTGCCATTCCAGCATTGTCAGCAATGTCTCTCCCAGGGCTTGCATCACATTGTTATGTCATGCAAGTCCTGCGCACAATTACTCTCCCCGCCTTCGGACATATCAGATATCAAGAGGAAGTGAGCAGCCAGCCTCAGCTCTGACGTCTTCTTGATGTCTGATTCATCTGAAGGCGGGGAGAGTTAAGCCAGCGCTGACAGGGCGCGGGGCTGGCGAGACATAATGTGGCGCAAGCCCCAGGAGAATGAGTGCCAACATCGCTTGAATGGCACCGGCACCGGAGGTGAGTATAGGTGTTGTTATTTAATTGAGGCAAACATGCTGATTGAGATGGGGTTGTCCGAGTAGTGGACAACCCCTTTAAGTGAATACAGACTGTAGGGTTTTACTCACTAAGCTGCGTTTGAGGTAGACACAGGAAGCGGTTTCTTTAACCGCTTCCCGACCGCCCACTGTATATAAACGTCGGCGTTGCCTGGGCTCTGTGCAGCGCCGACGTTTATAAACGGTCGGTGGCCCCGCAGCGCTCAGGACCCCCAGGGTCCTGCAAGTGGTGCGGTGCGGAACGACAGCTCTGACAGGGGACATCATCGGGACCTGATTGGATCAGGTCCCAATGATGTTAACCCTTTGCTATCTTCTAGATGCCGCAATCTATAGCGATCGCTGCATTTAGAAGATAGTGAGAGGGGAGGGGGTCGTCCACTTACCTCTCGGACAGCCCCCCTGATGTCTTAGAGGACCTGGTGTTGTCATGGCAGCCGGAGGTCACATGACCGCCTCCGGGTCTGCCATGTACAGTGTCCTGCTAGGCTCAGCCTGCAGCTGAGTCTAGCAGGAGATAATGACAGTTTTACACTGTCAGCAGAGCTCTCATGCAATGCAATACATGTCTATTGCATTGCATGAGAACAGTGATTAGAAAAATAAAAATTAATGTCCCATACAGGGACTAAGTAAAAATGTAAAAAAAAGTCTAAAAAATGTTTTCAAACTGTTAAAAAAAAAAATCACAAAACTTCATCTTGTTCTGCAAAAAAAAAGCCGCCATACAGCTCCATCAGCCGAAAAATAAAAAAGTTATAGCTCTCAGAATAAAGAGATGCAAAAAAATTATTTTTTCTATAAAATAGTTTTATTGTGTAAAAGCGCCAAAACATAAAAAAACGATATAAGTGTAGTATCGCTGTAAACGTACTGACCCGAAGAATAACGCTGCCTTATCACTTTTACCACACGCAGAATGGCATAAAAAAAAAATCAAAAAACAATTCCTGAATTGTTGGTTTTTGTCCATTTTACCTCCCAAAAAACGGAATAGAAAGCGATCAAAAAATGTCACGTACCCAAAAATGGTACCAATAAAAATGTCAACTCGTCCCGCAAAAAACAAGCCATCACATGACTCTGTCGGCTGAAATATGGAAAAATTATAGCTCTCAAAATATGGTGATGCAAAAACTAGATTTTGCAAAAAATAGCTTTTTTTAGTGTGTGACAGCTGTCAGTAATAAAAGCCCGATATAAATCTGGTATCGCTGTAATTGCACCGACCTGAAGAATAAAGTCGTCTAATCACTTATACCGTACGAGGAACGGCGTAAAAAAATAAATAAAACCAATTCTTCACCTGTTACTGATTTGTTTATTATGTCTCCCAAAGATCGCAGTAAGGCTCTGCTCACATTTATCCTGTGCTCTGCGCCGAGCACTTACACCAGAGTTTCCGTGTAAATATCTGAAATATGTGATTCAGATAGAACCCATGACGGAAGATTCCCTGTAATGAGGCAGATATAGGCACTGTGGATGTCGTCTGGCCTGTGATCCCACGGTGTCAGTTTTTTTAGGCGTGCATAAAAGTGCGGTTGGCCACAATTTAGTGCACTTCTGAAAAAAAGGACACCGCTAAACAGAGGCCAGACGGAGTCCAGAGTAACTCTGCTGCCTCATTATAGTGAATGGATCCCGCAGGGGTTTCATCTGAATTACATCACTTGGAAATTTAGATGGAAACCCTGATGTAAGTGCTCAGCCTAGAGCGCCGGATAAATGTTACGTAAAATGTTCCCAATAAAAGCTTCAACTCAGTCCTCAAAAAAAGCTAGTCCCCACTCAGGTCCGTTATCTGTTAAAAATATAAGGGACTTCCAAGTTACTGGTAGCAGAAAGGCTCTGGAAAAGTGAAATGGCCCTTGCCCCCCAAAAGAAATTCAGAAAATGTTATGCTCCCAAATCCAAATGCCTCCCTCCCTTCTGAGCCCCACAATGTGCCTAAACTACATTTAGGGTCCACATGTTTGGCATTCCTGTAGCGATGAGAGCTTGCCTAATTTACAGGTGCATGTCTCCAGAAGCACGAACTGGGCACAACGTACTGGTCACTACAGAGTACTGGTGACTTCAACAGTAGTTTGAAATTTTCACTCAGCAACATCCACTGCTGCTTGTTTCTGGAAAAGACCCATGGAGTCAAAATCGTCACTACACCTGTAGGTAAATTCCCAAAGGGGTATAATTTCCAAAATGGGGTCACTTGAGTGGGGATTCTGCTCTTCTAGAACTTAGGGGCTGTGTATATGGAGTCCGCAAACTATTCTACAATAATTTGTTCTCCAAGAGTCAAATAGCGCTCCGTCCCTCCCGGATCTCGCCGTATGGCTAAGCGGTACGGTATAGCCACATATGGGGTATTGCCACGTTTAGAAGAAATTGTGTGACACATTGCGGCACCATTTTTACCCATTGCCCTGCGTGAAAATGTAAAATCTGAGGGTAAAACATTTTTTTGTGGTAAAAATATAATTATGTTTTCTTCACTGCCCAATGGTATAAATTTAAAAATTAAAAAATACTCACTACTTCCCAAGATGAATTCCTTGAGAGGTGTAGTTTACAAAATGGGGTCACTTGTGGGGGTTTCTGCTGTTTCGGCATGTCAGCGACTCTTCAAATGTGATATGGTGTGTGCAACCTATCCCAGCCAACATAGCGCTCCTTTCTCTTCCGAACCCTGCCGTACACCAAAGCAGTGATTTGCCTCCACATATGGGGTATCGGCGTACTCAGGAGAAATTGCACAACAAATTTCATGGAGCAATTTCTCCTGTTACCCTTATGATAATGCAAAATTAGGGGATGAAAAACATATTTGTGGGAAAAATGTGAAAATTTTATTTTTACGGCTCAATATTATAAACTTCTGTGAAGCACCTGGGGTGCAAGGTGCTCACCGCACATCTAGATAAGTTCCCTAAGGGGTCTAGTTTCCAAAATGGTGGCACTTGTGGGGGGTTTCCACTGTTTAGGCACATCAGGAGCTCCCCAGATGTGACATGGCGTCCGCTAATTATTCAAACAAATTTTACATTCAAAAAGTCAAATGGCGCTCCTTCCCTTCCGAACCCTGCAGTGCGCCCTAACAGTGGTTTTCCCTCACATATGGGATATCAGCGTGCTCAGGAGAAATTGTACTACAAATTGTGTAGTCCATTTTTTTCCTGTTACCCTCGTGAAAATAAAAAAATTGGGTCTAAAGTAACATTTTTGTGAAAAAAAGTTAAATGTTCATTGTTTTCTTGCACATTCCAAAAATTCCCGTGAAGCACCTGAAGGGTTAATAAACTTCTTGAATGTGGTTTTGAGCACCTTGAGGGGTGCAGTTTTTAGAATGGTGTCACTTTGGGGTATTTTCTGTCATAAAGGCCCCTCAAAGTCACTTCAAATACGATGTGGTCCCTAAAAAAATGTTTTTGTAAATTTTGTTGGAAAAATTAGAAATCGCTGGTCAACTTTTAAACCTTTGAACTTCCTAACAAAAAAAAATGTTGGTTCCAAAATTGTGCTGATGTAAAGTAGACATGTGGGAAATGTTATTTATTAACTATTTTGTGTGACATATCTCTCTGATTTAAGGGCATAAAATTCAAAGTTTGAAAATTACAAAATTTTCAGCATTTTCACCAAATTTCCGATTTTTTCACAAATAATCGCAAGTGATATCGAAGAAATTTTACCACTATCATGAAGTACAAGATGTCACAAAACAGTATCAGAATCAGGGGGATCCGTTGAAGCGTTCCAGAGCTATTACCTCATAAAGTGACAGTGGTCAGAATTGAAAAAATTGGCCTGGTCACGAAGGCGAAAACAGGCTCTGGTGCGAAAGGGGTAAAATGTCCAAGGCAGATTTATTATAACTACATAAACCGCATTTTAGAAGTAAACAAAACACAGCCTTGTCCGGCACAGAATGACAAAACAGAAAATAAACAGTCCATTCAGTAGTGCGGGTTCACCCGCTCACTGTCAGTGTCCTTTAGCAAAAACACCCTGGAGGTCTCCACACGTCCAGCCACAGACACTGAATGAGACACTTGGTTCATTTTATTTACAAAACCACGCCTTGGGGTGGGGATATGTGAGCAGCCAGATGACCACCTAAGACATGTGCATGGGCAATATCTAACACCCTGCTCCTATACAGCCCTGACAGTAATAACTGCTCGATTACCTCTCATCTAAGCTTGGTGACCCGATATAGTAACTCCCCATTTACGGCAAAGAACGGATATCGGGTGTCAGCCCTCGGCTGTTGGGCAACACCATTCAGAACAGTGACTTTATCAAACGCCCCTTTTAGACTTAAGTCCCTGAGCTGGGCGGTTCCAAAGTTTCCCCCAGACACCTCCAGCTCAGGGATGTTGACCTATAGGGATGCTGCCTCATCCTCATCTCCAACAAGCATACAAAAGGGAAACCTGTCGGCTGCGGCCTGCATTGAGGATTCTTTAGGAGCGACCTTGTTGTTGTCCTGACAACCTGGCTTCCTCCCTTTCTCCCACAAATCCCAAAACAAGGCAAAGTCCCACCCAATTATAACAGGATGCAACAGGTCCTTGACTACGCCCACCTCATGGAACTTGGCACCACGGTAGTCCTTTGCTTCCCAATGGGTACAGCGGACGCCCACCTTTTTCCCCAAAATCAGCGGATGAGAAATTGTGGCCCTCACTAGTGTTACCAAACTCGCCGAGCCCAAAAGACCAGTCATTTGCACTCCATTCACTGACACGGGGCATGCCTGTGGTACCTCACCTGGTTGAGGGACAGCACTGCAGGCAGGATATGCAAAGTACGAGGAGCGCCGTCCTATGCTGCAGTCCATTGGCCCGTTGGTCAAGGGGCAACGGGCGGCTATGTGACCTGGGGTGTGACATCTCCACCATATTATGTTATTGGGCATGTCCTTTGGCAGCAACTCAGACTCCTCTTGGGCTCTAGGACGCCCCCCAGATTTGGCTCTTGTTCCCCTCTTTTGGGAACCCCAGCATGGAGATGCTACGACCCCTTGCTTCCCCAAGGAATTCTCTACCGCCTGGTACCTTTCCACCAACCCCACCTGGTCATCGGCATTACGGGGATCTCCCTGGGCAACCTAGGATTGCACCGACCTTCAGAAAGGAGTGTATGAACCTGTCCATGACAACTTTCTCCACCATCTCTGCTGGAGAGGAAGATTCAGGTTGCAACCACTTTTGGACCAGGTGTAGGAGGTTGAACATTTGGGACCGGGTAGCTTTGTCACTGCAATAGGCACAGTGGTCCACCCGTTACTCCCTGACAGTCAGAGTCACTCCCAAGCGCGCCAAGATTTCTGTTTTCAATTTGGCATACTCCTATACATCCTGCAATGCCATGTCATAATAGGCTTTCTGCGGCTCGCCTGTTAAATATGGAGCGAAAACCTTCGCCCACTGTTTCGGAGGCAGTTTCTCCCATTCTGCCAACCTCCCAAAGACCGTCAGGAACACCTCGACGTCATCACAAGGAGTCATCTTTTGTAAGGCTCTTCTTACAGTCTTCCTGGACTTGGGGGTGGGGAGGTTGCCCTTCCACAGATCACCTCGGCTAGGAGTTCCATCTGCTGCTTGTGCTGTTACTGGTGCATCTGCTGCTGCTGTTGCCACTGCTGCGGCTGCTATTGATGCTGCTGCTGCTTTGTCTGCTGCTGCTGTTGCCACTGCTGCTGCTGTTAATGCTGCTGGAGATAAGCCTGCACAAGTTGCTTTATCAGCTCCTCCATGCTGCTGGACGTCCCATTCCTTCCCATCTCTTATGACTGCTCGTAAAACCCGGCCATGGTACGCCCTATTAACCCTCTCAGCACTACACGTGCAGGGGCATGCTTTCCCGGGTTTACACCACCAAAGCTACCAACCTCAATAATACGGCCATCTTACAAGACTTTTCTATAAAGTTCTATGGAAAACTGTAACTGTCATTTCAGGATAACTTGCAGCAGAATGTCTGTGCCTGCCTCTAATTCCTCCGTTCTTCCTCTCCAAATCTCCATAGAATTCTAAAACCACCAATTGTCAACCCCTATCTCAGTAATGGGAAAAAATATCTTCACTGAAAAGAGATTTTACCCATGAATTATGAGTGAGCTATTAGTCTAAGAGGAGGAAGAAGCAGATTTCTCAAATAAGATACTTGTATATTACAATGTTGATTATTTTCATGTGAACAATTGCTTTTTTAAATAAAAATTAAAACGACGTTACTCCTTAAAGTATGGTTTAATTATTCAAAGGGGCAGCATGGTAGCATTGATGCCTTGCAGTATTCAGGTCCGGGGCTGAAATGCGACCAAGAGTCCAACAGGGAGAAGACATTTTGAAAATCTTTTTTTTTCTTACTTCCTTTACAGGCCAAGTTTCTCGCAGCTCCAGCTCTGGTTGGATTCACTCCTCAGGCACTTGAATTTGCAGCTTCCTCTTAGCTCTCATCTTGAGCAGTTGGAGAAAGGTTTTTGGGAGATTTACAGAAGAGGAGATTGTACCTTGCATGCACACCCTGAAGTCCCGGAATAGCATCAACTTCAAGGATGAAGAACCCCCCTGTGGGAGATATCCTACCGTGTGTGTGTTTGTGGGGAGCTCATACTGCTTACCTTGCACGGATTAGGGATCACATCCCCACATCCTCGATTTAAGAATGGCTCCTGCTGTGCCAGAAGTTGTTGCCACTGAACATGAGCACTGAGGGGAATCCAAAGATGTTGTAGTTCCACTGGGTGCCTACTGGATAAGTAAGCTTGGAATGGTTCTAGGACTGGCGGAGATGAACCTGGCTTTTTTTAATGTGGCACTTTGTAAACTATTTACGTCTCTAGTAATGAATATATGTTGTCGTTCAGGGCGTCATTTCATCACATCCTCCCTGCATGACGCCCTTTTCTGTCAACCATCTTGTTCAGGGGAGCATTCTGCACCTTGTGTATATACTTCTCTGTATATTTAGACTGTGCATAGCTTTCTGTACATATCCTCCCAATGTCGACTGTGACTTTCGCCTGTTGTCCTTGAGTACTTGTTCTTGTTGCCAAGAAGCGACTACTGCTTTTCGCTGTCGGCCCAAATCAGGCTTGGTCTCTGTGATAGGACCACATTGTGCTTGGGTAGAGAACACAGAAGAATCGCTGTAGTAGACTTCCCTGTCTTACACACATAAAAGACATCTTATCATTGATTTAATGCTATATGTCTACACACTTAGCACTTATAGATTGGTTCTCAGCTTTTAAAACCACCAGCATTCTTATATCTCCACATTGTGACTGTTGATATATGCAGCACCCATCGGCGACTATATACGGCCTAGTGCCAAGATGACGAATATACTGGCCTCTTCTGTGTTTGTTTTACTATATCTTAAGAAGACCCCTACTGTTCTGATGTATCCGTATATACAGTTAGGTTTAGTACCGAAAGGCCAGTATAAAGCAAACATCTTATGTAAGATACTTGCAGCTATTAGAGATGAAAGCTTTGCTGCAGTGAATGATATGAGGCTTTTTCAGGCTTTCTCCATTTATTTCCTATGTTTGCCGTGTCCTATAAGTGCACTTCATTATCATGCCCATTTTATGTACACCGCCCCCTAGTGTGCATTTTCCTCAGTGCAGCAGTTTTGCACATTTGAAAAGAATCCCCATTTTTGCCTTATATTATGTATGAGGAAAATGTTTCTTTAGTTTCTAGTACATTGATGCAATTTCTCTGACACATTATTGGCCTTAGATTGTACATTTCAGTTCCTAAAAATGTTCCCTCTCCTCCTCACCTCAGAGTTAATGATACGCAGCATTTCCCGTTATACTGAATGTAGGTTCGCAGAGTCTGAAAATGCAGGATTTTTGCGACCCAAGCTCCTGTTGTACACAAGAGTAGCGAGTTGTGTTGGCATCTTATTCAGTTTCTTATTCAGAACGACAAATTTTCATAACCAAATTGTCAAACTGTCTAAGGGTGAATTCACACGCTGTAGTTTTGTTGCAGTCTGTGACTGTCCCATTCTTCGGGAATCCATGTGCATGCTGCCAAAACGACCCAATTCAGATGTATGGAACTGATTTTCAGGCACAACGCATTTCTGCAGCAAACAGACTACCAATGAATATACCTAAAAGCTGCCCATAAATGCTGTACATGTATGACCAATCCAATATCTATGTGGGCAGCTAAACCCTCTTCTTATGGATGATGTCTGGAGTTGTTCGGAATGGTTGAACTCATTTTTTTTCTGTGCAGTATTTTTTCCCCAAGAGAAGTGCTTCAGAAATTGTCTGTCCCCTCAGACAGTGGAGAATCTGTCGAGTAGACTTCCTTGTCTTAGGCTACGTTCACACCCCCATTGTACATGTCCTAGTGCTCTCTATTTTTTCTTGGACAGCACACTGACCCATAGAGTTTGAATGATCCATACACCCATCAGTTTTGACTCCTTAGTGACCAAGCCACATTTTTCAAGTCTGACTAGTGTCACTTTATGTGACATCTTTGGAAAATTTCAACATATCCCGGTGATTTTGAGGTTGTTTTTTCGTTACACTTTATGTTAATGGTAGATTTAGGTAGCAACTAGGATGATACTTGAGAAAAAAATCAGTCCTTTCTCTCAGGCGGTAACACTCACATGTATGAATGTAGCCTTACATACAAAAATTACATTTTATAATTTAATTAAATATTATGTCTACATACTTAGCACCTATAGATGGGTTCTCAAGCTTAAAAACTGATTCTAGTAGAAAGAAAATCCGCCATTTTAATTTCTAGCAATAAAGCTTTCTGCCATGAGATGTCTCCATCTATGGCCACCTTTGCGGCTGTGTAGACCTTTGAACATCTATTGATATACCAATGGTGAACCGGCAAGCTAAGACCCATTAGCATACTGTAGTTGTCAGTTGTCCTGATTTTGCTAGAACAGTCCTTGAAGTTGGGTCACAGAATGGGTATAGTTTAATTAATCCTACAAGTGGGCATTTTTTTAAGTGCTGACATGCTTTCCTGGGGTGGGCTTAAATATCCCAAATTTTGTAGTATAATGGTTGGTTAATACTCCCAAGCCACTAAAGTGATGGACCATGTCATGCCATTTCAGCTTCAATTGGCTTTACTTAAATATTTCCTTATCTCTTAGGGAAGATCTCATTGACATTGGAACTGTAGTGTTCAGCCCTATATGTTATAATTAAGTAGAGTTGACTAAAGCCTAAAGGACACTGTAACTCCATCCCGTTGTCTAGAGACAACTATAGTTTATGCAGAAGTAGTAATTTACCTGATCTCTGGAGTTTTATGGGGCTTGTATTATAAATGGTACATGTTAAGTTAGGGCCCTTTTGCAGAATATATTCTTAGGCTCAAATAACTCTTCTGTTTTTGGCCAAACGTTTGCTAAAGGTCCTAGACCCCCACCAATGATATCGTTGAAAGTACATCATAGCTATGAGATGTCAGACCTGTAAGACTGCTCATGGTAATATTTCCGCTCTCCGCATCATCCATAAAAGAGGGTAAATGAAACAATCAATAATTTTTAGAAGACAATCACAGGTAATAGCCATGATACTTGTTGGACTACAAATGTCATGTCACAACATGTCGTAAACCACTTTCAACCTTTAAGACATATAAGCACATATAGAGAAACCCACTGACCATTGCCGACTGTAAGGGAGATAGATTATTTTTATTGTAAATTCTGATGCAGCTTTCCCATCACTAGTGTTATACCCATCAAATATGACTTGTGTTATATACCGTAGGAGGTTTGTTACACTGTTTCTCACTAAACTGATATATACATCATATAGCGACCCTCTGCTATGTGCATCTCCAGATTGCTGATTTTTGGTGTTATTCTGGGAATTCCTATTAACTTGTGTGCAAGGGTTGCCAAAGTAATACTATCAGGAATCACTTTCAGAATCACATTAACTTGGATATAAGTGTGTTAGCGATCATAGACAATCTCATGTGAATGTAGAATCCTCACTATGAGTCTATATCTGTTCAGGTTACGTCAGATTTTAACATGCCCGATCCTACCATTCCCTTTAGAAAGGTGGTGTTAGTAGATTCAGCTGGTAACCACTTGTCATATTCCCTCCATAGAAAAAAAAAACTATCTTTTCAGAAGCGCCGGCATGTGTATAGAAGATTTTGGGAAAGCAGTTGCCTAATGATGTCTATCACAATATTCAATAGGTCATCAGCGCTCAACCAGACTTCATACAAAAGTAGATCTACTTTAACTAAATGAATAGTACAATACCTTTAAATTCTATTTCTATCTCTTACCTGAATATGGATCTTGCATTTCACATTAGATAAGACTAATGGTCTGCAATATGAGACCCTTTACAGCTCCCACCATAACTGGAGTCATTGATCTTAATAATAAAAATCATTGCATTAAATATTGGCCACAAAACTTTTGTCTCCATTATGTTCAGGTGACCATTTCATTTTGTGCCACATTTAAATTGAATGTCCAACCCTGAACACCACTATATATTTATTTTTTCTAACAACAGTAGGTGTAAATTTAAGTACTTCTTTCATATATTATTTCGGGGATCAGAGTTTCTGCAAATACAGAGTTCATTTTAAAAAATTTTGGCCTCTTTTAACTACGTGAAGGGAACGATTAGGACCGAACTGCACAAAATATATACACTGTACTTAAATATAAAATGCAATGCAGTAAGTTCCAAACCGCCCTCTTCTAGTGGTTTTCGGCAGCTAAAATTTTATCATTTAAAGGCAATCTGTCGCCAGGTTTATGCTACCTCATATGAGAGCATCATGTTGTAAGGGCAGAGGCCCTGATTCCAGCGATGTATCTCTTAGTTTACTGGGTACAGCAGTTGTGATAAAATCAATTTTCTCTGCTGACGTACCAATGCTCTGAATGTTGAGCCATTTATAACACCACCCACATCACTGAATGGCAGGTTTTTGTGTACACTGTATATTGACAAAGAGCTGCTAATCAGTGGTAAGGGTAGGGTTACACAGAGCAGTTGACTAGGAGGCACGAGACACCTAATCCTCTAGTAAATCTCCTGCTTATAAAACACTGATTTTATTGATACAACAGCACACAGGGTTTTAAGTGACACATCTCAGAGAAAACCTGCTCACAGATTACCTTTAACTTAAAGGGGTTCTCCAATAAATTGTCCACGATGTCCACGCCATCACATATTTCAACCTGCAATCTCATGTAGGTACACATTAAGATTGGTTGCAGAATGAAATTTGTGAGGGTGGTAATTACTTCTAAAGATGTGTCTGAGTGATGTTAGAACAAGTTCAGGCTGAAGTGGCAGATTGTGAAAGAGAAAAACCTACCTTTCCACTTAGCCTGACAGGTTTACAACTGGACATGGAGAAGGGTTGAAGCAGGAATAAAAAAAACCTCTGGTTGGCTGACTAAGCAGAATTGGCTTTTTTTTTTTCTTCATTCCTGTTCTGCGCCAAGTTCTAAACTTCTTCTGCTCAGTCTCTGTGCCCTGCTGTAAAGCTGACTGGCAGATGCAGAAGAACGATTTACAACTGAGCACAAAGCAGGTCTGAAGCAATGTATACAGAGAATTTGAAGCTCTGTATATGGCATAATTAAGCTTTGACCGCTATAAAGATATATTAAGAAATTCATCGGCACTGAATGTTGGATCTAAAAACAAGAAGATAAAAAAAATTCACATTCACTTTTAGGCTTTCTTGAAACTTCAGTTACATTGGCGCAGCATACCTATGTGAAAAAGTGAAACTCCCTCTGTAGCTAATAGTTGGTTGCAGGAAGATGATATTGCACATTTCTTGTACTGTATACTGTTGCGCTCAGAAACTACTGTACACTGCTTTTAGAAAAATATTTAAGTTGTTGTTCTTCACACAGAACTTGTCAATTTTCTGTTCAATTTTGCTGCAAAAGATCAATCGGAATACATGAAGTTGTCCCAGCATCTCTGTGCTCTGTGTTTTTATTTATACTTTTGAGGGAAAATACAGTCAAAGCAATGTACGAACTGTATGTTCCACGGTTGGCATCAGCATAGGTAAACCTGACCAGATGCTAGGTTTTTCTGGGCTTGGTGGCTGTATGGGGATTTGGGTAAATATGATTTATGCAAGTTAAGTAAAGGGGTGCTAAAACACTTTGATTTTATCCTCCTAATATCTGAAGCTGGCTCTGGCTAGTCTAACACATTCAGTGTATATGGAGGGGAAAATGTTTTTTTTTTCCAATGACAACCATTTAGCTTCAGGGTTCCATTTTTACAATGAGGCCTTCAAAATTGAAAGGTTCATATACACGGATGATGTATAGGCCTGTACATACAGACTTTTGTTTTCTTACAAATTACAGTTCAATGTACACTAAATAAAAATATAAACGCAACACTTTTTTGTTTCAGCTTCCATTTTTCATGAGCTGAACTCAAATATCTATGAATTTTCTATGTACACAAAAGGCTTTTTTCTCTCAAATATTGTTCATAAATTTCTCTAAATCTGTGTTAGTGAGCTCTTCTCCTTTGCTGAGATAATCCATCCACCTCACAGGTGTGGCATATCCAGCAGATGCTGATTAGACAGCATGATTACTGCACAGGCTGCCTTAGGCTGATAACAATAAAAGGCCACTCTAAAATGGGCAGTTTTACAGTATTGGGAGGGTCCGGGGAATTCAGAAAACCAGTCAGTATCTGGCGTGACCACCATTTGCCTCACACAGTGCAACACATCTCCTTTACATAGAGTTGATCAGGTTGTTGATTGTGTCCTGTGGAATGTTGGTCCACTCCTCTTCAATGGCTGGGTGAAGTTGCTGAATATTGTCAGGAACTTGAACATGCCGTCCTATACCCCGATCCAGAGCATCTCAAACATGCTCAATTGGTGACATGTCCGGTGAGTATGCTGGCCATGCAATAACTGGGATGTTTTCAGCTTCCAGGAATTGTGCACAGATCCTTGCAACATGATGGTCATGGATGAATGGCACAACAATGGGCCTCAGGATCTCGTCACGGTTACTTGCATTCAAAATGGCATTAATGAAATTGCACCTGTGTTCATTGGCCATAACATACACCTGTCCATATGATAACCACACTGCCACCATTGGCCACTCGATTCACAACATTGACATCAGCAAACCGCTCACCCACACGACACCACAAACACAGTCTGCTATCTGCCCTGTACAGTGAAAACTGGAATTCATCCGTGACGAAATGGTCTCAGATGATCTTGGAGGTGAAGATGTTGAATGTTGATGACCTGAGCTGGTGTGGTTACACGTAGTCTGCGGTTGTGAGGCTGGTTGGATGAACTTCCAAATTCTCTGAAACGCCTCTGGAGATGTAAATTTCTCACGGTGCGAGCGGTTACGTCGGTAAGATTACCGCAGTTCATAGACTGTGAACCTTACTGACCTCAGCGCTCGTCTCCGCAGTCGGATTCACGTGCTAGTGTCATTGTGTTTCCGGATGTAGCAGAGTCGGGGATCATTGTGGGAAGGAGATGGATTTATTGTGGACCCCTCTGGATTATTTTATTTTTTAAATGTAATAAATGGGTAAAAGAGGGTCGGAGAGTGCTTTTTACAATTAAAGGACTTTTCTCTGTGTGTGTGTTTATTGCTTTTGACTACGAGATTAGTAATGAGGGTGTCTTATAGATGCCTCTCATTGCACAGCTGACATCAACCCCAAGACCATTACTCCATTTGCCAATGCACCAGAGTTATGATCCAGAATTGGTGCATCTAATGGATGCGTCATTTTTGGGGCGGCTGAGGGCTGATGTTATTAGGTTGGGAGGTGGCCAATATCCATGACACTTTCCCAGCCTATTAATATTAGCCTGCAGCTAACTATGTGTTGCCCATAATACAATACTGTATGGAGGACTATACTGTCCGGTCTGCACTGTGCGCTGCGAGGATTCACCCGTTTCTGATCTATTGTATAATTTACAATAGATATCACTCATCTAATGTAAGAAGTCAGTGAAATCTTCGGCACTGTACTATATACATATTTCTCTGCTGTATCTTTGCATCATGAATTGGGGTATGTGTTAAAGGGGCCGACAGACTCTTTTGCCCGGAGCCCACGAAAACCTGGAGCCGGCCCTTGTCCTGCTATATTCTTATTTCCAGATGTATATAATTGTATGCCTATACATTTATCTGCCATTGAGTCTGATTGTAAAAAAATGTACAGTTCTCTATATTAGATGCTTTTTATTACAGTTAGAGAAGAGGTATTCCAATATGTAACAAAGCTAGACTCTTTTTGGGTGTAGATCTGGCTAATGGCATTCTTTGTTAGTCTATACATTGAGAGCAATGCATTGCACAAGTGTGAAGAGAGTCCACATTTCTACCTTTTATTGAGCTGTATCAGTTTTGGCTACAAGAAAAATGCCCCAAAATTGTACTATATGAACAAAGATGAACCAGATGCAGGAGTGACCCTCAATACAACAGAATCAGAAGTGAACCTCGTTACCCCCTGTTTATATACGACCCTGGCAGTTCTTAAGTAATGTAAATTATATAGATACAATACCAAAATACTTTGTAACTAATCATATTGCTGTAGTTTGGTTTATTAATGCTACAGTGGATCTTCAGTGAAGGTTTGAAGTATGGTTAAGCAGCAAGACAAAATATGCTTCTCCTAGACTCCTTTTCAGCAAGAAATTAGAACTCTAATGGATATTACAGACGCATTGAAAAGAAGGTCCCAGTGTTCTCTCTTAGGAACAATTTACATTACATTTTAGGCTTTTGCTCAGAAGAAAATGTGCCATATTCAGTATCTGCAGATTTTATCTTTCCTAAATGAACCCTGAAATATCAAATGAGTTCATAACTCATCAAAATAAGGAATTAGGTCTTTTAATGATATGGCACATTACCCTGGAACGAAAAGTCGGCAGAAACCCGTGTGTCAAGATTTTTAATATTTATTTAACTGTTTCTGAGTTATTTTAGTCCTCCATAGAGGTTACAGTTGCTGGGGTACAACCAACCATTACTGGTAGCTATTGACTTGCAGCTTTCCTTAAACCCTAAAAGGAATATCAGTCACAGACAAATGACCCTGGTGCTGTACAGTTCAATATGGTATTTATGACATCTGCACCCCAATTACTAACTGGCCAACTATAACCATCACCAATAATACTAAAAGACCCAGAAATAGATAATGGTAGCTGACACGTCAACACGACAAAGTGAGTCTGTGCCACTGCTAAAAAAACACTCCAAGAAGCATGAAACGACTGAGGAAACTGAGTTTTAAGGGTTTATCCATGAAATCTAGTAACTTTAGTGAATACATACAAATTCATTGAAAGGTACAAAATGTAAATAACAGACTTGTGCAATAAGATGAGGATAGGTGATAAGAATAGCAGCAAGGTCACAGGCAAACCAGGGAGCCTATTGAACCTAATAGCAAGTTGCATAAGTAAATGAATGGACATAAAGGCGGTGTAAACCCAGAAAATGCTAAGTGGGTACAAAGAACCCTATAACCAAGTGGTAAGGCAACTATTATGGGTTGTATGCCAAGGGAAAAATAACCCACGAATTTCTAAGCAAAGATCTGGAAGAGTATATGGCTCAAAAGTAAATATCCAAAATATAAAGACACAGGCTCAAAGGCTTACCCTGGAAAAGACTGGCGCCCAGTAGGTGGCAACAGGATTAGTGCCTCTTCCCGACTCGCGTGGAGCGTATCCGGCTTTTTCAAGGGAAGTAACAAGTAATCATGCAACCCCAAAACAAAACTAAAGATAGGACCCCAACCTGCCATGCCATCAGCTGCAGGTTTGTTCTTGTTACAGATTTCACTCCTTGTGTGTGCACACTTATTTTTCTCTTCCATTCAATATCTTTCTGAAAAGTCTTAAAGCTTCCCATCACATCCATGTATGTGTATGTGCACATGACGTCTTTTAGATTTGTGTGAATCCGGCTAGCTTCAGGACATGCCGGCGTCTTTTGTCCTGAAGCATATTTTTGGTGTGTTTTCTATGGATGTTTGAGACATCTTTGACTGTTTGGCTTTTTTTTAACTTGTATTTAATAAACTATTGAATGGCTTCCAAGTGGAAGTCGCCTGAAGAATGGTAAGGTCACTTCTTTTAACCACTTCAAGCCTTTGGAAACCTGGAGCAGTTACAAATAGCTGAAAACACTGAACATATGAACAGTAAATTGTTTTTACATTGAGGTACATACAGTAAGTACATTCTTTTGAGTATACATTTAGTGCTTCTTCAGGTGAATTACCGAGCATACCAGCCTGAAAAGATGTTGCATGCACATACCCATAGGGCAAATACATCCAAGTGTTATCTCCAGAAAGCTGGTATAAAACACTTTGAATAGTCATAAACTTTTTCTGTACAATAATTTTGTGACTTTTTCAGTTTTCAAGTAGTTCAGCCAAAATGGTTGGAGTTGAGAAGGAGCTTGGGCGGGGGTACCATTTGTATTTGTGTCGCAATATTCTAAGAGTCAGAAGTTTACCTTTTATCAGGCAAGAGAGCTGTATGAGGGATTATTATTTGCATAATTGATGAAGTATCATTGGTCCCATTTTAGGATACATAACACTTTTTAATCACTTTAACTTACACTTTTTGGAAGGTGGAATGAACAAAGGAAGCAGTTATTCTGTTTTGTTTTGTTTTCACCACTTACCATTCAGTATATTTAACTTGCTAATATTTTTCTACAGGTTGATACAATAGTGACAATACCAAGTTTAATTATTTTTTTTTCTTTATCTTTTGCTACTTTATCCATAAACAGAGTTTTGTGATTACTTAATATTTTGTGAGCCATGCTTTAGTTTTTGGGTACATATGACTTTTAGATCATCTTTTATATATATTTTTTGAAGGGGGATGAACGAAAAACTTGCAATTCTAGAATTCCATGTGGGATAAATAATTACGGTATATACGGTAGTTTTATAATAGAGGTTGATGCAATTACAGCGATTTTTGCATAAGAAAATCACTTTAAAATATATATATTGTATATATTTCTTTACATCATATCCTGAGAGCCGTAAAGTTTTCATTTTGTTGTGACTACGAAGCCCTATGAGGACTTGTTATTTGCATAATAAGCCAAAGTCTTTATTGGTATCATTGTGGGATACTTATGATTTTTTGATCATTTTTTTATTTTTCATTTTATGTGAGGTAAGATGAATAGAAATGACAATTCTCTGGAAGTATTGTATTTAGGTTTTTTTGTGGCATTCAGTGGGGCAGGAAAAACAACGATGTCTATTTATTGGACAATACGATTGCAGTGATAGCAGATATGTCTATTTTTGTGCTTTCATTTTTTATTAGATCAAACAACTTTTTATTCTGAAAAATGTTATATTTTTAATTTTATGACAATTTTAACATTTTTTCATTTTTTTATTTTAACTTTTTATTGAAAGATTTTCATGTTTTACAAGATATAGACTTGAACGAAAAGAAAAAAACATAAAAAGACATGTACTGTATGGGAGGACATACAAGACTTACAATAGACAGATGGGGAAAGGATAAGTATAAGTATTTGGAAATGGAGAGGAAGGGAAAATGAATGACCCAGTAAACAAGGTTTATATTGATCACTTGAACTTATATGTAACTTTACACTTGATTTCTAAATTCATTTTGATGTGTAAAGTGGTAACAACTGAGGAGGAAGTAGAAGACTTTGAATAGAGGCAAACTTCCTCAGCACAATAATTTTTTCTGACTTTTTGCAGATTTCAAGCAGTTCCGCAGAGCTGAGGAGGAGCTGGAGTATAGCAGAGTGTGGCTGCGCCCACCTGTCAAATTCAGCAAATATGCTGGCATTTCTTAAGTCAGAAATATTACTCCATTTCTTGACTGCAGCAATATTTTTGTCAAGTTGCAAAGAGAAGTTTGCTTAGGAGATGTGTAAATTTTATTGAGTATGCCTCTTAATGAATTTGGCACATTTTATTCTTAAATTCTCCTCAGTATGAAACGCCAGTCTTAATAAATCCGTGCCTTATTTTCCAGTGTAAGTGAAGATGAGAAGACTCATTTTCACTTACAAGGTGAAGGAGTTGGTTTGCTCCTTTCATCGCAATGTGCTTTCCAGGTCATCCCGCCCCCCCCCCCCCAGTCACCGTCCCATCCCCGGTTCCCTCAATTATGTTTTTTTCCTTGCCTTCCACACCGTTAGACTCTTCAAACTCTTCTCCCTGCAAGTGGTTGTGTATCGCCCTCCAAGCTCCTCCCGTCAGTTCTTGGATCACTTTGCCAACTGGTTTCCTCACTTTTTATCCTGTGACATTCCCACTCTCATCACGGGAGACTTTAATCATGGGAGACCTTTTGTTCTTTAGAGATAAGCAGTGCCAGAGATGTCTGGTAGTGGCTCTCTTTTATAGAGAACAGAAAGCAGCAGAGAGAGCACTCTTGTGTATGAGAGAGATGGCCAAGATAGCTGTCAGATGAATGATCAGCCAGACCAACATTCAGCCGACAAGTGGAAAGTGGCATGTCTATTAGGATGTAAAAAGCAAGTGAAGTGATCGTATGTGGTCAATAGCCTGATATACCCCCAATTACTACTGTATCGAAAATTAACCCCTTCACAACCTATGGCGTATAGGTATCCCCCTCTGATGTGGGCTCCAGCACTGAGCCTGCATCTTTTCTGGCACATGACAGCTGATCTGATCAGCTGTCATGTGCCCCTAACAGTCACGAGTAGATCACGATCTACCCGCGGCTGTTCACATGTTAAATGCCACTGTCAATCTCTGACAGCGACATTTAACATGTGTGCACCAGAAGTGCGTCACAAACTCTGCTCATCAGTGTCCCAGTCACATGATCGCAGAGCACCAATGGGTTGTCATGACAACTGGGGGTCTGCAGAAGACCACTCAGCTTGTCATTGCAGATGATGATTTTTGCTACACACTGCAGGGCTGAAGATCGCAGCTTAAAGTCTTTTAAGGAGACTATTGAAGTAAATAGTAAAAATTTTAAAAAAATGTGTTGAAAAATATCAAAAAAATATAAAAGTTCATATCACCCCTGTTTTGCCCAATTCAAAATAAAACAATAATAAAAAAATGCACATATTTGGTATATCTGCTTTCAGAAAGCCCAATCTATCAAAATATAAAAAGAATTAATCCAATCGGCAAACGGCGTACTGAGAAAAAAAATCAAAATGCCAGAATTGGTAGCCACAATATTGCAATAAAATGTAATAACGGGTGATCAAAACATTGTATCTACCTGTGACATGCAGAAGTAGTGCTGTTGCTTCCAAAGCATCCAGCAACTATTAGAAGTAACACAACCACAGGAGACAGGAATTGTTGTGCTCCAGAAGCATCCAGCAACCAGAGGGGTTAACACAATCACAGGAGAAGGGGAGTGTTTTAGCAGAGTCCCAGGGGGATTGTGGGGAAGTTGTTTACTGTCTGGCTGGAGCCGAAGAGAAAGGTGGTGTGTGTGTTCTGTATCTCACAGAAGCGCCCCTGCAAGTGAAAAGGATGCAGGTCAGGTACAGTTCCTGAACTAACAGTGCAGAGTATTGTCAGGCAGAAAGATAAGGACTGGAAGAAATGGTGTCACAGGGATCATCTCCTTCAGCAAACCCTCCCCTCCTCCTCCATCTCACTGTGCTGTAAAGAATTCTGTGTTCATTAATGTGCCTTTGCATTAGAACTGTGCTGTCCTGTACTACTGGGAAGACTGTGAACTGCTGTGCTGCTAAGGAAACTGTACTATTTGTCACTGGAGCCTGTTGCTCATAAGACTTAACTTGCACTGGCTGTGCAGCTTCTTATTAAATGCTACTGTTCTACCATTTATGAGGACTCTTGTCAAGTGTGTCTGGTCAGCAAGTGAAACAACCTACGTGTCTGTGCCTGAGGGTCAATACCCCTGTGTTTCTGAGAGAAGCTGCAGCATATGGTCTATGGTCGCCCTGAGTAATGGTTCCCCCAGGATTCCAAAGAATTCATGTAACCTGTCTTGCCCCTATCTGAACCTAGCGGCGTGCGTGAAACAATTGTGGCCCATACGGGGAATCCTGAACGGGAATTAACGTGTAGAGGGAGAAAAGGAAAAGTGTCTGGAAAAACACAGCAGCACAGCACCTTAACTCAACTATGCTACACCAGTTAAAGGGGACCAGCCCTAAAGAAAACTCACTAGGAGAAATGGATGTGGAAATACAATTGGACAGAATTAGTGAGCTGCTGCTTCAGTTAACCTGTGAAGAATTGAGAACAGTAGCAGAACATATAAAGATGACAGATTTCCAAAGCACACAACTACAGGCAACTGTTAGCTGCCATTAATGCAAAAATGGATGAGCTGGGGGAGAAAGAAGCTGAAGACATCATGGGGACATTCCTCCAGGAACTAACACAGTTTCTAACCAGGTTGAAGTTGAAGGATGGAGGGGCGGCACCAATTACCAAAAGTGGGAATCTCCGTCCACAGACTGAACCACAAGAATTTAAAGAACAATTCAAAGCCCTAACAACAGCCCTGCAGGAATCGACCAACACCTCTGAAAGGGTGATAGACTCAGACAGGATCTTTAACCTGCTTGGGTTAGATAAATCAAGGAGACAGTCCTCTCTAACACCACAAATCGCCATAAGGAAAGAATTCAAGGTCCTGGGACAGATTGGAGAGTGTGGGCAGAAAGAGAGACTGTCTTATATGAACTTGTTGCACCAGATCGATGCAGGCTTACAGAAAGTCTACCAGCCAGATGAGATCGTTGAGGGGGTGGTGAAAGCGATCAGCCCAGGACTGAACCTCCATAGTATGCTAGAAATGAAAAGTCAATTGACCTTGCAACAGCTGAAGATGATTTTAAAAGGGCACTATAAAGAAGAGAGTACTGTTATGTTCTGCAACTTAGAACTAAGGAATAGGAGGGAAAAGCTGTCCCTGCACTGAGACTCAGCTTTATCCTACGCTGGGGTGGGTGCCTTATTCCTTATGAATAGCCCCACCGAAACTCCTGCACTGAACTCAAACGAAGACCTGTAGGAAGGGGAAAGGGGTCCCTAAAAGATCTAAGGACTGGGAGCGAAAGCAAGAGACCTCCTAACAGAAAAGTTAGTTGCAGAAACGAAAATCAAAGGAAACAAAACTGGTGGAACAAGAAGTCCCAGGATAACAATAGTCCAAAGCAAGAAGAACTAAACAAGGCTACTTAGCCAGAGCACGAGCGTTACAACACTGATGTCCAGCGGGGAATGAGAGCCTGGTGCTGAGTAATAAAGGGTGCAGAGATCACGTGACCAAGAAACCCAGCACCAGAGGAAAAGACTAGAAGCCAGCAAACCACAAGATGGCAGATAGTAAAACAACATAGATTCTAACAAGTACTTCAGAATTGTTCCACCGACTCATTAACCTCTCACAGAAAAATAATGAATCACCCCAAAATTTCTTGTTCAGAGCAATTGAACTGAAGGATAGACTGTTGTTTGCATCCAGAGATGTAGAAGCGGAAGAGAAGTTTGATGCTGGACTAGTCCAGAAGAAGTTCTTGAGATCATTGGGAAAGGGATTAATCAGCAAAGTTATCAAGTAGCAGCTGAAACAGTACTTATAAGATCCTGGCATTTTGGACGAAGTCCTAATTGAAAAAATGAATGAGGCTGCTAGTTTGGAGTCCGAGAGCGAACAGAAGTTAAGGAAAGGCTCTGCTCCTAAAATCACCAAAATGAGTCAGCTGAAGTTGGAGACCCCCGGTGGCCAGTTCGAAGATCATCATGGAGACCCTCCAGTGCTGTCTCCAAGAGGGAACCTTAAATCACCAACAAAAGAGAGGACCGCCAGCGCTGACTGGGAGGAAGTAATAGGAGAACTGCGAGCCGAGTTGATTGAGGTTAAAAAGTTGATTCGTTCCAGGCCAGAACCTGTATCCCTCAGACCCAGGAGTGGGTTCCAAAACAGAAGATACCCGGCTTGTGAAGCGTGCCGTTTATCAAATCAGAGTACGGTGTGTGTCCACTGTCTAAGATGTGGTGAGGAAGGACATTATGCCAAGGAATGCCAATGGTCACGGTCGTTTGGGTTAAAAGACCGGAGGTTACCAGTTCGGGGCGACTGGTAACCGCGACACGGAGGAGGCCCCAGACGTAAACCCAAATCTCATCAAAACCCAGAATGGCGTGTAATAGTGAGGAAGGGTGTAACTTTCCCCCTGGGACTGAAGTAGTTAGAATTACATATCCCCATAGTTAGGCACTATCTGAACTGCTATTAGGTCAAGTTACGAGGTTAATTTCAGTGGTGCAGTCAGTGGAGTAAGGGGGACACTTAGTAACAGGGATATACATTGGACATGTCTAGAGGTTAGATATAATTCCTTGTAGGGCTGCAGTACTTTTTATCAGCCACAAGATGCCACTGCTGGGCACAGTTGTCAGTGAGAGGCAAGGCAGTTGCTAACAGATGGCTTAGTGGGTGGAGCCTCTGGGTGTGCTAAAAATAGCTGCTCCCATTATTTTTGAGTCAGTTGAAGCCCTGTCAGGGTCGTGACAGGAACTCTTACGTGCGGACAGCCAGGGAAATTGGCTGCTAGGGTAGACGGGGGCTCTCTACCCTCAGACAGTGAATCCGTAGTGTGAATATCTCCTCACGCAGGAGTCCCATTAGCCGGTCGGAGTAACTCAACGGAGGTATTGAGGACCCAGGGCACTTCAAGTCTGCAGGTAGCAGAGGAAAATAGGACTCCAAGATAAGCCGTGAGGGAGATAAAGGATCTGGGCACACTGTCGCTGGTGAGGAACCGTCTCTTAGGCTAAGGAATAGAAACAGAGAGATGCTTCACCTAAAGAGGGCACCAGGGCTGAAGATGATTTTAGCACCTGTATGGGAGACAAGAACCTGTTGGGCCTTATCCAATCTTCCAGACTGTAAATATTGTAATTACTCCTTTCTCGCAAGTAAAACCCCAGTTATGGTTAATAACTTTGTGTCCTCTGAAATGATTACTGCCCTGGTCCCAGAAGAGAAATGTCTGGAGACCGCCGTGACCGGATGGTGTGAAGTAAGTGAAGAATGTCACATGCACAGCCACACATCAGAGGGAGGACACAAATTGTCTGTAAGGTGCCAAAGCGAGCAGGGGCCACAACTCACCCATGACTACCTCGCTGGGGAACCTTACAGGCGCATGAGGTAAAACGGCTGCATCAGTACTATCCCCAAGTGTGTTTCCGTATACAACAGCTGCAAGGGAGACAGAGACAGGGGCATCAGTTACTTAATGCCCAGTGCGGAAGTCAAACGATGTACTCCTGGGAGGAGGATTCCTCGGTCAGTAAAGATAGACTCATCAGCCTAATCAGTGAAAGGTGCTTTATACAGTGCCAGCTAGATGGTCTCCTGGTAAAAGCACTGTGTGACACAGGAGCCCAATCGAGCCTTTTAAATGAAGAATGGATAAGGTGCTACCTGCCACATACCTGCCTTCGGTCGCTAAAAGAACTCTTAGGACCAGTGGAACTCCACGGCAAAGCTGTCAACCAGACCGAAATCCTTTCATAGGCTGGGTGGAAGTGACTTTCCAACTGAGGGCCACGAAGAACAGCAACACCATTGAGCTTTTGGTACCTTTTCTCATGACCAGTGATCCGAACGTGGCAGAGGATCCTATCCTGGGTAATAATGTAATCAGTGAGGTCATCACGAAACACGGGTCAGGAACGCTGGTGGTGGATGCAATCGCCACATCACTTGCCATACCCAACGCCGTGACGGAAAATGTGGTTCATAGAGTAAAGAAAGCACAGAATACAATGGACCTAAAAGAAGTCAAGGCAGGCTGGCGCCCAACCATCATCCCTGCAAACCAAATGGTGGGGGTGAGGTGTGGAGTCCAGGTAGAACCGGGAACAAAATTACAGAAAAGACTGTTCGTGCCAGAACTTCCGGAAGGCCTAGTTCAAGGTGAGACTGTGCTTACGATTCCTACTGGTGGGTTTGCTCGAGTGACAGTACCGGTGATGAATACTACGAAACACAAAATTCGACTGGATCCAAAGACTGTGTTAGGTCAAATCGAAACCGTTAAAACGGTATATCCAGCCAGTGTGAGACCCGCCCAGGGGTCTACCGTGAATTCAGTCTCCCCACCAAGGAACAGGAGTTGCCAGGGGAAGAAATTGCACAACCCACCTCAGAGTCCTGGGATCCCCCAGTACCCCTGGAACACTTGTGCGCTGAAGATCGAGTGGGAGCAAAACAGATGCTGAGAGAAGAGAGTCATGCATTCTCCAAAGATGACTCTGACATAGGCTGTATCCCGTCGCTGCAGTTGAAAATCAATTTGAAAGACACGACCCCAGTAACCATAAGTTACATGTCTGTGCCAAAACCATTACACCGTGAAGTGAAAGAGTATTTACAAAACCTAATCAAATCAACAGAGGTTGGGTCCAAAAGTCGAAGTCGTCTTATTCCTCTACTATTGTCTGTGTTAGGAAGGACTGTACGTTGAGACTCTGTTGTGATTACCGGGAACAAAACCGAAAGTCAGTACCTGATCGATACCCGATACCAAAGATCCAAGATATGCTGTACAGCCTATCAGGAAGCACATGGTTCTCAGTCCTCGATCAGGGTAAGGCATACCACCAAGGGTTTGTTGAAGAGTGCAGTAGACCCTTGACAGCATTCATCACACCGAGTGGATCCGCATACCGTTTGGGCTCAGTTCAGCTCCAGCAGAATTCCAGAGGAGCATGGAGACATGTTTAGAAGGATTGAGGGATATCTGCCAGCCGTACTTGGATGACAATGTAACAATGTGGTACACAGCAAAACCTTCGAGGAGCATGTTGAACACGTGAGGACCGTATTACAACAGTATCAACAACACGGAGTTAAGTTGACCCCAAAGAAGTGTGAACTGTTCAAAAGAAAAGTCCAATTTCTAGAGAAAATTGTGTCTGGAGAAGGATATCCCATGGACCCAGCTGAAATCGCTCCGGTACTGGCATTAAAAGACAAGCGTCCCTCTACCGTCGGGGACTTGAGGCAGATATTAGGATTCCTCTCCTACTATCCTTCTTACGTTCGGAACTTCTCCAGGATTGCCGCCTCACTATACCTCCTCTTGGAGGGGACGACAGAGACAACAACACCCACGGAGAAAAAGAAGAACGCGGGTAGGACCAGCTAACCCTCCCCCTCCTCCATCTCACTGTGCTGTAAAGAATGCTGTGTTCATGAATGTGCCTTTGCATTAGAACTGTGCTGTCCTGTACTACTGGAAAGACTGTGAACTGCAGGGCTGCTAAGGAAACTGTACTGTTTGTCACTGGAGCCTGTTGCTCATAAGACTTAACTTGCACTGGCTGTGCGGCTTCTTATTAAATGCTACTGTTCTACCGTTTATGAGGACTCTTGTCAAGTGTGTCTGGTCAGCAAGTGAAACAACCTACGTGTCTGTGCCTGAGGTTCAATACCCCTGTGTGCCTGAGAGAAGCTGTAGCACATGGTCTATGGTCGCCCTGAGTAACGGTTCTCCCTGGATTCCAAAGAATTCATGTAACCTGTCTCGCCCCTATCTGAACCTAGCGGTGTGCGTGTTACATACCCCAATATGGTATCAATAAAAACGTCAGCTCCAGATCCCAAAAAAAGGAGACACTACAGGTCTCGGAAAATGGTGCTTTTTTTTAAACTTTGGAATTTTTTTTCACCTTGTAAATAAAAAAGAACCTATACATGTTTGGTATCCACAAACTCATAATGACCTGAAAAAATCATATTGGCAGGTCAGTTTTAGTATTTAGTAAACATGGTAAAAAAAACACCAAAAAATAATTTGTGAAATTGCACTTTTTTTGCAATTTCACTGCACTTGGATTTTTTTTTCCCATTTTCCAGTACACTATATGGTAAAATCAATGGTGCTGTTCAAAAGTACAACTCGTCCTGCATTAAACAAGACCTCACACGGCCATATTGATGGAAAAATAAAAAAGTTATAGCAAAAAATGGAAGCAAAATCAGAAAATCCCAAGGTAATGAAGGAGTTAATACTGTTGGAAAAAAACAAAAGCAGAATTTGACTGGGGGTGGAAGGGGGACTGTATATACTGTATAAGACTGAACACTTGTGTTAATGGTTCTTTAGTCCGGATCTCCAACAATAGAGCTCCATTAACCCCTGCCATTCCAGGTGACGGTTTCAGTCAGAAGTTGCTGGGCATGTAAGTTGGCGCTGCTTGTGCTGTCACCGATGAGCCTGCTTCATGTCTCAATGTTTCTGATGTCTTTATGTTGTCCTAAATATATGTTAAATTTGGATAAAAACTGACCACAATCAGGTAAAAAAATAAATCCTTGTTGGTTTAGCAACTATCAAAACATTTTTAGTGTCCTTCTCCCCAAGTCAGGCCTCTGAGTCTACTGCCTGTTCCTCAAAACACTATGCAGCAGATTTACCAAAACCATCTAACAGTAAAACCAGTTTGTTGCTTTAGTGACCAATCACAGAATTGATTATTTTATTTCTTAAGCTGCTAAGGAAAAATGAAAGCTTTGCTGTGATTGGTTGCAACAATGCAATCCTCATGGTAGCAATTATGACCACCAGTCAGACTGGCAGCACCTGCTCTTCAGGCTGGAACTGGAAGCCATGTCTGAGGGTAAATCTTGGCCTTTCAATCCCCATCTATGGCCTAACAAGGCTTACCATGCAACCAACACACTAGTCTTTAATGTAGTGAACTCTTCTCTGTTTCCATTTCAGATAAAATACAGTAAATATTTCCATAAAATACTACATTTTTATAGCTGCCCTACAACAAAACATATATATATACTAGATGGTGGCCCGATTCTAACGCATCGGATATTCTAGAATATGTATGCGGCCGATCGGCCACGACCAGTCAGCACAGCGGTGTTTAAATTTGGCGCCAATATCAGCGGACCGTGTTAGTGAGGACCGGGGAGCGGCGCTGCCTGTGCGGGCACTTCCGCTGCGAGCAGCCGGGAGATGACCTCCATACGGTTACCGACGGCAAGTGTGAAGGGAGGACTGGGGAGCGGCGCCGCCTAGGCCACCGGTCGGGGTACTTCTGCTGCGAAGAGCCGGGAGATGACCTGCTAGCGCCGGTCATCTCCCGGCTGCATCGCCGCTGACCTCCATGCGGCAGATGAGCCGCTAACGGCCGCCATCTTGTTCTGAAATCCCCCGTCGCTGATTGGCTGCGGCTGGACCAATCAGCGACGCGGGATTTCCTGGATGGACAGACAGACGGGATAAGCCGATTATATAGTAGATATCTACGCAGTATATATATATATATATATATATATATATATATATATATATATATATATATATATATATATATATGCAGTATATATATATAATAACTGGCCAGGCCGGTCCTGATGATAATGTGTCGCAACACCATGGCTTCTGCTAAAAGTTAATCTTCTTTTCCTGCGTATACTGACAGCAGGTGCACTAGAGAAGACGGACAGGCCAAGGTTTGTTTCTGCAGAACTCGTCGACATTGAGGCACAGTACATATTGATGAATATTACTAAAACTGTTAACATGACCAGATAGGGCTTCATTCACACGTCCATGTTTAATCACGTCCATGAAAAAATGGCATCGGTTTTCATCAGTGTTTTGAATCAGTGTGTCATCCATGTATGGCCCATGTGCCCATTTATACCATTAGTCTGTCATCAATATTCAACATTGCCAAACAGAAAAGTCGGATCTGGTACTTAAAGGGATTTTCCCATAAACAAAGTTAATTTTAATTAATCTTTTGATCAATGGATCTTTGAATAATAATAAGTTCCACAATTGGATGTGTTTAAAAAAAATCTTCCTGTGCTGAGATAATCGTATATACAGTGAAGGAAATAAATATTTGATCCCTTGCTGTTTTTGTAAGTTTGCCCACTGACAAAGACATGAACAGTGTATAATTTTAAGGGTAGGTTAATTTTAACATTGAGAGATACACTATCCAAATAAAAATCAATAAAATCACATTGTATAAATTAGATAAAGTTATTTGCATTTTGCAGTGAAAAATAAGTATTTGATCCCCTCCAAACCATTATGAGTTCTGGGTCCTACAGCCCAGTTAGACGCTCCTAATCAACTCGTTACCTGCATTAAAGACAGCTGTCTTGCATAGTCACCTGTATAAAAGACTCCTGTCCACAGACTCAATTAATCAGTCAGACTCTAACCTCTACAACATGGGCAAGACCAAAGAGCTTTCTAAAGATGTCAGGGACAATATCATAGACCTGCACAAAGCTTATGTGGGCTACAAAACCATAAATAAGACGATGGTGAGAAGGAGACAACTGTTGGTGCAATAGTGAGAAAATGGAAGAAATACAAAATGTCTGTCAATTGACATCGATCTGGGGCACCATGCAAAATCTCACCTCGTGGGGTATCCTTGATTATGAGGAAGGTGAGAGATCAGCCTAAAACTACACGGGAGAAACTTGTTAATGATCTCAAGGCAGCTGGGACCACAGTCACCAAGAAAACCATTGGTAACACATTACGCCTTAAAGGTTTAAAATCCTGCAGTGCCCGCAAGGTCCCCCTACTCAAGAAGGCACATGTGCAGGCCCTTCTGAAGTTTGCCAATGAACACCTGGATGATTCTGTGAGTTATTGGGAGAAGGTGCTGTGGTCAGATGAGATAAAAATTGAGCTCTTTGGCATTAACTCAACTCGCCGTGTTTGGAGGAAGAGAAATGCTGCCTATGACCCAAAGAACACCCTCCCCACAGTCAAGCATGGAGGTGGAAACATTATGTTTTGTGGGTGTTTCTCTGCTAAGGGCACAGGACTACTTCACCGCATCAATGGGAGAATGGATGGAGCCATGTACCATAAAATCCTGAGTGACAACCTCCTTCCCTCCGCCAGGACATTAAAAATGGGTCGTGGCTGGGTCTTCCAGCAAGACAATGACCCAAAACATACAGCCAAGGCAACAAAGGAGTGGCTCAAAAAGAAACACAGTAAGGTCATGGAGTGGCCTAGCCAGTCTCCAGACCTTAGTCCCATAGAAAACTTATGGAGGGAGTTGAAGCTCTGAGTTGCCAAGCGACAGCCTCAAAATCTTAATGATTTAGAGATGATCTGCAAAGAGGAGTGGACCAAAATTCCTCCAGACATGTGCGCAAACCTCATCAACTACAAAAAACGTCTGACTGCTGTGCTTGCCAACAAGGGTTTTGCCACCAAAGTATTAAGTGCTGTTTATACAGTGTGACTTTCTTGATTTTTTGGGGGATATTCTATCTCTCAATGTTAAAATTAACCTACCCTTAAAATGATAGATTGTTCATGTCTTTGTCAGTGGGCAAACTTACAAAAACAACAAAGGATCAAATAATTATTTCCTTCACTGTATATACAGCTCTGGCAAAAATTAAGAGACCACTGCACAGTTTTCTAAAAATCACCATCTCTACATGTCTGACAGCCATTCCATTCCAGTGTCAGTTGAATTCCAACCAAAGTACACCTCATTCTACTTAATGTGCTTCTGATTAGGCGATCACCTGAACCAAATCTTAGGTAACGAGGGAACGTATAAAAAACACTGCTGTGGTCTTCACAATCCTCTTGCAATAGGACAAGCATGATGGCAAAACAAGTGCTAGGAATAGCCCAAGAGTAATTTGAATGAAAAAATAACTTTTAACCATGCCAAAGGAGTTGAAAAGAAAAGTCTTGAGTGAGGAAAAGAAGGGCTCAATTCTGGCTTTACTAGCAGAGGAATACAGTGAGCGTCATGTTGCGTCCATCCTTAAAATTTCGAAGACGGCAATCCATTACAACAAGGTGAAGCAGCAGACATTGGAGACAACAAAGCTACAGACCGGCAGAGGGCGACAGTGACTCTCCACTGACCGGGATGACCGTCATCTTATTCTAATGTCACTCAGCAACCACAGGATGACATCAAGTGACCTACAAAAGGAATGGCAAATGGCAGCTGGGGTGAAGTGCACGGAAAGAACAGTTCGTAACAGGCTCCTAGAGGCAGGCCGCAAGTCATGTAAAGCTAGAAAAAAGCCTTTCATCAATGAAAAGCAAAGGAGAGCCAGGCTGAAGTTTGCCAAATACCATAAGGATTGGACCATAGAGGACTGGAGTAAGGTAATCTTCTCTGATGAGTCTAATTTTCAGCTTTGCCGAACACCTGGTTAGACGGAGACCTGGAGAGGCATACAAGCCACAGTGTCTTGCACCCACTGTGAAATTTGGTGAAGGATCGGCGATGATCTGGAGATGCTTCAGCAAGGCTGGATTTGGGCAGGTTAATCTTTGCTAAGGAAGTATGAATCAAGCCGCATACAAGGTTATCCTTGAAAAACACTTGCTTCCTTCTGCTCAGGCAATGTTCCCCAACTCTGAGGACTGTTTTTTCCAGCAGGACAATGCCCCATGCCACACAGCTAGGTCAATCAATGTGTGGATGAAGGCGCACCAAATCAAGACCCTGTCATGGCCAACCCAATCTCCAGACCTGAACCCCATTGAAAACCTCTAATGTAATCAAGAGGAAGATGGATAGTCACAAGCCATCAAACAAAGATGAACTGCTTACATTTTTGTGCCAGAAGTGGCATAAGGTCACCCAAAAGCAGTGTGAAAGACTGGTGGAAAGCATGCCAAGACGCAAGAAAGCTGTGATTAAAAATCATGGTTATTCCACCAAATATTGATTTCTGAACTCTTCCTGAGTTAAAACATGAGTATTGTTGTTTCTAAATGAATAAGAACTTGTTTTCTTTGCATTATTTGAGGTCTAAAAGCACTGTTTCTATTTTATTATTTTGACGATTTCTCATTTATTGCAAATAAATACAAAATTTTTAGCTTTGAATTTCGGAGACATGTTGTCAGTAGTTTATAGAATAAAACAACAATGTACATTTTACTCAAAAATAGACCTATAAAGATAAAAGTCAGAGAAAATGAAAATTTTGCAGTGGTCTCTTAATTTTTGCCAGAGCTGTATGTGCCCCTGCTATGTACAGTGTAATGGCTGTGTCCTTTTTTAGGTAGTCTATTGTGGATTTTAGGATCATTATCCATTTGTAGAAGCCATTCTTCTCTTCACCTCAGCTTTTTTACAGATGGTGTTATGTTTGCATCAAGAGTTTTTTTTTTAAGTTTAATTGTATCCAAACTGCATAAATTTTTAAATAGATCTTAGACCCGATGAGACCGGTGTGCTTGCTTTGCAAACTCATGTCAAAATGACTGTATCATGTGACTGGTCTTCACAGGAGTATCAACATGGCAGGTATGGGGGCCTTCAGCATGCCCTATACTGCCATTGTAACCAAATAGCTACCCATGATTACGTCGCGGTGGGCCATTCAGTGTCCGGAATGATGCGCCCCCCTGAACTGCTTTAAATGCCGCTTTCAGATATTAGCATTTAAGAAGTTAACAGCTATGCTCCGATCGCTGCTGTTACAGGCAGGTGCCAGCTTCTGAGCCTGCATTAAATATCTGCTGTACATGTATGTATGTCACGAAGGAGTTATATACTGTATTAATATATTAATTTAAACACTGTTAGGGTAAGTGCACACGATGCAGAAATGAAGCAGAAAATTTCTGCATAATTTCTGCATCTCCCTGGCAGAAAAAACGCATGCAGATTGTGCATGCGTTTTTCCTGCGGAATACATGCGGATTCACATGCGTTTCCGCATGTGGATTGACAAGCGCTTTCCAGGCGATTTTAGCATCACCTGGAAAGTGCTTGACAACTAGGTCACACTATATAAATCCATGCAAACAGCATGGATTTATATAGTGTGACCCGAGAGAGTGTATATACTTACATCCGATGGCCTGCGCTGTCCTGCTCAATCCGTTCTCCCTCGCCAGCAACTTTGAATTGAAAGACCTGCCGACGTCAGCGTCAGGTGACCCGTCACATGACTCTGACGTCAGCGCAGGTCCTTCAACTCACTGCAAAGTGCCGGGAACCAAGCAGGAGCCCTGCGCGGGCCGACAGTAGGTAAGTATACATTTATTTTTTATTTTATTCTTGTTTTACAGCTTTTTTAATGGTACCTGGGTGTGGAGGAGACTCTCCTCTCCTCTACACCCGGGTACCATCCGCATATTAGAACGCGCCAATAGCGCAAGTACAAATGCAGTCTTGCGGAATTGGCGCGTTCTAATGCAAGTCAATGGCGGCGAAAACGCCGCGTTTACGCAAAATTAATTGATATGCTGCAGATTTTTGAGCGCAGCGTTTACGCTGCGGAAAAATCCGCATCATGGGCACAGCACATGCGGATTTCAATTGGGGAACATTGCTGCCCTTCTACCATACGTTTTTAATGCGTTTCCGCGGTGTTTACGCAACTGCAAAAATGCTGCGGAAACGCATTAAATACGCATCGTGTGAACTCAGCCTTACACACTAATTGGAAAAAAAAGAAACTTTCTCGCATTAAACAGAATTTTCTATAGTGGTGAGTCAGGTTAATAAAAATAGAAAAAATGTCAGAGCATAGAACAAATAGCAATTAAATAATGTAGCAGTGTATTATAGTATATACTACTATTAGCTTAGGTAACTCACATTTTGTTAACTATTTGTGTTTTCTCTTTTCTAACGTGACACAATTTCTGAATTGATTAAAGGAAATTCGATAAGTCTGTCCTATGCAATGCAAACTATTATTTCTGTTTTATTTATCATTCATGCATTCCAAAGCAAGAGTATAGAGAGGACACATGTTTTGTAGTGTCTACCATTTTGGCGAACTATTGGGCCTTTGACTTTGCTTTCTCTGTTTCCAATACTTTCATTCACTTAAAGCGCACCTGTCAGCAGGACTGTGTTCAGTAAACTACATACACTGTCAGGTGGGTGACATTACACTGATTAAAATGATACCTTGGTTGATGAAATTCGTCCTGTGGTTCTTGTTTAATCTTTACTTTCAGTTTGGAGATAATGATATGCCCGTGCTTCGGGGCAGCCTGTGGAGGGCGCGCTATCTGGTGCTCTGCTTGCATATTCATCTGTATGCTCTTATGACAGGTCGCTGAGCGTTCACTGACCTGCCTCCTAGCCTGGCACTACTAGATGCATTATCTAAAATAAGTGGCAGGTCAGTGAAGGCAAAGTGAGCTGTTATAAGAGTGTAGCATGCCCGTCAGGAGGCAGAGACGCCGTTCTCCTCACCGCCGTGGTCCCGGTCCGGCGTCTTCCTGTTCTCCCGCTGCTAAGGCGCCCACTGCACGCAGCTCCCCGGGCATTGTGCTTAGGGCGCGTGCTCCCTCCCTCTTAAAGGGGCCGCGCGCGCCGTCCTAAAGAGTCCCCGGCCAATGACCGGAGGACTGCCCCTATATTAAGCACCTCCTCCAAAATGGAGGTGCCTGTGCAAGGTTGTTGTTTGAGTGCTAACACTCTCCTCAGCCCTCAGGTTCCTTGCCCGCCAGTCTGTCTAACAGTCCTGCCCGCCAGTCTGTCTGTCAGCCGTGCCCGCCAGCCTGCCTACCCGGAGCACCTGAAAGTTACCCGCTGAGCCCGCCAGCCTGCCACCCGGAGCGCTTGCCAGATTACGTGCCCGCCTGCCTACCCAGAGCACCTGCCAGATTACCTGCTGTGCCCGCCTACCTGCCTACCCGGAACATCTGCCAGTTACCTGCCGTACCTGCCTGCTCGTTTACCCGGAGTACTTGTCTGGCTATCCGCCGTACCCGCCTGCTTGTCTACCCAGATCACCCGCCAGCCTACCTGCCATGCTCATCCGCTGTACCGGTCAGCTCCTGTCATCTGACCCGTGGGAGTCACCTGCTCTCACACAAGGTCAGTCCTAGAGTGGCACCTGGTTCACCTGCCCGGTCTCTCCTTGGTTCACGGAGTCGACTAAGCCGCCGTGTGACCTGGGTCGGTCTGAGTAGGCACTTAGTTACGCCCCCCTGGTCCCTCCTTGCATCAAAGCACAGAGGTTCCACCACCCGGACCCGTAGCAAAGAGCATACAGATGAATATGTAAGCAGAGCACCAGATAGAGCGCCCCCCACAGGCCGCCCCGGAGCACGAACATATCATTATCTCCAAACTGAAAGTAAAGATTACACAAGAACCACAGGATGGATTTCATCAACCAAGGTATCATATTAATCAGTGTAATGTCGCTCATCTGACAGTGTATGTAGTTTACTGAGCATAATCCTGCTGACAAGTGCGCTTTAAAGCTTATCTGTCACCAGATTTCACAATACAAACTGCATACATTATTAAATAGACCTCATAGACGCGATAAGGATTCTGTATTTACTTTGAAAATCCACGTCAGAATGGCTGTATAATTCTTTATGAAAGTTAAAGGGGTATTCCCATCTCCAAAATCCTATCCCAATATGCAGTAGGTGTAATAATAATAATATTAGCAAATACCTCCAATTAGAAATGTTGTATCGTTTTTGATTCACAATGTCTCTTTCCTCTTGTGCAGGCTTTGCAGGACCTTAAGTGTTCATGGTTTTGTCCACTGATAAAGTGACAGTTAGCCAGTTGCTAGTGGTCATAACAATGGATACCTAAGTTCCTGCAATGCATGCACATGGGATTAATGACATAGTGAATCAGAAGAACTATATTACATTTCTAATTGGAGGTATTTGCTAATATTATTATTATTATTATTATTATTACACCTACTACATATTGGGATAGGATCTTGGAGAAGGGAATACCCCTTTAACTCAATCTCCATCCAATTTGCTTAATTCACAGCTCCTCAGTATCCCTCCTCCCTGCTGCTGCTGAAATATCACACTGCTCTGTACAAGCTGAAGATGTCAGTCTGGTTAGATGGGTGGGGATTGAATATCTTTAAGTAGAAAGTGCCATGTACAAACATGTCCCTCTTTTTTCATAAAGTATATATGTATGACAGCAGGTTAGACAGGGTGAAGGTCTCACAGATAAGATGTAGGTCCCCACCAACTTTAAAGGAGTTGTCTTCTTCAACAATTTAAAAAAAAAAAAGGAGAGGGCTGAAAAAGTGATAATGATCTAGCAAAGGTTACCTTGGCTCGGATAACATATCATGGTATATCATGGCATAAGAAAGTGCAATTGCATTTCACATGTAACTTATACAAAGGCAGACATTATACTGCAGCATAAATTATCATCTATTATTATGGCACCGACAAACGAACAGGTCGATGCTTCCCACATTTCTGGCCTATATCGCGTAAGTGAAAGGATATTGCAGTCCTAAATTCTTCCACAAACAGGAGGCTTAATACTCAAACAGTCCAATCTACAGCAATAATTAAAGTCAACAATAAAGGATGAAATATTGAAACAATTTTATAAGGACTTAAGGTGTTGTAAAAGTCTTGCAATGAAACTTATTAAGGAAATACTCTACTGTTACTGACAGACAATTCCTGGGACACAATTGGTTCATTTAAAGAATTATTCTCATTGTATATTCTCAAGAGATATGGTCCTAACTGTGTGCTCTCCAATAATGCTAGCAATAGCAGCATTGCCTCTGCAGCATGAGAGAAACGTGAGGGGGCAGGGAAATTGACCAAATCACTGGTCCTCGTCCTATTTCAGAGTAGAGCTTGCAAACTCCATAGGAAAGAACTTGTAAGTGCTCTCTCTCATTGTCTAGGAAACCAGACACCTCATAGTAAAAGTGAATGGCAACCTAGGCAATAGTGGCTTACCACTAATACCAGCACGCTATTCGGCTGCTATGAAGCACATGAGTTTAAGAAGCCTAGTGTCCTGGGCCCCTCTCTCCCCCCACTTCCACGGTTTCAATTTTAGTGGCATCTGCATCCTCAGTATGACATTAGGTTGTCATTACTAGATTGTTGTTGCTTCAAGGGGAACTTCAGTCCACACAGTCTGCAGGCCAGAGCAGCGCATCTGTTAAATAGGGTTAGGTTATTTTTTGCATTGTGTAAATCAGAACATGGAGGGTGCAGGGTATTTTGGTGTCATCATAGTGTATGTGCAGGGTGTGGGTGTCATTCTGTGATTTGAGTTGTAGGTGCATCATACTGGGTGTGGGAGCTGTGCAGGTATCATACTGCTTGAGGGATGTGGAGCTACTATACTATAGGGTGTCTGTGAGGGTCATTATAATATGGAGTGGACTATGTGGGTCTATCATAGAGTGGCTGTGAGGTTGTGCGGCCATCATACTTTGGGGTGTGCTATTGGGGCATCATACTGTGTGGGGTGCTGTGGGAGCTGTCATAATGTGTGTGAGTGGTTGTGGGGCATCATACTGTGTGGGAGAGCTGTGTGGCCATCATACTGTGTGGTTGCGATTTGTGGTGTCAATCATACTATTTGGAAAGGGGTTGTGGAGGCCATGATACTGTGTGGGGGTTGAGGGAGCATCATACTGTGTGGTGGAGCTGTGCGGACATCATACTGTGTGAGGGGTGTGGAGCGACTGTACTTTAGGGTGTCTATGGAGTGGACTATGTGGGTCCATCATACTGTGGAGGGTCTGTGGGCCATCATACCGTTAGGGTGGGCTGTGTTGGCCATCATACTGTGCGGGGTGCTATTGGAGCATCACACTGTGTGGGGAGTTGTGTGGACAGCATACTGTATAGAGGAGCTGTGAGGGTATAATACTGTGTGGCGGGGCTATGTGGTCCATCAAACTGTGAGTGGAGGACTGTGTGGCCATCATACTGTGGGGGTTTGTGTGGGCCATTGTAATGTGTGGGTGTGCTGTAGGGTGTCTATTGTGGCCATAATACTGTTTGGAATGGGGCTATGGGGCCATCATACTGTGTGGGGGATATGTAGGACTTCATATTGTGGGAGGACATGTAGGACATCATAATGAGGGCAGGTCCCTGTAAATGCATCTCACTGTGTTGGGGTCATTGTGTGAGCTGTATAATGTGTGTGGGGGTTCTATGGTGGGCATCATACTGTGGAAGGGTCCACTATGGTGGCATTATACTGTGTTGGGGGCAATGTGGGGGGCACTGTGGCAGCATCACTGTGTTGGAGGCACTCTATGAGCATTGTAGTGTAGATGTGGGGGAATTCACTAGGTGTGGGGGAATTCACTAGGGGTGGTATCATTCTGTGTGTGGGGGTACCATACTCTATGGGGGCCATGAAAGGGGTTATCGTAGTGGGTGAGAATACTTAGAGGCTTTAGTAGGTGTCACAATATATACAGTAACCCTCTCACTGATTTTAAAGTAGTATGCACTTCTGTGACTGCACCTATGTGCGGTGATCCCGCCTACTACTCTGAAAAAATGTTAGTGGGCGAGGAGGAGGGCGCCAAATAGGACATAATATACAAATATATCAATGTAAATATAATCTAGGAGCATGAAAAATCTATAGCTCAAAAGTACATAGGCCCCGATTCATCAAAGCTTTTACACCAGAGAAAAATATAACTGTCTGTCATCGTGCAGCCAGAATCTGGCAGGTAGCATGAATTGATTGACAGGTTCCCTTTAATAAGAGGGAAATTGCAAAGTTGCTTATTTTTTTACAAACATTGCAATTTTACCCATTTATGATTAGAACAGGCATACTTGATGCAAGGCTATCAGCAGTTGTATTACAGTATATATTTCTCCCCGAAAGACCTAAGAGCCTGAATTTCCTAACTAATCATTGGATGGTAAAGCCAATGAAGTACAATGTTATACTAATGTCATGCTTTTACATCATCGTCATCTTCATCCTGGGTAGTTTCCATAAGGCAGTGTGCTGCCTAATCTGTGATATTTTACGAAAGGTAGAAAGAAAAAAAAAAGGAGAAATCTGGAAATAAGAAGAGAATGAAACAGAAAACCAGGCGAAAAAAGCAGCTGTCAATGACCCAGAGCCAAGCAATAGACTCAGCAATCTAAGGAGCTACCATCCCTCCCTGCCCCCAGCTAATCAGTCCAAGTAGAGGTATGCATAAGCAAGGCAGGGTCTTACATGGATGCAGAGAATAGCCAGAGGGACTAGCACAAACTCACTTCAGTGTTTTGCTAGAATGCACTCTGTAAGGTGTATATCATGCTCAGGGAAGAGGAATCAGGGCACAGGGGGTAGAATAACAGATTTGGCACTGTGACGTACTCTGGTATAGGAATTGAAAGGCTGATAGAAGAAGAGAGAGAGAGGAGTCTCACACTGCAGCAAATGGTAAGGACGTCTTCTGTTATTTCTTCTCTAGCCAGAGCTACAGGGGGGGATTATTATAAAATCCAGGCAGGATTATGGATAATGAGGCCTATTAAGTCTGCATTGAACTGGCAGATTATGTGGTGGTTTGTGTGGAGGTTTGTAGCCACTGTGCAGGGCTGTGAGAGAGTTTATTCTGCACTTGTTACGGTTATTGATTCTGAGAATAATTCTAAGGATTATTTCAATATAAGACTTACATTAAAAGTATTTGCTGATGACTTCGCTAGTGCTAACGAGGTTATGGATATAATGTACATACAGAAAACACATAACTTTCAGCCTGTACTCATAGATGCTGCATAGATCTGCATTTCACTACCGGATTCAGGTAAAGTCGGTTCTTTGCTGCAAAAAAAAACCAAAACAATAAATTGACTTAATAATGAATGTACAATATTACAATTTGAGGTCAACACATATACTGTAAAGGAGGTTGCATGCATTACTATAAGTATACATATGCATATAAAAATGCAGGTAAACCATGGAAAAAGCTAGAACAGCAGCATGAGAAATCCTCATCACCTCCTAGAAAGCAGAACAGTCAGTTACCCTTTTCTATAATGCATCACAACTTTACAGCTTACTATGTGAAATACAGCTTGTACTGCATCCTGGAGAGCACTGCAGCTGGTGCTACCATCCGGCAGAGTCGTAGCAAGGCGAACCTGAGCAATGATTCAATTCAGTGCTTGCACCCAGCACCTAGGTCACAGCCTCCCCTTTCGCTACCTTCCTGCCATCCTGCATTTATTTCCCAGTCATTTGTATAGTAATCTGTAATAGAGAGAACAAATTCTCCCAGAGTACAGTTGCTGATGATTATATAGAATGGTCTTACATGGGTACTGATCATCTCTTTTAGAGTAGCAGTTTCTTGCAGATCTCTTTTGGGACAAGTCCTTTTTTTATGAATCAGCAACCACTGATAGATTAACATTTTTTTTAAAAAAGAGATGTTCTTCTGCAGCTGCAGTGTGTGTCTAGAGTTTTATGGTCAGATGCTGAGAAACAACATGACTAAGGTATTGCAGATGTCTCCGGCTGTATAAATGAAAACTCCAAGCTGAGTGGCTATGGAAAATTGTGGCCACAGCGGCCTTTATTACATATACATGGTATAATTAACTGAAAATCCAATATCAATTAACTCATTGATACAACACTGTCAACTGAAGTGGTTGTGAATGGTCCCAACCGATTTAAAATACCTCAGTCGTAATGCACTGAGTCGGGGTGCTGATTAAATTATCAGGGGGCTGCTGTGGGAACAAAAAAAGTTTTATCAAACATAATGGTATGCTGTTAATAGGTCCTGGGATCCAGCTGGAATGTGAGCTTCTTTGGCCCATCCTTTCCTTTGAAAAGGGGTTATAGAAACCAATACCCTTCCAGAACTTTTTATCCAATCAGGGCATTCCAAACTCCCATGTGATAACTAATTGCCCTACTAACTCCTACTAACTCCCTTCAACTCCCATGCCCCTTGTAAACTGTCCTCAACTTCAAATGTAAGCTTCTCATTGCCTACCTCCTACAAACCCTTTCATGTCCAGGTGGTCTATGCTTACATATTAACCCCTTCACTCCAAGCCTGTTTTTACCTTCCTGACCCGGCCAATTTTACAATTCTGACTAGTGTCACTTTATGTGGTAATAAGTCTGGAACGCTTCAACATACCCCAGTAATTCTGAGACTGTTTTATCATGACACATTGTGATTCATGTTAATGGTAAATTTTGGCTGATATAATTTGTGTTTATTTATGAAAAAAATAAAAAGAAATACACAAAAATTTAAAAATGGTGTCATTTTCAAATCTTGATTTTTTTATGCCCCTAAACCAGATATCTATATCACAAAAATAGAATAAATAACATGTCTACTTTATATCAGCATAATTTTTTAAACATATATTTTAAAAATTAATCAGCAATTTTTCATTTTTCCAACAAAATTTACAAAACCAATTTTTTCAGGGACCACATTTGAGTGACTTTCAGGGGACTATGTAACAGAAAATATCCAAAAGTGACACCATTTTAAAAACTGCAACCCTCTAAGTGCTCAAGACAACATTCAAGTTTATTTAGGCGCTTTACAGGAATTAAAGCAATGTGGAAGGAAAAAATTAACATTTTAATTTTTCCTATAAAAATGTTGGTTTAGCCCCAAATTTTTCATTTTCTCAAGGGTAACATTAGAAAATGGACCATACAATTTGTTGTTCAATTTCCCTTAAGTGATTCACAGAATTGTATAACATTGGGCTTAGTAAATGGAAAATTAATAGGAGAGAATGAAAGGTACAATTTGTTACACAATTTCTTCTGAGTACACCAATACCCCATATGTGGTCAAAAACTACTTTGGAGGCACAGTGCAAAGCTCAGATGGGAAGGAACACCATATTGAAGTTCAGACTTTACTGGAATGGTTTGAGGGTGCCATGTCACATTGACAGAGCCCTTAAAGTGCCAAAACAGCAAAACCCCTCCATAAGTGTCCCCATTTTAGAAACTACACCCCTTAATGAATTCATCTAGGGGTGCAGTGAGCAGGTTGACACCACATGTGCCTCACAGAATATTATACCATTGGGCAATAAAGAAAGAATAATTACATTTTTACCACTAAAATGTAGTTTTAGCCCCAAGTTTTTAATTTTATAAGGGTTAATAAGAAAAAATGGACCTCACAGTTTGTTGTGCAATTCGTGCTGAGTGTGCCAATATCTACATGAAATCAGGAACTGCTTTTCAGGTACAGTGGAAGGCTCAGAAGGGAAGGAGCGCCATATTGTAGTACAGATTTTGCTGTTATGGTTTGCAGGTGCTATGACCCAATGGACGAGCCCCTAAGTTGCCAGGACATTTGAACCTCCTCCCCAAAAGTGACTAACTCGCCCCCTGGGCCGTGGGGTACCCGGAACTGGGCTTCTGTACGATGCTGGGGGTAGTAGTGGCAACCCGATCCTGTGGCTCAGGGTGGTCAGACCAAATTGTTGCAGTCTATCAATCAGTGCTTTAAATGTCCGACTACGCCACCCGTGGATTGCGGTCAGGGATAACCGCCGCTGCAGGGCAGGCCACTGGGGCCGGTGTTGGTGTGCAGCACAGAGGTAGGATAACTCCCCACGGGAGGAGTGTAGCCCCAGGGTAGTGTAGGTGGATGTTGGGGGTGATAGTGCAGGCCGCAATAGTAAGAGTTCAGAGTCCTCTTCAAACAGTTCAGGGTCTTTATTGTAGATATTATTAATGACCCAACAGTGGTACCGGTTAGGAATGAGCCTGGGTGTCTGAGAGCATTCGGGGAACCCCACTGGTCAGGGTGAGTGTGTAGGCCTACCGTTCTCTCTTTGCTCTTTCTGACTATCCCCCTCTTCGTGGTGTAATAGCCCACGTCCCTGAGCTGGCCGTGTACTTCTCGCCTGTATGGCTTGCGACTCGGGCCTTGGGTACCTTTTGCTTTCTCCTCGCTGTACTGGTCCCTCTGTGTGGCAGAGCCTCCAGGCTTCTTAGGCCAAGGGACCTGAAATCCCTCGCGGCTTGGTTCTCTGCTGCTGGGCTTATAACCCTGACAGCCTCGGACCCCAATGTCCGGTTGTGTGATTCTCTCAGCCAGGACCGGCTCTCGTTGCCTCTGTCCCTGGCTTGCAGTTTCTCCTCTGCCTCACGGACTCCTCAGCTGCTGCTGACCTGTCCCTCTTCTCTGAGAACCCTTCTGGTCACTTCAGAAGTGGGTTCTGGTCTCCCTAACCCTGCCCCAGTTCCAGATTTTATAGGGCAGCCAGCTCCCCCTACTGGCCTGGGACAGGAGGTGCTGCATGCTAATTGTCCCTAACCAGGGAACCTCCCTCCTGCTCTCAGACGCAGACTAATGACATTTGTGGCATCCAGGCCTGGGGTGACACATTCCCCACTAGTAAAATTTAGTACTCCGGACTAAACTGGAAACACAAATACAGGGTATAAATGATAACATATATACAAGTACATTTTGTCCTTAAGGTCACGGCGCTTCCGCGACCGGGTGTCCATATCACCTAGGTGAAGTTTTTGAACGGTGCAGGGACCTGTCTCCATAAACCCCAAGTTCCTGGCCTTGGGCGTGGCGACAAGGCTGAGCTACCTACTTTGGGCCACGAGGGGGCCACGCCGGACAGGTTTTTCTTCTGTGGCCATCTTCGCAAGAGGGCACCAAGTGCAACTATCTACAAGACAGTTCCGGCCATTCAGTGTCCATGACCTGTCATTCTATTGTACTAGGAAAAACTGGAAAAACAGTATTAATAACCAGGTAACAAACATAAAACATTAAATATATACTTTGCATTCAGATTCTCAAGCGAGCTGGTATTTGACCCCTAGTGCTCCGGGTTGACCTGCGTAACCCACTGTCGGGTGGTGGTGTAACCTGGCTTTCCCCACTAGCATTTAGGGTACAGCTACTAGCTGGGTTTACAGGCAGTGCAGGCAGCTGTCTGCGGGTCCTTTGGTTTACCGCAGGCATGGCAGGCTCACTGTCAGCAGAGGGTTGACTCTCCTGGGCTGCTGGCATGGGTTCTTCTGCCTCCGGGGCTGCTTGTTCCTCTTATTCTTCCTGCTCTCCTGTAGGCTCCTGCTGGGTTGGTTGAAGGAAGTGTAGGACGGGTACCACTATTGCGTCGATTATCCGAGTCCAGGACCGGGGGAACTCTTCAAGAACTGTGCTGATCATTTCTTCCTTGTCCTCTGCGGGTTCAAGGTCATGTTGATCTTCTCCTGCACTCTGTAGTTGCTCGGGGCAACTTTTTAGGTGGTCTCTGGAGACGGTGCTAGTGGTTTCTCCTCCATCCTTGGTAATTACACATACCTTCGATTTGTCGTGGTTGGACGGCAGTACTGTGTACAGGTCTCTCTCCCACTGGTCATCTAGCTTGTGAAGCTTTCTCTTCTGCTTCAGGACCTGTTCGCCAGGTTGCAGAGGACCAGCAAGGGCGTGTTGGTTGAAGAGCCTCTCTTGCTTTTCTCTTGCTTGAACCAGGCTCCTCTCCACGCTCTCCTGTACCTTTTTGTACTGTAGCCGCCGTTCCGTATCCCAGTCCGCATCTGGGGAGGTGTCCTCGGGTGTCAGGACTTCCATCTCCAGGTCTGTCGGCAGCTTACCTGGTCTTGCTCGCATCAGGTAAGCCGGGGTGCAATTTGTAGCATTCACCGGGATATGGTTGTATAAGTCTATCAGGTCTGGCAGCTTCTCCGGCCACAGGCTGTGTTCTTCCAGGGGCAACGTCTTGAGGAGATCAATGACGATATTATTCATTTTCTCACACAGCCTGTTGGTTTGCGGGTGGTAAGGCGTTGTCCGAATCTTCTTACAGCCGTAGAGGTTGCAGAACTCCTGGAAGATTTCCGCCTCGAACGCTGAACCTTGATCTGTCAAGACCTGTTCCGGATACCCGTGTGGACGGCAGAAGTGTTGTTGGAAGGCTCTGGCCGCTGTTTGGGCTGTCAAGTCTTTAACGGGAACCACCACCAGGAACCGGGAATAGTGATCCACTATTGTCAGGGTATAGACGTAGCCCGACCGACTTGGAGCCAATTTTACATGGTCCAGGGCTACCAGCTCAAGAGGCTGCCTGGTAACGATGGGCCTCAAGGGTGTCTTCTGGCTGGTATGGTCCTTCCTTCTGAGGTTACATGGGCCGCAGTCCCTGCACCACTTCTCTATGGCCCCTCTCATACCGATCCAGAAGAACCGCTCTCTCAGTAGGAACTCCAGTTTCTTCCACCCGAAGTGTCCCGCCCTGTCATGGTAGGCCTCCAGGACCATTGCTGCATCTCGTCTTGGGACCACTACCTGCCAGGTCAGCTTGTGCGTCCGGTGGTTGACAAGCCTTCTGCACAGCTTACCTTCGTAGAGGAATAGCCTGCTTTTCTCCTTCCATAACTGCTTGGCTTCCTCTGGAGCGTCCGGGCCAGGGCTAGCGTCTGCCTGGGTTAACATGTCTTTCACCAGGCGAATTGCAGGGTCACTATCTTGCTTTTCAGCCCAGCCGTGGTGGGGTAAGGGGTTGAACATGACGGTGGTTAGGTCTTTGTCTCTTACCCGGTGAGAATACTGAGTGGCCCCATACTGGTGGAACGCAGGGAGCTCTACTTCCTCCAGCTCTTCTGAGTCTTCTTCTCCTTCGGGTAGGTGGGGCATTCTTGATGGGGCGTCTGCATTGGCGTTGGTTCTGCCTGCCCTGTATTTGATTGTGAAGTCATAATTTGATAGCCGGGCCATCCACCGCTGTTCCAGGGCACCAAGTCTTGCATTGTCCAGGTGTGTCAACGGGTTGTTGTCCGTGTACACAGTGAACTTTGCGGAGGCCAGGTAATGTTTAAACGGTTCTGTGACGGCCCACACCACTGCCAAGAATTCTAGCTTGAAGGAGCTGTAATTCTCCGGGTTTCTTTCAGTGGGCCTCAGCTTCCGGCTGGCATACGCTATCACTCGTTCCCTGCCCTGTTGGTTTTGGGACAGTACGGCTCCTAGCCCCACATTACTGGCATCAGTGTGGAGGATAAAAGGCTGGCCATAATCAGGGTAGGCCAGAACTTCATCCCCCGTGAAGGCCATTTTCAGCTGGCGGAAGGAATCCTCTTCCAACTTGTCCCACTTGAAGGGTGGCTTGTGACTTCTGGATTTAGACTGACCTATCAGGAGGTCCTGCATTGGAGCTGCCATCTTAGTGAACCCGGGGATGAACCTTCAGTAGTAGCCTACCAACCCGAGGAATTGCCTCACTTCTTTGATGTTAGAGGGGCTTGGCCAGCTCTTGATGGCTGTAACCTTGTCGGGGTCAGGGGGCTACTCCCTCAGCACTCACCATGTGCCCCAGGTACTGTACCTTCGGTTTCAACAGGTGACACTTTGAGGGCTTCACTTTCAGGCCATAGCATGCCAGGGCTTCGAACACCTCTTTCAGGTGTTTTAGATGGTCCTCGTAGGTCTTCGAATATACAATCACGTCGTCTAAGTAAAGTAGGACCGTCTCAAAGTTTCGGTGCCCAAGGCAGCATTCCATCAGCCTCTGGAAGGTCCCGGGTGCGTTGCAGAGCCCGAAGGGCATACAGTTGAATTCACTTAATCCCATCGGGGTGGTGAAGGCGGTCTTCTCCTTTTCAGCCTCTGCCACAGGAACCTGCCAGTACCCGCTAGTAAGGTCCAAAGTAGAGAAGAAATTAGCTGATTTTAGTGCTGCCAAAGACTCCTCTATTCTAGGCAACGGGTATGCGTCTTTATGGGTGATACGATTGACTTGTCTATAGTCCACGCACATTCTCATAGTACCGTTTTTCTTTTTTACCAGAACCAAGGGGGCTGCCCAGGGGCTACAGCTGTCTTTAATGACCCCGGCTTCTTTCATTTCTCTCAGCATGCCCTTTGCATTCTGATAGTGTGCGGGGGGTACAGGTCTGTATCTCTCTAATTGGTGGTTGGCTCCCCGTGGGGATGTGGTGTTCTACCCCTTTCACTCTGCCGAAGTCTAGCGGGTGCTTACTAAAGATTCTCTCGTACTCCTGAACCACCCGGTAGACTCCTTGTTTTTGGTGCAAGGGAGTGGAGTCAGCATCCACGTGGAGTTTCTGGCACCAGTCCTCCTTGGGTTTCTGGGAGCCATTACCCTCCGCCTGGGGAGATGGAGGCAAGGGTTCCACGGCCCTGACAGCATTGTGTTCAACAGTATACAATTTGGCTAGTGTAGCGTACCGGGGCAAGTGTACTTTCCTTTCCCCAATGTTTAAGATCCGGGCGGGCACCCTTCCATGGTGGACATCAACCACCCCCCGGGCTGTCAAAATGGTGGGCCTGCTGTCTGAGTACACGGGTTCTACCATGGCTTGGTAGTCTCTCCCTCTTAACCCGATTGCAGTCCGACACCAGATCATCATTTCACTTTTGGGAGGCATGGCAATGGGGAATGGGTCGCTCATCCTAACGCTACCGATCTCACCACCAGACAGTTCTACCTGTTGCTTTCTCATCAGGGCTCTTATCTCTTTCTGGAGGACCCTCTCTTGGCTGGAGCTCGCATTCATCGCCACCTGCTGCAAAATTGCAATTACTTCTGAAAGACAATTTTCAATCACGTTAGTACCCAAGGTTATTTTAGGGTGACTTTCTCGACGGTCAATGTCCACAATAATTACTCCCTGTGCCGGCAGTTCAACCTTACCAATCTTGATGGTCATCTCCCTGAACCCCACCTGCGGCACGGGTTGACCATTGCTGGCGATGATGCTCAAGTCATCGTCTGGATAACGGGTTATATCAGTGTCACTCCAGTACTGCTTGAAAAGTACATAGGGGATGGTAGTCACTTGGGACCCGATGTCCAGCAGTGCACTCATGGGGATACCGTCCAGCACTACGGTTAAAACCGGGCGCCCCCCCACGTACTTATTGCGCCAATTAGACGGGCCTGATGACCTTATGCCTGGGGGTTGGCCCTCTGCCCCAGGTCGGACCCGTTTAAAGTACAGTACCTGGCTACGTGTCCCGGCTGGCTGCAACGGCGGCAAATCGGCTGTCCATCCTCAGTGTAACGGTCGGTGGGCCTCCCTCTGAACGACGGGATCCTCCTCTGTCGATGCCACGGGACATCCTCCGGACTGGAAGCCAGCTTGATTGGTCCTGACGGGTCCATCTGTAACGACTGTACGGTCCTGGTCAATGCAGCAACACTCTTTGTTAGTTCTTGGACCTGATGGTGCAGGTTTGCAGGCGGGGATGGGTTTAGGGCCTGCGCATCAGACCCCACAAGGTCTGCGGGGTAGGACGCCGCCCCCTGGTGGTAAGTGATGGCAGGGCGCCGGGAAGCTACAGCGCCACCCGGTGCAGGTTCTCGGAGCACCCGGATGGCCCTATCTTTGAACTGTGCAAAAGTCAAATCGGGGTTCTGTAGGGCCATGAGGCGCAGCTGAGTTCCGTGGGCGCTGGACAGCAGACCTTCTATGAACTGGTCAGTCAATAGTTTATCTGTATCCTGCACGCTGCCAGGGTCAGCTTGCTTAAATGCCCCCAAGGCTTCCTGTAAATTTAGGGCATAATCTCTGATGCTATCTTGAGCTCGCTGCTTACATCCATAGAACCGCATTTTGATTTCTGCTGAGGTACGGGTATCAAAGGTGTCCCGTAGACGGGTCAGAACCCCCCTTACAGTCCTTTTCTCCTCAGCTGTCCAAGACTTTACCTCCCACTGGGCCGCACCAGTTAACTGCCCTATCAGTATGCTTACTTTCTGTTCTTCTGTCAGGGGATAAACTTTGAACAGGCTATACAGCCTTTCTTTAAAGTCGCCCAAGGTATGCGACTCGCCGGCATACTGTGGCAGCCAGGCCGCTCCCAGGATATAGGGCATGGAAAACGGCATCACATCTGCAGCGGCTACGCTGGTGGTAGAGGGTCCCTCCACGTCCGACATCTTCCTCCCCCCTAGTTAACCGTGGCCTACCTTCCGGCGATCCTCTTCTGTAGGCCGCAGCTCCGCTCGCGATGCTCTGGGCGAGGACCTTGCGTCGCTCGGTGATGACGTCGGCGTCCGCTGGATCTCCTTCCAGGACCTTGCGCAGCGTCTCAGCGTAGGGCGGGGCTTCAGGTCTCGCGCGTTTTTGACGTCCACACCCCTCTTCTTCCTGCGCGGCGTCCCGAAGATGGCGCCCGATGGCGGGAAACGGCTCCGATTGGCGGGAAATGGCCCCGAATGGCGGGAAACTTCACTCAGGTATGTATAAAGTCTTTTTCAGGCACGCAATACCCGTTTGTGGTGGGTTGGTCAGAATCCTGCCGACTACGCCAAAGCTGACTCGCCCCCTGGGCCGTGGGGTACCCGGAAACGGGCTTCTGTACGATGCTGGGGGTAGTAGTGGCAACCTGATCCCGTGGCTCAGGGTGGTCAGACCAAATTGTAGCAGTCTATCAATCAGTGCTTTAAATGTCCGACTACGCCACCCGTGGATTGCGGTCAGGGATAACCGCCACTGCAGGGCAGGCCACTGGGGCTAGTGTTGGTGTGCAGCACAGGGGTAGGATAACTCCCCACGGGAGGAGTGTAGCCCCAGGGTAGTGTAGGTGGATGTTGGGGGTGATAGTGCAGGCCGCAATAGTAAGAGTTCAGAGTCCGCTTCAAACAGTTCAGGGTCTTTATTGTAGATATTATTAATGACCCAACAGTGGTACCGGTTAGGAATGGGCCTGGGTGTCTGAGAGCATTCGGGGAACCCCACTGGTCAGGGTGAGTGTGTAGGCCTACCGTTCTCTCTTTGCTCTTTCTGACTATCCCCCTCTTCGTGGTGTAATAGCCCACGTCCCTGAGCTGGCCGTGTATTTCTCGCCTGTATGGCTTGCGACTCGGGCCTTGGGTACTTTTAGAACCCTCCTGTTAGTGTTTTTTCTATTTTGCTGGTCACATGACTTTTTGCCTATTTAATCCAGCTCCGCCCTCCTGGCCTTGCTGGACTTCAGTGTTACTTTTACTCTTAAGCTAGCCAGGTGTTTGTACCTTACTCTGTAGTTTGCTTGGTCTTTTGACCACTAGTACTTCTGTTTGTTTGTTTGTCTTTGCTCTGCTACAATTTCTGCTAGGAGGTGTCCAACTATATCCCAGTCCTTAGTTCTTGTAGGGACCCCTCCCTTATATCTATAGGTCTGCGTTCAGACTAGCCGAGGACTTAGGCGGGTCTGTTCACAAGGAATAGGTCCCCCGCTGCATCGTAGAGAATCAGCTTAGTCCTATTGTAGGGACAGTTTTCTTATCTTTCCTTAGTGTTTGTAGCAGTTCATAACAGTAAGTCCAGCCCAAAAATAAAACACTCTAAGGAAAGAAATCCAGATATCAGCATGGTGTCGGTTCAGGAGTTGGCTCAACGCCTGCTGGGACTGTCTTTGGAGGTGGCTGAGCTCCAGCAACACGTGAGTAGCTGTCCTGGAGCGCATTTTGTCGAACCGAAGGTTGGACTTCCAGATTTTTTTTATGGTAAACGGCAAGATTTTTTTTCCTTTAAAAACGCTTATTTATTATATTTTCGTTTAAGACCCAGATCCTCGGGGAATGAATCACAGCGCATTGGGTTTATATTGTCACTTTTGCGCAAAGAACCACAGGGATGGGCCTTTTCTCTACAACCTAATGATCCGTGTTTTAGATCTGTGGAAGATTTTTTTTCTGCTATGGGGTTGTTGTATGATGATCCTGATCGAGTCTCATCTGCTGAAACGGAATTAACACTTTTGAAGCAGGGATCAGGTGATGTGGAAAATTATTGTACATACTTCAGAAGATGGTCAGCCGAAGTGGAATGGAATGACTCAGCATTAAAATGTTGGTTTCTTGATGGTCTAGGTGAAAGGGTTAAGGATCTGATGATTGCCTTCCCAAAACCTGGAACCCTGCAGGAGGCAATGCAATTAGCCATACGTGTGGACAGGAGACTGCGTGCTAGGAGTAATGAAGAGAAATCGACTGCTATGGCAGCTCCTAGTTTTCAGAGGGTCTGTTCGGAGGGTGGAGAACCGATGGAGTTTGGGGCGATGTCACCCCACTCTCAGGAAAAGGACCGCTGGTTTGCTAAAGGATTGTGTTTTTATTGCGGTAAATCTGACCACTTTATTAAGAACTGTGTGCTTCGTTTGAACAAAGAAAAAAAAAAAGAGGTCAGTTACGCCCGCATAGGGTGTTTAAATTCAAAGGGAGTATTTCTTTCTGGGAGCACCTCATTCCAGGAGGAGTTGATTGAATTTTGGGTATTTGTGGATTGTGGTTCTACACTCGATGTGATTGATGAGGGTTTTTTGGAAAAATTTAAATTAGAATCCAAACTTTTGTCATCTCCTATTTCTCTTGTTGCTGTTGATGGCTCTCCCTTGAAAGGTATTACTCACAAGGTTTTTGAATTTCCCCTCACCATTAATGGTATTCACCAAGAGAATTTGGATTTGGCGGTATTAAATAATTTGCCTGCTCCAGTGGTTTTGGGGTTACCTTGGTTAAAATTGCACAATCCTGTACTGGACTGGTCTACCAATGAAATTAAGTCTTGGAGTCCTGAGTGTTATGATAGATGTTGTAACGGTCGCATTGCTGCTGTGGAAAGAGGGGAATTACCTGTACCTATTCAGGATTTTTGGAAGTTTTTTTCTGAGGAGGAGTCGCAAGTTTTGCCTCCTCATAGGGACTATGATTGTACTATTGAGTTTGTCCCTGGAGCAACTCTTCCCAAGAGTCGCTTATTTAATCTTACTATCCCTGAGAGAAAGGCCTTGGAGGAATACATACAGACTAGCTTGGCCGCCGGTCACATTAGACCTTCTAAGTCACCTGTGGCTGTTGGATTTTTTTTTGTAAAAAAAAAAGGACTGCGGTTTACGTCCATGTCTGGACTTTCGCGAAATTAATAAAATTACAGTACGCAATTCCTACCCACTGCCATTAATTTCTGACTTGTTCAACCAGTTAGTGGGGGCCAAGTGGTTTTCTAAGATTGATCTCCGGGGGGCATACAATTTGTTACGTATGAAGGAAGGTGATGAGTGGAAAACTGCTTCTAACACTCCAGTGGGTCATTTTGAGAATCTAGTTATGCCCTTTGGTCTTACCAACGCACCAGCGTTTTTTCAGAACCTTATTAATGACATCCTAAGACCGTTGATCGGTAAGAATGTGGTGGTGTATTTGGATGACATTTTGATTTTTGCGCCGGATCTGGAGTCTCATTGGCAGAGCCTACGTGAGGTATTGCAGTTGTTAAGCGACAATTCACTTTTTGCTAAGCTGGAGAAATGTGAGTTCGCTGTGCAGAGAATTAGTTTTTTGGGCTACATTATCTCTAGCGAGGGCTTTGAGATGGACCCGGTGAAGGTTCAGGCGGTGCAGGAATGGCCTAGGCCTATTGGTTTGAAACCAATACAGAGATTTTTGGGTTTCGCCAATTATTACAGAAAATTCATTAAGAATTTTTCTATAATTGTTAAGCCGCTGACTGATCTCACCAGGAAAGGTGTGAATACGGTTCAGTGGACTACTGAGGCCATTGAAGCTTTTGTGTATCTCAAGGAGAGGTTCAGTTCTGCCCCCATCCTTATGCAGCCTGATGAGACCAAGCCTTTTTTGGTCGAGGTTGATGCTTCTTCAGTGGGGGTCGGTGCTGTTTTGTCTCAGGAAAACAAGGATGGAGTACATCCCTGTGCTTTTTTTTTTAAAAAAAATTTCTGAGACCGAACTTAATTACGATGTCGGTAATCGGGAATTGCTGGCGATTAAACTCGCATTTGAACATTGGTGTCATCTCTTGGAAGGTGCTAAATTTCCCATTCAGGTTTTTACTGATCGTGTTTGTAGCAGTTCATAACAGGTACCTTTTGCTTTCTCCTCGCTGTACTGGTCCCTCTGTGTGGCGGAGCCTCCAGGCTTCTTAGGCCAAGGGACCTGAAATCCCTCGCGGGTTGGTTCTCTGCTGCTGGACTTATAACCCTGACAGCCTCGGACCCCAATGTCCGGTTGTGTGATTCTCTCAGCCAGGACCGGCTCTCGTCGCCTCTGTCCCTGGCTTGCAGTTTCTCCTCTGCCTCACGGACTCCTCAGCTGCTGCTGACCTGTCCCTCTTCTCTGAGAACCCTTCTGGTCACTTCAGAAGTGGGTTCTGGTCTCCCTAACCCTGCCCCAGTTCCAGCTTTTATAGGGCAGCCAGCTCCCCTTACTGTCCTGGGACAGGAGGTGCTGCATGCTAATTGTCCCTAACCAGGGAACCTCCCTCCTGCTCTCAGACGCAGATTAATCACATTTGTGGCATCCAGGCCTAGGGTGACACATGACCCCATTTTGAAAACTACACCTATCAATGAATTCATCTAAGGGTGTAGTGATCATATTGACACCACAGATGTGTCACAGAATTTTATACCATTGAGCAGTAAAGAAAAAATAATTACATTTTTACCATTTTACATTCTCACATAGGAAAATGGGTAAAAATGGCAACAAAATTTGTCACACAATTTCTGCTGATTGTGTCAATAACCCATATATGGCTGTACAGTACTACCTAGCCACACTGCGAGACTCAGGAGGGAAGGAGTACTATTTGACAGAAGAGAAGAATCCCCCTCAAGTGACCCCATTTTGGAAATTATACTCCTTTGGAAATATATCAACAGGTGGCGTTACAATTTTGACTCCATGGGTGTTTTCCAGAAACAAGCAGCAGTGGATGTTGGCAAGTGAAAATTGTAAATCTTCCAGTGTAGTGCCCAGTACATTGTTGTGCCCAATAAATTGTAGTGCCTATACATTATGCCCAGCTTGTGCTTCTGGAGACATGCCCCCATAAAGTAAGCTGGCTCTCATCGCTACAAAAATGCCAAACATGTGGACGCTAAATGTGGTTTAGGCACACTTCGAATGACATGATTCAGATGAATCCCCTGAGGGATCTATTCACTATAAGGAAGCTGCAGAGTTACTCTGGACTCCGTCTGGCCTCTGTTCAGAGGTGTCCTCCTTTTCAGAGGTGCACAAAACTGGCCGACCGTGCTTTTTGTATGCTTCAAATGATTGACAGTGATGAAACACAGGTCACAGTGCCTCCATCTGCCTCATTATAGGGAATCTTCCGCAGGGGATTCTTTCTGAATCACCTATTTCAGAGATTTACACAGAACCACTGGTGTAAGCACACAGCGATCTTTGGGAGGTAGAATGAAGAAATCAACAGCAGGTGAAGAGTTGTTCTTATTTATTTTTTACGCCGTTCCTCGTGCAGTATAAGTAATTAGAAGACTTTATTCTTCGGGTCGGTGCGTTTACAGAGATACCAGATTTATATCAGGTTTTTATGATTGACAGCTGTCACAGTCCTCTATTTCTGCCGACAGTCATGTGACTGCTTGTTTTTGCGGGACTGGTTGACGTTTTTATTGGTACCATTTTCGAGCATATAACATTTTTTGATTGCTTTCTATTCCGATTTTTGGGAAGCAGAATAAACAAAAAACAACTATTCAGGAATTGTGTTTTTTTTATGCTGTTCACCATACGGTAAAAGTGATAACACAGCTTTATTCTTTGGATCAATACTATTACAGTGATACAACATTTATATATATATTTTATTATGTTTCACCGATTTTACACAATAAAAACTATTTTATAGAAAAAAAAAATGTTTCCGTATCGCTATATTCTGAGAGCTATAACTTTTTTTATTTCTCCACTGATGGAGCTATATGACATCTTGTTTTTCGCGGGACAATATTACATTTCAGTGATACCATTTTTATTTACATTTTTTTTTTATTGCATTTTATTCCACTTTTTTGGCGGTATGATGAAGAACCATAGTTTTTTTGACATGGTTTTGTTTTTATGATATTCACTGAAGGGGTTACTTAGTGACAGTTTTATAGATCAGGTCATTCCGGACGCAGCAATAGCAATATTTTTGGGTTTTGTTTTTACATAAATATACGTTTTTTGGGGTATAATATTTTTTTCAATTATTTTTTAAATATTTTTTCAATTTTTATTTACTTTTTACTTTTTTACTATGAGATTTAACTTATAATACTTTTAAATGTTATCAACTTTTATTTTACCTGACAGTGTTACACTGCCAGAACGCCTTTTGGACCATACTCTTGGCTTTACAAATATCAAGGTTTAGGCTTATAGAAAAAATACTTCTTTAGTATTTCATCATCATTATTGCATTGTTAGTAGCCAGTCTATTACATCATCTACTTAGTCTACTTAGTCTATTGAGCCTTCAGTATTCTATCATCTTAGGGTAACCAATCAAAAAGCACCAACTCAGCTCCGATGACGTAATCCTAATTACCTTTGCATCACCTACCTTTATAAATGCTCTGTAAGATTTGTGGCAAGGCACAAAGAGTCGAACACCACTCGTCAGACGCTCCTGAATCATGAGGAGGCGAACACCGGTCAAAGCAGTCATCAAAGCAAAAGGTGGCTACTTTGAAGAACCTAGAATATAAGACATATTTTCAGTTGTTTCACACTTTTTTGTTAAGTATATAATTCCACATGTGTTAATTCATAGTTTTGATGCCTTTAGTGTGAATGTACAATTTTCATACTCATGAAAATACAGAAAAATCTTTAAATGAGAAGGTGTGTCCAAACTTTTGGTCTGTACTGTATGTTAATAATTGTGCCTAGTCCTGTCTTTATTAATTAAGACAGAAACCTGATGATGATGATGATACAGCCCCATCCAACACCTTCAAGTTTTCACCTCTCCCACTTTTCAATAATGGCAAAATTTTATGCTACAGAAGGGGCACTATAAAATTAATAAATTCACTCCAATAAGTATATGACAGGTACAAAGAAAACCTGGTACTGTGTGTCTATGGAGAGCAGTGTCCTATTACAATAAGTATAGCTAATGAACAGTGCTAGATTCCCAGGTGGTCTTAACACATGACCAGCACTGAAGGGTTATTGGAACTGTCAGCTATGGCGACTGTGTACACAAAGCAGATTATAGGATTTCCCTTAGATGCGCTGCTAGCAGTGGCGACTTGTAATTTATCACTATTCTCACTGTGTATGAAAAACACATGCATTTACAGTATGTTGACAGGGAAAATACCGTCATTTAGTAATGACACTGTTAATATGTCTTTATAATGTGCAAGGGACACCGAGTGTTGTATGGCTGAATCAGGCACTGGCATATTATTACTGTACTTTTTTACTTCCTGCAAGCTGTGGAGCTGCACAGAGACCCGGATGATCCAGAAGAGTATTGGGAGAATGTCATATGGTCAGATGAAACCAAAGTAGAACTGTTTGGTAGAAACACAACTCGTGTTTGGAGGAGAAAGAATGCTGAGTTGCATCCAAAGAACACCATACCTACTGTGAAGCCTGGGGGTGGCAACATCATGCTTTGGGGCTGTTTCTCTGCCAAAGGACCATGACAACTGATCCTTGTACATGAAAGAATGAATGGGGCCATGTATCATGAGATTTTGGGTGCAAACCTACTTCCATCAGCAAGAGCATTGAAGATGAAACGTGGCTGAGTATTTCATCATGACAATGATCCCAAGCACACCGCCAGGGCAACGAAGAAATGGCTTCGTAAGAAGCATTTCAAGGTCCTGGAGTGGCCTAGCCAGTCTCCAGATCTAAACGCTATAGAAAACCTTTGGAGGGAGTTGAAAGTCCGTGTTGCCCAGCGACAGCCCCAAAACATCACTGCTCTAGAGGAGATCTGCATGGAGGAATGGGCCAACATACCAGCAACAGTGTGTGCCAACCTTGTGAAGACTTACATAAAACGTTTGACCTCTGTCATTGCCAACAAAGGATATATAACAAAGTATTGAGATGAACTTTTGTAATTGACCAAATACTTATTTTCCACCAAAATTTGAAAAAAAATTCTTTCCAAATCAGACAATGTGATTTTCAGGATTTGTTTTCTCATTTTGTCTCTCATAGTTGAGGTCTACCTATGATGTCAATTACAGGCCTCTCTCATCTTTTTAAGTGGGAGAACTTGCACAATTGGTGGCTGACTAAATACTTTTTTAACCCACTGTATTCAATCGGACTTGAATCGGACATAGAAACAAGCTCTTTACCATAAGGATTTACTGAGATCAGTAAAAAGTTTGTTTTAACCAGGATTATTAAAAATGTACAGCACATGACTGACAGTGAGACCTCATTTAGAGCCCTAAATTATGATCTCAGCGAAACCAGAGGAACCTGTCTGTAGACATCATTGTATTGGAGTTGTTTTCCTCATTAGGACAGAGTAGGGTTCTGATGGCATTTAAATAGCTTAATTAAAAGGGCTCTGTCAGCACAGAATGACTGTTCAAACTAAGTCCTGCCGCCAGGTGATTCATGGCGGGACAAATCATTTATATACATCTTCCCACCTGCTTGTGTTCCCGCTATCTCCACCTCCTCTTCTTTGATTGACAGCTCTGGCTTCATAGAACTAGAGAAGGGAGGAGATAGATGTAAACAAGCAAGCAGGAAGGTGTATGTAAATGATTGGCACTGCCATGAAGCACCGAGCGCCTGTACTTGGTTTAACAGTCATTCTGTGCTGACAGACTACTTTTAAGGTACTGATTTTTTGCAGGGTACTGAAGTTAAAGAAAGTCTGTCAGCACAGAATGTCAGTTCAAACCAAGAACAGGCGCTCGGGGCATCATGGCGGGGCCAAACATTTAAGTGCACCTTCCCACCTACTTGTGTTCCCTGTATCTATATTGATGGTTTAGGTAAAGAGTTTTTTTTTATTTATTTTAGTTTAAAGTCTTTTTAAAATTATTTTGGTCTTATTATTATTCATTTTTGTGTATTTAATATTTACTTTTATTTTTTCCTTAGTTTTTTTTTTTTTTTTCCCTGAAAGAAGCTGCAATAACATGATTTGTGTAATCCCAGCAATCCTCTGTATTCAGATCACATATGAAGTGATGTAATGCCTGATGTCCATTAGATCACAATTAAAAGTAATAAATAATTGTTGGGGGGCACACAGATCATATAATCCCAGCATACTCCTCTCCTCCATCAAATTGTTGGAAGCCTGTGATATCAGTAACTCAACATAGGTTTCCATTACATAGGCCTGAAAGTAGGAAGCCAGCCTCAGGTACTTGAGTGTAACATACTCATTTGTCCCCGCTTGCTGTGCTCCACCTATCACCACCGCTACTGCGCCTTTCCTGTGGTAGGTGCTGAGATCGGATGGGTAGTTGAGTCCTTTATTGCTGGGTGGTGTGCATGCTGCCAAGCAAATTCAGTAAGCAGCTCCTGTGAGTGGGGGTTCTCTCCTCTTCTGCTGGACACCACCCAGACAATTATGTTAAAATTACACACCTGTCAGTTATGTTCCTGCCGCCTGGTGGACCAATAGCCGAATGGGTTCATTCAGCCCTCAATGTAGGTTCAAGTTGCCCTATTAAAATTCCAATCTGACACTCTGCCTGTGCCAGTTATTATTTTGCTATATTACCTTGGTGTATTCAGTTTGACCTCTCTGTCGTACCTCTTATTATTTCTCATTTATTGTACTGTTTAGCCCTTGGATGACCCATGGACTGTCTGATTAGTCTCTCTGCCTGGCATCACTGCTGACCCCCTGGCCTTGAACATACAGTGGATTATGGTGCCTATATACTCCAGTAGTAAAAAAATACGTGTCGGTTTTTTGTGTTAGGTGAATGGATCCCTGTGGTTGTTTATACATTGGGAGCTTTGTTCAGTGCATGGGGCCAGATGTAAGTAGACATTTTGGGTCTTCTTAATAGAAATTAGAACTTTACAGGAATTGGTTCAGCTTTGATTTACATTGTTATATATTCATTTAAATAGCCGGCATCTGATACTATATTTTGTCTGTAGCTGTCACTGCCTGTGAAATATAAGGCTAGCTGTCACTTCTGTAGGCAATATTGTCTTCTAGATGGATATGTAAAATCTATACCCATAGTTAATGAAAAATCGTATTGCTGGTTTAATATCACTTAGAAGATGTGATGGTGAGACAACCACTTAAAACTGAAGTTGGGTAAATTATGAATTCTGCCCTCTAAACAAATTTTAACAAGTAAACAATACCATGTAACATGTCTGTGTAAAATAAAAAATGAACCCATTTCTAGAACATGGCTCCCTGGACATATGGAAGTTGGCTCTGGATAGAGATTAAATGGGGAGGAGGATGCACATTTGCACAACATTCTCCATTCACAACTACTTTCCCAATAGAAGTGAAAGTTTTGGAAAAAATCACATTGGATATCGAGACTGCTATAAACTCTTATGTTAAAGGGAACCTGTACCCATGAAAATGCCGTCCAATCTGCATGCATCAAATTATAAAGAAGGGGGAGCTGAGTAGACTGATATATAGTTTGTGAGAAAACATTCAGTATAACCTGTGTTTTAATTATTCAAACCTCTGCTCTTTCTGGGATTTTGGGTCCAGTGGGTGTCTTATCAGTGATTGACAGCTTTCTTGTGTGCACACAGAAGTACAGTGACATGTAAAAGTTTGGGCACCCCTGGTCAAAATTGCTGTTATTGTGAACAGTTAAGCAAGTTGAAGATGAAATGATCTCTAGAAGGGCTAAAGTAAAAAATGGTGCATTTCCTTTGCATTTTACATTTCACATTTTAAAAATTGCAAAAAGGAAAATGGGCAGATGCAAAAGTTTGGGCACCCTTGGAGATTTGTGTGCTCAGATAACTTTGACCAAGGTTTCAGACCTTAATTAGCCTGTTAGTGTTATGGCTTGTTCAGTATCATCGTTAGGAAAGGCCAGGTGATGCAAACTTCCCAGCTTCATAAAAACCCAGCCTCCTCTAACCTTGTGCCAAAAAACAGCAGCCATGGGTTCTTCTAAGCAGCTGCCTAGCACTATGAAAATGAAAATTGTGGAGGCCCACAAAGCAGGAGAAGGCCATACGAAGATAACAAAGTGTTTTCAAGTTGCCCTTTCCTCAGTTCAAAATGTAATTAAGATTACTGATTAATTTGATTAATGATCAAAGGTATGTGTGGAGAAAAAATGGCACAGAATTTCAGGAAAAGAACATCTCGCCAACCATTAAGCATGGGGGTGGATCAATTTTGTTTTGTGGTTGTGTTGCAGTCAATGGCACGGGGAACATTTCACGGGTAGAGGGAAGAATGGATTCAATGACATTTCAGCAAATTCTTGATGCAAACATAACACCATCTGTTAAAAAGCTGACATTGTAAAGAGGATGGTTTCTACAAATGAATAATAATTAGTGATGAGAGAGTATGTCTCTAACAGCCGTGACACATGCTACCTCGGCGACAGTAAAATAAATGCCGAGCATGCCAAAATACTCAGCGGTCACCCCAGCATGCTCGCCGAAAGGGTTAATGAGACATACTCACTCATCACTAATAATAATCCTAAACATGTTAAAATCCACAATAGACTACCTCAAAAGGCACAATCTAAAGGTTTTACAATGGCCTCACAGTCCCTTGATTTAACCCCTTTAAAGCCCATGACGTACTAATACGCGTCAGTTCCCTGGGCTTTAAGAGCCTGACCTGTATTAGTACGTCATCGCGATCGCGCGCACACACAGGCTGTGCGGGCGCGATCGCCACCGGTTGTCAGCTGATTGTCACAGCTGACACCCGGTACTATGTGCAGGGATTGGTCCCGCACCGCTCCCGGCACATTAACCCCCGCAATGCTGCGATTGAAGTCGATCGCAGCATTGCGGAGGCCAGGGGAGGTGATCGCAATACTCACCTCTTCCGGCCTCCAGCTGTTAGAACCTTGCTCTTAGGTTTTTTCCTTTGCTGGTCACATGACCTTGTTGGCCTATTTAATCCTGCTCCGCCCTTCTGGCTTTGCTGGACTTCATTGTATAACTACTTTCTAGCTAGCCTGTGCTCTGTATCTAACTCTGTTAGTTTGCTTGGTCTACGGACCTCTATGTTCTATATATTTTGTTTGTTCGTCTGTCTGCTACTATTTCTGTTAGGAGGTGTCCCATTTTCCTCCCAGTCCTTAGTACTTGTAGGGATTCCTTCCCCACATCTATAGGTCTCCGTACAGACTAGCTTAGGACTTTAGCAGGTCTGATCGCAGGATCAGGTTCCCTGTTACATCGTAGGGATTCAGCTGAGTTCTATCGTAGAGACAGATCTCCTCTCTTTCCTTAGCTCTGGTAGCAGATCATAACAGTAAGTCCAGCCTGCAAATTCTCTTAGGAAAGATTTTTCTGTTCCATCATGGTGTCGGTTCAGGATTTGGCTCATCGCCTGCAGGGACTCTCTCTGGAGGTGGCCGAGCTCCGTCAGCACGTGAGTAACTGTCCTGGAGCACATTTCTTGGAGCCTAAGGTATGTTTGCCGGATTTATTTTTTGGTGAACACCGAGAATTTTTTTCATTTAAAAATGCTTGCTTATTGTATTTTCGTTTGAGACCCAAGTCCTCTGGGGATGAATCCCAGCGCATAGGGTTCATAATGTCACTTTTGCGCAAAGAGCCTCAGGAGTGGGCCTTTTCTTTGCAACCTAGTGATACATGCTTCAGATCAGTGGATAGTTTTTTTTTCTGCTTTGGGACTATTATATGATGATCCTGACCGTGTCGCATCAGCTGAGACTGAGTTGAGACGTTTGAAACAGGGATCAGGTAATGTGGAAAAATATTGTACTCATTTCCATCGTTGGTCTACTCAAACAGGGTGGAACGATTCTGCTCTGAAAAGTCTATTTCTTGCTGGGCTCAATGAAAGGGTTAAAGACCTGCTAATTGCTTATCCTACACCTGAAGATTTGCAACAGGCTATGCAATTAGCTATACGGGTGGATAGGAGACTGCGTGCAAGGGTTAATGAGAGCAAATCCTCTGCTATGTCAGTTTCTGGTTATGAGAATGTGTGTACTAACAGTGGTGAACCGATGGAGATTGGATCGGTGGCACCTCGCTCTCAAGAAAAAGACCGTAGATTTTCTGAAGGCTTGTGTTTCTATTGCGGAAAATCTGGTCATTTGATTAAAGGCTGTGAGCTTCGTATGAAGAAAGAAAAAAAAATGGTCAGTCATGCCCGTATTGCCTGTTTAAATTCCAAGGGTGTATTTTTAGCTGCTTCCACGATTGCTCAGGAAAAATTAATGGAATTTCGGGTGTTTGTTGATTGTGGGTCTACTCTGAATGTAATTGATGGGGGATTCTTGGAAAGACTCAATTTAAAACCCGAACCTTTATCATCCCCCATTGCTGTGGTTTCTGTGGATAGTTCCCCTTTGAAGAATATTACTCTCAAGGTCTGTGAATTTCCTCTCACTATTAATGGTGTTCACCATGAGAAATTGGATTTGGTAGTTTTGAATAACTTGCCTTCTCCAGTAATATTGGGATTGCCCTGGTTAAAATTTCACAATCCTGTACTGGATTGGTCTACCAGTGAAATTAAATCCTGGAGCCATAAATGTTATGACAAGTGTTGTAACGGGCGTATTGCAGCTTTGGATAGGGGAGAATTGCCTGTTCCTATTCAGGATTTTTGGAGAGTTTTTTCTGAGAAGGAATCGCAGGTTTTGCCTCCCCATAGAGACTATGATTGTTCTATTGAATTTGTCCCTGGAGCGACTCTTCCTAAAAGTCGTTTATTTAACCTTACTATTCCTGAGAGGAAGGCTTTGGAGGAATACATACAGACAAGTTTGGCCGCCGGTCACATTAGGCCCTCTAAGTCTCCTGTGGCGGTTGGATTTTTTTTTGTAAAAAAAAAGGACGGCGGTTTACGTCCTTGACTGGATTTTCGTGAGATTAACAAAATTACTGTACGCAATCCTTACCCACTGCCATTGATTCCTGATCTGTTTAACCAGTTAATGGGGGCCAAGTGGTTCTCTAAAATTGACCTTAAGGGGGCATACAATCTGTTGCGCATGAAGGAGGGTGACGAATGGAAGACTGCTTTTAACACTCCTGTGGGTCATTTTGAGAGTCTGGTTATGCCTTTTGGTCTTACTAAGCTCCTGCATTTTTTCAGAATCTTATTAATGACATCCTTAGACCTTTGATCGGCAAAAATGTGGTTGTGTATTTGGATGACATTTTGATTTATTCGCCGGATCTGGAGTCTCATTGGTGGAGCGTACGTGAGGTATTACAGTTATTAATGGACAATTCGCTTTTTGCTAAGCTGGAGAAATGTGAGTTCGCTGTACAGAGAATTAGTTTTTTGGGTTACATTATCTCCAGCGAAGGTTTTGAGATGGACCCGGTTAAAGTTCAAGCTGTACAGGAATGGCCTAGGCCTATTGGTTTGAAATCGATACAGAGGTTTTTAGGTTTCGCCAATTATTACAGAAAATTCATAAAAAATTTTTCTAGTATTGTCAAACCTCTGACCGATCTCACCAGGAAAGGTGCTGATGCGGTTCAGTGGTCTTCTGAGGCCATTGAAGCTTTTGTGTATCTCAAGGAGAGGTTCACCTCTGCTCCCATCCTTATGCAGCCTGATGTGACTAAGCCGTTTTTGGTTGAGGTTGATGCTTCCTCTGTGGGGGTTGGCGCAGTATTGTCTCAGGATAACGGGGATGGATTACATCCCTGTGCCTTTTTTTCAAAAAAATTTTCGGAGACTGAACTGAATTACGATATTGGTAATCGGGAATTATTGGCTATTAAACTCGCATTTGAACACTGGCGCCACTTCTTGGAAGGTGCGGAATTTCCCGTTCAGGTTCTTACGGATCATAAAAATCTGATATATCTTGATGCTGCCAAGCGCCTGAATGCCCGTCAGGCTAGGTGGGCACTGTTTTTCTCGCGGTTTAATTTCTCCGTTACTTACATCCCTGGTACTAAGAATGTTAAGGCGGATGCCTTGTCTCGCAGTTTTTCTCCCATAGTCGGTGCTGAGAAAGAGGAGAACATTTTACAAGAAGGTGTTGTGATAGCTGCTTTGGACTCCGTTTTGGAAGATGAGATTCTTAAAGCACAAGAGAATGCCCCATCTAACACTCCTCATGGGAGGTTGTTTGTGCCTGGGACCTTTAGGAGAGATTTGTTTGTTGAGTGTCACGAGTCTCGGTTGGCAGGACATCCCGGAATCTCTGAGACCAAGAGACTGGTGGGTCGCAGTTTTTGGTGGCCTGGATGGCAGAAGGAGGTCATTAAGTGGGTGCGTCAATGTACTATATGTGCTAGATCTAAGTCCTCACATACTCCTGCTGCGGGGTTGCTTTGTCCTTTGGAGGTTCCCAGTGCTCCTTGGACACATTTGGCTATGGACTTTATAACTGACCTTCCCCCCTCTGAGGGTTTTACTGTCATCTGGGTGGTCGTGGACCGTTTTAGCAAGATGTGTCACTTGGTTCCCTTCGTCAAACTGCCCTGCGCTAAAACTCTCGCTAAGGCCTTTGTCAAGGAAATTGTCAGACTTCATGGCGTTCCTACTGACATTGTTTCTGATAGGGGTCCTCAGTTCGTGGCTCGTTTTTGGCGTGCCTTTTGTGACAGGTTCGGAGTTCATTTGTCGTTCTCGTCCGGATATCATCCTGAATCTAATGGCCAGACAGAAAGGAAAAACCAGGATGTTGAGCAGTTCTTGCGTTGTTTTGTGGCAGACAATCAAGAGGGGTGGTCTGAGTTTCTGCCACTTGCTGAATTTGCTCTGAACAATCATACATCTTCTTCTGCTGGTTGTTCGCCTTTTTTTTGTTGTTCTGGGAGACATCCGTCGTTTGGGTCGTTCTCCAAGTTGGGATCTGCCGTGCCTGAGGAGGAGAATTTTTCCGGTGATTTGGAGAGAGTTTGGACGGATGTGTGTGGTAATCTTCAGGAAGCCAACAGAAAATCTAAAGACTACTTTGATAGGAAACGACAGGAGGTTTTGTTCGCTGTTGGTGACATGGTTTGGTTGTCCTCTAGGAATCTGCGGTTGAGGATTCCTTCTAAGAAATTGGGTCCCAAGTTTGTAGGGCCCTTTAAGGTGCTTCAGGTTGTCAACCAATCTGCTGTTAGGTTGGAGGTTCCTACCTCCTGGAGAATTAATCCGGTATTTCATGTCTCTCTGTTAAAAAAAGCTGTTGTGTCGGATGGTGACGCCTCTGCCTCTGTTCCTCCGGTGGTGGAGGACGGGGAATATGAAATTTCTCGCATCCTTAACTCTAGACGGTATAGAGGTAGTTTGCAGTATCTTGTGGCCTGGAAAGGTTTCGGACCCGAGGATAACTCTTGGGTGAGGTCAGATGATGTTTCCGCGTCCAGACTTATCAGAGCGTTTCACAGGAGATTTCCTGATAAGCCTGGTCCTAGGGGATCCGGAGGATCCTCTTAGAAGGGGGGGTACTGTTAGAACCTTGTTCTTAGGTTTTTTCCTTTGCTGGTCACATGACCTTGTTGGCCTATTTAATCCTGCTCCGCCCTTCTGGCTTTGCTGGACTTCATTGTATAACTACTTTCTAGCTAGCCTGTGCTCTGTATCTAACTCTGTTAGTTTGCTTGGTCTACGGACCTCTATGTTCTATATATTTTGTTTGTTCGTCTGTCTGCTACTATTTCTGTTAGGAGGTGTCCCATTTTCCTCCCAGTCCTTAGTACTTGTAGGGATTCCTTCCCCACATCTATAGGTCTCCGTACAGACTAGCTTAGGACTTTAGCAGGTCTGATCGCAGGATCAGGTTCCCTGTTACATCGTAGGGATTCAGCTGAGTTCTATCGTAGGGACAGATCTCCTCTCTTTCCTTAGCTCTGGTAGCAGATCATAACACCAGCGCTGTCTGCCGCGGCTTCCCGGGTGTTGCCATGACGACCCGATGTCGTCATGACAACATCCGGGTCACCAGACAGTAGGAAGATTTTTTGGACATGCGCAGTGCATCTCCAAACTATCTTCTCCCTGTCCAGCGCTGACTGCCTGCATGGCACAGGGATGGTGCTCAATCCCTATGCTATGCAGGCGATCAGAATAAAAAAAGTGAAAGTCCCATAGTGGGACAAAGTAAAAAAGTAAAAAAAAACTCCCAGAAAGTGGAAAAAAAAAAAAAAAAAGTAAAAATATAAAAATAAAAAAATAATCCACTAAAAATAAAAATATAATGCACCCATCAATAAATATTATTATGAAAAAAAAACAATAAAAGTACACATATTTGGTATCGCCGCATCCGTAACGACCTGACCTATAAAACTGTTCCACTAGTTAACCCCTTCAGTGAACACGGTTAAAAAAAAAACGAAGCAAAAAACAATGCTTTATCACCATACCGCCAAACAAAAAATGGAATAACATGTGATCAAAATGACGAATATAAATAAAAATGGTACCGCTGAAAAAGTCATTTCGTCCCGCAAAAAACAAGCCGCCATACGGCTCCATCATCCGAAAAATCTAAAAGTTATAGCTCAGAAAAAAGCGATGCAAAAAATTTTTTTCTATAAGATAGCTTTTCTATAGAACGTGTCCCATAGGTGAGAGGAGTTATAAGACACTGAAATAAATAAAGACAGAACTAACAAGGTCGCTGTACATAGGTATTCCTGTATGTCTGGGATGAGGGAGGGCAGTTGGGGATTATTCTGTTAAACTGTTTTCTGTTTTGTTTTGTTTTTTATTTTCTCACTGAACATGATATTCAAAAATAATACTATTGATCAACGATGTTACCTTCGCGAGAGATGTACCTTAATGTATCCAAAGTCTAATACTTGGAATACAGTTGTATAAAGTGAAAATTTCAATAAAAAGTATTGTTAAAAAAAAAATAGCTTTTATTGTGTAAAAGCGCCAAAACATAAAAAACTATATGAATGTGGTACTGCTGTAAACGTACTGACCCGAAGAATAAAGCTACCTTATCAATTTTACCACACGCGGAGTAGATTAAAAAATGTAAAAAAACACAATTCCTGAATTGTTGGTTTTTGTTTATTCTGCCTCCCAAAAGCTGGAATAGAAAGCAATCAAAAAATGTCACATGCCTGAAAATGGCACCAATAAAAACGTCAACTCATCCCGCAAAAAACAAGCCGTCACATGACTCTGTAGGCCAAAATATGGCAATGCAAAAACTAGATTTTACAAAATATGTGTCTTTTAGTGTGTGACAGCTGTCAATCATAAAAACCCGATATGATTCTGGTATCGCTGTAATCGCACCGACCCGAAGAATAAAGTAATCTCACCACTTATACCGCACGAGGAATGGCGTAAAAAATAAACGCTAGGGCTGGGGTTGGGGTTGTGCTAATGTTAGGGTTGGGGTTGTTTTTTTTTCTAAAGTAAAAGAAAAAAAAAAGATGACGATATGGCAACTAGTGTTGAACGCAAGTGCTCGCTACTTGAGTTTGCATCGGGTGCTCGGGTGTGCACTGAGTATCGCGGGTGCTCAAGTCTCCGCCCCATATGCTTCGCGGCCCAAAAAAACCTTGCGGGGATTGCCTGCCATGCACGAGCTATCCCCGCATTTTTTTTGGGGTGTCTAATAACCGTGAAACATGCGGGTGGGGACTCGAGCATTTCACTTGAGAACCCGTGATACATGGTGCATACCTGAGTACCCGATGCAAACTCAAGTAGCGAGCACTTGCGCTCAAGAGTAATGACAACTTATTCAATATGATGACCTAATGTTATCAAATTCTGTGTCGTACCTTTGGGTTCAAAATGTTCACTATACCCCTTAATAAAATCCTTGAGGGGTATAGTTTCCAAAATGGGGTCACTTGTGGGGGAGCTCCACTGTTTAGGCACATCAGGGGCTCTCCAAACGCGACATGGTGTCCGCTAACAAATTGAATGGAAAATCGGCTCAAATTGTTAGCGGACACCATGTTGCGTTTGGAGAGCCCCTGTGTGCCTAAACATTGGAGCTCCCCCACAAGTGACCCAAGGCACCTATCTAGATGCATAGTGAGCACTTGGAACCCCCAGGTGCTTCACAAATTGATTTGTAAAAATGAAAAAGTGTTTTTTTTTCCACTTTTTCATTTTTACGAATCAATTTGTGAAGCACCTGGGGGTTCCAAGTGCTCACTATGCATCTAGATAGGTGCCTTGGGTGGTCTAGTTTACAAAATGGGGTCACTTGTGGGTGAGCTCCAATGTTTAGGCACACAGGGGCTCTCCAAACGCAACATGGTGTCCGCTAACAATTTGAGCCGATTTTTCATTCAATTTGTTAGCGGACACCATGTTGCGTTTGGAGAGTCCTTGTGTGCCTAAACATTGGAGCTCCCCCACAAGTGACCCCATTTTGGAAACTAGACCACCCAAGGCACCTATCTAGATGCATAGTGAGAACTTGGAACCCCCAGGTGCTTCACAAATTGATTCATAAAAATGAAAAAGTGTTTTTTTTTCCACTTTTTCATTTTTACGAATCAATTTGTGAAGCACCTGGGGCTTCCAAGTGCTCACTATGCATCTAGATAGGTGCCTTGGGTGGTCTAGTTTACAAAATGGGTCACTTGTGGGGGAGCCCCAATGTTTAGGCACACAGGGGCGCTCCAAACGCAACATGGTGTCCGCTAACAATTTGAGCCCATTTTCCATTCAATTTGTTAGCGGACACCATGTTGCGTTTGGAGAACCCCTGTGTGCCTAAACATTAGAGCTCCCCCACAATTGACCCCATTTTGGAAACTATACACCCCAAGGCACCTATCTAGATGCATAGTGAGCACTTGGAACCCTCATGTGCTTCATAAATTGATTCGTAAAAATGAAAAAGTGGAAAAAAATTTTTTTTAATTTTTTCGAATCAATTTGTGAAGCACCTAGGGGTTCCAAGTTCTCACTATGCATCTAGATAGGTGCCTTGGGGGTCTAGTTTCCAAAATGGGGTCACTTGTGGGGGGTTTCCACTGTTTAGGCACATCAGGGGCTCTCTAAACGCAACATGGCGTCCGCTAATTATTCAAGCAAATTTTACAATCAAAAAGTCAAATGGCGCTCCTTCCCTTCCGAGCCCTGCCATGCGCCCAAACAGTGTTTTTTCCCCACTGCGTGCCCAGGGGAAATTGCACAACAAATTTTGGGGTCCATTTTTTCTTGTTACCCCTGCGAAAATAAAAAAAATTGGGTCTAAAGTAACATTTTTGTGAAAAAAGTTAAATGTTAATTTTTTTCTTCCACATTCCAAAAATTCCTGTGAAGCACCTGAAGGGTTATTAAAGTTCTTGAATGTGGTTTTGAGCACCTTGAGGGGTGCAGTTTTTAGAATGGTGTAACTTTTGGATATTTTCTGTCATAAAGACCTCTCAAAGTGACTTCAAATGTGATGTGGTCCCTAAAAAAATGGTTTTGTAAATTTTGTTGGAAAAATGAGAAATCGCTGGTCAACTTTTAACCCTTATAGCTCCCTAACAAAAAAAAATTTTGGTTCCAAAATTGTGCTGATGTAAAGTAGACATGTGGGAAATGTTATTTATTAACTATTTTGTGTGACATATCTCTCTGATTTAAGGGCATAAAAATTCAAATTTTGAAAATTGCAAAATTTTCAAAATTTTCACCAAATTTCCATTTTTTCACAAATAAACGCAAGTGATATCAAAGAAATTTTTACCACAATCATGAAGTACAGTATGTCACGAAAAAACAATCTCAGAATCAGGGGGATCCGTTGAAGCGTTCCAGAGTAATTACCTCATAAAGTGACAGTGGTCAGAATTGTAAAAATTGGCCTGGTCATTAACGTGCAAACCACCCTCGGGGGTAAAGGGGTTAAACATCATTGAAAATCTGTGGCTAGACCTCTAAATAGCAGTGCATGCAAAACGACCCAGGAATCTCACAGAACTGGAAGAACTTTCCAAGGAAGAATGGATGAAAATCCCTCAAACAAACAAAAATTGAAAGACTCTTGGCTTCCTACAAATAATTGCAAGAGGGGTTGTTACTAAGTACTAACCACGCAGGGTGTCCAAACTTTTGCATCGAGCCATTTTCCTTTTTTGTAATTTTTTAAATGTAAAAAATTGCTTTTTTTTGCTTAAAATACAAAGGAAATGTGTAATCTTTAACTTTAGGCCTTTTAGAGATCATTTCATCTTCAACTTGCTTAACTGTTCACAATGACAGTAATTTTGACCTTTTACATGTCACTGTAGATGTCATTCACTTATAAAACTGCCCATTGGACCAAAAATACCAGAAAAAGCAGAGGATTATTATTATAACATAGGTTAAACTGAATCTTTCTCACAAAACTATATATTAGTCTGCTCAGCGGGGCCGGCGTCAGCACCCGGCAAATGCCGGGGCCCTGAGCAGGCAGAGGGGCCCTCTGGCGGTCACGCACCCCGCTGGGCTATGGGCGGAGGAGAGCGGTGTCAGCGCCCGCCCTTCTCCCCCGCTTGCTCAGGGCCCCGGCAGCTGGATACTTACCTCTCCCCGTGCCTCCGCAGATCCGCTGTCTTCCTGCTCTGCGCTCCCTGTGACGTCTCAGGTCAGAGGGCGCGGTGACGTCTTTACACCGCGCCCTCACCTGAGCCGTCACAGGGAGCGCTGAGCGGGAAGACGCCGACAACGCTGGAGTTCGGACCCGAGCAGCGGGCAGCAGGTAGCAGGTGAGGAGAAGGGAGGTGAGTATTTGATTTTTTTTTTTTTAAATGTATGGAGGCATGGGGCATTATAAGGTGGGGAACAGCCTGCATGGGGCATTATAAAGGGTGGGGGGCAGCCTGCATAGTGCATTATGTGGGGGGGAACAGCCTGCATGGAGCATTATAAGGGGGGGCAGCCTGTATGGGGCATTATGTGGGGGGTAACAGCCTGCATGGAGCATTAAAAGGGGGGGGGGCCTGTATGGGTCATTATGTGGGGGGTAACAGCCTGCATGGAGCATTAAAAGGGGGGGGGCCTGTATGGGGCATTATGTGGGGGGTAACAGCCTGCATGGAGCATTAAAAGGGGGGGGGCCTGTATGGGGCATTATGTGGGGGGTAACAGCCTGCATGGATCATTATAAGGGGGGGACAGCCTGTATGGGGCATTATGTGGGGGGTAACAGCCTGCATGCAGCATTATATGGGGGCCAGTATCCTGTATGGAGCGTTATAAGGGGACCGGTATCCTGTATGGAGCTTTATATGGGGGCCAGTATCCTGTATGGAGTTTTATAAGGGGACCAGTATCCTGTATGGAGCGTTATATGGGGGCCAGTATCCTGTATGGAGCTTTATAAGGGGACCAGTATCCTGTATGGAGCGTTATATGGGGGCCAGTATTCCGTATGGGGCCTTATATGGGGGCCAGTATTCTGTATGGAGCCTTATATGGGGGCCAGTATTCCTTATGGAGCCTTATATGGGGGCCAGTATTCCGTATAGAGCCTTATATGGGGGCCAGTATTCCGTATGGAGCCTTATATGGGGGCCAGTATTCCTTATGGGGCCTTATATGGGGGCCAGTATTCCGTATGGGGCCTTATATGGGGGCCAGTATTCCGTATGAAGCGTTATATGGGGGCCAGTATTCTGTATGGAGCCTTATATGGGGGCCAGTATTCTGTATGGAGCCTTATATGGGGGCCAGTATTCCGTATGGAGCCTTATATGGGGGTCAGTATTCCGCATGGAGCCTTATATGAGGGCCAGTATTCCGCATGGAGCCTTATATGGGGGCCAGTATTCCGTATGGGGCCTTATATGGTGGCCAGTATTCCGTATGAAGCGTTATATGGGGGCCAGTATTCTGTATGGAGCCTTATATGGGGGCCAGTATTCCGTATGGGGCCTTATATGGGGGCCAGTATTCTGTATGGAGCGTTATATGGGGGACAGTATTCTGTGTGGAGCGATTCACCGGTTTCTGAGCTATTGTGGAATTTACAATAGATATCACTCATGTAATGTAAGAAGTGAAATCTTTGCACTGTACTATATATATATATATTTCTCCACCGTATCTGTGCATCATGAATCGTGGTATGTGTTAAAGGGGCCCACTGAGACTCTTTCGCCCGGGGCCCAGAAAAACCTGGAGCCGGCCCTGCTGCTCAGGTCCCTCTGCTCTAAATCATGATGCCTGCAGATTGAACTATATTTTCATGGTAACAGGTTTCCTTTAAGTTTAATTTCATCTAGTGAATCGACAGAACCCTGGTCTGAAACTGTTTTTCATATCCTGCCAGTGATCCTTTTGGCTGGATACTTGCTATTTACCTATTATTTCATGTCTCGCTATGATGTCCTTAGTGTGAACAGATACAGTTTCAAATTATTCTTAGGCATTTCAGCATTAATATTTCAAATATTTGAAAGATTTTTGGGTTTACTGGGTCAAATTTCAATTTTGCAATGAATCAAACACATCCTAATTCCTAACCCATAGAAAATGTAGAGCGTGCTATAGTTAGCTATACCATGGTGACATAGTGAAATTGATGAATGGGGGAGGGTACATGAAATAGCGTGTGTCTTGGGGCAGTCATGAAGCCTGCTGTGGTTGTACTGCTCTATATATAAACAGTAACGATCCTTTGGGAAACAGCTCATAGATATGGAGAGCAGCAGCGAGGAGACAGCGAGTGATGGAGAGGAGGACAGCCAGGTAAAAGGAACATCCCCTGCATCTAGAGAGATTCTTCACACTGCAGGACGTGTATGTTTGGTTATTGTATTATATCACTACATAGCCTCTGAACTTTCAAGCACTGCATGTTACACCTCTTAGGCGTCTTTATTATAGGTGCTTGGATACAAGTTCTAGAATTGTTTCGAATTGTGTTTCTGTAATGTTGACCTTGTGTTTTTTTACAATATTAACTAGTCCACTCAATTACTTTCATACTCGTTGGCGGTTTGCTTCTATTTGATGGTGATGTCCTTTGCCGATATTGATTTTGTGATAGCAATTATTCCTTTACTACCTTATAGTGTGATAATTGTTTTTTTTATATGGTACGTTGTTACAGAATCTATACGCTGATTTCAGTATTAAATAGCAAGAGTCACACAATGGTGGAGATTTATTGAAAGTGGAGCGAGGCTAAACTGTGGCAGTTCTCTATGCAGCAACCAATCCGACCACCATTTGGAAAATATACTAGTGTCCCAATTCGTCAAAGCTATTTCATCACAATTGTTTCATAATTTTCTTTGAAAGTCACAATTTTTTTTTTTGCGCAATTCGGACAAAAATTTTGTGACTTTTGGGGTTTTCATGCCAGTTTCTCCCAGCTCCATCAAAATGACAGAGCTGTGGCCGGACGGGGCACGGCAGGGAGGTGACTCCACAGCTTGCCTAATTCATAACAAGTTGTGGTAGTCTTTATGCCAATCTTACTCTAGTCAAAGACTATTCATGTTTCTCTAGTATGTTTCTATTTCTGGATGCATATTTTATTTTGGCATGATTATGAATAGTCATTGAAAGTATTAAGCTGCTTGTTTATGTTAAAATTAAAGGGAATCTGTCAGCGCAATCCACACTCCCACAATGCTTATATGAGCTTGTATTTAGGTCTTTGAAACATACAGGTGCATCTCGCAAAATTAGAATATCATCAACATATCATTTATTTCAGTTCTTCAATACAAAAATTGAAACTCATATATTATATAGAGTCATTACAAACAGAGTGATCTATTTCAAGTGTTTATTTCTGTTAATGTTGATGATTATGGCTTACAGCCAATGAAAACACAAAAGTCATAATCATCAACTTTAACAGAAATAAACACTTGAAATAGATCACTCTGATTGTAATGACTCTATATAATATAGAAGTTTCACTTTTTGTATTAAAGAACTGAAATAAATTAAGTTTTTGATGATATTCTAATTTTGTGAGATGCATCTGTATGTTAATCTATACCTTTACTTAAGGAATGTATTGCTTCATTAATGAAAAAAATATGTTTTATTCCATTTACAAATGAGACTGAAGTGCTTTGGGTTTGCCAAAGCACTTCTCAGGCCTCCGCTTCTCTTAGCTCTACTTTACACTTAGCAACACCTTCTTCTGCTTGACTGGCAGCTCATTAGTTTAACTACACAGCAAGTGAGCTGTCTGTCAAGCAGGTGAAAATATCAATAAGTGGGGAATAAAGCCAGGGAGGCGGAGGCCCAGGAAGTGCTTTGGCCGGCCAAAAGCACTTCAACTTCATTTGCATATGGACTTAAACATTGTTTTTTCAGTAATGGAGCAACTTTTCCTTAAGGTAGAGGCTACCTTCTATTACAAAAACATACATGTTTACAGTGGGTACGGAAAGTATTCAGACCCCTTTAAATTTTTTACTCTTTGTTTCATTACAGCCATTTGGTAAATTCTAAAAAGTTCATTTTTTCTCATTAACCCCTTTACAACCCAAGGTGGTTTGCATGTTAATGACCAGGCCAATTTTTACAATTCTGACCACTGTCACTTTATGAGGTAATTACTCTGGAACGCTTCAACGGATCCCCCTGATTCTGAGATTGTTTTTTCGTGACATATTGTACTTCATGATTGTGGTAAAATTTCTTCGATATCACTTGCGTTTGTTTGTGAAAAAAACGGAAATTTGGTGAAAATTTTGAAAATTTAGCAATTTTCAAAATTTGAATTTTTATGCCCTTAAATCAGAGAGATATGTCACACAAAAGAGTTAATAAATAACATTTTCCACATGTCTACTTTACATCAGCACAATTTTGGAACCAAAATTTTTTTTTGTTAGGGAGCTATAAGGGTTAAAAGTTGACCAGCGATTTCTCATTTTTCCAACAAAATTTACAAAACCATTTTTTTAGGGACCACATCACATTTGAAGTCACTTTGAGAGGTCTTTATGACAGAAAATACCCAAAAGTGACACCATTCTAAAAACTGCACCCCTCAAGGTGCTCAAAACCACATTCGAGATCTTTATTAACCCTTCAGGTGCTTCACAGGAATTTTTGGAATGTGGAAGAAAAAAATGAACATTTAACTTTTTTCACAAAAATGTTACTTTAGACCCAATATTTTTTATTTTCGCAGGGGTAAAATGGACCCCAAAATTTGTTGTGCAATTTCCCCTGGGCACGCAGATACCCCATATGTGGGGAAAAAACACTGTTTGGGCGTACGGCAGGGCTCGGAAGGGAAGTAGCGCCATTTGACTTTTTGATTGTAAAATTTGCTTGAATAATTAGCGGACGCCATGTTGCGTTTGGAGAGCCCCTGATGTGCCTAAACAGTGGAAACCCCCACAAGTGACCCCAGTCAAGTGACCCCAGTCAAAAATGAAAAAATACTTTTTCATTTTTACGAATCAATTTGTGAAGCACCTAGGGTTTGCAAGTTCTCACTATGCATCTAGATAGGTGCCTTGGGGGGTCTAGTTTCCAAAATGTGGTCACTTGTGGGGGAGCTCCAATGTTTAGGCACATCAGGGGCTCTCCAAACGCAACATGGTGTCCGCTAACAATTTGAGCCGATTTTCCATTCAATTTGTTAGCGGACACCATGTCGCGTTTGGAGAGCCCCCGATGTGCCTAAACAGTGGAGCTCCCCCACAAGTGATCCCATTTTGGAAACTATACCCCTCAAGGATTTTATTAAGGGGTATAGCGAACATTTTGAACCCAGAGGTACGACACAGAATTTGATAACATTAGGTCATCATATTGAATAAGTTGTCATTACTCTTGTGCGCAAGTGCTCGCTACTTGAGTTTGCATCGGGTACTCAGGTATGCACCATGTATCACGGGTGCTCAAGTGAAATGCTCGAGTCCCCGCCCGCATGTTTCACGGTTATTAGACACCCCCAAAAAAACATGCGGGGATCGCTCGTGCATGGCAGGCAATCCCCGCAAGGTTTTTTTGGCCGCGAAGCATATGGGGCGTTGACTCGAGCACCCGCGATACTCAGTGCATACCCGAGCACCCGATGCAAACTCAAGTAGCGAGCACTTGCGCTCAACACTAGTCGCCATATCGTCATCCTTTTTTTTTTTTTACATTGGAAAAAAAAAACAACCCCAACCCTAACATTAGCACAACCCCAACCCCAGCCCTAGCGTTTATTTTTTACGCCGTTCCTCATGCGGTATAAGTGATGAGATTACTTTATTCTTCGGGTCGGTGCGATTACAGCGATACCAGAATCATATCGGGTTTTTATGATTGACAGCTGTCACACACTAAAAGACACATATTTTGTAAAATCTAGTTTTTGCATCGCCATATTTTGGCAGACAGAGTCATGTGACGGCCATTTTCAGGCACGTCACATTTTTTGATTGCTTTCTACTCCTATTTTTGGGAGGCAGAATAAACAAAAACCGACAATTCAGGAATTGTGTTTTTTTACATTGATAAGGCAGCTTTATTTTTCAGGTCAGTACGTTTACAGCGGTAACACAATTATATAGTTTTTCTATGTTTTGGCGCTTTTACATAGTAAAAGCTATTTTATAGAAAAAATTATTTTATTGCATCGCTTTATTCTGAGAGTTCTAACTTTTTGATTTTTCGGATGATGGAGCTGTATGGCAGCTTGTTTTTTGCGGGATGAGATGACGTTTTCAGCGGTACCATTTTTATTTATATTCGTCTTTTTTATCGCGTGTTATTCCATTTTTTGTTTGGCGGTATGATGATAAAGCATTGTTTTTTGCTTTGTTTTTTTTTTTTTTTACCGTGTTCACTGAAGGGGTTAACTAGTGGAGCAGTTTTCTAGGTCAGGTCGTTACGGATGCAGCGATACCAAATATTTGTACTTTTATTGCTTGTTGTTTTTTTTTTTCATAATAATATTTATTGATGGGTACATTATATTTTTATTTTTAGTGGATTATTTTTTTTATTTTTTTTTTTATATTTTTACAATTTTTTTTTTTTTTTTTTTTCACTTTCAGACAGTTTTTTTTTACTTTTTTACTTTGTCCCACTATGGGACTTTCACTTTTTTTATTCTGATCGCCTGCATGGCACAGCAATGCAGCACCATCCCTGTGCCATGCAGGCTATCAGCGCTGGACAGGGAGAAGATTGTTTGGAGATGCACTGCGCATGTCCAAACAATCTTCCTGCTGTCTGGTGACCTGGATGTTGTCATGACGACATCGGGTCATCATGGCAACACCCGGGAAGCCGCGGCAGACAGCGCTGGAAGCCGGAAGAGGAGGTGAGTATCGACGATCACCTACCCTTGCCTCCGCAATGCTGCGATCGACTTCGATCGCAGCATTGCGGGGGTTAATGTGCTGGGAGCGGTGCAGGACCGCTCCCTGCACATAGTATCGGGTGTCAGCTGTGACAATCAGCTGACACCCGGCGGCGATCGCGCCCGCACAGCCTGTGTGCGCGCGCGATCGCCATGACGTACTAATACGGGTCAGGCTCTTAAAGCCCAGGGCACAGACGCGTATTAGTACGTCATGGGCTTTAAAGGGGTTAAAGTACACTCTGCACCCCATCTTGACTGAAAAAAAACAAATGTAGAAATTTTTACAAATGATCATAAGTATTCAGACCCTTTGCTCAGTATTGAGTAGAAGCACCCTTTTGAGTTAGTACAGCCATGAGTCTTCTTGGGAATGATGCAACAAGTTTTTCACACCTGGATTTGGGGATCCTCTGCCATTCTTCCTTCCAGATCCTCTCCAGTTCGATCAGGTTGGTTGGTGAACGTTGGTGGACAGCCATTTTCAGGTCTCTCCAGAGATGCTCAATTGGGTTTAGCTCAGGGCTTAGGGTCATTGTCTTGTTGGAAGGTGAACCTTCGGCCAAGTCTGAGGTCCAGAGCACTCTGGAAGAGGATTTCATCCAGGATATCTCTGTACTTGGCCACATTCATGTTTCCTTCAATTGCAACCAGTCGTCTTGTCCCTGCAGCTGAAAAACACCCCCATAGCATGATGCTGCCACCACCATATTTCACTGTTGGGATTGTATTGGGCAGGTGATGAGCATTGCCTGGTTTTCTCCATACATACCGCTTAGAATTATCACCAAAAAGTTCTATCTTCGTCTCATCAGACCAGAGAATCTTATTTCTCATAGTCTGGGAGTCCTTCATGTGTTTTTGAGCCTACTCTATGCAGGCTTTCATATGTCTTGCACTGAGGAGATGCTTCTGTCAGGCCACTCTGCTATAAAGGCCAGACTGGTGGAGGGCTGCAGTGATAGATTATTTGTGGAACGTTCTCCCATATCCCTACTGCATCTCTGGAGCTCAGCCACAGTGATCTTGGGGTTCTTCTTTACCTCTCTCATCGAGGCTCTTTTCCCATGATTGCTCAGTTTGGCTGGATGGCCAGGTCTAGAAAGACTTCTGGTGGTCTCAAACTTCTTCCATTTAAGGATTATGGAGGCCACTGTGCTCTTAGGAACCTTGAATAATGCAGAAATTATTTTGTGACCTTGGCCAGATCTGAGCCTTGCCACAATTCTGTCTCTGAGCTCCTTGGGTATTTCCCTTGAGCTCATGATTCTCATTTGGTCTGACATGCATTGTGAGATGTGAGTTCTTATATAGACAGGTGTGTGCCTTTCCAAATCAAGTCCTATCAGTTTAATTAAACACACCTGGACTCCAATGAAGGAGTAGAACCATCTCAAGGAGGATCACAAGGAAATGGACAGCATGTGACTTAAATATGAGTGTCTGAGCAAAGGGTCTGAATACTTATGACCATGTGATATTTCAGTTTTTCTTTTTTAATAATTTTGCAAAAATTTCTACATTTCTGTCAAGATGGGGTGCAGAGTGGACTTTAACCCCTTAATAACATCTGACGTACTAATACGCGTCTGTGCCCTGGGACTTAAGAGCCAGACCCGTATTAGTACGTCATGGCGATCGCGCGCGCACACAGGCTGTGCGGGCGCGATCGCCGCCGGGTGTCAGCTGATTGTCACAGCTGACACCCGGTACTATGTGCAGGGAGCGGTCACGCACCGCTCCCAGCACATTAACCCCCGCGATGCTGCGATCGAAGTCGATCGAAGTCGATCGCGGCATTGCGGGGGCAAGGGGAGGTGATCGCCGATACTCACCTCCTCTTCCGGCTTCCAGCGCAGTCTGCAAAGGCTTCCCGGGTGTTGCCATGACGACCCGATGTCGTCATGACAACATCCGGGTCACCAGAGAGCAGGAAGATTGCTTGGACATGCGCAGTGCATCTCCAAGCAATCTTCACACTGTGCACTTCTGACAGCCTTCATGGCATAGGGATGGTGCTCCATTCCTGTGCCATGCAGGCGATCAGAAAAAAAAAAGTGAAAGTCCCAGAGTGGGACAAAGTAATAAAGTGTATAAACTGTGTGAAAGTGGAAAAAAAAAAAAAAAAAAAAGTGCAAAAATATTATAAAAAAATAAAAAAAATAATACACCAAAAATAAAAATATAATGTACCCATCAATAAATATTATTATAAAAAAAATAAAAAAAAAACAATAAAAGTACACATATTTGGTATCGCCGCGTCCGGAACAACCTGACCTATAAAACTGTCCCACTAGTTAACCCCTTCAGTGAACACGGTAAAAAAAAAAAAAAAAAACACCAAGCAAAAAACAATGCTTTATCACCATACCGCCAAACAAAAAGTGGAATAACACGCGATCAAAAAGACGCATATAAATAAAAATGATACCGCTGAAAACGTCATCTCGTCCCGCAAAAAACAAGCCGCCATATAGCTCCATCAGCCGAAAAATAAAAAAGTTATAGCTCTCAGAATAAAGCGATACTAAAAAATATTTTTTTCTATAAAATAGCTTTTATTGTGTATAAGCGCCAAAACATAGAAAAATTATACAAATGTGGTACCGCTGTAAACGTACTGACCCGAAGAGTAAAGCTGCCTCATCAATTTTACCACACGCGGAACAGAATAAAAAAAAACAAAAAAAAACAATTCCTGAATTGTTGGTTTTTGTTTATTCTGCCTCCCAAAAATCGGAATAGAAAGCGATCAAAAAATGTCACGTGCCTGAAAATGGCACCAATAACAACGTCAAGTCATCCCGCAAAAAACGAGCCGTCACATGACTGTCTGCCAAAATTTGGAAAAATTATAGCTCTCAAAATATGGCGATGCAAAAACTAGATTTTACAAAAAATGCGTCTTTTAGTGTGTGACAGCTGTCAGTCATAAAAACCCCATATGATTCTGGCATTGCTGTAATCACACCGACCCGAAGAATAAAGTCGTCTAATCACTTATACCGCACAAGGAACGGCGTCAAAAATAAACTCTTGAGTTAGGATTGGGCTAGGGTTAGGGCTGGGTTTGGGGCTAGGGTTGTGCTGGGGCTAGGGTTGTGCTGGGGCTAGGGTTGTGCTAGGGTTAGGGCTGGGGTTGGGATTTTTTTCAAAAGTAAGAAAAAAAGATGACGATATGGCGACTAGTGTTGAGAGCAAGTGCTCGCTACTTGAGTTTGCATCGGGTGCTCTGGTATGCATTTAGTATCGTGGGTATTTGAGTGACATGCTCGAGTCTCTGCCCCATATGCTTCGCGGCCAAAAAACTTTACGGGGATTGCCTGCCATGCACGAGCGATCCCCGCATGTTTTTTTTTGGATGTCTAATAACCGTGAAACATGCGGAGCAGGGACTCGAGCATGTCACTCGAGCACACGCTGTACATGGTGCATACCTGAGTACCCGATGCAAACTCAAGTAGCGAGCACTTGCGCTCAAGAATAATGAAAACTTATTCAATATGATGACCTAATGTAAACAAATAATGTGCCGTACCTCTGGGTTCAAAATGTTCACTATACACCTTAATAAAATCTTTGAGGGGTATAGTTTCCAAAATGGGGACACTTGTGGGGGAGCTCCACTGTTTAGGCACATCACGGGCTCTCCAAACGCGACATGGTGTCCGCTAACAAATTGAATGGAAAATCGGCTCAAATTGTTAGCGGACGCCATGTTGCGTTTGGAGAGCCCCTGTGTGTCCAAACATTGGAGCTCCCCCACAAGTGACCCCATTTTGGAAACTAGACCCCCCAAGGCACCTATCTAGATGCATAGTGAGCACTTAGAACCCCCAGGTGCTTCACAAATTGATTCGTAAAAATGAAAAAGTGAAAATAAAACACTTTTTCATTTTTATGAATCAATTTGTGAAGCACCTGGGGTTCCAAGTGCTCACTATGAATCTAGATAGGTGCCTTGGGGGGTCTAGTTTCCAAAATGGGGTCACTTGTGGGGGAGCTCCAATGTTTGGGCACACAGGGACTCTCTAAATGCAACATGGTATCCGCTAACAAATTGAATGGAAAAATCGGCTCAAATTGTTAGCGGACACCACATTGCGTTTGGAGAGCCCCTCTGTGCCCAAACTTTGGAGCTCCCCCACAAGTGACCCCATTTTGGAAACTAGACCCCCCAAGGCACCTTTCTAGATGCATAGTGAGCACTTGGAACCCCCAGGTGCTTCACAAATTGATTCGTAAAAATGAAAAAGTGAAAAAAAAAACACTTTTTCATTTTTATGAATCAATTTGTGAAGCACCTGGGGTTCCAAGTGCTCACTATGAATCTAGATAGGTGCCTTGGGGGGTCTAGTTTCCAAAATGGGGTCACTTGTGGGGGAGCTCCAATGTTTGAGCACACAGGGACTCTCCAAATGCAACATGATATCCGCTAACAAATTGTCGGCTCAAATTGTTAGCGGATATCATGTTGCATTTGGAGAGTCCCTGTGTGCCCAAACATTGGAGCTCCTCCACAAGTGACCCCATTTTGGAAACTAGACCCCCCAAGGCACCTATCTAGATGCATAGTGAGCACTTGGAACCCCTAGGTGCTTCACAAATTAATTCGTAAAAATGAAAAAGTGTTTTTTTTTTCACTTTTTCATTATTACGAATCAATTTGTGAAGCACCTGGGGGTTCCAAGTGCTCACTATGCATCTAGAAAGGTGCCTTGGGGGGTCTAGTTTCCAAAATGGGGTCACTTGTGGGGGAGCTCCAAAGTTTGGGCACAGAGAAGCTCTCCAAACGCAATGTGGTGTCCGCTAACAATTTGAGCCGATTTTCCATTCAATTTGTTAGCGGACACCATGTTGCATTTAGAGAGCCGCTGTGTGCCCAAATATTGGAGCTCCCCCACAAGTGACCCCATTTTGGAAACTAGACCACCCAAGGCACCTATCTAGATGCATAGTGAGCACTTGGAACCCTCAGGTGCTTCACAAATTGATTCATACAAATGAAAAAGTGTTTTTTTTTTCACTTTTTCATTGTTACGAATCAATTTGTGAAGCACCTGGGGGTTCCAAGTGCTCACTATGCATCTAGATAGGTGCCTTGGGGGGTCTAGTTTCCAAAATGGGGTCACTTGTGGGGGAGCTCCAATGTTTGGGCACACAGGGACTCTCTAAATGCAACATGGTGTCCTCTAACAAATTTAACGGAAAATCGGCTCAAATTGTTAGCGACACCATGTTGCGTTTGGAGAGCCGCTGTGTGCCCAAACATTGGAGCTCCCCCACAAGTGACCCCATTTTGGAAACTAGACCCCCCAAGGCACCTATCTAGATGCATTGTGAGCACTTGGAACACTCAGGTGCTTCACAAATTGATTCATAAAAATGAAAAAGTGTTTTTTTTTTTCACTTTTTCATTGTTACGAATCAATTTGTGAAGCACCTGGGGGTTCCAAGTGCTCACTATGCATCTAGATAGGTGCCTTGGGGGGTCTAGTTTCCAAAATGGGGTCACTTGTGGGGGAGCTCCAATGTTTGGGCACACAGCAGCTCTCCAAACGCAACATGGTGTCGCTAACAATTTGAGCCAATTTTGCGTTAAATTTGTTAGCGGACACCATGTTGCATTTAGAGAGCCGCTGTGTGCCCAAATATTGGAGCTCCCCCACAAGTGACCCCATTTTGGAAACTAGACCACCCAAGGCACCTATCTAGATGCATAGTGAGCACTTGGAACCCTCAGGTGCTTCACAAATTGATTCATACAAATGAAAAAGTGTTTTTTTTTTCACTTTTTCATTGTTACGAATCAATTTGTGAAGCACCTGGGGGTTCCAAGTGCTCACTATGCATCTAGATAGGTGCCTTGGGGGGTCTAGTTTCCAAAATGGGGTCACTTGTGGGGGAGCTCCAATGTTTGGGCACACAGGGACTCTCTAAATGCAACATGGTGTCCTCTAACAAATTTAACGGAAAATCGGCTCAAATTGTTAGCGACACCATGTTGCGTTTGGAGAGCCGCTGTGTGCCCAAACATTGGAGCTCCCCCACAAGTGACCCCATTTTGGAAACTAGACCCCCCAAGGCACCTATCTAGATGCATTGTGAGCACTTGGAACACTCAGGTGCTTCACAAATTGATTCATAAAAATGAAAAAGTGTTTTTTTTTTTCACTTTTTCATTGTTACGAATCAATTTGTGAAGCACCTGGGGGTTCCAAGTGCTCACTATGCATCTAGAAAGGTGCCTTGGGGGGTCTAGTTTCCAAAATGGGGTCACTTGTGGGGGAGCTCCAAAGTTTGGGCACACATGGGCTCTCCAAACACAACATGGCGTCCGCTAATTATTCAAGCAAATTTTACAATCAAAAAGTCAAATAGCGCTCCTTCCCTTCCGAGCCCTGCCGTGCGCCCAAACAGTATTTTTTCCCCAAATATTGGGTATCTGCGTGCCCAGGGGAAATTGCACAACAAATTTTGGGGTCCATTTTTTCTTGTTACCCCTGTGAAAATAAAAAAAATTGGGTCTAAATTAACATTTTTGTGAAAAAAGTTAAATGTTAATTTTTTTCTTCCACATTCAAAAAATTCCTGTGAAGCACCTGAAGGGTTAATAAAGTTCTTGAATGTGGTTTTGAGCACCTTGAGGGGTGCAGTTTTTAGAATGGTGTCACTTTTGGGTATTTTCTGTCATAAAGACCTCTCAAAGTGACTTCAAATGTGATGTGGTCCCTAAAAAAATGGTTTTGTAAATTTTGTTGGAAAAATGAGAAATCGCTGGTCAACTTTTAACCCTTATAGCTCCCTAACAAAAAAAAATTTTGGTTCCAAAATTGTGCTGATGTAAAGTAGACATGTGGGAAATGTTATTTATTAACTCTTTTGTGTGACATATCGCTCTGATTTCAGGGCTTAAAAATTCAAATTTTGAAAATTGCAAAATTTTCAAAATTTTCGCCAAATTTCCGTTTTTTTCACAAATAAACGCAAGTGATATCGAAGAAATTTTTCCACAATCATGAAGTACAATATGTCACGAAAAAACAAATCTCAGAATCAGGGGGATCCGTTGAAGCGTTCGAGAGTAATTACCTCATAAAGTGACAGTGGTCAGAATTGTAAAAATTGGCCCGGTCATTAACGTGCAAACCACCCGCGGGGCTTAAGGGGTTAATGAGAAAAAAAATTAACTTTTTAGAATTTACCAAATGGCTGCAATGAAACAAAGAGTGAAAAATTTAAAGGGGTCTGAATACTTTCCGTACCCACTGTATATAAGCATTTTGGGACTGAATGGGAGGTTGCTGTAATCTCGACAATCTAGTGGGTCTTGAGCTTGCAACTGTCCCGTGATTGCAGGAGTTTGAGCAAAAGACAGTGGGTCATTTTGCATTTCAGCAAACTACATTCATACATACATTTTTTTTAACATTTACCTTCCGTATTTGCCCTATTTCCTCATAGATTGTAAGTTTGCGAGTAGGGCCCTCACTCCATTTGGCATCTGAGTTATATGCAATGTCTTTATTGCCTGTACAAGTCCCCTCTAAAATGTAAAGTGCTGCGGAATATGTTGGCGCTATAAAAATAAAAATTATTATTATTATATTCTTTTATTCAGCCAGGAGATAGGCTGCTGTTTGAGGTGTCTGGCAGCCATTTGTCTCCCCCCTCCTTATTAAATTTAAACATACGTGCTTAGCATTGCTGTTCACAGAAAGGAGACGGCTTTCAGCAATACTGCACCCACCTGCTTCTCGTATCGCCATATTCACCTGCCTGGTAGAGGTTAAATGACATTTTTTGTTTTGCTATCTATCTATCAAGCTTAAACTCGCCATTAAAGATATCCTTCTTCAAGTAGTCTTGTCAAAAAATCAACCTGCATTTCTCGGTATTCCATTATTTCATTCTTGTACTTTCTCTACCTCTCCACCTTGTCCACAGTTGTGTTCTTCCTTTTCTTGTTTTTTAACTAAACATATTTTGAGATGGTACAAGATGGTTAAACAAAATTTTATAACTTGACTCAATTTAACAGAATTCTCCATGAATATTAAAAAATAAATATAAAAAATGTAAATATGATTAAAATTCCTAAATACTTTTACTTAGTGACCATATTCATTTTATCTAGGGAGATAATCACTACAATGTATTAACTGCTTACTATCAAAGCCAATTTTCACCTTTCTCACCGGGCCAGATTTTTCAAATCTGATGTGTCATTTTAAGTTGTAATAACTCTGGAACACATCTACATATGCCAATGATTACGTGACCCTTTTTTCATCACACATTGTACTTTATGTTGTTGATAAATTTAGATTGTAATGATTTGCATTTATTCATAAAAAGATTGAAAACTTCAGGAAAATGTAGAAAAATTAGCAATTTTCGAACTTTGAATTTTTATATCCTTAAAACAGGTAATCTTACCACACAAAATAGTTAATAAATAACAATTACCTCATGTCTACTTCACATCAGCATCATTTTTTAATAATTTTTTTTGTTAGAAGGGTTAAAAGTTTAGTAGAATTTTTCATTTTTTTCACAATTACCTCATGTCTACTTCACATCAGCATCATTTTTTAATAATTTTTTTTGTTAGAAGGGTTAAAAGTTTAGTAGAATTTTTCATTTTTTTCAGTGAAGTTTACAAATCCTATTTTTAAGTGACTTTGAGGTGCCTATATGTCTAAAAATCCCCAAACAAGTAACTATTTTAAAAACTGCACCCCTTAAAGTATGAAAAATTTGATTTTTTCTACAAAAATGTTGCTTTTGCCACTGACTACTAAAGTTTCACAAGAGTAACAAGAGAAAACAGACCGCACAATGTGTTGTACATTTTCTCGCTAGTACGACAAGACCCATACGTGGTCAGAAACTACTGTTTGGGCACTCGGCAGGGCAAGGCACAATTATGGCTTAAATAGACTGAGGAAGCCATGTCGCATTCGAGGTGCCCCTGACATGCCAAAATAACAGAAAACTTCACAATTGACCGCATTTTAGAAACTACAACTCTGAAAGAATTCATCCAGGTATATATTGACCATTTTGGAACCACATGTGCTTCACATAATTCGAACATATTGAGGTGAAAATAAAAATTGTAGGTTGTTTGGATTCAGCTCCAAATTATTATTTTTAAAGAGAGTAACAAGAGAAAATGAACTCCACAATGTGTTGCACAATTTCTCCTGCGTATGCTGATACCCTATATGTGTTTGGAAACAAATGTTTGTGCAAATGGTAATAATAATAATCTTTTTATTTATATAGCACCAACATATTCCACAGCGCTTTACAATTCACACAATTTACAGACATTATTGGCACTGTCCCCATTGGGGCTCACAATCTATATTCCCTATCATTATGTCTTTGGAGTGTAGGAGGAAACAAGAGAACCCGGGGGAAACCCATGCAAACATGGGGAGAACATACAAACTCCTTGCAGATGTTGTCCTTGGTGGGATTTGAACCCAGGACCCCAGCACTGTAAGGCTGCAGTGCTAACCACTGAGTCACTGTGCTGCTCTATGGTAAGGAAGTTAGCAGTGCTATCTAACTTTTGGCACACAATGTCGTCTGCGTCTGCAGATGCTATATTACATTTGAAGAGCTCTTGACTTGTCAATACAGTAGAAATTCCCCACAGATTACCCCACTTTTATAACATTGGGCTGTAAAAATGAAAAATTATGTTTCTTCCAATAAAATGTTGCTTTAGACCCACATTTTTGATTTTCACAAGGGAAATAGAGAAAATGGAACTCACAATTTGTTGTGCAATTTCTCCTGAGTACACAGATACCCCATAGTTGGAGGAAAACTACTATTTCAGTGCACTGCAGGGCTCGAAATGGAAAGAGCGCTATTTGACTTTGAAATGCAGTTTTGGGTGGAATAGATTGTGAAGGCCATGTCACATTTGATTAGCCCCTGAAGTGCCAAAATAGCATTTTGAAAAGGGAAAATGACCCCTAATAATAATAAGAGAAAATGGACAAGAGAAAATAACAAGAGAAAATGGACCCCACAATTTGCATTGCGATTCCTCCTGAGTAAGCGTACTGCAAAGCTCAGAAGATAAGAAGTGCCATATTGGAGTGTAGATTTTTCTGGAATGGTTTGCGGGGTGCCATATCAAATAAGTAGAGCCCCTGACTTGCCAGAACAACAGAACCCTCTTCAAACGTGACCCTATGCTCAATTAATTACGGTAATCTAGTGTTGTAGTGAGCATGTTGACACCAAAGGTTTTTCACAGAATTTTATACCTCTGGGCAATGAAGATAAAAAAAATTAAATTTTTACCAATACATTGTTTGTTTTTTTTTACCCAGGTTTTTAATTTTCACAAGCAGTATTAGGTAAAAATGGACGATACAATTTGTTATGCAATTTTCCTGGAATGTGGCACTTCCCCAAGTGGTAGAAAACTACTGTTTGGCCGTAGAGCAGGGCTCGGAAGGAAAGGAGAGCTATTTGACTTTCAGAGTGCAGGTTTTCCTTGAATAGTTTGTGAGTGCTATTTGCAGAGCCTCCAAGTTTCACACATCAATCTTTCCCCCGCAAGTGACTTTATTTTGGAGATTACACCAATTCATAGACGGGTGTAGTGACTATTTTAACTACGTACCATAGATGTTTTCCAGAGATAAGCATATAATGTTTTGCAGGGTGAAAAGTGCAGATATACCAATGTAGTGCACAATACATTGTACCCAGCTTATGCTTCTAGAGATGCGCACCCCATAACTTGAAAAGTGGTTTCTCCCCACTATAACAATGCCATATACATGGAAGCTTAGTGCGATTTAGGCACACTCTGGGGCTCAGAGATGAGGGGGTATTTTGACTTTTGGATTTTTTTTGGGGGGGGGCCACGTCGCTTTTCCTAACTCTTTGTGCTACCAGTAACGTGGAAACCCCCTATATTTCCGTTGTTAGATGATGGACCTGAGTGGGGACTTGTTTTTGTGGGTTGAGTTAAAACTTATATTTGTATCATTTTGGGATACATAACATTTTGTATCACTTTTAAGGTTCGGTTCATATTCATACTGTGCCTTATGTTGAGCATTTAAATCAGGGTTTCAATCTAAATCTGCAAAATACTTGATTCAGATGAATCTCATAACTGAACCATTCACTCAAATGAGTCAGGTATAGTTACTCTTGACTCTATAAGGCCATAAATTATTCCATCTGCCTAATTATTGTGAATGGTTCCGTCTAGGTTTCTTTCTGAATTGTGTTTTTAGAAGATTTAGACAGAATCCCCAATATAAAAGCTCAGCGTAGAACACAGAAAACATGCACATATGCGTTTATTCTGGGGGGGACTCTTTTTAACGGAATCTGACAAAAGGATCACCCCTCCTGAGCAGACTACATGAACATACAGGCTATAGGAAGCTGAATAACATGATACCTTGATTTCTGTGATCTGATGTATTATTCCAGAGAAATACACGTTTTTCTTATATGTAAATGAGCTTTTCCAGGGTTTGGGGAGGACATTACCTGGAAGATAACTCTGTCTCCAGAGATTATTTTACATGAAGGTGGAGTTACCAGTGTGAGACAAGTAACTAACACAGAACAGAAGAAATGAACTTTGTCTTTTTGCAGTCACATTTTTGCAGCTCTCACATCTCTGCTTTATTGTAACAATATTAATGCCCTGTCTGCCTGTGAGATGGAGACTGAAGCTGAGAACCTGTAGATGTGTCAGGTATAATCACACACAGCTCTGCAGTGAGATCAGGAGAGCAGAGAGAGGCCATCACACATCACACTGGTAACTCACCCTTGCAAGCACACCAGAAATGTCTCAGTCTTGTTTATGCCATGCATATGAGATGGATTCTAAATAGCACTGGAATTTTACGGATTATCATATATGTGCCACAATTTCAATTCCGTGGTTAATTATTTTATGTTTTTCTATTTTTACTAAAAAACACTTTTTTTTTCAAAAAATATTTTTTTTGCATTGCCGAGAGCTATAACTTTTTTTTATCTTTCCACCAAAAAAGATTTCTCTATTGGCACCATTTTGGGTACATAATATTTTTTTAACACTTTCTATTCCGATTTTTGGTAGGCAGAATGAACAAAAAACGAAAGTTCAAGAATTGTTTTTATTCACATTGACATCATTCACCGTGTGGTAAAAGTGGTAGCAGCTGTATTTTTGTGTCAATATGATTACAGAGATACCACATATATAGGTTGTTCATGTTTTGCCACTTGTACACTGTGAATTAAAAAAAAAAAAAAGATTTGTTCCTGCATTTCCATACTCCGAGAGATTTAACATTTTTTATTTTTACACCGTCAGAGCCATGTGAGGGTTTTCAGTGACGTTTTCAGTGATATCACTATTCATTATATACGACTTTTTGATAACATTTTATTTCAGTTTTTGTATTTCGGTATGATGAAAAAAATGTTTTTGCTATTTTTTTAATTTTTAAGCAGTTTTCTTTGTAGAGGTTAAATAATGTGTCAGTTTTTATAGATCGGGTTGTTTTGGCTACGTCGATACTGCATTTATGTTTTTTCTTTTTGTTTTTACATTAAAAATGGATTTTTACTGGCGAAACATTTTTCTGTGATTTTTTTGCTCTTTGTCTTGTATTTCATGTATTTATTTTTTTTTACTTTATTAATTAGTACCTCTATGGGACTTGAACTTTCCATTGTCTGATCAGTGCTATAATACCCTGCAATACTTATTGTCAGTCATAAGCAGACATACTCTCCCATACCTATATATTGCAAGGTATTAGACTTGTCAGTGTTACACTGACAGCAGGCCTGTTAAACCTTGCTTTTGGAAGAGCCTACATAAGCCTGGCAGGCCCTGAGGTCATTCTTTGACCTTCAGTTTGCCACAGCAACCATTGGCACGCTGCAATTGCGTAGCATTGGGGAGTGATGGGTAGGGAGAGAGAGCCACCTCCCTCTCACAACCCTCTAAGTGCTGAAGTTGTTATTGACCTCAGCATCTAAAGGGTTAAATAGTCGAGAATGGTGCTGATACTGGTCCTGGCTATTAATACAGAAGCTTGGCTATCTCCTAAGCCTAGCTCCCGCGGTGATCGCACCCGACACATTTGTTCACCATGATGAATTAGTGCGTCCATTTGTGGGCACAGATTCCCGAATAAGACATACTTTTACGTTTTCTGCCGGGAATGGGTTAAAATGTCCTCTGTCTTGTTACACTGTCAATCACAGCCGCGGAGCTTCCTACTGCACATGCTCACAGGCACCTGACCTGTCCTAACATTCTGGGAGTGCTTTATGCCAACATAGCAAGATAGGCAATATATTGTACAATAGTGATAACCTCTGGAGAATGAATGTGATTTGCTAATAATTAAAGTTTTTTTAGGAATTTATTCAGAAAGACATTCTGTTTCTTTATTTTTTTCTCTTATCCCAAAGAAACCCTTTAAGAATAGTTAAAGGTCGATGCATCTGTATGTGACCTACGAAATGACCTCGTATTTCTATGCATTTATCTCCTAATGGATTGTACAGCACAAATTTTATAGCAATGTAATTTAAGAAAAATTATGGGTGGACCCGTGTGTATTGCCTATTGTATAGCAGTGAGGAATATGGTGACACTAAGAAAAAAAATAATTCTTATTATTACATTGTCTTCACCATCAGTTATTGGGAAAATTGGAAAACTATACCAAAATATTCTTTCTTTTTTGACTTTGTGAATGTATTGGATTGAACTGTAGGACTAGATATGAGGGTTACAGAATAGAATCTGAATAAAGCTTATGAGGTTAGACAGTGTGAAGGTCAGAAAGAAAGGACAGTGCTCCAATCAATATGTCAATTGTGGCTGGATAGTGGATGGAAAGATGTGAGAGGACAGACTAAGCTCCAGTTGATGTTTTTGTAGCTCACAAATAAGAGGTGTCAGACTCGCTGTTACTGATTTACTGATTCTTTATGATGTATAACTTACATAAATATAACCATTCATTTACAGAAAAAGCTTACTGCATACATAGAAATATGTGAGCAATGTAATTACAGTGTTTACAAATTTTTACAGTGGTTACATAGTTACATAGGTTGAAAAAAAGACCTAGGTCCATCAAGTCCAACCTTCCTCCACCAATCGTACATCCTGTCATTAGTTTAACTGTAACCCACAATGTTACGTGTATCTAGGAAACCATCCAGCCCTTTAAAAGCTGTTCTAGTGTCGGCCATTACTACCTCTTGTGGTCGGCTTTCCACAGTGTGACTGCTCTGACTTTAAAGAACCTTTTCCTGTTTAGCTGCCGGAATCACCTTTCTTCTACCCGTAATGAGTGTCCCCTGGACCTTAGTATGGCCTTAGGAAAAAAAAGATTTACATATTTCACAGTTAAAGGGGTTGTCCACTACTTGGACGACCCCTTCTCAATTGCTATATTCCCCCGTGTAAAATAAAAGCAGCCCTCACACATCTTTGGTGCTGGCACTGTTCCAGCGATATGTGCGTCAGGGCTTGCATGAAGTTATGCCATGTGGATCCTCTAGCCAATCAGTGGCCGCTTCTCTGTCACTTACTTCCCATAGCGAGAGACTTGTCAATCACCTTTAGCAGCTCTAGAAGAAGCCGGCCAGTGATAGCACCAGACTAGTCTCATCTCTAATTATGGTCCCTAGCGGGATCTTTAAACTGCATTTTTTCTAAAACGCTAGAGCGTATCAGGGAAGGATACATCTGCCTGTGTTACGGTGGTGGAACCTCTGTGCCGCGGTGCAAGGAGGGACCCAGAGGGGCGTAACTAAGTATCAACTCAGACCGACCCTGGTCGTACGGCGGCTAACGACTCCGTGACCAGGGAGGGACCGAGCAGAGGGACCAGGTGCTACTCTGGGGACGACCTTGTAAGAGAGCAGGTGGCTCCCACGGGTCAGAAGACAGGGACTGACTGGTATAGCAGATGGGCACAACAAGCAGGCAGAAGTCTCTGGGTTAGTAGACGGGTGGTCACGGCACGTGACGGCAGAGCAGGCTGAAGTCTCTAGGTTAGCAGACGGGTGGTCACGGCAAGTGACAGCAGGAGCCTCCAGGTAGGCTATCAGGTGGTCACGGCAAGTGATGGCCAAGCAGGCTGAAGTCTCTAGGTTAGCAGGCGGGTGGTCACGGCAAGTGACAGCAGGAGCCTCCAGGTAGGCTATCAGGTGGTCACGGCAAGTGACGGCCAAGCAGGCTGAAGTCTCTAGGTTAGCAGATAACAGGCAGGTAACAGGCAAGTGCTCCCAGGTGAGCGGGCTAGCAGGCAGGTAACTGGCAGGTGCTTCCTGGTAAGCAAGCGGACTTGCCCATAGACAGACTGGCGGGTTGCACGGAAGACAGACTGTCGGGCTGGAGAGTAGTCAGACTGGCGGACTGGAACAGTAGTCAGGCTGGCAACTGGACCTGAGGGCTGAAGCAGAGGTAAGTATACTGTGCATCAACTATTGCTTGGGCACCTCCATTTTGGAGGAGGTGCCTTATATATGGGAGGTCCTCCGGCTATTGGCCGGGGACTCCTTAGGACGGCGCACGCGGCTCCTTTAAGAGAGATGGAGCGCGCGCGCCCTAAGCACAGTGCCCGGGAAGCTGTGCGCGCCGGCAGTAGCAGGAAGAGGAGCACAGGAGGACGTCACGCGGGGAGCGGGGAGGTGAGAGCAACGGCGTCTCTGCCTAGCAGGGAGCAGAGGCGCCGATGCTACAGGCTGCAATTGTGCAGTCAAGTACACATATATAAAGGTCCACAAAATAGCAAAAAGGATCCCTTCACAAACATAGCATGAAGCCTACAAAGGATATTGAAGGAACATATGATCCAAGAAATGTAAAAAAAAATCATTTTTATTCAAAAATATATAAACTACAATAAAATACATTAATAAAGTACATTAAAGGACATGATACAGAAAACACAGAAGGCAGCCCTATGTGCATAGTCACATTTGCAGAGCCCTTGAGGTGCCAAAACAGTAGTGAACCCCACAAAGTGACCCTATATTTGAATTGATATAGGATTTTCCTAGTATGTGAATTTTATAATGTGGCATATGTGAGTTGTGTAGAGTACACCAGGTTGGCATATGTGAGTTGTGTAGATTACATCAGGTTGTCATATGTGAGTTGTGTAGCATGCATCAGGTTGGCATATGTGAGTTGTATCAAGAGCTTCAGGCTGGTATATGTGAGTTGTACAAAGTACATCAGGTTGTCATATGTGAGTTGTGTAGTGTGCACCAGGTTGGCATATGTGAGTTGTATAAAGTGCATAAGGTTGGCATATGTGAGTTGTGTAGAGTGCATCAGGTTGGCATGTGAGTTGTATAAAGTGCATAAGGTTGGCATATGTGAGTTCTGTAGCGTGCATCAGTTTGGCATATGTGAGTTGTATAAAGTGCATAAGGTTGGCATGTGTGAGTTGTGTAGATTGCATCAAGTTGGCATATGTGAGTTGTGTAGAGTACATCAGGTTGGCATATGTGAGTTGTGTAGAGTATGTGGCGCCCTGCTGCGCATTGGTGCCACAGATCCCAGAGGGTTGCATGGACGGATTCCTCCACAAGAGGCCCTCATAGCATTCACACACCTCCACCTTCTACCTCAGACCAGCAGAGGGAGCCCGGATAGGGATATAAAAAGGGAAGGTGGAGCTAGGCAGTCAGTCTGAAGTCTGGAGTCCACAGAGAGTGAAGTCTGTGTGAAGTCTGCTGCAGCCAGAGAGGCTGTCAGGTCAGTTCAGACTCAGTGAGCTCGGATTAGTGAGCTTAGGGCGTGCCGATGCCAAAAGAGCGGTGAAGCACAGTAGGCCTACTGCCAGTGTGAAGCCTAGTGAGGGCCCCGAGCGTGGCCGAAGGCGAGTAGAAAGAGAGCAACATAGGGGGCAGAGGAGCTTAACCAGCTCACCCCAAAACCATTACCGGACACCGAGTCCACGTCTGCAGGGATCCCTTACATCCAGCAGAAATAACCGAAACCCCTGGAGAACTATATGTCCCAGGAACACCAAAAAGCTGACTGTTATACCAGGGTCAGGAGTCACGGAGGCCCAGGAGACCAGGGAGTGTGATCTCCAACAGAAGGCCCTACCACCAGGTCAGCAGGTGCAAGACAGAGACCAAGTTAGGCCTAGCTCCAGGCAGGTCAGAAACTTATTGAGGAAAGGCAAGAAACAGGAGGCCCCACACCCGCTCACTGGGGAGAGTCCTGATATGCACCCTTCATCCTGAAGTACCCTGGACCGTGCCAGAAACACCGCCCGTAAAGGTACTGAAATGAACTGTCGTGTGTGTGCCTATTCTTCCTCTGACCCGGCTGGGTCCCCTCTGTCCTGCATCCCTTCACTTACGCTGCCCTGAGGCCTCGCTCCACCTGTGGGGAGCCGCACCAACTAAGCTGCCTGAACACCGGCCTCAGAGGACTGTTGCAGCGCTGGTGATCCTCACCAGACACCACAGGTGGTGTCACGAACCTTCCCTATCCTATATAATTCCCCCCTTCCTTTTTAAGAGTGACCCCAGGGTACGGGTCCAGGAGCCGGCCACCCCGGCATCCCCAAAACCAACAACAAGGCCCGGGCGCCGAGTCGTCCCCATCCCCTGGGCGCGTCATCTCTTCCTGGCGTCACAAACAGGATTCTGTGCCCGCTGCAACGACGGAGTGTTGTGCCCGTTGCCACCGGGTACTGTGCACCTTTAATCAGAACTGTGTATTTAACTGTGGTGAAGATCGCCGCCATTGTTGTGCCGCCGAGCGGGAAGAAGGGCGTAACTGCGGGAAACTGAGAGGCGTACCTGCTGAAGTGCGCGAAGCTCTGGACACGCCCCATGCCTCGACGTCAAACCAGGAAGTGCCAGGTCCTGGAAGGAGCCCGGTGAACGCTCTGACGTAGGAAGCAAGCGACACAAGGTCCTGAAGGAAGACAGTCACCTGCGGAGCTGCGGCCTACCGGAAGAAAAGAAGGTAGGCCACGGTTCGCTAGGGGGGCGCCAGAATGTCCGAAGAACAGCACAACGCCGGAGTACCGGTTAACCGCTCTGATGATCAACCCACGCTCGGCGCCAAGCAGGTCGGAGCAGCCGCTCCACCAGCAGGGCTTGTAACCCCTGTCATACCCTTGGCCCTACCGTACATCCCTGGAGCGAAGTGGCTCCCCCAGTACAGGGGCAAACCAGATACCCTGTCTGGATTCAAAAGGAAAATATGCGATATACTGGACATGTACTCTATGACAGGCAAGCAAAGAGCCGCTGTTGTACTAGGACAATTGACTGGTGCTGCGGAGCGAGAAGTAGAAACCTGGTCGGCCGCAGACCAGGAGTCAGTGTCCACAATCTTTAAAAAGTTACAGACTGTCTTTGAGAATCGTACTGAGACAGACCTCCGGATGAGGTTCTACAACTGCTCTCAGCAACCGGAGGAGAATGTTCGGGAGTATGCCTGGTGTTTACAAGGGGCCCTGCGAGCTCTGAAACAGGTTAGTCCAACCAGCATCGATAAATAAAATGCTGAAAGAACAGTTTATCTGGGGACTGAGGTCTCAAGAGGAGAGCAGGACTGTGCGTTAGTGGTCCCTGGATCATCCAGATGCTGCCTTTGACACCCTTAAGGACATGGCTATAGAAGGACTGCAGCCCCTGGAAACAACTGCTATCCAATGTTAAAAAAGAGGAAAGTAGATTCAGCTCACCTGATTGCTGTAGGCTTTGGAAGGAAGCACGAGTACGTGTGGCCTCACGTGTTTGCATGAAAAAAAAAGTTGAAGAAACCAGCTTCCAAAAGTGCAAATATTTATTGAAGCAAATCCACGCAGTTTAAAAATTTCCAAATTACATCGGGGAATCTCACATGGAAAAAACGCAACGCGTTTCGAACACAGAGCTGTGTTCTTTGTCAAAGCTAACATGCATATGACACTCTATAGTATTATATCCAATAACAACCAATCAGATCGATATGCTTGGTCACATGAGAGTGTGAACAGGGTGCATAATTAGTGTGAGCCAATCACATAAAATGGAAAAAACAATAAAACCATTATAGAGAGAAAGAACAAGAAAAGAGTTAAAATTCATTTTAAGGGTATGTGCACACGATGCAGAAATGAAGCAGAAAATTTCTGCATCATTTCTGCATCTCCCTGGCAGAAAAAACGCATGCAGATTGTGCATGCGTTTTTCCTGCAGAATACATGCGGATCCACATGCAGATTCACATGCGTTTCCGCATGCAGATTGACAAGCGCTTTCCAGGCGATTTTAGCATCACTTGGAAAGTGCTTGACAACTAGGTCACACTATATAAATCCATGCTAATGGATTTATATAGTGTGACCCGAGAGAGTGTATATACTTACCTCCGATGGCCCGCGCTGTCCTGCTCAATCTGTTCTCCCGGCTGCCGGCAACTTTGAATTGAAAGACCTGCCGACGTCAGCGTCACGTGACCCGTCACATGACTCTGACGTCACCGCAGGTCCTACAACTCACTGTAAGTGCCGGGAACCAAGCGGGAGCGCTGCGCGGGCCGACAGATGGTAAGAATACATTTATTTTTTATTTTATTCTTCTTTTACAGCTTTTTTAATGGTACCTGGGTGTGGATGAGACTCTCCTCTCCTCCACACCCGGGTACCATCCGCACATTAGAACGCACCAATTACGCAAGTACAAATGCTGTCTTGCGGAATTGGCGCGTTCTAATGCAAGTCAATGGCGGCGAAATCGCCGCGTTTCCGCAAAATTAATTGACATGCTGCGGATTTTTGACCGCAGCGTTAACGCTGCGGAAAAATCCGCATCATGGGCACAGCACATGCGGATTTCCATTGGGGAACATTGCTTCCCTTCTACCATGCGTTTTTCATGTGTTTCCGCGGCGTTTACGCAACTGCAAAAACGCCGCGGAAACGCATGAAATACGCATCGTGTGAACACAGCCTAACATAGAATGTTACATGAAATGAATAACATAAACTGACAGAAACATGAAGTAGAATCAATAATGAAACATGATTTCACGGCGTGCATTGAGTCCGTCTGGGAAACGGGATCCAAGGTTGTAAATCCAGAATGCTTCTCTGGTGAGTAAAGGGTGTCTGGAATCTCCTCCTGGATGTGCAGGTTTAACCCTCTCTATACCAATGACCTGTAGAGAACTGCACGATCTCTGGTGAAATTGAATAAAATGCCTAGAGGCATGTGAAATATTACGGTTGGTACTAGAAAGAGAAGATATATCAGTTAAATGTTCTGAAATGCGAACTTTAAGATTTCTTGTTGTGCAACCCACATATATAAGATCACAAATTTTGCATAGAATTATATAAACCACATTCGTGCTGTTACAATTTATGTGTCCTTTGATTTTGAAAGTTTCTGTGTGGTTATAATTGAAAAATTCTTTAGTAGCTGATGTATATTTACATGTCCGACATCTATTTTGGCCGCACTTATAGAAACCAGAGTAATTTAGCCAAGTATTACTTTTTAAATTATTAGAGGAGAAAAAAGACGGTGAAACGATGTTACCAATAGTGACACCTCTCCTTGCTACTACAGAGCAATTGGATTGTAAAATTTTAGATAAAGTTGCATCCTCATACAAAATGGATATGTGTTTGAAAAAAATAGATTTGATTATATTAAACTTAGGGCTATACTGCAATGACAGGACTAGTCTATTAGAATTGTTGTGAACAATACGTGGTCCCAAATTTTGGTGTCTCTTGTGTTTTATTATATGTTTGGCTCTACTCAGGGTCCATGTATGTGTAAGTTCTGTAGATAGAGTGTTTTCATCATTGCAGTTCCTTGCAACACGTGTAAATTCACCCACAGGTAATGCTTTGATAGTATGGGGCGGATGACTACTACTTGCATGCAAAATAGTATTTCCAGACTGTGGTTTACAGTAAGTACTAGTCAATATGTGTTGATCTGGAATGCCCCGCAAATTCAAATCCAAAAATGAAATGGCAGAAATTTCAACCCTATGCGTAAATGTCAGATTGCAATGATTGACATCTAAATATTGCACAAAGTCGGGTATGGCAGACACATCGCCCGACCAAACGAACAGTAGGTCATCTATGTACCTGCCATACCAAACCAGGTGTTTGGTAAAAGGATTATCAGTACTGTAAAGATAACCTTCCTCCCAATAGGCCATAGCTAGATTGGCTAATGATGGAGAGTGTTTAGCACCCATTGACACGCCTCTCGATTGTAAATAATATTGGCCATCAAAAGAAAAATAATTACATGTCATAAGAAAATTGACCACTTGTATAATAAATGTACATAGGTCTTCCGTATAATCACTATATTTTTTCAGATGATATGAGAGTGCTTCCACTGCAATTTCTCGGGGGATTCAGGTATATAATGCCGTTGCGTCACAAGCAATCCATGCAAAATCTTGTCTCCAAACTATATTAGAAAGTTGTCCCAATACATCTCCAGTATCTTTGAGAAAACCAGCTGTTCGTTGTGATAATGGTTGCAAAAGCGAGTCAACCCACTCACTTAATCGTTCAGTGACTGATCCTATGCCCGAGATGATGGGCCTCATAGGGGGTGGGCTGACTCCCTTATGTACTTTGGGCAATGCATGCATAATAGGGGTGATTGGAAAATCTACCAAAAGGTAATCTCTTTGGTTTTTAGATAATACACCCAATATATAACCGTCACTTACAATTTCATAGGTTTGTTTTTTAATATCTACAATCGGATCACACCTTAATTTACGATATGTGGATGAGTCCTCCAATAAAAATGCAACCTGGGATGTGTCACCTGGGATGTGTCAGTGTCCAGCACAACTACTAAGCCCCCCTTATCAGCCATACGTATAACAATATGTGGCATATTTCTCAATTCCTGCAATGCTTGATAGTGTAATTGTTTTTTCCATTTTATATGATTGGCTCACACTAATTATGCACCCTATTCACACTCTCATGTGACCAAGCATATCGATCTGATTGGTTGTTATTGGATATAATACTATAGAGTGTCATATGCATGTTAGCTTTGACAAAGAACACAGCTCTGTGTTCGAAACGCGTTGCGTTTTTTCCATGTGAGATTCCCCGATGTAATTTGGAAATTTTTAAACTGCGTGGATTTGCTTCAATAAATATTTGCACTTTTGGAAGCTGGTTTCTTCAACTTTTTTTTTCATGCTATCCAATGTTACCAGGGTGAGGCCACCCCAGTGCCCACATCGTCCACCTTTTCCCCGGTGGCTGCTAAAGCCAAGGTGCAAGCAACGTCCCCTAGTGAGCTGGACAGCCTGCGCTCTGAAGTCTGAAGTGCGTCAGTTGAGCAAAACCCTGACCACTGTACGGAGTGCCCTGCAGCTGCGAACGGAGCCCGAGGAGGAAGGAAGGATCCTGCTAGCCGACAGCCCTGAGGATGTCCCCTGGATGAGAAGGAGGAGGAGGACAACGCCACCCCCTGGGAGGACCAGTGACCAGTGCCGGCCGCCGAAGGACCCTGTCTGCCACCGCTGCCACAAGACCGGTCACACTTTCCGGAGCTGTCCTTTAAACGAGCAAACCCTGGGGCCGAGGGCCGACACCCAGGAGTAGACCCCTCAGGCCCATCAAACTGGTACCGCAGGTTCGTGGGAGGAAGACCTTTCCTGTCCATCGTGCTGGTCGGCATCGCGACACCCGCTCTGCTGGACACAGGATCTCAGGTAACCATCATGCCTGATGTCCTCTACAAAAGGTACTGGTCCCTAGACAAACTTCACCCACCAGATCCAAATCTTTCTGTGTATGCCTCAAACGGCCTCCCCCTTAACCTAGTCGGGGTTAAGGATGTGGCAGTAAAGGTGGGAAGAGTGGAACTGAAGGACCAGGGACTAATTGTAGTAGAGACTAATCCTGATGATACAGACTTGTATATGGTACTTGGCACAAATATTGTTAGTAACTGTTTGGGAGAAGTGGTGTTCTTGCGCCAACAGATAGCTGACATTGCCAGACCAGGGCAGAGGAGGGCGCTCCAGAAAGAGATCCGAGCCCTTATGTACCAGCAACAGGTAAAGTTAACAGGCGGTGAAATTGGTAAAGTACGGGTGACAGACCCGGTACCCATTGTGATTCCTCCGATGAATGAAATGCTGATTTGGTGTAGAGCAGCAATAGGTCTCAAAGGACGGAGCTACCTGGCGGTAGTAGAGCCCCTTAGCTCGGAACATAGACCTACACTCTTGACTGCCAGAGGGGTAGTGGATGTACGCATTGGGAGGGTGCCCATACGCCTTCTAAACTATGGGGAGGATGAGGTTAGATTACCACGCTATGCCACTGTTGCCAAACTGTACACAATAGATAACAACTCCATACACATGACGGAGTCCTTAACCTCACCAGACGAAGTGGAGGATAATGACCCGGCAACCCAGGTGGAGGATTGGTGTCAACAGCTCCATGTTGGGACAGACACCACTCCTGCCCACCAGAAGCAGGGTGTACACCAGGTGGTTCAGGAATACGCGCAGGTATTCGGTAAGCACCCACTTGACTTTGGGAGGATTAAGGGGGTTCAACACCATATCCCCACAGGTGACCATCCACCCATCAAAGAACGTTACAGGCCTATACCACCAGCACACTACCAGAAGGCGAAGGAGATGTTGCACGACATGAAGAAGGCAGGGGTAGTAAAGGATAGTTGTAGTCCCTGGGCAGCTCCCCTAGTTCTAGTCAGGAAAAAGGACGGAAGCATGAGAATGTGTGTAGATTACAGACAAGTAAATCGTATTACACATAAAGATGCATACCCTTTACCACGTATAGAGGAATCCCTGGCTGCCTTAAAGTCTGAAAATTACTTCTCCATCCTTGACCTCACTAGTGGGTACTGGCAAGTAGCTGTTGCTGAGGAGGATCGGGAGAAGACGGCCTTCACCACCCCGATGGGACTCTGCGAGTTCAATAGTATGCCGTTTGGACTCTGCAACGCCCCCGGAACGTTCCAGAGATTGATGGAGTGCTGCCTGGGACACCGCAACTTCGAGACTGTACTACTATACCTGGACGACGTGATAGTGTACTCCAAAACATATGAGGACCACTTGAAGCACCTGGCGGAGGTATTTGAGTTGCTGTCCCGATATGGGATGAAGCTGAAGCCCTCAAAGTGCCACCTGCTCAAGAGAAAGGTACAGTACCTGGGGCACATCGTTAGTCCAGAGGGAGTAGCACCAGACCCGGAGAAGGTCACTGCCATCCAGAAATGGCCGGAGCCGAAGAGTCTCAAGGAGGTAGGTCAGTTCCTGGGACTAGTCGGGTATTACCGGAGGTTTGTGAAGGACTATACCAAGAAAGCGGCGCCTTTGCAAGATCTCCTGGTAGGACAGTCCGGGAGAGGCAGAAACCCCCCGTTCCAGTGGGGTAAGGAGCAAGCTGAATCTTTTGAGGTGATGAAGGAGATCCTGACCGGCGAAGAGATCCTAGCCTACCCCGACTACAGCCAACCATTCCTGCTGTACACTGATTCCAGCAACGAAGGATTAGGAGCTGTACTGAGTCAGAAGCAGGATGGCCGAGAGAAGGTGATCGCCTATGCAAGCAGGAAGCTCCGCCCGACCGAGAGGAACCCAGAGAACTATAGCAGCTTCAAGTTGGAGTTCCTGGCCCTGGTCTGGCCCATCACCGAGCGGTTCAAGCACTACCTAGCCTCCAGTAAGTTCACTGCCTTCACTGATAACAACCCCTTGACTCATCTAGAAACAGCCAAGTTAGGAGCCATGGAGCAACGATGGATGGCTCGGCTGTCAAACTACCAATTCACTATTAAGTAGCGGGCAGGCCGCAAGAACGCCAACGCCGATGCCCTGTCCAGGATGCCTCACCAGTCGGACACTGAAGAAGAAGTGGATGACTTGGAGGAGATTGAGCTACCTGCCTTCCACCGTAATGGAGTGGTCCACGAGCAACGAGCCTCCAGGAGGCATCGGGGTAAGACGTTAAACCCCCTGCCTCACCACAGCTGGAAGGAGACCCAGGACAGTGACCCAGTTGTCTACCGTATCAAAGAGCTGATAACCCAGGAAGGTTCCTCCCTGGAGAAGGACGCGTCTCTACAAGCCAAGCAGCTGTGGAATGAGAAGAGCCGGCTGTTCATTTATAGAGAAAAACTGTGCCGGAGGTACGTCAACCCCAAAACCCATGAGATGGTATGGCAGATAGTGGTGCCCAAGACAGACATCCAGATGGTGTTGGAGGCCTACCACGATCAAGCAGGGCACTTTGGCTGGAAGAAGCTAGAAACCCTGCTGAAGTGTTTGTTTTATAGGGTAGGAATGCGCAGTTCCATTGAGAGGTGGTGCCGGAATTGTGGACCATGTAGCCTCAGAAGAAAAGACTACAGCAGCCAGAAGGCACCCCTGCAACCCATCAAGACGACTCGTCCCCTGGAGATCGTGACCCTGGATCATGTCAAGCTGTCACCCAGCAGGTCAGGATATTCCTATGCCCTGACCATGGTGGATCACTGCTCCCGGTTCCTGGTGGTCGCCCCCGTCAAGGATCTGATGGCAGAAACTGCGGCGAAGACATTTCAGGCGTACTTCTGCAGGCCCCATGGATACCCGGAGCAGGTGTTGATGGATCAAGGCCCAGCCTTTGAAGCCGAACTGTTCAAGGAGTTCTGCCATCTGTACGGGTGTAAAAAGATCCGGACTACACCGTAACACCCCCAACCAACGGTCTCTGTGAAAAGATGAATAACATCGTCATCGACCTGCTGAAGACCATAACCACTAGAGGAGAGAAATCAGTGGCCAGACCTACTACCTGACCTGGTAGATCTGTACAACCACATACCTGTGAGTTCCACCAATTGTACTCCAGCATATCTCATGCGAGCAAGACCCGGGAAGTTGTCCATGGACCTGGAGCTTGGTGTAGTAGAACCAGAGGCCGATATGTCCACTGAGGACTGGGACACGACCAGACAGGAGCAGTGCAGAAGAGTACAGGCCTGTGTCGAAGACAGTCTCACTCGGGTAAGGGACAAGCAGGAAGCCCACTACAATAAAAGTGCGCCCGCAGAACCCTTCACACCAGGAGAAGTGGTGTTAAAGAGGAAAAGGAGAAACCACAAACTTGATGACCTGTGGGAGAGAGAACCCTACACTGTATTAAATTCAAGATTTGATAACAGAAAGACCTGTTTGATTAGCAAAGACGGAGGAATAACGACTGCAACGGTATCTAGAGACCATCTGAAGTTGTGTCCAGACCTACTAAAGCTCCAAGAAGAAGTGCCTCTCACTGTACCGGAGGAGCCTAAAGAAGCAGTACTCCATACTGACTTAGGAGATTTCCTGGCAGATTGGCCTCAACTAGGAGGAGCAGTAATAATACCTGTGATCCACTTCTTTCAACAGCCAGAAGACCCTCCACAGCAAGTAGAACCTGCAAGTGCTTCAGAAGAACCTGCTCAAGAAGCATCCCCGGAAGAAGGATCCCCGGTTGGAGCAGAGCAAGAAGGCTCAGCCAATGGTACACTTGCCAGTCCCATAGAGAGGTTAAGGCAGTTTTACAATCTACCCACACATAGAACTGACCGGGTAGCAGACGGTGCAGACACAGATACCATCCACACTCCCGTACTATGCAAGTCAACACGTAGCACGCGAGGTCAGACCCCTGTCAGATACAGAGAATAGAGAAGGAAACTCTGACAGTGTAAATAGTTGCCCTTGGGGTATTATATTGTGTATTTTCATGTATGAATTCCTTAACTTGTGTTTTGCCTTATAATGGACAATCTAAGTGAAATGGACACTTTTCTGGTTGCCTCTAGTTACCCGTAAGGGTACATAAAGAACTTTGTGGCTGAGGACTGTGTACAGCCCAAAAACTGTTTGCTGTAAATAATTGCACTCCCTGGAGTGCCCCTTTAGGTGACCTCAGAACAAAAACCTGTCTGGTGTGGCACAAGTGGAGGTCCAACTCAGGATCGCCATGCCCTGCAGCCACCCCAGGGCCTACGTGGAGGGTTTGCTTTGGACAGGTCCCTCAAGCTACCAAGTACTTTAACCTGTGAGAAGGACACCCTGTTAGGGGTCCTCACTGGAAGAGGCTTGAATTCTGAGGTTGCTTATTGTATTGTACATATCTATTTATGCCTCCCATAAAGTGCCTCCCATAAAGGGAAGAGTTATTGTTGTCATCTGTTATAAAAAATTACTTCAGTCCGGGAGTACTGAGCTTTGCTAGGGGGGAATGTGGCGCCCTGCTGCGCATTGGTGCCACAGATCCCAGAGGGGTGCATGGACGGATTCCTCCACAAGAGGCCCTCATAGCATTCACACACCTCCACCTTCCACCTCAGACCAGCAGAGGGAGCCCGGATAGGGATATAAAAAGGGAAGATGGAGCTAGGCAGTCAGTCTGAAGTCTGGAGTCCACAGAGAGTGAAGTCTGTGTGAAGTCTGCTGCAGCCAGAGAGGTTGTCAGGTCAATTCAGACTCAGTGAGCTCGGATTAGTGAGCTTAGGGCGTGCCGACGCCAAAAGAGCGGTGAAGCACAGTAGGCCTACTGCCAGTGTGAAGCCTAGTGAGGGCCCCGAGCGTGGCTGAAGGCGAGTAGAAAGAGAGCAACATAGGGGGCAGAGGAGCTTAACCAGCTCACCCCAAAACCATTACCGGACACCGGGTCCGCGTTTGCAGGGATCCCTTACATCCAGCAGAAATAACCAAAACCCTTGGAGAACTATATGTCCCAGGAACACCAAAAAGCTGACTGTTATACCAGGGTCAGGAGTCACGGAGGCCCAGGAGACCAGGGAGTGTGATCTCCAACAGAAGGCCCTACCACCAGGTCAGCAGGTGCAAGACAGAGACCAAGTTAGGCCTAGCTCCAGGCAGGTCAGAAACTTATCGAGGAAAGGCAAGAAACCGGAGGCCCCACACCCGCTCACTGGGGAGAGTCCTGATATGCACCCTTCACCCTGAAGTACCCTGGACCGTGCCAGAAACACCGCTAGTAAAGGTACTGAAGTGAACTGTCATGTGTGTGCCTATTCTTCCTCTGACCCGGCTGGGTCCCCTCTGTCCTGGATCCCTTCACTTACGCTGCCCTGAGGCCCCGCTCCACCTGTGGGGAGCCGCATCAACTAAACTGCCTGACCACCGGCCTCAGAGGACTGTTGCAGCACTGGTGATCCTCACCAGACATCACAGGTGGCGTCATGAACTTTCCCTATCCTATATAATTTCCCCCTTCCTTTTTAAGAGTGACCCCAGGGTACGGGCCCGGGAGCCGGCCACCGCGGCATCCCCAAAACCAACAACAAGGCCCGGGCGCCGAGTCGTCCCCATCCCCTGGGCGCGTCAAATACACCAGGTTGGCATATGTAAGTTGTGTAGAGTACATCAGGTTGTCATATGTGAGTTGTGTAGCGTGCATTAGGTTGGCATATGTGAGCTGTATAAAGTGCATAAGGTTGGCGTATGTGAGTTGTGTAGAGTGCATCAAGTTGACATATGTAAATTAGGCAGAGTACATCAAGTTGTGCAATAGAACAGAGTAAATCAGAAATAAATTTAGTAGTCCATGGATGTGTGGTACAGTTTGGAACACTGTTTTATACACAAGCTAGGTTTTTCGGGGCGGGTGTCACACTGAAAAACGTTGTCCTTTCTTATCTCCCTTCTGTAACACAATTTGTACCTTCCTTTCTTTCCAGATTGGGAGTTCTCACTGGGGAAATGTTGCCTGGTATTATATGGGCACCCTCAGTTCCTGAAGTACCTTCTGGAGGGCCTTCCCCTTGTTGACTTCCAAATATTAGGGTCTTGATGACTACCTCCTGAAACTGAAGAAATATGTTGGTCTGGCCTGCATATCATGATATCACTAAAATTGTAAAACTACAATTACTAGATGGACCTCAGTAAAAACAATTACTGAGCACCTGCAACTATCTGACACTACTTGTGATTATATTTTAGTAAAAAATACTAATCTTTTATATTCTTTTTTACACTTTACTATCTGATGCTAATTCTGATAACATTTTAATAAAAAATACTGTAGTATAAGCTAGTTACTACAGTATATACTGTATTTACTGTCCCTTATCTAGCCCTATCACTTAATCTAAATTATTATTTTTATTTCTTTTTATTTACAGTTTTTAAAAAAACAAAAACAAAAAAAAAGGATGCCAATCCGTCATGTGTGTCACTGATCAGCACTCAACGGCTGCAGTATGCATGCACGGAGGTGGTGCAAAGGGGAAAAAAATGGACAGGGAAAAAAGTCCTGGCAAAAACCAAGCATGGATGCCGATCAGCTGCTGCAGGGTGCACGCACGGATGTGGTGCAAAGGGATGGAGAGAAAAAAATGGACACTATCAATAATTTTCTAGCCAGAAAAACAAAAACAGAAATAAAAAAAAAAGTCTATCGTAAGACCCATCAATAAACTTATCCATAATATCCAGCAGGTACACTTTAGGGGACAACACCTCAAAGAATTTAAAGTGTTCATGAATAAACAGATGTAGCTCAGACCAGAATGGAAGAATTTTTGGACAGGACCAAAATTGAATGCAGAAAGGACCCCACCGCCACTTGAAAATGAAAACAAATATCATCCAGAGCCATCCCAAAGCTCTTCCATCTTTCCGCAGTATAGTTAACTCTATTTAGAAATTTTGTCTGGATCAAATTGTCAAATAGATCAAATAGTCCCAAGCACTCACCACTGAGGAATAAAATGTATCTTCCACCTCTCCCCATTCCTCCACAGTTAAGTCTGGTATACTGACGAGCAAAAGGGTAACAAATCAATGTTTTGAACTTTTGAGTTTCAGGCTCCATATCTCACCATGCACTACTGCTTTGAATGTGAGACTACCATAATTTTATAGACAATCATCTTGGCTTTTTCATATATAAATTTGACTTGAAACTATTTTGCATATGATTAGTTATGCAGATTCTTGTCATGTCACTGCATTGTTACTGTTTTGCTTCTGGTGGTGGAAAAATCTTTTTCTTCCTGTATACTACAAAATACAACCTGTTCTCACATTCCCTAATAGATCAGTGTGTTATGGGAAATATTACCTCAGGTTTGCTTCAATGTTTTGAAGTAGGTCTTTTAAGAACTGCTTTTGTTCTAGCGTTTTTTGTTGTATTTAGGGTTTGTGAGTTAGTAGCAGGAAGCAATTTCGGTGAGTCAGATTTAGCCTTTGCCGATGATCAGTGCAATGATTCTAAAGCCTTAATTTATTTTAAAAAGTCAAAGATGGACCAATTAGGTAGAGGAAGTTGGATAAGCTTAAACAGTTTATTGAGTTCTGTTTTATGCCAAGTAACTAATGTAGAAGAATGGCTAAGATTAAGACCTACAGGTGGACATGATTGGTTGTTGCATCAACATGGTTTGCCATTCAATTTAGTTTGGTTTTGAAGAAGTGTTTGATTTTGCTAGGTTTGGGTAATAGCAGACTTACAACTTATTCTTTTAGGATTGGGGCAGCTACCAAAGCAGCTCAGAAGGCTTAAGATGATAGCATGATTATGAGAATAGGTAGCTTAGACTCACACAGATTTAGATTTTATATCCGCCCTGAATTGCATATTTTAGCTTTTTTTCTCATCTCTTCTAGGTAAGCATATGGTTGTCTGGATTTTGGGCCACTCTTATATTTTTTGGGGCACTGAAGAGCACATTGCAGAGAATCTATTCTGAAAATTTATCTCCGAATCAATTTTCAGTTCACTGTCATGAAGTATGAGGTATACAATGGAAGAGAGTGGTTCTTGAGATTAAGAAACTCTGTATCTTGTGGCACGCTCCAGATGTTCTGAATTTACATGTTGGTGGTAGTGACCTGGGGAGGGTTAACACTTGGAATTGTTGTAGGAAATCAGAAATAATCTCGCTTTAATAAAATGTATCTTGGCCAACATTTTTTTGTGCTTTCAGAAATTGGTCCACATCTGGCCTGGTTTACTAAAGAATTCCTGTTTTTGGAAGGCATAAGAAAGAGGATCAACCGATCTTTAGAGAAGTTCATTCCTTCCTTAGGTGACTTTTTACAGGCATGTGGATTTGGATGGATTTTAGAGTTGTTTCTATAGATCTGGCTTAATCCACTTGTCGGGGGTGGGCATTGATATTTTTAATGTGGGTTTCCAAAACCTCATTGATAGATGGCTGCAATGTTTTGTGGTGGCCATGTCTCTTTAGTGACATATCTTGTGGGGGTTTTGTCGCCCAGCTATGGTGGGTAGACTTGGTTATTGATTGATTCATGGTTTGGATATTTAATTAGTATTTGATTAAAGTTTGATTTATATTTATTCATGTGCTATTTATTGCTGGGTCACCTCATTAATAAACATTGCGGCTTATTTAATCCATACTTTTGTGTCTGTGTTCTTTATTTAATGTATTATTTAATTATTTATTTATGATTGGGGCTTCTATTACTATGGAATTTAATATTTACATGTTTTCTATTGTTTTTCATGTCCACCTACCAGATCCGAACTTTTCTGCGTAATGACTCAGATGAAGAGGAACTGAATGAGGTAATTCATACAATTCCTAGAGAAAGTAACAAGAGAGAACAAGAGCAAAGGGATCCATCCTATATACCACCGCAACAAACTACTACTCAAAGAGAGCAAGAAGAGGTAAGGTTCGGCAGAGAGAAGGAAAGATCCCAGCTGACCAAAGCACAAGAGGAAGACCAACATTTTAGGCAAAAGCATAAAGAGGAGCAGTTGTTCAGAGATCACAAAGAAGAGAGTCTTGTTAAACAGCTTCAAGAAGAAGAAGAAGAGAGGCTCCGCAGAGAGCATCGGGAAGAAAAGCTTCGCAGAGAGCAGAGTGAAGGGGATGAAAAGCTCCGCAGGGAGCAGCAACGTGAGGAAGAGGAAAGACTCCATAGACAATATCAGGAAGAAACACTACGAAGAGAGCAACAAGAAGAAGAGCGGCAGCGCAGAGATCACCAACAAGAAAATAGATTATGTCATGAGCAGCTAGATGGGAAACTACACATAGAAGATTCAGGGGAAAGACTTTGGTGGAAACAAGAAACTGAGAAGCACAACACAGATCAGCAGAAATATTACAGAGAGCCGATTGTAGAGCATTTATGCAATGATGCCATGCAGTCCCATCTAGAGCCTGAGCTGTTTTCCATCAGGCATATTAAGGAGAACAATGATGAGGAAGATGATACAGGTCAGACCCTTCCTGTCTTGCCTTCAGATTGGGGATGTCCTCCTTTGGTGCCACCTCCAAGTCCTTCTAGACCTAAAAGCCCATGGGGAAAACTGGACCCTTATGACTCCAGCGAGGTATACATATTCAGTCGCAATGAGTTTCTTGTTGGATTTTCTTTGCATTAAAGGGGTTTCATGTGATTTAAATATAGATCTAAGGGGTAAAATGTCTTATTGTGGAGAACGTTGGCATAGGGAGGTTTATAGGCTATGCAATGTCCCCCTGAGATAACCAATAATGATGGCCTATAATTAGGATAGGCTATCAATATCAGATCGATGGGTATCTGACTCCCGGAACACCTGACATTCAGCTGGCAGAAGTGAATGTTGTGTCCTCTTCATTGTTTAGTCCGTCACATTTCTTGATTGAGACTGAGGTGCAATGAGAAAAACTCCTTTAAATATTTTTTTATACATATGTTAGTAAGATGAATATTCAGCAATTCAACAATACACTCAATGTATTCCTTCATTCATTCTGTTTACAAGTGGAAACAAATTAAGTAGAACAAGAGATAAATTTACCTGTATTGGTTCTTTCTGACACTTTTGGCAGAATACGAGTACTATTTACGGGTGTTTCTGGTGCCGTTTTGCTGGTAACAGCTTATGGGCTTTATTGTTTGCCTTTACACAAATCACTAGTTTTTACTATGCATATGTTCTAGTCACCAGCTTGTCATTCCTACATGTAGGAGGAGAGAGAATACGTTGGATTTGCTACTCTCCCCAACCAGGTTCATCGGAAGTATGTGAAGAAAGGCTTTGAATTCACTCTTATGGTTGCAGGTAATGCGAAAAAAATGATGTTTTAAGATTGGTATGCTGATATTATAAAATACATTCATAATGTGGCAAAGTTGTTTTTATTAATATATATTTTTGAGGCCAAATGCATGCTAAAGCGTGGAGGTCAAACAGCAGATGTGGTTATTATTACTTTACTGGAATGGCCAACATTGATTTAGATCACAACAGATCAGAAACCTCAAGTGAGAAATCTGCACCAGGTTACCAACTATCAACAAATTCATAGACAGTCTGTAAAAATAGTATTTTTTTTTCCATCTACTGTACAATTTTTTTTTGCTCCCTGAGCACATTAATAAGGTTTGATTAGATTTAATTATGTGATTACAATGTAGAAATCAGAAATGAGCCAATCATTGGGCTCAGCAATATTGAGCCATCTACATCGGCATCATTGTTGAGTCCTGTAATTGGCTGTGACAATCACGTGCTGCACATGGGACATCACTGCGGCAGACGAGAAAACAGAGACCAGTGGGGAGCAGTGGAGAGGCAATGCTGAAGCAGCAGGGGCTTCCACAAGGAAGAACTGCTTGTTTTGTTATTTTAAGGAAGCCCTTTGATGATTTTTTATATTTTTCATCTTCAGCCGTTTTCAGCGTTGCTCCGGTCCGCTCTGGCACCATGTGACCACATTTTTAACCTGCATGAACACACATGTGTGGAGCAAATTTTTGAATGTAAGTCTATGAGACTCAGAGATTCAAAAGGTCACAAATGTGGTCACGTGATGCCGGTGCGGACTTGATTGCCATTGTAAATGGTTGAAGAGAGACGACAACCGGTGAATATGTTACTACATTCATTACACATACAAACTTGATTGCTAACAAAGAGAGAAATAAAAAAAATCTGTGAAGTGCTCAATTAAAGCAAATCCAGCTAGTGCGTTATTTTTCAATAAAACTAGACGACCCCTTTTAAAATGATTAGAATGTCCTCTAAATTTATAAATAAAATTTCCAACGAAAGTCAAGCTTCAGAATAACTATGGACTTTAATTAGGTCACTCGCCTATATTTAAATCAAGTCAGCTATAACTTCTGATACAACAAGCATGTCTATGGCGAGGTATAGAGAATTTCCGAAGATCTGAAACTTGTTTTTATCACAATTTGAGATTTGCAGCATATTAAAAAATATCCCTGTGAATATATTAGCATTATCTATTCTGCTCCACTGGCATATTAGGAGTCTGCGGACTAGAAATGTGTCTATAAAGCTCAACAGCATTAGACATATCCTATAAAATCAAGTCAGAATCTGCACTTTAACGAAACTGTGTGTCTTAGAAAATTGCATAAACTGTTGGATATAATCATCCTTTAGGTAGAAGCTTCTGATTATTCTCTCTTTTCATCCAGGCGAGTCTGGACTGGGAAAGTCCACACTTATAAACAGTCTTTTTCTAACAGATCTGTATCAGGGACGTCAGCTACCAAGCCCAGAAGGTACTTAGCATAACATACCCTTAAAAGACATTTCAAAGTATAAAATAAACCACAATTTTGTGTCTGAATGCTCACTAAAATGCACAATTATATTTGAGAACTATGAATTTTTCTTTATTATGCCCATCTCGATGATACGCCCTTGTTTTGATGCTGACTGGGCTTGCTGTGGATGGGGTTACCAATCTAATATATATAATTGTCTTGTCCCGTCTGTCTGTCTGTCCTTCTGTCCAGGAAATCTCGCGTCGCTGATTGGTCTGGCCGCGGCCAATCAGCGACACGGGATTTCAGAAAAAGATGGCGGCCGTTAGTGGCTCATCTGCCGCACGGAGGTCAACGGCGATGCAGCCAGGTGATGACCGGCTGCTCGCAGCAGAAGTACCCCGACCGGCGGCGCCGCTGACCTCCATGCGGCTACCAACGGCGAGTGTGAAGGGAGGACCGGAGAGCGGCGCCGCCGGTCGGGATACTTCTGCTGCGAGCAGCCGGTCATCTCCCGGCTGCTCACAGCAGAAGTACCCGCACAGGCAGCGCCGCTCCACTGTCCTCACTAATACGATTCACTGATTGGTCGCAGCCACGACCAATAAGCGATATTGGCGCCAAATTTAAACACCGCTCTGCTGATTGGTCGTGGCCGCTGGCCGCAACCAATCAGTGATATTGGCGCCAAATTTAAACACCGCTCTGCACAGAGGTCAGCGGCGATGCAGCCGGGAGATGACCCGCACAGGCAGCGCCGCTCCACTGTCCTCACTAATACGATTCGCTGATTGGTCGCAGCCACGACCAATAAGCGATATTGGCGCCAAATTTAAACACCGCTCTGCTGATTGGTCGTGGCCGCTGGCCGCAACCAATCAGTGATATTGGCGCCAAATTTAAACACCGCTCTGCACAGAGGTCAGCGGCGATGCAGCCGGGAGATGACCGGCGCTAGCCGGGCATCTCCCGGCTGCTCGCAGCAGAAGTACCCCGACTGGCGGCGCCGCTGACCTCCATGCGGCTACCGTCGGGAGATCCGTGGCTAGAGCCGCTGATCTCCCAACGGCAAGTGTGAAGGGAGGACTGGGGAGCGGCGCCGCTGGTCATCTCCCGGCTGCTCACAGCGGAAGTACCCGCACAGGCTGCGCCGCTTCCCGGTCCTCACTAATACGCTTTGCTGATTGGTCGCCGGCCGCGACCAATCAGCGATTTTGGCACCAAATTTAAACACACTCTCCGGTCCTCACTAACACGGTTCGCTGATTGGTCGCGGTCGCCGGCCGCGACCAATCAGCGATTTTGGCGCCAAATTTAAACACCGCTCTGCTGATTGCACCCGGTCGGCCGCATACATATTCTAGAATACCCGATGCGTTAGAATCGGACCACCATCTAGTAGGACTATAGTTACCATGAATCCACCCCTCCCCCCCCCTTTCAGCTGTCTGTATGCCTTTACTACAGTTAGTAAGGAAGTAGTGTAATTACTCCTGTTGGCTCAGCTCTTCTGCTGATCACTGACTTTGACTTTTTTTCTTGCTGCTCAGCATGTGAAACACAATCTCTCTAAAGACAGGGAAGAAAGTGGAGATCCATTGGGCAGTGTACATAAAAGGCATATGATGTGGGATGATGTCATGCTATATTCATAATGTAGCACAACATAGTGATACAGCTGTAGCCTTTCTTAAAATGACAAAGATATGACGATACAGAAGGATATCCCAGCACAGAAAAGTGTAACTTGACACCTAACTAAAAAAACAAACACATGTGGCGCCCCTGGGGGTTCGGTCGTCACAGGGGTACTGCATCTCTTTAATGAGGTGTGGTATCTCCCCTTTGAGGTAAGGATGGTACAGCTGTCAGGACCCCACCTCTGCATCCAGCACTACACCTCTCCCACCTGAGGGGGGCTTATATGCACCAGGGTGCTGCCCCAGCCGGGATAAGAGGAGATGGGGGAACCAAAAGTTAGGGGGAACCAAGTAGTGGGTGAGGGTGGAGGACGCACATTTAGGTTACACCACAAAAATTCATATTTAATAAACAGCCATTTTGGGCTTATGGTCTTTAATTGTGATCTTCATCACTGAACGTGGCTTTCTGTGTGAACCTGCAGTTGATGGGGACACGGTCCTCGTGCTCTGGCCTTGAGGCGAGGAGCGGGCTAGAGTTAACGGTTGTCTCTACCCGGTCAAGGTCCCTACCCAAGAAGGCCTGGAGGGGAGAGGAGGAGTAAAGCTCCTTAGGCAAAAGGATCCCAAGGGGATGCAGACGGAGCGGTATACGCCACCTGTCCTCACTATTCTGGCCTAGTCAGAAGGATTCCTGCTGCAAAAGGGGTACCAGCCCCCGATATCTGACTCTGTCACTTCAAGTCCTAGTCGGAGAAGCCCGGAGGCTCAGTGGATCCCACCGGGTAACGGACGGAGCGGAGTCTCCACCCGTACCCTTGTTCTGTGCATAGACCAGAGGGAGACCCGGCCTTACCACACGTACCACATACGGGCAGGAGAGGACCTAGTGGGAAAGTCTAGGAACACTCTGGTGTGGGGTCCTGACCAAAGCACCTGAACTACCCGGAGGTTGTCGGACCCCCGGTCCTGGTGGCCGCAGCGCGCCGTGAGGAGCAGGGAGAAGCCTTGCAGCTGTGCATTCTACCGTGAGTAAAGCTTGGAAGACTACCCCTATGGCCTCCGGTTTCTTATTGCAACGCGGCACCGCACGACACCGCACCACATCTCCCACTACAACTCCCGTCCTCCTGTTCTCTCTGCCCTGAGGCCCTGCTCCGCCTGTGGGGAGTAGTACCATCTTCTGGTGCCACTACATCCCGCCTCAGAGGACTGCCGCAGCGCTCGTGGCCATCACCAGACACCACAGGTGGCGTAGTCAATACAACCACTTGATTAACACCAACTCTGAAAGCCCATTACATCTTTTAATGTGACGGCCCTGGGCACGGGACGGGTCCAGGCCACGGCTACATCCCCCAACATTTGACCCGACTCAGAGTACCCGCCATCTTCCCAGGGTGGGCTGTGAGCGTCACATACTCACATTGAGCTGAGGTTTGAGTTGGTATACATACAGCATATAAATGCATGTTCACATGAAACAGACAAAACCTACAAGAAACAAAATGAGTATAAACCGTGCTGTAACTAAATAAGTAAAAAGCTAAAGTGCATTTAAATAACATAGGGTTCTTAGTAACACTGTTTTTGATCAAAAATAGCATAAAAGCCATCCCACCAACAGGAAGGTGACCCTATTTAGGACGGTCCTAGACTGTCTCTTATTAAAAACCTGACCATGAGTCAGATGTGACTTGGGTGAAAAAGGGCAGACAAGGGACTGGGTCCTGGTCAAGGTGCTGATTTTGCTGGAATGGCGCCGGTGACAGCGGTGAGTATAAGGTTTTTTTATTATTATTTTACTCGGGAGTAGCAGAGCCATTATCATTCACTTAGTACTACTCAAATAGTGCAGGCTCGTCATGCTATCATTCTAGCGCGACGCAGAGGTCATGTTGGCGCATGTTAAATTTTTAACCCTGTGTACACGATGTCACAAGCAAAATGCTTGTTCATTGGGTGAAATGATCTTTTGGTTTGCATAATAAATCATCATTCTCGGCAGCACATTGTCCTATGTAAACAGGACTTGTGCTGCCGAGAACAATGGAAGTCTATGACAACTAAACGATCTATTACACATCATTCAATGCACTGTAAACAGGCTATTAAATGACCACGTTCAAACACTTTGCTAGTCGGCAGTCATTTAACTCTGCCCATTGCACAGTGTAAATGGACCTTAAATCATGAAGTCCTAAACATTTTCTTCTTCCTTGTTTTAATCTCTATGAGATACTATAATATCAATGGTGCTCTATGATAAACCATAAGAGCAAGGTGTACTTTTCATTGATCTGTTGACATATATTACTACACATATATTTGATAAAGAATTTTTTTAATGTTTTTTACTTACAATTAGTCCTTACATGTGCTTTTTCATTTATAGAGCGGGTAACACAAACTATAGAGATTGTAAAGCAGACTGTGGATATTCAGGAGAAGGGTGTCAGACTCCGTCTAACAATTGTAGACACACCAGGCTATGGGGATGCCGTAAATAACGAGGAGTGGTATGTATGTGCTTTATGTGACTTTTATGTTGAATTTTAGGGTTTGAGTGATCTATGTGATATATTCCTAAGTGTAATAGTTTTCACAAAAGCCACATGATTGTATCTTTTCATGCACACCATAAAGTGACATATGGATCCATCTTTACGGATCCATCTGCTTTTGTGCCCTACAGTTGGAAGCCAGTGGCTGATTACATCGATCAACAATTTGAGCAATACTTCAGAGATGAGAGTGGCTTAAACCGCAAGAATCTCCAGGACACGCGTGTACACTGCTGTCTGTACTTCCTGTCACCTCTGGGACATGGGTATGTGCGATATTGGGATAAATATTGATTAAGATAATTAGCCAAATATATAACCTACAAAACCCAAGATAAAAACATAATAAGTAAACACCCTGAAGTAAATAAATAAACAGCAATAGTGCATGAAAATAATATAGGCTGCTTAGTTAACATAATTTTGATTAAAAAAATGTAAAAGCCATCCTACCACATCACGGTGACCCTTTGCTTGCACTCAGTGCATATAAAGGTCTGGCCTGCCTTTTCTTTGAGCTGGTCATTATATTCATGTGGTTGCCCATGGCTTTGTGTCTACTGGCTGGGTTCAGTCCTTCTCAACCCTTATCCACATGTAGGTCACCTTGACATATGGTAAAGTTTTAATATTAGAGGTTAGGACCATCTCAAATAGGGTCACTCTGACGTGGTGGGATGGATTTTACATTTTTTAATCAAAATTATGTTAACTAAGTACCCTATATTATTTTCATGCACTATTGCAGTTTATTTATTTATTTACTGCAGGTAATTTGCTTATTATGTGTTTTTATCTTGAGTTTTGTCTGTTTAGTGGCCAGTGTGAACATGCGCTTACACGCTGCATGCACACCAATTTATAGTTCAGTTCATCGCTTTCGGTTTTTCAAATACATAACGTAGACTAACTTACATATTGCAAACCTGTATGAGACACCAGATAGCGTAAAACAGTTTGAAAGTTCAATAAATGAAGTGAGGATATGTGACATTTTCATTTTAGAAAACGTACTATATGCTCATAGGTACAAATATATATTCCATAAATTCACAGCTAAAATTTGAATCACCCTGATCCTTGCGAAGTAAAAGGGATCTGAAATACTCAGTTCCCTTTCACAAATACAGCAAACATCCGCATTCTGACAAAGGACACAGACATAATTCGTGACATTATGGCCTTCTGTTTGTCACATTAGGCGATGATGGAGGGACTTAGGGATTGATTTATTATTGCATTGCACCTGTTTTTTTGTCGAGTTTTTGGTATTGTGATCCCCGTTTTGTTTACACCCTAATCACCATTCCATTTGTGCCTCTTCTGAAGTCTACTATATATGTGTTTGCCTTTTTTTTTTGTTTAACTTTTCCACTGTGGTCATCATTTGCAACTTTTCAAAAAATTGCAAAATTTGTAGCAAATGTACTCCAGTTCCTCACTGGAGTAGGTTTATATACACCAGAAATGTTTAAGCAGTTTTTGAGTCAATTTGGAAAACAAAAAAACTAAAAAGTCACAAGAATTTTCCTTAAAAGTCATTGAACCTTGTCTATCATTTTTACTAATTTGGCGCAAAAAACATCAGTGAATATCGCAAGAAAAAAAAATAGAAAAATTACTTCAGACTTTTGCTGTTTTCACGCCAGCTTCAAGCAGCTCAGAAAAAATGAAAGGATCTGGGATGGGACAAGGCCTGTCAAATTAATTGAAAGTGGTGAAATACATTATGCCAGAAATGTTACTTCAGTCCCTTCCTGGAGCATTATTTCTGCTCGCCACTAACATGAAGCACCAAATTCACTAAGTGGGGTGCACTTGTTATTGAATTTAGCGCATTTTATTCTTGCACACCCCTTATTAAGACTGGCGGTCTTAATGAATCAAGGCCATCATGTCATTCCTGCCCCTGGTAACCCCAGGGGAAATAGGCTACGGTTATATTGCTGTCAGAACCTCCATAGCTGGCCCTGTCTGTTTCCATACATCACTTTGCGTGCGTCACAGTATGAGAAATGCATTTTATTGTGTTTTGCAGACTACGTCCTTTAGACATCGAATTCCTGCGAGCACTTCATGATAGAGTGAACATTGTTCCAATTCTGGGAAAAGCTGACAGTCTGACACCGACAGAGCTCGATCAAAAAAAGGAAAGGGTGAGTAGATAACACCTGGATACTTTGCAGGAGACATGTCAGTCGAAATGGGGAAATGTAATAATATATTTAATTCACATACCTTGTGTAACTAATAGTTAATCTCTTTGTTTGCACTTGTAAATTAATTAGGTTATCCACTTTATCTTTATATTAAGAAATGTGATTTTGTGACACTTACTTAATATACAGTATAAGCATATTTATTTACTTATTTTACACACTTATATAACACCATTAATTCCACAGCACTTTACAGACATTATGGCCACTGTCCCCATTGGGGCTCACAATCTACATTCCCTATCAGTATGTCTTTGGAGTGTGGGAGGAAACCGGAGAACCCGGAGGAAGACAACGCAAACACGAGGAGAACATACAAACTCCTTGCAGATGTTGTCCTTGGTGGGTTTTGATTCCAGGACCCCAGCGCTGCAAGGTTGCAGTGCTATCCACTGAGCCAACGTGCTGCCCATAATACAGAATTTTTTTCATCACTTAAATAAAAAAAACTTATGCATATTATTATTTTGCCATATAATGAACATGGCAAAAGCAAGACTCAAAAAAAAAACAATGGAAGAATTTGAAATTTTTTCCCACATGATAAAATGAATGCTGTCATTTCAAAGTACAACTCATCCCACAAAAAATAAGCCATCATACGGCTATGTCGAAAGAAAAATATGAAGTTATAAAAAAGAAAATAATAACATAAAAATACAGTTATGGCTTGTGGAAGAAGGGGAAAAAAAACTAAAGAGCAAAAATGGAAAATCGACTGGTCGGGAAGTGGTTAGAATGCCCATGCTAGTATGCCCTACTCCCCATCCTGTTAGTTAATTAAGGCTGGAAACAGACTAGTGTATGGCATCCGATGCGAGAGCATAGGAAGTGATATGCTAGTGACATTCAGCTCCAGCTCTGCTGCGAGCGGGAGCCAAGTGTCATGCTACTATCCTCTGATCCTCTTGCATGAGAGAATTGCAGCACAAGTGCGGAGGAGACTGAGAAAGTAATTTTTCCATCTCCTCCATTGCCTGTATTGGCGTATATCGGACTGTACTGAGATGACATCTGAGTGCAGTCTAATGTTTCACTCGCACTCATAGAATTGTATGAGTGCAAGTGAGTCGAATCTCGCTTCCAATCGCTGCATACTGTGACTGTTTTCTCATGCCGAATTGGAAAATAATCGCAGATGTGAGCTGCTTCATAGTATAACACTGGGCCGAGTGCTGTGCGATGTTTTATCGCATAGCACTTGGCCGTGTTATATGGTAGTGTGACTCCGATCAGAACTTGGTGACGTAAGCCTCCTGATGGAGACAAATTAACCCTACATAGTCCTAATTTAAATTCTAATAAGGTTGAAAAAAACACACAAGTCCATCAAGATTAGCCGAAGAATAGGAAAGGATAGTGGGATTGGGCTTGATCCAGTCTGCCCCAAAGTTTTTTTTTCTCCTGATCTCTAGTATAGATAAACTGGATACATTTTTAGAACAAGAAGTTTTAATTGAATCCTTTCTATGCTCACCTGTTTATCTGCAGTGCTGCATATCCCACATCACTAGACTGCATAAGCTAGGTAATATGGACACAATACAGAACCATAACATTGGTCTTGTAAAGTATATTAATGCAACATTTCCTTCACCTAGTTTCTAAATAACATACATAAACCCACAGACAGATTATCCTTACATAACCCAGAATATGACACTAAACACACAGGATTTTTGCTGTGCTGGGATGTTGATGAAAGTAGTGGTAGTCACTTTCTTACTGTGGATCAAAATGTTCTAGTTCCAGCACTGGTGATAAGACATCACTAATGCCCGGTAGGGGCTGGCACCAATGATCATTATCATTATCTGAGATGAGAGTTACCATTCTCTGCATGTGTTTAACAATACATTTATAGACATGGCATCATTTATTCATGGGGAGCCTTTGCTGTACAACAGGGTACAAGAAAAAAAAATGCAGTAATTGAATAGTAAACACAGACTAATAATTTGGTGGAAATACAGGAATCAAAGTATTCCTATCAATTCCTGATAGAGAATACACTAATTAGAAGCCTAGAGAAGCTTCCTTCTGGTGTTGCTTAACACTACAATGCCTGTAACCACATGAGGCAGGACTGTTTGCTCCCACAGTATCTATTTTCTGTGTATTTTAATTAATTCCACACATTGCTCATCCCTGTAAAGATTCTCAACACCTAGTAAAATAAAATATGCTTTTCCCTCTTACTTCTGATTCCATTCATTCAGTCTTGTCCGTCCCTTGGACTTTAATTCTCGCCATGTTTCCCTGTTTTCCACAGCTTCTTTCATTTTAAACGGTGTCAATTCAGTTTTGAACTGCGCGCTAATCTAAATTATTTTTATTAAAGAAACTTTACTACAATAAAGAGTTTTATTTTCTCAAAAGTTGTCTTCAATTCAGTCTCTTTTTTCATAGATTCGTGAAGAACTGGATCATTATGAGATTCGCATCTATCAGTTTCCAGAGTGTGACTCTGATCAAGATGAAGATTTTAAGTTTCAAGATATGGAACTAAAGGTACCACAAATATCTTTTGATTTAAAAAAACGTACACCAAAAAGACTGGAAACTGGAAATTTTGGAGCACTCCAGCAACCAAACAAGACTTCATCCCATATAGAGATACATTCAGAGACTAATCAGTTTGTAATTTTGGATCTTCTTAGAAAAACAAAATGGTCATCCAAGGTGCACGCTCAGGGCTTATTCACACATCAGTGTTTGGTCAGTATTTTGCAAAAGTGTTTGTATGCCAAAACCAGGAGCGGAACTTATAGAGGAAAACTATAATAGAAAGATTTACTCCTGTTCTGTGTTTTTGAGACACTCCCTGGCTTTGACATAGAAATACTGATCAAATATACTCATGTGTGAATAAAGCCTTACCTAAAGTTTTTCGAACCTAAATCAAATCTGTTAATTTCTAATCCCTAAATCTTACACTATGTGCAGAATTATTAGGCAAGTTGTAATTTAGAGGATTATTTTTATTATTGATCAACAACTATGTTCTCAATCAACCAAAAGACTCATAAATATTCAAGATTAATATTTTTGGAAGTTGGAGTTGTTTTTTTTAGATTTGGCTATTTTAGGAGGATATCTGTTTGTGCAGGTAACTATTACTGTACAGAATTATTAGGCAACTTAATAAAAACCAAATATAATCCCATCTCACTTGTTTATTTTCACCAGGTAAACCAATATCAGTGCACAAAATTTAGAAATAAACATTTCTGACATGCAAAAACAAAAAACAAAAAAATTAGTGATCAATATAGCCACCTTTCTTTATGATGACACTCAACAACCTTCCATCCATAGATTCTGTCAGTTGCTTGATCTGTTTTCGATCAACATTGCGTGCAGCAGCCACCACAGCCTCCCAGACACTGTTCTGAGAGGTGTACTGTTTTCTCTCCCTGTAGATCTCACATTTTATGATGGACCACAGGTTCTCTATGGGGTTCAGATCAGATGAACAAAGGGGCCATGTCATTATTTTTTCTTCTTTTAGACCTTTACTGGCCAGCCAAGCTGTAGAGTAGTTGGATGCATGTGAAGGAGCATTGTCCTGCATGAAAATCATGTTTTTCTTGAAAGATACCGACTTCTTCCTGTACCACTGCTTGAAGAAGTTGTCTTCCGGAAACTGGCAGTAGGTCTGGGAGTTGAGCGTCACTCCATCCTCAACTTGAAAAGGTCCCACAAGTTCATCTTTGATGATACCAGCCCATACCAGTACCCCACCTCCACCTTGCTGGTGTCTGAGTCGGAGTCGACCTCTCGCCAACACTGTTCAGCCAGAGACAGCGTAGGGGCAATTTAACTCATTAACATATTGCCTGTTGGCAAATAGAACCCCCAACTAAAGCTCTATAAAACTTAACTTTTGATAATTAAATCCTTATTATAGTAGTAATTTATATTAAAATTCCAATATAGGCGCAGGTAGTGAGGACTATCAGGATTATTCAATTGGCATAACTGTGTATCCAATAGCCATCCTATCTATTTCCATTATCATATGCTTGTGGCCGCGGACCACTTATTGCACTATTCCCTACCTGTCCTATTGTAAACTAAAATTATAGCCTCCCCGACATGTTTCGCCTAACCGGCGTCATCAGGGGATAGAGCCTCTATGACGCCGGTTAGGCGAAACATGTCGGGGAGGCTATCATTTTAGTTTACAATAGGACAGGTAGGGAATAGTGCAATAAGTGGTCCGCTGCTACAAGCATATGATAATGGAAATAGATAGGATGGCTATTGGATACACAGTTATGCCAATTGAATAATCCTGATAGTCCTCACTACCTGCGCCTATATTGGAATTTTAATATAAATTACTACTATAATAAAGATTTAATTATTAAAAGTTAAGTTTTATAGAGCTTTAGTTGGGGGTTCTATTTGCCAACAGGCAATATGTTAAGGAGTGGACCTCTCTGCCCTTTACTGATCCAGCCTCTGGCCCATCAAGAGTCACTCTCATTTCATCAGTCCATAAAACCTTTGAAAAATCAGTCTTAAGATATTTCTTGGCCCATTCTTGACGTTTTATCTTATGTTTCTTGTTCAAAGGTGGTCGTTTTTTAGCCTTCCTTACCTTGGCCATGTCCCTGAGTATCACACACCTTGTGCTTTTTGATACTCCAGTAACGTTGCAGCTCTGAAATATGGCAAAACTGGTGGCGAATGGCATCTTGGCAGCTTCACGCTTGATTTTCCTCAATTCATGGGCAGTTATTTTGTGCCTTTTTTGGCCAACACACTTCTTGCAACCCTGTTGGCTATTTGCCATGAAACGCTTGATCACGCTTCAAAAGTTTGGAAATTTCAAGACTGCTGCATCCCTCTGCAAGACATCTCACAATTTTGGACTTTTCAGAGCCCGTCAAATCTCTCTTCTGATCCATTTTGTCAAAGGAAAGGAAGTTGCCTAATAATTAAGCACACCTTATATAGGGTGTTGATGTCATTAGTCAACACCCCTCCTCATTACAGAGATACACATCACCAGATTTACTAATTGGTAGTTGGCTCTCAAGCCTATGCAGCTTGGAGTAGGACAACACGTATAAAAAGTATCATGTGATCAAAATACTCATTTGCCTAATAATTCTGCACACAGTGTAGTAAAGTCTTCCAAAATCCTATATATGATTGGTAGAGGGCTTAAATATGCAGACAGCGATAGAAGATCAGAAATATATCTATAGAGGGTGCAGATGTAGCAGTCGCAATCAAGATGTGAAAAGACACCAATGTGATAAATAGCACATAGTATGTGGGCCCATTTACAATTTTTTACATTGGGGCCTAGGAACTTCCAATTTCGTCTATACGACATTGTACATAAGTAGGCTTATTTTTGCTCATCTGTTTATCCTATGATGCTCTTAATGTTTAAGTAGTGGGGTAATAATTTTTCATGCTCATAGGGGGTGCAACCACAATTAGGCTTGAATTGAAAGGTGGCCAACCAGAGACGTCGCTACCAATTTGCCTCAAGGGCACATGCCACGGATTCATCTTCGTCTGGTTCCCAGATAAACCCTAATAACACTACTGGGGTCTGGTATCCATGTGATAAACTGTTGAAGAGGTTGGGGCAGGCCAAAAATTTGTCCTGGAGCTCATAAAATTCTAGTCATGCTCCTGTGTCTGGGTCTAAAAACCATAGATAAAGATTTATTGGAAATCATTAATAAGATAGGGATCAGTCTGTAGATGTGTATGATATCAGAGCTGGTGACAAAGAATTCAAGGTTTAAAGGGAATCTGTCAGTAGGATCAACCCTCTTAAGCATGCAGGTCATAGGAAGCTGAATAAAATGATACCTTGATGTCTGCAATCTGATGTCTTATTCCCAAGAAATCCATGTTTTTCTTATTTGTAAATGAGTTGTTAAGATCTATTAGCCAGACCCAGATCTGCTGATGTCACTACATCGAGTCAGCTGTGCCACAGTACACAGCACGGAGCAGAGGGGGAACGGGGTTAGGCGAGTACCGTATTTTTCGGACCATAAGACGCACTTTTTTTCCCCCAAATTTGGAAGGAAAGTGGGGTGCATCTTACGGTCCGAACAGTATTTTACCGGTGGTGGTGGAGCGGGGATCGCAGGGTCCTCCGGCGGTGGCAGAGGTGAGATGCGGCTGGAGCCGGGGCCTGTACCTCTGCTGATGTCCGGCGGTGAGGCAGAGGAGCCGGGGCCTCTGCCGGGCTGTGAGTGGCGTCCGGCGGTGAGGCAGAGGAGCCGGGGCCTCTGCCGGGCTGTGAGCGGTGTCCGGCGGTGCGGCAGAGCAGCGTGTGCGGCTTCCGGTGGCCGCGGCCATCTTCCTGAGCCCGTAATCCATGCGGCCCAGTCCACAGGCCAGGCCCCAGTCCACAGGCCAGGCCAGGCCCCAGGCCCGTCCACAAGCCCCAGGCCAGGCCCCAGTCCACAGGCCAGGCCAGGCCCCAGTCCACAGGCCCCAACCAGACACCGGCATGTCACCTCTTCTGCTGCCGCTGGGTTCCTGAGGCAGGGAACGGAGGGACCTGCGATCCTGCTCCACCACCCCCCAGGTAAGATACCTGATCAGACTATAAGACGGACTCCATCTTATAAAAATAATTTTTTTTCCTATTTTACACCCCAAAATTTGGGGTGCGTCTTATGGTCCAGTGCGTCTTATAGTCCGAAAAATACAGTACCTTTTTTTTTTTTCCTAATTGACATTACATTGAGGGAAACATAGTACCGTGCCTTAAGGGGATGTGTGGGGAACATCATTCTGGGTGGAAGGATGTATTGGGACATCATACTGTGTGTAGGGCTTTGTGGGGACTTCATAATGTGTGGGGACATTATACTGTTTTGGGGGGGCTTTGTGTGGACATCATATTGTTTGAGGGGCTGTGTAAGGACATCAGAAAAATTGACATAAAACTAATAAAGCAATAATGAGCATAATTAAGTTTGGCCCTCTGCACCAGTCACAGTCTCTCATGTGGCCCCTTAGTAAAGTCAAGTGCCCACCCTTGCTATCGAGCATAAAAGTACTCTGTACAGATTCAATAAATAACTAAATGTACAGTGGTGGCCAAAAGTATTGACACCCCTTCAATTCTGTCAGATAATACTCGGTTTCTTCCTGAAAATGATTGCAATCACAAATTCTTTGGTATTATTATCTTCATTTAATTTGCTTGCAAGGAAAAAACACAAAAGAGAATGAAGCAAGAATCAAATCATTGATCATTTCACACAAAACTCCAAAAATGGGTCTGACAAAAGTATTGGCACCCTCAGCCTAATACTTAGTTGCACAACCTTTAGCCAAAATAACTGCGAACAACCGCTTCCGGTAACCATCAATGAATTTCTTACAATGCTCTGCTGGAATTGTAGACCATTTGTTATGCACACGCCCGGGCTAAGCGGCGTGTGCGTGGGATTGGTAGTGATTCCACTGGACCGTGCCGGAGAGTGAATGCCTGGAGGGGCGTGACTAAGTATTCACCCGATCCGACCAGGGTCGCACGACGGCATACGACGCCAGTGCACCAAGGAGGAACCGAGCAGAGGGACCAGGTGCTACTCCAGGACAGACCCCGGACACGGCTGTTGACCCACACAGGGGAATACAGGAACAGGCTGGTAGGCTGCACACAGACTGGTGGGTATAGGCAGGCACGACTGGTATGCAGGCAGGCGGGTATGCAGGCAGGGGGGTAAAGGCAAGCACAGCTAGAGTGCAGACAGGGAGGCACTAGCAGGTAGGAACACAGGCGGGATAGGACCCAGTACACACCGGGACTCAGGAACAATACAGGCAGAGGGTTACAGGCAAGCACTGCTAGAGTGCAGACAAGGCTGAGCAGGGAGGACAGGGCTCTGTTCACACGGAACAGACAGGAAGGGAAAGACAGAGCCAGATACTCACACAGTACTTGCAGAGAAAACAAGCAGGAGTTAGGTACGAGTTCAGACTCTGCAGAAAAAGGAAGGGAACGGACATAGAGGCAAAACAGGTAAAGGACTGGAGAGTGTTCAGACTGGAACTGAGTGTACGGAGGAGACCGACACTGCAGCGGGATACAGGAGCGGGTCTGGGAATACGGCCCCCAGAGAGGCGGAACGAACAGGCAAGGAGCGTGTTCAGACAGGACAGACCAGAAACAGGAGCGGGTCTAGGAAATCGGCCACTAGAAGGCGGAACGAACAGGCAAGGAGCGTGTTCAGACAGGACAGACAAGAGAACACAGAAAGGACTCAGTTCGAACACGGGAACTAATACCGCAAAGCAGGAGACATACAGGACACAGTACAGACACGGGAGCTGATACCGCAAAGCAGGAGACATACAGGACTCAGTTCAGACACGGGAACTGATACAAAAAGCAGGAGACATACAGGACTCAGTTCAGACACGGGAACTGATACAAAAAGCAGGAGACATACAGGACTTAGTTCAGACACGGGAACTAATACCGCAAAGCAGGAGAAATACAGGACTCAGTTCAGACACGGGAACTGATACAAAAAGCAGGAGACATACAGGACTCAGTTCAGACACGGGAACTAATACCGAAAAGCAGGAGACATACAGGACTTAGTTCACACACGGGAACTAATACCGCAAAGCAGGAGAAATACAGGACTCAGTTCAGACACGGAAACTGATACAAAAAGCAGGAGACATACAGGACTCAGTTCAGACACGGGAACTAATACCGAAAAGCAGGAGACATACAGGACTTAGTTCAGACAGGCCTGGAAATACAGCCTCCAGGAAAGGCAGACAAGGAAACAAAGACGGGACCTGGCACCTTCAGAGTGCAAGCACACACTGAAGGAAAACACTATGCTCAGGCAGGGATAGAAGGGAGCTGCTGAGCTATATACCAAGTGACAGACAGCAATAGGCTGAGGACGCACAAGGGGTGTGACCCACAGCAGGTACAAAAGGCAGGAAGTGATCGGGCGCCGCCCTTAAGCAGCAGAAACAGACACAAACAGACAGCATGGAGGGAAGCCAGAGAGACATTCTGGACAGGAGATCAAGTGCGCCCTCTTGCACAGTGGGAGATGGACCACCATGCAAGGACGCCGCCAGGTATGTTACAGTACCTCCCCCCTTACGCCCCCTCTTCTTCAGGCCTGCCAGAATCTTCCGCAGGGAATTCGAGGACCAGTCGTTCACTGGGTTGGAGGGGGACAGAGACTTAAGGGTAATCTCTGCTTCGAGGTACATCTTGTCAAGCTCACAGGAAGAAATAGACGGGTTATCAGGTACATAATGAGGAAAAGTCACTGTCTCTTTGTTATCTGGTGGTATCCCGGAGGATTCAGGAAACAACTGGAGGTCCTCCGCCGGGTCAGAAGAGTGCAGAGGCTCAGAGAAAACAACTGCTTCAGAGTACACTAGGTCGGACTCACTGGAGGAAGCAGGCGAGGTATCGGGTACCGAGTATAGGAAAGTCTCTGTCCATTCACCACCAGGTGGCACCCCGAAGGATTCTGAACACAACTGGAGGTCCTCCGCCTGGTCGGAGGGGTGTAGAGACTCAGGAGTAACCTCTGCTTCGGAGTACACTAGGTTGGACTCACTGGACGAAGCGAGCGAGGTATCAGGTACAGAGTATAGGAAAGTCTCTGTCCATTCACCACCAGGTGGCACCCCGAAGGATTCTGAACACAACTGGAGGTCCTCCGCCTGGTCGGAGGGGTGTAGAGACTCAGGAGTAACCTCTGCTTCGGAGTACACTAGGTTGGACTCACTGGACGAAGCGAGCGAGGTATCAGGTACAGAGTATAGGAGAGTCTCTGTCCTTTCGCTACCAGGTAGCACCCCGAAGGGTTCAGGAGACAACTGGAGATCCTCCGCCTGGTCGGAGGGGTGTAGAGACTCGGAGGTAACTACCACTTTGGGGTACCCATTGTCAGGCTCACAGGACGAAGCGGACAAAGTATTGAGTACCGGGTGTAGAGAAGTCTCTCTCCATTTGTCATCGAGTGGTATCCCGGAGGATTCAGGAGGCAACAGGGGATCCTCCGCCAGGTAGTAGAGGTGCACAGACTCAGAGGTAACCACAGCTTTGGAGCATCCTTGGACATGCACACCGGTTAAAGAGAGAGAAGCATCTGATGCCGGGTGCAGGAAGTTCTCCTGTGTGGAGTCTGGATGGGCAGAAGTCTCTTCGGGCAGGAGAACTGGTGCACTACCCACGCACATTACCCATTGGGGTTTCTCCGGGATACAGGGAGATGAAGCTTCAGTAGGGACTTCAAGGTTGGGGTCAGGAGGTCTCAGGGAGGACAGACCCTGGCGTGACGGCTTGCCTCTACGTCTAGCACGTCTGGACTGCCTCTTGAGGTTGAGAGAAGTATTCCGGAAAGCGTAGTCACCCTGTGAGGATTCTGGGTGGGCAGTAGTCTCATTGGGCTGGAGGACTATTGCGCTACCCACACACATTACCCATCGGGGCTGCTCCGGGATATTGGGAGGTGAAGCTTCAGCAGGAGCCTCCGGGTTAGGATCATCGAAGACCATTAGAAAGGCCACCAGGAAGGCCATTAGGTCCCGGAGGATCGGATCCTGTGTTTCATATAGGGGGTTGATCCATTCCAAGGCATCACCCGCCAGGTAAGACATCATAAAGGCCACTTTAGCCCAATCGGAAGGAAAGTAGAGAGGGTAGGCCTTAAAGTGTAGCATGCATTGCTCCACAAATGCACGACACTGTCTTGGATCCCCATAGTAACGTGGCGGATCCGCAGGAACGAGAGCTGATAGATCCATCTGGACGGTGCGTAATTCGCCTGGAACTCAGCTAAGGGAAAAAAAAATTATTTATTTATTTTAATGCATATATTCGCTGGAAAACTTCTCAGAGGGCGAAGGCCGTGGGGCTCAACGGGAACCATGGCCTGAGCATGCTGTTATGCACACGCCCGGGCTAAGCGGCGTGTGCGTGGGATTGGTAGTGATTCCACTGGACCGTGCCGGAGAGTGAATGCCTGGAGGGGCGTGACTAAGTATTCACCCGATCCGACCAGGGTCGCACGACGGCATACGACGCCAGTGCACCAAGGAGGAACCGAGCAGAGGGACCAGGTGCTACTCCAGGACAGACCCCGGACACGGCTGTTGACCCACACAGGGGAATACAGGAACAGGCTGGTAGGCTGCACACAGACTGGTGGGTATAGGCAGGCACGACTGGTATGCAGGCAGGCGGGTATGCAGGCAGGGGGGTAAAGGCAAGCACAGCTAGAGTGCAGACAGGGAGGCACTAGCAGGTAGGAACACAGGCGGGATAGGACCCAGTACACACCGGGACTCAGGAACAATACAGGCAGAGGGTTACAGGCAAGCACTGCTAGAGTGCAGACAAGGCTGAGCAGGGAGGACAGGGCTCTGTTCACACGGAACAGACAGGAAGGGAAAGACAGAGCCAGATACTCACACAGTACTTGCAGAGAAAACAAGCAGGAGTTAGGTACGAGTTCAGACTCTGCAGAAAAAGGAAGGGAACGGACATAGAGGCAAAACAGGTAAAGGACTGGAGAGTGTTCAGACTGGAACTGAGTGTACGGAGGAGACCGACACTGCAGCGGGATACAGGAGCGGGTCTGGGAATACGGCCCCCAGAGAGGCGGAACGAACAGGCAAGGAGCGTGTTCAGACAGGACAGACCAGAAACAGGAGCGGGTCTAGGAAATCGGCCACTAGAAGGCGGAACGAACAGGCAAGGAGCGTGTTCAGACAGGACAGACAAGAGAACACAGAAAGGACTCAGTTCGAACACGGGAACTAATACCGCAAAGCAGGAGACATACAGGACACAGTACAGACACGGGAGCTGATACCGCAAAGCAGGAGACATACAGGACTCAGTTCAGACACGGGAACTGATACAAAAAGCAGGAGACATACAGGACTCAGTTCAGACACGGGAACTGATACAAAAAGCAGGAGACATACAGGACTTAGTTCAGACACGGGAACTAATACCGCAAAGCAGGAGAAATACAGGACTCAGTTCAGACACGGGAACTGATACAAAAAGCAGGAGACATACAGGACTCAGTTCAGACACGGGAACTAATACCGAAAAGCAGGAGACATACAGGACTTAGTTCACACACGGGAACTAATACCGCAAAGCAGGAGAAATACAGGACTCAGTTCAGACACGGAAACTGATACAAAAAGCAGGAGACATACAGGACTCAGTTCAGACACGGGAACTAATACCGAAAAGCAGGAGACATACAGGACTTAGTTCAGACAGGCCTGGAAATACAGCCTCCAGGAAAGGCAGACAAGGAAACAAAGACGGGACCTGGCACCTTCAGAGTGCAAGCACACACTGAAGGAAAACACTATGCTCAGGCAGGGATAGAAGGGAGCTGCTGAGCTATATACCAAGTGACAGACAGCAATAGGCTGAGGACGCACAAGGGGTGTGACCCACAGCAGGTACAAAAGGCAGGAAGTGATCGGGCGCCGCCCTTAAGCAGCAGAAACAGACACAAACAGACAGCATGGAGGGAAGCCAGAGAGACATTCTGGACAGGAGATCAAGTGCGCCCTCTTGCACAGTGGGAGATGGACCACCATGCAAGGACGCCGCCAGGTATGTTACACCATTCTTCTTTGGCAAACTGCTCCAGGTCCCTGATATTTGAAGGGTGCCTGCTCCAAACTGCCATTTTGAGATCTCTCCACAGGTGTTCTATGGGATTCAGGTCTGGACTCATTGCTGGCCACCTTAGAAGTCTCCAGTGCTTTCTCTCAAACCATTTTATAGTGCTTTTGGAAGTGTGTTTTGGGTCATTGTCCTGCTGGAAGACCCATGACCTCTGAGGGAGACCCAGCTTTCTCACACTGGGCCCTACATTATGCTGCAAAATTTGTTGGTAGCCTTCAGACTTCATAATGCCATGCACACGGTCAAGCAGTCCAGTGCCAGAGGCAGCAAAGCAACCCCAAAACATCAGGGAACCTCCGCCATGTTTGACTGTAGGGACCGTGTTCTTTTCTTTGAATGCCTCTTTTATTTTCCTGTACACTCTATGTTGATGCTTTTTCCCAAAAAGCTCTACTTTTGTCTCATCTGACCAGAGAACATTCTTACAAAACGTTTTCGGCTGTCTCAGGTAAGTTTTGGCAAACTCCAGCCTGGCTTTTTTATGTCTCGGGGTAGGAAGTGGGGTCTTCCTGGGTATCCTACCATACAGTCCCTTTTCATTCAGACGCCGACGGATAGTACGGGTTGACACTGTTGTACCCTCGGACTGCAGGGCAGCTTGAACTTGTTTGGATGTTAGTCGAGGTTCTTTATCCACCAGCCGCACAATCTTGCGTTGAAATCTCTCGTCAATTTTTCTTTTCCGTCCACATCTAGGGAGGTTAGCCACAGTGCCATGGGCTTTAAACTTCTTGATGACACTGCGCACGGAAGACACAGGAACATTCAGGTCTTTGGAGATGGACTTGTAGCCTTGAGATTGCTCATGGTTCCTCACAATTTGGTTTCTCAAGTCCTCAGACAGTTCTTTGGTCTTCTTTCTTTTCTCCATGCTCCATGTGGTACACACAAGGACACAGGACATAGGTTGAGTCAACTTTAATCCATCTTAACTGGCTGCAAGTTTGATTTAGTTATTGCCAACACCTGTTAGGTGCCACAGGTAAGTTACAGGTGCTGTTAATTACACGAATTAGAGAAGCATCACATGATTTTTCAAACAGTGCCAATACTATTGTCCACCCCCTTTTTTAGGTTTGGTGTGGAATTGTATCCACTTTGGCTTTAGGACAATTCTTTTTGTGTTTTTTCATTGAAGACAAATTAAATGAAGATAATACCAAAGAATTTGTGATTGCAATCATTTTCAGGAAGAAACTGAGTATTATCTGATAGAATTGCAGGGGTGCTAATACTTTTGGCCACCACTGTATCTGTCTTTTCATTTCAGAAAAGCATCCCTTTTGCTGTAATTGGTTCCAATACGATTGTGGAGAAAAATGGAAAGCGTGTCAGGGGCCGTCTGTATCCTTGGGGAGTTGTTGAAGGTAAGGGGCATCATTGGGTCTTATGAGCTAAAGTGGTATGACAATTTTTCAGTCGTGTAAAAGAAATGCCTGAATTAAGATTTCATTTAGCGTGACTCTATGAACAGACCATGTAAGTATCATATATTTTATGCTAAAAACAGAATTGGATACTTTCTGGAAAGCTGGGATATTTCATCCAAAGGAAAGTCTCAAGGAAACTTGCCCTATTTTCTCCTGGAAGATCTCATCTCATTTCTAAGTTGCTTAAGTGTTTTTCTTACAAAAATATGAATGAGGTTTAATGTTACGGGAGGGGGAGGGATTCACCAGGCAAAGATAGATTGAGGGTAGGCAGAATTGGTGGCTGCCTATGGTGCTACTGGGAAAGGATGTTGTGTCCAAACAGCTAATTACTCTGTGATCCCTTAGTCTATTAAATTAACATTCATCTATGAGAATAAGATGTTATAATTGTCTTATTCTCCGCCTATGTAATCGAAACGTACTGTGTGTAAGTCCCAAAATCTTTTTACAGGAGCTGCCTATTCTAACACTCATTGATTTTGTCCTAGTGGAAAATGAGCAGCACTGTGACTTTGTCAAACTGCGCACAATGCTGATCCGTACTCACATGCAGGACCTTAAAGATGTAACAAGAGAAACCCACTATGAAAACTACCGAGCACAGTGCATCCAGAGCTTGACACAACGGGTAGTGAGAGAACGGAATCGCAAGTAAGTGCATGGAACTCCACCGACAGGTCCTACACAAATAAATTATTATGTACAGTACAGACCAAAAGTTTGGACACACCTTCTCATTTAAAGATTTTTCTGTATTTTCATGACTATGAAAATTGTACATTCACACTGAAGGCATCAAAACTATGAATTAACACATGTGGAATTATATACTTAACAAAAAAGTGTGAAACAACAGAAAATATGTCTTATATTCTAGGTTCTTCAAAGTAGCCACCTTTTGCTTTGATGACTGCTTTGCACACTCTTGGCATTCTCTTGATGAGCTTCAAGAGGTAGTCACCAGAAATGGTTTTCACTTCACAGGTGTGCCCTGTCAGGTTTAATAAGTGGGATTTCTTGCCTTATAAATGGGGTTGGGACCATCAGTTGTGTTGTGCAGAAGTCTGGTGGATACACAGCTGATAGTCCTACTGAATAGACTGTTAGAATTTGTATTATGGCAAGAAAAAAGCAGCTAAGTAAAGATAAACGTGTGGCCATCATTACTTTAAGAAATGAAGGTCAGTCAGTGTGAAAAATTGGGCAAACTTTGAAAGTGTCCCCAAGTGCAGTTGCAAAAACCATCAAGTGCTACAAAGACACTGGCTCACATGAGGACCGCCCCAGGAAAGGAAGACCAAGAGTCACCTCTGCTTCTGAGGATAAGTTTATCTGAGTCACCAGCCTCAGAAATCGCAGATTAACAGCAGCTCAGATTAGAGACCAGGTCAATGCCACACAGAGTTCTAGCAGCAGACACATCTCTTCAACAACTGTTAAGAGGAGACTTTGTGCAGCAAGCCTTCATGGTAAAATAGCTGCTAGGAAACCACTGCTAAGGACAGGCAACAAGCATAAGAGACTTGTTTGGGCTCAAGAACACAAGGGATGGACATTAGACCAGTGGAAATCTGTGCTTTGGTCTGATGAGTCCAAATTTGAGATCTTTGGTTCCAACCACCATGTCTCTGTGCGACGCAGAAAAGGTGAACGGATGGACTCTACATGCCTGGTTCCCACCGTGAAGCATGGAGGAGGAGGTGTGATGGTGTGGGGGTGCTTTGCTGGTGACACTGTTGGCGATTTATTCAAAATTGAAGGCATACTGAACCAGCATGGCTACCAAAGCATCTTGCAGCGGCATGCTATTCCATCCGGTTTGCGTTTAGTTGGACCATCATTTATTTTTCAACAGGACAATGGCCCCAAACACACCTCCAGGCTGTGTAAGGGCTATTTGACCTAGGAGAGTGATGGGGTGCTACACCAGATGACCTGGCCTCCACAGTCACCAGACCTGAACCCAATCGAGATGGTTTGGGGTGAGCTGGACCGCAGAGTGAAGGCAAAAGGGCCAACAAGTGCTAAGCATCTCTGGGAACTCCTTCAAGATTGTTGGAAGACCATTTCCCGTGACTACCTCTTGAAGCTCATCAAGAGAATGCCAAGAGTGTGCAAAGCAGTCATCAAAGCAAAAGGTGGCTACTTTGAAGAACCTAGAATATAAGACATATTTTCTGTTGTTTCACACGTTTTTGTTAAGTATATAATTCCACATATGTTAATTCATAGTTTTGATGCCTTCAGTGTGAATGTACAATTTTCATAGTCATGAAAATACAGAAAAATCTTTAAATGAGAAGGTGTGTCCAAACTTTTGGTCTGTACTGTACGTGTGCCTGGTTAACTTGCGATGGTTGAATGAAAACTAGATAGAAGTTACCAGACACTGCAGACAGGCTTTTATTTATCCTATAGAATGTCATAGTATTGTGATAGTATTGAGCATATATATATGTATGTATGTAAATATCCATCTCTCTATATATGTTACTACAGAACTGTTGAGGTGTGTCTGCAGGTAATACTGTGATTTGAATGCCCAGTGAATGATGTAATACAGTAGACAGATGTGTACTCCCTTCTCTTAGCTCAAATTTGGTTAAGCACTCCAATTGCTCCTGAAACCTATTAAAAACAATAATGCGCCATGCTATAAAAACCCTTGGCAGGCTGCAATATATATAACAACCACCAGGTGGCCACACATCAACACATAATATACTAGTAGATAGCCTGTCCCAGGATGTTGTAGAAAATGTATCTACTTAAAGGGGCTCTCTCCTGAATTCTTTCGCCTTGACCACAAGAATGCGATTTGCATACTTCCGGCTACATTAAAACTAGAAGTGCTTGGCCTCACTCAATTCAATTGCATTCAGAGAGGCCAAGCACATCTAGTCGGCACATAACTTCATATATCCAAATCTCATACTTGCGGTCAAGTGACTCTCGCTGGCAACACCGGAGAATCCTAACAGTATGTGGTGCATGCGCTGTAAAGATTCAGAAGTCTGCAGTCACATAAACTGCAGGCTTTTATTAAAAGACTGGACAACCCGTTTAAGGGTAGAGTTCTTGTACTCCCTTGTGCTTGCTAGTGCCCATATCACACTGTCCATTCCTGTATAGCACTTCGATGTGGGTGCTGTCTCTGAGAGTAGCAGTAGCCGCTCTCCGATATACCGGTGAGTGGTTGGCGCAGCATCATTCTGCCTTAGAGGGGTTTGTCCATGAACAAAGTTAATTTTAATCAATAGATATTGGAATAATAATAATTTTCACAATTGGATGTGTTTAAAAAAAATGTTCCTGTGCTGAGATAATCTTATAAATGTGCCCCTGCTGTGTACTGTGTAATGGCTGTGTCTGAACGTACAGGAACATGGTCTGATCATATCACATCTCCTGGGCAGATGAGGAAGCAAAAGATTGTACAGACAGGACAGCATGGGATCGCAGAGGATTCTTTCTTTGAGGTAAAACATTTTTTAAAAACAGGTAGGGAAATGTTTTATGTCAGAAAAAGAATCAGCTGTGATCCCCTGCTGTAATGTCTGTATACTCTCTTGCTTCCTCATCTGCCCAGGAGATGTGGTATGATCAGACCATGTTCCTGTACGGTCAGACACAGCCATTACACAGCACACAGCAGATGCACATTTATAAGATTATCTCAGCACAGGAACATTTTTTTAAATACATCCAATTGTGGAAATTATTATTATTCCAAGATCTATCAATTAAAATGAACTTTAAAATTAACTTTGTTTGTTTGAAATACCCTTTAAGCCCCAACGCCTAACTGATAAGTGCAGATCATAGCGTACTGTACAATAGAAACGATTAGGCATCAAGTCCCGCTCTATTGGCCCACATGCTGTATGTAGAGGTCTTAGAGTGTCGTGCAGTCATTCAACTACATGGTGGCAATATTTTGTTTACAGACTGACACAGGACATGCTAAAGCATAGCTATTAGATAGACATCTTGTGACAGAGTTTCACAAGTCATGTTTTTTTTAAGTTCATAATCCCCCACCACACATCTTAGGATATGTTGTGATGAGAGCAAAGGTAAGGAAGGACACATTTGTAAGAATGAATATATGTTCTCTTATCTGCTCTTTCCAGCAATTAATAAGAAATTATATTTAAGCTCGTGTTTTCTTCTTACAGTAAACTGACTCGAGAAAGTGGTACAGATTTTCCAATTCCCAGCGTGCCTCCATCACCAGAGCATGAGACAATGAAACTCATCCGTGAGAAGGATGAGGAGGTGAGAGGATACTATCATCCAGTATTCACAGAGTGCAGATAGCAAAAAATACCTATTTTCTGCTGAAAAATAGACAATCCGATTCGGTAACTTGGACATAAATAAATCATTTTTTCACTTTTTACATTGTCATATGTATGGAACCGTTGATCCAATATTTATCCAGCCGAAATTCAGCTTTTACTGACACCACTCCAGTCCCGCAGCGCTATCTTGTGCCTGTAACTTCTGACTGGTCAAAAGTCAGAAGTTACGTCACAAGAGCTCAATGCAAGTCTATGAGAGCCAGCACGAGGATAATAGAAACAAGTCACCAATTCTGCATTTATCACCCACTCCTGGTTTTGTTTCCCACTCCTGAGAAAAAATACTGACCGAATACTGACCAAATACTGATAATGGGGCTGTGGCCTTATAGTAATTATACTCTGCACTGGCATAGTAGATTATATCCAGCCCTAGCATAGTAGACTATATGTGGCAATAGTATAGATTATATGCAGTGCTAGTATAACGAAAATGCGTTACAAGTAATCTTCCAATCTGTAAATATAATAGAGTCAAGATTAAATGCAAATTATTTTATTGGGTGGGTTACATGTGCTGCCTTTGGACATGTGGAAAAAAAATTACCGGTAACAAATTTTGACTTTCCTCTTCATCGTTAGGCAGCATATAAGGGATCTGAATAGATCTAAAAATAAGGGTGGGAAATTATTCAAGCACTGCAATTCGTGCCCCATGTGCTGATGGCTGAGCTCTTGGAAGCTTTAATGTGAAGCCTGTAATGTTTTGCAAAAGCAGACGATGTAGACCATGGCATGATGCTGATCTCGAGCTTCTTCTGCCCATGATATGGAAGTGACGCGCCCTGGGCCTATGTGATGTAGCGTTGCGCACGCAGGGACTACCCAGAGCCGGATCTGATAGGGGTAGTAGTCTCGTGGCGGTGACCCAGTCCGTGCCCAGGGAGTCAGACTAAGTGGCGGTATATTAGCAGTAGATGTAGAACGACTACGCCACCCGTTGAATGCAGCTATGGAGCTGCCGCTGCAGGGCAAACCGCTGAGGCCGGTGGGAGGATGGTGCAGCGTGGATGGTATAACCCCCAACGGGAGGGGTATGGCCTCAGGACAGCCGACGTGGATGATGGGGGTAGCAGGAATCACTCAGAGACGATACGGTGTAGTTCAGGGTCTTTACTGGTGACAAAGATAGACCCTCCCGGAGTACTGGCTAGCGGTCGGGGCCTGGTCAGTCCTTGAGCAGATGGGATCCCCCTTGGCCAGGCGGAGTTGTAGGCCTCCCCAACTAATTGTACTCTTCTGGCTACCTTGCTAGAGGCGGGTAAAGGTAGCCCACGTCCCTGAGTGTACCGTGTGGTGCTCACCCGTATGGCCGGTGACTCGGGGCCTTCTAGTAGCTTCCGCTCCACGACGGCGGTGCTGGTCCCACACGTGTGACCGAGCCTTCGGGTTTCTGGGCCAGAGGACCTGAAATCCCCTGCCGGTCGGTTTCTGCTGCTGGGTAGGAGTTAGTCCCCACAGCCTCGGACTCCGGGTCCGGTAAGAAATCTTCAATCAGGGCGAGCTCTACAGCTTCCAGCCCTGATCTCCTCTTAGCACGACTCCCACAGAGCTCCTGATCTTTCTTTCCTATCACTGCTTCTCTTCTTCTCTCTACTCTTCTTCTCTAACCCTGCCTCAGCCCCAGGTTTATATAGGGGAAGTCCTTCCCCTCCCAGGACTGGGCAGGAGGTGTGGCATGCATAGGATTCCTGACCAAGAGACCTCCCACCTGCTCTCAGACATAACACTGCTGTTACTGTGGAAACCAGACCCCTGGGGTGCCAGATTCCCCCCTAGTGAAATTTAGTACTCCGGGACTAAACATATTTTAGAAAAACATAACCAATACAAACAGAAACGGTACAATAGAAAAAAAAAAACATATTAGAATGGTCACGGCGTGTCCGCAACCGGGTGCAGTTTTTGAAGAAAAGCAAGGTGTCCATTTCACCAAAACAGGGAGACGTAACCAGGTAGGGGTCTGTCCTGCCCCGAGTCCTTAACAGTCTTTAGTCCATTCCTAAGTTACGCTCCAACCAATTGTACAAGGACTCCCGGTAAATCCACCAAGGACTCCTAAAAATAACTAGAAACACATAATTATTTACAAGTAACAGACAGGTGACCACAAATAAAACAATTTAAACACTTCAAATTCTCCAACGTGCGGGTAGCTGGCCTTTAGTGGCCCTAGTGGACCTACGGAGCTGACTGTCTGGCCCTGAACTACAGGGTGTAGGAGCTGTCAAGGTTAAACTGGGCAGCTGTTTACAGGCTCTTTGGCTCACTAGGGGTATGGCAGGCTCACTATAAGCAGAGGGTTGATCCTCCTGATCTGCTTGTGTGGAGTCTTCTGCCTCCTGGACCGGCTGTTCTTCCAGCTCTACTGGTTGCTCCGTGAGTACTTGGGATGCTGGTTGGAGGAACGTGAGGACGGGTACCACAACTGCACCATTGACTTGAGTCCAGGACCGAGGGAAGTCTCCGAGCACAGTACTAACCACATCTTCCCTTTCCTCTACGGGTCGAGGGTCTTCTTGTTCCTCTTCAGGATTCCGTAGCTGTTCGGGACACCTCTTCAGGTGATCCCGGGATACAATGGTTGTGGTTTCCCCTCCGTCTTTACTGATGGTACAGACCTTCGGGTTGTCGTGGCTTGAGGGCAGTACGATGTACGGGTCCTTCTCCCACTGGTCGTCCAACTTGTGGAGCCGTCTTTTCCTCTTCAAGACCTGCTCTCCGGGTACCAAGGGAACAGCGGGAGCATACTGGTTGTAAGTTTTCTCTTGTCTTTCCCTAGCCAGACAGAGACTTCGCTCCACGCTCTCCTGTACTTTCCGGTACTGCTGCTGCCTCTCTGTGTCCCAGTCTGCTTCCGGTGAAGTGTCCTCGGGTGTCAGGACTCCCATCTCCAGGTCAACAGGTAGCTTACCGGGTCTTGCCCTCATTAGGTAAGCCGGGGTACAGTTGGTGGAACCTACAGGGATGTAGTTGTATAGGTCCACCAGGTCGGGCAGCTTCTCAGGCCACAGACTGCGTTCTTCCAGGGGCAATGTTTTTAGAAGATCTATCACCACCTGGTTCATTTTCTCACAAAGTCCATTAGTTTGCGGATGATAGGGTGTCGTCCTGATCTTCCGGCAGCCATACAGAGTACAGAACTCTTGGAAGACCTCCGCTTCAAAGGCAGGTCCCTGATCCGTCAGCACCTGCTCTGAGTAGCCGTGTGGACGGCAGAAGTGCTGCTGGAAGGCTCTAGCTGCTGTTTGAGCCGTTAAGTCCTTGACGGGGACGACAACCAAGAACCGGGAGTAGTGATCCACGATGGTTAATGCGTAGACGTAGCCACTTCTGCTTGGGGTCAGTTTTACATGATCCAAGGCTACCAGTTCCAATGGCTGCCGGGTGACGATGGACTGAAGGGGGGTCTTCTGGCTGGCACGGTCCTTCCTTCTTAGGTTGCATGGGCCACAGTCTCTGCACCACCTCTCGATGGTTCCTCTCATGCCTACCCAATGGAACCGCCCGCGCAGCAGGAACTCCAGCTTCTTCCATCCGAAGTGCCCAGCCCCGTCGTGGTATGCCTCCATCACCATAGCTGCGTCCCTTCTTGGCACCACTACTTGCCAGATCAGTTCATGCGTCCGGGAGTTAACCATTCTGCGGCACAACTTCCCCTTGTAAAGGAACAGTCGACTCTTCTCTGCCCACAGTTGCTTGGCCTCCTCCGGAGCGTCTGGGTCAAGGCGAGCTTCTGGCTGAGTCAGCATCTCCTTCACCAGCCGGACGGCAGGGTCACTGTCTTGCGTTTCCGCCCAGTTGTAGTGAGGTAAGGGGTTGAACGTAGCGGCTTGCTTACCCCTTACACGGGGGGAATACTGGATAGTCCCATGACGGTGGAACGCAGGGAGTTCGACCTCTTCCAAATCTTCTGAATCCTCACCCTCGTCCGGTAGGTTTGGCATCCTGGACAGGGCGTCCGCGTTGGTATTGGAGCGTCCTGCCCGGTATTTGATTGTAAACTCATAGTTGGACAAGCGGGCCATCCATCTCTGCTCTAGGGCACCGAGTCTTGCAGTGTCCAGGTGTGTCAACGGGTTGTTATCCGTGTACACGGTGAACCGGGAAGAAGCGAGGTAGTGCTTAAAGCGTTCGGTGACTGCCCACACCACTGCCAGGAACTCTAGCTTAAATGAGCTGTAATTCTCAGGATTTCTTTCGGTGGGTCCCAGTTTTCGGCTGGCGTAAGCAATTACCCGTTCTTTCCCCTGCTGGATCTGGGATAGTACGGCTCCTAGCCCAATGTTACTGGCGTCGGTGTAGAGGATAAAGGGTTGGCTATAATCAGGGTACGCCAGGATTTCATCCCCCGTGAGGGCCATCTTCAGCTGGCGGAAGGACTTTTCTTCCAACTTCTCCCATCTGAAGGGCGGCTTCTGGTTCTTGGCCTTCCTGGACTGGCCTATCAGGAGGTCCTGCATAGGAGCTGCCTTTTTGGTGAAACCGGGTATGAACCTTCGGAAGTAGCCTACCAACCCGAGGAACTGCCTCACTTCCTTTACACTGGAGGGGCTTGGCCATTCCTTAATTGCGGTGATCTTATCAGGGTCGGGAGCCACTCCGTCAGCACTCACCACGTGTCCCAGGTACTGCACCTTTGGCTTCAGGAGGTGACACTTGGAGGGTTTCACCTTTAGGCCGTAACTTGCCAGAGCTTCAAACACTTCCGCCAGGTGCTTCAGGTGGTCCTCGTAGGTTTTGGAGTAGACGATGACATCGTCCAGGTATAACAGGACCCTCTCAAAGTTCCGGTGTCCCAGACAGCACTCCATCAATCGCTGGAAGGTTCCTGGTGCGTTGCAGAGTCCAAACGGCATGCAGGTAAACTCACTAAGTCCCATCGGGGTGGTGAATGCGGTCTTTTCCCGATCCGCCTCTGCTACAGGAACCTGCCAGTACCCGCTAGTGAGATCCAAGGTGGAGAAGAAGTTAGCAGATTTTAAAGCAGCCAAAGACTCCTCTATTCTTGGTAAGGGGTACGCATCTTTGTGTGTGATACGGTTTATTTTCCGGTAATCTACACACATTCTCATGGTGTTGTCTTTCTTTTTGACCAAGACTAGTGGAGCTGCCCAGGGGCTACAGCTTTCCCTGATTACCCCAGCCTCCTTCATGTCTCTAAGCATCCCCTTGGCGTGTTGGTAGTGTGCAGGGGGTACGGGTCGATACCTCTCTTTTATGGGAGGATGGTCTCCCGTGGGGATGTGATGTTCTACCCCCTTGACTCGCCCGAAGTCTAACGGGTGTTTACTAAACACTCTCTCGTACTCTTGAACCACCCGGTAGACTCCCTGTTTCTGGTGAGAGGGAGTGGAGTCAGTACCCAAATGTAGTTGCTGACACCAATCCTCCATTTGTTGTTTAGAGCCGTTACCTTCCTCCGGAGAAGATGGAGGCAAGGGTTCTACGGACTGTATAGAATTCTGATTGATGGTATACAATTTGGCTAGCGTGGCATACCGGGGCAGGTACACTTCCCTCTTCCCGATATTTATTATGCGAACGGGCACCCTCCCATGGCGTACATTGACCACCCCCCGTGCTGTCAAAATGGTGGGCCTACTGTCTGAGTAAACTGGTTCTACCATTGCCTGGTAATCTCTACCTCTCAGACCAATAGCCGCCCGGCACCAAATCATCATTTCACTTTTTGGGGGCATGGCAATAGGGAAAGGGTCACACATTCTCACGCTACCAATCTCACCGCCGGAGAGTTCCACCTGTTGCCGTCGCATCAGTGCCCGGATCTCTTTTTGGAGCACTCGCTGCTGGCCGGAGCTGGCGTTCTTGGCAACCTGCTGTAAAATAAAAATCACCTCTGCAAGACAATTTTCAATTACATTAGTTCCTAGAGTTATCTTAGGGTGACTCTCGTGCTTATCAATGTCCACAATGATCAGTCCCTGGGCTGCCAGCTCGACTCTACCGATTTTAATGGTCACCTCTTTAAATCCGATCTGTGGCACGGGCTGACCATTGCTGGCGATGATACTCAAGTCGTCGTCAGGGTAGCGGGTTATATCCGAGTCATTCCAGTACTGCTTGAAGAGCACGTACGGGATGGTGGTGACCTGTGACCCAGTGTCCAGTAGGGCACTCATAGGAATGCCATCCAGTACCACAGGCAAGACTGGACGTCCTCCCACATATTTGTCACGCCAGTTTGATGGGCCTGATGATCTTTTTCCTAGGGGTTGGCCCTCTACCCTAGGTTGTGCCAGTTTAAAGGACAGTACCTTGCCATATGTCCGGGTTGATTGCAGCGGCGGCAGATAGGTTGTCCGTCCTCGTTGTATCGGTCGCTGGGTCTTCCTCTGGCCGGTGGGGTCCTCCTTGGTCGGCGCCACTGGATGTCCTCCGGTCCAGATGCCAGCTGGATCTTCCCTGGAGTAGAAACCTGTAAAGACTGCACAGTTCGGGTTAGCGCAGCAACGCTTTTAGCTAGCTCTTGGACCTGATGGTGCAGGTCGGGAGCCGGGTCATTGTTCAAAGCCTGCGCATCAGCTCCCACAGGCCCTGCCGACAAGGGCGCCGCCTCTTGGTGGTAAGTGGTAGTGGGGCGTCTGTGGGTCACAACGCCACCTGGTGCCGGTTCTCGGAGCACCCGGATGGCTCTGTACTTGAACTGTGCAAATCCCAGATGAGGGTCCTGTAAGGCCATTGCCCGCAACTGGGTTCGGTGGGCATTGCAATATAAACCCTCTATAAATTGTTCAGTCAACAGCCGGTCCTCGTCTCCCACGCCGTCAGGGTCGGTCTGCTTAATGGCTCTCAGGGCCTCTTGTAGGTTTAGTGCATAGTCCCTTATACTCTCTTGTGCTCGCTGCTTGCACCCGTAGAATCTAAGCTTGATCTCAGCTGAGGTGCGGGTATCAAAGGTATCCTTCAGCCGGGTTAGTATCCCTGCGACAGTCCTTCCCCAAGGTGGCCAGGACTTTACCTCCCTTTGGGCTGCCCCAGTTAATTGGGCCACCAGGATGCTCACTTTTTGCTCTTCTGTGAGGGGGTACACCTTGAAGAGGCTATCCAGCTTTTCTCTAAAGTCATGCAGAGTATGTGACTCCCCTGAGTACTGGGGTAGCCAGGCCGCTCCCGGGATATAGGGCATGGTGAAAGGCATGACTGCAGCAGCGGTGGCGCTGGCGGGGGTTGAGGCAGTGAAGCTCTCCTCCGTATCCGACATCTTCCTCCCCCCTAGTGGACCGTGGCCTACCTTGCGATGATCCTCTTCCGTAGGCCGCGGCTCCACAGTGGATCGTCAGGGTTGAGGACCTTCCGTCGCGCTCCTGTGACGTCGGCGTCTGCTGGGCTCCTTCCAGGACCTTACGCAACGTCCGGACGTGAGGCGGGGCTTCAGTTCTCACGCGCTTTCGGAGTCCACGCCCCTCTTCTTCCCGCGCGGCGTCTTCAAGATGGCGTCCAACGGCGGGAAAACTCCACGGATGGCGGGAAGAAGGCAGAAGATGGCGCCGGATGGCGGGAAAACTTCGCGGATGGCGGGAAGAAGGTAGAAGATGGCGCCGGATGGCGGGAATCTTCACCACTGGTAAGTTTGAACAGTCTTTTTCAGGCACGCAGTACCCGGTGGTTGCGGGCACGAGATCCTTCCGACTACGCCAAAAGTTGACGCGCCCTGGGCCTATGTGATGTAGCGTTGCGCACGCAGGGACTACCCGGAGCCGGATCTGATAGGGGTAGTAGTCTCGTGGCGGTGACCCGGTCCGTGCCCAGGGAGTCAGACTAAGTGGCGGTATATTAGCAGTAGATGTAGAACGACTACGCCACCCGTTGAATGCAGCTATGGAGCTGCCGCTGCAGGGCAATTCGCTGAGGCCGGTGGGAGGATGGTGCAGCGTGGATGGTATAACCCCCAACGGGAGGGGTATGGCCTCAGGGCAGCCGACGTGGATGATGGGGGTAGCAGGAATCACTCAGAGATGATACGGTGTAGTTCAGGGTCTTTACTGGTGACAAAGATAGACCCTCCCGGAGTACTGGCTAGCGGTCGGGGCCTGGTCAGTCCTTGAGCAGATGGGATCCCCCTTGGCCAGGCAGAGTTGTAGGCCTCCCCAACTAATTGTACTCTTCTGGCTACCTTGCTAGAGGCGGGTAAAGGTAGCCCACGTCCCTGAGTGTACCGTGTGGTGCTCACCCGTATGGCCGGTGACTCGGGGCCTTCTAGTAGCTTCCGCTCACGACGGCGGTGCTGGTCCCACACGTGTGACCGAGCCTTCGGGTTTCTGGGCCAGAGGACCTGAAATCCCCTGCCGGTCGGTTTCTGCTGCTGGGTAGGAGTTAGTCCCCACAGCCTCGGACTCCGGGTCCGGTAAGAAATCTTCAATCAGGGCGAGCTCTACAGCTTCCAGCCCTGATCTCCTCTTAGCACGACTCCCACAGAGCTCCTGATCTTTCTTTCCTATCACTGCTTCTCTTCTTCTCTCTACTCTTCTTCTCTAACCCTGCCTCAGCCCCAGGTTTATATAGGGGAAGTTCTTCCCCTCCCAGGACTGGGCAGGAGGTGTGGCATGCATAGGATTCCTGACCAAGAGACCTCCCACCTGCTCTCAGACATAACACTGCTGTTACTGTGGAAACCAGACCCCTGGGGTGCCACAGAAGTATGAGTTTTATATGGGAAAAACTGAGGAAGCTCTGCCAGGTTATGCACTTTGATGATACAAGTTTTTTTATGCATCTGGCTAGAGTCTTTAGAAGACTTTGAGCCCTTCCTAAAGCCTGAGAATAGCAGCAAAATATGTGATAGAAGAGAATGATTTTGAAAAGATAAATCTCTATTGTAGAGATCCAAGTTGTGAAAAAAAAACGTATTCCTCATTAAATGGATTTAATACAAATGCAGGTAATAATGACTCTGGAACTAGCCACCTTGAGGATGTGTTGGTCGCAAAGAACCAGACCTTAAAGGACAACCAGCTGATGTCAACTTCAGAAACGAGGTTCAGAGAGTCTTTTCAAGACGAGGGAGATTTCGAGGATACTGGAGGGTCGAATTTGGCCCAAGGGTTTTTGAGTCTTCAAGAATTTGAGATTGTAAAACTCCCTATCCAGAAACCCGATGATAGCAGTTAAGGTCCTTGGTTCTGGGATCCTTAAAACACTACTCTGCTGTTTTTTTTTTCAGTGCTGAAATTACGCTTTAAATGTAAGTCCATTGCCCCCGTTGTTATACTCACCTTCCGGTGGCTTCACCTTTTACTGACATCACTCCAGTCCCGCGGCGCCCTCTTGTACCTTCTCTAACTTCTGACACATGAGCTCAATGCAAGTCTATGAGAGCCAGAACGAGGCTCACATAGAGATGTATTGAAAAGTGACATCCGGCGATCTCCATGAAACACCGGAGCTGCCAGCAGGTCACTTTTTAGCTGGAGACCGACGGGAACGACGCTGGTAAAGGATGAAGGCAGCGGCAAGTGACAGGGGGAAGGGGAATTACATTTAAAGCACTATTCCAGCGGTGCTTTAACAAAACCATCTGGCAGAAGTAAGCACAATAGGGAGCTCTTTAAAGAATAATTCTGCGCTTTGAATCAAAAAGAGAATTTCTTCCAGACCATTGATAAACTATTAGTAGAAACCTTCCAGAAATTATCAAAGTATTGATAATCTTTTGAGGGAGACCTTTCTTACAATCTATTATCTATCCTCCAAGCAGAGAAAAGCAGCCTGTCGATATGGAACAAAACAGACCTTCTGGACTAAATTTTTGTGCTGAAGAAGATTCTAATATTCTCTTTTCCAAATATGTAACAATGCTGAAAAGCATGCCTCTCAGGCTGGATCAGTTACGGGCACAGACCTACACTTCCACTCAGACACCAGCCCGGTGGAGGAGGGTTACAGCTATGGACTTGCATTAGGAAAAATGAGTTAGTTTGACCTTTTTCAGGTTGAAAATGGACTCAAAATCAACTTCTAAACATAGTTTACAAGACACTTTCTTCATCAGTGGTACAGGAAAATGTCTGCATCTTTAAAAAAAACATGAATTATATGCAGGGCAATGCTCCACCACATGCATCAAAGTCTCCACTGTTTTGCTGCCAGGAAAGGCCTTAAAGAAGAAAGAATAATGTCATAGCCCCTTCCTCACCTGGCCTAAATCCTATTGGGAACTTTTGGGCCCTTGTTAAACAGGAGATTTATGGTGAAGGAAAACAGGTTGGTGCTGCCCAAAAAGTTGATCGCTAACAGAATAAGAAACTGACAGACCCCATGGATAGAAGACTTATCACTGTTATTGAATAGAAGGAGAGTTTTATTGGTCACAAATATTTTTTTTTGAAATGTACAGTATTTTTCCACATTTTGAGTTGTTCGTTGTTATTCTCATTTTAACAGATAAAAATAAACAACGGAGATGGGAAAATTTACATTTTTCATTCAGCTGCATAATAATTCTGCACACTAATGGTTGCCCAATAATTCTGGACCCAGAGATATTCTCCTAAGAAAGACAAAAGCCCAGTTTTACTTTCGTTAATATTCAGGGTTAACTGACAGTACTGTAGTGGTTCAATAATAAAATTAATCATCAAAAATACAAATTGCCTAATAATTTTTGCACAAAGTGTATAAGTGATGCATGATGTTTCATAACTAGATAAAACACTTTTGTCTAGTATTTTTTCATCAGTTTTTACGCTTCCGGCCCACTGGAGAGTTGTGCCTTTTTGCAACTTTTGCATAAAAGATGTAATTTATAACTTGGCTTAAACCTTGTTGCATAGCTAACTATTCCCAGATTACACATTGTTTGAAAGTGGCGACAGGATTGTAAAATAGCAAAGAAAACACATGAGAAAAAATGTGCTAATTTTTTACAAAACTTTATGAATGTACCCCTGGACAGTCTAAAGATGTGGCAAATTTAACATACACCTTCACTTCTATAAATTTGGAACATTTTAAAACTGTCTAGTCTTAAATTTACACTGTATTAAAACTAGACAGCAATGATAAATCTGCCCCGCTGTGCTCAGTTATATTTCCAAACAAAATAGTAGACATGACTCTAATCAAAGTTTGATTATCATATTGCAAACTCTGAGCTATGAGTTAGTAATTAATATCTGAGCTATAAGTTAGTAATCAGATATTTATATGCATTTGCTAGAGATGAGGGAATCTGGCGAAACTCATGTTTGGTAAATCATGCGACTTTTACAAGGAAATTCGATTTGCAGCAAAGTTATTTGCTTTGAATTGAATGTTCCTTATTATGCACAGACCCCAGAGCACAATGAACACGTAAAATGTCAAAAAAAATAATACTTACCTCATTGTCCACCTTTGCTACCACCCTCGTATGCTGCTGCCAGGTCCTCCCCCCATCTTCTTTCTCCCTTCCCTCTCGTGCACATTCTCTTCACTCCAGACTCAGTCTTCCGACACATATAGGCCTTTGTCGACAATGTGCGCCATACTGTCACTCAGGTGACATGCATCGTAATATGTGATGTCACAACTAGTGTTGAGCTACCCCCGTAGTGTTCGGGTTCGGTTCGGTTCGTCGAGCAGTTCGTCGAACACCGTTAAAACCAATGGCAGGCAAACAAAAACACATAGAAAACACATAGAAAACATCTTCAAAGGTGTCCAAAAGCTGACAAACTGCTCAGAAGACACATCTAACACATGGAAAAGTGACAAGTTCATATAGTCATACGAAAAGAAAAGAGGTGGAGGAGTAAAAGGAGGATGAGACACAGATATAGGCATGTCATGCCCTTCTAAAATCAAGAAAGGCTGGAGTAAAAATCTAAAATCAACTTACCAACACCCAGACGTCGTGACAAGAAAATTAAAAAAAGAAATATCTTTAGGTAGAATGGCGGTTCCATTCAGAACACTTTCCTTACAAGACGTAGTGGTATCCCAGTTGGGAGTCGTGCCAAAAACGGAACCCAATACATTCGGACTAATCCACCATTTGTCATATCCAAGGGGCAGGTCAGTAAACGACAACATCGACGCGGAACCAAGTACAGTAGTATATACTGTACCTCCTTTGACAAGGCAATCAGGCGGGTCAAGAAGTTGGGAAGGGGCACCCTAATGGCCAAAACAGACATTGAGGGGGCGTTCCAGTTACTTACTACCTGTGCCTCCGAATAGTGTCCACCTATTGGGCTGCTTCTGGGAAGGAGCATACTATATAGATCGCTGTTTGCCCATGGGGTGCTCCATATCCTGCTCACTATTTGAGGCGTTTAGTTGCTTCCTCGAATGGGTCATCATGGACGTTTCTAAGGGGGCACATATTATCCATTACCTCGACGACTTCTTATGCCTGGGCCCAAAAGATTCGCCACAGTGTGAATACGCGCGGTAGTCCACCTGTGAGAAGGAGAGAGCTGGAGGGAGAGCGGACACCACAGAGCCGGGTTAGCTGGAGAACGGAAGAAGGAAAGAGGGCGAGGGAGGTAAGGGAGTATGGTGGAAGGCCGACCTGAGCTCCCCCACGTTCCTGCTGGGCGGAGAACAGCCCTGGGAAAAAAAGCCGCTTGCGCATCCCTTTGAGGTTATGGGCGCGAGCAGGCAGAGGGACTACGCTGGAGTGTGAAGCCGACACGGCCAGGCCGTTCCTGCCAGTACGACCTCCGTGTCGCCGGGTTTGTGCCAGAGCCGCGGTGGACCCTGACGGCCAGCCCCCCTCTCCCAATACTGGTGCCTGTCCGCTGGTGCATCGAGACCCCCCGTAGTGGAGGCAGGTCTAAGCTCTGTAATTTAAATTGGCTCTGTAATTTGAATGAGTACACTTTAAATCCTTTTACAAGGATCTATTGGAGGGCAAGTCTGGTGCCAGCAGCCGCGGTAATTCCAACTCCAGTAGCGTCCACTAAAGCTGCTGCAGTTAAAAAGCTTTTATAAGGATCGAGCTTGGCGGTCCGCCGCAAGGCATGCTACCGCAAGTCCCAGCCCCTTTGCCTTGGGGCGCCTCCCCGATGCACTTGACTGAGTGTCCCGGGGGCCCGAAGGGTTTCCTTTGAAAAAATTAAGTGTCCAAAGCACAGGCGGTGTAGCTTGCTTAACAGCTGGGCTACTCCGCTGACTAGCAGGCACTGCTACTAGGCCCAAAGTATTGCCTGGGCTAGATGCAGTTAAAAAGCTCGGGCGTCGTGGGCGTGTCCTGGGTTGCCTAGACAGCGGAGGGGATGATACTTCCTCCCCTCCTGCTGTGCCTGGCGGCGCTGGACTCGCTCGGGCGCTTGAGGGGGCGGGACGCGATGACGGGCTGCGCGTCCATTGGACAGACACTGCTATCATTCTATATATATACACCCTCTGATTTTCCTTTAGCCACCTCTCCTGACGAAGCCACTTCGGTGAAACGCGCGTCGAGGCGCGCTATTCATTCCCTTCTGCAGACTCTCCACACCTGGTCATCACTATGTCACAAGGTAATGTGTGGCTATTCTGATTACTATAAGCAGATCACTTTAGATACATTTGATCTGCTTGCTGTACTGTTTGTCTAACTTTAGATCCATAGCCTAGGTGTCTCTCCAACAAGTCGGACACAGACCACATTGCCTGATTATATTTAACACCTGGGTACTTACTATGGGGAGATATCTGCAGTTGGGTTAAGGTTTTCCTTTCTCTCTTTGGGGTATTTTCGATCGTAACCCCTATTTGGTCTCTCATCCTAGTCACTCTTATTTGTCTTTTACTGCTATATATTACATGTTGTACTTTGTTCAATAAAGATACCGTATTTTGCATTAACAGCTATATCTTTGGCCGTTATTTACTGAGAGCGATGTCCTTTATACACCAGCATTATCTCTATTACATCTCTCTCTCTCTCTCCCTTTTGGATGTTCAGATTTTGATTGCCAGCTCTTCTTATAGGTTTATAATAGGCCCAAAGTATTGCCTGGGCTGGATGCAGTTAAAAATTTGTAATTAGATCTACAGGCGGTGTAGCTTGCTTAACAGCTGGGCTACTCTGCTGACTAGCAGACACTGCTACTAGGCCCAAAGTATTGCCTGGGCTAGATGCAGTTAAAAATTTGTAATTAGTTCTACAGGCGGTGTAGCTTGATTAACAGCTGGGCTACTCCGCTGACTTGCAGACACTGCTACTAGGCCCAAAGTATTGCCTGGGCTAGATGCAGTAAAAAATTTGTAATTAGATCTACAGACGGTCTAGCTTGCTTAACAGCTGGGCTACTCCGCTGACTAGCAGACACTGCTACTAGGCCCAAAGTATTGCCTGGGCTAGATGCAGTTAAAAATTGTTATTAGATACACAGGTGGTGTAGCTTGCTTCAGATGGGCTACTCCGCTGACTGCGAGACACTGCTACTAGCCCAAAATGATTGGCTGTGTTAGATGCAGTAAAAAATTGTTATTAGATACACAGGCGGTGCAGACCTCTGATTCCCAGGCTATAGTATGAGTAAACAGCTCTGCAGACTCAACTATCTGTGTTACCCCAAGCCATAGTGTATGTAGTTTCTTACGGTTAAAAGGGGGGGGGGGTGACCCGACCCACCTGGAATTGACGATGCCAACATCATGTAAAACACAGCAAGGGGACTCCAAAAAGAGTCTCCATTTTTTCCAAAAATTGTGGCACAGACACCACTTAAGTGGCATCAATTGCCCCAGAGTTGTTTAAAGTGGTTGGTGAGGTGATTTTCCAAAATCCTCAAGCTTTTAGTCTCCCCAGGATGACACAGGGGTAGAAAAGTCCTTGCAGATCCATGATTTGTTCATCTTTATGAACGTGAGTCTGTCTACATTCTCAGTGGACAGCCGCGTGCGCTTATCTGTCAGCACACCACCAGCAGCGCTGAACACACGTTCAGAGAGAACGCTGGCTGCGGGGCACGACAAGATCTCCAAGGCGTGAGTGGCGAGCTCAGGCCATTTTTCCACATTGGAAGCCCAAAATGAGCAAGGGTCCAGTGACACAGTCATGGCTTTGATGTTCACTTGGAGATACTCCTGTACCATCCTCTCTAGGCATTGACTATGTGTCAGACTTCTTGTCTCCTGTGGCCTTGCAAAGGATGGTCTAAAAAATTGGTGAAACGATTCCACAAAATTGCTGTTACCAGCAGATACGGTGTTACTGTTACGGTTTGAGTGATGAAGACTCGACAGTCCCACGGTTGGCAAGTTAGAACTGTGAGATTCACTACGTGCACCACTGGTGTTCTGTGGAAAAGCAGATGTAAGATTCTGTAACAGCCTCTGCTGATACTCCTGCATGCGTGAATCCCTTTCTATGGCAGGAATTATTTTGGCAAATTTACTTTTGTACCGGGGATCTAAGAGTGTGGCAACCCAGTAGTCGGGATTACTTCGAATTCTGACAATCCGAGGGTCATGTTGCAGGTAGTGCAGCAAGAAGGCACTCATGTGTCTTGCGCATCCAGGAGGACCAAGTCCTTGTTGTGTTGGTGGCTAGGTAAGAATCATGCTTCCTTCCTCTGCCCTCTCCCCCCAACCTCGCACAACAGAAATGTGATCAAGGTTTCCCTCATCTGATGAGTCTTCCATGCCCATCGCCAGTTTGTACTCCACTTCTTCCTCGGCTCCTGCACCTTCCTCAACAGTTTGGCTGCTACCATGCGCCCTCGTTAATCCCTCTCCCCCACCCTCCCATGCCTGCCGCCTTGGTGCTGCCGACTGTCTGTTTAAAGTGTGCTCCAGCATGTAAATGACCAGAATAGTCATGCTAATAATGGCATCGTCAGCACTAAACATCTTCGTCGCCATTTCAAAACTGTGCAGAAGGGTGCACAGGTCCCTGATCTGAGACCACTACTGCAGCGTGATTTGCCCCACCTCTGGATCTCGTTGGCCCAGGCTATATGTCATAACGTATTGCACGAGGGCTCGTCTGTTAGAACCTTGCTCTTAGGTTTTTTCTATTGCTGGTCACATGACCTTGTTGGCCTATTTAGTCCTGCTCCGCCCTTCTGGCTTTGCTGGACTTCATTGTATTACTACTCTTTAGCTAGCCGGTGCTCAGTATCTAACTCTGTTAGTTTGCTTGGTCTTCGGACCTCTGTGTTCTATATATATTATTTGTTCGTCTGTCTGCTACTATTTCTGTTAGGAGGTGTCCATTTTGCTCCCAGTCCCTAGTACTTGTAGGGATTCCTTCCCCACATCTATAGGTCTCCATACAGACTAGCTGAGGACTTTAGCAGGTCTGATCGCAGGATCAGGTCCCCTGTTACATCGTAGGGATCAAGCTGAGTTCTATCGTAGGGACAGATCTCCTCTCTTTCCTTAGCTCTGGTAGCAGAACATAACAGTAAGTCCAGCCCGCAAATTCTTTAATGAAAGATTTTTCTATTCCATCATGGTGTCGGTTCAGGATTTGGCTAAACGCCTGCAGGGACTCTCTCTGGAGGTGGCCGAGCTCCATCAGCACGTGAGTAACTGTTCTGGAGCACATTTCTTGGAGCCTAAGGTACGTTTGCCTGATTTATTTTTTGGTGAACACCAAGAATTTTTTTCATTTAAAAATGCTTGCTTATTGTATTTTCATTTGAGACCCATGTCCTCTGGGGATGAATCCCAGCGCGTAGGGTTCATAATGTCACTTTTGCGCAAAGAACCTCAGGAGTGGGCCTTTTCTTTGCTACCTAGTGATACATGCCTTAGATCAGTGGATAGTTTTTTTTCTGCTTTGGGGCTATTATATGATGATCCTGACCGTGTCTCATCTGCTGAGACTGAGTTGAGACGTTTGAGACAGGGATCAGGTAATGTGGAAAAATATTGTACTCATTTCCGTCGGTGGTCTACTCAAATAGGGTGGAACGATTCTGCTCTGAAGAGTCTGTTTCTGGCAGGGCTTAGTGAAAGGGTTAAAGACCTGCTAATTGCTTATCCCACACCTGAAGATTTGCAACAGGCTATGCAATTAGCTATACGGGTGGATAGGAGACTGCGTGCAAGGGTTAATGAGAGCAAATCCTCTGCTATGTCAGTTTCTGGTCATAGGAATGTGTGTACTAACAGTGGAGAGCCGATGGAGATTGGAGCGATGGCACCTCGCTCTCAAGAGAAAGACCGCAGATTTTCTGAAGGTTTGTGTTTCTATTGCGGAAATTCTGGTCATTTCATTAAAAGCTGTGTGCTTCGTATGAAGAAAGAAAAAAAAATGGTCAGTCATGCCCGTATTGCCTGTTTAAATTCCAAGGGTGTATTTTTAGCTGCTTCCACTATTGCTCAGGAAAAATTAATGGAATTTCGGGTGTTTGTCGATTGTGGGTCTACTCTGAATGTAATTGATGGGGGATTCTTGGAAAAACTCAATTTAAAACCCGAACCTTTGTCATCCCCCATTGCTGTGGTTTCTGTGGATGGCAGAAGGAAGTCATTAAGTGGGTGCGTCAATGTACTATATGTGCTAGATCTAAGTCCTCACATACTCCTGCTGCGGGGTTGCTTTGCCCTCTGGAGGTTCCCAGTGCTCCTTGGACACATTTGGCTATGGACTTTATAACTGACCTTCCCCCCTCTGAGGGTTTTACTGTCATCTGGGTGGTCGTGGACCGTTTTAGCAAGATGTGTCACTTGGTTCCCTTCGTCAAACTGCCCTGCGCTAAGACTCTCGCTAAGGCCTTTGTCAAGGAAATTGTCAGACTTCATGGCGTTCCTACTGACATTGTTTCTGATAGGGGACCTCAGTTCGTGGCTCATTTTTGGCGCGCCTTTTGTGACAGGTTGGGAGTTCATTTGTCGTTCTCATCCGGATATCATCCTGAATCTAATGGCCAGACAGAAAGGAAAAACCAGGATGTTGAGCAGTTCTTGCGTTGTTTTGTGGCAGACAATCAAGAGGGGTGGTCTGAGTTTCTGCCACTTGCTGAATTTGCTTTGAACAATCATACATCTTCTTCTGCTGGTTGTTCGCCTTTTTTTTGTTGTTCTGGGAGACATCCGTCCTTTGGGTCGTTCTCCAAGTTGGTATCTGCCGTGCCTGAGGAGGAAAATTTTTCCGGCGATTTGGAGAGAGTTTGGACGGATGTGCGTGGTAATCTTCAGGAGGCTAACAGAAAATCTAAAGACTACTTTGATAGGAAACGACAGGAGGTTTTGTTCGCTGTTGGTGACATGGTTTGGTTGTCCTCTAGGAATCTGCGATTGAGGATTCCTTCTAAGAAATTGGGTCCCAAGTTTGTAGGGCCCTTTAAGGTGCTTCAGGTTGTCAACCAATCTGCTGTTAGGTTGGAGGTTCCTACCTCCTGGAGAATTAATCCGGTGTTTCATGTCTCTCTGTTGAAAAAAGCTGTTGTGTCGGATTGTGACGCCTCTGCCTCTGTTCCTCCGGTGGTGGAGGACGGGGAATATGAAATTTCTCGCATCCTTAATTCTAGACGGTATAGAGGTAGTTTGCAGTATCTCGTGGCCTGGAAAGGTTTCGGACCCGAGGATAACTCATGGGTGAGGTCGGATGATGTTTCCGCGTCCAGACTTATCAGAGCGTTTCACAGGAGATTTCCTGATAAGCCTGGTCCTAGGGGATCCGGAGGATCCTCTTAGAAGGGTGGGTACTGTTAGAACCTTGCTCTTAGGTTTTTTCTATTGCTGGTCACATGACCTTGTTGGCCTATTTAGTCCTGCTCCGCCCTTCTGGCTTTGCTGGACTTCATTGTATTACTACTCTTTAGCTAGCCGGTGCTCAGTATCTAACTCTGTTAGTTTGCTTGGTCTTCGGACCTCTGTGTTCTATATATATTATTTGTTCGTCTGTCTGCTACTATTTCTGTTAGGAGGTGTCCATTTTGCTCCCAGTCCCTAGTACTTGTAGGGATTCCTTCCCCACATCTATAGGTCTCCATACAGACTAGCTGAGGACTTTAGCAGGTCTGATCGCAGGATCAGGTCCCCTGTTACATCGTAGGGATCAAGCTGAGTTCTATCGTAGGGACAGATCTCCTCTCTTTCCTTAGCTCTGGTAGCAGAACATAACATCGTCGGTGCTGCCACAGTACTGCAACATGTGCAGAGTTGAATTCCATCGTGTCAGCACATCGCATTTCAGCCGGTGAACTGGCAGGCCCAACGACTTCTGTAGAGAAGTAAGTCATTGAGCTGCGGGATGCAAACGGCGGAAGTGAGCACACAGTGACCGTGCCCTCTGCAGAAGGCCATCTAGTCCGGGATAGTGGGCTAAAAATTGCTGGACAACCAGGTTCAACACGTGAGCCATACAAGGCACGTGGGTGACATTGCCCCGGCGAAGGGCCGCACGCAGGTTTGCAGCATTGTCGCACATGACCTTCCCTGGCTGCAGGTTCAGTGGAGACAACCATTCATGAAACTCGGTCTCCAGAGCTGACCACAACTCCTCAGCTGTGTGACTCACATTTCCCAGACATTTCAAAGTAAACACCGCCTGATGCCGTTGAGCCCTGCTGCCAGCACAGTAAGGAGGTGTGCAGGATTCCTTCTGCGCAGTTAGAACGCGGGTGGCATTACCAGACAGGCTTTGGGTGCAGGTGGAGGACCGAGAGGAGGTTGAGGAGGCAGAAGCAGTGGAGGAACTTCTAGATAAAGAGGATTGACGCACCACTCGTGGGGACGGCAAGACTTGGACAGCAGCCCCTTGTCCTGCTGCCACCATAGTTACCCAGTGCCCAGTCAGCAACATGTAACGCCCCTGTCCATGCCTACTCGTCCAAGTGTCTGTGGTGAAATGCACCTTGTCACACACAGAGTTTCTCAAGGAAGCGGTGATGTTGTGTGCGACATGCTGGTGTAGCGCAGGCACAGCTTTTTTTGAGAAGTAGTGGCGACTGGGCATCTGGTACTGGGCCACTGCGACGGACATAAGGTCTCGAAAATCCTCTGTGTCCACCAAGCGGAAAGGCAGCATTTCTGTAGCCAACAGCTTGCAGATGGTGAAATTCAACCTCTTAGCTTTGTCATGACTAGGAGGAAATGGTCTTTTACTTGTCCACATCTGAGGGACCGAGGGCTGGCTGTTGTGCCTAGATGGGGTTGAGTAGGGTGTCCCCGGCAAACTGCCGGTCTGTGAGGAAGATGCAGGTGGACATGTTATGTTGCCTTGATCCAAAGGTGGTGCTCTTGATGTCGGAGAGCGCTCAACACCAGCAGGTGTTTCCACTTCCAAATGAACTGACGACCTGCCAATCACACTGACTGTTGCGGGTAAAGAGGTGGCAGGTCTGCGTCCAAAAACATGTGTGACTTATGTCCCCCCAGTCACAGAGGATGAAGAGGCCGCAGATGCACAAGATGGGGCAGATGGTGGTTGGCCTTGCCCGGTAGGCCGTATTGTAGTACAGTGAGCTTCCCACTGCAACTTATGCTTCATATCCATGTGACGGTTCATGCATGAAGTACTCAAGCTATGGATTTTTTGGCCTCTACTTAGCTTTTGGTGACAAATGTTACAGATAACATGAGTTGGGTCATCCTTTGCGATCTCAAAAAATGCCCAGGCTATGCAAGGCTTAGAGCCCATGCAACCTGAAGAGCCACCACGACTTGTGGTCAGAGGCAGAGTTGTGGTTGAGGATGCAGTTGTTGACGTGCTTCCAGTACACCGTCTCTGTCCAGGAAGGCGCAACCTAACCTCGTCGTCATTAGCATCCTCCTCCACCTCCTCTGCTGACCTCATCGACTGGCTGACTGTGGGTTGATAGTAAGTGGGATCTCCAACCTCGTCATCATCACCCTGTGTGTTCTCACACCCGTCATCCTCAGAGCCAACCTTTTCCTGCCCTGACCGAAAAGTCAAGTTGTCGCTCCAATCAGCTATCTGAGTCTCATCTACGTCTTCCTCATTGTCTCCACCAACAGGAGTTACAGTTTGGGAACGAGGGTCTACATTATGCTCAGAACCTTCTTCATCTGGGCCTGGATCTGACTCATAAACATTCTGGGCATCAGTGCAGATCATTTCCTCGTCTGGATTCACAGAAGCTCTGGAGCAGACCTCTGATTCCCAGGCTATAGTATGAGTAAACAGCTTGCAGACTCTGCCATCTGTGTTACCCCATACTCAGACGGGCAGCTGGAGACTTGGGAGCTGTGAGGAAGCAAGTGCGATTGGGGTGACACCTCTGAGGACTGGAGTATTTGTGATGTTGAAGTTGAGGTGAAGGAGAGCCCACTTGAAGGAACACTTAATATCTGTTGAAGCACCTGCTGTTTTTGTGCCTCAACTGGAATTTGTAGCGATGGGCGTGTCCATAAAAAAGGGATCATATCACATTGTCCACAAAAAGAAGTAGACATCTTAGTTTGGCTGGAAGATGGTCTTTCTTCTGCAGATGTCACTGTTGCTTTACCACCTACCCCACGGACACAACTTTTTTTTCCCTTTCCAACATGCCTATTCCCCTTTCCACCAGCAGCAGGCCTTTTGCCACTCATTTTGATGGTTAACTAATTGGCAACTCTGTAGTTGTTTGCACAAAAAACGATGGATGGAAACCGAGCAGAGCTGAGTGGCCAAACTGTGGTACTAGCCCAAAAGGATTGGCTGGGTTAGATGCAGTAAAACAATTTTATTAGATACACAGCTGGGCTACTCCAATGACTACGAGACACTGCTACTAGGCCCAAAAGGATTTCCTGGGTTAGATGCAATAAAAAATTAGAATTAGATACACAGGCGGTGTAGCTTCCTTCACAGGTGGGCTACTCCGCTGACTACGAGACACTGCTACTATGCCCAAAAGGATTTCCTGGGTTAGATGCAGTAAAAAATTAGAATTAGATACACAGGCGGTGTAGCTTCCTTCACAGGTGGGCTACTCCGCTGACTACGAGACACTGCTACTATGCCCAAAAGGATTTACTGGGTTAGATGCAGTAAAAAATTATTGTTATTAGATACACAGGTGGTATAGCTTGCTTCAGATGGGCTACTCCACTGACTACCAGACACTGCTACTAGGCCCAAAAGGATTTCCTGGGTTAGATGCAGTAAAAAATTAGAATTAGATACACAGGCGGTGTAGCTTCCTTCACAGGTGGGCTACTCCGCTGACTACCAGACACTGCTACTAGGCCCAAAAAAATTTGCTGGGTTAGATGCAGTAAAAAATTAGAATTAGATAGACAGGCGGTGTAGCTTCCTTCACAGGTGGGCTACTCCGCTGACTATCAGACACTGCTACTAGGCCCAAAAAGATTTCCTGGGTTAGATGCAGTAAAAAATTAGAATTAGATACACAGGCATGTAGCTTCCTTCACAGATGGGCTACTCCGCTGACTACCAGACACTGCTACTAGGCCCAAAAAGATTTCCTGGGTTAGATGCAGTAAAAAATTAGAATTAGATAGACAGGCGGTGTAGCTTCCTTCACAGGTGGGCTACTCCGCTGACTACGAGACACTGCTACTATGCCCAAAAGGATTTACTGGGTTAGATGCAGTAAAAAATTCTTATTAGATACACAGGTGGTGTAGCTTGCTTCAGATGGGCTATCCCCCTGACTACTAGACACCGCTACAGGCCCAAAAGGATTGGCTGAGCTACATTTCGCCAAATGCTGTGAAAAACACTTGCACAGCACTGGCACAGACCTGTCTGGCAAAAAGTGCTATAAACTGCTGTAACCTAGCCCTCAAAAGGGCTGCAATTAGAACTAGTCCCTACTCCCTAAACCTATCTCTCTATGTAACTGGAAATTTGCTCGCAATTCACACAGTTATACTGTATAGCCCCCACAGCAGCAGCGGTGCCATCTAACACTCAGCTGCAGCAGTGAGAAAATGGTGGTGATGGGGAAAATGGCTGGGTCTTATAGGGCAAGGACATGTGACATACACAGCCAATGATGCCAATGACACATGCCCTTGCTTGTGTGAAAAAAAAGCACTTCGCTGCGTGTGTGCGCTGCTGATAGGCTGACAGACTGCACCGCCCCACTGTAAATGCAGGAAAGAAAAAAAAAATGGAGATCGGCATTATTTCTGCAGAGATCCATCCCCTGCCCCTCCCCCCACCCACTCTACACTGAAACTGTCTATTAAAATTGATTGACAGTATTACTGTGAAAAAATCCAGTTACGCTTTTGGAGCACGAACAGTTATCGAACATAACCTCGAACAGCCGAATTTTTTGCAAATCGTTCGAGTTCGAAAACAGCTCGAATTTGAGATTGGCGAACAGTTCGAGTCGAACACCGCTCATCTCTAGTCACAATATGCACCGCAATGGCTCGCAAGGATGTCAGAGGCCAAGTCATGCCGGAAGGCCTGGCCTGGAGTGAAGAGACCAAAGAGAATGTGTGCAACTAAGGAAAAGGAAAAGAAGGTGGGCTGCATGGGTGTCACTAGAGGTGAGGTATTATTTTTTTTTAAACTGTTTGCTTAGCCCTCATATGATCAGTAAAATGATATATGTAGCTGGCCTCCATTTTGCTGAAAACACTCACAGTGAATTACAAAAAGATCCTATTCTGTAGAATATTAATTTTTGTAAAATTGGAGAATCAATGTAAATTTGCTCATCTGTAGCATTCACTTATAATCTTTGGATCCTTAAGATTGGACATTACTGAACACATTATTTTTGCTCTCTTTTACAGTTGCGGAGGATGCAAGAGGTCCTGCAGAAGATGCAGAAGCAGATGAAAGACTCTCAATAAATCTTTGCAGTGCCACCTCCACTCATCATAATACCTCAAATTCTCCATTTACTTTTCTTCCGCCTAAAGACCAAATCCAATATTACAAAAGTTCTGGTGTCCACAAAGAGGAAGATAGGCTAGAAAATAGATAAGCTAAGAAAAAAAGCACATCTGTTACTGTAGGCTCCTTGGTAAAACAGTAAGATTGGTATGATGCCCACTTTGAAGATGCTGGTAGATTGCATGCATGCGGTTAATCTCCCAATACATCTATGGGAAATAGCAAAAGTAGTTTAGTCTTAGACAATTCTTGCACCATGCAGTGTATAAGAGAAAGTAATTACTTCTGCGGGTCTGTGACGTAAGGTTCAGCCATTGTTGTGACCCTGGAACCGATGGCAAGTACTGTAGATGTTTGACTGGCCATATACAACTCTTTTTGTGGGACTCCCACTGGGATGCAATCTCCTTTATTCCAGAAGATTGTTTAGTTTCTCAAAAAAAATTGTTACAATTTGAGATCTATCCTCTGCAATTCCTAATATAATGTAGTGATAACTGTGGCTCCAAGGTGAAGCTTCCCTTAAATTCTAGTCTCATCCGGTGACAGCATAGAAAATCCCAATGTGGATTACAAGACTTTATATAGATCTATATCACATCACATTAACAGTTGCTATGAAGTCGATCGCATGCACACACATTCTACATTGTAAGCCATTGCTGTCTGTATGGGAATATCATGGCTGCAATACTCTTCAGTGGTTGTTATACCAGAAAGTCTAATGTGTGCAGGGAAAGACCAGTCCCAGGATCCGAAATACTTTCCGTTATAAATCGTTTTCATATACTGGTATATATGTGAGTGTTCTGTATAGCCTTTTATACAATCCAGCTTATTTTTACATTTAGTGGCCTTTTAGCCCATGTAGAGCTATTAACGATGTTTTGTATTGCTTACATTTATAATCTACCTATACAACATCCTTATTCCACCCATATATGAGGTTTCACATAATCAGGAAACACGGAATAATGCCTCGTAATTCGACTGTCCTGACAGTGACCCAAAAACGTATAATTTACTATTTTACTTTGAAATATAGTAGTATTTTGTTTAACATTTGTTTTAGCCCGACATTATAAGAGGTTGTCTGTTTAACTTTTGGCATAGAAAATATTGTAATCTTATAATTAGCCCATTTATTAATTCTAGGAAGCACTGGTTTGGGGTTAGGTTACATTCCTGAAGGCTGAAATAAACATATTGGTGACCAATAGGATGCTGGGCTAATAATTGGCTCTCCAGGGGATCAGATCCTTCATACTTCTTTAGGATTCAAGGGTTGACATGCACAACATGGATTTACCAGAGAGGTTGATTTCTCACCAACAGTTAGTACAAGTAATTTATTAGATTTGTATAAACAGACTTGAAACTTTTTGCTTCACCTAACATTGATTATCCAGGTCTCGCTCAATAGAAATTCTCAGGCTCGTGAAAGGACAACACTACGACCACCAGCTTTGTGAAAACCACCTTCTTATTTTACATGGATCTTAAAAATGGCTGCCTTTCTGATATACCTGGTAGCCTGCTGATTATTGCATGTATTTTTCCACCAAAGCCTCAGAATTAATATTTGCTTGTAATTAAAGCTGTATCAATAAAGGAAGCAACCAAACCTACCCCACTATTTACTGGTTAGAGCATATTAAACATTGTTCACCTTCTTACAGTCTGGTGTTTCTTTTTGTCATACCAGTTATAACATAAAGAAGGTCAATAGCTATTGTAGAAATGTTCACAATTTTCAGTTGTAGAACCTATGGTGAACATAGTGAAAGTCCTAATTTGGCCCCCCTCCCAATTAGGGGTCACAGAGTAGGTATAGTCATGGCGCATGCATGCAGTCAAGAGAAGGCAATGCTATCCATCTTTTATAGATGGGGAAAGGGATGTGTATTGCAAAACTAAGACAGGTATTGTGTCCTACTGAAGCCCCTTAGTGTTTTCATCTACTACCATACCCCTGTCATGGTCCCTATAGAGTATGATGCATCCCAAAATGCCCACTGACAAATACAGTATGATAATCCCACAGTGAATTCTCCCACACAGTCTTCCTTTCATTATCATCCACAAACACAGTATGATGACCCCAGCAAAGTATGAAACCCCAACAGAACATGATGCATCCACAGTGACCCACACACAATATTAGTTCCCCACAGTGAGCCCTCCCACAATATAATGATAACAGTGATCCCTTTCCTCACACATAGTATAATTCCCCCACAGCCCCCCACACTGTATGAGCAGTATGATGCTCAGACAGCCCCACATACAAAGTAAAATGCCCGCACAGCACCCTATACACAGTATGATGTTCACACATGTTACACGCACGCCGCTAGGTTCAGATAGGGCGAGACGGGTTTCATGAATTCTTTGGAATCCTGGGGGAACCGTTACTCAGGGCGACCATAGGCTGCAGCTTCTCTCAGGCACACGATAGATCCAATTACTGACCCAACACATCAGACAAGAGTCTTTTTCAACAGTTTAACAGTGGAGTTTATTCAAGTACGACCAGTACCATTTAACTCTTTGAAGAAACAGGCTTCACCACAGTACAGTCTATTAAAGCAGGTTCAGTAACGACAGTCTCTTCAGTAGCACAGTTCAGCACAGATTAGATCTCTTAGCAGCATACTTCTATGCATACACAACCACGGGCTTTTTCTTCACAAGGACACATTAGTACACAGCATTCTTTATCCTCCATGGAGATGGAGGGGGGAGGGTTTGATGAGGGAGATGATCCCTGTGACACAATTCCTTCCCATCCTTATCTTCCTGCCCGATAATACTCTGCACTGTTAGTTCAGGGAGTTTATCTGACCTGTGTTTAGTTTCTCTCCTGATCTGAGTCCTGTTCAGTTGCCTTCAGTCAGATACAGATAACACAATACGTTTCTCTTCTGCTTCAGCCAGACTACAATAACAAGTTCCCCACCATCCCCCTGGGGCTCTGCTAAAACACTCCCTGTCTCCATTTCTTACAGTCCTTATCTTTCTGCCTGACAGTACTCTGCACTGTTAGTTCAGGAACTGTACCTGACCTGTGATCAGCTTCACTCCTGACTTGAATCCTTTTCACTTGCAGGGGCGCTTCTGTGAGATACAGAACACACACACCACCTTTCTCTTCGGCTCCAGCCAGACAGTAAACAACTTTCCCACAATCCCCTGGGGCTCTAATAAAACACTCCCTGTCTCCTGTGATTGTGTTAACCCCTCTAGTTGCTGCATGCTTCTGGAGCACAACACTTCCTGTCTCCTGTGCTTGTGTTACTTCTAATAGTTGCTGGATGCTTTTGAAGCAACAGCACTGCTTTTGAAGTGCATTGAGCTGTAGGGTGCATTGCTGGAAAAGGGGAAAAAAAAAAAAAGCTCTTTAAATCTCTTAGTTTGCGAGTGTGAATGAGCTGAGTGTGACCGGAGCGTAAGTGCGAGCGAAAGTAAGTGTGTGACTTGGTTTTCAATGAAGAGATATTTGGGAATCCTGCAGAAAATACCTGTGTGAATTGCGGTGAGTTGCTGCATTGTGACCTGCTGAGTTCTTTTCTACCTGTTTAGTTTTATTGGGCTTTTTAAAACCTATTTTCTCACTACAGTTTTACAGTTTCTTAGTTTACTACCTGTGTATTTAAGGGTTAACTACATTGCACTAAAATCCTGAGGTGTAGCTATACTCACAAGGGGTTAATTAAGGGGGAGGGGTCATAATTAAGGGTTTATAAGGGGCAGCTGGTTGGGCATCCAGTCCTTTGGAAGTGCATTGAGCTGTAGGGTGCATTGCTGGAAAAGGGAAAAAAACCAAAAAACTCTTTAAATCTCTTAGTTTGCGAGTGTGACTGGAGCGTAAGTGCGAATGAAAGTAAGTGTGTGACTTGTTTTTCAGTGACTTTGGATTCAGGGAGTTTGGAAGGGAGGACTTTGGGCTGAATTGCTCTCTGTATTTTATTAATTCTTTACTTTTCTTTTTACTTAACATTCTGTCTATTGCAATCCCCATTAGGAAATGAGCTCCATTATTGACAATGATATCCAGTGTACATCTTGCCACATGTATGCATTCCTTGAACAGCCGGTCGGGGTTGCTTACTGCTGCGTGAGATGTGTGCACGTTGTGCATTTGGAAGCCAAGGTACTGGATCTAAATGAGCAGCTGGCAACACTGAGATCCATTGACAATATGGAAAGGAGTCTGCGGCTCACTGAGCAGCAGCTCACAGGGGTAGATATGGGTGGTAGTCGGGAGCTGCAGGACAGTGAGGCCGCTAGTTGGGTGACAGTTAGAAGGGGGGATAGAGGGAAGAGTGCCAGGGAGGCTAGTCCTGATCTGGCACACCCCAATAAGTTTGCAAAGTTTGCAGATGAGGGGAGTGACGGTACAGGGGTAGCACTGCTGCAGCAAGGCATGTCCCCTGAAAGCCGGAGGAGCGTCAGCTCCAGTAAAGAGGGAAATAGGAGAGCAGGGCAAGCCAGGCAGGTGCTGGTAGAGGGGGACTCAATTATTAGGGGAACAGATAGGGCAATCTGTCACAAAGACAGGGATCGTCGAACAGTGTGCTGCCTACCTGGCGCTCGAGTCCGACTCATCGCTGATCGGGTTGACAGATTACTGGTAGGGGCTGGTGAGGACCCAGCGGTCATGGTGCACATTGGCACAAATGACAAAGTTAGAGGTAGGTGGAAGGTCCTTAAAGATGATTTCAGGGAATTAGGCTGCAAGCTGAAAGCAAGGACCTCCAAGGTGGTATTCTCTGACATACTACCGGTACCACATGCCACGCCAGAGAGGCAACGGGAGATAAATAAGTGGCTCAAGAACTGGTGTAGGAAGGAGAGATTTGGGTTCCTGGAGAACTGGGCCGACTTCTCAGTTGGCTACAGACTCTACGCTAGGGACCAGCTGCACCTCAATGGGGAGGGTACAGCTGTGCTGGGGGAGAAAATGGCTATAAGGTTGGAGGAGTGTTTAAACTAGGGATTGGGGGGAGGGTATTCATTTTATAGGTGCGGAAGATAGTGCAGATAGTGACCTGGGCACAAATAAAGAAATTGGGGGTGGGGTTAGAACAGTCAATAAAGTAAGAAGGAATAGAGGTACAGAGAGATACATAAAATGCATGTACACTAATGCCAGAAGCCTCACCAACAAAATGGAGGAATTAGAATTAATTTTGTTGGAAAATAATTATGACATGGTAGGGATATCTGAGACGTGGCTGGACGAGAGCCATGACTGGGCAGTTAATTTACAGGGCTATAGTCTGTTCAGAAATGACCGTACAAACAAGCGAGGGGGGTGTGTGTGTTTATATGTAAAATCATCCTTAAAACCCATCTTGCAGGAGGATATATGTGAATCTAATGAAAATGTAGAGTCCCTGTGGGTGGAGATAAGGGGAGGGGGAAAAAATAATAAATTACTGATAGGGGTTTGTTATAAGTCTCCAAAAATAATGGAAGTAGCGGAGAATATCCTCGTAATTCAAATAGATGAAGCAGCGACTCAAGGAGAAGTCATTATTATGGGAGACTTCAACTACCCTGAAATACATTGGGGGACAGAAACATGTAGTTCAAGCAAAGGTAATAGGTTTTTGACAACTATGAGAGACAATTACCTTTCACAACTGGTTCAGGACCCAACAAGAAGGGGGGCTCTGCTAGACCTAATATTAACCAATAGGCCAGACGGCATATCAAATATACGAGTTGGGGGTCACTTGGGTAATAGCGATCACAAAATAATACGTTTTCATGTAACCTTTAATAAGATGTGTAGTAGATGGGTTACAAGGACACTAAACTTCAGGAAGGCAAATTTCCAACGGTTGAAAGATGGTCTTAGTGCAATAAACTGGGACGATATCCTGAGACATAAAGCTACACAAAGCAAATGGGAGACATTTATTAACATCCTGAACAGGACCTGTGCACAATATATACCCTTTGGGAATAAACATGCTAGAAATAGGAGGAAACCACTATGGCTAAATAGAGCTGTAAGGGGCGCAATAAGTGACAAAAAGAAAGCATTTAGAGAACTAAAGCAAGTAGGTAGTGATGAGGCATTAAATAAATATAGAAAATTAAATAAATTATGTAAAAAACAAATCAAGGCAGCAAAGATTGAGGCAGAGAGAATCATTGCCAGAGAAAGTAAAAATAACCCCAAAATATTCTTTAACTATATAAATAGTAAAAAACTAAAAAATGATAGTGTTGGCCCCCTTTAAAATAGTCTGGGTGAAATGGTGGCTGATGATGAGGAAAAAGCCAATATGCTAAATGATTTTTTTTCAACCGTATTTACACAAGAAAATCGCATGACAGAAAACATGGTTAGTGATAACAAAAATTCTCCATTAAATGTCACTTGCTTAACCCAGCAGGAAGTACGGCGGCGTCTAAAATCACTAAAGTTGACAAATCCGGGGGCCCGGATGGGATACACCTGCGAGTACTGCAGGAATTAAGTAACATCATAGATAGACCATTATTTTTAATCTTTAAAGATTCCATAATAACAGGGTCTGTACCACACAACTGGCGTATAGCAAATGTGGTGCCAATATTCAAAAAGGGGACAAAAGCTGAACTTGGAAATTATAGGCCAGTAAGCTTAACCTCTACTGTGGGTAAAATCCTGGAGGGTTTCCTAAGAGATGCTATAATAGAGTATCTGAAGAAGAATAACCTCATGACCCAATATAAACATGGGTTTACAAGGGACCATTCCTGTCAAACTAATCTGATCAGTTTTTATGAGGAGGCAAGTTCTGGACTGGACCAAGGAAATGCAGTGGATGTTGTGTATATGGACTTTTCAAAAGCTTTTGATACGGTTCCACACAAAAGGTTGATACATAAAATGAGAACAATGGGGATAGGGGAAAATATATGTATGTGGGTTAAGAATTGTCTCAGTGATAGGAAACAAAGGGTGGTTATTAATGGAAAATACTCAGACTGGGTCTCAGTTAACAGTGGGGTACCACAGGGGTCAGTATTGGGCCCCCTTCTTTTTAACATATTTATTAATGACCTTGTATGGGGGCATACAGAGTAATATTTCAATATTTGCAGATGACACTAAACTCTGATTAGAAGAATGGCCCAAATGTCAAAAATTGGGTGTAAATGGGGGAACAAAAACCCCCCAAACACCCTTGTATACCGACTCAATAACAACATTTTTTTATCAAGAGAAGAGCAGAGTCATCATGGCTTAAGAAAAATACATATTTTATTGAAACATTCGTTTGATAATAAAACCCAAAACATCGAAGTGAAAGGCAAGGTAGACAATGAGATATCCGATGTGGCCGAGCGAGGCCTGCTAGAGTACTAGATATTCAATTAAGTTCATATAACTTTGTAAATAAAAGAAGCAGAACACCATAAAGAAGAATCCGTACTTCCTGACAAATGAGACAAAAGTTATAAAAGTATATAGTAGGCCTATAGTTAGTTAAGAAAACACATGATAGTGTCAGGATTAGCAAGCTATTATTAGGCTGGCCATATGGTGGCGCACTAAGTAGCGGCAAGTCAGATAGGAATCTCAAATAAGTCCCTTATTATTTGAAATTCCTATCTGACTTGCCGATCTAAGGCCTGCAGCCCCTGGTAAGAGTACCACCTCATTTATGTCAATTCTCAATGACATATTCCCCTTGCTGTTTAGTTGATGGGGGAACAGAGGGTACTTTCCTCTCTCTTATAGGGGAACTTGTCTAGATGTTGTCAATTGCAAACTTTATACTGATTGAAAATATGCACGTAGCACCTTGTGTAACAAGCTCTGTCTGACTGCTCTCTAGCAGTGCGCTACTTAGTGCGCCACCATATGGCCAGCCTAATAATAGCTTGTTAATCCTGACACTATCATGTGTTTTCTTAACTAACTATAAGCCTACTATATACTTTTATAACTTTTGTCTCATTTGTCATTTTGTCTGCTTCTTTTATTTACAAATTTATATGAACTTGATTGAATATCTAGTACTCTAGCAGGCCTCGCTCGGCCAGATTGGATATCTCATTGTCTACCTTACCTTTCACTTTGATGTTTTGGGTTTTATTATCAAACGAATGTTTCAATAAAATATGTATTTTTTCTTAAGCCATGATGACTCTGCTCTTCTCTTGATAAAAAAATGACACTAAACTCTGCAGGGTAATCAATACAGATCAGGACAATTTTATATTACAGGAGGATCTATGTAAACTAGAAGCTTGGGCTGATAAATGGCAAATGAGCTTTAATGGGGATAAATGTAAGGTAATGCACTTGGGCAGAGGAAATAAAATGTATAATTATATGCTTAATGGTAAAACACTGGGAAAAACTGTAACTGAAAAAGACCTGGGTGTATTGGTGGACGACAAGCTCACGTTTAGTGGCCAGTGTCAGGCAGCTGCTGCAAAGGCAAATAAAATAATGGGATGCATTAAAAGAGGCATAGATGCTCATGAGGAGAACATAATTTTACCTCTATACAAGTCATTAATGCGACCACACTTAGAATACTGTGTTATGTTCTGGTCTCCGGTGTATAAGAAAGACATAGCTGAACTAGAGCGGGTGCAGAGAAGAGCGACCAAAGTTATTAGAGGACTGGGGGGGGGGGGTCTGCAATACCAAGACAGGTTATTACACTTGGGGTTATTTACTTTGGAAAAACGAAGGCTTAGGGGTCTTATTACTATGTACAAGTATATGAGGGGACAGTACAAAGACCTTTCTACTGATCTTTTTACTCTGAGGCCAGAGACGGGGACAAGGGGGCATCTTCTATGTCTGGAGGAAAGAAGGTTTAATCATAATCACAACGGCGGATTCTTTACTGTAAGAGCAGTGAGACTATGGAACTCTCTGCCGCATGATGTTGTAATGAGTGATTCACTATTAAAATTTAAGAAGGGCATGGATGCCTTTCTTGAAAAGTATAATATTACAGGTTATATATACTAGATTCCTTGATAGGGCGTTGATCCAGGGAACTAGTCTGATTGTCGTATGGAATCGGGAAGGAATTTTTTTCCCCAATGTGGAGCTTAGTGTTTGCCACATGGGGTTTTTTGCCTTCCTCTGGATCAACATGTTAGGCTATGGGTTGAACTAGATGAACTTAGTCTTCCTTCAACCTTAAAAACTATGTTACTATGTTACTTCTGCATGTCACACTCTTCCCTACTTTTTGAATATCGTCCTCGACATTCGTCTTAATTGGTCAATCTGACCAATTCTGAGACAGTGGTGAAAGTTGAATAACTTTATACACAAATTTGCATTCTCAAATTGGTATAGCATTCATAAACATTGATAACAACCTATTCTTATGACCTTTTTCTTATAGGACTCCTGTAAGAAATAAACAATTAACACAATAAAAACAATCAGCATCTCTTCCGCTGGAGTTTTTCGTACGTCTTCAACCAGCTCTCTCACTAGGCCAAAACAAGTCTTTCCACCAGGTAACATTGTCCATACTGTCTCTCGGTGGTAAATACCACTCAAGTGGGCTAACCTGGTCCGTAGGCAGAGATACTTGTTTCTAGTCGACAGTCCTCGGTTCACCAATGGCTCGTACGTCAGCATCACGGGCCTCCTCACTTCTCGAGTCGACATCCTCCTGGTGGGTTGATCCTCCGATACCACGGGTTCTTCGGTTACAGGAGTTTCTTCCGCCACACTCATTTCTCGTGCTTCCTCAGATGCTATTGGAGCTGCCTCTGTAAGTTCCTGTACTTCTTTGGAATCGCCTAGTTCCATACGGTCTGGTAATTCCGCTTCTCCTGAGTGTCGATCGGTCTCTTCAGTGACCAGTGTTCGATCATCAGATCTGAATTGGACTTCATCTACTCCTTGGTACTAACGCAGGACTTAGTTCACTCTCCTGAGGATGGTACATCCCTCTCCTTGCTGGTCCGAGAAATACAACGGTATGCTCTTCCTCATCGGAACTTTCAAGGTCACTATCCACCTCCGGAGCTTCAGTCTGTGGTGGTCTCTTAGTCAATCACGGTCGATGTCGGTCTTCTTCTGGGAAGTCTTGTTGTGGTGGGAGATAATCACAGGGTAGTAATAAATTCCGATGGACTATTCTGATTTTCTTGTCCCCTGTTTCCAATCGGATTTTATACACTGGACTGTCATAGGCTTTCCTCCTTACGACAACATATACCTTGTCTTCCCATTACGAACAAAGTTTTCCTGGACCACGTTTCTCAGGTACATTCCTGACTAGCACCCGGCTTCCCTGTGCCAATTCTGCTCCATAACATTTTCGATCATACTCCTTACTTTTGCCCCTTCCTTGCGTAACCACTTTGGATGCTATGTTGTATGCCTCTGCAATTCGTTCATTCCATTTCCGAACATACTCCGGATATGATCTGTAAGTCTCTGACACCGGAGTATCAAACATGATGTCGATTGGCAGTCTTGGCGATTATCCATACAATAGGAAGAAGGGTGAGTAACCCGTTGCATCGCTCTTTGTATAGTTATAGGCATGTAGAATTTTTGACAGAGAACTCTTCCAGTCTTTCTTCTCCACGTGTCCATTACCCTCTGGGTGATAGGGCATTGTGTGGGATGGGATGTCTGAATTCTACAGTACTTTCCTAGCTTGGTAATGAGCTGGTTCTCAAATTCTCTTTCTTGGTCATGGTGTAACCTTGTAGGGAACCCAAACCTCAAAGCAAAATCATTGAAGATCTTCTCTGCCACTGTTCGACCAGCTTTATTGGTGGTGGTATATGCTTGAGCAAGTCGAGTAAAATGGTCCATCACCACCAATACGTATTTGTAACCACCTTTGCATGTCTCAAGATGTAGAAAGTCTATTGAGGCCATCTCAAATGGATATGTAGTTTGGATGTTGCCCATAGGTGCCCGAGTTAATGTGTTGGAACGTTTATCTTTCAGACACCCACACTCCCTGGTCACGTACCTCTCAATATCTCTCTGCATATACGGCCAGAAGAAACGTTCACGGATCAAGTTGGTTGTCCTTTCCACTCCCAGATGTCCCATGTTTTCATGGAGTTCTTTGAAGACCAACCTATGGAATACTCTGGGTAGTACCAACTGCCGGTTTTGTCTTCCATTACGATACAGGATACCGTCTTCACTGAGGTAGAGCTTCATCCATTCTTTAACTAAAACAGATACTGCTTGTGACTCATTATCTCTCTCCCGGTTACTTGGAAACCGATCTTGGTCCACATAAAGTAGTATTCTACCAATTATCTGTTCTTCCCGTTGTGCTCTATGGATTTTTCCTTTTGGTAGTTGTTGAATGGACAGGGGGTGATCTTGTTCTCTCACTTTTATGGTGGTTTCCACCGTCATCGGGTGTGTCTTCTTCTTGATAGGCTTGTACTGCTTGGGTAGTGCTCTCAATTGCTTCTAGACTGACTTCCTCCGAGCATTCTTGCATGAACTCCTCAGGCTCTAGTGGCATTCTCAACAATCCGTCAGCATCCACATTGCATTTTCCTGGCCTGTACTTGATGCTGAAATTTAAGTCAGCAAGTTCATCGACCCATCTCTGACCCATTGCATTCTGTTTGGCTGTGGTAAGGACATAAGTCAAAGGGTTGTTGTCAGTGTATACCTCAAACTCTTTGCTATAGTAGAGATAATCTCTAAATCGTTCACAGATAGCCCATTTCAATGCCAGGAACTCCAATTTTCCAGAATGTAGATGGTAATTCTTCTCGGCGTCTGTCAACGTTCTAACCGATGACTCTCAATTTTCCATCTTGATGCTGACACAGGGTAGCTCCCAGTCCAACTTGAGAAGCGTCACAATGAAAAACAAATGGTAAGTTGAAATCAGGATATCCCAAGATGGGTGGTTTTACCAGGTAGTCTACTAGTTCTTCCAATACCTCCTGGTGGTCTGCTGTCCAGAGAATGGGCTGTTGGGACGAAACGGTGTTGTTTCTTTTAAGCCCGGTCCTACCCACGTTCTTCTTTTTCTCTGTAGTTGTTGTTGCCTCTGTCGTCCCCCCAAAAGAAGGTATAGTAGGGCGGCAATCCTGGAGAAGTTCCTAGCGTAAGGAAGATAGTAGGAGAGGAATCCTAATATCTGTCTCAACTCTCTGACAGTAGAGGGACGCTTGTCTTTTAAGGCCAGTACCGGAGCGATTTCTGCTGGGTCCATGGTATATCCTTCTCCAAACACAATTTTCTCTAGAAATCGGACTTGCCTTTTGAACAGTTCACACTTCTTTGGGGTCAACTTAACTCCATGCTGTTGATAACGCTGTAATACGGTCCTCACGTGTTCAACATGCTCCCGGAAGGTTTTGCTGTGTACCACATTGTCATCGAAGTACTGCTGGCAGATATCATCCCTCAATCCTTCTAAACATGTCTCCGTGCTCCTCTGGAATTCTGCTGGAGCTGAACTGAGCCCAAACGGTATGCGGATCCACTCATATAACCCCTATGGTGTGATGAATGCTGTCAAGGGTCTACTGGACTCTTCAACAAACCCTTAATGGTATTCTTTACCCTGATCGAGGACAGAGAACCAGGTACTTCCTGATAGGCTATCCAGCATATCTTGTATCTTTGGTATCGGGTGTCGATCAGGTGCTGACTTTCTGTTTAGTTCCTGGTAGTCACAACAGAGTCTCAATGTACCGTCCTTCTTCCTAACACAGACAATAGGAGGGGAATAAGACGACTTCGACTTTTGGACCCAACCTCATAGAATCATAGAATCATAGAATGGTAGAGTTGGAAGGGACCTCCTGGGTCATCTGGTCCAACCCCCTGCTCAAAGCAGGATTCACTAGATCATCTCAGACAGATGTCTGTCCAGCCTCTGTTTGAAGACGTCCATTGAAGGGGAAATCACCACCTCTCGTGGCAGCCTGTTCCACTCATTAATCACCCTAACTGTCAAAAAGTTTTTTCTAATATCTAATCTGTGTCTCCTCCCATTTAGTTTCATCCCATTGCTTCTAGTCTTTCCTTGTGCAAATGAGAATAAAGATGATCCTTCTACAATGTGACAGCCCTTGACATATTTGTAGACAGCTATTAAGTCTCCTCTCAGTCTTCTTTTTTGCCTCTGTTGATTAGGTCTTGTAAATAATCTTTCACTTCACCGTGTAATGGTTTCGGCACAGACATGTAACTTCTGGTTACTGGGGTCGTGTCTTTCAAATTGATTTTCAATTGCAACGACGGGATACGGCCTATATCAGAGTCATCTTTAGAAAATGCATGACTCTCAGCATCTGTTTTGCTACCGCTATATCTTCAGCACACAAGTGTTCCAGGGGTACTGGGGGATCCCAGGACCCTGAGGTGGGTTGTGCAATTTCCTCCCCTGGGCAACTCCTGTTCCTTGGTGGGAAGACTGAATTCACGGTAGACCCATTGGCGGGTCTCACACTGGCTGGATATACCATTTTAACGGTTTCAATGTGACCTAACGCAGTCTTTGGATCCAGTCTAATTTAGTGTTTTGTAGTATTCATCACCGGTACTGTCACTCGAGCAAACCCACCAGTAGGAATCGTAAGCACAGTCTCACCTTGAACTAGGCCTTCCGGAAGTTCTGAGGAGTCTTTTGGCACGAACAGTCTTTTCTGGACTTTTCTTCCCGGTTCTACCCGGACTCCACACCTCACCCCCACCATTTGGTTTGCTGGGATGATGGTTGGGCGCCAGCTTACCTTGACTTCTTTTAGGTCCATTGTATTCTGTGCTTTCTTTACTCTATGAATCACATTTTCCGTCACGGCGTTGGGTATGGCAAGTGATGTGGCAATTGCATCCAACACCAGCGTCCCTGTTTCGTGATGACCTCATTGATTACATTATTACCCAGGATAGGATCCTCTGCCACGTTCTGATCACTGGTCATGAGAAAAGGTACCAAAAGCTCAATGGTGTTGCTGTTCTTTGTGGCCCTCAGTTGGAAAGTCACTTCCACCCAGCCTATGAAAGGATTTTGGTCTGGTTGACAGCTTTGCCGTGGAGTTCCACTGGTCCTAAGAGTTCTTTTAGCGACCGAAGGCAGGTATGTGGCAGGTAGCGCCTTCTCCATTCTTCATTTAAAAGGCTCGATTGGGCTCCTGTGTCACACAGTGCTTTTACCAGGAGTCCATCTAGCTGGCACTGTATAAAGCACCTTTCACTGATTAGGCTGATGAGTCTATCTTTACTGATCGAGGAATCCTCCTCCCAGGAATACATTGTTTGACCTCCGCACTGGGCATTAAGTAACTGATGCCCCTGTCTCTCTTTCAGCTGTTGGGGATAGTACTGACGCAGCCGTTTTACCTCATGCGCTGTTCTGGGGTTTGGTGAGATTTGGATTTGCTTCTGGGGCCTCCTCGGTGTCATGGTTACCAGTTGCCCCGCACTGGCAACCTCCTGTCTTTTAACCCAAATGACCGTGACCATTGGTATTCCTTGGCATAATGTCCTTCCTCACCACATCTTAGACAGTGGACACAAACCGTACTCTGATTTGATGAACGGCACGCTTCACAAGCTGGGTATCTCCTGTTTTGGAACCCACTCCTGGGTCTGAGGGATACAGGTTCTGGCCTGGAACGAATAAACTTTTTCACCTCAATCAACTCGGCTCGCAGTTCTCCTATTACTTCCTCCCAGTCAGCGCTGGCGGTCCTCTCTTTTGTTGGTGATTTAAGGTTCCCTCTCGGAGGTGGCACTGGAGGATCTCCATGATGATCTTCGGACTGGCCACTAGGGGTCTCCAACTTCAGCTGACTCATTTTGGTGATTTTAGGAGCAGAGCCTTTCTTTAACTTTTGGTCACTCTCTGACTCCAAACTAGCTGCCTCATTCATTTTTTCAATTAGGACTGCGTCCAGAATGCCAGTATCTTCTAGGTACTGTTTCAGCTGCAACTTGATGTCTTTGCTGATAAACCCCGTTTCCAATGATCTCAAGAACTTCCTCTGGACTAGTGCAGCATCAAACTTCTCCTCCGCTTCTACATCTCTGGATGCAAACAACAGTCTATCCTTCAGTTCAATTGCTCTGAACAAGAAACTTTGGGGTGATTCATTATTTTTCTGTGAGAGGTTAATGAGTTAGTAGAAACCGGCGAATCCTCGCAACGCACAGTGCAGACCGGACAGTATAGTCCTCCATACGGTATTATGGGCACCACATAGTCCTCCATACAGTATTGTGGGCTCTACATAGTCGTTCATACAGAATAATGGACCCCATAAAATGCTCCATGCAGGATACTGGCCCCCATAGAACGCTCCATACAGTATACTGGCCTCCATATAATGCCCCATGCAGGCTGTTCCCCACACATAATGCCCCATGCAGGCTGTTCCCCACACATAATGCCCCATGCAGGCTGTTCCCCACACATAATGCCCCATGCAGGTTGTTCCCCCCACATAAAGCCCCATGCAGGCTGTTTCCCCCACATAATGCCCCATGCAGGCTGCCCCCCCACATAATGCCCCATGCAGGCTGTTCCCCCAACATAATGCCCCATGCAGGCTGTTTCCCCACCCCCCACACTTTATGCCCCATGGGGGGCTGTCCCCCCCACTTAATGCCCCATGCAGGCTGTCTCCCCCATATAATGCTCCATGCCTCCATGCATAAAAAAAAAGAAAATCAAAAACTCACCTCACTTCTCCTCACCTGCTGCCACTGTCCCTCCCATATAATGCCCCATGCAGACTGTTTCCCCCCACATAATGCCCCAAGCAGGCTCTTCCCCCCCACAATGCCCCATGCAGACTGTCCCCCCCCACATAATGCCCTATGCAGGCTGTTTCCCCCCCACATAATGCCCCATGCAGGCTGTTTCCCCACCCCCCACACTTAATGCCCAATGCAGGCTGTTTCCCCACTCCCCACACTTAATGCCCAATGCAGGCTGTTTCCCCACCCCCCACACTTAATGCCCCATGCAGGCTGTCCCCCCCCCCCCACTTAATGCCCCATGCAGACTGTCTCCCTCATATAATGCTCCATGCCTCCATGCATAAAAAAAAGAAAATCAAAAGCTCACCTCACTTCTCCTCACCTGCTGCCACTGCTCTCATCGCTGCCGCTGCTCCCGACTCCTCATCCATGTCGCCGTCTTCCCACTTTGCGCTGTGACTGCTCAGGCGAGGACATGGTGGAAAGACATCATTGCGCCCTCTGACCTGAGACGTCACAGTGCAGCAGCCACGGAAGATACAGGACCTGCTGCGGATGCACGGGGAGAGGTAAGTATTGTGCCAGAGCCCTGAGGAAGGGGGGGGGGGTGCTGTATCCTGTAGATTAACCCCATATCTGCAGGTTAATAGTGTCTTTCTAGTGACAGGTTCCATTTAAAGTTAATTTTCTCAGAAATGCTTTCTGTACAGCAGCTGGGCACTTTCATAACACTATTATCCTGCAGATTCACTAGCTATCTGCTCATGACTAGTGTTCTTCAACCTCTCATGTCTCCTTTAAGAGCTTCCCTGCCGCCTGCTCTCTCACTAGATAAGAACTGTTACCTCTGCAAACAATCTGACTGATCCACATGGCTTGGCCTTTTTTGACTCACTCAGAGACCTTCACTGAACTTGCACTTTTTGGGCCTTTTCGGCTCCAGAGCCCGGGTGCGATTGCAGCCCCTGCACCCATTGTAGTTACGCCCCTGTGTGATGCCTCTTACTTGAAAAAGCCCGTTAGTTTACCCTGGGAGATGGGGGACTCAGAGTCGGGTCCTATGATGGAGAGATGGGGTGCAGCCGTGGCCCGGATCCGACCTGTGCTCAGGGCCGTCACAGTAAAAAGAGATGGTGTGGGCTTATTCGGGTTGAGTGGCTGATTAACGACTACGCCACCTGTGGTACATGGTGAAGGGGCCACCAGTGCCGCTGCAGTCCGCTGAGGCATGGTGTTATGGCGGCCAAAGTTATTACCACTCCCCACAGGCGGAGCGTGGCCTCAGGGCAGAGGGACAGGATGGAGGGGGCAGTAGTAGAGGAGTGCGGGCTCCACGTTTCGTGGTGTGGCGCAGAATAAACAGTCCGGAGGCCATAGGGGTGAACTTCCAAAGTTTTACTCACGTAGATGGCATGAGGAAGGTGACTCCCTGCTCCCCGCGAAGTCCTGCGGTCACCAGGGATGGGGGTCCGACAGCCTCCGAGTAAGTCCAGCATTCAATCGGGATCCTACACCAGAGTGTTCCTGAACTACAGACCGAATCCTTTCCTGTCCGTGTGTGTGCAAATAGGCCGCGTCTCCCTCTGAGCTCCTCTCAGAACAAGGGCACGGTTGGCAGCTCCGCTCCGTCCGGTAACCGGTGGGATCCTCAGGGCCTACCGGACTTTCCTGACCAGGACATGGAGTAGCAAGGTCGGGTGTCGGGGCCGGTACCCCTCTTGCAGCCGGACTCCCTCTGTATATATCAGCATGGCGAGGACAGGTGGCGTACACCGCTCCGTCTGCATCCTGCCTGGGATCCATTTGCTGTGGAGCCACACTCTTAAGCTCCGGGGCTTCTTGATCCTGGTCCTAGACCGGGTCGAGACATTCCTTGTCTACAACCTACCCCTCGTCCCAAGGCCGGGGCACGAGGGCTGTGTCTCCATCCGATGCGGGCCCACACAGGATCCGCGTTTGGGTGGGAGATCACAGCCCACTCAGCAATTGACAGCATAGAGACAGTCAAAGAGCGATTGGAGGCAGTCAAAAGAACCAAGACCCAAGATGGCTTTTTATTAAATATGAAATTTAAAGTGTAAGTCCTCCACCCTCACCCACTAACTGGTTCCCCTAACTCTTGGTTCCCCAGTCTCACTGTAACCAGGGGAGCAGCACCTGGTGCATACTAGCCCCCTCTGGTGGAGAAGTGTGGTGTTGGATGCAAAGGTTGGGTCACGACTATCACACTGTTCTTACCTCAGAGGAGGAACACTACACTCCATTAGAGAATTGCAGCATCCCTGTGGCAGTCGAACCCTCAGGGGCGCCACACCTACCTATAACTGCTGGACCCTTTTCCAATAAGCCACCCTTATGACAGCGCTTGTCTTTGGCAGAAATCACATAGGCACTGATTCATCATTGCTGTTTCTCCATTTTTCTGGAGTAATTTGCCCCTTATTTGCTATATGTTTTGTGCCACTTTTTAAGTTGTGTTTCTTTTTCAAGTCTTTTTTCATTTTCTTGACAACTTTGCTTATCCAGATGTTTTAGATTAATGAATTGCGACCAGGGCCGGCTCCAGGTTTTTCTGGGCCCCGGGCGAAAGAGTCTCAGTGGGCACCTTTAATACATACCACGATTCATGATGCACAGATACCGCAGAGAAATCTATATATATAGTACAATGCAAAGATTTCACTTACTACATTACATGAGCGATATCTATTGTAAATTCCACAATAGCTCAGAAACCGGCGAATCCTCACAGCGCACAGTGAAGACTGGACAGTATAGTCCTCCATACAGTATTATGGGCCCCATTATATATTGCTCCATACAGAATAATGACCCCACATAGTCCTCGTACAGTATAATGGGCACCACATAGCCCTCCATACAGTATTATGGGCCCCATATATTGCTCCATACAGAATACTGGCCCCCATATAAGGCCCCATACGGAATACTGGCCTCCATATAAGGCCCCATATGGAATACTGGCCCCCATATAAGGCCCCATACGGAATACTGGCCCCCATATAAGGCCCCATACGGAATACTGGCCCCCATATAAGGCTCCATAAAGGAATACTGGCCCCCATATAAGGCCCCATACGGAATACTGGCCCCCATATAAGGGCCCATACGGAATACTGGCCCCCATATAAGGCCCCATACGGAATACTGGCCCCCATATAAGGCTCCATATGGAATACTGGCCCCCATATAAGGCTCCATACGGAATACTGGCCCCCATATAAGTCTCCATATGGAATACTGGACCCCATAAAAGGCTCCATACGGAATACTGGCCTCCATATAAGGCTCCATACGGAATACTGGCCCCCATATAAGGCTCCATACAGAATACTGGCCCCCATATAACACTCCATACAGGATACTGGTCCCCTTATAAAGCTCCATACAGGATACTGGCCCCCATATAACGCTCCATACAGGATACTGGTCCCCTTATAACGCTCCATACAGGATACTGGCCCCCATATAATGCTCCATGCAGGCTATTACCCCCCACATAATGCCCCATACAGGCTGTCCCCCCCCTTATAATGCTCCATGCAGGCTATTACCCCCCACATAATGCCCCATACAGGCTGTCCCCCCCCCCCTTATAATGCTCCATGCAGGCTGTCCCCCCCCCTTATAATGCACTATGCAGGCTGTCCCCCCTTATAATGCCCCATGCAGGCTGTTCCCCCCCTTATATTGCCCCATGCAGGCTGTCACCCCTCCTCTTTATAATTCCCCATGCAGGATGTACCCCCCCTCTTTATAAGGCCCCATGCAGGATGTCACCCCCCTCTTTATAATGCCCCATGCAGGGTGTCACTCCCCTCTATTTATAATGCCCCAAGCAGGATGTCACCCTCTCTCTTTATAATGCCCCATGTAGGATGTCACCCCCTCTCTTTATAATGCCCCATGCAGGATGTCACCCCCTCTCTTTATAATGCCCCATGCAGGATGTCACCCCCTCTCTTTATAATGCCCCATGCAGGATGTCACCCCCTCTCTTTATAAGGCCCCATGCAGGATGTCACCCCCTCTCTTTATAATGCCCCATGCAGGATGTCACCCCCTCTCTTTATAATGCCCCATGCAGGATGTCACCCCCTCTATTTATAATGCCCCATGCAGGATGTACCCCCCCCTCTTTAGAAGGCCCCATGCAGGATGTCACCCCCCCTCTCTTTATAATGCCCCATGCAGGATGTCACCCCCCCATATTATGCCCCATGCCTCCATACATTAAAAAAAAAAATCAAATACTCACCTCCCTCCTCCTCACCTGCTGCAGCTGCACGGGTCTGGACTCCAGCGTCGTCGGCGTCTTCCCGCTCTGCGCTCCCTGTGACGGCTCAGGGGGAGGGCGCAGTGGAAAGACGTCACCTCACCCTCTGACCTGAGACGTCACAGGGAGCGCAGAGCAGGAAGACGGCGGATCTGCGGAGGCACGGGGAGAGGTAAGTATCCGGCTGCCGGGGCCCTGAGCAAGCGGGGGAGAAGGGCGGGCGCTGGCACCGCTCTCCTCCGCCCATAGCCCAGCAGGGTGCGCGACCGCCAGTGGGCCCCCCTGCCTGCTCAGGGCCCCGGCACTTGCCCGGGTGCGCCGGATGCTGGCCCCGGCCCTGATTGCGACTTTTACCACATATCACATTTTTTGGGCATTTTTCTCCTGTGCTAACTGGAGAAAGATTTCTGGAGGAATTTTCAATGTGGCCTATTTCTGAGACTAAAAGATTTGCGAATTTTGGTGTTGAAAAAGAAAAACAACAATGAAAAGCAATTTTTCTTTTCCCCAAGTTAACGGACTGTGTGTATCTGTATCATGAATGCTGATACATTTGAAAACAATGATGGGAAAGGGAGCCGTCAGGTGTTGTTCCCTCTCCCATCATTCCCCCTCTGCAGTCGAGCTCTGTGACGTCTCAGCGTAGAAGGCACAAAGACATTACTACAGTGCACCGTCTGTGCTGAGCAGTGCAGGGGCTGGAGCTGCGAGGGATTAGGAAGAGGTGAGTATTTGTTTATTTATTTTATATGTATGGAGGACAACATGGGGCCCATACCACTGTATGGAGCACTATATGGTGCCCATAATACTGTATGGAGCACTATATGGGGCTCATTATACTTTATGAAGGACTATATGGTGCCCACAAAGCTATATGAGGGACTTTATGGGGCCCATAATTCCGTATGGAGGACTATATGGGGACCATAACTGTATGAAGCACTATATGGGGCCCATTAAACTGTACCGAGGACTATGTGGTGCCCATAATACTGTATGGAGGACTATATGGAGTCCTATATGGAGTCCATTATACTGTGTGAAGGACTATGTGTTGCCCATAATACTGTACAGAGCACGATATGGGGAACATTATACTGTATGGAGGACTATGTGGGGCCCATAATATTGTATTGAAGACTATGTGGTGCCCATAATACTGTATGGAGCACTATATGAGGAACATTATACTGTACGGAAGACTATGTGGTGCCCATAATACTGTATGGAGCACTATATGGGGAACATTATACTGTATGGAGGACTATGTGGTGCCCATTATTCTGTATGGAGGACTATGTGGTGCCCATTATTCTGTATGGAGGACTATGTAGTGCCCATAATACTGTATGGAACACTATATGGGGAACATTGTACTGTGTGGAGGACTATGTGGTGCCCATAATACTGTGTGGTACACTATATTGTGCCCATAATACTGTATGGAACACTATATGAGGAACATTGTACTGTGTGGAGGACTATGTGGTACCCAGAATAAAACTGAACGTCCCAAAAAAAGACTCAGGAGCTCATGCAGGCAGAGTGTTTAGAAAATAAATCTCAGACTAAGGGCTAGTGTTGAGCCACCCCCGTAGTGTTCGGGTTCGGTTCGGTTTGTCGAACACCGGGATGTTCGAGGAACTGTTCGTGGAACTGTTCGTCGAACACCTTAGAACACCATCGAACACCGTTAAAACCAATGGCAGGCAAACAAAAACACAGCAGCGGCATACATCGGTACCCGACAATTTAGACAAGAAGGAATAGAGCATCACAAGATTAGATAGATAGAAACATGTCAGTCACATATATAAGAAGTACAGTGACAGTGTTGGTTACTGTACTTGTCATTTAGTGTAAAGGATTTATTTAAAAAAATATTAGTGTTTTCATGCACCGTCTCTTTAAAGACGCCGGCCGACAATTCAGCAGCGGTACCCGACAATTTAGAACAGAAAGATAGAGCATCACACAAAGATTAGATATATAGAAACATGTCAGTCACATATATAAGAAGTACAGTGACAGTGTTGGTTACTGTACTTGTCATTTAGTGTTAACCCCTTAATAACATCTGACGTACTAATACGCGTCTGTGCCCTGGGACTTAAGAGCCAGACCCGTATTAGTACGTCATCGCGATCGCGCGCGCACACAGGCTGTCCGGGCGCGATCGCCGCCGGGTGTCAGCTGATTGTCACAGCTGACACCCGGTACTATGTGCAGGGAGCGGTCCTGCACCGCTCCCAGCACATTAACCCCCGCGATGCTGCGATCGAAGTCGATCGCGGCATTGCGGGGGCAAGGGGAGGTGATCGGCGATACTCACCTCCTCTTCCGGCTTCCAGCGCAGTCTGCAAAGGCTTCCCGGGTGTTGCCATGACGACCCGATGTCGTCATGACAACATCCGGGTCACCAGAGAGCAGGAAGATTGCTTGGACATGCGCAGTGCATCTCCAAGCAATCTTCACACTGTGCATTTCTGACAGCCTTCATGGCATAGGGATGGTGCTCCATTCCTGTGCCATGCAGGCGATCAGAAAAAAAAAAGTGAAAGTCCCAGAGTGGGACAAAGTAATAAAGTGTATAAACTGTGTGAAAGTGGAAAAAAAAAAAAAAAAGTGCAAAAATATTATAAAAAAATAAAAAAAATAATGCACCAAAAATAAAAATATAATGTACCCATCAATAAATATTATTATAAAAAAAAACAATAAAAGTACACATATTTGGTATCGCCGCGTCCGGAAAAACCTGACCTATAAAACTGTCCCACTAGTTAACCCCTTCAGTGAACACGGTAAAAAAAAAAAAAAAAAACGAAGCAAAAAACAATGCTTTATCACCATACCGCCAAACAAAAAGTGGAATAACACGCGATCAAAAAGACGCATATAAATAAAAATGATACCGCTGAAAACGTCATCTCGTCCCGCAAAAAACAAGCCACCATACAGCTCCATCAGCCAAAAAATAAAAAAGTTATAGCTCTCAGAATAAAGCGATACTAAAAAATATTTTTTTCTATAAAATAGCTTTTATTGTGTATAAGCGCCAAAACATAGAAAAATGATACAAATGTGGTACCGCTGTAAACGTACTGACCCGAAGAATAAAGCTACCTCATCAATTTTACCACACGTGGAACAGAATAAAAAAAAAAAAAAAAACAATTCCTGAATTGTTGGTTTTTGTTTATTCTGCCTCCCAAAAATCGGAATAGAAAGCGATCAAAAAATGTCACGTGCCTGAAAATGGCACCAATAACAACGTCAAGTCATCCCGCAAAAAACGAGCCGTCACATGACTGTCTGCCAAAATCTGGAAAAATTATAGCTCTCAAAATATGGCGATGCAAAAACTAGATTTTTAAAAAAATGCGTCTTTTAGTGTGTGACAGCTGTCAGTCATAAAAACCCCATATGATTCTGGCACTGCTGTAATCACACCGACCCGAAGAATAAAGTCGTCTAATCACTTATACCGCACAAGGAACGGCGTCAAAAATAAACTCTTGGGTTAGGATTGGGCTAGGGTTAGGGCTGGGTTTGGGGCTAGGGTTGTGCTGGGGCTAGGGTTGTGCTGGGGCTAGGGTTGTGCTAGGGTTAGGGCTGGGGTTGGGATTTTTTTCAAAAGTAAGAAAAAAAGATGACGATATGGCGACTAGTGTTGAGAGCAAGTGCTCGCTACTTGAGTTTGCATCGGGTGCTCTGGTATGCATTGAGTATCGTGGGTATTTGAGTGACATGCTCGAGTCTCTGCCCCATATGCTTCGTGGCCAAAAAACTTTACGGTGATTGCCTGCCATGCACGAGCGATCCCCGCATGTTTTTTTGGGGGTCTCTAATAACCGTGAAACATGCGGAGCAGGGACTCGAGCATGTCACTCGAGCACACGCTGTACATGGTGCATACCTGAGTACCCGATGCAAACTCAAGTAGCGAGCACTTGCGCTCAAGAATAATGACAACTTATTCAATATGATGACCTAATGTAAACAAATTCTGTGCCGTACCTCTGGGTTCAAAATGTTCACTATACACCTTAATAAAATCCTTGAGGGGTATAGTTTCCAAAATGGGGACACTTGTGGGGGAGCTCCACTGTTTAGGCACATCACGGGCTCTCCAAACGCGACATGGTGTCCGCTAACAAATTGAATGGAAAATTGGCTCAAATTGTTAGCGGACGCCATGTTGCGTTTGGAGAGCCCCTGTGTGCCCAAACATTGGAGCTCCCCCACAAGTGACCCCATTTTGGAAACTAGACCCCACAAGGCACCTATCTAGATGCATAGTGAGCACTTGGAATCCCCAGGTGCTTCACAAATTGATTCGTAAAAATGAAAAAGTGAAAAAAAAACACTTTTTCATTTTTATGAATCAATTTGTGAAGCACCTGGGGTTCCAAGTGCTCACTATGAATCTAGATAGGTGCCTTGGGGGGTCTAGTTTCCAAAATGGGGTCACTTGTGGGGGAACTCCAATGTTTGGGCACGCAGGGACTCTCTAAATGCAACATGGTATCCGCTAACAAATTGAATGGAAAATCGGCTCAAATTGTTAGCGGACACCACATTGCGTTTGGAGAGCCCCTCTGTGCCCAAACTTTAGAGCTCCCCCACAAGTGACCCCATTTTGGAAACTAGACCCCCCAAGGCACCTTTCTAGATGCATAGTGAGCACTTGGAACCCCCAGGTACTTCACAAATTGATTCGTAATAATGAAAAAGTGAAAAAAAAAACACTTTTTCATTTTTATGAATCAATTTGTGAAGCACCTGGGGTTCCAAGTGCTCACTATGAATCTAGATAGGTGCCTTGGGGGGTCTAGTTTCCAAAATGGGGTCACTTGTGGGGGAGCTCCAATGTTTGGGCACACAGGGGCTCTCTAAACGCAACATGGTGTCCGCTAATTATTCAAGCAAATTTTACAATCAAAAAGTCAAATGGCGCTCCTTCCCTTCCGAGCCCTACAGTGCGCCCAAACAGTGTTTTTTCCCCAAATATTGGGTATCTGCGTGCCCAGGGGAAATTGCACAACAAATTTTTTCTTGTTACCCCTGTGAAAATAAAAAAAATTGGGTCTAAAATAACATTTTTGTGAAAAAAGTTAAATGTTCATTTTTTTCTTCCACATTCAAAAAATTCCTATGAAGCACCTGAAGGGTTAATAAAGTTCTTGAATGTGGTTTTGAGCACCTTGAGGGGTGCAGTTTTTAGAGTGGTGTCACTTTTGGGTATTTTCTGTCATAAAGACCTCTCAAAGTGACTTCAAATATGATGTGGTCCCTAAAAAAATGGTTTTGTAAATTTTGTTGGAAAAATGAGAAATCGCTGGTCAACTTTTAACCCTTATAGCTCCCTAACAAAAAAAAATTTTGGTTCCAAAATTGTGCTGATGTAAAGTAGACATGTGGGAAATGTTATTTATTAACTCTTTTGTGTGACATATTGCTCTGATTTCAGGGCTTAAAAATTCAAATTTTGAAAATTGCAAAATTTTCAAAATTTTCGCCAAATTTCCATTTTTTTCACAAATAAACGCAAGTGATATCGAAGAAATTTTTCCACAATCATGAAGTACAATATGTCACAAAAAAACAATCTCAGAATCAGTGGGATCCGTTGAAGCGTTCCAGAGTAATTACCTCATAAAGTGACAGTGGTCAGAATTGTAAAAATTGGCCCGGTCATTAACGTGCAAACCACCCGTGGGGCTTAAGGGGTTAAAATAAAGGATTTATTTAAAAAAAAATTGGCGTGGGGTTCCCCATAATTTTAGTCTCTAGCGGAGGTTAAGCAGACGGCTGGGGCAGATGTTTGAAGACTGGGAAGGGGTAATACCCACGGAGCTTCCCAGGCTACTAATATCAGCCCCCAGCTGAATACCTAGCCTTTACTAGCTATTAAAATGGGGGACCCCCCCAAAAAAATGACGTGGGGTCCCCCCTATTTTAATAGCTAGCAAAGGCTAGGCAGACAGCTGGGGGCTGATATTAATATCCCAGGAAGGGTGCCATGAATATTGGCCCCCACCCAGGCTAGAAACACCAGCCGTCAGCCGTCCCAGAAATGGCGCATCCATAGGATGCGCCAATTCTGGCACTTAGCCTCGCTCTTCCCACTGCCCTGTAGCGGTGGCAGTGGGGTAATAGGGTTGGGGTTGATGTCAGCTTATAATGCCAGCTGACATCAAGCCCAGGTTAGTAATGGAGAGGCATCTATAAGACACCCCCATTACTAACCCCATAGTCAAAGTTAAAAAAAACCACAAACACCCAGAATAAAGTCCTTTAATTGAAATAAACACACAATTCTTTATTGTTCTAAATTAAACCATACTTACCATCATGCCCATTCCAGCTGAAGCCAACGATCTCCTGCAATAAAAGAAAAATAATAAAGCAACCTCATCCTTACCTTTCCATGGTTCCCAGGACAGCTCCAGCTCTGCTACATCGAGATGACAGGCTGGACCGCAGCAGAAAGCTACCATCCAGCTTGCCATGCCGCAGACACTGAGAAGCGCAGGCATGCTTGCGCTCCTCAGTGTCTGGCTGTGATGGCATCCAGATGAGCCGACAATGAACTCAGCTCACCTCATGCACGTCACAGACAGCGTGGGAAAATTCTCCTGCACTCAGCGCTTCAGCATGAGAATTTTCCCACGCTGTCAGTGACGTGCATGAGGTGAGCTCATGTCCAATGAACTCAGCTCATCTCATGTACGTCACTGACAGCGTGGGAGAATTTTCACGCTGAAGCGCTGAGTGCAGGAGAATTTTCCCACGCTGTCAGTGACGTGCATGAGGTGAGCTGAGTTCATTGTCGGCTCATCTGGATGCCGTCACAGCCAGACACTGAGGAGCGCAAGCATGCCTGCGCTTCTCAGTGTCTGCGGGATGACAGGCTGGATGGCAGCGTTCTGCTGCGATCCAGCCTGTTATGTGAATGTAGCAGAGCTGAAGCCGTCGTGGGAACCATGGAAAGGTAAGGATGATGTTGCTTTATTATTTTATTTTTATTGCAGAAGACATTGGCTTCAACTGGAATGGGCGTGATGGTAAGTATGGTTTAATTTAGAACAATAAAGAATTGTGTCTTTATTTCAATTAAAGGACTTTATTCTGGGTGTTTGTGGGGTTTTTTTAACTTTGACTATGGGGTTAGTAATGGGGGTGTCTTATAGACTCCTCTCAATTACTAACCTGGGCTTGATGTCAGCTGGCATTATAAGCTGACATCAACCCCAGCCCTATTACCCCACTGCCACTGCTACAGGGCAGTGGGAAGAGCGAGGCTAAGTGCCAGAATTGGCGCATCCTATGGATGCGCCATTTCTGGAGCGGCTGACGGCTGGTGTTTCTAGCCTGGGAGGGGGCCAATATTCATGGCACCCTTCCTGGGCTATTAATATCAGCCCCCAGCTGTCTGCCTAGCCTTTGCTAGCTATTAAAATAGGGGGGACCCCACTTCATTTTTTTGGAGGGGTCCCCCATTTTAATAGCTAGTAAAGGCTAGGTATTCAGCTGGGGGCTGATATTAGTAGCCTGGGAAGCTCCGTGGGTATTACCCCCTTCCCAGGCTTCAAACATCTGCCCCAGCCATCTGCTTAACCTCCGCTAGAGCCTAAAATTATGGGGAACCCCACGCCAATTTTTTTTTAAATAAATCCTTTATTTTAACACTAAATGACAAGTACAGTAATCAACACTGTCACTGTACTTCATATATATGTAACTGACATGTTTCTATCTATCTAATCTATGTGTGATTCTCTATTCCTTCTATTCTAAATTGTCGGGTACCACTGCTGAAATGCCGACCGGCTTTTTTAAAGAGACAGTGCATGAAAACACTATTTTTTTTTTAATAAATTCTTTACACTAAATGACAAGTACAGTAAGCAACACGGTCACTGTACTTCTTATATATGCGACTGACATGTTTCTATCTATCTAATCTATGTGTGATTCTCTATTCTTTCTGTTCTAAATTGTCGGGTACCGGTGTATGCCGCTGCTGAATTGCCGGCTTTTCATGTTTCACTGTGAGCACTGTTCCCATCGATTTGGGAAATCACTGTAATGTCACAACCATCATGGCTGTGGCATTACAGTGAGTGGCAGACAATCCCTGCATGATTGGTGCTCTAAATAGCGCCAGACATGCAGGACACGCTTTTGGTGCACGAACAGTTATCGAACATAACCTCGAACAGCCGAATTTTTTGCAAATCGTTCGGGTTCGTCGAACAACTCGAACACCGCCCAAAACAGCTCGAATTTGAGATTGGCGAACAGTTCTAGTCGAACATCGCTCATCTCTACTAAGGGCCCAGAAACCAGCACATTCCGACATGAGAACGGCCAGTCTGGATGAATCGGGGCTAAATCTTTACTTGAAAGTTTCAAATGTAATAGAAATGTTCTGGCTGCAGTGAGGAGGTCATGTGACAGAAGGTGATTGGCTGCAGTGAGGAGGTCATGTGACTGCAGGTGATTGGCAGTTACTGGTCATTCCTGGCTCCTGCAATGTTATCATTTGTATCTCAGGTGACAGTTGGGAGAGAGCGACGCAGCGACTTGTATACAAGGAGCATCCAGAGAGATTTTAGCTTCAAAAGGCACTTTGTTTTGGCATTTTTTCCTTCCCTTCCCATTTGTTCCCTCCCCCATTTCCCCTTTTTTCATTTTTTGCAGGATTTGCAGGATTCCATCATCCTTTACTGGTCATCGTGTGGCAAGTATCATTCTCTGTACCCCATATACAGTTCACAGAGCACAATACATTCACATTACACAATGTATACACAGAGGGAGGAACGGAGCTGTTCACATTATTTGGTTGGGAAGGAGCTGTATAACAGATTTATAGTTTTAGAGTTGTAAAATAAACATTAAAAGTGTGCATCATCCATCAGAGGTATCTGTTTAGCTTATATGTCCCAGCGTATACATTAAATGGATGCCTAAATGTGATATAAAAATAGTCTAACACTGGCCATAGAAAGAAAGGGGACAAGGGAGCAGGAGAACTCTATGTGTGTATACACACAACAAGCTTTATAGGAAAGTAATGTGGAGAACTGAAATTACCTGTATAATAAGTGTGTGTTCTTATATCTCAGACATTAGCGCCAACAGACTAATTGGTAACAAAACTGGTATGGACAAAAAAATAATAATTAAGTCAATATAGCGAATATATGCAGTGGACATACAAAGAATAGGAAGACAGCGCAGATCACACATATAAATAGCAGAATGTAAAGGAGGCTCACTGCTTAGTATAAAATCACAAATATAGTATATTAGATGTAACCCTCATCAGAAATATGTTATGTTCTGCTACCAAAGCTAAGGAAAGAGAGGAGATCTGTCCCTACTATAAGACTCAGCTGAATCCCTACGATGTAACAGGGAACCTGATCCTGCGATCAGACCTGCTAAAGTCCTAATCTAGTCTGTACGGAGACCTATAGATGTGAGGAGGGAATCCCTACAAGTACTAAGGACTGGGAGGAATATGGGACACCTCCTAACAGAAATAGTAGCAGACAGACGAACAAACAAAATAGATAGAACATAGAGGTCCGTAGACCAAGCAAACTAACAGAGTTAGATACAGAGCACAGGCTAGCTAGAAAGTAGATATACAATGAAGTCCAGCAAAGCCAGAAGGGCGGAGCAGGATTAAATAGGCCAACAAGGTCATGTGACCAGCAAAGGAAAAAAAAACCTAACAGCAAGGTTCTAACAGTACCCCCCCTTCTAAGAGGATCCTCCGGATCCCCTAGGACCAGGCTTATCAGGAAATCTCCTGTGAAACGCTCTGATAAGTCTGGACGCGGAAACATCATCTGACCTCACCCAAGAGTTATCCTCGGGTCCGAAACCTTTCCAGGCCACAAGATACTGCAAACTACCTCTATACCGTCTAGAGTCAAGGATGCGAGAAATTTCATATTCCCCGTCCTCCACCACCGGAGGAACAGAGGCAGAGGCGTCACCATCCGACACAACAGCTTTTTTTAACAGAGAGACATGAAAGACCGGATTAATTCTCCAGGAGGTAGGAACCTCCAACCTAACAGCAGATTGGTTGACAACCTGAAGCACCTTAAAGGGCCCTACAAACTTGGGACCCAATTTCTTAGAAGGAATCCTCAACCGCAGATTCCTAGAGGACAACCAAACCATGTCACCAACAGCGAACAAAACCTCCTGTCGTTTCCTATCAAAGTAGTCTTTAGATTTTCTGTTGGCCTCCTGAAGATTACCACGCACATACGTCCAAACTCTTTCCTTAGAGAATTTGCAGGCTGGACTTACTGTTATGTTCTGCTACCAAAGCTAAGGAAAGAGAGGAGATCTGTCCCTACTATAAGACTCAGCTGAATCCCTACGATGTAACAGGGAACCTGATCCTGCGATCAGACCTGCTAAAGTCCTAATCTAGTCTGTACGGAGACCTATAGATGTGAGGAGGGAATCCCTACAAGTACTAAGGACTGGGAGGAATATGGGACACCTCCTAACAGAAATAGTAGCAGACAGACGAACAAACAAAATAGATAGAACATAGAGGTCCGTAGACCAAGCAAACTAACAGAGTTAGATACAGAGCACAGGCTAGCTAGAAAGTAGATATACAATGAAGTCCAGCAAAGCCAGAAGGGCGGAGCAGGATTAAATAGGCCAACAAGGTCATGTGACCAGCAAAGGAAAAAAAAACCTAACAGCAAGGTTCTAACAAAATATATATAAGCAAATATGTGTAAAAATACATATCTAATAATGATGATGCAATGAGAATATCTGGGGGTATGGTGACTAAATAATGGTCAAGTATACAAGATTGGGGTAAAAGGTAAATATATTCCCATACATGGCACGGTCAAATAGTCGGCGGACACTCAGGATGGATGGGAAAAAATGAGTTTAGTACATACTTGGTTCACAGCAGGAGCTGCCGTACAATGTGCCCACCCCGACACATCACAGGAAGAGGGGGAATAAAAATGCAGCACTAGCCAATAGGAGAGGGAAGCAGAGTGTAGTGACGCATGCGTGCACTGGTGAAGTCCGGGAGCTTGCCTCGACCCACGTCACATGACCGACCGTGACACAAACTGGGCACGAAAGACACAGGAAGGGGAGAGCCGGCCGGGCACCAGACGAGCCAATGTGCAAAAGAAGTCTAGCATTAATAGTTGAGAGAAATCAACAACGTGCATAGTTGGAGAGTAATACTCACAAAAGGCCACAAGATGGTGAAAAGAGCATGGTATTAACTGTATTCAGCACAATGGAGAGAACACATTATGTGATATTATGACAAAAGAATATTAATAATGCCATAAATAAGATACATATTATTGATGACATCTATAGTGAGAAATCCCCCAAAAAAATATGAAATGGAAAATAATGTAACTAAATATAATAAAAATATAATATAATAAAAAAGTGTGTAATTTATAAATGCGTGTGAAGAGAGAAAAAGAATATATATAATATTTATATATCCAAACAAGCAATGATGGGTGAATGTGAATAAGGGAACACATAGATAAAGGTTTATACCACTCAAAGTGGCATGATTTCATTACATTAGATAAGAGTAAATACATGTATGTGACAGGGTGACAGGGGCGGACACAGACTGTAGTGGGCCCCTGTGCAAGAATTTTTTGCCCCCCCCCCCCGCCCTTCATAGGGGCCATGAAGGCCCCCCCCCGTGCATCTCTGATTACCCCCACTCCTAGTTAATTAATTGTATTTAAAAAAAATAAAACTTGTTATACTTCCCCCCAGGGCCGGCTCCAGGTTTCTGTGGGCCCTGGGCGACAGAGTTTCAGTGGGCTCCTTTAACACATACCATGATTCATGATGCACAGTTACCACAGAGAAATATATATATATATATATATATATATATATATATATATATATATATATATATATAGTACAAGGCCAAGGATTTCACTTACTACATTACATGAGCGATATCTATTATAAATTCTACAATAGCTCAGAAACCGGCGAATCCTCACAGCGCACAGTGCAGACCGGACAGTATAGTACTCCATACAGTATTATGGGCACCATATAATGCTCCATACAGGATACTGACCCCCTTATAATGCTCCATACAGGATACTGGTCCCCATATAATGCTCCATACAGGATACTGGTCCCCATATAACGCTCCATACAGGATACTGGTACCCATATAACACTACATACAGAATACTGGCCCCCATATAACGCTCCATACAGAATACTGTCCCCCATATAACGCTCCATACAGATTACTGACCCCCATATAACGCTCCATACAGAATATTGGCCCCCATATAACGCTCCATGCAGGCTGTTCCCCCCTTATAATGCCCCATTACACGAGCAATATCTATTGTAAATTCTACAATAGCTCAGAAACCGGCGAATCCTCACAGCGCACAGTGCAGACCGGAGAGTATAGTCCTCCATACAGTATTATGGGCTGGGCACCATATAATGCTCCATACAGGATACTGACCCCCTTATAATGCTCATACAGGATACTGGTCCCCATATAATGCTCCATACAGGATACTGGTCCCCATATAACGCTTCATACAGGATACTGTCCCCCATATAATGCTCCATTCAGGATACTGTCCCCCATATAACGCTCCATACAGAATACTGACCCCCATATAACACTCCATACAGAATATTGGCCCCCATGTAACGCTCCATGCAGGCTGTTCCCCCCTTATAATGCCCCATGCAGGATGACACCCCCCTTTTAATGCCCTATGCAGGATGTCACCTCTACCCCCCATAAAATGCCCCATGCAGGATGTCACCTCTCCCCCCCCCATATAATGCCCCTTGCAGGATGTCACTTCCCCTCTTTTCAATGCCCCATGCAGTATGTCAGACCACCCCCTCCCTTATAATGCCCCATGCAGGAGGTCACACCCCCCCTCCTTATAATGCCCCATGCAGTATGTCACACACCCACCCTCCTTATAATGCCCCATGCAGGATGTCAATTCCCCCCTCCCCCTCTTATAATGCCCTATGCAGGATGTCACACCCCCTCCCTTATAATGCCCCATGCAGGATGTCACACCCCCCTCCCTTATAATGCCCCATGCAGGATGTCACCTCTCCCCCCATATAATGCCCCATGCAGGATGTCACCCCCTCATATAATGCCCCATGCAGGATGTCACCCCCCCATATAATGCCCCATGCAGGATGTCACACACCCCCTCCCCCCATATAATGCCCCATGCAGGATGTCACACCCACTCTCCCCCCACCATATAATGCCCCATGCCCCCATACATAAAAAAAAAAATCAAATACTCACCTCACTTCTCACTTGATGCTGATCCAGACTCCAGCATCGACCGCGTCTTCGCGCTGTGACAGCTCAGGAGAGATCGCGCGCGGTGTAAACATATCACCGCGCCCTCTGACCTGAGACGTCACAGTCAGAGGACGCGGAAGACGCTGCGGAGGCACGGGGAGGGGTAAGTATTGTGCCATCGCCGTCACATGACCGGAGATGTCCCTGCGCTCAACATGGGGCCGGGGGCCCATGCTGAGCGCAGGGACATCTCCAATCATGTGACGGCGGGGGGGTCATGTGACGGCGGGGGGGCCCCATGAGGAGACGCACAAGAGGGGGGCTCCGAGGGGGCCCCGACCGGCCGGGCCCCATGCTGGAGTCAGGGCAGTCATGGCTTTTGGATTTTTTCTCTTTACAGCTGCTGTCCCAACATATGGCTCGGTGCCACACATGTGGCTTGCGGACCCATGAAGTGTGGCTCAAGACTGTCTGCCAATATGGTGCATAAGCACCAAGCCTAGCAAACGGCTACGAACAGTACATTTCCAGATGGTGACTTCTGTGATTAGCCCAGTACAGAAGAGCAGATCTGGATGCCAGAACTGTGATTTTTTGGCTACAGCAGCTCTGTAAAAAAATGTAATAAGCGATCAAAACGTGATATCTACCCCAAATGGCATCAATAAACACGTCAGCTCGCCATGCAAAAATAAAGCCCTCACACAGCAATATTGATGGAAAAATGAAACTGTAACAGGTCTTGGAAAATGGGGACACAATCACATTGTTTTTACAAAATTCCAATTTTTTTTTCTTTAAACAAAAAAATATGCAGGTTTGGTTTTGCTGTAAAGTATACAAATAGGGCAACACAAAAAATCAAGACACCAGATGTGGACTTCTTATAAGGCTGGTTATTAGTGATGAGCGAGTGTGCTCGTTTAACCTTTTAGTATTGGTTTTAGTGCCGAGTATTTGCGGCATGCTCGGCATCTATTTTTATCCGCCGTGGCTGCATGTTTCACGGCTTTTAGACAGCTGCGACACATGCAGGGATTGCCTGTTTGTTAGGCAATCCCTGCATGTGTCGCAGCTGTCTAACAGCTGTGACACATGCAGCTGCAGCGGAGTAAACATAGATGCCGAACATGCTGCAAATACTCGGCGAGCACCCGAGCATGCTTGATTAAAGGGTTAAACGAGCAAGCTCGCTCATCACTACTGGTTATCTATTAAGATGCCTATGCTCATTTGCTTATTCTGTTTGGTGTCTTGATTTTTTGTTTTGCCCTATTTGTGTACTTTCCCTGATTACTCCTGATCATTTCTGCATATACTTATAGGGGTCAGGGACTTAATAATAATTGATGCACACTTTGATATATAACATCTTTGTCTTTTCAAACATGGACAGTGCATTGCTGTTTATTTAGTTACATTGACACACATCCAGGATTTTGTAATTACTACTACTTGTGCTGCACTTTAGATTAGGGGTGTAATAGGGTCCTATATATCATATCCTGTCAAATTATATATTTTTTGTGGACCCTTATATATGTTGGATGTTAAATGTGTAATTGAGTACACACCTTATAATATATATTTTTGAGAGTTTTTAACTTAATCATTAAAGGTTATATTTTAGGGGTATATTTTTTGGTGGTTACTGAATAAACGTCATAACTGGTGTAAAATGCTGGGATCAGATGAGTAATAAATACGTCATGTTCAGAAAGTGAACTAAGTCCGCACCTCTGACTGCATTGCGCAGGGGAATACAGATTTGTGCATTGATCCTGTATATTGCACTTATGTGGTTGGGCACTCAGATATTGTATTCTGTTATATTTATTTACTCAGCACATTTCTAGTCTTATACAGTGGGGAAAAAAGTATTTAGTCAGCCACCAATTGTGCAAGTTCTCCCAATTAAAAAGATGAGCGAGGCCTGTAATTGACATCATAGGTAGACCTCAACTATGAGACAAAATGAGAAAAAAAATCCTGAAAATCACATTGTCTGATTTGGAAAGAATTTTTCAAATTTTGGTGGAAAATAAGTATTTGGTCAATTGCAAAAGTTCATCTCAATACTTAATACTTTGTTATATATCCTTTTTTGGCAATGACAGAGGTCAAACATTTTCTGCAATTCTTCACAAGGTTGGCACACACTGTTGCTGGTATGTTGGCCCATTCCTCCATGCAGATCTCCTCTAGAGAAGTGATGTTTTGGGGCTGTAGCTGGGCCACACTGACTGTCAACTCCCTCCAAAGGTTTTCTATAGGGTTTAGATCTGGAGACTAGCTAGGCCACTCCAGGACCTTGAAATGCTTCTTACGAAGCCACTCCTTCGTTGCCCTGGCGGTGTGCTTGGAATCATTGTCATGCTGAAAGACCCAGCCTCGTTTCATCTTCAATGCCCTTGCTGATGGAAGGAGGTTTGCACTCAAAATCTCATGATAGATGGCCCCAATTATTCTTTCATGTACACGGATCACTCATCCTGGTCCCTTGGCAGAGAAACAGCTCCAAAGCATGATGTTGCCACCCCCATGCTTCACAGTAGGTATGGTGTTCTTTGGATGAAACTCAGCATTCTTTCTCCTCCAAACACGACGAGTTGTGTTTCTACCAAACAGTTCTACTTTGGTTTCATCTGACCATATGACATTCTCCCAATACGCCTCTGGATCATCCAAATGCTCTCTAGCAAACTTCAGACAAGTCCGGACATGTAATGGCTTAAGCAGGGGGACACGTCTAGCACTGCAGGATCTAAGTCCCTGGTGTCGTAGTGTGTTACTAATGGTGGCATGTGTAAAATTGGTCCCAGCTCTCTGCAGGTCATTCACTAGGTCCCTCCGTGTGGTTCTGGGATTTTTGCTCACCGTTCTTGGGATCATTTTGACCCGACGGGGTGAGGTCTTGTGTGGCGCCCCAGATCGAGGGAGATTATCAGTGAGTGGTCTTGTATGTCTTCCATTTTCTAATTATTGCTCCCACAGTTGATTTCTTCACACCAAGCTGCTCATCTATTGCAGATTCAGTCTTCCCAGCCTGGTGCAGGGCTACAATTTTGTTTCTGGTGTTCTTCGACAGCTCTTTGGTCTTCACCATAGTGGAGTTTGGAGTGTGACTGTTTGAGGTTGCGAACAGGCGTCTTTTATACTGATAATAGGTTCAAACATGTGTCAGTACTACAGGTAATGAGTGGAGGACAGAGGAGCCTCTTAAAGAAGAAGTTACAGGTCTGTGAGAGACAGAAATCTTGCTTGTTTGTTATTGACCAAATACTTATTTTCCACCAAAATTTGAAAAAAATTTCTTTCCAAATCAGACAATGTGATTTTCAGGATTTGTTTTCTCATTTTGTCTTTCATAGTTCAGGTCTAACTATGATGTCAATTACAGGCCTCTCTCATCTTTTTAAGTGGGAGAACTTGCACAATTGGTGGCTGACTAAATACTTTTTTTCCCTCACTGTATTCTGGTCTCCCTTTGTAACTTTATACTAGTGACTCTGGAATATGACATTCTTACATGTTTAAGCATATTTCTAATATCTGCCCAGGAACCAGCGATGTCCGGATCTACATCCTCTGACAGCGAGATGGACCATGCTGAGAGCTACCTATCGATGATCTCTGACCTGCTGGACAGCTTTATAGACAGTGTCAGTGCCAGGCTCCTTCATTTATTAGATTGGCTGTGTACTGTATATGTTTGATTTCATTCAGAAAAACAGATGATTTTCATCTCCATTTTCATCCATATGGCATTTATATGACCAAATACAATTTCCTATGATAAAGAATTGTTTGTATCCATAAAAATCTTACACTATATAGTAGTGTAAGATATGTAGTACATACATATGGTATGTATATAGATCCGTATTGGATCCAATTTTTTTGCGCTCTCATAGACTCAATGCCTTTATTATTCTCCAAGTCATTACGAGTTCATAGACACCTAACATGTACAGGTTCTTTTTTTTTAATTGGTGAAAAAAAATCCAAAGTTTGCTAAAACAAATGGCTCCATTTTCCGAGACCCGTAATGTCTGAATTTTTCATGATCTGTGGCCAGATGAGGGCTTATTTTTTCCACGCGGAGCTGACATTTTTATTGATACCAGTTTGGGCCTAGATCCAATGGTTTTGTCGCCCGTTAGTACATTTTATTGCAATGTTGAGCGACCAAAAAAATGTAATTCTGGCGTTTCAATTTTTTTTCTCATTACGCCGTTTGCAGATTGGATTAATTCTCTTTTTATATTGGTAGATTTGGTATCGCCACGTTTAGAACCGCCCAATATGTGTATGTGATTTTTTTTTATTGTTTTATTTTGAATGGGGTGAATGGGGGGTGATTTAAAGGGAATCTGTCACCCCCCTGGGACCTATCAGACCTCTAATATGGGCATACAGGTGATAGAACTGTGAATCTATACTTGCCTGTATGGCCCATAGTAGAGGTTTGCTTGCTTTGAAATACATTTTAGTTTTGATAAGCTTCACGTCCGGGGGATACAAAGAAATCCCCACCTGTTAATTTTCATATTCCCCCTCTCCCCTGCACATCACAAGGCCCTGTGACGTGCAGTTCCCGGCCGGATCCCGCGCCTGTGTAATTTACCTTGTATGGGAGGCGCAGTAATCCCTGCAGTCTGTGTATCCTTGTGGAGCAGGAAACTTGTGCGCAGGCGCCGAGAAGGCAGAGTGACTCACACCTATCTAGATTGATAGTGAGCACTTGGAACCCCAGGTGCTTCACAAATTGATTCATAAAAATGAAAAAGTGTTTTTTTTTTTTACTTTTTCATTTTTACGAATCAATTTGTGAAGCACCTGGGGGATCCAAGTGCTCACTATGCATCTAGATAGGTGCCTTGGGGGGGTCTAGTTTCCAAAATGGGGTCACTTGTGGGGGAGCTCCAAAGTTTGGGCACACAGGGGCTCTCCAAACACAACATGGCGCCCGCTAATTATTCAAGCAAATTTTACAATCAAAAAGTCAAATGGCGCTCCTTCCCTTCCGAGCCCTGCCGTGCGCCCAAACAGTGTTTTTTCCCCAAATATTGGGTATCTGCGTGCCCAGGGGAAATTGCTCAACAAATTTTGGGGTCCATTTTTTCTTGTTACCCCTGTGAAAATAAAAAAAATTGGGTCTAAAATAACATTTTTGTGAAAAAAGTTAAATGTTCATTTTTTTCTTCCACATTCAAAAAATTCCTGTGAAGCACCTGAAGGGTTAATAAAGTTCTTGAATGTGGTTTTGAGCACCTTGAGGAGTGCAGTTTTTAGAATGGTGTCACTTTTGGGTATTTTCTGTCATAAAGACCTCTCAAAGTGACTTCAAATGTGATGTGGTCCCTAAAAAAATGGTTTTGTAAATTTTATTGGAAAAATGAGAAATCGCTGGTCAACTTTTAACCCTTATAGCTCCCTAACAAAAAAAAATTTTGGTTCCAAAATTGTGCTGATGTAAAGTAGACATGTGGGAAATGTTATTTATTAACTCTTTTGTGTGACATATCTCTCTGATTTCAGGGCTTAAAAATTCAAATTTTGAAAATTGCAAAATTTTCAAAATTTTCGCCAAATTTCCATTTTTTTCACAAATAAACGCAAGTGATATCGAAGAAATTTTTCCACAATCATGAAGTACAATATGTCACGAAAAAACAATCTCAGAATCAGGGGGATCCGTTGAAGCGTTCCAGAGTAATTACCACATAAAGTGACAGTGGTCAGAATTGTAAAAATTGGCCTGGTCATTAACGTGCAAACCACCCTCGGGGCTTAAGGGATTAAAAACATTTTTATAGGCTGGCATACTAACAGGTGGATACTGGCAGGCACTGCTGGTATGCAGACAGGTGGATACTGGCAGGCACAGCTGGTATGCAGACAGGTGGGTATTGGCAGGCACAGCTGGTATGCAGACAGGTGGGTAGTGGCAGGCACAGCTGGTATGCAGACAGGTGGGCACTGGCAGGTAGGAACGCAGGCAGGATAGGGACCAGTACAGACTGGGATACAGGTACAGAGCCGCAGGTGCAGCAGACAAGCAGAGCAGAGCAAAACCTGCAGGTGCGGTAGACAAGCAGAGCAAAACCCACAGGTGCGGTAGACAAGCAGAGCAGAGCACAACCCGCAGGTGCGGTAAACAAGCAGAGCAGAGCAAAACCTGCAGGTGCGGTAGACAAGCAGAGCAGAGCAAAACCCGCAGGTGCGGTAGACAAGCAGAGCAGAGCAAAACCCACAGGTGCGGTAGACAAGCAGAGCAGAGCAAAACCTGCAAGTGCGGTAGACAAGCAAAGCAGAGCAAAACCCGCAAGTGCAGTAGACATGCAGAGCAGAGCAAAACCCGCAGGTGCGGTAGACAAGCAGAGCAGAGCAAAACCCGCAGGTGCGGTAGACAAGCAGAGCAGAGCAAAACCCACAGGTGCGGTAGACAAGCAAAGCAGAGCAAAACCCACAAGTGCGGCAGACATGCAGAGCAGAGCAAAACCGGCAAGTGCGGTAGACAAGCAGAGCAAAGCAAAATCCACAGGTGCGGTAGACAAGCAGAGCAGAGCAAAATCCACAGGTCCGGTAGACAACAGAGCAGATACACACAAAGTACTTACAATGAAGTAGCGAGTGAATACTAAACTCATAAACAGAAGAACAGAGACAACAAATTGGAGTTAGGTAGGGAAGATACGGGAAAGGGAAGATACGAACATAGAGACAAACAAATAATGGGCTAGGACACTGTTCAGACAGGAACTGAACTAGAAACAAGATACAGGAACGAGCCTGGGAACTCAGCCCCCAGGGTGGCGGAAACGGACTCGAAGTCACAGATACAGGTAACGGGCCTGGATGTACAGCCCCCAGGGTGGCGGAACATACAAGATACAGGACAGGGCCTGGCAACTCAGTTGCACGGAACACACTGAAAGAAAGTGTTGCTCAGGCACCTCCTACTGGGTGGAGAGGGTTTAAGTATCTAGTGACTCACAACAATAGGCTGGGGACGCATTAGGAGTGCGCACACAGTAACTATAAGAATCAGTCAGTAACTGCGCCGCAGCCCTAAGCAATCAGACAAGAAACATGCACACAGCAGATACTGGAGGAAAGTGTGCAGCCAGGACTGATAGGTAAGATGGCGGTCTTGCATGGCGGGAGGTGGTAAGCCATACCAGCATGCCGCCAGTATCACCCCCCCTTTATGCCCCCTCTTCTTCAAGCCTGCAAGGATTTTCTGCAAAGAATTTGGAGGCCGATCCTTCTCTTCAATAAGATTACCTCTTCTGTCCACTAGAGGGAATGAAACTGGTCTCACCATCTTAGTGACTAGGATGCTTCCTCCCATCGAGCCATCCTCAGCAACAGATGAAGTGAGTGAAGTACCAGGAACAGGACACAGGAAAGTCTCTCTCCATTTGTTAATATTGGGTAGCACCCCAAAGGGTTCACGGGACAACTGGAGATCCTCCACCGGGTTGGAGGGGTGCAGAGACTCGGGGGTAACCATCGCCTTGACCTACACTTTGCCAAGCTTACTGGATGAAGTGGGCGAAGTACCAGGTACAGGGTGCAGTAAAGTCTCTCTCCATTTGATATCAGGTAGCACCCCAGAAGATTCAAGAGACAACTGGAAGTCCTCCGCCTGGTTGGAGGGGTGCAGAGACTTGGAGGTAGCCACCGCCTTGATGGACTTATTGCTAGATTTATTAGAGATGTAGGATCCTTGCTTAGGGACCAACTTCAGTCTGGTTTCTGAGATGACACGTTTGCGAGGTGGGACGGTACCTGAAGCCAGATCATTTGTGCAATCGTCGAGACTGTGTGGAGACAATGCCTCCGCTTCCCTTCCTTCAGAGACTTCAGCACACAGCGAGATCTGGTGAAGAAGAAGATGAAGACACTGCTGACTGTCCTGAAGATATGAGGACTGGACACCCCTTGTACCTCAATAGTCCCCGAGGAAACACCATGCAGAATCTCCAAACCTGAGCTGGCACTAGATCTCTTGGCTCTGGACGACCTGTGGGTAAACCAGACAGCACCTGGAATGTGAACTTCTTCATGTGTAATGCTACAATCTGGAGCTTAATTTGTACAGACATATTTTGAAAGTTTCTAAGTAGGGCTCGTCCTTCCACTGACAATGCCCAAACCGGATTCTGGAGTTGTCGGACGGGAATCAGACACAGACTCTTCAAGGCTATACGCCCGAAACTTCCTGTTAATCCGAGGCCTTCACTTGCCACGGAGACAGTCACGGTCATCTGTGGAGAGGAAACACTAACACCAAGGGCAGCCTCACCTACAGGCCTAATGTCTTGGGATTCTCCGACCTTCGCTGGACAAAGACCGTCAGGATGTCCCAAACAACCGCAGCGGGACCGCAATCTGATTTTGTGACTGAGTTCCGGCCTCTGCTTTGCCTGACAAACATGGTCATCCTTCATGGATTCTGTGCGGGTAGCTGCCGCCTACAGGCTGGGGAACATGAGGTCTTTGGGAGGACAGAACCTGGCGTGACGGTTTACCTCTACGCCTAGCACGTCTGGACAGCCTCTTGAGGTTGGGAAGAGAAAAATTCTGTGGAGCATTGTCATCCTGTGTGAATTCTGTGTGGGCAGCAGTCTCTTCAGGTTGGAGTGGAGAGCTGGTGGACTACCTACACGCATCACCCATCGGGACTGCTCCAGGATATTGGGAAGGGAAGCTTTAGCAGAAGCCTCAGGGTTAGGGTCATCGAAGACCATCAGAAAGGCCTCCAGGAAGGCCTGCAGGTCAGAGATGATAGGATCCCATGCTTCCCATAGGGGGGTGATCCAATTCAAGGCATCACCCGCTAAGTAGGATATCATAAATGCTACTTTAACCCAATCAGTGGGAAAATAGTGAGCATAGAATTTGAAATGCAGCATATATGGCTCCACAAACGCACGGCTTTGTTTTGGTTCCCCGTAGTACTGTGGTGGATCCGCAGGAATGAGTGCTATTAGCTCCATTTGGACTGGTGCGTAAATTGCCTGGACCTCAACTTGAAAAAAAATATTTTACTTGCACGTATTCGCCAGACAAAAATTCAAATGTCTCCGAGACCGAAAGGCCGTGGGGCTCAAAGGGGACCATGGCCTGAGCAAACTTTTACACACACGCCTGGACTGACTGGCGTGAGCATGGTTAGTGATCCCACTGGACCATGAACCAAGGAGTGCCTGGAGGGGCATAACTAAGTATCAAATCGGTCCGATCAATGTCGCACGGTGGCTCAGTCGACTCCGCGAACCAGGGAGGAACCGAGCAGAGGGACCAGGTGCTACTACAGGTCAGACCCCGGTCACAGCTGTTGTCCCACACCGGGGAATGCAGGAACAGACAAGTTAGGCTGGCATACTGACAGGTGGGTATGGGCAGGCACGGCTGGTATGCAGACAGGTGGGTACTGGCAGGCACAGCTGGTACGCAGGCAGGATAGGGACCAGTACAGACTGGGATACAGGAACAGAGCCGCAGGTGTGGCAGACAAGCAGAGCAGAGCAAAACTCGCAGGTGCAGTAGACAAGCAGAGCAGAGCAAAACCCGCAGGTGCGGTAGACAAGCAGTGCAGAGCAAAACCCACAGGTGCGGTAGACAAGCAGAGCAGAACAAAGCCCGCAGGTGCGGTAGACAAGTAGAGCAGAGCAAAACCCGCAGGTGCGGTAGACAAACAGAGCAGAGCAAAACCCGCAGGTGCGGTAGAAAAGCAGAGCAGAGCAAAACCCACAGGTGCGGTAGACAAGCAAAGCAGAGCAAAACCCGCAAGTGCGGTAGACAAGCTGAGCAGAGCAAAACCTGCAGGTGCGTTAGACAAGCAGAGCAAAACCCACAGGTGCGGTAGACAAGCAGAGCAGAGCAAAACCCGCAGGTGCGGTAGACAAGCAGAGCAGAGCTAAACCCGTAGGTGCGGTAGACAAGCAGAGCAGAGCTAAATCCGTAGGTGCAGTAGACAAGCAGAGCAGAGCTAAATCTACAGGTGCAGTAAACAAGCAGAGCAGAGCAAAACCTGCAAGTGCGGTAGACAAGCAGAGCAGAGCAAAACCCGCAAGTGCGGTAGACGAGCAGAGCAAAATCCGCAGGTGCGGTAGACAAGCAGAGCAGATACACACAAGGTACTTACAATGAAGTAGCGAGTGAACACTAAACTCACAAACCGAAGTACAGAGACAACGAATTGGAGTTAGGTGCAGGTTCAGACACTGCAGGAAAAGGGAAGATACGAACATAGCGACAAACAAATAGCGGGCTAGGACACTGTTCAGACAGGAACTGAACCAGAAACAAGATACAGGAACGAGCCTGGGAACTCAGCCCCCAGGGTGGCGGAAACAGACTCGAAGTCACAGATACAGGTAACGGGCCTGGGTATACAGGATCTGGCAACTCAGTTGCACAGAACACACTGAAAGAAAGTGTTGCTCAGGCACCTCCTACTGGGTGGAGGGGGTTTAAGTATCCAGTGACTCACAACAATAGGCTGGGGACGCATTAGGAGTGCCCACACAGTAACTATAAGAATCAGACAGTAACCGCGCCGCCGCCCTAAGCAATCAGACAAGAAACATGCACACAGCAGATACTGGAGCAAAGTGTGCAGCCAGGACTGAGAGGTAAGATGGCGGTCTTGCATGGTAGTAGGTGGTAAGCCATGCCAGCACGCCGCCAGGGATGTTACAGGGTGATGACGTGGTGCACACTTATGTACAGTACGGACCAAAAGTTTGGACACACCTTCTCATTTAAAGATTTTTCTGTATTTTCACGTCTATGAAAATTGTACATTCACACTGAAGGCATCAAATCTATGAATTAACACATGTGGAATTATATACTTAACAAAAAAGTGTGAAACAACAGAAAATATGTCTTATATTCTAGGTACTTCCAAGTAGCCACTTTTTGCTTTGATGACTGCTTTGCACACTCTTGGCATTCTCTTGATGAGCTTAAAGAGGTAGTCACCGGAAATGGTTTTCACTTCACAGGTGTGCCCTGTCAGGTTTAATACATGGGATTTCTTGCCTTATAAATGTGGTTGGGACCATCAGTTGTGTTGTGCAGAAGTCAGGTGGATACACAGCTGATAGTCCTACTGAATAGACTGTTAGAATTTGTATTATGGCAAGAAAAAAGCAGCTAAGTAAAGAAAAACGAGTGGCCATCATTACTTTAAGAAATGAAGGTCAGTCAGTCCGAAAAATTGGGCAAACTTTGAAAGGGTCCCCAAGTGCAGTTGCAAAAACCATCAAGCTCTACAAAAAAACTGGCTCACATGAGGACCGCCCCAGGAAAGGAAGACCAAGAGTCACCTCTGCTTCTGAGGATAAGTTTATTCGAGTTAACAGCAGCTCAGATTAGAGACCAGGTTAATGCCATACAGAGTTCAAGCGGCAGACACATCTCTTCAACAACTGTTAAGAGGAGACTTTGTGCAGCAGGCTTTCATGGTAAAATAGCTGCTAGGAAACCACTGCTAAGGACAGGCAACAAGCAGAAGAGACTTGTTTGGGCTAAAGAACACAAGGAATGGACATTAGACCAGTGGAAATCTGTGCTTTGGTCTGATGAGTCCAAATTTGAGATCTTTGGTTCCAACTAGCGTGTCTTTGTGCGACGTAGAAAAGGTGAACGGATGGACTCTACATGCCTGGTTCCCACTGTGAAGCATGGAGGAGGAGGTGTGATGGTGTGGGGGTGCTTTGCTGGTGACACTGTTGGGGTTTTATTCAAAATTGAAGGCATACTGAACCAGCATGCCTACCACAGCATCTTGCAGCGGCATGCTATTCCATCCGGTTTGCATTTAGTTGGACCATCATTTATTTTTCAACAGGACAATGACCCCAAACACACCTCCAGGCTGTGTAAGGGCTATTTGACCAAGAAGGAGAGTGATGGGGTGCTACGCCAGATGACCTGGCCTCCACAGTCACCAGACCTGAACGCAATCGAGATGGTTTGGGGTGAGCTGGACCGCAGAGTGAAGGCAAAAGAGCCAACAAGTCCTAAGCATCTCTGGGAGCTCCTTCAAGATTGTTGGAAGACCATTTTTGGTGACTACCACTTGAAACTCATCAAGAGAATGCCAAGAGTGTGCAAAGCAGTCATCAAAGCAAAAGGTGGCTACTTTGAAGAACCTAGAATATAAGACATATTTTCAGTTGTTTCACACTTTTTTGTTAAGTATATAATTCCACATGTGTTAATTCATAGTTTTGATGCCTTCAGTGTGAATGTACAATTTTCATAGTCAAGAAAATACAGAAAAATCTTTAAATGAGAAGGTGTGTCCAATCTTTTGGTCTGCACTGTATATCATAAAGGGGTTAAAAAAATAAAAAAAAACACGCTCCTATCAACTAATCGAATTGCATTGGTCCTAGCGCCGTCCGTGTGATTCCTGTTTTTTCATGTAGAGACCGAAAATAAAATTGTGTGAACTTGGCCTTACGATCAGAGGCTGAGTCTGTTTTGCCAGAGTGCTCTGCTAGTTTTGCTGTCAAAATGGCAAATCGGAACAAATCCTTAACCTGAATAAGAAAAGCAGTAATCTTCCAGATCCCACTGAGATTGTTGAGGAATTCAGCACAGATTATATTTGATAACGTGTGATGTGCATTGGGAGGACAGATACATACAGCTCTGGCAAAAATTAGGAGACCACTGCACAGTTTACTAAAAATCACCATCTCTACATGTCTGACAGCCATTCCATTGCAGTGTCAGTTGAATTCCAACCAAAGTACATCCCATTCTACTTAATGTGCTTCTGATTAGGTGATCACCTGAACCAAATCTTATGTAATGAGGGAAAGTATAAAAAACACTGCTGTGGTCTTCACAATCCTCTTGCAATAGGACAAGCTGGATGGCAAAACAAGTGCTAGGAATAGCACAAAACTAATTTGAATGAAAGACTAACTTTTGACCATGCCAAAGGAGTTGAAAAGAAAAGTCTTGAGTGAGGAAAAGAAGGGCTCAATTCTGGTTTTACTATACAGTGAGCGTCATGTTGCCTCCATCCTTAAAATTTCGAAGATGGCAGCCCATTACAACAAGGTCAAGCAGCAGACATTGGGGACAACAAAGTTACAAACCGGCAGAGGGCGAAAGCGACTCTCCACTGACCGGGATGACCATCTCCTTATTCGAATGTCACTCAGCAACCGCAGGATGACATCAAGTGACCTACAAAAGGAATGGCAAATGGCAGCTGGGGTGAAGTGCACGGCAAGAACAGTTCGTAACAGGCTCCTAGAGGCAGGCCTCAAGTCATGTAAAGCAAGAAAAAAGCCTTTCATCAATGAGAAGCAAAGGAGAGCCAGGCTGAAATAAGGTACTAGAGGACTGGAGTAAGGTAATCTTCTCTGATGAGTCTAATTTTCAGCTTTGCGCAACACCTGGTCGTCTAATGGTTAGATGGAGAACTGGAGAGGCATACAAGCCACAGTGTCTTGCACCCACTGTGAAATTTGGTGGAGGATCGGTGATGATCTGGGGATGCTTCAGCAAGGCTGGAATTGGGCAGGTTAATCTTTGCGAAGGACGTATGAATCAAGCCGCATACAAGGTTATCCTTGAAAAACCACTTGCTTCCTTCTGCTCAGACAATGTTTCCCAGCTCTGAAGACTGTTTTTTCCAGCAGCACAATGCCCCATGCCACACAACTAGGTCAATTAATGTGTGGATGAAGGAGCACCACATCAAGACCCTGTCATGACCAGCCCAGTCTCCAGACCTGAACCCCATTGAAAACCTCTGTAATGTAATCAAGAGGAAGATGCATAGTCACAAGCCATCAAAGAAGAACTGCTTAAATTTTTGTGCCAGGAGTGGCATAAGGTCACGCAAAAGCAGCGTGAAAGACTGGTGGAAAGCATGCCAAGACGCATGAAAGCTGTGATTAAAAATCATGGTTATTCCACCAAATATTGATTTCTGAACTCATCCTGAGTTAAAACATGAGTATTGCTGTTTCTAAATGAATAAGAACTTGTTTTCTGTGCATTATTTGAGGTCTGAAAGCACTGTTTCTTTTTTATTATTTTGACGATTTCTCATTTGCTGCAAATAAATTAAAAAATTTTAGCTTTGAATTTTGGAGACATGTTCTCAGTAGTTTATAGAATAAAACAACAATGTGCATTTTACTCAAAAATAGACCTATAAAGAGAAAATCAGAGAAAATGAAAATTTTGCAGTGGTCTCTTAATTTTTGCCAGAGCTGTATAAAGGATGATCCGATTTGGCTATTGATAAAAATGTTTGTAACAGAAGCCACATGAGTCGAGTTTTTTAGATCTGTTACTAGAATACAGATAAGATACTAATAATGTTTTTTTTTTTTTTCTCATTGCAACAGATGAGAGACTCTGTGCTACAGATGACGGAATACTACGTAAGCGATATGAGCAAATCAAATTATTAAATTGTATTCCAACTGCACCATAGAAACTTTCACTAGCGCATTTCACACAAACAAATTGTTCTTAGTCAAAGTTCACCGTAACTAAAGTCACAGTGCAATATATACTGCTACCAAACACACACAAGGAAAAAAAACACACAAAATCACAGGAGAATAAGTGTGAGGGCCACGAGTAGTGTCAGATCTGCTGTGTTCAAGTCAGTCAGTGGAAATATTGTATATTTGGACAGTTAATGAGAGTTAAATCATTATAATTCACTCCGCTCCGTGAGACATGTACACAAAGTAATATTCAGAAAAAAGCTAAATTGTATGACTAGCAGCGTATTAAGCAACTGATTAAAAGGGCACAAAATCATATATACTTGTGTGTCTACAATTTTTGTTATATGAAGCATAAAACAACTGCATCAAAACTAGAAAACAGAAAAAACACGAATACACAGAGAAAAACACCAATAATATCATAGTGCAGATCTGAGAGCACCCAGACATTTTCCCAATACATCACCAATTACTGAAAAAGATAGAGGAGCAGTGGATCAGAGTAATTTACATTTCAGAAATTTATTATATCAAAAAGAGTATTTTTTAAAAGAATGATAACATAGATTTTCACATATACATAGAAATAGGACATAGCTTAGTACAAAGGTTTTTAAGAGACCAGTGAGCCGGACTACAATATTTTTTCTCCCCTAAGCATAAGGTATAAGACGGTAAACAGTAAAGTGAATGTGGGAGACTACCTAATAATACAACTGGATAGGTCTTATTGAAGTAGTGAATGATAGAGGTATATTTGATATGGTCTATAGGTGTCTCAAAGGCATAATAAGAAAGGTATATTACCTGTAGACATTGGATGTAGTCTTAGATGATGGGCTCACTTGCTACCTCGACACGCGTTTCACCGCTGCTGCAGTTTCGTCAGAAGGTGTTTTCCCAATACAATTTGTAATTTTCCTCTTTTCTTCTATAAGGATCAAGATGTGGATGGTTATGAAGACATTGACGGGGTAAGAGACTCATTGCCACCATGGTTTATATAAGTGCTCCCTTACCTATGGCCCTGCAGGCATCTCTAAGCTACAAATCCTAGTATGCAATAATATGAGGGATGTATAAAATGACTGAAATCAAAGGGGTTGTTCAGCCCTGGTGTAATTTACGACAGAATGCAAGCAGTATGTATTGTTCTACTGACATGACAACTTGTATGCAAATTACATACTTTTGATCATAAAACAACTGCTGACACCGACAGGCGAAGCCGAATCCTGACAGTGTGTTAGGGTACAATTCTTTATGAAAATTCCACCAGGGCTACACAACTCCTTTATAATATAAAAAAAAAAAAATACTAATGAATTCTTACCTGTTGTATTGCAGCCCATCTACATGAAGCTGGATGATGGCATTAGGATCCCAGAGGATGAAGTAAGTGATGGTGGTGATGATCCAGGGTTTATCTTCATACTGAACTGAAAGGACATGATTTACATTAGCATCATGTAGAGGAAAAAAACTGGAATTGTCAATCTCTTTGGTTATAGTAGTTATATACAGATCCCCATCACTATGCTCAGCATTTATTCAGATACACAGTTGATTATATATATGAGTATCACCCCCATCTTTCAGCCGATGCACTTTTTTGCTTCTCTGATCATTACACATAGGGAACAGCTCCGGGTCACAGGCCCTGATTCATCATTGCCTTTGCACCAGAGTATTTGTCTAGTTTTGTGTGTTTAGCGCCTTTTTTTGTTTCCACCTATTTCATTATTTTATTTTCGCCTTTTCTAAGTCTATACTATATGTGCTTGCCTGTTTTTTTATTTTGTTTTCTGCTTTGTGGGTGGAGTCTAGTAATTCCATATATTTTATCCTGATTCATCAATTGAAACCTTTTCAAAATTTAAAAATTTACCACAAGTTTACTCCAGTCCAACCTGGCTGCATTTTTCAGCAAGCCAGTATTAGGGGCAATTTTTGTAACTTTTGGTGCCAAAATTTACAAAAACTAGTTCAAGACAGAGAAAGATCATGCTTTACTTCATGCCAAATTCATAAATCTGGTGCACCGATTTGATAAATTTGACACCCAAAAATGCAACTAATACCACAAGATAAAAAAAGGAAAGGAACTTAAAAATGCATATGATGAATCAGGGCCACAATATTTAGCTTTACTTCATTCTGTTTATAGGAACCAGAGACTGAGAATATTCCAGAAGAAGACATCACTTCTACAGAGGAAGAAGAACCTGACCAAGAAAAAGGCAGCCAAAGTACAGAGGCGGAAACAACTTGCTGTGCCTGGCCCCGCATTAATGCAAGAAGGCGGATGAGAAGAGGAAGGGCCAGGATTGCCTCCTTCATAAATACTCTATTCAGATAAGTATAAATAAGAAAGGATAAGGATAGGTAAGAAACGATAAGTATATGTAAAAAAAAAAATAAAAAAATAGGTATAGGTAGGGAAGGATAAGTATTTATAAAAAGCATAACTACAGATAAATATAGATAAGAAACAATAAGTATGTTTAAAAAATAAAAAAAATAAGTATAGGTAAAAAAGATAAGAATACGTAATAAAGGCTAAATATATTTCAATTCAATAAAAATAAGAAAAAAAGGATAAGTGTAGTTAAGGATAAGTATAGCTAGGTAAGGATAACTGTAGGTACGAGAGGATAAGTATAGGAAAAAAGAAGAAATATAGGTAAGTACACTGCTCAAAAACATAAAGGGAACACTTAAACAGCAGAATATAACTCCAAGTAAATCAAACTTCTGCGAAATCAAACTGTCCACTTAGGAAGCAACACTGATTGAAAATCAATTTCACATGCTGTTGTGCAAATGGAATAGACAATAGATGGAAATTGGCAATTATCAAGATACCCTCAATAAAGGAGTGGTTCTGCAGGTGGGGACCACAGACCACATCTCAGTACCAATGCTTTCTGGCTGATGTTTTGATCACTTTGGAATGTTGGATGTGTTTTCACACTCGTGGTAGCATGAGACAGACTCTACAACCCACAGAAGTTGCTCAGGTAGTGCAGCTCATCCAAGATAGCACATCAATGCGAGCTGTGGCAAAAAGGTTTGCTTTGTCTGTCAGCGTAGTGTCCAGAGGCTAGAGACGCTACCTGGAGACAGGCCAGTACACCAGGAGATGTGGAGAAGGCAGTAGGAGGGCAACAACCCAGCAGCAGGACCGCTACCCCCACATTTGTGCAAGGAGGAGCAGGAGGAGCACTGCCAGAGCCCTGCAAAATTACCTCCAGCAGGCCACAAATGTGCATGTGTCTGCACAAACCGTTAGAAACCGACTCCATGAGGGTGGTATGAGGGCCCGATGTCCACAGATGGGGATTTTGCTCACAGCCCAACACCATGCAGGACGCTTGTCATTTGCCACAGAACACCAGGATTGGCAAAGTCGCCACTGGCGCCCTGTGCTCTCTACAGATGAAAGCAGGTTCACACTGAGTACATGTAACAGACGTGATAGAGTCTGGAGATGCCATAGAGAGCGATCTGCTGCCTGCAACATCCTTCAACATGACCAGTTTGGCAGTGGGTCAGTAATGGTGTGGGGTGGCATTTCTTTGGAGGGCTGCACAGCCCTCCATGTGCTTGCCAGAGGAAGCCTGACTGTCATTAGGTACTGAGATGAGATCCTCAGACCCCTTGTGAGACCATATGCTGGTGTGGATGGCTCTGAGTTCCTCCTTATGCAGGCAATGCCAGACCTCACCACACCATTACTGACCCACTGCCAAACCGGTCATGCTGAAGGATGTTGCAGGCAGCAGATCGCTCTCCATGGCGTCTCCAGACTCTGTCACGTCTGTCACATGTGCTTAGTGTGAACCTGCTTTCATCTGTAGAGAGCACAGGGCGCCAGTGGCGACTTTGCCAATCCTGGTGTTCTGTGGTAAATGCCAAACGTCCTGCACGGTGTTGGGCTGTGAGCACAACCCCCCATCTGTGGACGTCGGGCCCTCATACCACCCTCATGGAGTCGGTTTCTAACAGTTTGTGCAGACACACGCACATTTGTGGCCTGCTGGAGATCATTATGCAGGGCTCTGGCAGTGCTCCTCCTTTTCCTCCTTGCACAAAGGCGGAGGAAGCGGTCCTGCTGCTGGGTTGTTGCCCTCCTACGGCCCCCTTCACGTCTCCTGGTGTACTGACCTGACTCCTGGTAGCGTCTCCAGCCTCTGGACACTACGCTGACAGACACAGCAAACCTTCTTGCCACAGCTCGCATTGATGTGCTATCCTGGATGAGATGCACTACCTGAGCAAATTCTTTGGGTTGTAGAGTCCGTCTCATGCTACCACGAGTGTGAAAGCACAACCAACATTCAAAAGTGACCAAACCATCAGCCAGAAAGCATTGGTACTGAGATGTGGTCTGTGGTCCCCGTCTCATGCTACCATGAGTGTTAAAGCACAACAAACATTCAAAAGTGACCAAACCATCAGCCAGAAAGCATTGGTACTGATATGTGGTCTGTGGTCCCCACCAGCAGAACCACTCCTTTATTGAGGGTGTCTTGATAATTGCCAATAATTTTCATCTTTTGTCTATTCCATTTGCACAACAGCATGTGAAACTGATTGTCAATCAGTGTTGCTTCCTAAGTGGACAGTTTGATTTCACAGAAGTTTGATTTACTTGGAGTTATATTCTGTTGTTTAAGTGTTCCCTTTATTTTTTTGAGCAGTGTATAAAGGTGGGAAAGGATAAGTACAGATAAATAAGGATAAGTATATTTAAAATTAAAAAAATAAAAAGAATACTTATAGATAAGGATAAGTATGTTTAGCATTCAATAAACATTTTCCTAAAAAAGGATAAGCATTTGTAAGAAAGGATACGTATAGCTAGCAAATTATAAATATAAGTAAGAAGGGATAAATGTAGTTACAAGAGGATAAGTATTGGTAAATATAGGAAAGGAAGAATCATTATAGGCAAGTAGTGATAAGTATAGTAAATAAAATAATAAGTATAGGTAAGCTAGAATAAGTATAGGTAAGTATTGGTAAGAAAGTATAAGTAAATATAGGCAAGTAAAAATATGTGTAGGTAAAAAAGAATAAATATAGGTATGAAAGATTAAGTATAGGTAAGTAAGGATAAGTAAAAAAAGATAAGTATAGGTACAAAATTGATAAGTAGAAGCATATGTAAGAAAGGTAAGTATATGTAAGAAACATATACATATACACATAGGATTTGGCATTCATGAGTACACCCCCTTTGAAAAGTTAGATTTTCATCAATGTCTCATTGAATACAAGACTAATTTCCAACATTTTTACAAGACTGACTTTGATAGCATAAAAGTAAGGTTAATAATACAACTTTCATTACAAAATCATCAGTTCTACTCAAATTAAATGATGCAAAAATGAATACACCCCACACAAAAAACTGCTACATCTAATATTTGTATGACCATGATTTTTAAGAATCACAACAAGTCTTCAAGGCATGGGATGAAGAAGATGGTGATGTATTCCACCATCTATTTTATTTCATTCTTCATCAATGACCTCTTTTTATAGCCTGGATGCCTGTAATGCTCAACTTGTCTCTTCAGAATTCCCCATAGGTCTTCGGTTGGGTTCAGATCAGGAGACATACTGGGCCTCTGAATCACGTTCACCCTGTTCTTCTTCAGAAATGCAACAATAACCTTAAATGTGTGTTATTGATCATTATCATGTTGCTAAATTACACATCTACCAAGGACATGGGGTGATGGTAGCATATTCTCTATCAATATGGAGCAGTACATCTGTAAATTTACGATACCCTCAATGAACTGTAGCTCACCGACACCAGCAGCACTCATACAACCTCACATAAGGACACTGCTACCACTATGTTTCACTGTAGGCACCATGCATTTAGAAAAAAGTATTTATAAAAATGCCTGGAGACTAAAGTGAAACATGGTGGTGACAGTCTCTTTATGTGGGGTGACATGGGTTCTGCTGGTGTAGTGGAATCACAGTTCGTGCAGGGTATTATAAATTCACAGATGTACTGCCACTATACACTATACAGTAGATATACTATCTATATTGAAAGAGAAGATGCTACCCTCACTCCATGCCTTTGGTAGATGCGCTCTTTTCCAACATGACAATCCAAAACACACATCTGTTGCATTTCTGAAAAAGAACAGGGTGAACGTGATTCAGTGGCCAAATGTCTCCTGATCTGAACCCAATCAAACACCTATGGGGAATTCTGAAGAGACAAGTTGAGCATCACTCTCCATCCAGTGTCCAGGCTATAAAAGAGGTAAATTTTGAAGAATGGTATAAAAGTTAGATGTTACACTATGTCGCCGACTTGTCCATTTCATGCCTAGAAGACTTGGTGTTGTTCTTAAAAAATCATAGAGGTCATACAAAATACTAGATATAGCATTTTGATGTGGGTGTATTCATTTTTGCATCAACTAATTTGAATAAAACTGAAGATTTTGTAATGAAGGTTATATGATTAACCTTACTTTCATGCTATGGGTTAATAAAATGTTATATGAAAATCAGCCTTGTAAAAATTGGAGACTGTTCTTGTATTAAGTGAGACATTGATTAAAATCTTATTTTTCAAAGCTTGTGTACTCATTTACGTGTGTGTATGTATGTCACGCCGAGTGTGTGTGCATGTATGTTACACAGAGCCCTGTATATGTGTGTGTGTATGTATGTTACGCCGAGCACTGTATATGTGTGTGCGTGTGTGTATGTATGTTACGCCGAGCACTGTGTGTGTGTGTGTATGTATGTTACGCCGAGCACTGTATGTCTGTGTGTGTATGTATGTTACGCCGAGCACTATGTGTGTGTGTGTGTGTGTGTGTGTGTATGTATGTTACGCCGAGCACTGTATGTGTGTGTGTGTGTGTGTTTGTGTATATAGACATATATATCAACATTAACAAAACATCAGGGTGCCAAGCTTCCCAGATAAAGATCAAGCTCTAAATAGAACAAGAAAAATGGAGGCAGCACACCAGATGAAAAAGTGAAAAAAGTGCTATTTATTAGCCCAAAATGGTAACGTTTCGGTTCTAAGTGAGAACCTTTCTCAAGCAGTACATAAGTGCATGTGCATACCTTATGGAGAACATCAATTACAAAAAGTGTTTAACAATAATTACACAAAAAAGAGCATATCCCATCATATATAGTAAGATATACACACAGTGAATGACAATTCATAATGATGACATTGGAATAAAGTGCATAATGATGACCTGAATAGAAAAACAATGTAACTAATACATGAAAAAGATTAAATATAAATTAAGAAACAGCTGTATATGACTAATAAAGCCATGATCACCCCATTGTATTTTGAAAACAGTGCCAATATCGACATCAAGACAGAAAGCCTGCATGCACCCTAAAGTGCGGGATCGCACCAGCTCCATTTTGGACAAGGGATTTGAATTAATATGTGCCAGAAAAGTAACATTAAATCATCAATGAGGAATAGTGATGAGCGAGTGTGCTAGTTTAACCCTTTAACTAAGCATGCTCAGGTGCTTATCGAGTAGCTTCGGTGTACTCGTATATTATGTTCGAGTCCCTGCGTCTGGGGCGGTTTTCTGTTTGGATTAAGTCCTGTGCCATTTTTGGGGATATTAAATAAATATGAATAAAGTCCTCCTTGCATATTATATTTTCTCTTTAATGATTTAACGTTACTTTTCTGGCACATTTTAATTCAAATCCCTTGGCCAAAATGGAGCTGGTGCGATCCTGCATTTTAGGGTGCATGCAGGCTTTCTGTCTTGTATCATTGGACAGCCGGCTATACTGCCGTAACTTCAGGATACTCTGACGCATGTGCAGATGATGGTTTGATTCTCCTTTACCAAGATGGCACTGGAAACCTCATAGCATCTTTGCGCATGCATGCAATGCCGCTTATGTTCTTCCTTTCTTCTTTCTGACTTGCGCATTAAATGTAGCAGGACGCTGATATTGGTGCGGTTTTCAACATACAATGTAAATTAATATTTAATCTTTTTCATGTATTATTTACATTACATTATGATGACCAGAATAGAAAAACACTTTATTCCAATGTCATCTTTATGAATTGTCATTTACTGTATGTATATCTTACTATATATGATGGGATATGCTCTTTTTTGCGTAATTATTGTTAAACACTTTTTGTAATTGACGTTCTTCATAAGGTATGCACATGCACTTCTGTACTGCTTGAGAAAGGTTCTCATTTAGAACCGAAATGTCACCATTATGAGCTAATAAATAGCACTTTTTTCACCTGGTGTGCTGCCTCCATTTTTCTTGTTTTATATATACATATGTAAATATATATATGTATTTACATGGAAATGAAACATACATATGTCCGTTTGTATCAATCTATGTTAATGTGTATACATGAATCATTATGTGTGTATATACGTGCTCCCTAGTCTACATGTATGTATTTTGTGGGTGTGATTAAATGTATATGTTTGTATGACTTTAAGTATGTATGTGTCTCAGTGTGAGATATGTGAGTGAATGTATGTTTGTGAATGTCGCCGTGTGTATCTGCAGATATGTAAGCATATATGTGTATGTGTCACAGCGTGTATATGTGTGAATGTATGTGTGACTGTGTGTTAATCATTTTTAAGCAGCCAACCTTTTGTTAGTTTGTCGGGTGATCGCACCTGTTTACACTACACAAATTTCTGAAAATGACTGTTCCTAAAAACGCCAATTCCCGATAATCGACCAGCGCCCTTAGTTAGACATAAGCTATGAATAGTCTAGGTATAAAGATAAGATAGAAATATATGTATTAGATATGTATAAATATTCCATGTAGAGCGGTGATAGGGCCATCCAGAGCTGACACTGCAGTGAACCAGGGATTAGCCGATCGCCAGTACTTGGGGTCAGGAAGGAATTTTTCCCCACACATGGGGTTGTTTTGCCTTCCTCTGGTTCACATCCATTTTATGCAGTAAATCCTAAAAATGGCACTGGATGATTAAATTATACTAAATTTCATAATAGATAAGAATAAAGATTAATAAACTCCATTCATTGTGTCTGTCTTCTTTATATGCTGTTCTATCTGCTGTGACTATTATTTTAATTTTGGACAGCAGTAGTGAATGTTACAAATGGCCAAGGAATTAATAGTTAATCTGATTTTTTGTTTTGCGGGGAGTTGGGTCACGTGATCTCGCTGCCGATTGTTTCCCATTGTGACAGTGATGTTCTGTCCATCTGTAATATGGCTTTCCCAGACTAATGTCACTGCCCCAATATGCAGCAGATCATCAATCACATGTTGTACTTGGGATAGGGCTAACATCATCAGCGACTGCTCTTTACCCCAGTGTAGTCTCTCCACTAATGTCCCCGCATATCAAAGATCATGTAGAGGATGGTCATATTCTATAGTTACTGTACTTACTCTGCAGTAGCTCCACACCGAGCTCCATGTCAGGAGCCTCCAGCCCATCACATATGGAAAGGTGAACCTGGAGCAAGGGGATGTAATGGGAATAGCATATATTAGTGCATCACACGATGTATTGGGCGGATACAGATGGAGAAAGGCCTTACATACAATTGAAAAAAAAATCTAGAATGCAAAGGGGAACTGGAATAAAATGCAAGCAAACACTAGCCAATTTTGGCCTACTGACAAGTCCTCATTAAACAATAGGTCATTTTGTGATGACACATTCCCTTTTACTGCCATAATGAAATCTAACAGCTTATATGTGTGCAGGGGAAAATATTGATCCAGATCATTTGAATCAGAATCGTCTGAAAGAATTTCCTTGCGGAAAGATGAATCTCAAGATACATATGCCAGAGGAGAAGGGGATTTCAGGAGAGATTTTTTTTTAACTTTCTCGGCTCTCAACATGCAACTCATATCTGGAGGCAGATAGAAGTAGAATTAGACTTACCGGTAATTCAGTTTCTAATAACCCACCACAACAGCACACTGGAGGATGTAACTGGACCCTAGTAGGGACAGGAAACACAAAGAGTCAAATAGTGCCTCCCACATCCTCCCTCCAGTTTTATTACAAAGGACCACAAGAATATGAATGCTTAAAATTATATTTATTATCACTTGATTCGAAAATATAAGAAATAGTTGAGCAAAGGGAGGGAATTACCCATGCTCTCGTGGTGGGTTATTAGAAACCGGATTACGGAGTAAGTCTAATTCTAATTTTTTCTAACAACCCCCCATGACAGCACACCTGAGGAATATCAAAGAGTAACGTCTAGGGAGGGACAATAGCCTGTAGTACTTTTCTCCCAAAGGACAAATCTCTAATAGAAGCTAAGTTAAGTCTGTAATGTTTGGAGAAGATATGGATCGAGGACCAGGTAGCAGCTCTGCAGACCTGCTCGATTGAAGTGACTCGCCCCCTGGACCGTGGGGCACTCGGAACCGGGCTTCTGTACGATGCTGGGGGTAGTAGTGGCAAGAGTGTAGCCTCAGGGCAGTGTAAGTGGATGCTGGGGGTGATGGTGCAGGCGCAGCAGAAATCACACAGAGTCCAATGATGCAGTCCAGGGTCTTTTACTGACAGTTGTTATCCAAGTCACTTCTGTCAGCAAGGACTGCCCGAGCCGTGCTGCGTCCACCAGGTGAGGGGCTCAGTCAACCCCCAGGCAATTCAGGAGTATGGCACAGGACCCCCTTCTGTCCTTTCTCTGGCTTCTCGTGCCCCACCAGTATCCTGACTTCTGTCCAGCTACCGCGGACCGTGTCGGGTAAGCGTTGACCTTCACTTCCGGCTATCCTATATTGTGCCTTCCTAGCAGGTTTAGCGGGGGTCGCACCAATAAATGGTCACAACCTCCGGTGCTTGGCTGAGGGTAGATTCGCCTCCACCAATTTAGGGACCCGGTACCTTTCCACGGCCTGACCCTTTCACCCGGTATAATGGGGTTTGCAACGGTTGCTGACCGTTCTGCACTCTTAGGGTCCTTTCTGCCTTCTTGTTTCTGGAGCCCTTCCACTCCTCTGTCTCTTCTCCTTCCTTCCTTCTCCTTCTCTTCTTCTCCTCTCTGGCCCCGGCCTTCTCTCTAGGCCTGCCTCGTGGAGCTGAGCTCAGGCTGAGCCGCAGCTCCCTGTCAGCTCTCTCTGGCTGAACTACTTCTCTCCACTCTACTCCCAAGATGGCTCCCACCTTTTATCTGTCTCTCCACACTCCATCCTTACCTGGGAGTGGAACATCACACCTCTGGTTGAGGTGCGATATCCCTGTAGCAACCGAACCCTCGGGGCTCTACATTCCCCCCTGGTAAACCACAGCACGTCATCGGGCTGGAACAAAGCAAAAGACAATTCAAAAACATGCAAGTTTTTAGAATGCATTCACATATAAGATTATAAACCATTATAACTCATCCCTTTATGGGAGGCAATTTTTCTCTTTTAACGTTACTGGCACATTTTCTCTTTCAGCATTATTATAAGACATTCTTCTCATATATAAAACATTATAAAACTCTTTTCACTTTTATAACCACATCTGTCACATATAAAACATTTTTCTTGTAAACATTCTTCATGTAAAACTTTGGTTAACTGGTCACAGTTCGCTTTGCAACCAGGTGTCCACCTTTCTATTAAGTGCAAACTCATGAACACAACCACGAGGGACCCGTTCGTAAACCCTCAACGAAGGCCCTGGGGTGGCTGTAGGGCGTAGCTGATCCAGCTGCTGGACCTCGTCTTCAGCCACCTCTAACGGGTCTTTGTTCTGAGGTCAGTTGTTGTGGTAGTTTCTTATAAAACCAGTAGGGGGCACTTTAAGAAGTGCAACTATTTACAGAATTGACCGCTCCCAGTCCTCGGCCGGATAGTTCACTAAGTTGGCTGCTCCCAGTCCTCAACCGGTTTTAACTGACCCGTTGCCGGGTAACTCTATGTAACAGTCACTTTACTCTGACGGGTAACCATATACATCTGTACGCTGCCGCTCACGAGCAGCGGCGTCCTCCCCGCGCACCCCCCTCCCCCTCAAAGCACTCCTCAGACCCGTCCGGGTAGCAATGCTCCTGGCACTGTTCCTCCTCCACCCTCTGGACACCGAGGGCACACCACCCTTTTAGGCCTCGATGTCAGGTGTATATTACCCGATCTCCCGGGAACAACTCCCGCTTCGGGTGACCCGCTGGCAGGTGACCCTCCACATCCCTCCTGTCGACATGGAGGTCTGTGGCTGTGGCAGAGTCCCGGATAAACCCCCACCCTTTCTCCTGGTGGAACTTCACCAAGGTCCCAGCTGTTTTAAGACCGCGTGCTGCATGAGGGCTTTGACGAGTCCGCATCTTCTCCTCTACGCTCCAGGCCTGCAGCTGCTCCCTCTTCCGGCGCTGTGCCCGCTCCTCCTTCGCAAGCTGCTCACAGATCTCCCGCCTGCGGACTGCGGCCGCCCGTGTCTCCTGTGCAAGCCCCATCACATCCTCCCCGGTCTGGTCCCATCCCATCTGGACCTCTTCCTCCGGGAGCTGAGAGACGATGGCTGGCTGTGGTAGGGGCAAGAGCGGAGCAAGCGGGGCCTCGGCCTCTGCGGACAGGTTTTTCCGCTGACTGGGGTGAACCCATCCCTCTGGTACAGGGACCGGCTCTCCATCTGGTCTTGCGAGCTGGCTGTGCAGGTCAGTCCCAAGGGGTGGTGGCTTCGGGACCGGGGGCACACGCGGTTGGGAGACGCCTGGGGTGGTCAGGCCTTGCGACCGGGCCTGGAGCCGGCCGCTTCCTACAGCACCCGGGGTCAGGGGGCACGACGGGGGACGTGGTTCAGTGGCGGTGTTCACGGCTTGAGGCCCATGTGTATGCGGCAGGAGTGTGGAAGCTGCAGCGGCTCACTGGACTTCTGGCTCCGCGGTGGGATCCAGGGGTAAGCCTACGGCGTCGGGACTCGGGGCAGGGGTGTCCGCCTTACCTGCCTCCGCGGCAGCGCTGTTCTCGGCCTCCGGTCTCCTCTCTCTGTCTTCGGGGGCAGGCGCACTGCCGGGTGCTGGCAGCGTCTCTTGCTGCCGGGTCGCAACCCGCCGGGCCATCTCCTCCCTCCATCCGGCGATGACTTCTCTCTGCGCCCGGACCATCCTCCGGTCCAGCTCCTCCAGCACTTTCTGCAGGAATTCAGGGTCCTCTGCGGGGAGCTGAGCCATCAGCTCCGTGAGGCTGTACGGGGACGCCTCGGCCTGCAGCAGGCCGCTTGCCAAGGTGCTGGAGTTGTCGCTCCTCTCCATCTCCGGGTGTGATCTGGCGATATTGATTCAAACCACACCCTGCCCCCCGGTTTTCTTCTCTTTCCACCCCTGTTGGGGGTGGTCCCGGGGCAACCTGCTGACAATCACTCTCAGGGGCAGCCCCCCCACGTTGATGGACATCTCTACAGCAGCACTCATGGCTGTTGGGGATGGGCTCCGTCTTTGGCGCCATTCTGGGACCTGGCCCATGATGGGCGGTGGCTTCCTGTGGTCTTTTGGCGCGCACATTATGGCGTCTGTTCTTCTGGGGCGGGCGCCATTTTCAATACAGTGAAACAATCTCTTTTCAGGCACGCAATACCCGTTTGTGGCGGGTTGGTCACAATCCTGCCGACTACGCCAAAAATCTGACTCGCCCCCTGGGCCGTGGGGCACCCGGAACCGGGCTTCTGTACGATGCTGGGGGTAGTAGTGGCAACCCGATCCCGTGGCTCAGGGTGGTCAGACCAAATTGTGGCAGTCTATTTATAGATTTATGAATGTCCGACTAAGCCACCCGTGGATTGCCGTCAGAGATAACCGCCACTGCGAGGCAGACCGCTGAGGCTGGTGTTAGTGTGCAGCACAGGGGTAGGATAACTTCCCACGGGAAGAGTGTAGCCTCAGGGCAGTGTAAGTGGATGCTGGGGGTGATGGTGCAGGCACAGCAGAAATCACACAGAGTCCAATGATGCAGTCCAGGGTCTTTTACTCACAGTTGTTATCCAAGTCACTTCTGTCAGCAAGGACTGCCCAAGCCATGCTGCGTCCACCAGGTGAGGGGCTCGGTCAACCCCCAGGCAATTCAGGAGTATGGCACAGGACCCCCTTCTGTCCTTTCTCTGGCCTCTCGTGCCCCACCAGTGTCCTGACTTCTGTCCAGCTACCGCGGACTGTGTCGGGTAAGCGTTGGCCTTCACTTCCCGCTATCCTATATGGTGCCTTCCTAGCAGGTTTAGCGGGGGTCGCACCAATAAATGGTCACAACCTCTGGTTCTTGGCTGAGGGTAGATTCGCCTCCACCAATTTAGGGACTCGGTACCTTTCCACGGCCTGACCCTTTCACCCGGTATAATGGGGTTTGCAACGGTTGCTGACCGTTCTGCACTCTTAGGGTCCTTTCTGCCTTCTTGTTTCTGGAGCCCTTCCACTCCTCTGTCTCTTCTCCTTCCTTCCTTCTCCTTCTCTTCTTCTCCTCTCTGGCCCCGGCCTTCTCTCTAGGCCTGCCTCGTGGAGCTGAGCTCAGGCTGAGCCGCAGCTCCCTGTCAGCTCTCTCTGGCTGAACTACTTCTCTCCACTCTACTCCCAAGATGGCTCCCACCTTTTATCTGTCTCTATGTGTCTGAGCTCAGGTGACCTGCACCCAATGAGCTCCTTCCTATGCTCCAGAAACCGTCCCCTTCTGCTCCTACACCACTGGGTTCTCTCCCCCCTCCCCACTCCAGCCAGGGACATGGTCAGTTGTGCCTGCAAAAATGGGAGCACCGTCGAACTGTCCCCCGGAAATGGGGAGTGTATGTGTGTGCAGCTAACTGAGCCCTGGTCCACATTCCATCCTTACCTGGGAGTGGAACATCACAGCTCTGGTTGAGGTGTACCCCTGTAGTAACCGAACCCTTGGGGCGCTACAGAAGCGCTGGCTTTCTCAACCCTGGAGACCGATACCGCTCTAGTGGAGTGAGCCATGAATTTCTTTGGAGGCAAGAGGTTCTGAATTTTTTATGCTTCAGTAATCGGTCTTTTGATCCATATGACAATCATAGCTAGTTTTCTATAGGTATTACGGTCCCTCAGCTGTCTGAATACTTCTTTTTCATAACTTTCAATTGGCCAGATCACGATGTTACCCCCCTTGTCCGCCGCCTTGAAAACTACATCATTAAAAGATTGTAATTGATTGAGCGCAATTCTTTGTTGATGGGTTAAGTTATCAAAACTGTGCCTAGTAGACAACCTCGTAGATCTAGCCAAAATTGTCTGAGTGAACGTACCTTCATTATCTGAAAGTTGTTCTTTCAGTAAATCCTCCAGAGGCTTCCCCTCCCCCTGCACACCCCATCTACCCGGTCCATATTGCCCCCCTCCCCCTGCACACCCCATCTCCCCGATCTATACTGCCCCCCTCTACACACCCCTCTGCCCCGGTCCATACTACCCCCCCTGCACACCCCTCTCCTCAGTCCATACTGACACCCCCTGCACACCCCTCCCCGGTCCATATTGCCCAACCTACTTCTGCACACCCCTCTCCGGTCCATATTGTCCCCCCTGGTCAATATTGATCCCCCACCTCTGGTCCATATATGGCCCGCATTCCCCCCAGTTCAAAGTGATCCCATCCCTCCTCAGTTTCATATTGGCCCCCCCATTCTATAGTGAGCCCCCCATCCACCCTAGTCTGTAGTGAGCCCCCATATGCCCCCAGTCCCTGTCCCCCCGGGCCCTCTGGGCTCGGTCTGCCGTGCAGTCTCCGCCGGGCAGCAGAGATGGCCGCACACATATGTGGCTCTTCTACACGATGATCTCACTTCTCACTGCACAGACAGGATGTAACCTGCCACCAGCTCCTCACATACCGAAACCCCCTCCAGAGGGGAACTCTTGTCTGGCGTGGTCTCCACCTTCTCTTCCTCCACTTTCATAGGTTCCGGTTCATTAATGCCTCCAGCTCCCGATTTCACTGACAACCGCAGTCCCCGGACCGCCGCCATCTAGGGATGAGTGAGTAGTGAAATAATCGGACTCGCTATACTCGTAACGAGTAGGTCCCAATACTCGGGTACTCGTTATGAGTAGCGAGACCAATGTAAGCCAATGGGAAAAGTGAGTAAGCCGAGTAATTGTCTGCTGGAGCCTATAAAGCGTTCTGGGGACTGAGGAGAAGGCTGAAATGGGTGCATGATTGTTTAAAAGCCGGCGGTAAAAAGCCGCCGACTTTAAAACAATCACTCAGCCCCATACTCGCTTCCCCGCAGCCTCCCATCCCGATCCTCCGCTCCCCCACCGCCTCCCATCCCGATTCTAAGTTAGGACCAGGCGGGGAGTGCAGCACCAGGGAGTGGGGAGCGAAGGACTCGGGCGGGGAAGCCGGCAGTGAAAAGACTTCACCGCCGGCTTTCCCATTCGGTGCTGCGCTCCCCGCTCCCTGGTGCTTCGCTCCCTGTCCAGTACTAACTTAGGATGGGAGGCGGCGGGGGAGCGGGGAGCGTACATCAGGGAGCGGGGAGCGCAGCACCTAGCGGGAAAGCCGGCAGTGAAGTCTTTTCATTGCCGGCTTTCCCCCCGGTTATTTCAAATGAACAGCTGAGGTATCAGCTGATGCTGATCAGCTGTTCATTTGAAATAGCCGCGGTGCCCTCAGAGGGTTCATGTGAGTTCATGCTTGACTGCATGAACTCACATCAACTTTCCCACGGCCGCACAGCTCAGCTACATCTCTGGTAGAGAATCTCTACCAGAGAGGTAGGCAAGTAGTGATGAGTGAGCACTAAAATGCTCAGGTGCTCGAAGCTCGGGTCGAGCACATTGGAATACTCGGGTGCTCGACCCAAGCAACGAGCCCAATGTAAGTCTATGGGAAACTCGAGAATTTTTCTGGCAGTCCCCCCCTGCAGTCAAATTTTGTTTGAATGCAGATTGCACATTTTCTGTTAGTACAATAAACCTCATTTCAAGGCAGCAACATTACTGTGTCCAACTGTTATTACATATATCAAACTGAAATAGCTGTTGCAAAAACACCAATTTTGATAAAACATTAAGCTTAAGATTAATAGGGGTGCCCAAACTTTTTCATATAACTGTATAAGCTCCGTGGGTAATTACCCCCTTCCCAGGCTTCAAACATCTGCCCCAGCCATCTGCTTAACCTCCGCTAGAGACTAAAATTACGGGGGATCCCACTCCAATTTTTTTTTAATAAATCCTTTATTTTAACACTAAATGACAAGTACAATAACCAACACTGTCACTGTACTTATATATGTGACTGACATGTTTCTATCTATCTAATCTATGTGTGATGCTCTATTCTATCTGTTCTAAATTGTCGGGTACTGGTGTATGCCGCTGACGAATTGCCGGCCGGCTTTTTTAAAGAGACGGGTGCATGAAAATCGGAGGGCACTAGTGTGTTCCAAGTGCCCTGCTATGTTTTTCATGCACCCTCTTATTTACCCTGCCTGCCCGTCTGCCTATATATTCTGCCTGCCTGACGTTTAATTGAGCACTGTTCCCATCGATTTGGGCAATTTTTGACCTTCTGCAGACCACCAGGGAGGACTGCCAGAAAAATGCTTGAGTTTCCCATAGACTTACATTGAGCACCCGAGTATTCCAATGTGCTCGACTCGAGCTTCGAGCACCTGAGCATTTTAGTGCTCGTTCATCACTACTCAGCTACATCTCTGGTAGAGATGTAGCTGAGCTGTGCGGCCGTGGGAAAGTTGATGTGAGTTCATGCAGTCAAGCATGAACTCACATGAACCCTCTGAGGGCACCGCGGCTACTTCAAATGAACAGCTGATCAGCATCAGCTGATACCTCAGCTGTTCATTTGAAATAACCGGCGAGTAAGGCGGCAGTGAAAAGACTTCACCGCCGGCTTTCCCGTTCGGTGCTGCGCTCCCCGCTCCCTGATGTACGCTCCCCGCTCCCTGGTGCTTCGCTCCCCGCCCGGTCCTAACTTAGGATTGGGATGGGAGGCGGCGGGGGGAGTGGAGAATCGGGATGGGAGGCTGCGGGGAGGCGAGTATGGGGCTGAGTGATTGATTAAAAGCAGGCGGCTTTTTACCGCCGGCTTTTAAACAATCATGCACCCATTTCAGCCTGTTCCTCAGCCCCCAGACCACTTTATAGGCTCCAGCAGACACTTACTCGGCTTACTCGCATTTCCCATTGGCTTACATTGTACTCGTTACTCCTAGCGAGTAATCACAAGGAAACTATTCGGCGAGTACCGAATAGTAACGAGTATACTCGCTCATCCCTACCGCCATCTCCTCAGCTAGACCGACAAACGCAGACAGGCTCTCAGTGTTCCGCCCATTGGTCATAGAGTGCTAGGTGCCCTGGCTAGACGTTACGCAGCACAGGTGCAGGGGCAGCAGCCATCTTGGTTGTGGAAAGTCGCCGAGATGTGGCTGCGTGCGTGTCACGTGATGTCTGTCCGTCTGTGCCGGTGGGGAGTTTGCCGTCATCGCTGTTAACCCTTTGGAGTCAGCCTTTCCAGTCAGAGCAGAGCAGCAGAGATCTGGTCCGGTGTGAGCAGATAAAGCTTCTTGTGTAATCATCAGAAATCTGTCGTGGCAGGTGATGACATGACTGACGTGCAGGGACCTAAATAATGCCCCATACACTGCCAGCATAGAATGGGTTACTGATAGGATTCTGTAGAGGGGAGGAGCTAGAGGCAGATCTCCTCCTCCTCCTATTGACATAGAATCTTATCAGCACCAACTGCCATCTCCTATCTCAGTAATGTAATAATCTGTCTTCACTGAATACAGATTTTATCAGAGAATTGAGAATTTTAAGAAGGAAAGATCAGTCCAGGAGGAGAAAGATGCAGATTTCTCTCATAAGATATTACATAGTTGCTTATTTTCATGTGAACTATTGATTTATGAAATACAAATTACTATGACTCCATAAATTCATGTATTTGGGGCTATGATTCATTTTTGCAATTGTAATTCATTACAAATTTTTCACCGTTGTGCTTTTCCAGGCTCTCTGTCTCCCTGCACATTCAACTTTGATGTGGTCTGATGTAAAAAATCAGCTGAAAGGAGCTCAGAAAGAGACTGATAAGGGTCACAAACTCTCCTGTTACACTGTCAGAAGAGCTCACTGACATAATCACAGTTAACTCATCCTGCAGCCAGCAGCAGACAGAGCAAAAAAGAACTTATAGAATTCTCAACGTTAAACTGTTTTACTGAAACCCAACTGCAAAAATTATTTTTAGCCCAAATACTTGCATTTGATGGGAAGCTGTCAGCCGATTAATGCTACCCAAACCCGGGGCACCAAGAAGCAAAGCCTGGGGGCACGATTGCAGTCTGGTATATTTTCTCTTGCTATGAGACAGACCTGTCAAGCACCTGAAGTGGCGCTGGGAGAATCCACCAGGGGGCGGTGTTGGACTAGTTTCATGTCTCCCTATAGGCTCCGGCTTGCTCTTCTAACGGAATACACCAGGGGGTGGTGTTGGACTAGTTTCATGTCTCCCTATAGGCTCGGGCTAGATCTTCTAAAGGAATCCACCAGGGGGCGGTGTTGGACTAGTTTCATGTCTCCCTATAGGCTCTGGCTAGCTCTTCTAACGGAATCCACCAGGGGGCGGTGTTGGACTAGTTTCATGTCTCCCTATAAGCTCCGACTAGCTCTGCAACGGAATCCACCAGGGAGCGGTGTTGGACTAGTTTCATGTCTCCCTATAGGCTCTGGCTAGTTCTTCAAAGGGAATCCACCTTGGGGCGGTGTTGAACTAGTTTCATGTCTCCCTATAGGTTCCAGCTAGCTCATCTAACGGAATCCACCAGGGGGCGGTGTTGGACTAGTTTCATGTCTCCCTATAGGCCCCGGCTTGCTCTTCTATCGGAATACACCAGGGGGTGGTGTTGGACTAGTTTCATGTCTCCCTAGAGGCTCGGGCTAGCTCTTCTAAAGGAATCCACCAGGGGGCGGTGTTGGACTAGTTTCATGTCTCCCTAGAGGCTCTGGCTAGCTCATCTAACGGAATCCACCAGGGGGCGGTGTTGGACTAGTTTCATGTCTCCCTATAGGCCCCGGCTTACTCTTCTATCGGAATACACCAGGGGGTGGTGTTGGACTAGTTTCATGTCTCCCTAGAGGCTCGGGCTAGCTCTTCTAAAGGAATCCACCAGGGGGCGGTGTTGAACTAGTTTCATGTCTCCCTATAGGCTCCGGCTAGCTCTTCTAACGGAATCCACCAAGGGGCGGTGCTGGACTAGTTTCATGTCTCCCTATAGGCTCTGACTAGCTCTTCAACGGAATCCACCAGGGGGCGGTGTTGGACTAGTTTCATCTCTCCCTATAGGCTCTGGCTAGCTGTTCTAACAGAATCCACCAGGTGGCGGTGTTGGACTAGTTTCATCTCTCCCTATAGGCTCCGGCTAGCTCTTCTAACGGAATCCACCAGGGGGGTGTTGGACTAGTTTCAGGTATCCCTATAGGCTCCGGCTAGCTCTTCTAATGGAATCCACCAGGGCGCAGTGTTGAACTAGTTTAATGTCTCTCTATAGGCTCCGGCTAGCTCTTCTAACGGAATCCACCAGGGGGCGGTGTTGGATTAGTTTCATGTCTCCCTATAGGCTCCGGCTAGCTCTTCTAACGGAATCCACCAGGGAGCGATGTTGGACTAGTTTCATCTCTCCCTATAGGCTCTGGCTTGCTCTTCTAACGGAATCCACCGGGGTGTGTGTGTGGGGGGGGGTGTTGGACTAGTATCAGGTATCCCTATAGACTCCAGCTAGCTCTTCTAATGGAATCCACCAGGGGGCGGTGTTGGACTAGTTTCATGTCTCCCTATAGGCTCCGGCTAGCTCTTCTAACGGAATCCACCAGGGGGGGTGTTGGACTAGTTTCAGGTATCCCTATAGGCTCCGGCTAGCTCTTCTAACGGAATCCACCAGGGGGGGTGTTGGACTAGTTTCAGGTATCCCTATAGGCTCCGGCTACCGCTTCTAATGGAATCCACCAGGGGGCAGTGTTGGACTAGTTTAATGTCTCCTTATAGGCTCCGGCTAGCTCTTCTAACGGAATCCACCAGGGGGGGTGTTGGACTAGTTTCAGGTATCCCTATAGGCTCCGGCTGGCTCTTCTAACGGAATCCACCAGGGGGGGTGTTGGACTAGTTTCAGGTATCCCTATAGGCTCCGGCTACCACTTTTAATGGAATCCACCAGGGGGCAGTGTTGGACTAGTTTAATGTCTCCTTATAGGCTCCGGCTAGCTCTTCTAACGGAATACACCAGGGGGCGGTGTTGGACTAGTTTCATCTCTCCCTATAGGCTCTGGCTAGCTCTTCTAACGGAATCCACCAGTGGGGGTGTTGGACTAGTATCAGGTATCCCTATAGGCTCCGGCTAGCTCTTCTAACAGAATCCACCAGGGGTGTGTTGGACTAGTATCAGGTATCCCTATAGGCTCCGGCTAGCTCTTCTAATGGAATCCACCAGGGGGCGGAGTTGGACTAGTTTCATGTCTCCCTACAGGCTCGGGCTAGCTCTTCTAACGGAATCCACCAGGGGGCGGTGTTGGACTAGTTTCATGTCTCCCTATAGGCTCCGGCTAGCTCTTCTAACGGTATCCACCAGGGGGCAGTGTTGGACTGGTTTTATGTCTCCCTATAAGCTCCGGCTAGCTCTTCTAACGGAATCCACCAGGGGGCGGTGTTGGACTAGTTTCATGTCTCACTATAGGCTCCGGCTACCTCTTCTAACGGAATCCACCAGGGGGCAGTGTTGGACTGGTTTCATGTCTCCCTATAAGCTCCGGCTAGCTCTTTTAACGGAGCGTTTCAGAGAAATATATACAGGGCAATTATAAAAGATTCATCGGGTTTCAAAGATTAGGGGGAGGAGTCCTGAGGAGATAATTTGCATATTCCCACTGCATTTTGGGGTAAGTGAAGAGTCTCCGCGAACTCAAAGAACACTGGATTTTGGCTGTTGGAGCTGAAAAGAGGACATCGGTAAACCAGGGGAGGAGTCCTGAGGAGATAATTTGCATATTCCCACTGCATTTTGGGGTAAGTGAAGAGTCTCCGCGAGCTCAAAGAACACTGGATTTTGGCTGTTGGAGCTGAAAAGAGGACATCGGTAAACCAGGGGAGGAGTCCTGAGGAGATAATTTGCATATTCCCACTGCATTTTGGGGTAAGTGAAGAGTCTCCGCGAGCTCAAAGAACACTGGATTTTGGCTGTTGGAGCTGAAAAGAGGACATCGGTAAACCGCGCGCCTACCGGCGCGCATTTTTAAGCTTTTTTTTTAAGCTTTTTTCACTGTTTTCAGAACATTAACAATAAGAACATGGAAGAGTCCAAGAGCCATTTGGTGAGCTGCATATCCTGCTACATGTTCACAGACTTGCCAGTGGAAAAGCCAAACTTCACATGCCAGAAATGCAAGCTTGTGTCCCTGTTGGAGGAAAAGTTGCGAAATCTAGAAGAGAGGTTAACTACCTTGAAAATCATTAAGGAAGGTGAAGAGTTCTTAGACAGAGCAGAATTATCTCTTCATGATTCAGAAAGAGAAGAAATTCGAACTGCACCTGACGAAACAGAGGAATGGAAGCATGTGACCCACAGAAGCAGGAGGATCGAGAGGCAGTCAGCACCCATACTGCTTAGGAACCAGTACCAGGATCTCACGCAGGAGAACCATGAAGAAATACAGCAAAATAAGACTTTGCCAGCAATGAATAACCTTGTAAGCCCTCAGAATCCTCCTGGATGGAGAAAGAAGAATGTTGTGAAGAAAAAACGGAGAGTGGTGGTCATGGGGGATTCCCTGTTAAGAGGAACAGAGGCCGCTATCTGCAGACCAGACATAACCTCAAGAGAAATGTGCTGTCTGCCAGGAGCAAAAATTAAAGATGTGTCTGACAGGATATCAAGACTCTTCAGACCTACAGATCACTACCCATTCCTGCTAATACATGTGGGGACAAATGACACCGCAAGAAAGGACCTGGAAACCATCTGCAGTGACTTTGAAGACTTAGGCAAGAAAGTGAAAGAATTGGGAGCGCAGGTGGTCTTCTCATCCATCCTCCCAGTGGATGGCCATGGAACAATGAGGTGGAATAAGATTCTACAGGTGAACAACTGGCTACGTTGATGGTGCCGTCAACAAGGATTTGGATTTCTGGATCACGGAATGAATTACCTATACGATGGACTACTTGCTAGAGATGGGGTGCACCTTACGAAGACTGGAAAACATGTATTTGGAAGTCGCCTTGCTACACTCATCAGAAGAGCTTTAAACTAGAACAATGTGGGAAGGGAAGCAAAAGGCCAGAAAAAGCCATACAGCTGACAAATACTATTGAGATCTCTGCTACTGGAAGTGGAAAGGAAGAACAAAGACAAAACAATTTAAATAATAAAAATATGGGAGGAAGAGAAACCAATCACAAACTAAAATGTTTTTATACAAATGCACAAAGCATGGGCAACAAACAAGGAGAATTGGAACTACTAATGCAGGAAAAGGAATACGATGTCATTGGAATCACTGAAACTTGGTGGGACGATACACATGATTGGAATAAAAGGCTAATACAACTTATTTGCAAGAAACAGACTTGATAAACGAGGAGGAGGTGTTGCATTGTATGTTAGAAAAGCGTATATCTGCACAGAGATTGAAGCAGAGACTGGGAGTTCTGTGGAAACTGTTTGGGTAAGAATACAAGGAGAGAACAACGGAAAGGACACCATTGTAGGCATTTACTACAGGCCACCTGGGCAAGCTGAAGATATGGATGAACTCTTTATGTATCAAATGACCAAGTTCTCCAAAAAATATGACGTAGTGGTCATGGGAGATTTCAACTATCCAGACATTTGTTGGGAATCTCTCTCAAGTAAAACTAACAGGTCAAGCAAATTCTTATCCTCTCTTGCTGACAACTTTATCTTCCAAAAGGTAGGGGAGAAAACAAGGGGATCTGCTACTTTGGATCTAATCCTTATAAACAGGGAGGAAATGGTTGAGGAGGTAAAGGTGGCTGGGACCCTAGGAGGCAGCGATCATGCTATTATAGAATTTTGGATAACTAGAGGAGGAAGACATGTGAAGACTCAAACATCAAGGTTAGATTTTAGAAAGGCAGATTTTAAGAGACTCAGAAAGAGAATAGGAGGGATCCAATGGCTGGATGTCCTTAAGGACAAAAATGTCCAGGAAGGATGGGAAATTTTTAAAAATGAGATTCTCAAAGCACAATCGTTAACAATCCCGAAAAGTAGGAAGAATGGGAAGCATTTAAGGAAACCAGGATGGATGAACACAGAACTTAAACACATGCTAAAAAGAAAGAAAGAAATGTTTATTAAATGGAAAGAGGGAGGCATATCTAAAGAAGATTATAATGCAGTCTGCAGATCCTGTAGGGCACGTATCAGGTTAGCTAAAGCTGACAATGAATTAAGGCTTGCAAGAGATGTCAAAAGCAATAAAAAAGGATTTTGGGGGTATGTCAAAAGTAAAAGAAAAGTCAAAGATGCTATAGGATTTTTACAGGATGAAAATGGAGAAATGGTAAGAGAGGATGTTGAGAAGGCCGAACTTTTTAATTCCTATTTTGCATCTGTTTTCTCTCAGAAAGAAAATGTAACATCAACTGATCTTCACTGTCCTTTTAAAGGAATAGAGGAATCCAAGTTATCTGTAAACAGAAAGATTGTGAGGGAATATTTAGCTAACATAAATGAGTTCAAGTCTCCAGGTCCAGATGAATTACACCCCAGAGTACTGAAGGAGATCGTAGAAGAAATTTTAGAACCACTCTCCATAATCTTTGAAAATTCTTGGAGAACAGGAAAAGTCCCAGAACACTGGAGAAGAGCAAATGTTGTTCCTATCTTCAAAAAGGGGAAGAAGGTGGCCCCAGGGAACTATAGGCCGGTGAGTCTGACTTCTATACCAGGAAAGATCTTTGAACAAATTATTAAACAACATGTATGTAAGTACATGGATAAGAATGAAGTGATTAACCAGAGTCAGCATGGGTTTGTAACTAACAAGTCATGTCAGACTAACTTAATTTCCTTCTATGACAGAATCACTGACTGGGTGGATCAGGGAAATGCTGTAGATATAGTATATCTTGACTTCAGCAAAGCATTTGACAAAGTATCTCACACCATCCTTATTGAAAAAATGACCAAGTATGCAATGGACCAGGCAACTGTTAGGTGGATTCATAACTGGCTTAGTGATCGGACTCAAAGGGTGGTTGTAAATGGCTTCACATCCAGCTGGATGAATGTCTCAAGTGGGGTACCACAGGGCTCCGTCCTGGGACCTGTATTGTTCGACATCTTTATCAATGATTTAGATGAAGGAATTGAGGGTAAACTGATTAAATTTGCTGATGACACAAAGCTAGGAGGGATAGCTAATACTAGAGAAGAGAGAGAGAGGATTTAAAAAAACCTGAATAAACTGGAGCAGTGGGCAGCAACCAACAGAATGGTTTTTAACAGGGAAAAATGCAAAGTACTACATCTGGGCAATAAAAATGAAAAAAGCATATACAGAATGGGAGGAATAGAGCTAAGCAACAGTACATGTGAAAAAGACTTAGGTATACTAATAGATCATAGACTGAACATGAGTCAACAGTGTGATGCAGCAGCAAAAAAGGCAAATACAATTCTGGGATGTATTAACAGAAGCATACAGTCTAGATCACGTGAAGTCATTATCGGTCTTTACTCCTCTTTGGTCAGACCTCATCTGGAATACTGTGTACAGTTTTGGGCACCACATTTTAAAAAAGACATAGACAAACTGGAGCAAGTTCAGAGAAGAGCGACCAGAATGGTGACTGGTCTGCAAACCATGTCCTATGAGGAACGGTTGCAGGATTTGGGAATGTTTAGCTTGCAAAAAAGAAGACTGAGAAGAGACTTAATAGCTGTCTACAAATATGTCAAGGGCTGTCACATTGTAGAAGGATCATCTTTATTCTCATTTGCACAAGGAAAGACTAGAAGCAATGGGATGAAACTAAATGGGAGGAGACACAGATTAGATATTAGAAAAAACTTTTTGACAGTTAGGGTGATTAATGAGTGGAACAGGCTGCCATGAGAGGTGGTGAGTTCTCCTTCAATGGACGTCTTCAAACAGAGGCTGGACAGACATCTGTCTGAGATGATCTAGTGAATCCTGCTTTGAGCAGGGGGTTGGACCAGATGACCCAGGAGGTCCCTTCCAACTCTACCATTCTATGATTCTATGATTCTATGATTTGACGATGTACTACATGCAGGGGTGGATTAAGAGTAGCCAGGGCACTGGCAGTTTAGAATGTCTGGGCCCCCCTCCCCCCGGTACCTGATGTATCACGTGACATGTCACATGATCCTTTTGATAAATCATGTGATAGTTTATGTGAGTAACACGCAGGTGCTCTGGTGCAGATCTGTAAACAGAAAAAGATAGAGATAGCGGTGCGCAAATTTATCCCTTGTGTACAGCGCTATGCATAACATAGTGCTAAACAAAATAGAGCAGGGTGGGAGATCAATTTTCCAAAGGGGCCACGTGAGAGATCGTGACTGTTGTGGAGGCCGAACCAATAGGCTGAAATTAATTTAGCTTAATATTAATTATAATTATTTTTTCACATTAATTGTATGACTTAATATTGAGCACAATAAAATATGCTGACATCCCCCTATATACAGTATGATACCTTACATACAATATGAGCTACCACATAATCCCCAAATATACAGTATAAGCCACACATAGCTCCCTATATACAGTATGAGGCCGCACGTAGCCATCTATATACAGCATGAGGCCGCACGTAGCCATCTATACACAGCATGAGACCGCATGTAGCCATCTATATACAGCATGAGGCCACATGTAGCCATCTATACACAGCATGAGGCCACACGGCGCTCCCCTGATACAGCATGAGGACGCACGCCGCTCCCGAGATACATCAGGAGGCCGCACAGCGCCCCACAGATACAGCATGAGGAAGCACGGCACCCCCCAGATACAGCATGAGGCCACACGGCGCTCCCCAGATACAGCATGAGCCGCACTACGCCCCCCAGATACAGCATGAGGCCACACAGCGGTCCCCAGATACAGCATGAGGCCACACGGCGCTCCCCAGATACAGCATGAGGCCGCACTGCGCCCCCCAGATACAGCATGAGACCACACGGAGCTCCCCAGATACAGCATGAGGCCGCACCGCGCTTCCCAGATACAGCATGAGGCCGCACCGCGCTTCCCAGATACAGCATGAGGCCTCACCGTGCCCCCCAGATACAGCATGAGGCTGCACGTAGCACCCTATATACAGTACGTACACACGCAGTCACGTGCACACACGGTTATTCACATGCAGATACGCACATGGACTCAAGTATACACATGCAGATTTGCATGTATACGGGTCGCAGAAATGTGTACACAAACAAACATATGCAGACATACACAAAGCACAACAAGAACAAAAAAAACGATCCCAGGCCACAATACATATTAATTAAATTAATCTTTATTTATTAAAAAAAATAACAAGCCTACAACCTGCAGTAACCCTCGCTCCACGACATTGCTGCACGACCAGCTCTACCCTCACCTACTGTATCCTCGCCCATCCCTTGTAGATTATGAGCCCTCGCGGGCAGGTTCCTCGCTCCTCCTGTACCAGTCGCTGACTCGTTTTGTTAAGATTATTGTAAGTGTTTTTGCTATGTATACCCCTTTCTCACATGTAAAGCGCCATGGAATAAATGGCGCTATAATAATAAATAATAATAATAAACAGGAAATGGAAGAAAAAGTGCACAGTGCAAATGGCTATGTGAATAAAGGACGCGCAGCCGTGGAGACAATATTCATGGTAATAACAATATAATAATATATACATATATGTGTTTGTCCCCTCCATATTATGAAATCATAACCATGCCAATACACAATAATGCAGCACATGTATACATATATCTGCATGTCACCACTATCAAAAATATAATGGCATTCCATGATATAACCCTAGCCCTATGGGCATGGTAATGGGGAATACTATCTTACAATATTAATTACTCATTAGTATAAACAGCACATCAGTGCTTATGTCTTACCGAGAGATAGATTAGGGGTAATCCAGAACTGTTCTGGACCCGAGAGTTATAAACTCTGAGATGTGACCTTTCGATACGTTATTTTTACAACCGGTGAAATTTATATCTTTGCAGTAATATGAATGCAAAACCCGATGAATCTTTTATAATCTCCCTGTACAGTGGGGAAAAAAGTATTTAGTCAGCCACCAATTGTGCAAGTTCTCCCACTAAAAAAGATGAGAGAGGCCTGTAATTGACATTATAGTTAGACCTCAACTATGAGAGACAAAATGAGAAAACAAATCCTGAAAATAACATTGTCTGATTTGGAAAGAAATTTTTTTCAAATTCTGATTTGTAACTTCTTCTTTAAGAGGCTCCTCTGTCCTCCACTCATTACCTGTAGTACTGGCACCTGTTTGAACTTGTTATCAGTATAAAAGACACCTGTCCGCAACCTCAAACAGTCAGGCTATGTGCCCACGAAGCAGAAATGAAGCAGAAAATTTCTGCAGCGTTTCTGCATCTCCCTTGCCAGAAAAACGCATGCGGGTTTTTTTTTACGCGTTTTTGATGCGTTTTTTCATGCGGATTTTACTTGCGTTTTTGTTGCATATCTAAAGCGTTTTTGAGACCAAATAAAGTTTATTTAAAAAAAAAAAAAAAAGGGAGAAATTCTGATGTCATTTCCTAGTTCAACCCCTCTTCACCATTTTGCTTTTTGTAAGAGAAAAAGATGCCAGAGGAATTGCAGCCCCTGCGGCGCAGCAGACAATGCCTTTTGCTGCTGACTTGCTTCAATCTCATGCACTACTACGTTGAGCAGGTAATATAAAGTAGATCTTTTTTTGTGTTACATTATTTGTATGTAGTGTGTGTACTAACCTATATTGTTATATAGGAGCGGTTAAGGAGGAGAAGACGACCCAAAAAGATGTGGGTGCACCCTATCTTGCTTGAGCGTGCGGACAAGGGCCACTTCAATCTTCTTTACCAGGATTTAAGGAGGTAAGATATATGTTCATAAAGTCTAAGGTTACACGTGTATACCTTTTTTTTTGTAAGATTTTGCTTGTATACTCTGTTACAAAATTATATTTTAATCCTATTTTTTTTTTTCTACAAAGTTTTCCGGAAAAATTTCAACAATTTTGCCGTCTGAACATTACCGCATTTGATCGTCTGCTAAGCATTATTTCTCCTGACCTGGACTACCAAGACACCGTAATGCGAAGGGCCATCTCTGCTGAGGAAAGGCTGCTCATCACCTTGCGGTAAGTTGAATGTTATATGTTTTTTATTATTTTTTAGATCTAAGCAACATATGCTGCCATGGGCAGAAAAATTATTGATTCAGTATTTCCACATTATGTTGTTCAGCTTTTATTTTTTTCTCCGATTTAGGACAATAGTACATTTTTATAATAGAAACACCTCACCAATTCTGCATTTATCAACCATAGCCAGTTTTACATGTACACATCTACAGCACCTTCCCAAAAAATGTTCTAGAGATCCGTTCCCCGTGTGTCGTGTGTGTTTTCCGTGTTGTAGTTGTGTGCATTACGTGTGCTGCACCTGGATCACATGGACGGACTTCTGCGAGTCAGCACTACAATCGATAATCCCAGGAGTCGGTGCTGAACGCTGCCCTCATCATGGTTCTCTACTGGCACTGTGCTCCGCACCAGCAGGGACCATGATGGGGGGGGGGGGTTAGTATTGTGTCCCCAACTGTAAAAATTAAGAATAAAGTAATAGCAATCATTATGTCTCTTGTCTCCGGTATGTCTGGAAACTGTCATCACTCTTACCGGAGAAACTGATTAGTTAGTTAGTCACCCTGTGGTGATGGCTCCCCTGTGTCTGTGTACCTAATTTTGGCTTTACCATGAGATCAGCATGCACACAGATCAGATTGAAAAGGTCACTGATGTGTGAACTCTAGAGCAAACATCGTAGGCAAACACAGACACAAAATTAAAACAGAATAGAATTGATGTGTGAACTCAAGAGCAAACAAAATCTGAAAAAACAAATACTAATGAAATAATTTAAAAAAAAATACGTGGGGCTTCGCCCTATTTTTGTGTCCAGCCAGGTACTACTAGGCAGCTGGGGGCTGGAATCTGCAGCGCAGGGAGGCCCAAGCTTTCTGGGCCCCCCCCGCTGCAAATTGCAGTCCGCAGCCACCCCGGAAAATGGCGCGTTCATAGAAGCGCCATCTTCTGGCGTTGTACCCAACTCATCCAGGGCCCTGGTGCAGTGGCTCACTGGGTAATAAAGGGGTTAGGGCCAGCTTGGTATTATCAGCTGGCCCTGAGCCCAAAATTCATGGGGTCACGCCAATATTAGACATGACCACCATGAATTTCTAGTAAAGTATTTAAAAAAAACACAACACCCAGAATAAAGTCCTTTAATTGAAATAAACACACAATTCTTTATTGTTCTAAATTAAACCATACTTACAATCACGCCCATTCCAGCTGAAGCCAACGATCTCCTGCAATAAAAGAAAAATAATAAACCAACATCATCCTTACCTTTCCATGGTTCCCATGACAGCTTCAGCTCTGCTACATCGAGATGACAGGCAGGACCGCAGCAGAACACTGCCATCCAGCCTGTCATCCCGCAGACACTGAGAAGCGCAGGCATGCTTGCGCTCCTCAGCGTCTCTCTGTGACGGCATCCAGATGAGCCGAGTTCATGTCCAATGAACTCGGCTCACCTCATGCACGTCACTGACAGCGTGGGAAAATTCTCACGCTGAAGCGCTGAGTGCAGGAGAATTCTCCCACGCTGTCAGTGACGTGCAAGAGGTGAGCTCAGGTCCAATGAACTCAGCTCACCTCATGCACGTCACTGACAGCGTGGGAAAATTCTCCTGCACTCAGCGCTTCAGCGTGAGAATTCTCCCACGCTGAAGCGCTGAGTGCATGAGAATTTTCCCACGCTGTCAGTGACATGCATGAGGTGAGCTGAGTTCATTGGACATTAACTCGGCTCATCTGGATGCCCTCACAGAGAGACACTGTGGAGCGCAAGCAAGCCTGCGCTTCTCAGTGTCTGCGGGATGACAGGCTGGATGGCAGCGTTCTGCTGCGGTCCAGCCTGTCATCTCGATGTAGCAGAGCTGAAGCTGTCATGGGAACCATGGAAAGGTAAGGATGATGTTGCTTTATTATTTTTCTTTTATTTCAGGAGATCGTTGGCTTCAGCTGGAATGGGCGTGACGGTAAGTATGGTTTAATTTAGAACAATAAAGAATTGTGTGTTTATTTCAATTAAAGGACTTTATTCTGGGTGTTGTGTTTTTTTTAAATACTTTACTAGAAATTCATGGTGGTCATGTCTAATATTGGCGTGACCCCATGAATTTCGGGCTTAGGGCCAGCTGATAATGCCAAGCTGGCCCTAACCCCTTTATTACCCAGTGAGCCACCGCATCAGGGCCCTGGATGAGTTGGGTACAGCGCCAGAAGATGGCGCTTCTATGAACGCGCCATTTTCCGGGGTGGCTGCGGACTGCAATTTGCAGCGGGGGTGGCCCAGAAAGCTTGGGCCTCCCTGCGCTGTGGATTCCAGCCCCCAGCTGCCTAGTTGTACCTGGCTGGAGACAAAAACAGGGCGAAGCCCCATGTCAATTTTCTTTAAATTATTTCATGAAATAATTAAGAAAAAAAGGGCTTTCCTATATTGTTGTGTCCGGCCAGGTACAAATAGGCAGCTGGTGGTTGGGCGCAGCCCGTTCCTGCCTGCTGCACCTGACTGGACACAAATATAGTGCGAAGCCCCACGTCAATTTTTTTTTAATTATTTCATGAATTTCCTGAAATAATTAAAAAAAATTGAAGTGGGGCTTCGCACTATATTTGTGTCCAGTCAGGTACAGCAGGCAGGAACGGGCTGCCCCCAACCACCAGCTGCCTATTTGTACCTGGCCGGACACAACAATATAGGGAAGGCCTTTTTTTCTTAATTATTTCATGAATTTCCTGAAATAATTAAAAAAAATTGAAGTGGGGCTTCGCACTATATTTGTGTCCAGCCAGGTACAGCAGGCAGGAACGGGCTGCCCTCAACCACCAGCTGCCTATTTGTACCTGGCCGGACACAACAATATAGGGAAGGCCTTTTTTTCTTAATTATTTCATGAATTTCATGAAATAATTAAAAAAAAAATACGTGGGGCTTCGCCCTATTTTTGTGTCCAGCCAGGTACTACTAGGCAGCTGGGGGCTGGAATCTGCAGCGCAGGGAGGCCCAAGCTTTCTGGCCCCCCCCCCCGCTGCAAATTGCAGTCCGCAGCCACCCCGGAAAATGGCGCGTTCATAGAAGCGCCATCTTCTGGCGTTGTACCCAACTCATCCAGGGCCCTGGTGCGGTGGCTCACTGGGTAATAAAGGGGTTAGGGCCAGCTTGGTATTATCAGCTGGCCCTAAGCCCAAAATTCATGGGGTCACGCCAATATTAGACATGACCACCATGAATTTCTAGTAAAGTATTTAAAAAAAACACAACACCCAGAATAAAGTCCTTTAATTGAAATAAACACACAATTCCTTATTGTTCTAAATTAAACCATACTTACAATCACGCCCATTCCAGCTGAAGCCAACGATCTCCTGCAATAAAAGAAAAATAATAAACCAACATCATCCTTACCTTTCCATGGTTCCCACGACAGCTTCAGCTCTGCTACATCGAGATGACAGGCTGGACCGCAGCAGAACGCTGCCATCCAGCCTGTCATCCCGCAGACACTGAGAAGCGCAGGCTTGCTTGCGCTCCTCAGCGTCTCTCTGTGACGGCATCCAGATGAGCCGAGTTCATGTCCAATGAACTCGGCTCACCTCATGCACGTCACTGACAGCGTGGGAAAATTCTCACGCTGAAGCGCTGAGTGCAGGAGAATTCTCCCACGCTGTCAGTGACGTGCAAGAGGTGAGCTCATGTCCAATGAACTCAGCTCACCTCATGCACGTCACTGACAGCGTGGGAAAATTCTCTTGCACTCAGCGCTTCAGCGTGAGAATTCGCCCACGCTGTAAGTGACGTGCATGAGATGAGCTGAGATCATTGGACATGAGCTCACCTCATGCACGTCACTGACAGCGTGGGAAAATTCTCACGCTGAAGCGCTGAGTGCAGGAGAATTTTCCCACGCTGTCAGTGACGTGCATGAGGTGAGTTCATGTCCAATGATCTCAGCTCACCTCATGCACGTCACTGACAGCGTGGGAAAATTCTCCTGCACTCAGCGCTTCAGCGTTAGAATTCTCCCACGCTGAAGCGCTGAGTGCAGGAGAATTTTCCCACGCTGTCAGTGACGTGCATGAGGTGAGCCGAGTTCACTGGACATGACCTCGGCTCATCTGGATGCCGTCACAGCGAGACACTGAGGTGCGCAAGCAAGCCTGCTCTTCTCAGTGTCTGCGGGTTGACAGGCTGGACGGCAGCATTCTGCTGCGGTCCAGCCTGTCATCTCGATGTAGCAGAGCTGGAGCTGTCCTGGGAACCATCGAAAGGTAAGGATGATGTTGCTTTGTAATTTTTCTTTTATTGCAGGAGATCGTTGGCTTCAGCTGGAATGGGCGTGACGGTAAGTATGGTTTAATTTAGAACAATAAAGAATTGTGTGTTTATTTCAATTAAAGGACTTTATTCTGGGTGTTTGTGTTTTTTTTAACTTTCACTATGGGGTTAGTAATGGGGGTGTCTTATAGACGCCTCTCCATTACTAACCTGGGCTTTGTCAGCTGGCATTATAAGCTGACATCAACCCCAGCCCTATTACCCCACTGCCACCGCTACAGGGCAGTGGGAAGAGCGAGGCTAAGTGCCAGAATTGGCGCATCCTATGGATGCGCCATTTCTGGGGCAGCTGACGGCTGGTGTTTCTAGCCTGGGAGGGGGCCAATATTCATGGCACCCTTCCTGAGCTATTAATATCAGTCCCCAGCTGTCTGCCTAGCCTTTGCTAGCTATTAAAATAGGGGGGACCCCACGTCATTTTTTTGGGGGGGTCCCCCATTTTAATAGCTAGTAAAGGCTAGGTATTCAGCTGGGGGCTGATATTAGTAGCCTGGGAAGCTCCATGGGTATTACCCCCTTCCCAGGCTTCAAACATCTGCCCCAGCCGTCTGCTTAACCTCCGCTAGAGACTAAATGACAAGTACAGTAAGCAACACTGTCACTGTACTTATTATATATGTGACTGACATGTTTCTATCTATCTAATCTATGTGTGAAGCTCTATTCTTTCTGTTCTAAATTGTCGGGTACCGCTGCTGAATTGCCGGCCGGCTTTTTTAAAGAGACGGTGCATGAAAACACTAATATTTTTTTTTAATAAATCCTTTACACTAAATGACAAGTGCAGTAACCAACACTGTCACTGTGCTTCTTATATGTGTGACTGACATGTTTCTATCTATCTAATCTTTGTGTGATGCTCTATTCCTTCTTGTCTAAATTGTCGGGTACCGGTGTATGCCGCTGCTGAATTTGCCGGCCGGCTTTTTTAAAGAGAGCGTCTTCTGAGCAGTTTGACAGCTTTTGCACACCTTTGAAGGTGTTTTCTATGTGTTTATATGTGTTTTTGTTTGCCTGCCATTGGTTTTAATGGTGTTCGACGGTGTTCGACGAACAGTTCGACGAACAGTTCCTCGAACATCCCGGTGTTCGACGAACCGAACCCGAACACTATGGGCGTGGCTCAACACTATTCAGCAGCCACCACGATCAGGATCACCCTTCTTTAATTATAAGAAGTATTTTTCTGTGGTCCTGATGGCGGTGGCTGATGCACATTACAAATTTGTTGCCATCGACGTTGGTGCTTATGGCAGTACAGGGGACTCTCGGGTGTTTAGATCATCACAGATTGGGCTGCAAATTCTTCAAGATGGCGGAACACTCCCAGCCCCAAGACCTTTGCCGGGTTCCACACATCCAGTTCCTTTTGTGATCGTATCGGATGAGGCATTTCCCTTACAGACCAACCTGCTGCGCCCATACCCACGAAGGGCACTGGATGACCGGCGGAGGATTTTTAATTATCGGCTGAGTCGTGCTCGCAGATATGTGGAATGCACCTTCGGAATCATGTGTAGTCAGTGGAGGATCTTTCACACTGCCATACAGTTGGATACGGAGACCGTTGACACTGTAATTAAGGCATGCTGTGTACTCCACAACTATCACTGAACAAGATGAGGAGTCACAGCTGTGTGAATTAATTACAGTTGTCAACTCTGGTCAGGGAAGGACATCCAACTCTGGTGCCAGGGTGAGAGAAACCTTCGCTGACTACTTCATGAGTGCTGAAGGTGCCGTGCACTGGCAATACTCCTATGCCGGTGTTGAGCAGCCTGACCAGCAGAGAAGATCTGATCATCAGTAAAGAAGAACTTCCTGTCTTCAATTTTATCGGAAAAATGTTTAAAAAAGTTTTCATAAAATAAAAAATAAATGTTGTTTAAATTGTAATTTGTCACCAATATTTTTTTAATTCCCACCTTTTAACTATTGTTTTAGGACCATACCTCCACGCAAAAGTGAACAACCCACAAGTATCAGTGCCTGGAAATTAGCGTTACTACCTAGAGCGCTCTTCCCAAGTACTGTCTGCTAAAGTCATCCCTCATCATTGTTATTTGCTTGCGCAAAGAGCAGAACTAGCAGAAAACAGTGTTGAGAGTAGTATCCATCCAAAACTTTGTTGTGGTCAAAAATATCAAAGTATATTTCGAATTTTAAAATGACTATAGACAGTCGACCACACACGTAGAGTAGGTGAAAAAAAATAAACATTAAGAGTTCCTCTGACCTCCGCTATTGTGAGCACAGATCGGGGGACCACTTTTTCAGTTAAACCAAATCAAACCACATATACACTTGAAAAGTAAAATGAACACATAGATTAACAAATTTTTTTTTAATAAACAATATAGAAGAAATTTAAATATTTTTAAAACACAAAACAAAAAACTTAAGTGAACATTTATTTGGACAAACATTGCCCATAACTTGTTAATAACACATTGGGTACGGCAGAGCTGTCCTGTCATCAGTTTAGGACCATAAAATACGGGCAGAACCTGTAGGCTGTTTAATTATATAAAACTAAAGACCTTTTATTACATTCCCCTACGCCTGAAGCCTGGTATAGGTGACAGTAGAAAAGGTGTTTGCTAACTTTTTATAAAAAAAATGAGTATCTACCAACCTACAGGTGCTGCCTGTATTTGCTAGGGTCCAAAAATGAGGACAGGGGGGGTAAATGATTTACCTATAAGTTATGAAATTGGTGCTCAAAGCCGTACCCAGAGAACATTTCTTGGCTAAAACTAGCATTTGGGGATGGTCCTCTGAGAAAAGAGGAGCCACCAGGGGCCATTTGTCGACCATAAGTTGCTTCGGATTGTTCTGGCCGGTATGCTTCAACCTGGACAAAATGCTGTGATGCTGCTGCTGGTGGTGGTGGAGTCACACTGGGATTAAATAAACTGTGAATGACATTAACTATGGCTGGGGTTGATGGCATAACTGATGCCCCATCAATCGCCGTTAACAGAGCATTTGCTGCTGTAAGGTAAATGTTCTGCTTCTCTCGTGGCATGGATCGGAGGCGGCCAGCTATGGATAAGCCAAATAAATCGAGGGGATCCTCCTGGCATGTCCTTTCCACAAGACTGAGGGTACGTTTTGTCAGGGCTTCAAACAGACAACTCGCACCCTCGTGGCTTTTAGACTATTTTTTGGTCACCCTTCTCGATGCCACGGGACGAGCAGAAGCAGACCCCGTCCCAGTGGGCCTCGACACATCACCAGTAGAGCTACCGGCAGCGCTTGGACCAGGAGCAGCAGTCCCCAAAACGGTATCGATGTCCACTTGAGTGACGGAATAACTTGCGGGACAACCATCATTGGCAGAAGCAGATGTCTCAGGCGATGCAAGATGGACAATTGGATGTAATTCCTCCTCTTCTTCTTCCGTTATTGGGTGGGTAAGTGTAGATGGGGCACTGATGTTGCCTTCAGTTCTTAAAGAAAAGGTTAAAAATCCTGTTAATAAAAATTTTTTGTAAACATTGCAATCAATATTTATTGTGAAATTACCTCCACAAACTCCTGCTGGTTAGCATGAACGCAAGCTCATCTGCATATGGTAATTTTCTTTTACGTGGCGATGCGCCACTTTTCACCGACTGGTGATACTTTACCAGCCGGTCGGTGACCGATCGCCATCGACTCTTCACATCACACACTGCAATAACAAAACCAAAACAATTTATTAACTTATTTAACAACAAAAATTAAATTAAAAATAGATCTAACAAAAGGTAAAAATCAATACTTACTAATTTCCTCTTGGGCATCACGATCCTCATTGATCCACTGGGGATAGATTTCCCGCAAGACAGAGGTCCAGGCGTCCTTTTTTCTCTGCTTGTCTTTATACAAGTCGCTAGCTCTGTCCCATATTTCAGGATATTTTTCAATCTATAGTGAATAACATGAATATTTTTTTTTTAAAAAAAAGGGTGAAATAAAAGAGTAATAAAGAAAAACAAAACAAAAACATTCTAACAAACAAACGAAAAACATATGACGATATCTCCACACACAACAACACCAACCCCTCACCTATATTGTACAGTCATGGCCAAAAGTATTGAGAATGAGACAAATAGTAATTTTTCTAAAGTTTACTGCTTCATTTTTTGTAATGGCAATTTGCATATACTCCTGAATGTCAAAGAGTGATCAGCTTAACAGCAATTACTGTACTTGCAAAATCAATATTTGCCCAGAAAATGAACTTTAACCCCCAAAACACATTTCAACATCATTGCAGTCCTGCCTTAAAAGGAGCAGCTAACATTGTTTTAGTGATTGATCCATTAACATAGGTATGGGTGTTGATGAGGACAGGGCTGGCGATCAATCAGTCATGATTAAGTAAGAATGACATCACTGGACACTTTAAAAGGAGGCTGGTTCTTGGTATCATTGTTTCTCTTCAGTTAACCATGATTATCTCTAAAGAAACACGTGCAGCCATCATTGCACTGCACAAAAATGGCCTAACAGGGAAGAGTATCGCAGCTACAAAGATTGCACCTCAGTCAACATCTATCGCATCATCAAGAACTTCAAGGAGAGAGCTTCCATTGTTGTCAAAAAGGCTCCAGGGCGCCCAAGAAAGACCAGCAAGCGCCAGGACCGTATCTTAAAACTGTTTCAGCTGCGGGATCGGACTACCAGCAGTGCCGAGCTTGCTCAGGAATGGCAGCAGGCTGGTGTGAGTGCTTCTGCACGCACTGTGAGGCGGAGACTCTTTGAGCAAGGGCTGGTTTCAAGGAGGGCAGCAAAGAAGCCACTTCTCTCCAGAAAAAACATCAGGGACCGACTGATATTCTGCAAAAGGTACAGGGAGAGGACTGTTGAGGACTGGGGCAAAGTCATTTTCTCTGATGAATCCCCTTTTCGATTGTTTGGGACATCTGGAAAACAGCTTATTCGGAGAAGAAGAGGTGAGCGCTACCACCAGTCTTGTCTCATGCCAACTGTAAAGCATCCTGAAACCATTCATGTGTGGGGTTGCTTCTCAGCCAAGGGAATCGGCTCACTCACAGTCTTGCCTAAAAACACAGCCATGAATAAAGAATGGTACCAGAATGTCCTCCAAGAGCAACTTCTCCCAACCGTCCAAGAGCAGTTTGGCGCCCAAAAATGCCTTTTCCAGCATGATGGAGCACCTTGCCATAAAGCAAAGGTGATAACAAAATGGCTCATGGAACAAAACATAGAGATTTTGGGTCCATGGCCTGGAAACTCCCCAGATCTTAATCCCATTGAGAACTTGTGGTCAATCATCAAGAGACGGGTGGACAAACAAAAACCAACAAATTCTGGCAAAACGCAAGCATTGATTATGCAAGAATGGACTGCTATCAGTCAGGATTTGGTCCAAAAGTTGATTGAGAGCATGCCAGGGAGAATTACAGAGGTCTTGAGGAAGAAGGGGCAACACTGCAAATATTAACTTGCTGCATTAACTCATTATAACCTATTGGTACTCATAATATGATTGCAATTATATTTCTGTATGTGATATAAACATCAGACAAACACTAATAAAAACCAGAGGCCAGCAGATCATGTGAAAATATAATTTTGGTGTCATTCTCAAAACTTTTGGCCATGACTGTACAGTTCTTTCACACGTTAATCTCCGGGACGAGTGGTGATGCCATTTTACACACATAACGGAGACCCACACACAGACCCATTCCAAAGCACATATCTGTAGTAATGTGGATATGTGTATGTGATAAATTAACCTTACAGCGTATGCAGGAGCTTTGAGTCAATGAACCTACATACGCAGTCCAAGAATCTTTCAGTTCAAGAAATAATTCTAAAAAAAAAACATGGGCTCCCGCATAGTTTTAATAACTAGCAGAGGGAAAGCAGACGGTTGAGGGCTGATGTTATAGTCTTGGAAGTAGGCAATAACCATGGCCCCTTTCCTTGCTATTAATACCAGCCCGCAGCAGTTAGCTTAGCCTTTACTGGCCATTGTACAGGGGGACCCCCACAAAAAAAATGACATGGGGTCCCCCTATAAGTTGTAGCCAGCAAAGGCTAGGCAGACAGCTGTGACCTGATATTAATAGCCAAGAAAGGGGCCATGGTTGTAGGCCCCCTCCCAGGCTATAATATCAGCCCTCAGCCGCCCCAGATTTGGCGCATCATATTTCTGCGCCAAATCTGGCCCTTAGCCTCGCTCTTCCACGCTGCCCTGGTGCGGTGGCAGGGGGTAATAGTGTTGGGGTTCATGACAGCGCCAGCTGCCATGAAGCCCAGGTTATTAATGATGGGCGTCTATTAGACACCCCCATTACTAACCTACAAAGTGTTAAAAAAAAAAACACAATACACCCAGAAAATTTTTTTTTTATTTGAAATAAAACACCATTTTATTTAATTCTTAGTTTACTTAAAAAAAATAGTTACCTGTCCACGTTCCTGCGCTGATCTCCCATGCACAGCTGTCACATCTGAAGATGTGACAGCTGTCATGGCTGCTGTAAGCTCACGCTGCCGGGAAAACGTCCGCTCCCGGCAGCGTGAGCCCCTGACTGAGGTCACCGGAGTGCATTCAGTCAGCGCAGCTCCGGTGACCTCCTTTACGACTCTGCTGTACCCTGGGAATTTCTCACGGTACAACAGGGCCGTAAAGCAGCTTACCGGAGCAGCGGGGACTGAACTCCGGCAAACCCGCTTATGCAATGACGGGGCTGCTTTACGGCCCCATCATTCTAGCGGCGGCAGCGGTTCAGAGCGGTCACATTCTATGTGGCTGCTCTGAACTGGAGATCATCGTGGGACACTCGTGGACTACTACGGAGGGGTAAGGATAAGGTTATGGTTTATTATTTTATATTTTATCACAGGAGATCGATGGCTTCGGGGAATTAGGTGTCTAGGTGAGTATAGGTGTAGTTTTTTATTTTTTACTTTATTTTAGGTGGCGATCGGCGGGGACAGGTAATGATTTAATTTTCATAGGTAACCACTGGCCACCAATGAAAAAAAACAGGGACAGTAAATAATATTGGGGGCAATAATACAAATTAAAAAAAAAAAAAATAGTAAGAGGGACAATAATTTATGGGGGCTAGAATTTAAATTTGGGCCACATTTCACAGCAGGAGCAGGCTGATGGGAACTACTGCTCCCATCGAGCTGCTCCTGCTGGCACTAGTGTACGGGGAACAGATATAGGCCGATGGGAGTAGTAGTCTCACATCGGCCTATGTCTCCCTGCTGACACCAGGGCACACAGACCCGACACAGACCCGACACAGACCCGACACAGACCCGACACAGACCCCACACAGACCCCACACAGACCCGACACAGACCCCACACAGACCCGACACAGACCCCACACAGACCCCACACAGACCCCACACAGACCCAACACAGACCCGACACAGACCCCGCACAGACCCCGCACAGACACATTCAGACACTTACCACACTTATCATGAATCCCACGTTGAGATTCATGCGCTTGTACCACCCCACGTTAGCAGCCATGATCCTGGTAGACGGGAATATTATGGGATTCTCGTCTTCCTGGATTATGGGATGCTCATGGGATGGCTGGAACGCCCCGACATGAGGTCACTTCCTATTTGATGCGGTTTTGTGCTACAAGATCGCATCAAATGCGCTTCAATTCCGCAAGTCTTTTTACATATTTGCGGATTTGAAGCGTCCCAATGCAAGTCAATGGCAGCCATTCCGCTGCGTTTCCGCAAAATTAATGAACATGCTGCGGATTTTTTTGCGCTGCATAAACGCTGCGGAAAAATCCGCAGCATGCGCATTGACATTGCGGAATGCCATTGGGGACCATGGGGTGCGGAAATTCCGCGGCAAAAACGCATTAAAAACGCATCGTGGGCACGCAGCCTCACACTACAAACTCCACTATAGTGAAGACAAAAGAGCTGTCGAAGAACACCAGAAACAAAATTGTAGCCCTGCACCAGGCTGGGAAGACTGAATCTGCAATAGGCAAGCAGCTTGGTGTGAAGAAATCAACTGAGGGAGCAATAATTAGAAAATGGAAGACTTACAAGACAACTGACAATCTCCCTCAATCTGGGGCTCCACAGAAGACCTCACCCCGTGGGGTCAAAATGATCTTAAGAACGGTGAGCAAAATTCCCAGAACCACACGGGGGGATCTAGTGAATGACCTGCAGAGAGCTGGGACCAACTTTACACAGGCTACCGTCAGTAACACACAATGCCAGCAGGGACTCAGATCCTGCAGTTCAGACGTGTCACCCTGCTTTAGCCATTACATGTCCAGGCCCGTCTGAAGTTTGCTAGAGAGCATTTAGATGATCCAGAAGAGTACTGGGAGAATGTCATATGGTCAGATGAAACCAAAGAATTGTTTGGTAGAAACACAACTCGGCGTGTTTGGAGGAGAAAGAATGCGGAGTTGCATCCAAAGAACATCATACCTACTGTGAAGCATGGGGGTGGCAACATCATGCTTTGGGGCTGTTTCTCTGCCAAGGGACCAAGACGACTCATCTGTGTACATGAAAGAATGAATGGGGCCATGTATCGTGAGATTTTGAGTGCAAACCTCCTTCTATCAGCAAGGGCATTGAAGATGAAACGTGGCTGGGTCTTTCAGCATGACAATGATCCCAAGCACACCGCCAGGGCAACGAAGGAGTGGCTTCGTGAGAAGCATTTCAAGGTCCTGGAATGGCCTAGCTAGTCTCCAGATCTAAACCCTATAGAAAACCTTTGGAGGGAGTTGAAAGTCTGTGTTGCCAGCGACGGCCCCAAATCATTAGTGCTCTAGAGGAGATCTGCATGGAAGAATGGGCCAACATACCAGCAACAGTGTGTGCCAACCTTGTGAAGACTTACAAAAAACGTTTGACCTCTGTCATTGCCAACAAAGGATATATACAGTGGGTACAGAAAGTATTCAGACCCCTTTAAATTTTTCACTCTTTGTTTCATTGCAGCCATTTGGTAAATTCTAAAAAGTTAATTTTTTTTCTCATTAAAGTACACTCTGCACCCTATCCTGACTGAAAAAAAAACAGAAATGTAGAATTTTTTGCAAATTTATTAAAAAGGAAAAACTGAAATATCACATGGTCATAAGTATTCAGACCCTTTGCTCAGTATTGAGTAGAAGCACCCTTTTGAGCTAGTACAGCCATGAGTCTTCTTGGGAATCATGCAACACGTTTTTCACACCTGGATTTGGGGATCCCCTGACATTCTTCCTTGCAGATCCTCTCCAGTTCCATCAGATTGGATGGTGAAGGTTGGTGGACAGCCATTTTCAGGTCTCTCCAGATATGCTCAGTTGGGTTTAGGTCAGGGCTCTGGCTGGGGCAGTCAAGAATGGTCTGAGAGTTGTTCTGAAGCCACTCCTTTGTTATTTTAGCTGTGTGCTTAGGGTCATTGTCTTCTTGGAAGGTGAACCTTCGGCCAAGCCTGAGGTCCAGAGCACTCAGGAAGAGGTTTTCATCCAGGATATCTCTGTACTTGGCCGCATTCATGTTTCCTTCAATTGCAACTGGGGCGCTCCTTTGGATCCAGTTGCCACAGAGGTACTGCATCTCACCCAGAGGTGTGGTACCTCACTCTCAGGTAAGGACGGAGTACTACTCGGGACCCACACCCCTACATCCAATACACTCCACTTCAGTGGCGAAGGGTGAGATTGCTCCTAAGGGAGAGTACAGTTCCTGGTCCCTAGCTGGAGGGTGGAACTAGGTAGAGGAGGTGGGTGGAGGAAGAAGTTCAGTGGAGCACAGACAGAAAGAGTATAAAAGACAGAGAAAAACATCTAGAAAGAGTTCAAGCTCAGGCTCAGAGGAGAGACAGTTGGGAGTGGGAGCTCAGGAGGAGCTCCGCTCAGGAGAGCAAGGAAGGAGAGAGAGGAGTCGGGCCTAGTGGGAGAGGCCCAGGGGGAGAGTGAGAGAAGACGGGAGCAGAGGGAAAGGCTCCAGAGACAGAAGGGATCCCAGGGGCACAGTGAGTGCAGGAAGCCACCCGTGCACCCGAATTCATACTCAAGTGGAGGGATCACGCCGCAGAAGGGGACCGGCCCCAAACTAATGGAGAACAACCAGGCTCAGCTAGCTAACCGGAGGCTGCAGCATTTTCAAGGTGTTGCAGCCAAAATCCACAATTACATCACTGAAAAGGTGGCCCAGGGGACTGCAAGTCGCCCGACAAGGCTCAAAGCCACTGGCTTGGGACATTGATTGTGAGGCGCAGGGCAGGAGGGTGAGTGCCAGCGCAGTGAGACTACCAGGAAAGGTACATAGAACGTGGTCCCATCCAAGTGCTCCTGAAAATACCTGACGGTTTGCTGGATCACTACCCCGGAGTACACAGGACGACATGGGCAGTTGCACACCGGTGATTGTAACCTGAGGAACTTAACAACTGTGAGTAAAACCTGAAGACTGCACCCCACTGTGTCCTTGAATAATTGCTGCGCCATCACCTGCATTACACCGCAACAACATCTACCTCCACAATTCATCATCTACTGCCCTGGAGCTAAGCTCTGCCTGTTGAGAGCTGAACCAACACTGCTGCGTCACCATCAGCTCCAGAGGATCTGCATCGCAGCGGCGGCCCCTAATAGCTGCATACCACAGGTGGCGTCACAAACATTATCTCTATAAAAACTTTATTCCCCTTTTACTTTTCTTTAATCATTTGACCGCCCAGGGCCACAGACCGGGTCACTGCCACCGTGACATCCCCAGCACCGACAAGCCCGGCTACCGAGTACCCCACGGCCTCAGGGGGCGCGTCACAACCAGTCGTCCTGTCCCTGCAGCTGAAAAACACCCCCATAGCATGTTGCTGCCACCACCATGTTTCACTGTGGGGATTGTATTGGGCAGGTGATGAGCAGTGCCTGGTTTTCTCCACACATACCGCTTATAATTATCACCAAAAAGTTCTATTTTCGTCTCATCAGACCAGAGAATCTTATTTCTCATAGTCTGGGAGTCCTTCATATGTTTTTGAGCAAATTCTATGCGGGCTTGCATATGTCTTGCACTGAGGAGAGGCTTCCGTCAGGCCACTCTGCCATAAAGGCCCGACTGGTGGAGGGCTTCAGTGATAGTTGACTTTGTAGAACTTTCTCCCATCTCCCTATTGCATCTCTGGAGCTCAGCCACAGTGATCTTGGGGTTCTTCTTCACCTCTCTCACCAAGGCTCTTCTCCCACGATTGCTCTGTTTGGCTGGACGGCCTGGTCTAGGAAGACTTCTGGTGGTCCCAAACTTCTTCCATTTAAGGATTAAGGAGGCCACTGTGCTCTTAGGAATGTTGAGTAATGCAGAAATTCTTTTGTAACCTTGGCCAGATGTGTGCCTTGCCACAATTCTGTCTCTGAGCTCCTTGGGCAGTTCCTTTGTGCTCATGATTCTCATTTGGTCTGACATGCACTGTGAGATGTGAGGCCTCTCCAAATCAAGTCCTATCAGTTTAGATTAATTAAACACAATTAAACACAGCTGGACTCCAATGAAGGAGTAGAATCATCTCATGCAGAATCACAAGGAAATGGACAGCATGTGACTTAAATATGAGTGTCTGAGCAAAGGGTCTGAATACTTATGACCATGTGACATTTCAGTTTTTCTTGTTTAATAAATTTGCAAAAAGTTCTATATTTCTGTTTTTTTTTCAGTTAAGATGGGGTGCAGAGTGTACTTTAATGAGAAAAAAAAATGAATTTTTTTAATTTACCAAGTGGCTGCAGTGAAACAAAGAGTGAAAAATTTAAAGGGGTCTGAATACTTTCCGTACCCACTGTAACAAAGTATTGAGATGAACGTTTGTAATTGACCAAATACTTATTTTCCATCAAAATTTGAAAAAAATTTCTTTCCATATCAGACAATGTGATTTTCAGGATTTGTTTTCTCATTTTGTCTCTCATAGTTGAGGTTTACCTATGATGTCAATTACAGGCCTCTCTCGTCTTTTTAAGTAGAGAACTTGCTCAATTGGTGGCTGAATAAATACTTTTTTCCCCACTGTATGTATAGCGCAATCCTTAGTTACATAGTTTCCTCTTTTATTATGTATATGTATAACGCCCTCCCTTATTACGCACCATCCTCTCTAGTTATATATGGTGCTGTCTCTTATTATATAGCTTCCTCTGCTGTTATGTACAGTGCTGTCCCTTCCATAGCGTATTCTTGTTATTTTTGTCAGTCACAGCGCCCTCTTTTACTACATAGTCGTCTCTTGTTAGATATAAAATGACTGCTGATGGAGCAGCCGGTGACCAGAAGATCAGCCCAACAGCTCCTCCATCAGAAAAGAAGCTTTCCCATACTGCATCAGCCATCATTGCATTATATATCTAACAAGAGAGGACACTATGTAATAAAATACTGGGCACTATTGTGGCAATACAGTGTAAATTCTTAATTATGCCAGACATATTTCTGATGGCAAGAGCGGCATTCCTTTATTTTTATGCTGACTCTTTAATCTCTGTTCTTCTTTAGTTGAACACAGACTACTTTTTGTATAACTCTGAATGTTATCTGCTCTTTGATTCTGAAACAATGATGTATATTTACAAGAGCCCCTGTGATACCAACTATGTAAATAGATTATCTCAAACAATGATAGGTGAGCCCTGCACCTTTACCTCTGACTTGTGATATGCACACTTAGCTTTGGGGGAGGAGGGTGAGAGCAGTTCTGCCAATCAGGGGGCTGAGCCCAGGGAAGCAGAAGGAACATGTGGTTTTGCAAGAGTCAGACTTGAACCCAAAGAAGAAGAAAGGAGATGTGCTTCTGATACAGTGTGAGTCTTAGGACAGAAATTCAGAAAGACTTTACAAGGAGAATGAGGAACATCCTTGAGGAAAGTAGATTAATTCCATGGTATACAAAGAGACACGGATTTGTATTCTACATTCTAGCCTAAGGGTACCGGCCCTGACTGAAAAGATTTGGATCTGCTCCACTGACCATCAGAGAGACCATGGATACTTTTGGGGAGACCAGGAGAGGACGAAGAAGTCACCTGGCCCCGTGGATATGTTGTTTCGGGGTTGCTAAGAGGGACCCACCGGTCGCCTGGCTCCATGGAAACTCTCGGAGAGGCCAGATTTGGACCTTCAGGTCTCCTGGTCTTGTACCTCGATGGACTGCCATCTTCCTAGGCTTGCCGCTACCTCCTCTCTGTGGGGGCCCGCCAGAAGCGGGGGGGGGGGCCACTGGTTGAAGTAGTAGGCCCTGTAAGTCTCCAAAGTCACAGCAGTTCTATCCCAGGTGGGCCAGCGGAAGGGTGAGACTGTACAATGTTGTACCATCTTGGGCATTTGGTGGGACTGTTCTGTGTGTTTATTGTCCACTTTGTGGTTCAATAAAGTATTGCCACGCTGGTATAACCTCACCCTGCGTTGTCTGATTAGCGTTACGCCCACGGAAGACCCCGGGTCTTCACAACTATATTATTCGATATGTGAGGGACGGAGCTGTACATAAGAAGAGAGAACTCTGTGTAATAAGGAACAGTACTATACATAATAAAGGAGACGATATAAGATCTATAATATAACGGGGGATGCGTGTTTCTGTCTGAAGCATTTATAGACTGCGCATGCGTGACGCGCAGTCTGGCTCCAGACAGAAGCAGGCATCCAGCCGTTACAGGTAAGAGGAGTGTGTATGGCGCCGGAGATCGCAGTATGCGTAGACACTGAACGCATAACGCGATCTCCGGTGCCATACTTAGATACTTACCTGATCGGGAGGAGCGTTGCCGCGGCGCCTCTCTTCATCGGAGACCGGGGCAGCAGTGAGGCGTTGGATCGGCGCATGTGCATAGCGCTATCTGGCGCCATTTTACTGAAGACACATTTGCAGTGTGTCTTCAGCAAAATGGCGCCGGACAGCTCGGTGCTACGGCGCCGAACTCCTCCCCAGGCCTCCGGCAGAACAGGACACAGCAGTGCTGGAGCAGAGGAAAGAAAGGTGAATATATGTGTTCATTTTTTTGTATGTGTGTACAGCGTGAAAGGGATGACGGGCCACACATACCAGGATTGGGGGGTGAGGGGACCACACATACCAGGATTGGGGGGTGAGGGGACCACGCATACCAGGATTGGGGGGTGAGGGGACCATGCATACCAGGATTGAGGGCTGAGGGGACCAAGCATACCAGGATTGGGGGTGAGGGGTACCACACATACTGGGAATGGGGGATGAGGGAACTATGCATACCAGGATGAGGGGTGCCATGCATACTGGGATAAGGATGAGAGGTGCCATGCATACCGGGATTGGGGGTGAGGGGTGCCATGCATACCAGGATTGGTGGTGAGGGGTGCCACGCATACCGGGATTGGGTGTGAGGAGTACCACACATACCAGGATTGGGAGTGAGGGGTGCTATGCATACCAGGATTGGGGGTGAGGGGTGCCATGCATACCAGGATTGGGGGTGAGGGGTGCCATGCATACCAGGATAGGATGGTGGAGACAGGATGGGGGCAGCGCAAATACCAGGAAGTACCAGCACATACCAGCATGGAAGACCATATACCAATAAAAATGCTCGCCACATGGGCGTAGAACAGGTTCAATAGCTAGTATATATATATATATATATATATATATATATATATATACAGTACAGACCAAAAGTTTGGACACACCTTCTCATTTAAAGATTTTTCTGCATTTTCAAGACTATGAAAATTGTACATTCACACTGAAGGCATCAAAACTATGAATTAACACATGTGGAATTATATAGTTAACAAAAAAATGTGAAACAACTGAAAATATGTCTTATATTCTAGGTTCTTCAAAGTAGCCACCTTTCGCTTTGATGACTGCTTTGCACACTCTTGGCATTCTCTTGATGAGCTTCAAGAGTTAGTCACCAGAAATGGTTTTCACTTCACAGGTGTGCCCTGTCAGGTTTAATAAGTGGGATTTCTTGCTTTATAAATGGGGTTGAGACCATCAGTTGTGTTGTGCATAAGTCTGGTGGATACACAGCTGATAGTCCTACTGAATAGACTGTTAGCTGCTTTATTCTTGCCATAATACAAATTCTAAGTAAAGAAAAACGAGTGGCCATCATTACTTTAGGGAGTGAAGGTCAGTCAGTCCGAAAAATTGGGCAAACTTTGAAAGTGTCCCGAAAGTGTAGTTGCAAAAACCATCAAGCGCTACAAATAAACTGGCTCACATGAGGACCGCCCCAGGAAAGGAAGACCAAGAGTCACCTCTGCTTCTGAGGATAAGTTTATCCGAGTCACCAGCCTCAGAAATCTCAGGTTAACAGCAGCTCAGATTAGAGACCAGGTCAATGCCACACAGAGTTCTAGCAGCAGACACATCTCTACAACAACTGTTAAGAGGAGACTTTGTGTAGCAGGCCTTCATGGTAAAATAGCTGCTAGGAAACCACTGCTAAGGACAGGGAACAAGCAGAAGAGACTTGTTTGGGCTAAAGAACACAAGGAATGGATATTAGACCAGTGGAAATCTGTGCTTTGGTCTGATGAGTCCAAATTTGAGATCTTTGGTTCCAACCAGCTTGTCTTTGTGCGACGCAGAAAAGGTGAACGGATGAACTCTACATGCCTGGTTCCCACCGTGAAGCATGGAGGAGGATGTGTGATGGTGTGGGGGTGCTTTGCTGGTGACACTGTTGGGGATTTATTCAAAATTGAAGGCATACTGAACCAGCATGGCTACCACAGCATCTTGCAGCGGCATGCTATTCCATCCGGTTTGCGTTTAGTTGGACCATCATTTATTTTTCAACAGGACAATGACCCCAAACACACCTCCAGGCTGTGTAAGGGCTATTTGACCAAGAAGGGGAGTGATGGGGTGCTACGTCAGATGACCTGGCCTCCACAGTGACCAGACCTGAACCCAATCGAGATGGTTAGGGGTGAACTGGGCCGCAAAGTGAAGGCAAAAGGGCCAACAAGTGCTAAGCATCTCTGGGAACTCCTTCAAGATTGTTGGAAGACCATTTCCGGTGACTACCTCTTAAAGCTCATCAAGAGAATGCCAAGAGTGTGCAAAGCAGTCATCAAAGCAAAAGGTGGCTACTTTGAAGAACATAGAATATAAGACATATTTTCAGTTGTTTCACACTGTTTTGTTAAGTATATAATTCCACATGTGTTAATTCATAGTTTTGATGCCTTCAGTGTGAATGTACAATTTTCATAGTCATGAAAATACAGAAAAATCTTTAAATGAGAAGGTGTGTCCAAACTTTTGGTCTGTACTGTACAAAAGAAAACTTCTATAATAATAGAGAAACATAACAATTTGAGAACCATTGATGACAAACTGGCTCGATATTCAATAAAAGATGATCCTCTCACACCTTTGTTTTATATAGTACCAAAGGTATATAAAACCCTCATAGATCCAACGGGGAGACCGATAGTAGCATTGACTAATTCTGTATTAATGCCACTATCAATAACCCTAGAGAAAATTCTAGCACCTTTGATTAAAAAACAAGAGTTTTTTTTGTTAGATACCAACAATTTCTTGAATAAAAGGTATGAACCACTGAGGTCTCTCAAATCGAAATATTTTTGAATAAATTGAAATGTATTGATAACATCACTCCGAACACCATCTTGGTTACTATAGATGTAGCGAGTCTTTACACCTCAATAGAACATTCAAAAGGACTTGAGGCAATGAACTGGATACTAAACCAGAACGGCTTCTCACAATCACAAACTGGATCTGGTTATGGATCTTCTCACATTGGTTTTAGGCCTCTTTCACACGTCAGTGTCTCCGGAACAAGTGGTGACAGTTTCCACACATACGGGAGACATTGACACACACAGACCCATTCAAATGAATGGGTCTGTGAACATCTCAGTGTGTTTTCACAGATCATGTGTCCGTGTGCTCCACACGGAGACAAGTCAATTTTTTTTGCAGATACACGGTCCGCAAAACGTACCATACGGATGACATCCGTGTGTCATCCGAGTCGCATCCGGCGCCTGGGAATGGCGCTGTTCCCAAGTGCCAGTGCTGAACGCTGCCTTCATCATTGTTCCCTGTCGGCGCTGCGATCAGCACCAGCAGGGACCATGATGAGGGCAGTGGTAGTCTGCTCCCGATGTCCCTATCTGTTAAAATAAGAATAAAATAATAAAATCCATATACTCACCTCTCCTAGGTGTCCCCCGCTGCTGCTGAGGAGCCGGGGAGAATGAGTGGCTCCGGAGCTACAGCTCAGGAGCGGTGTCCTGTCACTCACTGAGCGCAGCTCCGGAGTGGCTCATTCTCCCTGGCTCCTCGGCAGCAGCGGTTGCATGGATTACAGTGGGGGACACCTAGGAGAGGTGAGTACATGGATTTTATTATTTTATTCTTACTTTAACAGGTGGGGACATCGGTAGTTGACTACCACTACCCTCATCATAGTCCCTGCTGGAGCTGATCGCAGCGCCGGCTGGGAACCATGATGAGTGCAGTGTTCAGCACCGGCGCTTAGGAGCAGCTCTACCTGTAGCGCTACTTCCCAGGCACTGTCCGCATGATCCTGATGCAGATGCAACACGTAAAACACACACATGCACACGGGACACAGATATCTCTGGTAACGGTTTTTCCAGTACCGGAGATATACGGAAGTGTGAAACTGGACTTAAATGAAAACTATTTTCTCTTCCAGGACAGATACTATAGCCAGAAGAGGGGTTCAGTAATGGAAGAGAATGTTGCCCCCCCATACGCAAATGCATACATGGCTTTCTTTGAAAATGAATTTTTCTTTGATCATATGTTATTTGACAACCATATTAGAACATGGTACAGATTTATTGAGGATATCATTTGCGTATGGGAGGGGCCACTCGAGTCGCTCCTAACCTTTTTTGATGTCATGAACAGTATTTGGCCTGAACTTAAATTTACAATGTCACACAGTTTCCAGGAAATTAATTTTCTGGATACTATGTTAATTAAAAACACAAGAGGAGGCTTTGACATTGGTCTTTTTAGGAAAGATGCAGACAAAAATAGTATCTTACATTTTGAAAGTGCACATGCCTATACGCTAAAAAGAGCGATTCCTAAATCATCGTTCAAGAGAATTAGGAGAATTGTATCAGAACCATCTGTGTGTGAGGATAGATTGATAGAAATGAAGACCAATTTATTGAAGAGGGGTTATCCCTTACATTTGTTAAATAAAGCTGGGAGAGACTCATTAGAGATAATTAAACATTTGGGAGAAAACCAAATGAGAATCCCCTTTGGCAGAGAATATCACCCACCAACCTGAAAGTTGATCAATTAATAAGCAAACACTGGCATACCTTACATCAAGCCTACACAGATATACTTGAGTTTAAAGACTTTCCTTTGATTTCTAATAAGAGGTTACCCAACAATAAAAACAAATTAGTCCGTGCAGATATGGGTAATGAAATCAAGATATCAAAACAGACTTTTATATCGGCTGAAAGGAATGGAACATATCCCTGTCTGAACTGCGCACAATGTGGCAATGTGACTAGAGGAGAAACCTTTACCCACCCACGGACGGGACAGTCCTATATAATTAATGGATATTTTACATGTATGTCCAGTAATGTAATCTATTTAATTATCTGTCCTTGCGGATACATTTAAGTTGGGGAGACAATGCAGCAAGTGGACACTCGTATCAATAGACAAAAATCGAAAATTTGATGTGGGGATATGTTACAAACTCTTCCAAAACACTTCAAGGATAATAATCACAAAATTGCACAGCTAAAATATCAGGTGATTGCAGAAGTAACTTACTCCAGGAGATGGGGTTATATTTAAAAAGCTCTCCTTAAGAGACAGGCATTTTGGATCCACAAATTAAAATATACTATAGCCCAACGGATTGAATAAAGAGTATGACATAAGTCAGATTACACAAGTTTACACTGTGTGCAGAATTATTAGGCACATGAGTATTTTGATCACATGATGCTTTTTATATATGTTGTCCTACTCCAAGCTGCATAGGCTTGAGAGCCAACTACCAATTAAGTAAATCTGGTGATGTGCATCTCTGTAATGAGGAGGGGTGTTGACTAATGACATCAACACCCTATATAAGGTTTGCTTAATTATTAGGCAACTTCCTTTCCTTTGGCAAAATGGGTCAGAAGAGAGATTTGACGGGATCTGAAAAGTTCAAAATTGTGAGATGTCTTGCAGAGGGACGCAGCAGTCATGAAATTTCCAAACTTTTGAAGCGTGCTCACCGAACAATCAAGCGTTTCATGGCAAATAGCCAACAGGGTCGCAAGAAGCGTGTTGGCCAAAAAAGGTGCAAAATAACTGCCCATGAATTGAGGAATATCAAGCGTGAAGCTGCCAAGATGCCATTCGCCACCAGTTTTGCCATATTTCAGAGCTGCAATGTTACTGGAGTATCAAAAAGCACAAGGTGTGCGATACTCAGGGACATGGCCAAGGTAAGGAAGGCTGAAAAACGACCACCTTTGAACAAGAAACATAAGATAAAAAGTCAAGAGTGGGCCAAGAAATATCTTAAGACTGATTTTTCAAAGGTTTTATGGACTGATGAAATGAGAGTGACTCTTGATGGGCCAGATGGATGGGCCAGAGGCTGGATCAGTAAAGGGCAGAGAGCTCCACTCCGACTCAGACGCCAGCAAGGTGGAGGTGGGGTACTGGTATGGGCTGGTATCATCAAAGATGAACTTGTGTGACCTTTTCAGGTTGAGTATGGAATGAAGCTCAACTCCCAGACCTACTGCCAGTTTCTGGAAGACAACTTCTTCAAGCAGTGGTACAGGAAAAAGTCGGTATCGTTCAAGAAAAACATGATTTTCATGCAGGACAATGCTCCATCACATGCATCCAACTACTCCACAGCGTGGCTGGCCAGTAAAGGTCTAAAAGAAGAAAAAATAATGACATGGCCCCCTTGTTCACCTGATCTGAACCCCATAGAAAACCTGTGGTCCATCATAAAAAGTGAGATCTACAGGGAGGGAAAACAGTACACCTCTCGGAACAGTGTCTGGGAGGCTGTTGTAGCTGCTGCATGCAATGTTGATCGAAAACAGATCAAGCAACTGACAGAATCTATGGATGGAAGGCTGTTGAGTGTCATCATAAAGAAAGGTGGCTATAATGATCACTAATTTTTTTTTGCTTTTGTTTTTGCATGTCAGAAATGTTTATTTCTAAATTTTGTGCACTGATATTGGTTTACCTGGTGAAAATAAACAAGTGAGATGGGATTATATTTGGTTTTTATTAAGTTGCCTAATAATTCTGCACAGTAATAGTTACCTGCACAAACAGATATCCTCCTAAGATAGACAAATCTAAAAAAAAAAAACACTCCAACTTCCAAAAATATTAAGCTTTCATATTTATGAGTCTTTTGGGTTGATTGAGAACATAGTTGTTGATAAATATTATTAAATAATAAAAATAATCCTCTAAATACAACTTGCCTAATAATTCTGCACACAGTGTAGATAACATGTTTTTCGTCATCCTTTTTTCAGTTAATTAAATGCATTTCTTTTCCTTTTTTTCCGACATCGGTTACACGTTGATCTGCAAACTTTTTGTACAAAAGTTTATGGGAATACTATTTCTGGATACAGAGTTGAAATATCTGTATGTCTATAGATAATTGAAACCACATATTCTATACCGTTAATAATATGGAATGTAAAGAATATGCAAATTATAAATTTGAAATGCAGAATAGCAATAAAAGATTAAGATTTTTTTTTCCAAAGTTTTTTTCAAAAAAATAACAAAAAACAGCTAAGATTTAAAAGGAAATACTACAAATCTCTTTACAATATAGCTGGGCATTTTAAAAACCTCCCAGTGCAGTCACTCCACAATAAAATAAAATTATATCTGCAGCAGAATAAATTACCCGCAGTCCCAGAGGAAGCACTATTACATTTAGAGAAAGACTTTTTGCTTGAAGAAGTCACTACAACCATGAAAGAATTAAAGCAAGGGAAAAGCCCTGGCCCAGATGGATATTCCTCTGCTTTCTATAAACAGTTTTCTGAACTGATAAGCCCTCTATTCCTATCGGCATGTAACTTCATATCACTGGGAGGCTCTTTTCCATCTCAGGCCTGATCTGCCCACATCACAGTGCTCCCCAAACCTGGAAAAGATTTATCATCATGCAGTAGTTATCGCCACATTTCCCTGATAAACCTAGACATCAAAAATGTATGCAAAAATGATCGCAAAAAGATTGTGTCCTCTTCTCCCAAGACTGATAAATCAGAACCTGTAAGTCTCCAAAGTCACAGCAGTTCTATCCCAGGCGGGCCAGCGGAAGGGTGAGACTGTACAATGTTGTACCATCTTGGGCATTTGCTGGGACTGTTCTGTGTGTTTATTGTCCACTTTGTGGTTCAATAAAGTATTGCCACGCTGGTATAACCTCACCCTGCGTTGTCTGATTAGCGTTACGCCCACGGAAGACCCCGGGTCTTCACAACTATATTATTCGATATGTGAGGGACGGAGCTGTACATAAGAAGAGAGAACTCTGTGTAATAAGGAACAGTACTATACATAATAAAGGAGACGATATAAGATCTATAATATAACGGGGGATGCGTGTTTCTGTCTGAAGCATTTATAGACTGCGCATGCGTGACGCGCAGTCTGGCTCCAGACAGAAGCAGGCATCCAGCCGTTACAGGTAAGAGGAGTGTGTATGGCGCCGGAGATCGCAGTATGCGTAGACACTGAACGCATAACGCGATCTACGGTGCCATACTTAGATACTTACCTGATCGGGAGGAGCGTTGCCGCGGCGCCTCTCTTCATCGGAGACCGGGGCAGCAGTGAGGCGTTGGATCGGCGCATGTGCATAGCGCTATCTGGCGCCATTTTACTGAAGACACATTTGCAGTGTGTCTTCAGCAAAATGGCGCCGGACAGCTCGGTGCTACGGCGCCGAACTCCTCCCCAGGCCTCCGGCAGAACAGGACACAGCAGTGCTGGAGCAGAGGAAAGAAAGGTGAATATATGTGTTCATTTTTTTGTATGTGTGTACAGCGTGAAAGGGATGACGGGCCACACATACCAGGATTGGGGGGTGAGGGGACCACACATACCAGGATTGGGGGGTGAGGGGACCACGCATACCAGGATTGGGGGGTGAGGGGACCATGCATACCAGGATTGAGGGCTGAGGGGACCAAGCATACCAGGATTGGGGGTGAGGGGTACCACACATACTGGGAATGGGGGATGAGGGAACTATGCATACCAGGATGAGGGGTGCCATGCATACTGGGATAAGGATGAGAGGTGCCATGCATACCGGGATTGGGGGTGAGGGGTGCCATGCATACTAGGATTGGTGGTGAGGGGTGCCACGCATACCGGGATTGGGTGTGAGGAGTACCACACATACCAGGATTGGGAGTGAGGGGTGCTATGCATACCAGGATTGGGGGTGAGGGGTGCCATGCATACCAGGATTGGGGGTGAGGGGTGCCATGCATACCAGGATAGGATGGTGGAGACAGGATGGGGGCAGCGCAAATACCAGGAAGTACCAGCACATACCAGCATGGAAGACCATATACCAATAAAAATGCTCGCCACATGGGCGTAGAACAGGTTCAATAGCTAGTATATATATATATATATATATATATATATATATATATATATACAGTACAGACCAAAAGTTTGGACACACCTTCTCATTTAAAGATTTTTCTGCATTTTCAAGACTATGAAAATTGTACATTCACACTGAAGGCATCAAAACTATGAATTAACACATGTGGAATTATATAGTTAACAAAAAAATGTGAAACAACTGAAAATATGTCTTATATTCTAGGTTCTTCAAAGTAGCCACCTTTCGCTTTGATGACTGCTTTGCACACTCTTGGCATTCTCTTGATGAGCTTCAAGAGTTAGTCACCAGAAATGGTTTTCACTTCACAGGTGTGCCCTGTCAGGTTTAATAAGTGGGATTTCTTGCTTTATAAATGGGGTTGAGACCATCAGTTGTGTTGTGCATAAGTCTGGTGGATACACAGCTGATAGTCCTACTGAATAGACTGTTAGCTGCTTTATTCTTGCCATAATACAAATTCTAAGTAAAGAAAAACGAGTGGCCATCATTACTTTAGGGAGTGAAGGTCAGTCAGTCCGAAAAATTGGGCAAACTTTGAAAGTGTCCCGAAAGTGTAGTTGCAAAAACCATCAAGCGCTACAAAGAAACTGGCTCACATGAGGACCGCCCCAGGAAAGGAAGACCAAGAGTCACCTCTGCTTCTGAGGATAAGTTTATCCGAGTCACCAGCCTCAGAAATCTCAGGTTAACAGCAGCTCAGATTAGAGACCAGGTCAATGCCACACAGAGTTCTAGCAGCAGACACATCTCTACAACAACTGTTAAGAGGAGACTTTGTGTAGCAGGCCTTCATGGTAAAATAGCTGCTAGGAAACCACTGCTAAGGACAGGGAACAAGCAGAAGAGACTTGTTTGGGCTAAAGAACACAAGGAATGGATATTAGACCAGTGGAAATCTGTGCTTTGGTCTGATGAGTCCAAATTTGAGATCTTTGGTTCCAACCAGCTTGTCTTTGTGCGACGCAGAAAAGGTGAACGGATGAACTCTACATGCCTGGTTCCCACCGTGAAGCATGGAGGAGGATGTGTGATGGTGTGGGGGTGCTTTGCTGGTGACACTGTTGGGGATTTATTCAAAATTGAAGGCATACTGAACCAGCATGGCTACCACAGCATCTTGCAGCGGCATGCTATTCCATCCGGTTTGCGTTTAGTTGGACCATCATTTATTTTTCAACAGGACAATGACCCCAAACACACCTCCAGGCTGTGTAAGGGCTATTTGACCAAGAAGGGGAGTGATGGGGTGCTACGTCAGATGACCTGGCCTCCACAGTGACCAGACCTGAACCCAATTGAGATGGTTAGGGGTGAACTGGGCCGCAAAGTGAAGGCAAAAGGGCCAACAAGTGCTAAGCATCTCTGGGAACTCCTTCAAGATTGTTGGAAGACCATTTCCGGTGACTACCTCTTGAAGCTCATCAAGAGAATGCCAAGAGTGTGCAAAGCAGTCATCAAAGCAAAAGGTGGCTACTTTGAAGAACATAGAATATAAGACATATTTTCAGTTGTTTCACACTGTTTTGTTAAGTATATAATTCCACATGTGTTAATTCATAGTTTTGATGCCTTCAGTGTGAATGTACAATTTTCATAGTCAAGAAAATACAGAAAAATCTTTAAATGAGAAGGTGTGTCCAAACTTTTGGTCTGTACTGTACAAAAGAAAACTTCTATAATAATAGAGAAACATAACAATTTGAGAACCATTGATGACAAACTGGCTCGATATTCAATAAAAGATGATCCTCTCACACCTTTGTTTTATATAGTACCAAAGGTATATAAAACCCTCATAGATCCAACGGGGAGACCGATAGTAGCATTGACTAATTCTGTATTAATGCCACTATCAATAACCCTAGAGAAAATTCTAGCACCTTTGATTAAAAAACAAGAGTTTTTTTTGTTAGATACCAACAATTTCTTGAATAAAAGGTATGAACCACTGAGGTCTCTCAAATCGAAATATTTTTGAATAAATTGAAATGTATTGATAACATCACTCCGAACACCATCTTGGTTACTATAGATGTAGCGAGTCTTTACACCTCAATAGAACATTCAAAAGGACTTGAGGCAATGAACTGGATACTAAACCAGAACGGCTTCTCACAATCACAAACTGGATCTGGTTATGGATCTTCTCACATTGGTTTTAGGCCTCTTTCACACGTCAGTGTCTCCGGAACAAGTGGTGACAGTTTCCACACATACGGGAGACATTGACACACACAGACCCATTCAAATGAATGGGTCTGTGAACATCTCAGTGTGTTTTCACAGATCATGTGTCCGTGTGCTCCACACGGAGACAAGTCAATTTTTTTTGCAGATACACGGTCCGCAAAACGTACCATAAGGATGACATCCGTGTGTCATCCGAGTCGCATCCGGCGCCTGGGAATGGCGCTGTTCCCAAGTGCCAGTGCTGAACGCTGCCTTCATCATTGTTCCCTGTCGGCGCTGCGATCAGCACCAGCAGGGACCATGATGAGGGCAGTGGTAGTCTGCTCCCGATGTCCCTATCTGTTAAAATAAGAATAAAATAATAAAATCCATATACTCACCTCTCCTAGGTGTCCCCCGCTGCTGCTGAGGAGCCAGGGAGAATGAGTGGCTCCGGAGCTACAGCTCAGGAGCGGTGTCCTGTCACTCACTGAGCGCAGCTCCGGAGTGGCTCATTCTCCCTGGCTCCTCGGCAGCAGTGGTTGCATGGATTACAGCGGGGGACACCTAGGAGAGGTGAGTACATGGATTTTATTATTTTATTCTTACTTTAACAGGTGGGGACATCGGTAGTTGACTACCACTACCCTCATCATAGTCCCTGCTGGAGCTGATCGCAGCGCCGGCTGGGAACCATGATGAGTGCAGTGTTCAGCACCGGCGCTTAGGAGCAGCTCTACCTGTAGCGCTACTTCCCAGGCACTGTCCGCATGATCCTGATGCAGATGCAACACGTAAAACACACACATGCACACGGGACACAGATATCTCTGGTAACGGTTTTTCCAGTACCGGAGATATACGGAAGTGTGAAACTGGACTTAAATGAAAACTATTTTCTCTTCCAGGACAGATACTATAGCCAGAAGAGGGGTTCAGTAATGGAAGAGAATGTTGCCCCCCCATACGCAAATGCATACATGGCTTTCTTTGAAAATGAATTTTTCTTTGATCATATGTTATTTGACAACCATATTAGAACATGGTACAGATTTATTGAGGATATCATTTGCGTATGGGAGGGGCCACTCGAGTCGCTCCTAACCTTTTTTGATGTCATGAACAGTATTTGGCCTGAACTTAAATTTACAATGTCACACAGTTTCCAGGAAATTAATTTTCTGGATACTATGTTAATTAAAAACACAAGAGGAGGCTTTGACATTGGTCTTTTTAGGAAAGATGCAGACAAAAATAGTATCTTACATTTTGAAAGTGCACATGCCTATACGCTAAAAAGAGCGATTCCTAAATCATCGTTCAAGAGAATTAGGAGAATTGTATCAGAACCATCTGTGTGTGAGGATAGATTGATAGAAATGAAGACCAATTTATTGAAGAGGGGTTATCCCTTACATTTGTTAAATAAAGCTGGGAGAGACTCATTAGAGATAATTAAACATTTGGGAGAAAACCAAATGAGAATCCCCTTTGGCAGAGAATATCACCCACCAACCTGAAAGTTGATCAATTAATAAGCAAACACTGGCATACCTTACATCAAGCCTACACAGATATACTTGAGTTTAAAGACTTTCCTTTGATTTCTAATAAGAGGTTACCCAACAATAAAAACAAATTAGTCCGTGCAGATATGGGTAATGAAATCAAGATATCAAAACAGACTTTTATATCGGCTGAAAGGAATGGAACATATCCCTGTCTGAACTGCGCACAATGTGGCAATGTGACTAGAGGAGAAACCTTTACCCACCCACGGACGGGACAGTCCTATATAATTAATGGATATTTTACATGTATGTCCAGTAATGTAATCTATTTAATTATCTGTCCTTGCGGATACATTTAAGTTGGGGAGACAATGCAGCAAGTGGACACTCGTATCAATAGACAAAAATCGAAAATTTGATGTGGGGATATGTTACAAACTCTTCCAAAACACTTCAAGGATAATAATCACAAAATTGCACAGCTAAAATATCAGGTGATTGAAGAAGTAACTTACTCCAGGAGATGGGGTTATATTTAAAAAGCTCTCCTTAAGAGACAGGCATTTTGGATCCACAAATTAAAATATACTATCCCCCAACGGATTGAATAAAGAGTATGACATAAGTCAGATTACACAAGTTTACACTGTGTGCAGAATTATTAGGCACATGAGTATTTTGATCACATGATGCTTTTTATATATGTTGTCCTACTCCAAGCTGCATAGGCTTGAGAGCCAACTACCAATTAAGTAAATCTGGTGATGTGCATCTCTGTAATGAGGAGGGGTGTTGACTAATGACATCAACACCCTATATAAGGTTTGCTTAATTATTAGGCAACTTCCTTTCCTTTGGCAAAATGGGTCAGAAGAGAGATTTGACGGGATCTGAAAAGTTCAAAATTGTGAGATGTCTTAAGAGGGACGCAGCAGTCATGAAATTTCCAAACTTTTGAAGCGTGCTCACCGAACAATCAAGCGTTTCATGGCAAATAGCCAACAGGGTCGCAAGAAGCGTGTTGGCCAAAAAAGGTGCAAAATAACTGCCCATGAATTGAGGAATATCAAGCGTGAAGCTGCCAAGATGCCATTCGCCACCAGTTTTGCCATATTTCAGAGCTGCAATGTTACTGGAGTATCAAAAAGCACAAGGTGTGCGATACTCAGGGACATGGCCAAGGTAAGGAAGGCTGAAAAACGACCACCTTTGAACAAGAAACATAAGATAAAAAGTCAAGAGTGGGCCAAGAAATATCTTAAGACTGATTTTTCAAAGGTTTTATGGACTGATGAAATGAGAGTGACTCTTGATGGGCCAGATGGATGGGCCAGAGGCTGGATCAGTAAAGGGCAGAGAGCTCCACTCCGACTCAGACGCCAGCAAGGTGGAGGTGGGGTACTGGTATGGGCTGGTATCATCAAAGATGAACTTGTGTGACCTTTTCAGGTTGAGTATGGAATGAAGCTCAACTCCCAGACCTACTGCCAGTTTCTGGAAGACAACTTCTTCAAGCAGTGGTACAGGAAAAAGTCGGTATCGTTCAAGAAAAACATGATTTTCATGCAGGACAATGCTCCATCACATGCATCCAACTACTCCACAGCGTGGCTGGCCAGTAAAGGTCTAAAAGAAGAAAAAATAATGACATGGCCCCCTTGTTCACCTGATCTGAATCCCATAGAAAACCTGTGGTCCATCATAAAAAGTGAGATCTACAGGGAGGGAAAACAGTACACCTCTCGGAACAGTGTCTGGGAGGCTGTTGTAGCTGCTGCATGCAATGTTGATCGAAAACAGATCAAGCAACTGACAGAATCTATGGATGGAAGGCTGTTGAGTGTCATCATAAAGAAAGGTGGCTATAATGATCACTAATTTTTTTTTGCTTTTGTTTTTGCATGTCAGAAATGTTTATTTCTAAATTTTGTGCACTGATATTGGTTTACCTGATGAAAATAAACAAGTGAGATGGGATTATATTTGGTTTTTATTAAGTTGCCTAATAATTCTGCACAGTAATAGTTACCTGCACAAACAGATATCCTCCTAAGATAGACAAATCTAAAAAAAAAAAACACTCCAACTTCCAAAAATATTAAGCTTTCATATTTATGAGTCTTTTGGGTTGATTGAGAACATAGTTGTTGATAAATATTATTAAATAATAAAAATAATCCTCTAAATACAACTTGCCTAATAATTCTGCACACAGTGTAGATAACATGTTTTTCGTCATCCTTTTTTCAGTTAATTAAATGCATTTCTTTTCCTTTTTTTCCGACATCGGTTACACGTTGATCTGCAAACTTTTTGTACAAAAGTTTATGGGAATACTATTTCTGGATACAGAGTTGAAATATCTGTATGTCTATAGATAATTGAAACCACATATTCTATACCGTTAATAATATGGAATGTAAAGAATATGCAAATTATAAATTTGAAATGCAGAATAGCAATAAAAGATTAAGATTTTTTTTTCCAAAGTTTTTTTCAAAAAAATAACAAAAAACAGCTAAGATTTAAAAGGAAATACTACAAATCTCTTTACAATATAGCTGGGCATTTTAAAAACCTCCCAGTGCAGTCACTCCACAATAAAATAAAATTATATCTGCAGCAGAATAAATTACCCGCAGTCCCAGAGGAAGCACTATTACATTTAGAGAAAGACTTTTTGCTTGAAGAAGTCACTACAACCATGAAAGAATTAAAGCAAGGGAAAAGCCCTGGCCCAGATGGATATTCCTCTGCTTTCTATAAACAGTTTTCTGAACTGATAAGCCCTCTATTCCTATCGGCATGTAACTTCATATCACTGGGAGGCTCTTTTCCATCTCAGGCCTGATCTGCCCACATCACAGTGCTCCCCAAACCTGGAAAAGATTTATCATCGTGCAGTAGTTATCGCCCCATTTCCCTGATAAACCTAGACATCAAAAATGTATGCAAAAATGATCGCAAAAAGATTGTGTCCTCTTCTCCCAAGACTGATAAATCAGAACCTGGTGAGATTCATCCCGGGACGTGAGGCGAGAGACAACACCATAAGGACTATTTTGTTGATAGATGGAGCGGGGGGGGTGTAGATCCCATGTGTATCCTGTCGATTGACGCAGAAAAAGTGTTCGACAGGGTACACTGGGAACTCATTTTTCAAGCTTTCGAGGGAATTGGACTGCGGGAGAATATACTCCGTAGAATAACTGCACTATACACCTCTCCTATTGCTCAAGTTAAAGTTAATGGTTCCATTTCAAGCCCGTTCCCAATATGGAATGGCACGAGGCAAGGTTGCCCCCTTTCACCCCTCCTATACATACTAACCATGGAAATACCTTGCAACTGCAATACGTGGTAACTCCTCGATCAAGTGAGTCAAGCTTCAATCGGAGGAACATAAATTAGCATTATTCACAGATGATATCCTTTTATATATTACATCCTCGTTCATAAGTATACCAAATATCATTTTGGAATTACACAAATTTGGCTCCCTAAGTAATTTTAAAATGAACTCCCACAAATCTGAGATAATGAACATATCATTGCAACCATCATTAGCAACCCAATTAGGTGCCGCCTTTCCCTTCAAATGGCGCTCTAATTCGATTACCTATATAGGAATTAAAATAACCGCCAAAACATCCCAATTGTATGACGTTAACTTCAAGAATGCTTTATATAAAGCTGAGCTTGATCTAGAGGAATGGCACAAACTACAGCTATCTTGGTGTAACATACCTGGCGGCGTCCTTGCATAGTGGTCCATCTCCCACTGTGCAAGAGCGCACACTTGATCTCCAATCCAGAATGTCTCTCTGGCTTCCCTCCATGCTGTCTGTTTGCTTCTGTGTGCTGCTGCTTAAGGGCGGTGCCCGATCACTTCCTGCTTTTTGTACCTGCTGCAGGCACACCCCTTGTGCGTCCTCAGCCTATTGCTGTCTGTCACCTGGTATTTAAACCAGCTGCTCCAATTAACCCATGCCTGAGCATTGTGTTTCATTTAGTGTGCTCTTGCACTCTGAATGTGCCAGGTCCCTTCTGTGTTCTCTTGTCTGCCTATCCTGGAGGCTGTATTTCCAGGCCTGTCTGAACACGCTCCTAGCCTGTTCCTCCCGCCCTCTAGGGGCTGCATTCCTAGACCCGCTCCTGTATCTAGTCTGTCCTGTCTGAACACGCTCCTAGCCTGTTCCTCCCGCCTTCTAGGGGCCGATTACCTAGACCCGCTCCTGTATCTTGTCTGTCCTGTCTGAACACGCTCCTAGCCTGTTCCTCCCGCCTTCTAGGGGCTGCTACCTAGACCCGCTCCTGTATCTTGCTACTGTGTCTGTTCTTGTCTGTATACTCTTCTAGCCTGTTTACCGTGTTTCTCTATGTCCGTACCTTTCCTTTTTCTGCAGAGTCTGAACTCGTACCTAACTCCTGCTAGTTGTCACTGTACTCCCGTTTGTGAGTTTGTGGTCCACTCGCTACTTCACTGCAAGTACCCTGTGGGTATCTGGTTCTGCCTTTCCCTTCCTGTCTGTTCCGTGTGAACAGAGCCCTGTCCCCCCTGCTCCGCCTTTGCTCACCGCTCCGGCGGTTCTAGACTGCTTTGCCTTTGCTCACCGCTCCGGCGGTTCTAGCTTGCTCTGCCTTTGCTCACCGCTCCGGCGGTTCTAGCCTGCTCTGCCTTTGCTCACCGCTCCAGCGGTTCTAGCCTGCTCTGCCTTTGCTCACCGCTCCGGCGGTTCTAGCCTGCTCTGCCTTTACTCACCGCTCCGGCGGTTCTAGCCTGCTCTGCCTTTGCTCACCGCTCCGGCGGTTCTAGCCTGCTCTGCCTTTGCTCACCGCTCCGGCGGTTCTAGCCTGCTCTGCCTTTGCTCACCGCTCCGGCGGTTCTAGCCTGCTCTGCCTTTGCTCACCGCTCTGGCGGTTCTAGCCTGCTCTGCCTTTGCTCACTGCTCCGGCAGTCTCGCTCTGCTCTTACTCCTTTGCTCACTGCCCCGGCAGTCTCGCTCTGCTCTGACTCCTTGCTCACTGCTCCGGCAGTCTCGCTCAGCTCTGACCCTTTGCTCACCGCTCCAGGCGGCCTTGTCCTGCTCTACTCTTGCTCACCGCTCCAGGCGGCCTTGTCCTGCTCTACTCTTGCTCACCGCTCCAGGCGGCATTGTCCTGCTCTACTCTTGCTCACTGCTCCAGGCGGCCTCGTCCTGCTCTACTCTTGCTCACCGCTCCAGGCGGTCTCGTCCTGCCCTGCTCTCGCTCACCTCTCTGGGCGGCCTCACTCTGCTGTGTTTGTCCGCCACATCTGTGGTTCTGTTCCTGAGTCCCAGTGTGTACTGGGTCCTATCCCGCCTGTGTTCCTACCTGCTAGTGCCTCCCTGTCTGCACTCTAGCCGTGCTTGCCTGTACCCCCCTGCCTGCATACCCGCCTGCCTGCATACCAGTCGTGCCTGCCTATTCCCACCAGTCTGTGTGCCAGCCTAACCAGTCTGTTCCTGTATTCCCCTGTGTGGGTCAACAGCCGTGTCCGGGGTCTGTCCTGGAGTAGCACCTGGTCCCTCTGCTCGGTTCCTCCTTGGTGCACTGGCGTCGTATGCCGTCGCACGACCCTGGTCGGATCGGGTGAATACCTAGTTACGCCCCTCCAGGCATTCACTCTCCGGCACGGTCCAGTGGAATCACACGCACACGCCGCTCAGCCCGGGCGTGTGCATTACACTTGGTTTGGCAGGGTCAATGCAATAAAAATGGACCTTCTACCGTGCCTTCCAATCAATCCCACTGTATTTACCTGCTTCCCTTTTCTCCCGACTTAAGAAAGCGATTACCAGATTCATATGGTCTCAAAACTGACCACGCCTCTCTTACTTCCTGTAAAGTAAATCCAAATTGGACTACCCAATTTCACTCTTTATAGCTCTGCCTCACTCGGAACATGTGTACTAGATCTATCCATAATAAAACAAAAAATAGGTTAACTTTGAAAAGGACCTCTCCTGTCATGACCCACATCAAAGTTGGATCAGCCTGTAGTGTGTTTTTCCACTTTTAGGGGGTGGCTCCAATGAGATTTGGATTGGCTTCTGGGGCCTCCTCCGTGTCATGGTTACCAGTCGCCCCGCACTGGCATCCTCCTGTCTTTTAACCCAAATGACCGTGACCATTGGTATTCCTTGGCATAATGTCCTTCCTCACCACATCTTAGACAGTGGACACAAACCGTACTCTGATTTGATGAACGGCACGCTTCACAAGCTGGGTATCTCCTGTTTTGGAACCCACTCCTGGGTCTGAGGGATACAGGTTCCGGCCTGGAACGAATAAACTTTTTCACCTCAATCAACTCGGCTCGCAGTTCTCCTATTACTTCCTCCCAGTCAGTGCTGGCGGACCTCTCTTTTGTTGGTGATTTAAGGTTCCCTCTCGGAGGTGGCACTGGAGGATCTCCATGATGATCTTCGGACTGGCCACTAGGGGTCTCCAACTTCAGCCGACTCATTTTGGTGATTTTAGGAGCAGAGCCTTTCTTTAACTTTTGGTCACTCTCTGACTCCAAACTAGACGCCTCATTCATTTTTTCAATTAGGACTTCGTCCAGAATGCCAGGATCTTCTAGGTACTGTTTCAGCTGCAACTTGATGTCTTTGCTGATAAACCCCCATTTCCAATGATCTCAAGGACTTCTTCTGGACTAGTCCAGCATCAAACTTCTCCTCCGCTTCTACATCTCTGGATGCAAACAACAGCCTATCCTTCAGTTCAATTGCTCTGAAAAAGAAACTTTGGGGTCATTCATTATTTTTCTGTGAGAGGTTAATGAGTTGGTAGAACAATTCTGAAGTACTGTTGTGGTGCCCCTGCGGGTTCAGTCGCCACAGAGGTACTGCATCTCACCCAGAGGTGTGGTACCCCACTCTCAGGTAAGGAGGGGGTGTTAGGGGGACCTCCACGGGGTCCTCAAGGTCATCAAGGTGGTTTCGAAATATTTTAGGCTCGAGCAGACAATAAGGAACCAGACAGAGACAGGTCTCAGTTTGGGAGGATTCCGTGAAAATCTCTAACCCCTGTATTGCATAGACAGGTTATATAGGTTTACAGACATTCTTTCCTAGTTCCCACCACCCAATCACAACCCACAGTTCAGTCCTTTGCCCATATTGGGAACAACAATGAAGCGGTTCATCTGGTTCTTGTAGCATCGGAGTCTCTGCCCCTTGCTAGGCAGAGGCGCCGTCCCTCTCACCTCCCCGCTCCTGGCGCGGCGTCCTCTTAGAGGGAACGCGCGCGCCGTCCTAAGGAGTCCCCGGCCAACTGCCGGAGGACCTCCCATATATAAGGCACCTCCTCCAAAATGGAGGTGCCCGAGCAAAGTTGTTTGCACTGTTTCTGATCTTTGCTTCAGCCCTCAGGTCCCGCTGCTAGCCTGACTCCTCGTCCTGCCTGCCAGCCTGTTATCTGCCCGTTACCTGCCGAGCCTGCCAGCCTGCTCACCTGGAGCGCTCACCTGTTACCTGCCTTGGCTGTCTGTCCGCTCACCTGGGAGCACCCGCCTGTTATCTGCCTTGTCTGTTTGCCCACTCACCTGGGAGTGCCCACCAGTTACCTGCCAGTTACCTGCTGTGTCCGTCAGCCCGCTCACCTGGGAGCGCCCACCAGTTACCTGCCAGTTACCTGCCTCGTCTGCCTACCCGCTCACCTGGGAGCGCCCACCAGTTACCTGCCAGTTACCTGCCTCGTCTGTCTGCCCGCTCACCTGGGAGCACCCGCCTGTTTCCTGCCAGCCTGCCTGGAGACCCTGCCGTCACTTGCTGTGACCACCTTCCTGGTAAACCTAAAGACTGCTACTTGCCTGGCTTTCTCGAACTGTGACCACCTGTTGGCTACCAGAGACTTCCGCCTGCTTGCCGTGTCCATCCGCCATACCGGTCAGTCCCAGCCGTCTGACTCGTGGGAGCCACCTGCTCTCTTACAAGGTCGTCCCCAGAGTAGTACCTGGTCCCTCAGCCCGGATCCTCCCTGGTCACGGTGTCGTTTGCTGACGTACGACCAGGGTCGGTTCGGGTGGATACTTAGTTACGCCCCTCTGGGTCCCTCCTTGCACCTCGGCACAGAGGTTCCACCACCTGGACCCGTAACAGTTTGCTCGGGCCATGGAACCCGGTGGCACCCAAGCTCCCTCGCTCTCTGACCTATACCATGAAGTCTCCCGTCAGAGATCCCAGCAGGAGTTCATCCTGAACCACCTGCGGAATGTCATCTCCCGCCTGGACACACTGACTGCTCCACCAGCAACCACCGCTAGTTGCACGACTCGCACCCCAGCAGCGCCGCAGCCCACCAATACCATGGCATCCTGTCCCGGACCCCGGCTTTCTGCACCTCCTCGTTTCGGAGGCGACCCCGCTCAAGCTCGGGGCTTCATAAACCAGTGCACCCTGCACTTTGAACTTTTGGCTCATCAGTTTATCTCCGACCGGGCCAAAGTGGCATTCATCATGTCCCATCTCACTGGGGAGGCTCTGGCATGGCTTACCCCCCTGTGGGAGAGAGGGGATCCCCTGGTGTCCGACCTGTCGTCTTTCCTCACTGCTTTCCGGAGAGTCTTCGATGAACCGGGACGTAAGTCCTCATCTGCCTCCTCTCTGCTACGTCTCTGCCAAGGGAGTTTCACCGTGGGCCAATATGCCATACGGTTCCGCACCCTCGCTTCTGAGCTTGCCTGGGATAACGAGGCCCTGGTGTCCATCTTCTGGGAGGGTCTTTCCGGTCGGATTAAAGATGAGCTTGCCGGCCGGGACATTCCTACCACCCTGGATGACCTGGTGTCGCTGGCTACCCGGATTGACATCCGGTTTCAAGAACGCACCAAAGAGACCACCCGTGAGAGAAAGTTTCCCCGCCTTGCTCCTACTTTCCAGAGACCTGTCTCCTCTTCTGTCATTCCCCGGGCGCGCTCACCCGAGCCCATGCAGATCGACCAGACCAAGATGGTCAAATCTCGCCAAGAGTCACGCCGAGCCGAGGGGAGCTGTTTCTATTGTGGCAGTAAGGAGCACCTGATCCGTTCCTGTCCGGAGAGGCCTGGAAACTCCAGTGTCTAGGACCGCTCGGAGAGGTCGCCCTAGACAAAAGTAAGTCCTCTCCAACCCTGACTTTGTCTGTCTCTACCTCCTGGGGAGAGAACCGTCACTTTGAACTCGCCCACCTGGATTCTGGATCCGCTGGAAACCTCATCTCCCAGTCCCTGGTTGAGAAATACCGTATTCCCAACAAGTCTCTGGCTGAACCATTGTCAGTCGCCTCCGTGGATGGAAGACTCCTTCCGGTGACCATCCTGCTCGTCACGGAACCCATAACCCTGCAGGTGGGAATGCTGCACTCTGAGGTAATCTCCTTCCATGTGCTACCCGGACTCTCCCACTCCCTATTGCTAGGCCTACCTTGGCTCCTGACACATGAACCCTTGTTGAACTGGCATTCCGGTGAAGTACTCCGGTGAGGGCCGGCCTGCCATAAGACCTGCCTGGTTCCGGTTCGTCCAGTTCGTCCACCACCTACCCCAGCTAATTTACCCGGTCTTCCGGCTCCTTACTGGCCCTATGCTGATGTCTTCGGTAAAAAGGAAGCAGAGACATTGCCACCTCATAGGCCATATGATTGCCCGATAGACCTGGTACCTGGCGCCACTCCCCCCCGTGGGCGTATTTATCCGTTGTACATAGAGGAGAATCTGGCTAGGAGATTCATTCGGAAGTCTACTTCCCCGGCTGGAGCCGGATTCTTCTTTGTCAAAGAAAAGGATGGCTCGCTACGCCCCTGTATTGACTATAGAGGACTCAATCAGATCACGGTTAAAAATAAATACCCCCTTCCGCTCATCTCTGAGTTATTTGATCGCCTTAAAGGCGCCAGGATCTTCTCCAAGCTGGATCGACGTGGAGCGTATAACCTGGTCCGTATCCGTCAAGGAGACGAGTGGAAGATGGCATTTAATACCCGGGACGGACACTATGAGTACCGTGTGATGCCCTTCGGCCTCTGCAATGCTCCCGCCGTCTTCCAAGAACTGGTCAACGACATCTTCCGTGACCTTTACATAGTTACATATTTACATAGTTTATAAGGCCGAAAAAAGACAAGCGTCCATCCAGTTCAGCCTATTTCTTGTGCACTGCAGCTATTCCGCAGCATTGATCCAGGGGAAGGCAACAAAAAACCATGCGGTATAGGCCAATTTACATCATTGAGGAAAAAATTCACTTCCCGACACCAATCTGGCAGTCAGATTAAATCCCTGGATTAATTAACTAAGCATAAGATGTAATTTTATTGTTCTCAAGAAAGGCGTCCTGGCCTCTCTTGAACTCATTAAGTGAGTTGGACATCACCACTTCCTCTCCCAGAGAGTTCCAGAGTCTCACGGCTCTGACCGTAAAGAATCCCCTTCTATGCTGGTGCAGGAACCTCCTTTCCTCCAGACGCATAGTGTGCCCCCTCGTCTTTGTCACCATCCTTGGTATAAACAGGTCATGGGAGAGATCTCTGTACTGCCCCCTGATGTATTTATACATGTTTATGAGGTCTCCCCTAAGCCTTCTCTTTTCCAACGTAAATAGGCCTAATTTTGACAACCTCTCTGGGTATTCTAGTCCATCCATTCCCTTTATTACCTTAGTCGCCCTCCTTTGTACCCTCTCTAGCTCCAATATGTCTTTCCTGAGCACCGGAGCCCAGAACTGTGCACAATATTCTAAGTGCGGCCTTACTAGCGCTTTATACAGAGGAAGAACAATGTTCTCATCATATGCCCCTATTCCTCTTCTGATGCATGCCATGACTCTATTTGCCTTCGCAGTTGCTGCCTGACACTGGGCACTCCAATTTAATTTGCTATTAACCAAGACGCCCAGGTCCTTCTCCATGTCAGATTTCTTCAACGGTTTCCCATTTAATATGTATGGGTGACTGCTGTTTTTCTTTCCTATGTGCATGACCTTACATTTATCGGCATTGAACCCCATTTGCCATTTTTTGGCCCAACTCCCCAATTTATCTAAATCCTCCTGTAGCTGTGCCCTATCCTCATCTGTATTAACTACTTTACAAAGTTTAGTATCATCTGCAAATATTGCTATTTTACTATGCAACCCTTCCACTAGATCATTAATAAATATATTAAATAATATAGGGCCCAAGACAGACCCTTGAGGCACCCCGCTAGTAACCCTGACACACCCTGAGCTTACTCCATTGATAACCACCCTCTGCTTTCTATCACTCAGCCAGCTATTTACCCACTTGCACACATTATCCCCCAGACCAAGCATTCTCATTTTATAAACCAACCTTTTGTGTGGCACGGTATCAAACGCTTTGGAGAAGTCAAGGTATACAACATCCACTGACTCTCCCCGGTCCAGCTGTGAGCTCACCTCCTCGTAGAAGGCGATCAGGTTTGTTTGGCAAGAGCGATCCCTCATGAATCCATGTTGATATGGAGTTAGACAGTTATTATCATTAAGATATTCTACAATAGCATCTCTAAGAAATCCTTCAAACAATTTACCCACAACAGACGTTAAGCTTACTGGTCTATAGTTCCCAGGGTCACTTTTAGACCCCTTTTTGAATATTGGTACCACATTTGCTTGGCGCCAGTCTAGTGGGACAGTCCCTGTCCATAAAGAGTGCTTGAATATAAGATACAGAGGTCTGTCTATCACATTACTTAATTCTTTTAGTACCCGGGGGTGTATGCCATCTGGGCCTGGTGACTTGTCTATTTTGATATTATTTAGGCGTTTCTGAACTTCCTCCTGGGTTAGGTGGGTGATATTTAGCGGAGGGTTTACTTTATCACTCTGCATTTCCTCCGATAAATTGTTTTCTTTTGTGAAAACAGTGGAGAAGAAGCTATTGAGTAGGTTTGCTTTACCCTCATCGCCCTCTATGATTTTACCCAGGTTATTTTTCAATGGGCCAACTCCATCAGTTTTAATCCTTTTACTGTTTATATAGTTAAAGAACAATTTGGGATTCATTTTACTTTCCTTGGCAATTAGTCTCTCTGTCTCCTCTTTTGCTATTCTTATTTGTTTCTTACAGATTTTTTTTTACCCTATAAGATATTAGCGCTTCCTCGCTGCCTTCTTGTTTAAGTTTACCGAAAGCCCTTTTTTTGTTTTTCATTGCCCTCTTGACTTCCTTATTTAGCCACATTGGCTTCCTCCTATTCCTAGCCCTTATATTCCCATAAGGTATGTACCTTCTACAGTGACTATGTAGGACTGTTTTGAAAATTTCCCATTTTCTATCCGTGCTCCTATTACTAAAGATACTATCCCAGTCTATAAGGTGAAGGGCATCTCTTAGCTGATCAAACTTTGCCCTCCTGAAGTTCAGTGTTTTTGTGACTCCCTTGCTGGGCACCCTACTGAAGCACATGTGGAATTGTATAATGTTGTGGTCACTATTTCCCAGGTGCCCCCCGACCTGCACCTCAGTTATTCTGTCTGGCCTGTTAGTTAATATTAAGTCTAAAAGGGCCGTCCCTCTAGTTGGTTCCTGCACAAGTTGTGACAAATAATTGTCTTTGATAATTGACAGAAACCTGTTTCTTTTCTGAGATCTACAGCTTTCGGTTTCCCAGTCTATATCGGGGTAATTGAAGTCCCCCATAATAATCACCTCGTTATTTTTTGCTACTTCGTCTATTTGTCTCATTAATAGACTTTCCGTGGCTTCTGCTATATTTGGTGGTTTATAACAGACTCCTATGATAATTTTATTATTATTTGCCCCATGTATCTCCACCCATAAGGACTCGACCTCCTCATTTCCCTCCCATACATCCTCCCGTATTGTAGGCTTTAGACACGTCTTTACATATAGACAGACTCCACCCCCTTTCCAACTTCTTCGATCCCTTCTAAACAGACTGTAACCCTGTAAGTTAACTGCCCAGTCATAGCTTTCATCTAACCATGTCTCGGTTATTCCCACTATGTCATAGTTACCTGTAGATATTTCTGCTTCCAGTTCATCCATCTTGTTTGTCAGGCTCCTGGCATTTGCTATCATGCAGTTTACACGATTTTGTTTTGTTCCAATCTTCTCCCTGTGGATTGTATTAGAAATTTTCTTACCTCCCTTCCAAGCATCTTGTCTTGGACCTTCTTTGTCGCACTTCATATCTTTCATTAGTATGTTCTCTGGTTGCATGTTCGTGTCCGGCATTTTTCTTCCCATCCCCTCTTCTTCTAGTTTAACGCCTTCTTTACTCCTGCGTGGTGGTATACCTGGACGACATCTTGGTCTTCTCTTCGGATCTTCCCACACACCGGAGGGATGTTCGTCAGGTCCTGCTTAGGCTCAGGCAGAACCACCTCTATGCCAAATACGAGAAGTGCCTATTTGAGCAGACCTCTCTTCCATTCCTGGGCTATGTTATCTCCCAGACAGGCTTGCGAATGGATCCCGAGAAGCTCTCTGCTGTCCTAAAGTGGCCCCGTCCAGAGGGGTTGAAGGCGATACAGCGATTCCTGGGCTTCGCTAATTACTATCGTCTCTTCATTCCACACTTCTCGTCTCGGACTGCTCCTATATCTGCGCTCACCCGTAAAGGAGCAAATCCCAAGGTATGGCCACCCGAAGCTGAGGAGGCCTTCCTTTCCCTGAAACAAGCCTTCTCCTCTGCCCCTGTGCTGCACCGTCCGGACTGCAACAAACAGTTCTACCTGGAGGTTGATGCTTCCTCCTCTGGAGCCGAAGCGGTGCTCACCCAAAAGTCTTCATCCGGGAGAATAGTAACCTGCGGCTTTTTCTCCAAAATCTTCTCCTCCTCTGAGCGCAATTATTCCATAGGAGACCGAGAACTGCTGGCCGTCAAATTGGCGCTGGAGGAGTGGCGCTATCTGCTTGAAGGGGCTCTATACCCGATGATCATCTACACGGATCACAAAAATCTGGCATATCTCCAAAATGCCCAGAGACTTAATCCACGTCAGGCCCGGTGGTCTTTGTTTTTTGCCCGCTTCAATTTCATCCTTCATTTCCGCCCGGCGGACAAGAATGTCAAAGCTGATGCCTTGTCTCGGTCCTTCCGGTCCTCCGACCAAGAGGAGGAGCTTATGCACATTATCGACCCCTCCAAGGTGATGAATGTGGCCCCCTTGGATTTGACTCATCTTCCACCCGGCAAGACGTTCGTGGCGGTTCCTGACCGTGAGAAGGTTCTTCGCTGGGGTCATTCTTCTAAACTAGCTGGCCATGCCAGCCAAAAGAAGACCTTCCTGCTCATTTCCCGGCATTGCTGGTGGTCAACCCTGCGTTAGGATGTGGTAGACTTCGCCTCTGCCTGTTCATCTTGTGGCCGCAACAAAGTTCCCAGACACTTACCAGCCGGTCATCTCCTGCCACTTCCCGTACCTGTTGCCCCGTGGCAACACATCGCTATGGACTTCATTACCGATCTCCCTGTTTCTGCCGGGTGTACTGTCATTTGGGTGGTCGCGGACCGCTTTTCTAAAATGGCTCACTTCATTCCCCTGCCTGGTCTCCCGTCTGCACCTGAGCTGGCTAAGGACTTTATCCGCCATATCTTCCGTCTCCATTCACTACCCCTCCACATCGTGTCGGATCGAGGGGTTCAGTTCACCTCACGCTTCTGGAGAGCCACATTTAAACTGCTGGACGTCACCCTGGATTTCTCCTCCGCTTACCACCCTCAGTCCAATGGTCAAGTGGAGTGGATCAATCAGATCCTTACCAGCTACCTCCGGCACTTTGTTAATGCCCACCATTCTGATTGGGTGGACCTCCTTCCTTGGGCGGAATTCTCTTATAATAACCACGAGAGCGAATCCTCTTCCAAGTCCCCGTTCTTTATTGTCTATGGCCAACACCCCCAGATTCCATTTCCCGTCTCCGCTTCTGTGGACAATCCTGCCGCGGAGTCTCTTGTCAGCGAGTTTTCTACCATTTGGGAGAGTACTAGGTCCGCACTTCTTCAGTCCTCCGAGCGGATGAAGAGATATTCTGATAAGAGACGTCTGGATCTGCCTCAATTCCATCCGGGAGACAAGGTTTGGCTCTCCTCCAAACATGTGCGGCTCAAGATACCCTCCTACAAGTTAGGTCCTCGCTTCATCGGCCCTTTCGAAATCCTCAAGCAAATTAATCCAGTGGCCTACAAATTAAAACTCCCGGCCACCCTACGGATTCCCAACTCCTTCCACGTATCTCTCCTCCAACCCGTTGTCTTTAACTCTTTTTCCAACAATCCAGGTGCTCCCCCTGCTCCGCTGAAGACGTCTTTGAGGTAGAGAGTATTCTGGCCACCAAAAGGGTAAGAGGAAAGACCTTTTTTCTGGTAGATTGGAAGGGGTTTGGTCCTGAGGAGAGAACTTGGGAACCCAGTGAGAACATGAACGCCCCGCTTCTCCTTGAAAAATTTCTTTCTGGCCAAAAAAAGAGGGGGCCTAAAGGGGGGGGTACTGTAGCATCGGCATCTCTGCCCCTTGCTAGGCAGAGACGCAGTCTCTCTCACCTCTCCGCTCCTGGCGCGGCGTCCTCCAGCGCTTCTCTCCCCACTGCTTCCGCGCGCGCCGTCCTAAGGAGTCCCCGGCCAATTGCCGGAGGACCTCCCATATATAAGGCACCTCCTCCAAAATGGAGGTGCCTGAGCAAAGCTGTTTGCACTGTGTCTGATCTTTGCTTCAGCCCTCAGGTCCCGCTGCTAGCCTGACTCCTCCGCATCAAACTTCTCCTTCGCTTCTACATCTCTGGATGCAAACAACAGTCTATCCTTCAGTTCAATTGCTCTAAACAAGAAACTTTGGGGTGATTCATTATTTTTCTGTGAGAGGTTAATGAGTTGGTAGAACAATTCTGAATTACTCTTGTGGCACCCCTGCGGGTTCAGTCGCCACAGAGGTACTGCATCTCACCCAGAGGTGTGGTACCCCACTCTCAGGTAAGGAGGGGTGTTAGGGGGACCTCCAGGGGGTCCTCAAGGTCATCAAGGTGGTTTCCAAATATTTTAGGCTCGAGCAGACAATAAGGAACCAGACAGAGACAGGTCTCAGTTTGGGAGGATTCCGTGAAAATCTCTAACCCTTGTATTGCATAGACAGGTTATATAGGTTTACAGACATTCTTTCCTAGTTCCCACCACCCAATCACAACCCACAGTTCAGTCCTTTGCCCATATTAGGAACACCAATGAAGCGGTTCATCTGGTTCTTGTAGCATCGGCGTCTCTGCCCCTTGCTAGGCAGAGACGCCGTCCCTCTCACCTCCCCGCTTCTGGCGCAGCATCCTCCAGCGCTTCTCTCCACGCTGCTTCCGGTGCACGCTCCTTCCCCGGCAGTGTGCTTAGGGCGCACGCGTGCGCGCTCCCCCTCTCTTAGAGGGAACGCGCGCCCCGTCCTAAGGAGTCCCCGGCCAATTGCCAGAGGACCTCCCATGTATAAGTCACCTCCTCCAAAATGGAGGTGCCCGAGCAAAGTTGTTTGCACTGTGTCTGATCTTTGCTTCAATCCTCAGGTCCCGCTGCTAGCCTGACTTCTCGTCCTGCCTGCCAGCCTGTTATCTGCCCGTTACCTGCCGAGCCTGCTCACCTGGAGCGCTCACCTGTTACCTGCCTTGGCTGTCTGTCCGCTCACCTGGGAGCACCCGCCTGTTATCTGCTGTGTCCGTCAGCCCGCTCACCTGGGAGCGCCCACCAGTTACCTACCAGCTACCTGCCTCGTCTGTCTGCCCGCTCACCTGGGAGCGCCCACCAGTTACCTGCCAGTTACCTGCTGTGTCCGTCAGCCCGCTCATCTGGGAGCGCCCACCAGTTACCTGCCAGTTACCTGCCTCGTCTGCCTACCCGCTCACCTGGGAGCGCCCACCAGTTACCTGCCAGTTAACTGCCTTGTCTGTCTGCCCGCTCACCTGGGAGCACCCGCCTGTTTCCTGCCAGCCTGCCTGGAGACCCTGCCGTCACTTGCTGTGACCACCTTCCTGGTAAACCTAAAGACTGCTACTTGCCCGGCTTTCTCGAGCTGTGACCACCTGTTGGCTACCAGAGACTTCTGCCTGCTTGCCGTGTCCATCCGCCATACCGGTCAGTCCCAGCTGTCTGACTCGTGGGAGCCACCTGCTCTCTTACAAAGTCGTCCCCAGAGTAGCACCTGGTCCCTCAGCCCGGATCGTCCCTGGTCACGGTGTCGTCTGCTGCCGTACGACCAGGGTCGGTTCGGGTGGATACTTAGTCACGCCCCTCTGGGTCCCTCCTTGCACCTCAGCACAGAGGTTCCACCACCCGGACCCGTAACAGTTCTGGTGTTGTCTTGTCGTTGTCAAGAGTGGACACATTCCTATATGAAGTGGCATTCCTATACGAGGTGGATTCTGTATCTGTTAAACTGGTTTAGGCAGAAATATATAAAGCTTAAGGGGGAAGGGGGTCCTTCATAGATAAAAATATCATTATCACCATGGAAAGCCAGTCCGTACTTCACAGGGGTACTACCTGGGACCCACACACTTGCATTCAATACACTCCACTTCAGTAGGGAAGGGCGAGATTACTCCTAAGGGACAGCACAGTCCCTGGTCCCTAGATGGAGGGTGGAACCATGTAGTGGGTGTGGGTGGAGGAAGTGATCAGGGGAGCACCATCAGTAGGAGTATAAGAAGGAATGGAACCATCTAGAAGCAGTCAGACAGTTGAGGAGAGTACAGAGGAGAGAGAGCTGGGAGCAGGAGCTCTGGAGGAGCTCTGCTCAGGAGGAGTGGAGAAAGGAGCGGGCCTAGACTGAGAGGCCCAGGAGGAAAGACTGAGAGAGGACGGGAGCAGAGGGAAGGCTCCAGGAAGAACAGAGGGAATCCCAGGGGCACAGTGAGTGCGGAAGCCACCCGTGCGCCTGAATCTACACGGACATGGAGGGATCAAGCCGCAGAGGGGACCAGCCCCTAAACTAGTGGAGAAGAATCAGGCTCAGCTAGATAACCTGAGGCTACTGTACTTTCAAGGTGCAGCTGCCAACCACCACAATTACATCGCCGAAAAGGTGGCCGCATAGGGTCCAGGGGACTGCAAGTCGCCCAACAAGACCCGAAGCTAGTGGCATGGGACACTGATTGTGAGGCGCAGGGCAGGAGGGTGAGAGCCAGTGCAGGGAAGACGACCGAGGAAGGAACATAGAACGGGGTCCCGTTTAAGTACTCCTGAAACACTTGATTGCTATTGAACCCCTTCCCTGGTGAACACAGGATGACTCCTGGTAACCTGGAGTCTTGAACAACTGTGAGTAAAACCTGAAGACTGCACTCCACTGTGTCCTTGAATTATTGCTGCACCATCACCAGCCCTGCACTACACAGCACCAGCAACATCTACCTCATAAAATCAACATCTACTGCCCTGGAGCTAAGCTCTGCCTGTGGAGAGCTGAACCAACTCTGCTGTGTTACCATCAGCTCCAGAGGATCTGCACCGCAGAGGCAGCCCCATATAGCCGCATACCACAGGTGGCGTCATGAACATAATCTCTAAAAACTTTATTCCCCTTTTACTTTTTCCCCTTTAATTGACCGCCCTGGGTCACGGACCGGGTCACTGCCACCGTGACATCCCCCAGCATCGACCGGCCCGGCTACCGAGTACCCCACGGCCCAGTGGGCGCGTCACTCTCTTCTTTATAGTGCCGTTTTAAAATCATCTTCAGCTGTTGAAAGGTCAATTTACTCTTCATTTCTGGCATACTACAGAGGTTCAGTCCTGGGCTGATTGCTTTCACCACCTCCTCAACAATCTCATCTGGTTGGTAGCTTTTCTGTAAGCCTGCATCGATCTTGTGCAACAAGTTCATATAAGACAGTTTCTCTTTCTGTTCACACTCTCCAATCTGTCCCAGGATCTTGAATTCTTTCCATATGGTGATTTGTGGTGTTAGAGAGGACTGTCTTCCTTATTTATCTAACCCAAGCAGGTTAAAGGTTCTGTCTGAGTCTGTCACCCATTCAGAGGTTTTGATCGATTCCTGCAGGGCTGTTGCTAGGGCTTTGAATTGTTCTTTCAATTCCTGTAGTTCTGTCTGCAGATGGAGATTTCCGCTTTTGGTAATTGGTGTCGCCCCTCCATCCTCCAACTTTAACCTGGTTAGAAACTGTGTTAGCTCCCGGAGGAACGTCCCCATGACGTCTTCAGCTTTGTTCTCCCCCAGCTCATCCATTTTTGCATTAATGGCAGCTAACAGTTGCCTGCGGTTGTGTGCTTTAGAAATCTGTTCTTCTGACATCTTTAAATGTTCTGCTACTGTTCTCAACTCTTCACAGGTTAACTGAAGAAGCAGGTCACTAATTCTGTCCATTAGTATTTCCACATCCATTGCTGCTAGTGAGTTTTCTTTAGGGCTGGTCCCCTTCAACTGGTGTAGCAGAGTTGAATTGAGGTGATGTGCTGCTGTGTTTTTCCAGACACTTTTCTTCTTCTCCCTCTACACGCTAATTCCCGCTCAGGATTCCCCGTATGGGCCATCGATGTTACACGCACGCTGCTAGGTTCAGATGGGGCAAGACAGGTTTCATGAATTCGTTGGAATCCTGGATGAACAGTTACTCAGGGCGACCATATGCTGCAGCTTCGTTCAGGCACATGATAGATCCAATTGCTGACCAGACACATCTGACAATAGTCTGTTTCAACAGTTTAACAGTGGAGTTTATTCAAGTAGGACCAGTACCATTTAACTCTTTGAAGAATCAAGCTTCACCACAGTACAGTCTATTAAAGCAGATACAGTAATCGCAATCTTTTCAGTTGCACAGTTCAGCACAAATTAGATCTCCTAGCAGCACACTTTTATACATACACAACCACAGGCTTTTCCTTCACAAGGACACAATAGTACACAGCATTCTTTATCCTCCATGGAGATGGAGGGGGGGAGGGTTTGATGAGGGAGATGATCCCTGTGACACAGTTCCTTCCAGTCCTTATCTTCCTGCCCGATAATACTCTGCACTGTTAATTCAGGGAGTTTATCTGACCTGTGTTTAGTTTCTCTCCTGATCTGAGTCCTGTTCAGTTTCCTTCTGTCAGATACAGATAGCACACCACCTTTCTCTTCGGCTTCAGCCAGACTACAATAACCAGTTCCCCACAATCCTCCTGGGGCACTGCTAAAACACTCCCTGTCTCCTGTGACTGTGTTAACCTCTCTAGTTGCTGGATGCTTCTGGAGCACAACACTTCCTGTCTCCTGTGGTTGTGTTACTTCTAATAGTTACTGGATGCTTTTGAAGCAACAGCACTACTTCTGCATGTCACACACAGTCCCCCTATAAGCAGTATGCTGTCACCAAAGCCCCCTAAACATACAATGATGGTCCCATAGCCTCCAAAATGCAGTAGTATGGCCCCACAGCCCCCTTTACACATTACAATGACCCCACAGACCCCTATACACAGTATAATGGTCACATAGCCTCCTATACACACTATAATGGCTCAATAGCCCCGTATACATTTTATATTGGCCTCACAGCTTCTATATACACATTATGAGGTCTTCAGTGCCTCCACAATTACTGACTGACAAAATATTAAAAAAAAACAACTACTCACCTAGCCATGTTCCCCAAATGAGCAGGTTTGCTCTGTGCAGTGTGTGGTCTGAGGCTCCACACAGCAGGCACAATTCAGTGACATCCTCACACCTGCTGCCTTGAGCATAGTAATATGAGGGCATATTTTTTGGGAGACAAGTTTAAGCTTTGAATGACTCCACTTATTTTATCATATAGCATACTGAAAAAAAATTAAAGTGGCATGAAATGGTGAAGAAGAAACGCAATTCCACCATTGTTTTTTCGTTTATATTTTTTTGGCGTTCATTGCATGTTAAAAATGACCTAGTAAGATGATTATTCAGGTCTGTTTGAGTACAACGATATAAAATGTGGATACTTTTTTATCACTTTAGTGGCTAAAAAGTATTCTAAAAAAGGAATGTGGCTTTTGTTGCCATTTTTCGAGACTTGTAACTTATTTTGTTGTTTATAAAGCTTGCCAAGCTGTAGCTTTTTCTTGACACTATTTTAAGGTACATACAACATTTAGATTTTTATTGCATTTTTGAAGGAAGGTGCAGCGAGTGAAAACCAGCAATTCTGACATTTAGATTTTTTTCTCTTTATGGTGTTTACTATCAGGTTCATTAATTTTATATTTTGAAAGATCATACTTTTAAGGTGATATTAAATATGATATTTTCATTTTTGTTACTTTATGTTTAAACTGTGTAAAAGTGGATAGTTCCAATTTTTATAGTTTTTATGTTTAAAAACATTTGATATTTTTTCCCTTTTTTTTTAGTCCACCTGTATAAAATGTAATACTACAGTATTGCAGTATATAGTGATAATTATGATCTGTGAAGCTCAGCATGTGGCTGGGCTTCACAGGACTGCAAAGATGGGAGTGACAGGTGCCTTAAGCAGGGCCCTGGCTGCCATGGTAAGCCATTGGTATCTTGCTAGACAGGTGCAAGAGCACGTACAGCCATTTAAATGCCACAACTAAATGGTTAAACAGAAGTGTGCAGAGTTAGCTCTAGTCGCTACTGTTAGGCAGATGCTGGCTGTATAAAGTCTTCTCCTTAGTGTGATCCACAAATACAAACCGCCGCATGACATTCAGGTACATCTACATGCACTAAGGGGATAGACTTTTTACTAAATCTTCTGCAGCTCTAGTCCTCTCTCACTTATTTTTGGTGGGTAGCCAACAGTTGGATCTCCCAGTCCACCATTGAATGCAGTTGAAAATGGACCAATATTCAGCTTCAAGAGAAACATCAAAGGGTGTTATTACTGGTGAAAATGTAGTAAAACAAGTGCTGAAAAGAAAACAGAAAATACTAGTCCAAGCCTCAATAGGGCAGTTCAATGCAAAAAATTTTTTCCTTTCAATAGACCTAATACAACGTTTGTGTTAACTGAAATGTCACATTAGGTGTATTAAAATAAGATTTTTTTCATTGAAGTGCTCTCTCTATTTTCTGGATTTTTACCGGTGAAAATGTAATGTACATACAAAATCGAACACTTTCTAATAGATGTATATTGCAAATACACTGTATTTAACATGACCTACTTGGATTTGAATACACCTGTGAGATATCTCTGTTAAAAGTGTTGCCCAACTCTACTTACTTCCGGATAAGGAGCAGCATTGTGGACGTTATGTTAGCAGATCACCTACCGGGTGCACATGTCCTGGCAAACATCTGCCAACACAACATTATTAGCGCCACTCACCTTCTGAAAAACTAGTAGGCGTTTCACTCAACTAAACATAGATGAGATTTTTGAATGAGAAAGGGAAATAGGACTCTTCTGGTAGAAGCTTGTCTCCCCTCCTTCTAGCATATCTCATCCTTCCCTTCTTTTCCCCAACATCTGCCTTGAAGGTTAGTTGGAGGAACCCCGTACACATTAGATAGTTAACCTGTCTCAAAAAAGTCAATAGTTTTGGCTTACGTATATTTGATTTATAATCTCTGACATTGGTATCAAACTAAGCCGAGGTCTATGTATGGGAATGTGCCCTAAGAGGTGACATCTCTTTAGTTTAAAAATCCACTGGAGAATTTTGGAGAAAACACTCTATTAAATACGCCTTTAATATGTGATAGATGGGATAAATATGTAGCTTTTACTATTATTTCATTAGCAAAGTTTGGCGTTTCAGTTTCCTTGTACAGAACAGAAGTCCCATCTGCCCCTTCTGCTAACTAGAAGATATCCTGAGAGTGTGCGTGCATACTGCCATACCAGAAGAAGGAAAGAAAATATGAGTACCTTCAATTGCATATTTTCAAGTTAAAAGAGGTTATACTGTTTCATGTTTTTATAGTCCATAGGCTTGAACAATGATAAAACAACAAACTTATATAGAATCCTGCGGCCAATCACTGGACTCATCAGCTGATGCCATCTACATTGGCTGAGCCACTGTAAAACGTGACGTCAACACTGCAGCTAATCAAAAAAAACGCTGGAGCAGCATAGGAGAGACAGCACTCGAACCAAGGATGGGAAGTAACAACTCAATTTGTTATGAAACACGACGAACCCTTTAAACAAAGAAACAAAAATATTAAAATCCAATATTACAGCCCTTGCCTCCTCTACAGACATTGTTGGGCATAAAGGCTGGCCTCACATAGATCATCATTGTTGTCAGATCCTGAAGATATTGATGGGATCTCTTGCCATTTATGTAAATGTAAATGGCAATGACATCATGACTTATATGACATTGGGGAGGATAGATTCTTCAAATTTTTGTCGAAAGACCTCTACCATCACTACACTGAGAATTCATGTATTTCGGGAGGTCAGAAAACACAGTTATCTGCTGTAAACGGGGGCAATCGATCTTATGACAAAAGAACAACAAATCTAAATCTTTACTGTAGATTTACATACTTTATGTGAAATACTTTTTACCTCCTAATTTTATAAAATATTACACTGTGAAATATACACTAAGATATGCTGAGACAGGGACTCCACGTACACTCGGCACTGTGGACAATTATCAATGTACACTATATTTATATGTAAATCTGACATACATAGAAAAGAACATTTAACTTCAAAAGCGTTCATTTCTATTAAAAAATTCACAGAAACGAAAAATATTGCACTAGCTCCGTAATTATTAAAGATAGACACAGTAATCTGCTGGACGGATCATTACAGTGGATCCTTGGCAATTTCCATTACACAGCCCTTGCCAATGAATAGCATTTTTGTTGTTAAGCTTGGAGGCAAAGCAGGCAGCATACCACCACGCACCACCATAGCTGGCTGCACAGTTAGCAGTGTAGATATCTTGGTCTTTGTCCTTTGCTGTGAACTTCATGTTATCATGTGTGGTTCCGGCCGTAATTGAAGACATGGCATCTCCAGCTGTACCGGTGTAGCTTCCCAGTCTCAATCTGTAGCCATTAGCCTCATCGTCTACACTGAAGAGGTTGTAATCTGCGTATTTTTCTTCATTGTTATTATCATGAATCACAAACCGCACCTGGTAGACTTTCTGCTTAGTAATGTGATGCAGATACTCTAAACCCAACCAGTAGTCCTTCTCCACATTCCCAAAGCCATATTTGTAAGTGGTCCAGGATTCATCCCAGGTTATCTCTGAGTTAAATCTATTCCGTTGAATGACAATCCAGCCGCCACTCTCGGTCATGTCACAGTACACGATCAGTGGGTGCAATCCTCTGGGACGTATAATGTAGACTCCACTGTCTTTGTATAGTGGTATTTCACTGCAGTCTTTTGGTAAATCTACAATCAAACAGATAAAGTTATTATATCTTTGTAGACAAAAATACTAACACACGGGCGTACAGGTTGCAAGTGCTTCCAAAAAAATACATTTTCTGCTTTTCAAAGTTAATGATATCCAATATAGGCTGGGGTCACACAAGCAAATAAACAATTGGTTCCATTCTCATCCAGAAAAGTGGGAAGATTATTTTCTCGTTTGTCATCCATGTGCTGTCCATATGGAATCTGTTTGTCTACTCAGCAGCTATTAGTCATTTACAGGACCATTTAAAGTTTCCCATCATACAGAATTGTAATATGTCTGTAAAAATCAGATGCCACGCTGATGGGCCATACTTCATCCATTTTTTCTCACACCCATCAGATTTCAGGGTGAAGCAGGCTGCTATTTTTTTCTCCACGCCAAATACAGCTGAGAAAAAATAATTAGATCTGCACTGCCTCATTGAATAACATTGGTCTGAGTGCGATCTCTTGTTTTATCAGATTACACTCATCCGAGTTATACGTTAGTGTGGGCTAGCCCATACAGACCGCCTGTATTAGCTTTAAAGGGTTGCTGCGCTACTTTATATTGATGATCTATCCTAATAATAGGTCATCAATATCAGATCAGTAAGAGGCCAACACCCGGCACCCCCACTAGTGCTGGCAGCGAATGGAAAATAGCAGTTGCATAACTAAACAGTACATACAGTGGCCATTACAAAGTTAACGGAGAAGTAATATCACCTCCGCAACCACTAATCTGGCTGCTGATAGCACTGAGAGCAGCTAATCGGTGGGGGTGCCGGGTGTTAGACCCCTACCAATGTGATATTAATGACCTATTCATTGGACAGGTCATCAGTATGAGGCTGGGGTCACATAAAAATATTAAAAAATCGGTCCAATTCTTATCCAGGAGAGTGGGACTTTTTTTCTCACTTGTCGTCTGTGTGCTGTCTGTATGTTTACTCAGTGGCTATTAATCTTTTACACGACCATTTATAGTTTCCCATCATACAGAATTGTAATGTATCCATAAATATTGTATGCCATAGTAATGGTCTGTATGGCTGGATTCCAGAGTGCAATCGCAACATGGTGCTATTTTTTTCTTACTCCGAATAGAGCTGAGAAATGTCAAGTGCTCTTCAAATGCTCTTCAAATCTTGTCCAAAAATGCTACACAAGAAACCATGTCACAAATCCAAAAACTATTTGCTCTTTCTCTTTTTACTGCTTCTACTTATTTCAGGGGATGTCTCCCCTAATCCCTGTCTACCCTCCGCCAACTTTAACCCCTCTACCCCCTCAAATCATAAAAAAACAAAAACCAAGATATTTTCTGTCTTTTGTAGGTTTTGCTTCTTTTTGCTAGTGTGAACATGCTCCTATTTCTTGCATGTCTACCATCTTAGACCTCAGTTCACATTGCTTGGTTTTTTGTCTTGTTTGCATTCTGTGCAATTTAAGGGTGTGGCATCCCCTTTGTTGAGCTGATTAGTATATATGTAGCTTACCACGGGCCTAGGTGGTCTGGAGTTGGGACCCGGTCCTATTTGTCTACCCTTTTATATGCATTGCTTCAACTTTGATATACAGTAAGGTTTTTAATATAGACAGTATAGGTACCGTCCCAATTTAGGGTCACCTTGCCGCTGGTGGGACGGCTTGTATACTTTTTTTGATCAAAAATAGTTCACTAAGTACCCTATATTTATTATGCAACTTTGCTTTACATTTATATATAATGATGGTAGGGTATGAGATATATTTTCTGTCTTTTGTAGGTTTTGCTTCTTTTTGCTAGTGTGAACATGCTCCTATTTCTTGCATGTCTACCATCTTAGACCTCAGTTCACATTGCTTGGTTTTTTGTCTTGTTTGCATTCTGTGCAATTTAAGGGTGTGGCATCCCCTTTGTTGAGCTGATTAGTATATATGTAGCTTACCACGGGCCTAGGTGGTCTGGAGTTGGGACCCGGTCCTATTTGTCTACCCTTTTATATGCATTGCTTCAACTTTGATATACAGTAAGGTTTTTAATATAGACAGTATAGGTACCGTCCCAATTTAGGGTCACCTTGCCGCTGGTGGGACGGCTTGTATACTTTTTTTGATCAAAAATAGTTCACTAAGTACCCTATATTTATTATGCAACTTTGCTTTACATTTATATATAATGATGGTAGGGTATGAGATATATTTTCTGTCTTTTGTAGGTTTTCCCCTCAAATCATAACCCTGATAACCTTATTAACATCAGTTGTACTCCTTCATCGTCCTCTTTTAATTGTGCACTCTGGAATCCATGGTCTGTATGCAACAAGCTTCCTTTCCTGCACAACTACTTTCTGACCAACTCTCTCAATCTGCTGGCCCTCACTGAAACCTGGAATGCGACACTGTCTCCCATGCTGCTATTTCTCATGGCGGCTTACATTTTTCCCATTCCCCGAGACCTGCGAATAGACTTGGTGGTGGAGTCAGCTTACTCCTGTCCCAACAATGCACTTTCCAGGTAATCCCCCCAGTTCCATCACTCTCTTTACCTTCTTTTGAGGTGCACACCATCATACTCTTCCATCCCCTCTCCCTCAGAGTATCAGTCGTATACCATCCCCCAGGCTCACAAACCCAGTTCCTTGACCATTTTTCTGCCTGGCTACCGCACTTCATATCCTCAGAATTACCAACCCTTATCTTGGGAGACTTCAACATCCCCATATATAGCCTGTAACTTACCTGGCGGCGTTCTTGCATAGGGCACCATCTCCCACTATGCAAGATCGCAAACTTGATCATCAGTCCAGTCTGCTAGCCTGGCTTCTTTCCATGCTGTCTGCTTGCCTCTGTTCTGGCTGCTTAGGGAGGCGGCCCGGTCACTTCCTGTTTCTTGTAGCTGCTGTGGGCACACCCCTAATGCATTCTCAGCCTATTGCTGTCAGTCACTGGATATTTAAACCAGCTTCACCTGGAAGCTGGTGCCTGAGCAACTCTATCATTCAGTGTGCTCCTTGACTCTGAATGTGCCAGGTCCTGTTCTGTTTCTCCTGCCTGTCTGCCTTCCTGGAGCCTGTATTTCCAGGCCTGTCTGAACACGCTCCTAGCCTGTTCATCCCGCCTTCTAGGGGCCGCATACCTAGATCTGTTATCTGTGTTTCTTGCCTGTCTGTCCGCCTTCCTGGAGGCTGTATTTCCAGGCCAGTCTGAACACACTCCTAGCCTGTTCGTCCTGCCCTCTGGGGGCCGCATACCCAGACTCGCTCCTGTATCTCGCAGCAGTGTCAGTTCCTGTCTGAACACTCAGTTCCTGTCTGAACACTCTCCTAGCCTGTTTCCTGTTTTTCTCTATGTCCGTACCTTCCCTTTTTCTGCAGAGTCTGAACCTGCACCTAACTCCTACTCGTTGTCGCTGTACTTCCGTTTGTGAGTTTAGAGTCCACTCGCTACTTCATTGCAAGTATTTTGTGTGTATCTGGTTCTGCCTTTCCCTTTCAGTCTGTTCCGTGTGAACAGAGCCCTGCCCCCTCTGCTCTGCCTTTGCTCACCGCTCCGGCAGTTCCTGCCTGCTCTGCCTTGCTCACCGCTCCGGCGGTTCTTGCCTGCTCTGCCTTGCTCACCGCTCCGGCGGTTCTTGCCTACTCTGCCTTGCTCACCGCTCCCGCGGTTCTTGCCTGCTCTGCCTTGCTCATCGCTCCGGCGGTTCTTGCCTACTCTGCCTTGCTCACTGCTCCGGCGGTTCTTGCCTGCTCTGCCTTGCTCACCGCTCCGGTAGTTCTTGCCTGCTCTGCCTTGCTCACTGCTCCGGCGGTTCTTGCCTGCTCTGCCTTGCTCACCGCTCCGGTGGTTCTTGCCTGCTCTGCCTTGCTCACTGCTCCGGCGGTTCTTGCCTGCTCTGCCTTGCTCACCGCTCCGGTGGTTCTTGCCTGCTCTGCCTTGCTCACCGCTCCAGCGGTTTCTGCCCGCTCTGCCTTGCTCACCGCTCTGGCGGTTTCTCTCTGCTCTGCCTTGCTCACCGCTCTGGCAGTTCCTGCCTGTTCTGCCTTGCTCACCACTCCGGCGGTTTCTCTCTGCTCTGCCTTGCTCACCGCTCCGGCGGTTCCTGCCTGCTCTGCCTTGCTCACCGCTCCGGCGGTTCTCGCTCTGCCTTTGCTCACCGCTCAAGGCGGCCTTGCTCTGCTCTGCCTTTGCTCGCCGCTCCAGGCGGCCTCGCTCTGCTCTGCCTTTGCTCGCCGCTACAGGCGGTCTCGCTCTGCTCTGCCTTTGCTCGCCGATCCAGGCGGTCTCGCTCTGCTCTGCCTTTGCTCGCCGCTCCAGGCGGTCTCGTTCTGCCCTGCCTTTGTTCACCGCTCCAGGCGGCCTCGCTCTGCTCTGCCTTTGTTTACCGCTCCAGGCGGTTTCGCTCTGCTCTGTCTTTGCTCACCGCTCCAAGCGGTCTCGCTCTGCCCTGCCTTTGCTCACCGCTCCAGGCGGTCTCACCCTGCTCTGCTCTTGCTCACCGCTCCGGCGGTCTCGCCCTGCTCTGCTCTTGCTCACTGCTCCGGCGGCCTCGCCCTGCTCTGCTCTTGTTCACCGCTCCGGCGGTCTTGCTCTGCTCTGCTTGTCTACCGCATCTGCGGCTCTGTTCCTGAGTCCCAGTCTGTACTGGACCTTATCCAGTCTGTGCTCCAACCTGCTACTGCCTCCCTGTCGGCACTCCAGCCGTGCTTGCCAGTACTCCCTGCCTGCATACCAGTCGTGCTTACCAGTGCCCGCCTGTCTGCATACCTGCCGTGCCTGCCTATACCCACCAGTCAGTGTGCCAGCCTAACCTGCCTGTTCCTGTATTTTCCGGTGTGGGTCAACAGCTGTGTCCGGGGGCTGACCTGGAGTAGCACCTCGTCCCTCTGCTCGGTTCCTCCCTGGTGCACTGGTGTCGTTAGCCATCGTGCGACCTTGGTCGGATCGGGTAGATACTTAGTTACGCCCCTCCAGGCACTCTCCGGTTCATGGTCCAGTGGAATCACTAAACACGTACACGCCAGTCAGTCCGGGCGTGTGCATAACACAGCCCCACCTCCCCATCTGCATCTCAGTTTCTATCTCTAACCACTTCTCTTGGCCTCTCGCAGCTTTCAACCTCTGGGTCCACACACAAAGACGGTTACACCCTTGATCTGGTCTTTGTCCGGCTCTGTTCAATCTCCTACTTAGATAACTCACCTCTTACCCTCTCTGACTACAACATTCTCTCCTTCGCGCTCACAAATCTTTGCCCACCCCAGCACACTCCTACCTATCCCACATTCATAAATCTACAAACCATTAACCCTCATACACTTACAGACTCCCTACACTCATCACTGTCCCCAATCTCCTCTATTTCCTGACCTGATCTGGCTGTAAATCACTACAACGACACTATCAGAAGCACCCTGGACCAAGTAGCGCCCTTCACCCTCAGAACCTCTAAACAAAGAGTAAAACAGCTCTGGCTCACACCGCAAATCCGTTTTCTCCAGCAATGCTCTAGGAGTGCTGAACGCCTATGGAGGAAAACTCTCCCACCAGAAAACTTTATCCACTATAAATTTATGTTAAGAACTTGTAACTCTGCCCTTCACCTCGCCAAACAGACCTACTTTACCACCCTTATCTCCTCACTATCCAACAACCCAAAAAAACTTTTCGACACCTTTCACTCCCTCCTAAGTCCTAAAACGCAGGACCCTATCACGGACATTTGTGCTGATGACCTGGCCTACTTTACAGAGAAAATAGAAAATATCCATCAGGAAATCAGCTCCAAACCACCAAGTGCCGTGACTCCCATCCCTCCCCAAATCTCCTCTGGCTCACTCTCTACATTTGACCCAGTCACAGAAGAAGAAGTCTCCAGGCTCCTCTCTTCTTCTCATCCTACGACATGCACTACTGACCCCATTCCCTCACACCTACCTCAGTCTCTCTCTCCAGTCGTCACTACTCACCTAACTAAAATCTTCAATCTTTCCCTCTCTTCTGGTATCTTTCGCTCCTCCTTAAAACACTCTATCATTGCTCCATTATTAAAAAAAAACTTCTCTTGACCCAACCTGCACAAATAACTACAGACCACTCTCCAATCTCCCCTTCATCTCTAAACTCCTGGAGCTCATGGTCTACTCCCGCCTTACCCGCCTTACTCCACTCACTCTCTCCTAGATCCATCACAGTCCAGCTTCTGCCCTCTACATTATACAGAAACTACACTCATCAAAGTGACCAATGACCTTTTGACAGCAAAACGTAATGGTGACTACTCTCTGTTCATTATTCTTGACCTCTCTGCAGCTTTCGACACTGTTGACCACCATCTCCTACTCTCTATGCACCACTCAATTGGCATAAAGGACACCGCTCTCTCCTGGTTCTCCTCCTATCTTTCTGACCACTCCTTCAGCATATCGTTCACTGGCTCCACTTCCTCTCACTATTGGGGTCCCTCAGGGTTCAGTCCTTGGCCCTCTTCTCTTCTCTCTCTACACGGCAGACTATCAGCAAATTTGTCCTTCAATACCATCCTTATGCTGATGACACACAACTATACACTTCATCCCCTGACCTTACCCCCATTGTACTACAGAACACCAGTGACTGTCTGTCCGCAGTTTCCAACATCATGTCCGCTCTCTATCTGAAACTCAACCTTTCCAAAACTGAACTTCTGCTCCCACCATCTACTCGCCTCCCTTAATCTGACTACTCCATCTCCATATGTTGCACCACAATAACACCTAGCCAGCAGACTTGCAGTCTGGGTGTTGTATTTGACACCAATTTTTCCTTCACCTCCCACATACAATCTCTTGCCCGCTCTTGTCCCTTTGCACCTAAAGAACATCTCTAGAATCCGCCCCTTTCTCACCCTGGAAACAGCAAATACCCTCACTGTTTCCCTGATCCACTCCCGCTTTGACTACTGTAACTCTCTATTAATTGGCCTCTCCTTCACTCGACTTTCTCCTCTCCATCCTTAATGCAGCAGCCAGAGTCATCTATCTGGCTAATAGCTACTCGGAGTATTCCGCTCTGTGCCAGTCATTGCACTGGCTGCCCTTACATTATAGGATCAAATTTAAGTTGCTTGTTCTCACCCACAAAGCTCTCCACAGTGCGGCACCCCCCTATATCTCCTCCCTCATTTCTGTTTATCGGCTTACCTGTTCTCTGCACTCCGCAAGTGACTTTCGACTAACATCCGCACTAATCCGTACCTCCGACTCCCGGCTGCAAAACTTCTCCCGAGCTGCACCTATTCTTTGGAATGCTCTACCTCAAGAAATTAGGACGAACCACAACTTACACAGTTTTAGTCGCTGCCTAAAAACGCATCTGTTTAGGACGGCCTATCACGTTCTCTAATCAAAGTCGTTTTAATACATAGCCCACTCACTATTTCCCTGGACATAATTCTCCATCAAACTCCAACACACCCAAAACCACTACAAACATTGGCCGGTGATGAGCTCATGCAGCCTTTATCGATCCCTCATTCCCTCAAGATGGCTGGACCATCATTGTAAATAAGCCCATGTACTTTGTGTCACCTCCATCTCATTGTAGATTGTAAGCTTTTACGAGCAGGGTCGTCATTATTTTAGCTTTAATTATTGTATTATCTTTAACTTTGTTACTTATGACTGTGTATATGAACCGCTGAACTGTAAAGCGCTGTGGAATATGTTGGAAGTATATAAATAAAGAATATTATTATAAGGAATGAATTACAAAGATGCGGCATACTGCCACTTCAATTGTTTTGGCCTCCTTTGCTAGAATTTACAGGAAAATACAGTAATGATTTTTATATTTTTATGTGTGATGTGTATATACCTGTAATGAGTATATGCTTTCATAATGTGTAAAGGCGTGTGTAGTGTATACATACCGTTTATACATATTTTATATATGTGTGCCCAATGTGAAAATGATTGTGTACATGCATAGTGCATGTGTATATATGTGTGCAAATCCACCATTGGGGCACACTGGTCTGATTATGTGCAAAATTACAGTTCTATTTATCGTGATCGCACAGTAAAATAATGGCGTGTATAATGACAGTGAATCCCAGGCATGCCGATGACATAGAGAAATAGCAGAGCTCTGGACATTGGATTAAATAGTTTTTACTGTATGTTAGTTTTAACAATATGTATATCTGCAGTGTCATATTTACATCAAGGGAGAACTTACTTTCTAACGGCTCTTCATCCTCATTTCTTGGTCTTCGATGACCATGACGTGTTGAGACTGCACAAACCAAGACTAGTATCCACACGTAATGCAAAATCCCTAACAGAGGAAAGTACAGAAATTCATGCACCTGTTAATATACTATAACATTATATACATTTCATCCATTCTTGTTTAAATAATTGTACCTTTTCAAAATAACAACACATTCTGCAGTGCTACTGTAAGATTGTAGGATTCTTACTGGGCTCACTTTGTTACATGTTACAGGACTATAGAATAAAGGTCGATTCTCTCATATGAAGGAAATGGACTTTTCTGTAGTCATGACAGTGATTGTACATATGTAATAATATACTGTTGTATAACACGAGCCTTCTCATCAATGCTATATTATTTGTACGGTATTATGGGCGACATGCTAGAGAAAAGCTTCTCATGTACACTCTACTGCAGCTAAAGCATCACTTCAGCGTTTTTTTATTGCAGCGCTGGAGTGGTGCTGCTAATCTAAGTTCCCTGCCCCTAGTATTATACTTTCCAGCCACTGTCTTCAGCTCTTCCTGGGGCCGCGCCGGTCCTGCACCACCATCTTGTGATTGCAACTGCGGACTGACGAAAGTCAGAGTTAGGGTAAGTCCCCACGATCAGGAACCAGTAGCCCTTTGTACACAGCGTATTTTTGCTGCGTCCAAAACGCTTTGTTCTAATGCCTCACTTGTTTTGTCAGTACATGCGGATCCACCGCATATTATCATATTCAATCGATCAAAATCTGCAGTGGAGACTTACTTCTCCGCTACAGAAATCGACGTGCAGTGGCTTGTAAACTCGTAAACCCGCACCGTGGGTGAGTTTACACAGCATCAAAAAGAAGCACAGTGGGCATGGGATTTCTATAAATCCCATCCACTGTGCTTGTACTGTAGAACGCAGCAGTTTGGACGCAGCGCAGGTGAGCTGCATCCAAAACGCTACTATTCCTGATCATGGGCTAGTACCCTTACGGTCACAAGCTCTCAGTGCAAGTCTATGAAAGCCTCATTCAGACTCTCAAAGACTTACATTGAGTTGTGACTTCCGGATTGCCAAGCAAACAATCCGGCAGGTCACAAACTGGTTTTAGCAGCAAAGTGGTATTAAAATATAACTTTTAATAGATAAAATTAAAAAAATACAACCCATTGTATATGACTTTTCCGCTATCACTTTGCATTTGGGGCTATATAAAAATTATATGATATTTTCCCTTGAATATATATCTACTTTCATTTGTGGATATGGACTTGATAGGTCATATTCATCCAAAGTGTGTCTAGTCGCCGTTACTGGGAATATTGATTTACACACTGGTGGTAGAGTGACCCAATTTTTGGATCTTTTGCATGTGTGTACGGTGGTTCTCTGTTGTGCTAAGGATTATTTAGGTCCTTAGATTTTCTATGTCTTTGATCCTTGTCTTAGAATTTTTATCTCTTTGTATTTTTTAATTTCATCTATTAAAAGTTATATTTTAATATCAATTTGCTGCTAAAACCTGATTACTATTAGTGGTTATCATACCCCCTATTGCTAGCTATATCACAAACTGCTGGAAACTGACCTGAGCGGCGCTGATAGAAGAAGACTGCGCTGGTAAGTATAATACTTGGCGCAGGGAACTTAGATTAGCAGCACCACTCCAGCACTGCAATAAATAAGTCGCTGGAGTGGTACTTTAATATAAGTAGAAGATGAGATCATTCCATCTGTAAATGTTTATATTGGTCATCTGTCAGTAGTAATAGTAATTTATAGTTGCTATAATTAGGGCCTGATTTATTATTGTATTTGCATTTTTTTTATCTCCACTTTGATTTTTTCCCCATTTTTATTTGCGTCTAATTCATCTCTTAATTTGTGCCTTTTTAAAGTCTATTTAATATGTGTAGCCTGTTTTCTTTATGTTCACCATTGTGGGTGGCGTTTGGTGTTTTCACATCATCAACTACAGCAATCTGAAAAGTTGTAACAATTTTGCCCAAATGTACTCAGTTCCCCCCTAGAGTGATTTTATGTGTGATGTCAATTTTTGCACAAATTATGGAACAGTTTAGCCAAGGGATGGCTGAATTTCACCTGGGGGGAAAGCACCAAGCAGCGGCCCATGATTAGTGGCCTATACTTATTGGCCCCGATTCATTAAGACTGGTGTGTATCATGCCAGTCTTAATGAAGGAGCATGCTGGAGTAAGATACACCTAATCATTAAGACATGCATGCCACCTAATGAATTAGGCGCATCTTACAGGTGCCGTGCACCTCCGCCAGGAATGTATTCCAGTACCTGACATGACTGGAGTACATTGCTTGTGAAATTTAAGCCACTTTTGTCATAAAAGTTCATATTTCACTAAATAGGCGGGCTTAGTCATGTCCTGTCCCTTTCAAGATCCGCCCATTTCCGTGGAGATCTCCAGGACTGGTGTGAAAACACCAAAAGTCACAGTTTTTTCCTTAACTTCAAAGCTTCAGAAAAATGTGGGGACATTTGAAGGTGTTTCATACCAGAAGACTGTCAAAAAACCTTTTATGAATTTGGGCTTTTTTGTTTATTTCTGGCTGCTTTATAAAGGGAGTAGAGGGAACTAGTCTTTAAAGTCTTTGCCATTATAACCTAAAATCGGTACCTTTAACTGGTTTATTGCCGCAGTGCATAAACCTGTATATAAGCCCCCAACTCCCCCAACATATCCCAAAAAATACTAAGGGCAGAGCAAAGTTCTATAATGTGCACCGTTGCTGACCTTAGTATTGCAGAAAAAGTGTACCTGCGCAAATCGGCGCTTCAACTGTGCAGGTGAGAGATTTGCAGTGATCTATGGAAAGCAGATATTACACCAGCCACGTATTATACTGTGTATACCATCTGATGTCTGTGTAAGAGTGTGACCAGAATGATCATATGTCTCCCTCTGGTGTATAAAACGGTTGTAACCTGTGTATACAAAAGAATGTTTCATATTGCACAGAACCTTATAGGCACCAAGGTGCATAGTTAATGTAATGCCATAATATGTGTTCTGATAAATACATAATGTCTGATGTGTTAGATATAGGGAAAGTATAGGACATAAGATATAGGATTAGCATTAGATATAAGATAGGATTGGGTATAGTGCAGTGGTGGGCACAATAGAATCAGGAACTCGTGTAGTGCCAGTAATGACACAGTTAATTGTTCAGAGAACCACTCCAGTGTGAGAGGAGCAGGGTTAGTTTATTAAGAAGAGGGACACTTCCTGATTACAGGCAGTTAGAGTTAGAGTGAAAGTAGAGGTAGAGAAAGCAGTAGTTGGAGGTCCGGAGGGCACTAGGAGCACGAGCTGTTCAGCAGCAAGAGAACGTCAGCATAAACTCGGAGCAGATATTCCTGGAATTTCCGGGGCCTACAGTCTGGCTGAGGCACTGAGAAGCGTGCCTCAATATCTTCCTAGGAGAGGAAGCAGGACGGGGAATTGCATAAGGGAGTTGGGACGAGGACTCTTGGAAGCTGCAGAGCTGCACGAAGCATCCCAGGGGCTAGAAATGCAAGACCAGGAAGGGATAGGTCAGGGCAAGCGAACAGCGGACATCAGAACATGCTGTACTATGGTCTTTGAAAATGGAAAAGTTTGTGCCCAATACTGCATGTCTCATTATGATGAAAATTGACAGTAAAGTAAAGTTCTTTATTATGAAACTAATTGAATGCCCCGTAATGTGTGTGCAGCGGTTCCTGAAGTTGAAGAACCAGTGACAGCAGAGGCCTGCAACCAAAATGTGAGCATTACACACCACACGCACAGCACAGGAGAATCACTGTTTATTTGTAGGGTGCCAGGGTTTGGGAACACAGCAACCCCTCACCCATGACTACCGTCCTGCGCACCTTGCACCTTACATTTAGGATACATGACTGTATATAGAGATGAGCAAATTAATTTCCTGGTCGTGTCTACAGGACATATAATATAATATTTACATGACATGTGATATCCTGTAACTAGGCTTAGGGTTGATCAGTCCAGTGCAGAATTGTGTCTTTGGTCACTCTGAGGTATGGGGTGATTTATTTCTGCTGACTGAACTTTCCTGCAGATATGGTGATGACTGCGCCAATGACCTCACACTGACTGCACGACCCAATCGGTATGAAAATTCAAGCTGCTGCAATGAATCTCACTGAGCCTCGGCAGACGGGCCGCTGACATACAGTGGGGAAAAAAGTATTTAGTCAGCCACCAATTTTACAAGTTCTCCCACTTAAAAAGATGAGAGACGCCTATAACTGACATCATAGGTAGACCTCAACTGTGAGAGACAAAATGAGAAAACAAATCCTGAAAATCACATTGTCTGATTTGGAAAGAAATTTTTTTAAAATTTTGGTAGAAAATAAGTATTTGGTCACCTACAAAACTTCATCTCAATACTTTGTTATATATCCTTTGTTGGCAATGACAGAGGTCAAACGTTTTCTGCAATTCTTCACAAGGTTGGCACACACTGTTGCTGGTATGTTGGCCCATTCCTCCATGCAGATCTCCTCTACAGCAGTGATGTTTTGGGGCTGTCGCTGGACAACACTTACTTTCAACTCCCTCCAAAGGTTTTCTATAGGGTTTAGATCTGGAGACTGGCTAGGCCACTCTAGAACCTTGAAATGCTTCTCACGAAGCCACTCCTTCGTTGCCCTGGCGGTGTGCTTGGGATCATTGTCATGCTGAAAGAGCCAGCCACGTTTCATCTTCGATGCCCTTGTTGATGGAAGGAGGTTTGCACTCAAAATCTCACGATACATGGCCCCATTTATTCTTTCATGTACACGGATCAGTCGTCCTGGTCCCTTGGCAGAGAAACAGCCCCAAAGCATGATGTTGCCACCCCCATGCTTCACAGTAGGTATGGTATTCTTTGGATGCAACTCAGCATTCTTTCTTCTCCAAACAAGATGAGTTGTGTTTCTACCAAACAGTTCTACTTTGGTTTCATATGACCATATGACATTCTCCCAATACTCTTCTGGATCATCCAAATGCTCTCTAGCAAACTTCAGACGGGCCTGGGCATGTAATGGCTTAAGCAGGGAGACACGTCTGGCACTGCAGGATCTGAGTCCCTGGCGGCGTAGTGTGTTACTGATCGTAGCCTGTGTAACATTGGTCCCAGCTCTCTGCAAGTCATTCACTAGGTCCCCCCGTCTCGTTCTGGGATTTTGCTCACCGTTCTTGAGATCATTTTGACCCCATGGGGTGAGATCTTGTGTGGAGCCCCAGATTGAGGGAGATTATGAGTGAACTTGTATGTCTTCCATTTTCTAATTATTGCTCCCACAGTTGATTTCTTCACACCAAGCTGCTTGCCTATTGCAGATTCAGTCTTCCCAGCCTGGTGCAGGGCTACAATTTTGTTTCTGGTGTCCTTCGACAGCTCTTTGGTCTTCACCATAGTGGAGTTTGGAGTGTGACAGTTTGAGGTTGTGAACAGGTGTCTTTTATACTGAATACAAGTTCAAACATGTGACAGTACTACAGGTAATGAGTGGAGGACAGAGGAGCCTCTTAAAGAAGAAGTTACAGGTCTGTGAGAGACAGAAATCTTGCTTGTTTGTTATTGACCAAATACTTATTTTCCACCAAAATTTGAAAAAAAATTCTTTCCAAATCAGACAATGTGATTTTCAGGATTTGTTTTCTCATTTTATCTCTCATAGTTGAGATCTACCTATGATGTCAGTTACAGGCCTCGCTCATCTTTTTAAGTGGGAGAACTAGCACAATTGGTGGCTGACTAAATACTTTTTTTCCCTACTGTAATACAGGATCCGGCCATGGACTTATTAGGGGGTGAGCAGCGTCCTTCCACCCCCTCACTGTACAGAGAGCAGAAGCCTCCTACCCCATCCCTATCCGGAGCCTGTACTTACTGATGGCAGGAAGAAGCAACCAGGTGTGCTCCTCGCTTCAGCAGTCAGCCGCACACAGCGTGGGTGTGTCTGCATTACTGTGATGTGGCCTGCCGACACATATACACAATTTAAGATATAGTTAAAGCCCCCTGGTGGCTCCAATTAGCTGCTTGAGGATATATACACCTATGCCCACTGACTAGCAGGACATGATACGTTTTGCTCTAAAAAAGTGCAAACAAAAGGTAAAAAACAAAAACGGAAACATTTTTCTTTTTAATTAGTGCAAAATTCATGAACTGCGTGAAGAATTTGGTGCAAAAATATCAACAAATTCCACGAGTCAAAAAAAGAAAGTGAGTTGGAAAAAAAGAGAAGCAAATGATGAATCGGTCCCATTGTGTTTTTTCTATTTATGTTTTTTATACAAAATATTAAATGTAGGATAACTTCCAATACAGGGCATAATTGTCAGATAAGAGTTTGCAGAAGTGCTTCTGTATATCTGTCTGTCTTTCTGTCTCATAAGATTGGATGTCTCATGCTTCTAGCAAACCTTTGTCATATAATGTGAATCTGTCTTGGATGCTTTAGTGAATCCTGCATTGAGCAGGGGGCTGGATATTATGACCCTGGAGGTCTCTTCCATCTCTACCTTTCTATGATTCTATGTATGTCTGGTGTGCAAATACAATTTTATGCGTCAGAAGCGTATAGCTATCTATTTTATATATTACGATACATTATTTATATCCACATTAGCACACACAATGTTCAAATTTCCTATTTGGAATGGAACACAAATTATTGTTTTAGTTTGATAAGCTTAGCTAACTGTTAGATTTTTGTGATTATTACAAAGTTCCTTGCAACTTTCTTTCCCATAGGGAAACAATGAAGATACGTACAAGTCGCTTTAATGCCAGAATGTTGCCACAGAACTCAGTGTTCACTCTAATGTTACAGGTATCATTACAGATGTTTTATTACACAGACCTGACATAATATAATACCTGCATGTGCCACTACACCTTCATACAACCCTTCTACAAGGTAAGTCAGGTCTGATGGCAGACAGTATTCTATAGTAGGAAATCTGCACCCCCTTATTGAATGAGGCTCACATACAGTATGTGCCATTCCTGGACACATAGAAATACTAAACAGATCTAATCCTGCTCACTTTTCCCACCAAACGCAATGGACATTATCTAATAGCACTGATCAGTCTACTCACCCATCGTCCTGTTCGTTAATCTACTTCGTTGAGCTCTACTGTCTAATGCTAACCTGCAGTACTTTCTTTTTACTTGTCCTCAATTGCAAGAACAACAGATTGTGCCACATCATGGAATAAGGATGGGTGCAAAGTCCCTGCATATTTTCAAGAAATAAAATGAATTGCTTTAACTCCTTAATGTCGTCTACTAGTTTTTTACTACAATGTACAATATAAAGTTATTTGTAATTCTGCCTGAAGAAGGAGCCTCAGTGCTCTGAAAGCTTGCATATATTTTTTTTTTCTGGTTAGCCAATAGATGTATCACTCCGACAATACTTTTGTAATTTTTGGGCATAAAAGTATTTACATAGTTTTTTATTATAGAAGTCTTGCATAAAAATGCATGGTGTGTTTTCATGTTTTCACCCAAAAGTTTTGTTCATCATGTTCCATAATAAACTGAGCTTCATCTAGCTTTTTTAAGTGGATAGATTGCTCTTTAAATACTTGAAGGGGTATCTCCCTTATATAGAATATGCCATATAATTCTGATAAATGTGAGTCCCACTCTAGCAAACATGTATGTCATATACACTATGCTCCAAATTATTATGCAAATAATATTTTCTCAGATTTTCCCAAATTACCTATATGAATTGCAGTCATTGTAATTTTCTAGTCAAATAACTATTAGAGTACAATTGAAAGGTTTTCGTACAAACTGCCTATAATAACAGTATATTTTTAAAAAAAATAAAAAACTCAAACTGCACTCAAAATGCATGTTCCAAATTATTATGCACAGAAGAGTTTTCAACCTTTTCATTTTAATAAAGAACAAAAAAATGGTCATTTTTGAAATTATAAGCATTAGCAGGTTATTACAAACTGAAATCAAACAGTTTTCAACTCAAAACTTTATTCTAGGTGATGTTACATTTGCACATAGGACCCCTTGTTCGAAAGGAGCTTCTGAACTCTCTCGTCCATTGAATTTGTCAGGTTTTGGATGGTTTCTGCTTTAATTGTTTTGCATGAGGACAGAATACCTTCTCAGAGCTGTTGCTTAGATGTGAACTGCTTCCCGCCATCATAGACACTCCTTTTGATGATGCTCCAGAGGTTGTCAATGGGGTTGAGGTCAGGGGAGCATGGGTGCCACACCATAAGTTTGTCCCCTTTTATGCCCATAGCAGCCAGAGATGCAGATGTGTTATGTGCAGCATGAGACGGGGCATTATCATGCATGAAAATGATCTTGCTGCGGAATGCACGGTTCTTCTTCTTGAACCATGGAAGGAAGTGCTGTTTGAGAAACTCAACATACATTATGGAGTTCATCTTTACCCCTTCAGGGATCCTAAAAGGGCCGACAATCTCTCTCCCCATGATTCCAGCCCAAAACATTACTCCACCTCCTCCTTGTTAGCGCCGTAGCCGTGTTTGCATGGGGTGTCCATCAACCAGCCATCCTCCACTCCATCCATATGGACCATCGAGATCATTTCATGCATGATAATGCCCCGTCTCATGCTGCACATAACACATCTGCATCTCTGGCGGCTATGGGCATAAAAGGGGACAAACTTATGGTGTGGCACCCATGCTCCCCTGACCTCAACCCCATTGACAACCTCTGGAGCATCATCAAAAGGAGTGACTATGATGGCGGGAGGCAGTTCACATCTAAGAAACAGCTCTGGGAGGGTATTCTGTCCTCATGCAAAACAATTAAAGCAGAAACCATCCAAAACCTGACAAATTCAATGAATGAGAGAGTTCAGAAGCTCCTTTCGAACAAGGGGTCCTATGTGCAAATGTAACATCACCTAGAATAGAGTTTTGAGTTGAAAACTGTTTGATTTCAGTTTGTAATAACCTGCTAATGCTTATAATTTCAAAAATGACCATTTTTTTGTTCTTTATTAAAATGAAAAGGTTGAAAACTCTGCTGTGCATAATAATTTGGAACATGCATTTTGAGTGCAGCTTGAGTTTTTTATTTTTTTTAAAATATACTGTTATCATAGGCAGTTTGTACAAAAACCTTTCAATTGTACTCTAATAGTTATTTGACTGGAAAATTACAATGACTGCAATTCATATAGGTAATTTGGGAAAATCTGAGAAAATATTATTTGTATAATAATTTGGAACACAGTGTACTATGGATGTGTTATATGTGCCTGATGTGGGAATACCACTTTAAGCTGTCAGGAGCATATAGCCAAAACTTCTCAATTTCTTAGCAGTATTTTAACTATAAAAACAACCATTTCAAAGTTTTATTTTATTCGACATCCTTTGTAAGCATCCAGGGATCCATTTAAGAGGCCAGCCACTTAAGCATATTACCATTTGATAAACCAAATTTTAGATACATACTAAATAAAAAAGTGCAAGCTTGTCCTAATGCTCACTACTTTATTTTTATAGGTGGGGATGAAGTCATAGTACATGAGCTTATAGGACTAACAGCCTTTATTAGCTAATTTCTTTTTATAGTCTATGTTCTTTTAATTCTGCTAAGGCTATGGTCACAGTCACACGCAGCATTATTGCTGCTTTCTTTTCTACAGCCAAAACCTGCTCTCTTGGCATTAAAAAGGGGTGTTCAGAATGCCTATTTTTCAGTGTTTTCCACCATTTTAACGCATTTTTTGCAGAATTTTTGGGTGCAGATTACATGTGTGCATTTTCAGGTGAAACGGCCTAATCTGTAATATAATTGTGCACCCAGTGGATTTGATTTTTTTTAACAGCATGTGTGCTTTGTCTACAGTAAGTTTTTAAAGCACCATTCCAGCTGTTTTTTTTTCTCAGAACTGGAGTGGTGCTTCTACTGTAAGGTCCCTGCCTCCCGTCTTATACTCACCCTCGGCGTCTTCACCTTCTTTTTTGCTGCTCCGGTCCCACAGAACCATCTTTTGAGCGCAATTTCTGAGTATCTGGAAGTCAAAAGTTACGTCACAAGCTCTCAATGCAAGTCTATCAGTTCCAGAACAAAGTTCTCATGGATTGTATTGAGTTGTGAGTTATAACCTGCGGCTCACTCCATGAAACACTGGAGCGATCCGACAGATCACAAACTGCCAGAGGCTGACTGGTGGTGATTAAAGGTGAATATCAGAGAAGAGTCAGGGACCTTAGATTAGAAGCACCACTCCAGTAGAAAAATACAAAAAAACGCTGGCGTGGTGCTTACTTTATTTACCAAAAATGCAGAGAAAAAGCCTAAAAAAACACTTGCATTTTTTGCAGCATTTTTCACTTTCTCATTGCTTTCTATGGGTGAAAAAACAATGCAAAAACGCTGAAAGAATTGATATGCTGCAGGTTTAAAAAATGCCACAGTTTTCCAATTCAGTCAGGAACAAAAAAACAAGAGGGTGCATGAGATTTGTGAAATCTCATAGCTTTCGCAGTTACTGTAAAAAACAGCTTTTAATTTGCATAAAAAATGCAGCAAAAAAATGCAGCAAAAATGCTACATGTGAACATAGCTCCTCCAATATTACTACTAATTCATGTTAAGTTAGCCTATTCCAATGTATTTAGCTATTTATAGGAAAATAAAGAAACTACAGTTTGAGTTTGTATTCGAAGACCTCAAAAGAGCTTCATGGAGTCTGGACCCTGTTATATTAGCTAGAGAGGGGCACACAATGGCTTTCATTTTAGAGGAGATAGCATAACTATATTGTACATGGTCAGATTCCCATTCCCTTGAATGGGTAACATGTATTATTACATTTCTGCAGTGGCCACTCAAAAGCTGGCCATACACACATGAATGTGCTATCGCTCCCAACTACTCCATATGCATGAGTGTTCTTGTGTTTTTCATGGAGAGAGAGAAGAAAGCTGATGCCATACACCTCTTGCATTGGCTCATCTTCCCTAAAAACAGGTGTTGAAATTACAACTGCCCAATCTTTTTGTTCCTGGCCATCATCTGCCTGGAGAGAGTTGGGAGGCCCTCTCACACTTGAGATGGTCAGCCATTTTGGTCAACTTTCATCTATTGTGTTTGGAAGCCTATAGAAAAGGGACAGTCCAGATGAGGAAACCTTTTTTAAATTTTATTTATCCTTTTCTCTCTCTCATCCCCCAAACTTCTCCCTTTATAAATTATTTTCTATTTTCTTTAGTTTACATCTACATGTATCACACAGGAATTAGGACTATTGAAAGAAATCAGAACATTCACCGTTTTTGATAAAAAAAAAAAATCATAAATTTATTGTCAAAACTACAAATTAAAAACAGAAGTTTATTTACAATTCATTAATGGTGGAGTGTGCTGAATAGTCTACAATTCCCTTTATTATTTAAGGGGTTGTGACATCACAGACAACCCCTTTTACATTGGAGCTGCCAAGGAGATCAGCTGATTAAGGGTCCCATTCCTGGCAATGCTGGAAAACAGCAGATTTTGCTGAGGGAAACCGTAGCCTATCAGATGTTGTGTTTGCAGCAGACATTGCAGTGAAAATGTAGTATTTCATGCTGGCCATCGAGAAAAATGGCCACATCTGCAATGTATGGATGACTCTGGAGCTCTCTGCTATGGCTCATACAGCTGAGCCCAGAGTTGGGGCACACATAGCTCCTACAGCTTAACAGTACATAGCCATAGATGTTGTACCACAGATACTGTCACACTGCTGTCAAAAAATGTTGGCGTTTCACTGCTCCAGAATCCTTGAATTAAAACCAGTTGTGAAATCCACATTATGGCTGATGGGTAGTTTGGCGTTCCAACCCTTCTTACACTATGCCACTAGATGGTAAGTATTATAAACTAATGTACAGACCTCATAATTACAAGGGTAATTGTAGATGATGGAGATGAGTTGATTTCCACGGCAATAAGTGATAACAAACTATACATTCTCCAGTAGTTCAAATATCAAAATATGTCTTTATTTCACAGATTTGTTTTTAATGATTTTTTTTATTTTTTTTTATTTTAATATACGCAGTAATCGGCTGGACGGATCATTACAGTGGATCCTTTACAATTGCCAGAACACAGTCCGTACCACTGAATGCCATTTTTGTTGTTAAGCTTCGAGGCAAAGCAGGCAGCATACCACCACGCACCACCATAGCTGGTTGCACAGTTAGCAGAGTAGATATCTTGGTCTTTGTCCTTTGCTGTGAACTTCATATTATCATGTGTGGTTCCGGCTTGAATTGATGACATGGCATCTCCAGCTGTACCGGTGTAGCTTCCCAGTCTCAATATGTAGCCATTAGCCTCATCGTCTACACTGAAGAGGTTGTAATCTGCATATTTTTCTAAATCATTATTGTCCAGAATCACAAACCGAACCTGGTAGACTTTCTGCTTAGTAATGTGATGCAGATACTCTATGCCCAACCAGTAGTCCTTCTCCACATTCCCAAATCCATATTTGTAAGTGGTCCAGGATTCATCCCAGGTTATCTCTGAGTTTAAACTATTACGCTGAATGACAATCCAGCCGCCACTCTCGGTAGTCATGTCACAGTACACGATCAGTGGGTGCACGCCATCAGGATGGATTGCATAGATTCCACTCTTGTAGATTCGTGGGATTTCACTGCAGTCTTTTGGTAATGCTAAGAAGAAGGAATGTAAATTAATGAAATTATATCAAGTATAAAAGAAAATATTTTCTTTCATGATATGTTCCAAAAATTTAAATAGAATACTAGTCTGATTGATCTGGTCATTAAAATGTATCTGAAAATCTTACATCTGGCAATATAAGATCTGCAGCGTGGTCATTAATAATTATTGAAGCAGGCATCAATTCATACACCTCTTCTGCACCCCTTCACTCTAATGATCCCATTGTTAGACTAAAATAGAGAGATGTATTCATACTCTCAAGGAAAGGCATAGTAAATCCGTTACATTGTCCAGATCCTCCATTCCAGAAAGTATAATTATATTTCAGAGCATCACGAATCAGAATTGTACACCTTAGAATTCCTAAACCTTTATTAATATCATGTTTACCATGGGCTGTCTCTTTTAGTATATAATAGTGACATCTATTTTCTCCTCCCAAGTGCAGACCTTATATAATAATAGTTTTTATTTATATAGCTCCAACATAATCCGCAGCACTTTACAATTAAGCGGGGACATGTACAGACAATAAATTCAATACAAGGTAAGACTGTTTAAACAGTTACATTAGGAGTGAGGTCCCTGCTCGCAAGCTTACATTCTACAACAGGGGTCCTCAAACTACGGGCTGTGGGCGGAGGAGAGCAGTGCCAGCGCCCGCTCCCCCCCGCTTGCTCAGGGCCCCGGCAGCCGGATTCTTACCTCTCCCCGTGCCTCCGCAGATCCGCTGTCTTCCTGCTCTGTGCTCCCTGTGATGTCTCATGTCAGAGGATGCGGTGACTTCTTTACACCGCGCCCTCCCCTGAGCCGTCACAGGGAGCGCAGAGCGGGAAGACGCCGGCGAACCTGGAGTCCAGACCAGAGCAGCGACAGCAGGTGAGGAGGAGTGAGATGAGTATTTATTTATTTATTTTTTTAATGTATGGAGGCATGGGACATAATATTAGGGGTGACATCCTGCATGGGGCATAATATGGGGGGGGGGGTGACATCCTGCATGGGGCATTATATGGGGGGAGTGACGTGCTGCATGGGGCATTATATGGGGGGGTAACAGCCTGCATGGGGCATAATATGGGGGGTGACATGCTGCATGGGGCATTATATAGGGGAGTGACATGCTGCATGGGGCATTATATGGGGGGGTGACATCCTGAATGGGGCATTATAATGACAGGGGAGTGATATCCTGCATGGGGCATTATATGGGGGGGGTGACATCCTGAATGGGGCATTATATGGGGGGGTCACATGCTGAATGGGGCATTATAAAGACAGGGGAGTGATATCCTGCATGGGGCATTATATGGGGGGGGGGTGACATCCTGAATGGGGCATTATATGGGGGGGGGGTGACATGCTGCATGGGGCATTATATGGGGGGTGACATCCTGCATGGGGCATTATATGGTGGGAGAAAGGGACATCCTGCATGGGGCATTATATGGGGGGTGACATCCTGCATGGGGCATTATAAGGGGGGAACAGCCTGCATGGGGCATTATAATGGGGGAACAGCCTGCATGGGGCATTATAAGGGGGGTAACAGCCTGCATAGGGCATTATAAGGGGGAAACAGCCTGCTTATTGAGCACCTATGCTGCCTATTGGGGACATTTACCTGCCCATTGAGGACCTATGCTGCTTATTGGGGACATTTACCTCCCCATTGAGGACCTATGCTGCCTATTGGGGACATTTACCTGCCTATTGGGGACATATGCTGCCTATTGGGGACATTTACCTGCCCACTGAGGAGCTATGCTGCCTATTGGGGACATTTACCTGCCTATTGGGGACCTATGCTGCCTATTGAGGACCTATGCTGCCTATTGGGGACATTTACCTGCCTATTGGTGACATTTACCTGCCTATTGGGGACCTATGCTACCTATTGGGGATATTTACCTGCCTATTGGGGACCTATGATGCCTATTGGGGACATTTACCTGCCTATTGAGGACCTATGCTGCCTATTGGGGACATTTACCTGCCTATTGGGGACCTATGCTGCCTATTGAGGACCTATGCTGCCTATTGGGGACATTTACCTGCCTATTGATGACCTATGATGCCTATTGGGGACATTTACCTGCCTATTGAGGACCTATGCTGCCTATTGGGGATATTTACCTGCCTATTGGGGACCTATGTTGCCTATTGGGGACATTTACCTGCCTATTGAAATACCGGTTGATTTAACTTCACTTGTTCTTCATTTTAAATATTGTATTTGTTCCTGTATTGTTTTTTTACTTCAAAATAAGATATGTGCAGTGTGCATAGGAATTTGTTCATAGTTTTTTTTAAAAACTATATTCCGGCCCTCCAATGGTCTGAGGGACAGTGAACTGGCCCCCTGTTTAAAAAGTTTGAGGACCCCTGTTCTACAAGGAAATGGGGGGACACAATAGGTGAAAAGTGCTTGTTATTTCAGGTCTAGCAATTATAATAAATAGGGATTATCATAAAAGGCTGCATGATCCGGTCATCAGCCCGTATGTTTAAGTGCAATAATCAAGTATTGAGTGCAGTTATCATGTGCATGGAGGATGTAGAGACAGATGAACAGTAGGGAGCAGATTCTGAATAATATTAAGGAGGGAACATGGGAAAGTTAGTTTACTGGGTATTTGAGGTGGTAGGCTTGTTTGAAGAGATGGGTTTTTAAAGCGCGCTTGAAGACGTGGGGGCTAGGCATCAATCGGATCGTCTGGGGCAGAGTATTCCAGAGAACTGGCGCAGCACGAGAGAAGTCTTGGAGACGGAGGTGCGAGGTTCGGATTATGGGGGATGTTAGCCTTAGGTCATTTGTGGAACGGAGGGCATGTGTAGGGCGATAGACTGAGATGAGAGAGGAGATATAAGGTGGTGCCGAACTGTGGAGAGCTTTGTGGGTGAGAGCGATGAGTTTATATTGGACCCTGTAGCGAATGGGTAACCAGTGTAATGACTGGCACAAGATGGAGGCATCGGTGAAGCGGCTGGACAGAAATACGACTCTGGCTGCCGCATTCAGGACGGATTGGAGAGGAGAAAATTTGGTAAGAGGGAGAAAGATCAGAAGAGAGTTGCAGTAGTCCAGATGAGAGTGAATAAGAGAGACAGTAAGAGTTTTAGCAGTTTCAAAGGTGAGAAAAGGTCGGATTCTGGAGATATTTTTAAGATGCAGGTGACAAGAGTGAGTGAGTGATCGGATATAGGGAGTAAAGGAAAGTTTAGTGTTGAATATGACCCCAAGGCAGAGGGCGTGCTGCTTGGGGGTTATGGTTGAACCCTCCAAGGTAATTTTGATGTTAGGTAGAGTTAGGTTAGTAGAGGGGAGAAACACAAGAAGTTCAGTTTTGGAGAGATTCAGTTTAAGATAGAGAGAGGACATGATGTGAGAGACAGCAGACAAGCAATCCTTGGTATTTTGTATTAGGGTAGGGGTGATGTCAGGGGAAGAAGTGTATAATTGGGTGTCGTCAGCATAGAGATGATACTGGAACCCGAATCTGCTGATTGTTTGTCCAATAGCGGCAGTGTATAGAGAGAAGAGAAGGGGGCCTAGGACTGAGCCCTGAGGGACCCCGATAGTAAGGGGACGAGGAGAGGAAGAGGAGCCGGCAAAAGATACAGTGAAGGAGCGATCAGAGAGGTAGGAGGAGAACTAGGAGATAACAGTTTCCTTGAGGCCTATAGAGAGGAGCATAGTGAGGAGGAGCTGGTGATCCACAGTGTCAAATGCGGCAGAGAGATCCAGGAGAATCAGCAGAGAGCAGTGACCTTTGGATTTAGCTGTTAGTAGATCATTAGAGACTTTAGTGAGGGCAGTTTCAGTGAAGTGTAAAGAGCAGAAACCAGATTGTAGAGGGTCGAGGAGAGAGTTGTCTGAGAGATAGTGGATTAGACGGGAGTGGACCAAGTGTTCCAGGAGTTTAGAGATGAAAGGAAGGTTAGAAACAGGTCTGTAGTTAGCAGTGCAGTTCTGGTCCAGGGATGGCTTTTTAAGTAAAGGGGTTATGATGGCATATTTAAATGAGGGAAAGATACCTGAAGAAAGAGAGAGGTTAAATATTTTAGTCAGGTGAGTGGTGACCACTAGTGTTGAGCCACCCCCGTAGTGTTCGAGTTCGGCTCGGTTCGTCGAACACCCGTGTGTTCGCCGAACTGTTCGTCGAACTGTTCGTCGAACACCTTCGAACACCGTTAAAATCAATGGCAGGCAAACAAAAACACATAGAAACACATAGAAAACACCTTCAAAGGTGTCCAAAAGCTGACAAACTGCTCAGAAGACACAACTAACACATGGAAAAGTGACAAGTACATATAGTCATGCGAAAAGAAAAGAGGTGGAGGAGTAAAAGGAGGGGGAGACACAGATATAGGCATGTCATGCCCTTCTAAAATCCAAAAAGTGAGAAGCCGAGACGGCCAGTCCGCTCCTGCCCGTGCCACCTCCGTGTCGCCGGGTTTGTGCCAGAGCCGCGGTGAACCCTGACGGCCAGCCCCCCTCTCCCAATACTGGTGCCTGTCCGCTGGTGGGTCGAGAGAGCCCCCCTGTGGTGGAGGCAGCTCTAAGCTTTTTAATTTAAATTGTCCCTCTAATTTGAATGAATACACTTTAAATCCATTTACAAGGATCTATTGGAGGGCAAGTCTCATGCCAGCAGCCGCGTAATTCCAGCTCCAGTAGCGTCCACTAAAGCTGCTGCAGTTAAAAAGCTTTTATAAGGATCGAGCTCGGCTGTCCACCGCAAGGCATCCTAGTGCCAGTCCCAGCCCCTATGCCTTGGGGTGCCTCCTGATGCTCTTCACTAAGTATCCCGTGGTCCCGAAGCATTTCCTTTGAAAAAATTAAGTGTCCAAACTACAGGTGGTGTAGCTTGCTTAACAGCCGGGATAATCCGCTGACTAGCAGACACTGCTACTAGGCACAAAGTATTTCCTGGGCTAGATGCAGTTAAAAATTTGTAAGTAGATACTCTCGTTGGATGCTGAGAAAGCATTCCATAGAGTCTCCTGGCACGCCATATATGATTCTCTTAAAAAGCTTGGGGTAGGGGTCTAGGGGACCCTTTTATAGCCAAAATCACGGCCCTGTATCACAATACGTCACCTAGGCTGAAGATAAATGGAACTGTAGCACCGAGGGCTCGGTTGCTACAGACGTATTGCACCTCACCCAGAGGTGTGATATCTCACTCTCAGATAAGGATGGAGTGTGGATCAGGACCCGACACCTGCATGCATTACACCACATTGCCGTGGGGCAGGGCGACCAATATGCCCCTGAGATGGGCACAACAGTCCCTGTCCCTGGCTGGAGTGGGGGGAGGGAACACTGAGGAAGGGGAACCCTGCAGTGCAGGAGCAGGGAGGAAGCAGTTCCTGGGTGCATTGAGAAGGGAGTATAAAAGGTGGGCACCATCTTAGTTCAGTGCAGAGAAGTCTGAGCAGAAGTGGCAGGGAGCAGGGGCTCTGCATGAGCTCTGCTCCGGAGGCGGGCCTAGTAACAGAGGCCCAGGCCTGCAAGAGGGAGAAGGAAGGAAGAGGAGCGGAGAAGGCTCCAGGAACGAGGAATGAAGGGATCCCAGGGGTGCGGACGGGCGAGTCGCCACCGCACGCCCGAATCCACCTGCGTGGAGGGGTCAGGCCAAAGGGGGAGACCGGTCCCCGAACTAGTGGAGGCAGGAAACGACCCTCAGCTAGAAACCGGAGGCTCTGACATTTTATGTGGCGCAGCCCCTTGCTCCACCCGCTAGGAAGGCACCACATAGGGTCAGGGAAACTGGCGCCAAGTTTACCAAGAGGAGGCCCGAGGCAGCCGGACAGAAGTGTTGGTAAGAAAGGCCAGACAAAGGACACACAAAGGGGGTCCTGTGAAGCGCTCCAAAGTTATCTGGGAGTTGTCTGAGCCCCTCACCTGGTGAGCACAGTACGACGTGGGCAGCCGTTACCTGCAGACGTGGTCTGGATAATAAGAACTGTGAGTAAAGGCCCTGAACTGCATCACTGACTCCGTGTCGTTACTGCTGCTGCCCTGCACCATCACCCCCATCCTCCGCATACACTGCCCTGAGGCTATACTCCTCCCGTGGGGAGTTATGCTACGCTCTGCTGCACCCACAACACCAGCCTTAGCGGTCTGCCCTGTAGCGGCGGTTCACTCTGACCGCAATCCACGGGTGGCGTAGTCGGACATTTAAACATCAAAACCACATAAATAGTTCCGCCACTGGTTTGACCGCCCTGAGCCACGGAACCGGATCGCCGCCACGAAGACTACAACCACCAGCATCCACCAAAAAGGGTCCGGCTCCGGGTGTCCCAAGGCCCAGGGGGTGCGTCAGAACATTTTCATCACCTTTCACAATCACCAATGGGACAAGGCAGGGATGTCCTCTGTCCCCTCTCTTATACATCCTAGTGACGGAGCACCTGCTCTCATCAATTCGCCATAACCCCAATATTAGGTGGATTGAGGTGGGAGGCACCGAGTACAAGTGCTCTCTATTTGCTGATGATGTCCTAGTATATATCACTCAATCACATATATCCATCCCTGCTGTTATGGCTGAAATAGATCACTTTGTTACATGGTAAAATTTTAAAATCAATGCAGCGAAGTCTGAGGCCCTCGATGTCTCCCTCCCTAAATCCATATAGGATTCCATCCAGTCCAACTTTCCCTTTGCCTGGCCCTCACAGGGTATCAAATACTTAGGAATTCCTATTCATAGAGACCTCTCCCATCTATGTTATCTTAATTTTGGGCCCTTTATTGAACAATTCCATACAGACCACGGTTGGCAAGTTAGAACTGTAAGATTCACTACGTGAACCACTGGTGTTTTGTGGAAAAGCACATGTACACCGCGTTCCAAATTATTATGCAAAAAGTGTTTAGGAGTGATAAGGGAAGAATTTGTTTGTTTGTCAGTTAAACTCATTGATGGTGATGTGTGTCAGGGCCCTTTATATCACTGTAAGCAATTGCAGACACCTGTGCTAATTAGTTTGGCAGGTGTGTCCAATGAAAGGCAAGACTACTTAAGAAGGCTCTCTCACATTATTAAGCAGCCTACATTTTCTGCCAAAATGGGAAAGAAAAAGGATGTGTCGGCTGCTGAGAAGCAACAAATTGTGGAGTGTTTAGGTCAAGGCATGACTACAATCAACATTGTGCGATGATCAGGATGAAGTGTCTTGGCAATCAAGAAGTATGTAGCTGATTCACAGTACACACGTGTGCGTGCTGATAAGGGCAAATTGAGGACTCTTTCCTACAGGCAATTACGTCAGGTTGAAAGAGCAGCGGCAAAAAAGCCTTGTCATAGCAGCAGACAAGTTTTTGAAGCTGCTTGTGCCTCCAACGTCCCCCGAACAACAAGATGCAGGGTCCTTCAGAGGTTTGCAGCTGTGCATACGCCATCCTGTCGACCTCCTCTATCCACTTCACACAAGCAGAAACGGCTCCAGTGGGCCAAACATTACATGAAGACTGATTTCAAAACTGTTTTGTTCACGGATGAGTGCCGTGCAGCGCTCGATGGTCCAGATGAATGGAGTGGAGGATGGCTGGTTGATGGACACCCCACGCAAACACGGCTACAGCGCCAACAAGGAGGAGGTGGAGTAATGTTTTGGGCTGGAATCATGGGGAGAGAGATTGTCGGCCCCTTTAGGATCCCTGAAGGCGCTAAAGATGAACTCCATAATGTATGTGGATTTTCTCAAACAGCACTTCCTGCCATGGTTCAAGAAGAAGAACCGTGTATTTCACAGCAAGATCATTTTTCTGCATGATAATGCACCATCTCATGCTGCACATAAAACATCTGCATCTCTGGCTGATATGGGCATAAAAGGGGACAAACTTATGGTGTGACCCCCATGCTCCCCTGACCTCTACCCCATTCAGAACCTTTGGAGCATCATTAAAAGGAGTGTCTATGATGGCGGGAGGCAGTTCACATCTAAGCAACAGCACTGGGAGGGTATTCTGTCCTCATGCAAAACAATTGAAGCAGAAACCATCCAAAACCTGACAAATTCAATGGACGAGAGAGTTCAGAAGCTCCTTTCGAACAAGGGGTCCTATGTGAAAATGTAACATCACCTAGAATAAAGTTTTGAGTTGAAAACTGTTTGATTTCAGTTTTTAACAACCTGCTAATGCTTATAATTTCAAAAATGACCATTTTTTTGGTCTTTATTAAAATGAAAAGGTTGATCGAAAAGTTTGGGGGATCTAAGAGTGTGGCAACCCAGTAGTCATGATTACTTCGAATTCTGACAATATGAGGGTCATGCTGCAGGTAGTGCAGCAAGAAGGCACTTATGTGTCTTGCGCATCTCGGAGCCCCAAAATTATTTTCCGGGCTAGATGCAGCTAAAAATTATTTTTAATTTTAAATCTGGTGAAGCTTATTATAGATGGCCTAATAGGATCAGTGCTGCACACTGCTACAAAGCCCAAATTATTTTCCAGTCAAGATACAGATAAACATGATTAGTAATTTGAAAGCTTAAAACGGTTGGTAGGGTGATTTTAACCAATCATCAAGCTTTTACTCTCCCCAGGATGACACAGGGGTAGAAAAGTCGTTTCGGATCCATGATTTGTTCATCTTTATGAACGTGAGTCTGTCTACATTATCAGTGGAGAGCCGCGTGCGCTTATCTGTCAGCACACCACCAGCAGCGCTGAACACACGTTCAGACAGAAAGCTGGCTGCGGGGCATGACAAGATCTCCAAGGCGTAAGTGGCTAGCTCCGGCCATTTATCCAGATTGGAAGCCCAAAAAGAGCAAGGGTCAAGTGACACAGTCGTGGCTTCAATGTTTACTTGGAGATACTCCTGTACCATCGTCTCTAGGCGTTGACTATGTGTCAGACTTCTTGTCTCCTGTGGCCTTGCAAAGGATGGGCTAAAAAAGTGGTGAAATGATTCCGCAAAATTGATGTTACCAGCAGATACTGTGGTTCTGTTACGGTTTGAGTGCTGAACACTTGACGGTCCCACGGTTGGCAAGTTGGAACTGTGAGATTCACTACGTGCACCACTGGTATTTTGTGGAAAAGCACATGTAAGATTCTGCAACAGTCTCTGCTGATACTCCTGCATGCGTGCATCCCTTTCTATGGCAGGAATAATTTCTGCAAATTTACTTTTGTACCGGGGATCTAACAGTGTGGCAACCCAGTAGTCAGGATTATTTCTAATTCTCACAATTCGAGGGTCATGTTGCAGGTAGTGCAGCAAGAAGGCACTCATGTGTGTTGCGCATCCAGGAGCACCAAGTCCCTGTTGTGTTGGTGGCGAGGTAACAATCATGCTTCCTTCCTCTGTCCTCTCCCCCCAACCTCGCACAACAGAAATGTGATCAAGGTCTCCCTCATCTGATGAGTCTTCCATCAGTTCGTCCTCCACTTCTTCCTGGGCTCCTGCACCTTCCTCACTAGTTTGGCTGCTACCATGCGCCCTGGTAAAATCATCTCCCCCACCCTCACATGCCTGCCGCCCTGGTGCTGCCGACCGTCTGGACCTTGCAGATGTTAGCCCTTCCGCATACAACTCCTCCTCCTCTACTTCCTCCACCTCCTCTTGTGCCACCACCTGACTCCGAATTCTGTTTAACATGTGCTCCAGCATGTAAATCACCGGAATAGTCATGCTGATAATGGCATCGTCAGCACTAAACATCTTCGTCGCCATTTCAAAACTGTGCAGAAGGGTGCATAGGTCCCTGATCTGAGACCACTCCTCCAGCGTGATTTGCCCCACCTCTGAATCTCGTTGGCCCAGGCTATACGTCAGAACGTATTGCACCAGGGCTTGTCGGTGCTGCCACAGTCGCTGCAACATGTGCAGAGTTGAATTCCACCGGGTAGGCACATCGCATTTTAGCCGGTGAAGTGGCAGGCCCAACGACTTCTGTAGAGATGTAAGTCGCTGAGCTGCGGGATGCGAACGGCGGAAGTGAGCACACAGCGACCGTGCCCTCTGCAGAAGGCCATCTAGTCTGGGATAGTGGGCTAAAAATTGCTGGACAACCAGGTTCAACACGTGAGCCATACAAGGCACGTGTGTGACATTGCCCCGGCGAAGGGCCGCACCCAGGTTTGCAGCATTGTCGCACACGGCCTTCCCTGGTTTCAGGTCCAGTGGAGACAACCATTCATGAAATTGGTTCTCCAGAGCTGACCACAACTCCTCAGCTGTGTGACTCACATTTCCCAGACATTTCAATGTAAAAACCGCCTGATGACGTTGAGCCCTACTGCCAGCATAGTAAGGAGGTGTGCAGGATCCCTTCTGAGCAGTTAGAAAGCTTGTGGCATGACCAGACAGGCTTTGGGTGCAGGTGGAAGACCGAGAGGAGGTTGAGGAGGCAGAAGCAGTGGAGGAAAAATGACATAAAGAGGATTGACGCACAACTCGTGGGGACGGCAAGACTTGGACAGCAGCCCCTTGTCCTGCTGTCACCATAGTTACCCAGTGCCCAGTCAGCGACATGTAACGCCCCTGTCCATGCCTACTCGTCCAAGTGTCTGTGGTGAAATGCACCCTGTCACACACAGAGTTTCTCAAAGAAGCGGTGATGTTGTGTGCGACATGCTGGTGGAGCGCAGGCACACCTTTCTTTGAGAAGTAGTGCCGTCTGGGCATCTGGTACTGGGGCACTGCGACGGACATAAGGTCTCGAAAATCCTCTGTGTCCACCAGGCGGAAAGGCAGCATTTCTGTAGCCAAGAGCTTGCAGATGGTGAAATTCAACCTCTTAGCTTTCTCATGGCTAGGAGGAAATGGTCTTTTACTTGTCCACATCTGAGGGACCGAGGGCTGGCTATTGTGCTTAGACGGGGTTGATAAGGGTGTCCCCGGCAAACTGCCGGTCTGTGAGGAAGATGCAGGCGGACATGTTAGGTTGCCTTGATCCAAAGGTGGTGCTATCGATGTCGGACAGCGCTCAAGACCAGCTGGTGTTACCACCTCCAAAGAAAATGATGACCTGCCAATCACGCTGGCTGTTGCGGGTAAAGAGGTGGCAGGTCTGCGCCCCAAAACAGGTGTGACTGCTGTCCCCCCAGTCACAGAGGATGAAGAGGCCGCGGATGCACAAGATATGGCAGACGGTGGTTGGCCCGGCCGGCTAGACCGCATTGTAGCACACTGAGCTTCCCACTGCAACTTATGCTTCATGTCCATGTGCCGGTTCATGCATGAAGTACTCAAACTATGTATTTTTTGGCCTCTACTTAGCTTTTGCTGACAAATGTTACAGATAACACGAGTTGGGTCATCTTTATCGATCTGAAAAAATGCCCAGGCTATGCAAGGCTTAGCACCCATGCGACCTGAAGAGCCACCACGACTTGTGGTGAGAGGCAGAGTTGTGTTTGAGGATGCAGTTGTTGACGTGCTTCCAGTACTACGTCTCTGTCCAGGAAGGCGCAACCTGACCTCGTCGTCACTAGCATCTTCCTCCACCTCCTCTGCTGACCTCATCTCTTGGCTGACTGTGGGTTGACAGTAAGTGGGATCTCCGACCTCATCATCATCACCCTGTGCGTTATCACACCCGTCGTCCTCAGAGCCAACCTGTTTCTGCCCTGACAAAAAACTAAAGTTGTCGCTCCAATCAGGTATTTGAGTCTTATCATCGTCTTCCTCATTGTCTCCACCAACAGGAGTTACAGTTTGGGAATGAGGGTCTACATTATGGTCAGAACCTTCTGCGTCTGGTCCTGGATCCGACTCATAAAGATTCTGGGCATCAGTGCAGATCATTTCCTCGTCTGGATTCACAGAAGCGCTGGAGTCGACCTCTGATTCCCAGGCTATAGTATGAGTAAACAGCTCTGCAGACTCAACCATCTGTTCTACCTCATACTCAGACGGGCAGCTGGAGATTTGGGAGCTGTGAGGAAGCAAGTGCGATTTGGGTGACACCTTTGAGGACTGGAGTATTTGTGATGTTGAAGTTGATGTGGAGGAGAGCCCACTTAAAGGAGCACTTGATATCCGTTGAAGCACCTGCTGTTTTTGTGCCTCATCTGGAATTTGTAGCGATTGGCGTGGCCGTAAGAAAGGGATCCGCTAAAAGAAGTAGACATTTTAGTTTGGCTGGAAGATGGTCTTTCTTCTGCACCTACCCCACGGACACAACCTTTTTTCCCCTTCCCAACACGCCTATTCCCCTTTCCACCAGCAGCAGGCCTTTTTCCACTCATTTTGGTGGTTAACTAATTCACAACTCTGGAGTTGTTTGCACAAAAAAACAATGGATGGTAACCGAGCAGAGCTGAGTGGCCAAACTGTGGTATTAGGCCAAAACTATTGGCTGGGTTAGATGCAGAAAAAAATTATTTTTAATTTGCAACCTGATGGAGGTCAGTATAGATGGACTAATAGACCAAGTCCCACACACCGCTAGAAGCCCAAATATTTTTTCAGAGCTAGATGCAGAAAAAAATTATTTTTAATTTGCAACCTGATGGAGGTCAGTATAGATGGACTAATAGACCACGTCCCACACACCGCTAGAAGCCCAAATATTTTTTCAGAGCTAGATGCAGAAAATTTTTTTATTCAATTTGCAACCTGATGGAGGTCAGTATAGATGGACTAATAGACCAAGTCCCACACACTGCTAGAAGCCCAAATATTTTTTCAGAGCTAGATGCAGAAAAAAATTATTTTTAATTTGCAACCTGATGGAGGTCAGTATAGATGGACTAATAGACCAAGTCCCACACACTGCTAGAAGCCCAAATATTTTTTCAGAGCTAGATGCAGAAAAAAATTATTTTTAATTTGCAACCTGATGGAGGTCAGTATAGATGGACTAATAGAACAAGTCCCACACGCTGCTAGAAGCCCAAATATTTTTTCAGAGATAAATGAAGAAAAAAATTATTTTTAATTTGCAACCTGATGGAGGTCAGTATAGATGGACTAATAGACCAAGTCCCACACACTGCTAGAAGCCCAAATATTTTTTCAGAGCTAGATGCAGAAAAAAATTATTTTTAATTTGCAACCTGATGGAGGTCAGTATAGATGGACTAATAGACCAAGTCCCACACACCGCTAGAAGCCCAAATATTTTTTCAGAGCTAGATGCAGAAAAAAATTATATTCAATTTGCAACCTGCTGGAGGTCAGTATAGAAGGACTAATAGAACAAGTCCCACACACTGCTAGAAGCCCAAATATTTTTTCAGAGCTAAATGAAGAAAAAAATTATTTTTAATTTGCAACCTGATGGAGGTCAGTATAGATGGACTAATAGACCAAGTCCCACACACTGCTAGAAGCCCAAATATTTTTTCAGAGCTAGATGCAGAAAAAAATTATATTCAGTTTGCAACCTGATGGAGGTCAGTATAGATGGACTAATAGAATGATGCTATGCCCAAAAGATTTTACTTCACTAGGTGCAGTAAAAAAATTGGTATTCTATACACAGGTGGTATATCTTGCAACACAGATAGGCTACTCCACTGACTAACACACTCTGCAATAGGCCAAAAAGGATTAGCTTTGCTAGATTCAGCCAAATGCTGTGAAAAAAACTTGCACAGCACTGGCACAGACCTGCCTGGCAAAAACTGATAGGAACTGATGTAACCTAGTCCTGAAAAGGACTCCAATTACAATTAGTCTTTTCTCCCACAATCTATCTATTTAAGAGCACAGACCTGCCTGATAAAAGTCGTAGGAAATGCTGTAACCTAGTCCTTAAAAGGACTGCAATCACAACTATTCCCTACTCCCAAGCTATCTGTATATTTGTGCGAAAATTGGCTTGAAATTAACAAGGTATAGCGCACACAGCAACAGCGGTGCCGTCTAACACGCAGCTGCAGCAGTGAGAAAATGGTGGTGACGGGGAAAATGGCTTGGTCTTATAGGGCAAGGACATGTGACATACACTGCCAATGACACATGCCCTTGCTTGTGTGAAAAAAAGCACTTCGCTCCGTGTGTGCGCTGCTGATAGGCTGACAGATTGCACCTCCCCACTGCAAATGCGGGAAAGAGAAAAAAAAATGGAGATCTTCATTGTTCCTGCAGAGATCCATCCCCTGCCCCTCCCCCCGCCCCGCTGTACACTCAAACTGCGTATTAACATTAATTTTCATCATTACTGAGAAAAAATCCAGTTATGATTTTGGTGCACGAACAGTTATCGAACATAACCTCGAACAGCCGAATTTTTCTCAAATTGTTCGTGTTCGCCGACCGGCTCGAACACCGCCCAAAACAGCTCGAATTTGAGATTGGCGAACAGTTCGAGTAGAACAACGCTCATCTCTAGTGACCACCGGTGAGAGAGACTGCAGGAGATGTGAGGGAATGGGGTCACTGTTGCAGGTTGTATGCCGAGAAAAAGTGAGGAGCTTCTTATATATAAGTATGAAAACTCATTTGCCGCCTCTCTACCAAAGTCTCCAACTTATATAGAATTTTTATTGTAATAAATCATATGGCTTGCACCAAAGGTATACAAAAAGCCAAATATTAAACTTACCCTCTTTATTCACATGGTTGTTTTCGCCATCTAGGATGAAAAAAAAAGTATATTAATTAGGTATATATCTATAGTATATCTACTGTATATAACTATAGTATAATTTATGATTTTTTTTAATCTATAGTATGGCTTCATGTTCTCAGGTAGGCATTAGGTAGCGTTCACAAAGGCTATGCTGTTTTGCACAAATTTCTTCTGGGCACAAAGGTATAACAGTAAATAAACAGTTCATTCAGCAGGCACATATATGTCAGTACAGGCTCAACAAATTACAGTCCTCTCCCTCTCACCTTCTAGCTGAGACTGCCAACACCAGAGGTCTTTTCTTCCTCCCAGACACAATAAGGTGATATATACAGTCCATTCTCCTGGAGAAAACTTTACACAAAGAAGTTACGGTCTTACCAGACTCTGTATCACCTTCAGCCTGAGCTCCAGCATTTTCAGTAGAAAACAAAAGTGTTCAACTTCATGCACAGATCTCACTGAACAGACTGCAGCTTCAACACATTACTTTGCAGATCAACACACAGACTGCTCAGCTATCCTAGCTGTCCTGCGTAGTCTACATTTAGAGAGACTCTGGCTTGTCTCTCCCAGCTACAGCTGACATTTTGGCTTTTCACTCACTAGCTTCAACTAATTCCACTCTGCTCAACATCTCCAGCGGACTGAGAGCTCCTAGGTGAACACATGCCCTGGTTCTTAGTCATAGCTAGCCACATGCATCTAATTAAGACTTGCAGTGCTAGGATTAATCCCTAGCCTACCTGGCTTTTATACACTATGTATCTATCCATCTATCTATCTACACTAATCAACACTGAAATTGCAAATTCAAGATAGAAAAGTAGTAGGATTATGGAAATCTCAGGATCAATAGATGTGTTACTGATATCCAAATGATGAAAAAGCTGTAAACAAAATTCTTAAAACAGCTCGATGTATTCAGTATCAGATAAGAGCACCTTGTGCAGAAACACCTGCACTTACATGCCTTGGCTGCTATCCATAAGGTTATTAAAGGCTGTCTGAGGACTTGCTGAATGCACTTGGGCAAATCATCAAGATCTGCTGCTGTCAGCTCCCTTTGCAATTATTGACCAATGATATCCCAGATGTGCTCAATGAGAGACGAGAAAAAAGAATATGTTCCCTAATGAAGACCTCTTCAAGGTGTTGCCCACATGGTCTCCTAATTAATCTCATTTCGTTCAAGACAAAAGCAGAAATCATCACTGAAGGGGACAGACCTCCACTCCAACCTCCTTTTCTCTGTTCCCATCTGCCTTTTTTCTGTGATGTCTTTTGGATTTTATGTCCTTTTCGGTGAGTTGCTTTGAATTTTAGTGTAGAGACTTGCAAGAAAATAAGGACCTTGACGTGGGTTACATGCTTATATATTTTACACATCTTTTTTGTTGCATATTTTTCATCTTTTGCAGGGTGCAGCCAGATCTTTTATCGTTGGCTGGGGAAATGGGGAGCCCATCCTTATGGGGTGCACTAATATAGCACTGGGACACCTGATCTAAAGGTATGGACGTCACTAATAGGCTGTAAGCCAGACACTGTAAACTACACTTATTTGTGTGACTCTCACCCTATACAAGACTTATCCATGTGCACTTATAAGACTAGGAAACTATTGAATTGTAGGCAAGTGGTTGTTTCATCAGTATTTTGCAGTTGTGCTGCTCCCACCTTTATGATGCATGCCTGTTACTATCCTTCCATCAGTTAATATTGTGTCTTGGTGTTAGTAAATATGGCTACCTTTTTTCTGTGCAGTTTTTTGAATTTCACGTCCTTTTCGGTGAGACGCCTTGAAGAGGTACCTTAATGAGGAAATGTCACACCTCTCCTACTCCCAAGGTTATGGTGTGGGATGGCATAATGTGCATTAGCCGAACTCCTCGAGTCTTCATTTCAGGTACCTTAACAGCTTAGCATTATATTGATTTTGTGACAGAGCCAGTGGCATGACCATTTCTTCATATATGTATAGACAGAATTCCAAATTATTATGCAAATTGGATTTAAATGTCATAAAGATTTTTTTACATTAATGGATGGCGTCTCAGGGCTCTTTAAATCACTGAAATCAGTCTCAAACACCTATGATAATTAGTTTGCCAGGTTTGCCAATTAAAGGAAAACTACTTAAGGACATTTCAGATTATAATGCAGACCACAGGTTTCAAGCAATATGGGAATGAAAAAGGATCTCTCTGCTGCGGAAAAGCGTCAAATAGTGCAATGCCTTGGACACGTTATGAAAACTTTAGATATTTTATGAACACTTAAGCATGATCATCGTACTGTGAAGAAATTTGTGGGTGATTCAGAGCACAGATGGGTTTGTGCAGATAAAGACATGATGAGGAAGGTTTGTGACAGAGAAATTCAATGGTTTAGGAGAGCAGCTGCTAAAATTCCATTACACAGCAGAAAATAGCTATTTGAAGCTGTTGGTGCCTCTGGAGTCTCACAAACTTCAAGGTGTATGATCCTCCAGAGGCTTGTAGTTGTGCATTAACCTACTATTAGGTCATCCCTAAACAGTGCTCACATGTAGAAATGGTTGCAGTGGGCCCAGACATACATGAAGACTAATTTTAAAACAGTCTTGTTTACTGATGGGTGCCGTGCAACCCTGGATGGTCCAGGTGGATGGAGTAGTGGATGGTTGGTTGATAGCCACCGTGTCCTAACAAGGCTGTGACATGAGCAAATAGGTGGCAGAGTCATGTTTTGGGCTGGATTCATGGGGAGAGAGCTGGTCCCTGAAAGTATGAAAATAACCTCGACAAAGTATATTTTAATGTAAGGTGGCTCTGTCAGTGGTTGCCTGGCATCTCTAAAATGGCTACCACGAATAGGTTTGGTGCAATCTTCTTAATTTCCCAGAGCCCTGGGGTTGCCGTGGTCTTCACCCTTTAACACCTATACAGGGATTTAGACTTATATAGGGGTGCCTGGGCAAGGGCCTCAGAGTCAGCTGATGTTTGGTGGCTCAAGCTGGCAAGAAGGATAGTTAGGTAACCAGATCAATACTAAGGAGGCCACAAAGGAGCAAAATCGTCAGGCTGGAGAAATGTCAATAAGCAAGCTAAGGTCAAAACAGGAAAACACAATACTAAACTGGAGCAGAAAACACAGACCTAAACTAGGGAAGCAGAAAAAAATATGCAAGCTTTCAAAGCACAGAGGCTCCTTCATCAGTCAATATTACAAATTAATTCATAAGATAAGGGGCACAACATTTAACAGATGTTACAGCAAAACATTTGTTCGTGAGGTGGAGGGGGTGATGCCTCCTAATAAAAAGTCAAAGAGATCAAATTTAGGGTTTTTAGTTGCAAAAGTCTGTGGGAATGTTTAATTATTTGGAGACGATCTGGTGAAGCTGTGAATTGAATCCTTGTAGTGAGTTATAAACCCAGGTGTTAGATTGAGTCCTGTTGAGTTAATTTGATCTCTTTGACTTATCATTAGGAGGCATCACCCCCTCCACCTCATGAACAAATGTCTTGCTGTAACATCTCTTAAATGTTGTGCCCCTTGTCTTATGAATTCATTTGTAAATAGCCTGAAGAAGGAGCCTCTGTGCTCTGATAGCTTGCATATATATATTTTTTCTGGTTAGCCAATAAAGGTATCACTCCGAGAATACTTTTGTCATTTTTGGGCATAAAAGTATTTACATCGACATTAGGCAAAGAAACTCAAGCAGAAACTATCCAAAAACACACAAGTTCAATGGATGCAAGAATTGGGAAGGTGTTATTGAAGAAGGGGTCTCATGTTAGCATGTAACTTGGCATGTTATGATGTTTTTGATTGAAAAAGCTTCTGATTTCAGTAAATGTGACCTCTTAATGCTGAGGACACAACAAATGACTACTTTCAGTTCTTTACAATCTATAAAATGTTTGGAAACTCTATTGTGCAAAATAATTTGGAACAGTGCATTTTGAGTTTTTAGACTTTTGAAAAAAAACTTGCTATTATTGGGATGTTTGTCCAATAAAATGTGATTAATTAATACTGATGATTTGAACATTATACTGACTTATTTGCATCAACAATTCATATAATGCACTCAAACATACAGTTGTGCTCAAAAGTTTACATACCCCGGAAGAATTTTTCCTTTCTTGGCCTTGTTTCAGAGAATATGAATGATAACAAAAAAACTTTTTCTCCACTCATGGTTATTGGTTGGGTAAAGCCATTTAGTGTCAAAGTACTGTGTTTACTCTTTTTAAATCTTAATGACAACCAAAAACATCCAAATGACCCTGATTAAAAGTTCACATACCCTGGTTATTTTGGCCTGATAACATGCACAGAATTTGACACAAATGGGTTTGAATGGTTACTTAAGGTAACATCCTCACCTGTGACCTGTTTGCTTGTAATCAGTGTGTGTGCATAAAAGCTGAGTGAGTTTCTGGGATCCAGACAGACTCTTGCATCTTTCATCCAGCCATTGACGTTTCTGGATTGTGAGTCATGGGGAAAGCAAAAGAATTGTCAACAGATCTATAGGAAAAGGTAGTTGAACTGTATAACTCAGGAAAGGGATATAAAAAGATATCCAAGGAATTGATAATGCCAGTCAGCAGGGTTCAATCTGTGATTAACAAATGGAAAATCAGGGGCTTGTAAAAACCAAACCACGGTCAGGTAGACCAACAAAAATTTTGGCCACAACTGCCAGAAAAATTGTTCAGAATGCAAAGAAAAACCCACAAATGACATCAGCTGAAATTCAGGACTCTCTGAAAACTAGCGGTGTGGCTGTTTCAAGATGCACAATAAGGAGGCACTTGAAGAAAAATGGGCTGTATGGTCGAGTCACCAGAAGAAAGCCATTACTGCACAAATTCCACAAAGTATCTTGCCTACAATATGCCAAACAGCACAGAGACAAGCCTTAAAACTTCTGGAACAAGGTAATTTGGAGTGATGAGACCAAAATTTAACTTTTTGGCCACAATCATAAACATTACATTTGGAGAGAGGTCAACAAGGCCTATGATGAAAGGAACACCATTCCTACAGTAAAGCACAGAGGTGGATCGCTGATGTTTTGGGGATGTGTGAGCTACAAAGGCACAGGAAACTTGGTAAAAGTTGAAGGAAAGATGAATGCAGCACATTATCAGCAAATACTGGAGACAAATTTGCACTCATCAACCCTGAAGCTGCGCATGGGACGTACTTGGATGTTCAAACATGACAATGATCCAAAACACAAAGCCAAGTCGACCTGTCATTGGCTACAGCAGAACAAAGTGATGGTTCTGGAGTGGCCATCTCAGTCTCCTGACCTCAATATCAGTGAGCCACTCTTGGGAGATCTCAAGCGCGCAGTTCATGCTAGACAGCCCAGGAATTTACAGGAACTGGAGGCTTTTTGCCAAGAAGAATGGGCAGCTTTACCATCTGAGAAAAAAAAGAACCTCATCCACAACTACCACAAAAGACTTCAAGCTGTCATTGATGAAAGAGGGGGCAATACACAGTATTAAGAACTGGGGTATGTGAACTTTTGATCAGGGTCATTTGGATGTTCTTGGCTATCATTAAGATTTAAAAAGAGAAAACACAGTAGTTTGACAATAAATGGCTTCACCCAACCAATAACCATGAGTGGAGAAAAAGTTTTTTTGTTATCATTCATATTCTCTGAAACAAGGCCAAGAAATGAAAAATTCTGCCGAGGTATGTAAACGTTGGAGCACAACTGTACGTATGCTCATACATGATATGGGAGAATCTGGTTTTGTATAGAAAGTAAAAAAACAAAACACATACTATTCTCAGCAAAATTGTCTCCACGTTTTGGATTTCTGCGATGACGAGTTGATGCTGTGCACACAAGGGCCAAAATGCAGAGGCAGTAGAAAACACCTAGAAACAGCACAGAGAAAATATATAACACACTGTCCATTAGAATATATGTGAATTAATATGTGTTTTTACTTGTATATAAGTCAAGTGCATAACTATAAGGCTATGTGCCCACGATGCAGAAATGCTCAGGATTTTTTCCTGAGCGTTTCTGCATCTCCCTGGCAGAAAAAAAACGCATGCGGATTGTACATGTGGATTGTACATGCGGATTGTACATGCGTTTTTCTTGCCAGGGACATGCGAATGTGAAGCGTTCTTCACTTGCATTTCCGCATGCGGGTTGACAAGCGTTTTCCAAGCGATTTTAGCATCACTTGGAAAGTGCTTGACAACTTGGTCACACTATATAAATCCATGCAAACGGCATGGATTTATATAGTATGACCGAGAGAATGGAAAAAAATAAAAAAAATAAATGTATACTTACCCTCTGATGGCCCGCGCTGTCTTGCTTCACCGCCCCGGCTGCCGGCAGCGGTGGATTGAAGGACCTGCCGACGTCAGCGTCGCGTGACTCGTCACATGACTCTGACGTCAGCGCAGGTCTTTCATTCCATCGCAAAGTGCCGGGAAGCAAGGAGGAGCACAGCGCGGGCCGCCAGAAGGTAAGTATATATTTATTTTTTATTTTATTCTTTTTTTACAGCTTTTTTAATGGTACCTGGGTGTGGATGAGACTCTCCTCTCCTCTACACCCGGGTACCATCCGCACATTAGAACGCGCCAATTACGCAAGTACAGATGCGGATTATCATTGGAGGACATGGCAGGCCTTCTACCATGCGTTTCTTAAGCATTTCTGCAGCGTTTTTGCCGCTGCGGAAACGCTTAAAAAATGCATCGTGGGCACACAGCCTAAGAAAAGAATGCATGGTCAACACAACTGAATAGCTCACCTACGTTTTTCAAGGCACCTCAGAGGAAAGAGGGAAGCAATTTAAATGACAAGAGCAGAGAAGAAATTAAAGGGGTTATCTGGTTGTTTAAAACTAATGAGGATTAGAGAGGCCATCAATATTGGATTACCCAGGGTTAAACTCACATCAACCCAGTTCTTATACAAAAGCATAGCTATGTACATTTAATAGTGCCTGAGTCCGGTCCTACGAAGTCTAAAAAGCTCAGTCCTATTCTAATAAATTAGGGGATGTGCCTGGTAAACAATGATAGAGACGAGGCATTGCCTCTATTATAAAAGGCAAATCGAATCCCCACATATCTAATAATCAGACAGACCACTATTTAAAAGAACTGGATAACCCCTTTAATTGTGAAAGAAAGAAAACAATGAAGACATTCATAATATCAAAGTTTCAAATTTATGAACATACTCCTGCTGTAAGATGAAAACAGCCACACGTAGCAGACTTGTAGCTAGTCTTTCCTTAGGGTGAATAGTTAGTTTTCCCACCCGAACCCTCTATCTATAGTAAATACTCTAGTCATGGCAGAGTAGCATGTCTGCGCCCCCACCTAACCCCTAGAACATGGGACACATGCCTTGCCAGTCCACCTAGTAATACGCATGAATAGAGCATGGCAGATATGATATGAATAGAAAAAAACACCTTTTTCAGTTTTAACATTAACAAATCAACATAACAGATTCTGTAATTTTTATTTTAGATGAGTATCTGGAGTGTGAAATAGTAAATTACATACACCATGGACATTAATTATTGTCTTGACCAACCTTTACGCTACAGATACTTCAAGGTGAATTCACACGGGCAGGTAATGGAAGTGTTAATATAAGCAGATCTTGCCACATTATTTCTACACTATGTGAACCCTCCTTTTGGTATGCTGGTGGTCTTTGTGTACTAATACCAAATGCAATGCAGCCTGTAATCAGTGTCTCCTTCACTTACCCATCTCGTCTTGCTTCTTCTGTACTACAAGCTCATGAAGATCTTTCCAATTTCCTTACTTCCCTATCAACTAAAGAAAATTCTTCTGCTGCCTAAAGAATTAAATGGTGCAAAGTCCTCACCTGTTTTGAAGGTGTTACGGAACAACGTACTGTATTTAACTCTTCCAGGAAGAATTGGTTGAACTGTCCTTAAATAAATGCACCTACAGAAAGAAGGTCATTTTTTATGCATGGCCCTTGACCACAACCAAATCTACCCACATGAGGATCTCATGATGGACTCTACATCTGATTTTACAGCAATTTGAGCCAGACAATTGCAAAGGTTACAGTCTCTCTGCGAGACCAACAAGGACTACGGGCAGGCATTTTAGCCCAGGGTCTACATTTAGGTCAGAACGTTCCTCCAACCAGATGAGGTCACCCACAAATATATGTAATTCTCCAACACTCTTGATCTATGTAGGTTGATTAATAGCAGATAAGAACAGGTCTCTCGCCTCTCATCACTTTAAGGAATCAATTGGAGCTATTGTGCACTTCATCCAGGAAGTATGTGACCCGGAGGACCAGAAAATGTGTTTTTCTACTCCACACCCAACATACAGCGAAATACTGCCGTGACATGGAGAGATTAGTGCTGAGCGAACATGCTCGACACTGCTCGGTACTCACCCGAACATCATGCTACTCGGGATGTTAGGCGAGCACCGAGCATTTCTGGGTTACTCGGGCGGGAGCTCGGGTCTCCGCCCTGCATATTTGACGCTCTTTACAGAGCCAATGAACATGCAGGGATTGCCAACCAGTCACTGTAATGCCGCAGCCATGTTGGTTGTGGGCATTACATTGATTGGCTGGCCGCACAGCGTCACCTCGAGTATTTAAAACCGGGCGCCGCCATCTTGGACACAGATGGCTGGGATCAGACAGTGTAGGGACAGCGCTGCTGATTTAGGGAGAGATATATACTGCAAAATAGTTAGTGTAGGGTCTGTAAAGGCTGCCAGATCAAGCAAACAGTACTTCTCAGGACTAATATCCATCCCAGATATCAGGCAGGCAGGCAGGCTGTATAGGAGATGCAGTGGTTATACCAGCAAACGCTGCATTACAGTCCTGTGTGCTCCTGTTGCTGTAATTGCTGGACTTAGCTCCAGGACTCGGGGACCAGGAAAATCCTTTTTTTTTCATCTAAATCCTCTTTTTTTTTTCCTCCTTCATACTGTACGAATACCCATCTTATTAACCTTTTGGTGTCCCCCCTCCCAAAAAAAAAAAGTGTGTCTGTGACAGTTGAGACACAAATATATCTGTTGAAAATAGTCTGGTGTAGGCCAGAGAAACAGAAGTGTGGTTTTGCAGTTCCACGGTTCAAACCTCTGTATTATCCACTTTTGGGCCATTTGTATCTAAAAAAAAACAGTTTGAGTGTGTCGCTCACTGTTCAGCCGCAAATATATATATTTTAAAAAGTCTGGTATACACCAGTAAATTATAACTGTGGTTTTGCTGTTCCACGGTAAAAAATCTCTATTATCCTGCTTTTGGCATTTTTTGCCGTAAAAAAAAACCTAATAGTGTCTCCCTGATTTTACAGACACAAATATATCTGTTGAAAATAGTCTGGTGTAGGCCAAAGAAACAGAAGTGTGGTTTTGCAGTTCCACGGTTCAAACCTCTGTATTATCCACTTTTGGGCCATTTGTATCTAAAAAAAACCCACTTTGAGTGTGTCACTCACTGTTCAGCCGCAAATATATATATTTAAAAAAGTCTGGTATACACCAGTAAATTATAACTGTGGTTTTGCTGTTCCACGGTAAAAAATCTCTGTTATCCTGTTTTTGGCATTTTCTGCCGTAAAAAAAAACCTAATAGTGTCTCCCTGATTTTTCCGACACAAATATATCTTTTGAAAATAGTCTGGTGTAGGCCAGAGAAACAGAAGTGTGGTTTTGCAGTTCCACGGTTCAAACCTCTGTATTATCCACTTTTGGGCCATTTGTATCTAAAAAAAAACAGTTTCAGTGTGTCGCTCACTGTTCAGCCACAAATATACAGTACAGACCAAAAGTTTGGACACCTTCTTATTTAAAGATTTTTCTGTATTTTCATGACTATGAAAATTGTACATTCACACTGAAGGCATCAAAACTATGAATTAACACATGTGGAATTATATACTTAACAAAAAAGTGTGAAACAACTGAAAATATGTCTTATGTTGTAGGTTCTTCAAAGTAGCCACCTTTTGCTTTGATGACTGCTTTGCACACTCTTGGCATTCTCTTGATGAGCTTCAAAAAAATCTCTATTATCCAGCTTTTGTTATTTTTTCCGTAAAGAAAAACAGTAATAGTTTCTCCCTGATTGTTCAGATTGTTTAAAAGAGTCGGGTGTAGGCCAGAGAAATAGAACTGTGGTTTTCCTCTTCCACGGTTCTAATCTACTTTTTATTACCCTTATTCCATTGATAGTGCGAGTGTAAGCTATTTTACTTCCTTTACAATGGGAAAGGTGCGTGGCAAGGGACGTGGAACTGAATGTTCTGGTGATGGTGCGTGCAGAGGACGGGGCCGTGGCCAAGGTGAAAATGTGCCACAACCAACAGCCACATCTTCTCGCTCCCACTTCTTGACCAAATTACTAGGGAAGCACAGAACAACACCAGTATTTCGAACTGATCAGTGTGAACAGGTTATTAATTGGATAGCAAATAATACTTCCAGTTACCTGGGCACCACCACCTCCGGTCTGTCTTCCACACGGTCAAATCTTAATAGCCGTGAGTCTCGACCGCATACTCCTCCTCACCCTGATGCTCCTTCCTCCCACCATGCCGAGTGTCGTCAGACAGCAACTGATCCCACACTTGGACACTCTGAAGAGCTGTTCACTTGTCCATTTCCAGATTTGTGCCCCTCGCCTGCTCCGCTTGAAGTGGTGGAAGAGGAGATCCCATGTAGCGATGCCCAAATATTTGAACAGCCACGGCCATAGGAAGTCGACGCTGGCAATTTGTCACAAGAGGTGGATGATGACGAGACACAATTGCCAGGAAGTGAGGAGGAGGATCGTGGTGTGCAAGTGGAAGAGGAGGAGGTGGTGGATGATCTAGTAACTGACCCAACGTGGCAGGAGGACCTGCAGAGTGAGGCCAGCAGCACACAGGGTGAGGGAGGCAGAGTACCCCAACAGGCAGGAAGAAGCAGTGTGGTGGCCGCACACAGAAGGTAGGCAACAGTTCCCCGTAACACCAACACGAGGGACGTTGCCAGTACAACCTGTAGGTCTTCCAGAGTCTGGAATTTTTTTAAAGACTCTGCTGATAACCCCAAAAAGGTCATTTGTACCACCTGCCATGCCAGCATCACAAAACTACCAGCCTGACCACCACCAGCATGATCAGGCACATGGCAGCAAAGCACCCGCCTTTGTGGGGCGAAACCCAGGGTCCACGACCAGTGTCAGCGGGTGTCACCACTGCTTCTTCCGCTGTTGTGCGTGCAATAGAACCACCTGTTGTGTGTGCAAGGCCATCCCCTGTCCATACTGCATGCAAAGATGCCCCCTCCTCTCAGTCTTCACTTGTTATGGCAGTTTCTTAAGAAACAGCATCAATGTCCACGTCCACGTCCCATCGCAGCGTTCAATTGTCCATATCCCAGACCTTTGAACGAAAGCGGAAATTCGCAGCTAACGCCCCACAGGCCACAGTCCTAAATTCGCACATTTCACGACTGCTTGCGTTGGAAATGCTGCCTTTTAGGCTGGTGGAGACGGAATCCTTCCACAACCTTATGGCGGTGGCCGTTCCTCGGTACTCGGTCCCCAGTCGACACTATTTTGCCCGGTGTGCCATCCCCACACTACACAAGCACGTGTCTCAAAACATCTGCCGTGCCCTCAACAATGCAGTTACTGGGAGAGTCCATCTGACAACGGACAAGTGGACAAGTGCTTGTGGCAAGGGACGGTACATCTCCCTGATGGCACACTGGGTAAACATAGTGGAAGCCGGGACCCAGTCGGACCTTGGGACCGAACACATCCTCCCCACACCGAGGATTGCGGGCCCTATGTCAGTCAGAGTTGCCCCCACAGTGTACAGCTCCTGCGCATCATCCTCCTCCTCCTCCTCATGTTCAGCCTCCATCTCAGATATCACCACATCAGTTACAAGCTGGAAGCACTGCAGTACTGCCTCCGCCAAGTGGCAACAGGCTGTGCTGAAACTCATAAGCTTAGGTGAGAAACTTCACACTGCTTGTGAGTTGTGGACAGCTGTGAAAGAGCAGGCAGATCTGTGGCTGAGACCGCTGAACCTACATCCAGGCATGGTCATGTGTGACAATGGCCGTAACCTGGTGGCGGCTCTGAGGCGAGGCGAGGTCACACACGTACCATGTCTGGCTCATGTGCTTAACCTCGTGGTTCAGCGGTTTCTTAAATCGTACCCCGAGTTGCCAGATCTGCTCGTCAAAGTACGCCGCCTGTCAGCTCATTTTCGCAAGTCGGCTACAGCTTCCGCCGCCCTTGCTGTGTTGCAGCAGCGTTTGCAGCTTCCGTCACACCGACTGGTGTGTGATGTCCCCACACGTTGGAACTCTACCCTCCACATGTTGCAAAGGATTTGTGAGCAGAAGAGAGCAGTTGTGGAGTACCAGCTGCAACAAGGCCGTCGATATTCAGGTCAGACTCCACACATAAAACCTCAGGAGTGGACCTGCATGTCTGACATATGTACCATCTTGACAAACTTTGAGGAGTCCACCAAGATGGTGAAGCCGTATCGGTCGATTACACACAGCACAGCCTCATCTCATCCCAACGTGCATTGGGGGACAATGAGGGAGAGGAGGAGGAGGAAGAACAGGAGCTTGTATCATGCGCTGTAGACGGTAGTACCTGTACAACTGTCATACCGTCGGTTCAGCGTGGGTGGCCTGAGGACAGGGGGGAGGAGGAGGAGAGCATGGTCAGTCGTCATCTTGGTGAGGACACGGAAGTCTTGCCCATTACCAGTCTGGCACGCATGGCTGACTTTATGTTACGCTGCCTTAAAAGTGACCCTCGTGTTGTCAAAATGTTGGGTGACAGTCATTAATGGTTGGTGACACTTTTAGACCCCCACTACAAGGAGAACTTTCACTCTCTTATTCCTGAGGTGGAGAGGTCTACAAAAATGGGGCAGTACCAGAAGGCCCTTGCTGCAGAACTGTTAAAAAATTCCCATCTGAACACGCTAGCGGCAGAGGTCACAGTTCGTTGCCCAACCAAGGCGTACATGTGAGAGAGACGCAACTCCAATCCAGCAGAGGCAGGGGAACACTGTCAACGTTCTGGGACAGTTTTCTCAGACCCTCCCTTCGGACAGACCCTGAGGCGCGGGGTACTCTCACAAGGAGTGGAAAGTTTCAAAAGATGGTGAGGGAGTACCTTGCCAACCGTACCAGCGTCCTCCGTGATTCCTCTGTGCCTTTTAATTATTGGGTATCCAAGCTGGACACTTGGAATGAACTCGCTCTGTACGCCTTGGAGGTCCTGGCCTGCCCTGCCGCTAGCGTGTTATAGGAGCGTGTTTTTAGTGCCGCTGGGGGAATTCTAACTGATAAGCGCACTCGCCTGTCAACTGACAATGCTGACAAGCTGACCCATATCAAAATGAACAAGGGCTGGATTGGGCCAGACTTCTCATCACCACCAAATGACAGCAGAGTAACATAAAGTCAAATCCACTGTGTTATTTCTGGAGGTGTATTCACATGCAATGCTTCACACCCACACATGGGTATACGCTTCCTCATTTCGGCTGTTTTATGTTCTTCTCCTTATCCTCAGCCTCCACCACCACTATACCACCAGGGTGACTGGTGTCCGTGTTGCCATTATTGAAAGTTCCTCCGTCCTTTTTTTTGTCAGCTTTTGCTTGGAAGGCATAAGCAAAGACTGTGGGAGACCCACTCCCCAATAATGGGAATAATATTTTTAAGATGCTGTACTGTATGGCTCTTGTAAGGGGCTTGTTAAGCTACTGTGACTTCCACCACTTTTCCAAGGGGCATTAAAACCGTCTTGTTAAGCTACTGTAACCTCCACCACTTTTCCAAGGGGCATTAAAACCGTCTTGTTAAGCTACTGCGACCTCTACCACTTTTCCAAGGGGCATTAAAAGCATCTTCTTAAACCACTCTGAACTCCACAGCTCTTCCAAGGGGCATTGAAATGTTGTTTTTAATTACCTCTAACCTCCACGACTCTTCCAACGGGCATTGCATTTCCTACTAATTTTAGTCAGCTTTCGCTTTTCAATGCAAAGGCGAAAACTAAGGGAGACCCACTCCCCAATAATGGGTAGAAGGTTTTTAGTACGCTGTAATCAAGGGGCATTGCAGTTCCTCATAATTTTTGGAAAGTTTTCCATTCACTGCTTAGGCCAACAGTGTAGAGGAGACCCAGTTGCTATAAATGGAAAAAAACGGTTTAGTTAAGTCCTCTGACCTCCATGTCATTTCCAAGGAGCATTGGAGTGCCTCGAAATTTTTGTTAGGCATTGCACTCACTGTATGCCCTATAACTGTGTAGCCGAACCGCTCCTTTTGTTACAGAAACATATCCTACAAGACATATGTGGTTGACTGGCCTGGCGGCTGAGGACCAAGCATGGACACCCGGCCGCCGGGCGGCTGGGGATTGAGTATGGATACCTCGATGCCGAAGCAGCCATGAGGTAGTGGCCAGCTTCGGCCTCCTCCAAATTAAAAGGCCCCATTTCAAGTGCAAGCTAGCAGTATAGTATTGCAGCCTGCGGGTGGGTGGGTGTTTGGTTGGCTGCATATTTGCGCTTGCATTGCAAGAAATGGGAGAGGTACAATTGAACCCTGCTCTGGGAGAAGGACTTGCACGGGGATAGTTGCAAGTCTGCATCTTCTGATGCGGCAAGGAACACTTCTGATGGGCACACTTTTAGGCAGTGACCTGGGTGTCAGAGATGCTTCCAGGAGTCTTCCCCATGCTGTTCCCATGTCTTTTCAGCACTGTATGCATGTGTCACACAGCACATGGCCAGATAAGGTTGTAAAATGTTAAAATGACATTTCCCGGTGAATGCATTTGTCATGGTTGAAAGCAATATAAAAGTGAAAAAACGAATAAAAAATGCTACTTGTGAACATAGCCCAAGGTGTGGAGGAGTATTTTTTTGGGGGGTTATTTATTTTACCTTATACACAAGTCTTTACCCTGGAAAGGAACTTCCTTAACATATTTCACAGGAAAGCAGTTTCAGATTCATTTTTGAACGTTTTATTGTGAGCCCTTAATAGTGGCTTAATACCTCTGGCCACGTTGGTGACAGCAGTGACCTGGGGGTCAGAAATGCTTCCTGGGGCAATCCCCATGCTGTCCCCATGTCATTTGAGCACTGTCACTATCGTTTTGGGCACTTGTTAGGCTGTTGAAAGACTGCCGGGGGTGCCGCCGCAAAAATGCTCGGGTCTCCCATAGACTAACATTGGGCTCGTTGCTCGGGTCGAGCACCCGAGTATCACGGCGAGCTTGGCCCGAGCTTCGAGCACCCGAGCATTTTAGTGCTCGCTCAACACTAGGCGAGATAGCTTTTACATTATTTTGATCAAAATTTATGTTAACTAAATACTCTTTATTATTTATCATTATTCTATGCACTGTGCGATTTATCCCTTTACTTTTAGGTATTTGTGTATTTTGCTTTTGTCTTTGTTTTTTTTCTGTCTAATGGCCTAATGTGAACATGCATTTACATTTTTCATGCACATCAATTTACATTTCAGTTCAGATGCCCAGGTTTTTTTCTTTGTAGTCTAATGTGCTTTAGTGCATATAAGGGTGTGGCCGCCCTTTGTCTGAGCTGAAAGGTTCATTCTGCCTCTCAGGTCCATGCTTCTACTAAGGGTTCAGTCTCTCTGCCCTCATCCATATGTATGTCACTTGACAAATGGTAAGCTTTTAATATTAGAGTTAGGACTGTCCCATAAGGGTTGCCGTGACGTTGCGGGATGGCTTTTACATTTTTTTGATCAAAATTTATGTTAATTAAATACCCTTTATTAGTTATCAGTATTCTATGCACTGTGCGATTTATCCATTTACTTTTAGTTTTTGTTTTTTTTTCTTTTGTCTTTGTTTTTTTTCTGTCTAATGGCCTTATGTGAACATGCATTTACATTTTGCATGAACATCAATTTACGTTTCAGTTCAGACTCCCAGGTTTTTAGCGAAATACTGCGTTGCGCTGCACATCCATTAAACCTGAATGCCTCTGACTCGCCCCCTGGGCCGTGGGGTACTCGGAACCGGGCCTTCTAGTGTACGGTGCTGATGGGGGTAGTAGTGGCAACCCAGTCCCGTGGCTCAGGGTGGTCAGACCAAATGCTGTGGCAGTCTATTAGTATAGTTATGAATGTCCGACTACGCCACCCGTGGATTGCGGTCAGAGTGAACCGCTGCTGCAGGGCAGACCGCTGAGGCTGGTGTTGTGGGTGCAGCAGAGAATAGTATAACTCCCCACGGGAGGAGTGTAGCCTCAGGGCAGTGAGCGTAGATGGTGGGGGTTGTGATGCAGGGCGTCCCAGTACCGTTAGTGCTGGCGCGGTAAGAAACACAGAGACAACGTGTTGCAGTCCAGGGTCTTTTACTCACAGTTGTTATCCGAGTCACTTCTGCAGGGAATGACTGCCCGAGCCGTGCTGCGTCCACCAGGTGAGGAGCTCGGTCAACCCCCAGGCAATTCAGGAGTATGGCACAGGACCCCCTTCTGTCCTTTCTCTGGCCTGTCGTGCCCCACCAGTGACCACACTTCTGTCCAGCTGCCTCGAGCCTTCTCTTGGTGAAACCTATCGCCGGTTTCCCTGACCCTATGTGGTGCCTTCCTAGTGGGTGTAGCAGGGGGTCGCACCAATAGGTGATCACGACCTCCGGTCTTTGGCTGAGGGATGATTTACCTCCACCAACTTGGGAATCCGGTACCCTTATTCTGCCCGACCCTTCACCCATTATCTCGTGGGTTCTTAGGCTCCCTTCTGCCTTCTTGCTTCTGGAGCCTTTCTACTCCTCTTTCTGTCCTCTTTCCTTCCTTCTCCTTCTTCTCTCTTCCCTCAGGCTCCGGCCTCTGTGCTAGGCCTGCCCAGGGAGCAGAGCCCATGCAGCAGCTCTGCTCCCTGCCTTCTCTTCTCACAGAACATTGAACTCCCTCCTAAGATGGCCCCCACCTTTTTATCTGCTTCACTGTCTGAGCTCAGGTGACCTGCAACCAATGAGCTCCTTCCTATGCTCCAGAAACCGTCCCCTTCTGCTCCTACATCACAGGGTTCTCTCCCCCCTCCCTACTTCAGCCAGGGACATGGTCTGTCGTGCCTGCATTACTGTCTAAATGGGAGCACCGTTGAGCTGTCCCCTGGAAATGGGGTGTGTGTGATGCATGCAGCTAACTGAGCCCTGGTCCATACTCCATCCTTACCCGGGAGTGGAATATCACACCTCTGGCAGAGGTGCAATACCCCTGTAGCAGCCGAATCCTCGGGGCGCTACACCTCCAGACAGTTGAAAGTAAACAAAAACTCCAGACTACCATCCCTTACCTTCCTGAATAATAATAAGCAGGAGACCACATGAGAATGATGGGAGAAGGTCGAACACAGCAATTTATTATTACTTCTCTTTTTCCATTTTTCCATTTCTTTTTAACGCATTATCATATTTTTTAAACCCCCTGTGACAAAGTAAGTGGCAAAATGCTGGAGGGGAGGTATGTTTCACTGAGGCTATTAGCACACTAAGTGTTGAGAGGGGTTAAGCAGCCATTTTAAGGGCTAGGTTTTTTAGAACAACCATAGAGCGGGTGGGAGGTTGTTCTCCATATCTCCACCTCAGGGTTTGGTCTAGGGTTTAAATAGACGGCCAACTGAGGCTCTCAGTGTTCAGTGTATATGGAGAGGCTAGCTCCAAAGAGAGGAGCTTGTGTTTGTGCTAACCTGAGCCCTGTGTTTTTGCTAACCCTGAGCGGCCGGATCCCGGCAAAGGACTAAGGCGTAAGGCCTGTGCTGTACATTTCCTTTTACTGCACTTACTTTTAAGTCAGAAGGGCCATGTTTATTTTGATGAAATCTATATTGGTTTATGCTGCATTTAAATAAACCAATAAGAAATTTAAAGATACAGCGGTCCTGTGTCTACCTCAGTGTACAGACGAGTGAGCCGATCTTCCACACCCCTCACAGATAACCATTTTTCATTCCATGAAAAAACAGACTTGAAGCCATATGCAACCTCTGGACTCCTAGGGACGCAAGTCCACTTTCAAGTCTTCTCAAATAGATGTATACCTGCTACCAACTGTGACTTAAATTAAAAAAGACATCAGTACATAAAATAATACACCAACCTCAAATAAAAGACAGAGTATGCTGGAAACTCCAGAGGAACCCAGATAAAGGAGGTAGGAGGGGGCTGCTTCATTTTATATATACCACAGTGGGGGAATATAGCCAACTCAGGACTCCTACTGGAATTAAATTACTTGCATGACTTAGCAGCCCCTCTTACTTAGGGAGGACCATATTGCGATACATAACAGAAGGTTCTCATAGAAGGGAAACCTAATATAGTAAAAAAAAATGAAACCTCAAGCAGTCTGGAGGCAAACCCCCTATGTGGGGAATTGTCCTGCATAAAATACAATATGTACACATCCCATGCAAAGAAGTTTCACATACATTTAACAATTACAAGGCAGTTGTAGTGTCCATTATCCTAAAAGGGACTTAGTTAGACATTTTGAAAAATGCCTGGTGATTTAATGGGATATTCACAAGTTATTAAACTGATCTAATTAGTTAGCATAAAATACAGTACGTAAGTTTGCAATTGACTTGCTTTTTCTATCTGCTGTCATTCTATAGGGACAGCACAATGGTTAGCACTACAGCCTTGCAGCGCTGGGGTCCTGGGTTCAAATCCCACCAAGGACAACATCTGCAAGGAGTTTGTATGTTCTTCCCATGTTTGCGTGGGTTTCCTTTGGGTTCTCTGGTTTTCTCCCACACTCCAAATGTGGCGCCCCTGAGGGTTCGACCGCCACAGGGATGCTGCACCTCTCTAATGGGGTGTGGTATCCCTCCTTCGAGGTAAGAACAGTGCAATGATCAGGACCTCACCTCCACATCCAACACCACACTTCTCCCACCAGAGGGGGCTAGGTGCTGCCCCTACTGGGAATTGGGAGACTGGGGAACCAAAAGATAGGGGGAACCATGTAGTTGGTAAGGGTGGAGGACTCACATTTAGTATTTCATATTTAATACACAGCCATCTTGGCTCTTGGTTCTTGGATTGTGATCTCCCTCCCTGAACGTGGATCCTGTGTGGACCTGCAGGTGATGGGGACACGGCCCTCGTACCCTGGCCTTGGGTCGAGGGGCAGGTTCGAGCTAACATATGTCTCAACCTGGTCAAGGACCATGACCAAGAAGGCCCGGAGCTTAGGAGTGTAGCTCCGCCGCAAAAGGATTCCAGGGGGATGCAGACGGAGCGGTATACGCCACCTGTCCTCGCTGTTCTGATCTATTCAGAGGGATTCCGGATGCAAGAGGGGTACCGGCCCCCGACACCTGACTTTGCTACTCTACGTCCTAGTCAGGGAAGCCCGGCAGGCCCTGAGAATCCCACCGGGTAATGGAAGCTGCCACCCGTACCCTGTTTCTGAGCTTAGTCCAGAGGGATACTCGGCCTATCTGCACACACAGACAGGAAAGGACTCGGTCTGAAGTCTAGGAACACTCTGGTGGGAGGTCCTGATTAAGCACTTGAATTACTCGGAGGTTGTCGGACCCCCGTCCCTGGTGACCGCAGAACTCCGTGAGGAGCAGGGAGAAGCCTTGCAGCTGTATTCTCCAACGTGAGTAAAAACCCTGGAAGTCGACCCCTATGGCCTCCGGACTCGTTATTTCTGCACCACACCGCGCAGCATCAGACACCTTATACTACGACTCCCTCCATCCTTCTCCTCTGCCCTGAGGCCCTGCTCCGCCTGTGGGGAGTAGTATCAACGTCGGCTGCCACAACATCCCGCCTCAGAGGACTGCAGCAGCGCTGGTGGCCTTCACCAGGTACCACAGGTGGCGTAGTTGATAGCAACCACTCAACCCTGATAGCCCTTACATCCTTTTTAATGTGATGGCCCTGGGCACGGGATGGGTCCAGGCCACGGCTGCACCCCACCTTCAGTAGGACCCGGCCCCGAGTAACCCCCCATCTTCCCAGGGCAGGGCTGCGAGCGTCACACAAAGACATACTGATAGGCAATGTAGATTGTAAGCCTCAATGGGGACAGTTGGAGGGCTGGTCTGTCAGGTGGTTGATGTTTGTCCGCAATACAGGACTTTTTACATGAATTTCAATAAAGGAAGATATTTTTATTTTTATCGCTGGATATTCTACCTTTTTGTCTGACTAAAGGGGACAGTGCCCATAATGTCTGTAAAGCGCTGTGGAACTAATGGCACTATATAAATGAGTGAAATAAATAAATAAATTCTGTAATGAGAGATTTTATTTTACATAATGTACAGCTAGTTTCCATGGAGCTTAGCCATTAATAACTGCCCAATCCCTGGCCAAGAGAGCACAGTAGTTACATTCCACGAGAGAAGTTAACTCCTAACATCTGTGCCACCTCTCTCCAGACCATTGATTTCTATATAGCAGTAAAACTATAAGGCTATGTGCCCATAACTCACCCCCTGGCCCGTGGGACCGGACTTCAGGGCAATGCTGGGAGTAGTAGTGGCGACCCGGTCCCGTGGCTAAGGGTGGTCAGACCAGTGGCAGTCTTTTATATGTTTTAGGTAATGTCCGACTATGCCACCCGTGGATTGCGGTCAGGGAGGACCGCCGCTGCAAGGCAGACCGCTGAGGCTGGTGTTGGGGATACAGCAGGGAATAGTACAACTCCCCACGGGAGGAGTGTAGCCTCAGGGCAGTGTAATAGGATGTTGGAGGTGATGGTGCAGGCGCAGCAGTAACCACACAGAGTCCAATAATGCAGTCCAGGGTCTTTTACTGCAGATCTTATCACAGACCCACCAGGAGTACAGGGTAGGAATGGACCTGGGTGTCTGAGGGCATTCGGGTGAGCTCCACTGGCCAGGGTGAGTGGGTAGGCCTACCGTTCTCTCTCTGCCCTTGCTGACTATCTCCCCCTTTAGTGGTATGATAGCCCACGTCCCTGAACTTGCCGTGTACTACGCCTGTATGGCTTGCGACTCGGGCCTTAGGTACCTGTAGCTTCTCCATGCTGTACCGGTCCCTCTGTGTGGCGGAACCTCCAGGCTTCTTAGGCCAAGGGACCTGAAATCCCTTGCGGGTTGGTTATCTGCTGCAGGACCTGCAACCCTGACAGCCTCGGACCCCAGTGTCCGGTTGTGTAGTCGCTCTCTGCCAGGACCGGCTCTCGTCACCTCTGTCCCTGGCTTTCTGTTCCTCCTTTTCCTCCTGGACTCCTCAGCTGCGGCTGACCTGTCCCTCTCTTCTGGGAACCCTTCTGGATGCTTCAGAAGTGGGTCCTGGTCTCTCCAACCCTGCTCTCAGTACCAGTTTTTATAGGGGCAGCCTGCTCCCCCTACTGGCCTGGGACAGGAGGTGCTGTATGCAAATCGTCCATGACCAGAGAACCTCCCTCCTGCTCTCAGACACAGCCTTACAAGTTTGTGGCATCCAGGCCTGGGGTGACACACCCACAATGCAGAAATGAAGCAGAAAATTTCTGCAGCATTTCTGCAACTCGCTGGCAGAAAAAATGCATGCAGATTGTGCATGTGTAGTCACTGCTTTCTTGCTCCTTCCATCCTTTGGTATGCGGTACCGGAGAGAATAAGACACAAGACAGGTAGTATGTGTCAACAGACTCTAATTTTATTACAAAGCATAGGGTTTATATACACCCTTGAGGCAGAAATGGATTTACCATATATGGTCCGATCATACAATTTAGCTGTGCAAACAAAGACTGGTTTCTGTTCCCGTGACGCCTGTTTTTGTAGTTGAAACATTTAATCAGACACATTCTGATGACTAGCAAGGACACGTTAGTTTCTATTGATACAAGGAAGGAACATTTAGTTGTTGTTGTTTTTGACCTAAGGTAACCGTCAGACTTATACAGCATAGATGGGGTCTTTGAACGTGAGGGACCTCGTCTTCTGCTATAACACATGCGTTTTTCCTGCCAGGGACATGCGGATTTGAAGCGTTATTCACATGCGTTTCTGCATGCGGGTTGACAAGCGCTTTCCAGGCGATTTTAGCATCACTTGGAAAGTGCTTGACAACTAGGTCACACTATATAAATCCATGCAAACAGCATGAATTTATATAGTGTGACCGTAAGAATGTTTAAAAATAAAAATAAACCTATACTTACCTTCTGATGGCCCGGCGTGTGGTTGCTGCGCTCCTTCCTGGCTGCTGGCTGATCGCGGGACACTGCACTGAAGGGCCTGCGGTCACATGACTGTGACGTCACCGAAGGTCCTTCAGTCCTGTCCGCAAGCACAGGGAAGGAGACCGGCTGCCGTCAGAAGGTGAATATAACCTTTATTTTTTATTTTATTCTTTTTTTTACAGGTACAATGGTACCCAGGTCTGGATGAGAGTCTTCTCTCCTCCAGAACTGGGTACCATCCGCACATTGAAACACATATTATCCGTGAGTACAAATGTACTGACACGGATTATGTGCGTCTCAATGCAAGTCAATGGCGGCGATTACGCCGCGCTTCCGCAAAATTAATGGACATGCTGCGGATTTTTGAGCGCAGCATAAACGCTGTGGAAAAATGCGCAGCATGGGCATAGAACTTGCGGAATCCCCTTGGGGACCATGGGGGGCGGATTACCTAGCGTTTAACAAGCGTTTACGCTGCGGAAATTCCACAGCATATACGCTTGAAAAACGCTACGTGGGCACTTAGCCTAAAGCTAAGCACAAGTTCTGCTGTAGCACATTCAACTATCAGTGGTTGGTTCTGAGTCTACACTGCTATCATTATTTACATATAGAGATAGCACAGCATTTGAACAAGCTCACAGCTTGGAACAGTGAAAACAGTGATTAGGAGAATTACTGTGGCAGAAGCCAATCCTGGGGCTGGTAATTTTTACAAGATGTATATTCACAGGAGCTAAGAGGGATTAGTTTTACTAATACTGCAGCTCTGCTACTCACTAGAATTTTCACTCAAGGAGGAAAGCCCGCCCTGCAAGAAACCAGGAAGTAAGGAGACTGTAGGTGGACTGCATAGCTCTGAGCTGCTCAAAAGACAAGTGTAGAATAGGATCCTTACATCCTTATAGTAATTATCATTTAAAGGGCCTAAACACCTAACAGCAGCGGAAGTAATAATATTACATTGCTTGGCAGTTACTTCACTGGTGCAGCATAACTATCAAACAGTTCAAGGACATATCTATGTAAGGGGTTGTAGTTGGGAAACCACCTCAAAAGCACAATATTGGCTATTTTGGCTAATGGATGAGTGGACCTGTTCCCATACTTTGCTGCCTATACATAGAGCAACATAGTCTGATGAGAGATTAGCTTTAAATTAGTTAAAGGAACCCAGACTTCCATAAACTGCCAAATAAAAGGAATCAAGAGAATTAAACTAAGTTCATGTTCAGTTTCCAATGAGGTTTAGATATGCACATTTCTGTGTCCATATTACGGATACATGTCCCAGCCTCACCACCAGTCTAATGACCCAAACAGCATTATGGGATCCATGGTGCTGTTTTTTTCCGATCAATGATCCTGCGATCAGGCCACGATATGTGTTTGTAATACATGCACAGCACTTGGCTGAAACCAATCCAATACGGACCCCCACTTACACCAAGTCCCACCTTTGTTTCCATCTCTTTTTTTGGTAAAAAGTAGTAGTGCTTCTGAAGACTGCAGCACATATTGGGGTTGACATTTTTTGATAATAAATGCCAGCCTTAGGGGTGTGTGCAACATATGCAGGAACAAAGTTGCTCTATATGATTGTGCGAAAGAGGGCGCTGCAGTTGGCCTTTATTTTCATTCTTTTGGCCATCATGAATTACATAAAACTTTAACTAGATTAATGTATACATGAAGCTGTTACTTGCTCTGTATATTGTATTAAGTGAGCATCTTGCGGTGATTGTGTGACACTGATCTTTTGCCTACTCTCAGTTATGACTACACATTTTGTATCCTGGGCTTGGTATTACACACCATTTGAAGATTAGCGAATATGCCACATTTCTAACTCTTATAGCCTTTGCTTAGTCAACTACTGAGGAGCACACTGGTGGGTGGAAAGAAAAACAGATAGAAAAAGACCAGATGGGGCGGCAGACTGAAAGATAACATGTGCTGTAATTGAAACACAAGATAACGTGTCTAATATTGGCCATACCTGTGCAATGCTGAATGATAACCAGTGTCTGTAGTAACTTATCTCCTGCTATATGACAACAGAGGCCAAAGTGGGGCAAAGTAATACAAGTCTGTCTTCCTGTAGCAGTTGACAGTGTGCTTAAAATTAATCCATTCACAATCCTTGAAATTTTCCCTTTTTGTTTTTGTTTTTTTCTCCCCTTCTTCCAAGAGCCATAATTTTTTTCTTTTTCTGTCATTATAGCTGTATGGGGCTTGTTTTTTGCGGGATGAGTTGAAATATTTGTAAGAAAAAAAAATTTCCTTGTTGCCATTTCCCGAGATGTTTTCATCTTTGGGGATCTGGGGCCAGGTGAGGGCTTATTTTTGCGCCCTGAACAGATGTTTTTACTGACACCATTTTGGACTGGATACGATGTTTTGATCGCCACTTATTGCATTTTCTTGCAATGTTGTGGTGGCCAAAAAAATATAATTCTGGCATTTGATTTTTTTTCTCGTTATGCAGTTTACCAATCGGATTATTTTTTTTAATATTTTGATAGATCAGACTTTTATGAACTCAGTGATACCAAATATGTGTATTTTTTATTATTGTTTTATTTTACAAGGGACAAAAGGAGGTGATTTTTACTTTTTTCCCTTTTTAATGTATTTAATAGTCCTCTTAGGGGACTTAAAGCTGTGATCTTTCAATCATTTGTGCTATACATCAGCAGTTGGCTTTCACAGGTGGCTTTCACAGGAGGATCGTAATGACAGGCATGGGGATCTTCAGCAGATCCCCGGCTGTCATGGCAACCCATTGGCGCCTTGCGATCACATTATGGGTGCAACGATGGGAGCGTGGAATGTCGCACCCCCCCCTGCCGGCGTGTGTTAACTGCCACTATCAGAGATTGACAGCGGGATTAAATCAGCCGTCATATGTGTGGAAAGATGTGGGCTCGCACCAAAGGCAGGGATATGACGTTTGATGTACAAGTATGTCAAAGTTCATGAAGTGGTTAAATTAAATTATACCCTTAAAGAAGTGGTAGCAAATCTGGGGACTGGACTGGAACCTTGTTATTGGGGACCACTTTCAAAGTTTTTAGGAAAGTACTAGTGCCAGGGACAAGCACGGAGCAGTGTAATCAGAGTATTGTGTAAAGTGAAGTGGCTTAGTGGTGACAGTAACCCCATGAAGACAATGTTTTGCAAGACTTTGTAGGGCAAGAGTCAACAGCCTTGCTGGGACCACCCAGAGATCCTTTGGGGTGGCGTAGAGTCCTTCAGGCCCAGTCAAGGCTATCTATTTTTCGGTAACTGTCGTGCTGTAAATTTGCTCAAAGGTATTACCCAACAAATGTAAGAACAACCATTAAGCTTGTGTACCAATTAAAGCGTTAGTAAAAGTCCCAAGTATTGAGTCTCATTGTGAGAAAGAAATGAAATTCTTTACTTTTGTACTATCATTGACATTTCACATGTTTATCTCTGCCAATGACATGTAGATGTACCAAGGGACCTCTACATTGCAAGATACTCGTTTCACAATTATCTTGCCGTGTAAATAGACTTCCAATTACCCAATGAACGAGCAAAATGATCGTTCAATGGGTGAAATTATCTTTTGTGCAGCTCAAAAAACGTTGTTCTCAGCGGTGCTGCCAAGAACTATGGCAGCCTGTGTGCACTGAGCAATCCAGTATCCATCACTCTGTGGGCATCGTTTGCTTTGGTCTGCCTATGGAAATAGGCAGTTAAACGACCACTGATCAGTAAAAGTTACCGATCATTGGTCGTATCGTGCCACTGGTTGGTCCATGTAAACGGACCTTTATGCTCACTGTTTTACATGAAAATAAAATTGCATTCCACAATGCATTGTATTCAATGTAATCACCTAATTGGCTTCTTTAAAAATGTAGTTGGGTACCAACGCATTCCTGGCCCCATAACAGCAATTGCTGTTACCCATGATTTTCCCCAAAATAAGCAGTGCTAAAGGAGCCTGGAAGCCATTTACTCCCTCCCAACCAAGAACTCTTGATTGAAATAGTTTAGAACACCCAAACATGGATATAACAAGAGAGTCAGGCATGACTAAAAGCCAATAAAAAAATTCATGGATCAGTTATACTGATTACTACTTTGAGTGGCTTTAGGACTTTAATACGATATTATACTTTATTAAAGAGGACCTGTCTCTTGCCATAGGTAAGTCTTTTTATCTGGTCTAAATTGTTCTCCTGAATCTGGCATCGTGTTTTTGTCCCTGATCTTTCCTGTTTCTGAGATACGGTCCCTCATCACTGGATGTAAATCTGGTCTTGTTAGCCAAGGAGGCCTTATACTCAAAAAGACGCCTACAGAGAAAAAAATTAAGGCTTACCAATACTTGGCTATCAATCCTAGATTTACATACAAGGAAGAAGGGGCAAAATCTCAGGAACAAAAAATAAACAGATTCAGGTGAACAGCGGCAATTAGGCTAGGTAAAATATTACTTATTTCTGGCAAATGACCGGCCCACTTGAAAGTGAACCTGACTGCTGATCCATGCTAACTGAACTATGGGCAGCATGAATCAGACACTGGCTCTGTAATTTTTTCCAGGTATATTTTATTCTAGAAAACCTTGGGACCATGCTCGGGTGACTAGTCCAAGAGGCAGGTCCCTGACTTCTTCTCCTTGCCCGACTCTTCTATAGTGACAAGTCATTCCCTATCCACATACACATCCGTACGGAGAGCCCTATCACCCAAGGGGAGTCACACAAGGAGAACTTGCATCTTGGACTAGTCACCTGAATGGCATGGTAGTTCAGACAGCACAAATCAGTTTTCAGGTTCCCTGTAAAAATCATAAACACATGAGGACTTTGATACTGTATTATACTTTATTTTCCTAAGAATCATAAATACCTAAGGACTTTGATATATTATACATGGATTTCTTAAGAATCATAAAAACATAAGGACTTTGAAATTATATTATAAATTATTTTCTAAAACGACATCAATTCATAAAGTAGCTATGATGGTGACAGACACTTCATGTAGATGCTTCTCTCTCATAGGAACAAAGGATCAGGCATGTAAAAAAATTAGCATTTTTTGCTTTTCCTATCGTTGTTTCTTCCATCCTCCACAAACATTAGATCATCGGTCAATGCTGCCTGAATTGGAGATTTTGCAAAAAATTTCAAAATGTGTATGGACAGAGTTAGTCTCACTGTAGCTCTTATAAATACCTTAACTAGCTCGCATAATGGCCCTGATTCATCAATACTAGTGTTTTGAATGTCTGTCTTGATAATCAGCGTGCTGGAATAAGATAAGCTGAATTCATTAACCCTTTAAGGACCAGGGAATTTTTATTTTTTGTGCTTTCATTTTTTCTTTCACGTCTTTAACCCCTTTACCCCCGAGGGTGGTTTGCATGTTAGTGACCAGGCCAATTTTTACCATTCTGACCGCTGTCACTTTATGAGGTAATTACTCTGGAACGCTTCAACGGATCCCACTGATTCTGAGAATCTTTTTTCGTGACATATTGTACTTCATGGTAGTGGTAAAATTTCTTCAATATCACGTGCGTTTATTTGTGAAAAAAATGGAAATTTAGTGAAAATTTCGCAATTTTCAAAATTTGAATTTCCATGCCCTTAAATCAGAGAGATATGTCACACAAAATAGTTAATAAATAACATTTCCTACATGTCTACTTTACATCAGCACAATTTTGGAACCAACATTTTTTTTTTGTTAGGGAGCTATAAGGGTTAAAAATTGACCAGCGATTTCCCACTCTTCCAACAAAATTTACAAAAATATTTTTTTAGGGACCACATCACATTTGAAGTGACTTTGAGGGGCCTTAATGACAGAAAATACCCAAAAGTGACACCATTCTGAAAACTGCACCCCGCAAGGTGCTCAAAACCACATTCAAGAAGTTTATTAACCATTCAGGTGCTTCACAGGAATTTTTGGAATGTGGAAGAAAAAAATTAACATTTATTTTTTTTCACAAAAATGTTACTTTAGACCCCAATTTTTAAATTTTTGCAAGGGTATCATTAAAAATGAACCCCAAAATTTGTTGTGCAATTTCTCCTGAGTAAGCAGATACCCCATATGTGGGAGAAAACCACTGTTTGGGCGCACGGCAGGGTTCGGAAGGAAAGGAGCGCCATTTGACTTTTTGAATGTAAAATTTGCCTGAATAATTAGCGGGCGCCATGTTGCGTTTGGAGAGCCCCTGATGTGCCTAAACAGTGGAAACCCCCCACAAGTGACCCCATTTTGGAAACTAGACCCCTCAGGGTACTTATCTAGATGTGTGGTGAGCACCCTGATCCCCCAGGTGCTTCACAGAAGTTTATAACATGAAGCCATGAAAATAAAAAGATCAAACTTTTTCCACAAAATTGATGTTTTATTTTCACAAAGGTAAGAGGAGAAAATGGACCCAAAAACTTTTGTGCAGTCTCTCCTGAGTATGCCGATACCCCACATGTGGGGAAAATACACTGTTTGGGCGCACGGCAGGGTTCAGAAGGGAAGGAGCATGGTGTGACTTTTTGAACGCAAAATTGGCTGGAATTGAGAGCGGACGCCGTGTCGCTTTGGAGAGCCCCTGATGCGCCTAAATAGTGGAAATCCCCACAAATGACCCCATTTTGGAAACTAGACCCCTCAAGGATTTTATCAAGGGGTATAGTGAACATTTTTAACCCAGAGGTATGACACAGAATTTGATAACATTAGGTCATCATATTGAATAAGTTGTCGTTAGTGTTGAGTGCAAGTGCTCACTAATTTAGTTTGCCTTGGGTACTCGGATATGCACCATGTAACATGTGACATGCTCGAGTCCCCGCCCCGCATGTTTCACGGTTGTTAGACACCCCCCCAAAAAAATGCGGGGATCGCTCGTGCATGGCAGGCAATCCCAGCGAGTTTTTTTGGCCGCGAACCATGTGGGGCGGAGACTCGAGCATGTCACTCGAGTACCCAGGATACTTGGTGCATACCTGAGAACCCGATGCAAACTCAAGAAGCGAGCACTTGCGCTCAACACTAGTCGCCATATCATCATCTTTTTTTTTCTTTACTTTCGAAAAAATCCCAACCCTAGCAAAACCCCAACCCTAGCACAACTCCAACCCTAGCACAACCCCAACCCTAGCACAACCCCAACCCTAGCACAACCCTAGCACAACCCTAACCCTAGCACAACCCTAACCCTAACCTTAGCACAACCCTGACCCTAACCCTAGAATTTATTTTTTACGCCGTTCCTCATGCGGTATAAGTGATTAGACGACTTTATTCTTCAGGTCGGAGTGATTACAGCGATGCCAGTTTTATAGCGCGGTTTTATTATTGACCGCTGTCTCACACTAAAAGACGTTTCGCTATTTTTGCAAATACTAGTTTTTGCATCGCTATATTTTGAGAGCTATAATTTTTCCATATTTCGGCCAACAGAGTCATTTGATGGCTTTTGTTGATGTTTTTATTGGTACCATTTTCAGGCACGTAACATTTTTTGATCGCTTTCTATTCTGATTTTTGGGAGGCAGAGTAAACAAAAACCAACAATTCAGGAATTGTTTTTTTTTGTTTTTTTTTTATGCCGTTCCGTGTGTGGTAAAATTGATAAGGCAGCTTTATTCTTCGGGTTAGTACATTTACACCGGTACCACATTTATATTGTTTTTCTATTTTTTGGTGCTTTTACACAATAAAAGCTATTTTATAGAAAAAAGAATATTTTTTGCATCGCTTTATTCTGAGAGCTGTAACTTTTTTATTTTTTGGCTGATGGAGCTGTATGGTGGCTTGTTTTTTGCAGGACAAGATGACGTTTTCAGCAGTACTATTTTTATTTATATTCGTCTTTTTGATCGCGTTTTATTCCATTTTTTTGTTTGGCGGTATGATGATAAAGCATCGTTTTTAATTTTTTTTACCGTGTTCAATAAAGGGTTAACTAGTGGGACAGTTTTATAGGTCAGGTTGTTCCAGACGCGATGATACCAAATATGTGTACTTTTATTGTTTTTTTTTCCATCATAATATTTATTGATGGGTACATTATATTTTTATTTTTGGGGGATTCTTTTTTTGATTTTTTTTTATATTTTTTTTTTAAAAAAAAAATTCTAATTTTCTAACACTTTTTTTACTTTTATACTTTGTCCCACTATGGAACTTTCACTTTTTTAACACTGATCGCCTGTATAGCATAGGGATGGAGCACCTTCCCTGTGCTATACAGGCTGTCAGCGCTGCAGAGGCAGAAGATACTTTGATTGTGCACTGCGCATGATCAAAGTATCTTCCGGCTGTCTGGTGACCCGGATGTTGTCATGACGACATCCGGGTCACCATGACAACCACGGGACCTGGCCTCAGACAGCGCGGGACGCCGGGGAAGAGGTGAGTACCGGCGCTTATCTCTGGAATGCTGAGATCGACTTTGATTGCAGCATTTCGGGGGTTAATGTGCTGGAAGCGGTGCAGGACCGCTCCCAGCACATAGCATCGGGTGTCAGCTGTGACAATCAGCTGACACCTGGCAGTGATCGTGCCCGCACAGCCTGTGTGCGGGCGCAATCGTCAGGACGTATTAATACCTACCTGGCTCTTAAAGCCCAGGGCGCAGGTACGTATTAGTATGCCCTGGGCTGCAAAGGGGTTAAAGAGCCATAGCCTTTTTTTCATTTTTCTGTCAATATAAATGTGTGAAGGCTTGTTTTTTATGAGACGAATTGTAGTTGAATGGCACCATTCATTTTACCATATAATGAACTGAAACAAGGGAAAAAAATTCCAAGTTTGATAAAATGATTAAAAAAAATGTGTTTTTTTATTTGGGGTTTTGGGGTTTTACTGAGATAACGACTTTTGCGTTTTCATTGGCTGTAAGCCATAATCATAAACATTATCAGAAATAAACACTTGAAATAGATCACTCTGTTTGTAATGACTCTATATAATATGTGAGTTTCACTTTTTGTATTGAAGAACTGAAGTAATTTAACTTTTTGATGATATTCTAATTTAATGAGATGCACCTGTGTGTGTGTGTGTGTGTGTGTGTGCATATATATATATATATATATATATATATATATATATATATATATATATACATATACTTACATACAGTACAGACCAAAAGTTTGGACACACCTTCTCATTTAAAGATTTTTCTGTATTTTCATGACTATAAAAATTGTACATTCACACTGAAGGCATCAAAACTATGAATTAACACATGTGGAATTATATACAGTGCCTACAAGTAGTATTCAACCCCCGGCAGATTTAGCTGGTTGACACATGCGGAATTAACTTGGCATTGTGACATTTGTACTGTAGATCAGCCTGGAAGTGGGAAATGCACTGCAGCAAATTTTATTATTTTTTTTTTTTAAAACGTTAAAAGTTAATTCAGAGTGTCATTTATTATTCAACCCCTCAAACCACAAGAATTCTGTTTGGTCCCCCTAAAGTATTAAGAAGTAGTTCAGGCACCAAGAATAATGAGCTTCACATGTGTGGATTAAAGATCTCTTTTGCCAGCCTTTTCTGACTATTTAAGACCCTCACCAAACTTGTGAACAGCACTCAGACATGGTCAACATGGGAAAGACAAAGGAGCATTCCAAGGCCATCAGAGACAAGATCGTGGAGGGTCACAAGGTTGGCAAGGGGTACAAAACCCTTTCCAAGGAGTTGGGCCTACCTGTCTCCACTGTTGGGAGCATCATCCGTAAGTGGAAGGCTTATGGAACTACTGTTAGCCTTCCACGGCCTGGACAGCCTTTGAAAGTGTCCTCCCGTGCCGAGGCCAGGCTTGTCCGAAGAGTCAAGGCTAACCCAAGGACAACAAGGAAGGAGCTCTGGGAAGATCTCATCGCAGTGGGGACATTGGTTTCAGTCAATACCATAAGTAACGTACTCCACCGCAATGGTCTCCGTTCCAGACGAGCCTGTATGGTACCTTTACTTTCAAAGCGTCATGTCAAGGCTCGTCTACAGTTTGCTCATGATCACTTGGAGGACTCTGAGACAGACTGGTTCAAGGTTCTATGGTCTGATGAGACCAAGATCGAGATCTTTGGTGCCAACCACACACGTGACGTTTGGAGATTGGATGGCACTGCATACGACCCCAAGAATACCATCCCTACAGTCAAGCATGGTGGTGGCAGCATCATGCTGTGGGGCTGTTTCTCAGCCAAGGGGCCTGGCCATCTGGTCCGCATCCATGGGAAGATGGATAGCACGGCCTACCTGGAGATTTTGGCCAAGAACCTCCGCTCCTCCATCAAGGATCTTAAGATGGGTCGTAATTTCATCTTCCAACAAGACAACGACCCAAAGCACACAGCCAAGAAAACCAAGGCCTGGTTCAAGAGGGAAAAAGTCAAGGTGTTGGAGTGGCCTAGTCAGTCTCCTGACCTTAACCCAATTGAAAACTTGTGGAAGGAGCTCAAGAATAAAGTCCACATGAGACACCCAAAGAACCTAGATAACTTGGAGAAGATCTGCATGGAGGAGTGGGCCAAGATAACTCCACAGACCTGTGCCGGCCTGATCAGGTCTTATAAAAGACGATTATTAGCTGTAATTGCAAACAAGGGTTATTCCACAAAATATTAAACATAGGGGTTGTATAATAATTGACCCACACTTTTATGTTTAAAATTTAATAAAATTCAACTGAGCAACATAACTTTTTGGTTTGTAAGATTTATGCTTCTGTTCATAAAACCTACTCTCGTTTGCAGTTTGAAGGCTCTAACTTATTTGCATCTTATCAAACCAGCTAAATCTGCAGGGGGTTGAATACTACTTGTAGGCACTGTAGTTAACAAAAACGTGTGAAACAACTGAAAATATGTCTTATATTCTAGGTTCTTCAAAGTAGCCACCTTTTGTTTTGATGACTGCTTTGCGCACACTTGGCATTCTCTTGATGAGCTTCAAGAGATAGTCATCGGAAATGGTCTTCCAACAATCTTGAAGGAGTTCCCAGAGATGCTTAGCACTTGTTGGCCCTTTTGCCTTCACTCTGCGGTCCAGCTCACCCCAAACCATCTCGATTGGGTTCAGGTCTGGTGACTGTGGAGGCCAGGTCATCTGGCGTAGCACCCCATCACTCTCCTTCTTGGTCAAATAGCCCTTACACAGCCTGGAGGTGTGTTTGGGGTCATTGTCCTGTTGAAAAATAAATGATAGTCCAACTAAACGCAAACCAGATGGAATACCATGCCGCTGCAAGATGCTGTGGTACCCATGCTGGTTCAGTATGCCTTCAATTTTGAATAAATCCCCAACAGTGTCACCAGTATAGCACCCCCACGCCATCACACTTCCTCTTCCATGCTTCACGGTGGGAACCAGGCATGTAGAGTCCATCCGTTCACCTTTTCTGCGTCGCCCAAAGACACTGTAGTTGGAACCAAAGATCTCAAATTTGGACTCATCAGACCAAAGCAGATTTCCACTGGTCTAATGTCCATTCCTTGTGTTCTTTAGCCCAAACAAGTCTCTTCTGCTTGTTGCCTGTCCTTAGCAGTGGTTTCCTAGAAGCTATTTTACCATGAAGGCCTGCTGCACAAAGTCTCCTCTTAACAGTTGTTGAAGAGATGTGTCTGCTGCTAGAACTCTGTGGCATGGACCTTGTCTCTAATCTGAGCTGCTGTTAACCTGCGATTTCTGAGGCTGGTGACTCGGATAAACTTAGCCTCAGAAGCAGAGGTGACTCTTGGTCTTCCTTTCCTGGGGCGGTCCTCATGTGAGCCAGTTTCTTTGTAGCGCTTGATGGTTTTTTCAACTTCACTTGGGGACACTTTCAAAGTTTTCCCAATTTTTCGCACTGGCTGACCTTCATTTCTTAAAGTAATGATGACCACTCGTTTTTCTTTACTTAGAATTTGTATTATGGCAAGAAAAAAGCAGCTAACAGTCTATTCAGTAGGACTATCAGCTGTGTTTCCACCAGACTTATGCACAACACAACTGATGGTCCCAACCCTATTTATAAGGCAAGAAATGCCACTTATTAAACCTGACAGGGCACACCTGTGAAGTGAAAACCATTTCCGGTGACTACCTCTTGAAGCTCATCAAGAGAATGCCAAGAGTGTGCAAAGCAGTCATCAAAGCAAAAGGTGACTACTTTGAAGAACCTAGAATATAAGACATATTTTCAGTTGTTTCACACTTTTTTGTTAAGTATATAATTCCACATGTGTTAATTCATAGTTTTGATGCCTTCAGTGTGAATGTACAATTTTCCTAGTCATGAAAATGCAGAAAAATCTTTAAATGAGAAGGTGTGTCCAAACTTTTGGTCTGTACTGTACATACATACATACATACTAAGCATAGACGACTCAGAAGGTTATGATAGAAGAACAGAGTTCCTCTGTATCCTGGAGCAATTTTATTACCTGTGAATTTGAAACTGGGTATCTATATTATTTTCAAAAATACTGTTACACGCACTCTGCTAGGTTCAGATAGGGCGAGACGGCTTTCATGAATTCGTTGGAATCCTGGGGGAACCGTTACTCGGGGCGACCATAGGCTGCAGCTTCTCTCAGGCACATGATAGATTTAGTTGCTGACCAGACACATCTGACAAGAGACTTTTTCAACAGTTTTAACAGTGGAATTTAATCTGAAGCACGGCCAGTGCAATTCAGGGATATTACAGCAACAATCTTCATTACAGTACAGTCTCATAAAGCAGACACAGTAACGTCAGTCTCTTCAGTAGCATAATTCAGCACAGATTAGATCTCTTAGCTGCACGTTTCTATGCATAAACAGCAGGCTTTTCCTTCACAAGGACTCACTACTACACAGCATTCTTTATCCTGCATGGAGATGGAGGGGGGGAGGGTTTGATGAGGGAGATGATCCCTATGACACAATTCCTTCCAGTCCTTATCTTTCTGCCCGATAATACTCCACATTATTAGCTCAGGGAGTCTATCTGACCTGTGTTTAGCTTCCCTCCTGACCTGAATTCTGTTCCCTTGTCTTCTGTGAGATACATATCACACACCACCTTTCTCTACGGCTCCAGCCAGAACAGTAAACAACTCCTCCACAATCTCCCTGGGATATTGCCATTTCCCTACACTGCAAATGCACTTCTTCACCAATGTCAAGCTGTCTATATTCCAGCCAACATTCACTCCACACCTTACTTTTGGCAATTCCCCTTGGTCAGAAGTGCAGAAGTGTGCGTGAATGATGTCAGGGGTTACCTACCAGTTTCCGTAGTTGGTGGGGCAGTAAACCCTCTGGAGTCCTTTCTGATAATAATTTTCAAACCTTCTGCCAACTGAAACTAGAAAATAGTCGAAAATTACATACACACATGACAAGATTCAAATATACTACATACTACATAATGACAGGAAACAAGAAAAATATTCTATTTCAGTTCCTGCAACACAAAGTGGCCCAACAATGATCAAACTGATATGGAGGTACAAAGGTTATTTAAACATTAAACCAAAATTATATTTGCAATTAATGTTCTGCCCATGAGCACAACCGAACCTAGAGAAATTGTCACGAGGGTGTTGGGACTATGGGTGCCAACCAGGTCCCTATAACTAGGGGCGCCCTAGTCTATCCTTGTCCCCCGGATTACTCCTGAAGGTGGAGGCGCCGGGTTCACGTACCTTGCTATGCTCCTATATCAACCCTTATCTGTTCTCTCCTCCACCCAGGGTAGTGGGATGCTAAAGTGTATAGGAACACACTAACCAGACAAACAAGGGAAGATGAACAGGGATAAATGAAAATACCAACCATACAAAATACACACACCAAACAACAGAGTGGGACACAGGGGAGTTAAAGGAAGGAGAAACCAAATAGGAGAGGATAAGGATGTGCACACAGTAGTGATGAGCAGGTACTTGTTGTTCGAGTTGAGCAAATTGGAATGCTTGATCCAAGCAATGAGCCCAATGCAAGTCTATGGGAAACTCAAGCATTTTTCTAGCGGCTCCCCCGGCGGTCTTCAGAACCCTAAAAGTTGCCCAAAAGATGGGAACAGTGCTGAAATGACATGGGAGCAGCATGCAGACCCCTGGAGGCATCTCTGACTCCCAGGTTACTGTTGTGAGCAAGGTTGTCAGAGTATTACGCCACTTTTATGGACTCACAATAAAACATACAAAAACTAAACCAAAATGGATTTTCCTGGGAAAAATGTTAAGGAATATCCTTTCCAGGGTAATGACTTGTATATAAGGTAAAATAAATAACCAAAAACAAAAATGCTCCTCCACACTTTGGGCTTAATAGCATTTTTGATGCATTTTTGCACTTTTGCATTGCTTTCAACGGTGAAAAAAACATTCACCGGTAAATGTCATTTTAACATTTTACTACCTTATCTGGCCATGTGGTGTGTGAGACATGATTAGACACATCCATACATTGCTGAAAAGATATGGGAACAGCATGGGGAAGACCTCTAGAAGCATCTGAGGTCACTGCCTAAAACCATATTCATCAGATGTGATCCTATATTACTACGGTAATAATACAGACATTTTTGGCAATGTGACAAATATTAAACTCCATTTAAAATGGGCAAGGGATGGGGAAGTGGATGGTGATGGTGCACGCAGAGGCCGAGGTCGTGGGCAAGATGAAACTGTGCATGCTGAGGGAGCACAACAAACACCCACATCATGTCGAACTACCTTCCTGTCCCAATTTCTAGGGGGCCGCGGAACACCACTCTTGAAGGCAGAGCAGTGTGAAAAGGATGATGGTTGGATAGCAGTTAATTTACCACCAACACCTCCCTGTCTTCCACACGGTTCAGTCTCAGTAGCCATGAGTCTGGACCACATTATTATTATTACTTTAGCGCCATTTATTCCATGGCGCTTTACATGTGAAATACATCGCAAAAACAATTACAATAATCTTGAACAAAAATGTGACAGCGACTGCTACAGGAGAGGAGAGCACCCTGCCTGCGAGAGCTCACAGTCTACAAGGGATGGATGAGGATAGAGTAGATGAGTATAGAGCTGGTCGTGCAGCGGTAAGGTGGAGCGAGGGTTACTGCAGGTTGTACGCTTGTTGGAAGAGGTGGGTCTTCAAGTACCTTTTGAAGATTTCAACAGTAGGTGGAGTCAGAAATGTTGCGGTAGAGAGTTCCAGAGAAGGGGGGATGCACGGGAGAAATCATGTATGCGATTGTGGGAAGAGGCGATAAAAGGAGAGTAGAGAAGGAGATCTTGTGAGGATCGGAGGTTGCATGCAGGTAAGTACCGGGAGACTAGGTCACAGATGTATGGAGGAGACAGATTGTGGATGGCTTTGCATGCCAAGGTTAGTGAAGGGACTGACAGAGAGGAGAGGCCAGGGAATAGTGAAGGGACAGGTGGATTAGTCAGGCAACAGAGTTTATGATAGATTGGAGGAATGCGAGAATGTTAGAAGGGAGACCACAGAGCAGGAGGTTGCAGTCGTCGAGACGAGAGTTGATGAGGGCGTGCACTAGTGTTTTTGTAGATTCGTGGTTGAGGAATGTGCAGATCCGTGAGATTTTTTTACTTTGAGTTGGCATCTTCCTCACTCGGACGGTACATCTCGCTAACACATTTAACTGGGTTAATATTTTGGAAGCAGGGACCCAGTGGGACCCTGAGACGAAATACCTCCTCCAGATGCAGAGGATTGCAGGTCCTGAGTCAATAAGGGTTGCCCCTACATTCTAAAGCTACTGCACCACCTCCTCCTCTTCAGCCTCCATCTCCATCACTTGATTAATTTTTTCAGAAGTTATTCTAGATTATGTACTTAAACTTTGTGTGTGTCAATAACAATAAGCAGGACTGTATGCTTAGGTGACAAACCGCACACCTTTGCAGAGTTGTTGAAAGATGTATCAGAGAACCTGGTGGTGGCTCTGAAGCTAGGCAAGCTCGCACACTTACCATGCCTGGCCCATGTGCTCAACTTAGTGGTTCAGCAGTTTCTCAAAACCTGTAGCTAAGAGCCTAAAGCTACCAACCATAAAGTAGTATAGAGCAGGGTAGTGAGTAATAAGAAAAAAATTAACCTTTATTAATGTAATATAAAAGAGTAAAAGGCTCAAAAAGGACAATAACAAAAAAGACAAATGACAACACATATAAAACCAGTGATAAGCTCCGGGATACACGGACCGTACTCCAACGAATGGTGAGATAGTTCCTTTCTCATATTTAATTGCTGTGTTACCTCACTTGGTGACCACTGGTTTTATATGTTGTCATTTGTCTTTTTTGTTATTGTCCTTTTTGAGCCTTTTGCTTTTTTATATTACATTAATAAAGGTTAATTTTTATCTTGTGTCTGAAAACCTACCCGAATCTGCCAGAGCAGCTTGTGAAAGTACACCGCGTGTGTGCCCATTTCAGAAAGTCAGCTCCAGCTTCCGCCGCCCTGGCACGGCTTCAGCAGCGTTTGCAGCTTCCAGCTCACCGACTGGTGTGCGATGTGACCACGTGTTGGATATCAACAATGCAGATGTTTGAAATGATTTTGAGCAGCAGAGAGCAGTTGCTGAGTACCAGCTTCAGCACATCCGTCGGCATTCAGATCAGCCTCCGCACATAAGAGCTGATGAGTGGGCATGGATGTCTGACATCTATGCCATCCTTCAAACTTTGAGGACTCCACCATGATGGTGAGCGGCGATGACGCCATAATTAGGGTCACCATCCCGCTTCTCTGTCTACTGAACCGCTCGCTGCTCACAATTAAAGAGGAGGCATTGCAGGCAGAGCAAGGAACTATACAGGGTGATGCTACTCAGCCCAGCCTCATCTCATCTCAACGCGGATTGGGTGATAATGAGGAGGAGGAGGAGAAAGAGAACACGGACAGTCATCCTCTTGGTGAGAACAGGGAAGTCTTGGCTGTTGGCAGTCTGGCACACATGGCCGACTTTATGTTCCGCTGCTTTTAACGTTACCATCGTGTTGTACGCATTTTGAGCATTACAGAAAACTGGCATGGCACGAGAGAATTCTTGGAGACGGAGATGTGAGGTTCTGATTAAGGAGAATGTCAATCTTAGATCAGTTGCAGAACGGAGGGCACGGGAGGGGTGATACACAGAAATGAGGGATGAGATATAGGGCGGTGCAGAACTGTGGAGAGCTTGGGGGGTGAGAGAGATGAGTTTATATTGTATTCTGTAGTGATTGTTTAACCTAACCAGTGCAAGGACTGGCAAAGGGTAGAGGTGTCGGTGAAGCGGCTTGATAGAAGTATGACCCTGGCTGCTGCATTCAGAAGGGATTGAAGAGGAGACAGTTTGTTTAGAGGGAGACCAATTAGAAGAAAGTTGCAGTAGTGAATAAGAGCGACAGTAAGGCTAAGTTCCCACGATGCAGAAATGCTGCTGATTTTTTCTGCATCTCCCTGGCAGGAAAAAAGCATGCGGATTTTACATGCGTTTTTCCTGCCAGGTAGAAGCGTTTGTCAACCGTTTTTGCATGCATTTCTGCATGCAGGTTATCAAGCGTTTTTCCAAGCGATTTTAGCATCACTTGGAAAAGTGCTTGACAGCTTGGTCACACTATATAAATCTATGCAACCGACATGGATTTATATAGTGTGACCAAGTTAATAGTTAAAAAAAGAATAAAAATGGTAAAAAATAAAAAAAAAAACATTATACTCACCTTCTGATGGCCCGCGGTCTTCTCTCCGGTGCGTCTGATCTCTTGTACGGATCGCGGTGGTGTAAAAGGACCTTCCATGATGTCATTTAGTCATGTGACAGGTCACGCGACTGCTGACGTCGTTTTTTTCTAAAAAATTTTCGGCTCTGTGCCAAAGATCCGGACGTAGCAGCGCTTTGGACACATATTTTTTGCTGCATCCAAAACGTTGCATTCTATTGAATGCAGGTAAATCCACATGTGTTCACTGAACCATGCGGATTTACCGCATTCAATACTTTTTAGTGGTCAAATTTCTGTTGCGGACACTAGCGACTCTGCAAGAGAATTTGATATGCTGCGGTCCTGAAAGACATGCTGCATGTCAGTGTCCACGGGTGATCCAAAGACTCAAATGCATGCATAGTGGACATAGGATTTCTAGAGATCCCATCCACTATGCTGTAACATCTGGATGCTGCGGGTTTAACGCTGTATAAACACGCAGTGTCAAACCTGCAGCGGCTCCTGACCGTGGCCACGTACCCAAACTCACCCGCAGCATATCAATTTCTGTAGCGGACATGATAATCTCCACTGCAGATTTTGACCAATTGAAGTGTCATTATATGCGGTGGATTCACATGTACCGACAAAAGTGCGACATTACAACACCGCGTTTTAGATGCAACAAAAATATGCTGCGTCCAAAGCACTGCTGAGTGCTGATCGGGGAGACGTAGCGGCTAACGAAACAGCTGTGAGCTGTTAATTATGGAAAAAAGAGAGGGGTCGCTCACTGGTCTATTCGGGTGCTCTGAAGAAAAAAGTAATCTAAATTGCAAAGAGAACTTCGGCACTCCATACATGAATATATATGAAATATTATATCTAGACTGATGTCACTTTAAAAAATGAAAGTTTTTTGCGCATAATTTGGCCAATTTATGTGTGCCCATCAACCACGACAAGGTCACCTTCGTATGATGGGTAACTATGCTACGCTACACTGGATATGCCACTCTTGGGCTGTAAGCCTGTATGGACAATATGTCTCTGCTTGGGCTTTAAACCTACAATGTATGGGCTGGTAGAGCTAGTTAAAACCACCTGTGAATGAATAGAAGGAATTGGTGGGAGGGACGCATGGTCAGAAAAAAGGCTGTCAAACTTCCAATAGTGTGAACACGTACCTGCTGCAATGTCCCAGGAGCGGGATCCCAAAAATGATTAATAGAAAAAAGAGAGGGGTCGCTCACTGGTCTATTCGGGTGCTCTGAAGAAAAAAGTAATCTAAATTGCAAAGAGAACTTTGGCACTCCATACATGAATATATAAGAAATATTATATCTAGACTGATGTCACTTTAAAAAATGAAGGTTTTTTGCGCATAATTTGGCCAATTTATGTGTGCCCATCAACCACGACAAGGTCACCTTCGTATGATGGGTAACTACTAGTGTTGAGCGAGCACTAAAATGCTCGGGTGCTCGAAGCTCGGGCCGAGCTCGCCGTAATACTCGGGTGCTCGACCCGAGCAACGAGCCCAATGTTAGTCTATGGGAGACTCGAGCATTTTTGCGGTGGCACCCCCGGCAGTCTTTTAAAAACCTAACAAGTGCCCAAAACGATAGTGACAGTGCTCAAATGACATGGGGACAGCATGGGGATCACCCCAGGAAGCATTTCTGACCCCCAGGTCACTGCTGTCAACAACGTGGTCAGAGGTATTAAGCCACTTTTACGGGCTCACAATAAAACGTTCGAAAACTAAAGTGAAACTTTTTTCCTGTGAAATATGTTAAGGAACATCCTTTCCAGGGAAAAGACTGGTGTATGAGTTAAAATAAATGACCAAAAAACAAAAATACTCCTCCACACCTTCGGCTATTTTCACAAGTAGCATTTTTTATGCGTTTTTGCACTTTTGTATTGCTTTCAACTATGACAAATGCATTCACCGGGAAATGTCATTTTAACATTTTACAACCTTATCTGGCCATGTGCTGTGTGACACATGCATAAAGTGCTGAAAAGACATGAGAACAGCATGGGGAAGACCCCTGGAAGCATCTCTGACTCCCAGGTCACTGTCTAAAAGTGTGCCCATCATAAGTGATCCTTGCCGCATCAGAAGATGCAGACTTGCAACTATCCCCATGCAAGTTCTAGTCCCAGGGCAGTGTTCAATTGTACCTCCCCCATTCCTTGCAATACAAGCGCAAGTATGCAGCCTGCCACCCACCCACCCCCAGGCTGCAATACCATACTGCTTGCTTGCTTGAACTTGAAATTGGGCCTTTTAGGCATGTGGAGGCGGAATCTGGCCACCACGTCATGGCTGTGTTGGCGGCCTGGAATCCATACTCAGTCCCCAGCCGCCCGGCGGCCGGGTGTCCATACTCGGTCCCCAGCCGCCCCACGGCCGGGTGTCCACACACGGTCCCCAGCCGCCTGGGGGCAGCCGGGTGTCCATAAACGGTCCCCAGCCGCCCCTATTTCTCCTTGGAACATCCCCCCACACACTTTTCTTAGCCCGGCCTGCTTTAGGCAGCATTGGACGAGCCCACCAGAGAACCAGACTCCTCCGGTGGGCCCTGACTTCTCCATCGGTGGAGTTGAGAGTGCCAAGGTGAGGAGCATGATGATGATGACAGAAGTTACCATCTGCTATGTTTTCTTTTAATGCAAGTGTAAGTGTGCAGCCTGCCACCCACCCACCCCCAGACTGCAATTCCATACTGCTAGCTTGCACTTGAAATGGGGCCTTTTAGTTTGGAGGAGGCCGAAGCTGGCCACTACCTCATGGCTGCTTCGGCAGCGAGGTATCCATACTCAGTCCCCAGCCGCCCCTATTTGTCCTGGTGTGCCTTATACATAAGATTAAGCGCGTATTCCAAAACATTACCTGTGCCCTCCCCAGTGCATTTAGTGGGAAGGAGAGCCTATTCCACTGTAGTGTGTGCATGCCAGACCCCTGTTCATGCTACATGCCAAGATGCCTCCCACCTTGCACCTGTCGTTGCAGACTTGCAACTATCCCCATTCAAGTCCTTGTCCCAGGGCAGTGTTCAATTGTACCTCTCCCATTCCTTGCAATGCAAGCGCAAGCATGCAGCCTGCCACCCACCCACCCCCAGGCTGCAATAGCATACTGCTTGCTTGCTTGCACTTTAAATTGGGCCTTTTAGGCATGTGGAGGCGGAATCTGGCCACCACGCCATGGCTGTGTAGGCGGCCTGGTATCCATACTCAGTCCCCAGCCGCCTGGTGGCCGGGTGTCCCTGCTTGCTCCCCAGCCTCCAGGGGGTGGCCGGGTGTCCATACTCGGTCCCCAGCCACCCCTATTTGTCCCGGTAACCTTTCCCACACTTTTCTTAGCCTGGCCTGCTTTAGGGCAGCATTGGCCGAGCCCACCAGACTATCAGACTCCTCCGGTGGGCCCTGGCTTCTCCATCAGGGGAGTTAAGAGTGCCAAGGTGAGGAGCATGATGAGGATGATAGAAGTTAGCATCTGCTTTGTTTTGTTGTAATGCAAGCGCATGTATGTAGTAGCGGCTAGGCCTGAGGTGGTCAGCGTTTTGGCGCATATCCTACCTCCTCCGAGGATTGCTGGATGTTTTCCTGCTACTATCCAAGTTCTATGACTCCCGTTAAAACAAAGCTTCAGGTGATAAATGATGGATGAGGTAGTGGCAAAGGAGAAAGAGCAGGAGGAACAGGGACCATTCACATCAATATCAGGCCAGTCAACCACATATGTCTTGTAGGATATGTTTCTGTAACAAAAGGAGCGGTTCGGCTACACAGTTATAGGGCATACAGTGAGTGCAATGCCTACCAAAAATTTCGAGGCACTCCAATGCCCCTTGGAAATGACTTGGAGGTCAGAGGGCGTTGACTAAACCTTTTTTTCCATTTATAGCAACTGGGTCTCCTGTGCACTGTTGGCCTAACCAGTGAATGGAAGGCTTTCCAAAAATTATGAGGAACTGCAATGCCCCTTACAAGAGCCATGTGTGGCACCCCAGGGGTCTGCTCACCACAGTAATAGAGATATTACGTCGGAGAGCAAGTGGGAGGTTTCCTGGTCAGGATCCCTTAAGCATGCAACATCCTCCTGCCCCAGTCCTGGGAGGGGAGAATTCTGCCCTTATAAACTGGATCTGGGGCGGGGTTGAGTGAGTCAGAGAACAGAGAACAGTCAGAGTCAGAGTGAGAGCAAGGGAAAGTAACAGCAAGGAGCTCTGTAGGAGCTAGGAGCTAAAGACCAGGGGCTGGAAGCTGAGCAGAGCTCGCCCTGGCAGAAGACAATAGGAACCGGACACAGGAGTCCGAAGCTGTGAGGACTTATATATCCAGCAGCAGAAACCAGCCGGCAGGGGATTTCAGGTCCTCTGGCCATAGAAGTCCGGAGGCTCAGTCACAAGCAAGGGACCAGCACCGCCGTCGTGGAGCGGAGGCTAACAGAAGGCCCCAAGTCACCAGCCATACGGGTGAGCACTACACGGTACACTCAGGGACGTGGGCTACTTCTACCCGCTTACAGCAAGGTAGCCAGGAAGAGTGCAGACAGACGGGGAGGCCTACAACTCCACCTGGCCAGGGGAACTCCTGCTTGCTCACAGACTGACCAGGCATCTTATGCTAGCCAGTACTCCCGGGAGGGTCTACCTTATAATCATCAGTAAAGACCCTGAACTGCACTGCAAAGACTCTGAGTCGTTCCTGCTGCGCTCGTGCACCATCACCCCCATCATCCACACTCACTGCCCTGAGGCTATACTCCTTATCCCATTCTCTGCTGTGCACACAACACCAGCCTCAGTGTTCTGCCTCGCAGCGGTGGTACTCCCTGACCGCAATCCACGGGTGGCGCAGTCGGACAATTAACCTCAAAACCTAAGAAAGACTGCCACTGGTTTGACCAGCCTGAGCCACGGGACCGGGTCACCGCCACGGAGACTACAGACCCCAGAGACCCAGCACTGGGTATCCCACACACGTGTACACACGGCCCAGGGGGCGCGTCACATGCAGTACAGCATATTACAAACATAAGTCCCATTATTGGGGAGTGGGTCTCCCACAGTATTTGCTTATGCCTTGCAAGCAAAAGCTGCTAAAAATTAGGACGGAGCAACTTGCAATGCCCCTTACAAGAGCCATGCAGTACAGCATATTACAAACATAAGTCCCATTATTGGGGAGTGGGTCTCCCATAGTATTTGCTTATGCCTTGCAAGCAAAAGCTGCCAAAAATTAGGACGGAGCAACTTGCAATGCCCCTTACAAGAGCCATGCAGTACAGCATATTACAAACATAAGTCCCATTATTGGGTAGTGGGTGTCCCATAGTATTTGCTTATGCCTTGCAAGCAAAAGCTGCCAAAAATAAGGACGGAGGAACTTGCAATGCTGGCACCCTGGTGGTATAGTGGTGGTGGAGGCTGAGGATAAGGAGAAGAAGATAAAACAGCCGAAACGAGGAAGTGTATACCCATGTATGGGTGTGAAGCGGTGCATGTGAATACACCTCCCAAAATAACACAGTGGATTTGACTTTATGTTACTCTGCTGTCATTGGTGGTGATGAGAAGTCTGGCCCAATCCAGCCCTTGTTCATTTTGATAAGGGTCAGCTTGTCAGCATTGTGAGTTGACAGGCGAGTGCGCTTATCAGTTATAATTCCCCCAGCGGCACTAAAAACACGCTCCGATAACACGCTAGCGGCAGGGCAGGCCAGGACCTCCAAGGCGTACAGAGCGAGTTCATTCCAAGTGTCCAGCTTGGATACCCAATAATTAAAAGGCACAGAGGAATCACGGAGGACGCTGGTACGGTCGGCAAGGTACTCCCTCACCATCTTTTGAAACTTTCCACTCCTTGTGAGAGTACCCCGCGCTTCAGGGCCTGTAAGCTGGGCGGGAGTCAGAAAACTGTCCCAGAACGTTGACAGTGTTCCCCTGCCTCTGCTGGATTGGAGTTGCATCTCTCTCACCTGTACGCCTTGGTTCGGCAACGAACTGTGACCTCTGCCGCTAGCGTGTTCAGATGGGAATTTTTTTAAGAGTTCTGCAGCAAGGGCCTTCTGGTACTGCCCCATTTTTGTAGACCTCTCCACCTCAGGAATAAGAGAGTGAAAGTTCTCCTTGTAGCGGGGGTCTACAAGTGTCACCAACCAGTAATGACTGTCACCCAACATTTTGACAACGCGAGGGTCACGGTTAAGGCAGCGTAACATAAAGTCAGCCATGCGTGCCAGACTGGTAACGGGCAAGATTTCCATGTCCTCACCAAGATGACGACTGACCATGCTCTCCTCCTCCTCCTCCTCCCCCCTGTCCTCAGGCCACCCACGCTGAACAGACGGTATGACACTTGTACAGGTACTACCGTCTACAACGCATGATAGCAGCTGCTGTTCTTCCTCCTCCTCCTCCTCCTCCTCTCCCTCATTGTCCCCCAATGCATGTTGGGATGAGATGAGGCTGGGCTGTGTGTAATCGCCCGCTACGGCTTCTTGATCCATCTCATCATACTCTGGCTGCAATGCCTCCTCTTTAATTCTCTGCAGAGAGCGTTGCAGAAGACAGACAAGTGGGATGCTGACACTAATGATGGCGTCATCGCCACTCACCTTCTTGGTGGCCTCCTCAAAGTTTGTCAGGATGGTACATATGTCAGACATCCAGGTCCACTCCTGACGTCTTATGTGTGGAGTCTGACCTGAATATCGACGGCCTTGTTGCAGCTGGTACTCCACAACTGCTCTCTTCTGCTCGCAAATCCTTTGCAACATGTGGAGGGTAGAGTTCCAATGTGTGGGGACATCACACACCAGTCGGTGTGCACGAAGCTGCAAACGCTGCTGCAACACAGCAAGGGCGGCGGAAGCTGTAGCCGACTTGCGAAAATAAGCTGACAGGCGGCGTACTTTCACGAGCAGATCTGGCAACTCGGGGTACGATTTAAGAAACCGCTGAACCACGAGGTTAAGCACATGAGCCAGGCATGGTACGTGTGTGATCTCACCTCGCCTCAGAGCCGCCACCAGGTTACGGCCATTGTCACACACGACCATGCCGGGATGTAGGTTCAGCGGTCTCAGCCACAGATCTGCCTGCTCTTTCACAGCTGTCCACAACTCTCAAGCAGTGTGAGGTTTATCACCTAAGCTTATCAGTTTCAGCACAGCCTGTTGCCGCTTGGCGGAGGCAGTACTGCAATGCTTCCAGCTTGTAACTGATGTGGTGATATCTGAGATGGAGGCTGAACAGGAGGAGGAGGAGGATGCGCAGGAGCTGTACACTGTGGGGGCATCTCTGACTGACATAGGGCCCGCAATCCTCGGTGTGGGGAGGATGTGTTCCGTCCCAAGGTCCGACTGGGTCCCGGCTTCCACTATGTTTACCCAGTGTGCCGTCAGAGAGATGTACCGTCCCTGGCCACAAGCACTTGTCCACGTGTCCGTTGTCAGGTGCACTCTCCCAGTAACTGCGTTGTTGAGGGCACGGCAGATGCTTCGGGACACGTGCTTGTGTAGTGCGGGGATGTCACACCGGGCAAAATAGTGTCGGTTGGGGACCGAGTACCGAGGGACGGCCACTGCCATAAGATTGCGGAAGGATTCCGTCTCCACCAGGCTAAAAGGCAGCATTTCCAATGCAAGCAGTCGTGAAATGTGCGAATTTAGGACTGTGGCCTGTGGGGCGTTAGCTGCGAATTTCCGCTTTCGTTCAAAGGTCTGGGATATGGACAATTGAACGCTGCGGTGGGACGTGGACGTGGACGTTGATGCTGTTTCTTGAGAAACTGCCATAACAAGTGAAGACTGAGAGGAGGGGGCATCTTTACATGCAGTATGGACAGGGGATTGCCTTGCACACACAACAGGGGGTTCTATTGCACGCACAACAGTGGAAGAAGCAGTGGTGACACCCGCTGACACTGGTCGTGGATCCTGGGTTTCGCCCCACAAAGTCGGGTGCTTTGCTGCCATGTGCCTGATCATGCTGGTGGTGGTCAGGCTGGTAGTTTTGTTACCCCTGCTGATGCTGGCATGGCAGGTGGAACATATGGCCTTTTTGGGGTTATCAGCAGAGTCTTTAAAAAAATTCCAGACTCTGGAAGACCTACCGCTTGTACTGGCAACGTCCCTCGTGTTGGTGTTACGGGGAACGGTTGCCTGCCTTCTGTCTGCGGCCACCACACTGCTTCTTCCTGCCTGTTGGGGTACTCTGCCTCCCTCCCCCTGTGTGCTGCTGGCCTCACTCTGCATGTCCTCCTTCCACGTTGGTTCAGTTACTAGATCATCCACCACCTCCTCCTCTTCCACTTGCGCACCACGATCCTCCTCCTCACTTCCTGGCAATTGTGTCTCGTCATCGTCCACCTCTTGTGACAGATTGCCAACGTCGACTTCCTGTGGCCGTGGCTGTTCAAATATTTAGGCATCACAACATGGGATCTCCTCTTCCACCACTTCAAGCGTATCAGGCGAGGGGCCCAAATATGGAAATGGACCAGTGAACAGCTCTTCAGAGTGTCCAAGTGTGGGATCACTTGCTGTCTGACGACACTCGGCATGGTGGGAGGAAGGAGCATCAGGGTGAGGAGGAGTATGCGGTCGAGACTCACGGCTACTAAGAGTTGACCGTGTGGAAGACAGACCGGAGGTGGTGGTGCCCAGGTAACTGGAAGTATTATCTGCTATCCAATTAATAACCTGTTCACACTGATCAGTTCTCAATACTGGTGTTGTTCTGTGCTTCCCTAGTAATTCGGTCAAGAAGTGGGAGCGAGAAGATGTGGCTGTTGGTTGTGGCACATTTTCACCTTGGCCAAGGCCCTGTCCTCTGCACGAACCATCACCAGAACGTCCACTTCCACGTCCCTTGCCACGCGCCTTGCCCATTGTAAATGAAGTAAAATAGCTTACACTTGCACTATCAATGGAAAAAGGGTAATAAAGAGTAGATTAGAACCGTGGAAGAGGAAAACCACAGTTATTGTTTACTGGGGTATACCACACTTTTTTAAATAGAGATATTTGCGGCTGAACAGTGAGCGACACACTCAAACTGCTTTTTTTTTAGATACCAAAGGCCCAAAACTGGATAGTACAGCGATTTGACCCGTGGAACTGCGAAACCACACTGGGATGTCGGGCCTACACAAGACTATTTTCAACAGATATATTTTTGTGTCACAACAGTCAGGAGACACTACTGTTTTTCTTTACGGAAAATATACCAAAACCTGAATAATAGAGATTTTTTACCGTGGGATGGCAAAACCACAGTTATTGTTTACTGGGGTATACCACACTTTTTTAAATAGAGATATTTACGGCTGAACAGTGAGCGACACACTCAAACTGCTTTTTTTTTAGATACGAAAGGCCCAAAACTGGATAGTACAGCGATTTGACCCGTGGAACTGCGAAACCACACTGGGATGTCGGGCCTATACAAGACTATTTTCAACAGATATATTTTTGTGTCACAACAGTCAGGAGACACTACTGTTTTTCTTTACGGAAAATAAACCAAAACCTGAATAATAGAGATTTTTTACCGTGGGATGGCAAAACCACAGTTATTGTTTACTGGGGTATACCAGACTTTTTTAAATATATAGATTTGCGGCTGAACAGTGAGCCACACACTCAAACTGGTTTTTTTTTAGATACAAATGGCCCAAAATGGATAATACAGAGGTTTGAACCGTGGAAGTGCAAAACAACACTTCTGTTTCTCTAGCCTACACCAGACTATTTTCAACAGATATATTTGTGTCTGAAAAATCAGAGACACGCTTTTTTTGGGGGGGGGCACACCAAAAGGTTAATAAGATGGGTATTTGTACAGTGTGAAGGAGGAAAAAAAAAGGAGGATTTAGATGAAAAAAAAAGGATTTTTCCTGGCCCCCGACACCTGGTGCTAAGTCCAGCAATTTCAGCAACAGGAGCACACAGGACTGTAATGCAGCGTTTGCTGGTATAACCACTGTGTCTCCTATACAGCCTGCCTGCCTGGTATCTGGGATGGATATTAGTCCTGAAAAGGACTGTTTGTTTGTTCTGGCAGCCTTTACAGACCCTACACTATTTCGCAGTTTATATCTCTCCCTAAATCAGCAGCGCTGTCCCTACACTGTCTAATCCGGAGCGACTGTGTCCAAGATGGCGGCGCCCGGTTTTAAATACTCGAGGTGACGCTGTGCGGCCAGCCAATCACTGTAATGCCCACAACCAACATGGCTGCAGCATTACAGTGACTGGCTGGCAATCCCTGCATGTTCATTGGCTCTGTAAAGAGCGCCAAACATGCAGGGCGGAGACCCGAGCTCCCGCCCGAGTAACCCGGAAATGCTCGGTGCTCGCCGAACATTCCGAGTAGCGTGATGCTCGGGCGAGTACCGAGCAGTGTCGAGCATGTTCGCTCAACACTAGTAACTACGCTACGCTACCACTGGATATGCCACTCTTGGGCTGTAAGCCTGTATGGACAATATGTCTTTGCTTGGGCTTTAAACCTACAATGTATGGGCTGGTAGAGCTAGTTAAAACCACCTGTGAATGAATAGAAGGAATTGGTGGGAGGGAAGCATGGTCAGAAAAAAGGCTGTCAAACTTCTAATAGTGTGAACATGTACCTGCTGCAATTGTGGCGCCCAGAGGATGGGGACTACTTGGCGCCCGGGCCTTGATGCCTGGTCTTGGGGGATGTCGCGGTGGTCGGCTACCAGGCCCGTACCCTGGGGTCTCTCTTAAAAAAAAAGGGGAAATGAAATGTCAAAGTTCGTGACGCCACCTGTGGTGTCTGGTGTGGGTCACCAGCGCTGCGGCAGTCTGCTGAGGCCGGTGTTGTGGCAGCTTAGATGGTATCGCTCCCCACAGGTGGAGCAGGGCCTCAGGGCAGCATAGGAGGGGGGATGCAGGACAGAGGGGACCCAGCCGGGTCAGAGCAAGAATGGGAGCACACAAGAAAGTCACTTCTGTACCTTTGCTGGAATTAGTTCAGGGACACCCCGGAGCACTGTAGGGTGAGGGGTGCACGTCCGGATTCTCCCCAGTGAGCGGGTGTACGGTCTCCTGTTTCTTGCCTCTCTGTAGTAAGTTTCTGACCTGCCTGGAGCTAGGCCTAACTTGGTTTCTGTCCTGCACCGGCTGACCTTGTGGTAGGGCCTTCTTTTGGAGAGCACTCTCCCAGCTTGCGGGGCCTGCGTGACTCCTGGCTCTGTTACGTATCAGCTCTTGGGTGATCCTGGGACCTGAAGTCTTCCAGGGGTCTCCGGTTGTCTCTACAGGGGGGTGTATACAGCCCTGTAGACGCGGACCCGGTGTCCGGTATATGTGACGCGCCCCCTGTGCCGTGTGTGGGGGAATACCCGGAGCCGGGTCTATGTGTAATGCTAGGGGTTGTAGTCTCCGTGGCGGCGACCCGGTCCCGTGGCTCAGGGTGGTCAAACCAGTGGCGGATCTGTTTATTTGGTTTTGTAATGTTTAGATGTCCGACTACGCCACCCGTGGATTGCGGTCACTGAGAACCGCCGCTGCGGGGCAGACCGCTGAGGCTGATGTTGTGTGCGCAGCAGAGGGTAGTATAACTCCCCACGGGAGGAGTATAGCCTCAGGGCAGTGAGTGCAGATGGTGGGGGTGATGGTGCGCGGGAGCAACAGTAATGACTCAGAGTCCAGTGATGCAGTCCAGGGTCTTTACTCACAGTTTTACACTCCAAGCCACTTCTGCAGGTAATGGCTGCCCGCATCGTACTGTTCTCACCAGGCGAGGGGCTCGGCCAACTCCCAGGTACCTTTGGAATGCTTTTCAGGACCCCCTTCGTGTGTCCTTTCTTTGGCCCGTCATACCCCACAATTGATCACGTTTCTGTCTAGCTGCCTCGGGCCTTGGCGGGCAAACGTATGTTTCGTTTCCCTGGGCCCTATATGGTGCCTTTCTAACGGGTGTAGTGAGGGGCCGTAACACGTGCAATGCCACGGCCTCTGGTGACTAGCTGAGGGTAGTTGCTCTCCTCCACTAGATGAGAGATCCGGTTCCCTTTCTTGGCCTGACCCCCCTACTCTGGTAGCTGTGGGCGTACGGTGGCGGCTGGCCGGTCCGCACCCCTGGGGTCCCTTCACTCCACTCCTGGAGCCTCCTCCGTTCCTCTCCTCCCTTTCTTCTCCTCCAGCCCCAGGCCTTGAGACTTGGTCTGCCTGCGGACCAGAGCCCGTACAGAGCCCCTGCTCCCAGTCTCCTTCTCCCTCTCACTTCTCTCTCTCATTTCTTTGACTTCAAGATGGTGCCCACCTTATATACTCCTCCTTCCAGTGCACCCTGGATCTACTCTCCCCACCCACACACTACCGGGTTCCCCCTTTCTAGGTGTTCCCTCCCCCCACTCCAGCCAGGGACAGGGGCAGTTGTGAGCACTGTCGCCCTGCCCCCCGGAAATGTGGTGTAGTGGGTGTTAGGGTCCTGAGCCACACTCCATCCTTACCTGGAAGTGAGATATCACACCTCTGTAGCGACCGAACCCTCGGGGCGCTACATTCCCCCCTGGTAAATCACAGCACGTCCGCGGGCTGGAACAGAGCAAAAGACAAACTGTCCCAAGACATGCAAGTTTTTGAATGCATTCACTTATAAGACTATAAACACGATAACTTCTTCCCTTTATGGGAGACAAATGGTCTCAAAACGTTTCAGAGTATTAAAACATTTCTAGCATAACACAATTTTATCAACATTCTTGTGACGACGTCCTTTCACCAGGTCACAGTTCATTCTGCGGCCGGTTGTTCACACCACCATAACAAGGTGCAATTATTTTACATGGGAGAGTTTTTAGGGAAATCATCGTCCTCTGCCCTAATGTCTTTATACCCTCGTGGGTAACTAAATAAATGGGAGATAACTTTTCAGAAAATCAGCACACAACTCTTCAACAGCCTTTCACCCCGACGGGTAACTATTTACAGTTCAGTCCCCAACTACTATACTTCAGTAGTGGTGCTCCCTTCGGGGAGGCTCTTGTCCACTATAGCCTGGCCCAGCCGGGTCTTCAGCGCTGTAGGGTGAAGAACTGCTCTTTGTCTCCACCCTGTGGACATTCAGGGCATACCAGCCCCTCTCACCTCTGTGCCTGGTGTAGATGACGTGATCACCCGGGTACAGGTCTGGGGCACGCTCGCCCGGGATAAGCAGTTCTGGCATGAGGACCAGGGACGGTGCAGCGCAAGCTGCATCCAGGACAGGGACATCACTCCTACCTGCTCCCGCGACCGCTTCAGCTCGGCCCATCACCTCCCGATCCATGAGCAGCTCCGCCGGGTCTTTACTCACAGTTTTACACTCCAAGCCACTTCTGCAGGTAATCCTTTAATGCACCCCTCTAGGATCTGTGGCACTATTGCACAGCAGGGTGTCACATTCCCCCCTAGTTAAACTCAGCACTCCGAGGCTGAAGCATATTTTGTAAACAATAATAAGCAGTAACAATCTTCCCTTTATGGGAGGTTAGGACACTTTGAAAGTTGCATAACCAAAACATGAATAAATATATATTTGCATTCAAAAGCTGTAGGCAGTGAGCAACCAGAAAGTCCAAGTCTCTTCCGGAGTGGTTGCTCAAAGGGGCACTCCAGGGAGTGCAAATATGTACAAAGAAAGGCTTTGGGCTGCACATAGTCCTCAGCCACAGAGTTCTTAGATACCCATAGGGTAATGGAAAACAAATAAGCAAAGTGTCCATATCACTTGAATTGTCCATTCAGGAAAAAAATACATAAACTAGATGCATATTTAAAGGCAATACACAGTATAATATACAATACACCACAATACCTCAGGGCTAACTATCTACATTTGTCAGAGTTTTAACTATTCACTATACCTGACAGGGGGTTGACCTCTCGTGCTACGTGTCGATCTGCGTAGTACGGTGGTCTGTGAGGTATCAGTGTCTGTATTATCAGTTACCCTGTCTGCTCTTCGTGTGGGTAAGTTGTAAAATTGCCTTAACCTCTCTATGGGACTGGCAAGTGTACCATTGGCTGGGCCTTCTTGCTCTACTCCTGCTGGGGATCCTTCATCCGGGGATTCTTCTTGAGCTGGCTCTTCTGCGGCACTAGGCTCTTCTGCAGCACTTACGGGTTCAACTTGCTGTGGAGGATCTTCTGGCTGTTGAAAGAAGTGGAGTACTGGGATTATGACTGCTCCTCCAATTTGAGGTCAATCTGCCGGGAAATCTCCTAAATCAGTATGGATTACTGCTTCTTCAGGTTCCTCCTGGACAATGAGAGGCACTTCTTCTTGGGGTTTTAGCAGATCTGGACACAACTTCAGATGGTCCCTAGATACTGTTGCAGTTGTTCTTCCTCCATCTTTGCTGATCAAACACGTCTTCCTGTTATCAAACCTTGAATTCAACACAGTGTAGGGTTCTCTCTCCCACTGGCCATCAAGTTTGTGGTTTCTCCTCTTTCTTTTTAGCACTACTTCACCAGGTGTGAAGGGTTCTGCAGGTGCACTCCTGTTGTATTGTGCTTCCTGTTTATCCCTCACCCGAGTGAGACTGTCTTCAACACAGGCTTGTACTCTTCTGTACTGCTCCTGTCTGGTCGTGTCCCAGGCTTCAGTGGTCACGTCTGCTTCTGGTTCTACAACACCAAGCTCCAGGTCCATGGGCAACTTTCCTGGTCTTGCTCGCATGAGATAGGCTGGAGTGCAATTGGTGGAACTCACAGGTATGTGATTGTACAGATATACCAGGTCAGGTAGTAGGTCTGGCCACTGATTTCTCTCCTCAAGTGGTAAGGTCTTCAGCAGGTCGATGACAATGTTGTTCATCTTTTCACAGAGACCATTGGTTTGGGGGTGGTACGGTGTAGTTCTTATCTTCTTACACCCATACAAATGGCAGAACTCCTTAAACAACTCTGCCTCAAAGGCTGGGCCTTGGTCTGTCAGCACCTGCTCAGGGTATCCATGGGGTCTGCAGAAGTACGCTTGGAACGTCTTTGATGCTGTCTCTGCCGTCAGGTCTTTGACGGGGGCGACCACCAGGAAACGTGAGTAGTGATCCACCATGGTCAGGGCATAGGAGTGTCCTGACCTGCTGGGTGACAGCTTGACATGGTCCAGGGCCACGATCTCCAGGGGTCGAGTCATCTTGATGGGTTGCAGGGTAGCCTTCTGGCTGCTGTAGTCTTTTCTTCTGAGGCTACAGGGTCCACAGTCTCTGCACCACCTCTCAATGGAGCTGCGCATTCCCACCCAGTAGAATCGACACTTCAGCAGGGTTTCTAGCTTTTTCCAGCCAAAGTGACCCGCCTGATCGTGGTAGGCCTCCAACACCATCTGGATGTCTGTCTTGGGAACCACTATCTGCCATACCATCTCGTGGGTTTTTGGATTGACGTACCTCCGGCACAGCTTCTCACGGTAGATAAACAGCCGGCTTCTCTCATTCCACAGCTGCTTTGCTTGGAGAGATGCATCCTTCTCCAGGGAGGAACCTTCTTGGGTTATCAGCTCCTTGATACGGCTGACAACCGGGTCGCTGTCCTGGGTCTCCTTCCAGCTGTGGTGAGGCAAAGGGTTTAACGTCTTACCACGCTGCCTCCTGGAGGCTAGTTGCTCGTGGATCATCCCATTCCGGTGAAAGGCAGGTAGCTCAATCTCCTCCAGGTCATCCACTTCTTCTGTGTTTGACTGGTGAGGCATCCTGGACAGGGCATCGCCGTTGGAATTCTTGCGGCCCGCCCGGTACTTAATAGTGAATTGGTAGTTTGACAGCCGAGCCATCCATCATTGTTCCATGGCTCCTAGCTTGGCTGTTTCAAGATGAGTCAAGGAGTTATTGTCAGTGTAGGCAGTGAACTTGCTGGAGGCCAGGTAGTGCTTGAACCTTTCAGTGATGACCCAGACCAGAGCCAGGAACTCCAACTTGAAGCTGCTATAGTTCTCTGGGTTCCTCTCAGTCGGGCGGAGTTTCCTGCTTGCGTATGCGATCACTTTCTCTAGGCCATTCTGCTTCTGACTTAGGACAGCTCCCAGTCCTTCATTGCTGGCATCAGTATACAGCAGGAACGGTTGGCTGTAGTCAGGGTAGGCTAGGATCTCGTCGCCTGTCAGGATCTCCTTCATCTCCTTGAATGATTCAGCCTGCTCTTTACCCCAGTGGAACGGGGGGTTTCTGCCTTTGGGGGACTGTCCTACCAGGAGGTCTTGCAGAGGCGCTGCTTTCTTGGTGTAATCTTTTACAAACCTCCGGTAGTATCCTATCAGTCCCAGGAACTGACGCACCTCCTTGAGGTTCTTCGGCTCCGGCCATTTCTGGGTGGCAGTGACCTTCTCCGGGTCTGGTGCTACCCCTTCAGGACTGAGAATGTGCTCCAGGTACTGTACCTTTTTCTTGAGCAGGTGGCACTTTGAGGGCTTCAACTTCATCCCATACCGGGACAGTGACTCAAATACCTCTGCCAGGTGCTTCCAGTGGTCCTCATACGTCTTGGAGTACACTATCACGTCATCCAGGTATAGTAACACAGTCTCGAAGTTGCGGTGTCCCAGGCAGCACTCCATCAATCTCTGGAATGTTCCAGGGGTGTTGCAGAGTCCAAACGGCATACTGTTGAACTCGCAGAGTCCCATCGGGGTGGGGAAGGCCGTCTTCTCCCGATCCTCCTCAGCCACAGCTACTTGCCAGTACCCACTAGTGTTGGTCAAGGGTGGAAAAGTAATTTGCAGACTTTAAGGCAGCCAGGGATTCCTCAATACGTGGTAAAGGGTATCTTTATGTGTAATGCGATTTACTTGTCTGTAATCTACACACATTCTCATGCTTCCATCCTTTTTCCTGACTAAAATTAGGGGAGCTGCCCAGGGACTACAACTATCCCTTACTACCCCTGCCTTCTTCATGTCATGCAACATCTCCTTGGCTTTCTGGTAGTGTGCTGGAGGTATAGGCCTGTACCGTTCCTTGATGGGGGGATGGTTGCCTGATGTTGTACCCCCTTAATCCTCCCAAAGTCAAGTGGGTGTTTGCTGAGTACCTGCGCGTATTCCTGAACCACCCGGTGTACCCCCTGTTTCGGGTGGGCAGGAGTAGTGTCTGTCCCAACATGGATCTGTTGACACCAATCCTCCACCTGGGTTGCCGGGTCATTATCCTACACTTCGTCTGGTGAGGTTAAGGACTCCGCCGTGTGAATGGAGTTGTTATTTACAGCATGTAACTTGGCAACAGTGGCATAGCGTGGTAATCTGACCTCATCTTCCCCATAGTTGAGAAGACGGACGGGCACCCTCCCATTGCGTACATCCACTACCCCTCTGGCAGTTAAGAGTGTAGGTCTGTGCTCTGAGCTAAGGGGTTCTACTACCGCCTGGTAGCTCTGTCCTTTAAGACCTATTGCTGCTCTACACCAAATAAGCATTTCACTCATTGGGGGAATCACAATGGGTATGGGGTCTGTTACCCGCACATTACCAATCTCACCATCGGATAGCTTTACTTGCTGCTGGTACATCAGGACTCGGATCTCCTTCTGGATCGCTCTCTTCTGCCCTGGTCTGGCAACGTCAGCGAGCTGTTGGAGTAAAAACACAACCTCCTCCAAACAGTTACCAACAATGTTATTGCCTAGTACCATATTCAGTCCTGAATCATCAGAGACAGTCTCCGCTACGATAAGTCCCTGGTCCTTCAGCCCCACTCTCCCCACCTTTACCGTCACATCCTTAACCCCGACTAGGTTAAGAGGGAGGCCGTTAGAGGCATATACTGAAAAGTCTGGGTTTGGGGGTTGGAGACTGTCCATGGACCAGTATCTTTTGTAAAGGACATCAGGCATAATTGTTACCTGAGATCCAGTGTCCAGCAGGGCAGGTATCGCAATGCCGTCCAGGATTATGGACAGGAAAGGTCTTCCTCCCACGAACCTGCTGTGCCAGTCTGAGGGGCCTGCTGAGTCTATTCCTGGGTGTTGGCCCTCGGACCCAGGGTTTGCTCGTTTAAAGGACACTTGTGCACTGTGTGGCCTGCCTTCTGGCAGCGGTGGCAGACAAACTCTCGTTGAGGATGGCGCTGGTTGTTGGTCCTTCCACGGGGTGGCGTTGTCCTCATCCGGGGCGACGTTCTCCTCCGGGGCGGCGATGTCCTCCTCCTTCCTCTCATCCAGGGGACATCCTCAGGGCAGTCGGCTGGCAGGATCTTTCCCTCCGTCTCTGGCTCTGTCCGTAGCTGCAGGGCACTCATTACAGTGGCCAGGTTTTTGGTCAGCTGGTGCACTTCTGAGCGCAGATAGTCCAGCTCAGTAGGGGGCGCTGCTTGCACTTTGGCTTCAGCAGCCAGCGGGGAAAAGGTGGGTGCTGCTGGCGTTGGAGTGGCCTCACCCTGGTAATGTTGGATTGCAGTATCTGCTGTCTCCAGGGGTTGCAGTCCCCTTATAGCCAAGTCCTTAAGGGTGTCAAAGGTAGCATCTGGATGATCCAAGGACCACCAACGCACAGTCCTGCTCTCCGCTTGGGACCTCAGCCCCCGGACAAATTGTTCTTTTAGCATTTTACTCTCATTAGTTATGCTAATTGGACTAACCTGTTTTAGAGCTCGCAGGGCCCCTTGTAAACGGCAGGCATAGTCCTGAACGCTGTCCTCCGGTTTCTGCGAGCATTGGTAGAACCTCTTCCGGAGGTCTGCCTCAGTGCGGTCCTCAAAGGCAGTCTGTAACTTTTTGAAAATTGCGGACACTGACTCCTGGCCTGCGGCCGACCAAGTCTCTACTTCTCTCTCCGCAGCACCAGTCAATTGTCCCACTACTACTGCAGCTCTTTGTTTGCCCATCATAGAATACATGTCCAGTATGCTGCATATTTTGCGCTTGAATCCAGACAGGGTGTCTGGCTTGCCGCTATACTGGGGGAGCCACTTTGCTCCAGGCATGTACGGTAAAATCAATTGTACAATGGGAGCTACAGAACCTGGCGATGGAGCGGTTATTCCGTCCTGCGCGGCGGCCGCGGATGCATCATCGGGGCTGTCAGCTTGGGCCGCGGCGTCGGGCTGTTGCTGCAACATTTTGGCGCCCCCCTAGCGAACCGGGGCCTACCTTCCTTCTGTAGGCCGCAGCTCCGCAGGTGACAGACTCCTTGTAGGACCTTGCATCGCTTGCGTTCCACGTCAGAGCGTGCGTTGGGGCCTCTGCCAGGACCTGACGCCGCGTCAGTGCGTGGGGCGTGCCCTGGGTTTCGCGCGGTTACACCCTTCTTCTTTCCACGAAGCAACAGGAAAAAAGGCGGACAATGGCGGGAAACCTCCAAAATGGCGGGAAATCTTCACCACAGTAAGTTTTACGGTCTTTTAAGGCGCACAGTACCCGGTGGCAACGGGCAAAACTCCTTCCGTTGCCGCTGGCACGCAATCCTGTTCATGACGCCAGTCAGAGAGATGTGGTGCCCAGGGGATGGGGACTACTCGGCGCCAGGGCCTTGATGCCTGGTCTTAGGGGATGTTGCGGTGGTCGGCTCCCGGGCCCGTACCCTGGGGTCTCTCTTAAAAAAAAGGGGAAATGAAATGTCAAAGTTCGTGACGCCACCTGTGGTGTCTGGTGAGGGTCACTAGCGCTGCGGCAGTCCGCTGAGGCCGGTGTTGTGGCAGCTTAGATGGTATCGCTCCCCACAGGTGGAGCAGGGCCTCAGGGCAGCGTAGGAGGGGGGATGCAGGACAGAGGGGACCCAGCCGGGTCAGAGCAAGAATGGGAGCACACAAGAAAGTCACTTCTGTACCTTTGCTGGAATTAGTTCAGGGACACCCCGGAGCACTGTAGGGTGAGGGGTGCATGTCTGGATTCTCCCCAGTGAGCGGGTGTACGGCCTCCTGTTTCTTGCCTCTCTGTAGTAAGTTTCTGACCTGCCTGGAGCTAGGCCTAACTTGGTTTCTGTCCTGCACCAGCTGACCTTGTGGTAGGGCCTTCTTTTGGAGAGCACTCTCCCAGCTTGCGGGGCCTGCGTGACTCCTAGCTCTGTTACGTATCAGCTCTTGGGTGATCCTGGGACCTGAAGTCTTCCAGGGGTCTCCGGTTGTCTCTACAGGGGGGGTATACAGCCTTGTAGACGCGGACCCAGTGTCCGGTATATGTTTCTGGGGTGAGCTGGTAAAGCTCCTTTGCCCCCAATGCTATTTACTCCTCTAGCCTTTGGCCTACTCGGGCCCTCACAAGGCTATACACACTGGCAGCTAGCTGGCTGCGTCTTCTGCCGCTCTCTGAGCGACGGCCACGCTCCTAGCTCACTAACCTGAGCCCTGTAGACTCACTGAGAGCTGCTCTGCTCTTTAGCAGGCTAACAGACTGTTCTGCTCTGTTCTTAACTCTGTGGCAGACTGAGCTCCACTGCAGACTGACCTGTTTCTGTGTCTCACTCTGTAGGAACTGCTAAATCACTGAGCTGCCTAGCTCCACCCTCTGTATTTATATCCCTATCCGGGCTCCCTCTGGTGGTCTGAGGTAGGGTGGAAGTGTGTGTATGCTGTGAGTGGCCTCTTGTGGAGAAATCCTTTAATGCACCCCTCTAGGATCTGTGGCACTATTGCACAGCAGCGTGTCACACAATGTCCCAGGAGCTGAATCCCAAAAATGATTAATAGAAAAAAGAGAGGGGTCGCTCACTGGTCTATTCGGGTGCTCTGAAGAAAAAAGTAATCTAAATTGCAAAGAGAACTTCGGCACTCCATACATGAATATATAAGAAATATTATATCTAGACTGATGTCACTTTAAAAAATGATGTTTTTTTGCGCATAATTTGGCCAATTTATGTGTGCCCATCAACCACGACAAGGTCACCTTCGTAGGATGGGTAACTACGCTACACTACCACTGGATATGCCACTCTTGGGCTGTAAGCCTGTATGGACAATATGGCTCTGCTTGGGCTTTAAACCTACAATGTATGGGCTGGTAGAGCTAGTTAAAACCACCTGTGAATGAATAGAAGTAATTGGTGGGAGGGACGCATGGTCAGAAAAAAGGCTGTCAAACTTCTAATAGTGTGAACACGTACCTGCTGCAATGTCCCAGGAGCGGGATCCCAAAAATGATTAATAGAAAAAAAAGAGGGGTCGCTCACTGGTCTATTCAGGTGCTCTGAAGAAAAAAGTAATGTAAATTGCAAAGAGAACTTCAGCACTCCATACATGAATATATAAGAAATATTATATTTAGACTGATGTCACTTTAAAAAATGAAGGTTTTTTGCGCATAATTTGGCCAATTTATGTGTGCCCATCAACCACGACAAGGTCACCTTCGTATGATGGGTAAGTACGCTACGCTACCACTGGATATGCCACTCTTGGGCTGTAAGCCTGTATGGACAATATGTCTCTGCTTGGGCTTTAAACCTACAATGTATGGGCTGGTGGAGCTAGTTAAAACCACCTGTGAATGAATAGAAGGAATTGGTGGGAGGGACGCATGGTCAGAAAAAAGGCTGTCAAACTTCTAATAGTGTGAACACGTACCTGCTGCAATGTCCCAGGAGCGGGATCCCAAAAATGATTAATAGAAAAAAGAGAGGGGTCGCTCACTGGTCTATTCGGGTGCTCTGAAGAAAAAAGTAATCTCAATTGCAAAGAGAACTTCGGCACTCCATACATGAATATATAAGAAATATTATATCTAGACTGATGTCACTTTAAAAAATGAAGGTTTTCTGCGCATAATTTGGCCAATTTATGTGTGCCCATCAACCACGATTACTTTTTTCTTCAGAGCACCCGAATAGACCAGTGAGCGACCCCTCTCTTTTTTCTATTAATCATTTTTGGGATCCCGCTCCTGGGACATTGCAGCAGGTACGTGTTCACACTATTAGAAGTTTGACAGCCTTTTTTCTGACCATGCGTCCCTCCCACCAATTCCTTCTATTCATTCACAGGTGGTTTCAACTAGCTCTACCAGCCCATACATTGTAGGTTTAAAGCCCAAGCAGAGACATATTGTCCATACAGGCTTACAGCCCAAGAGTGGCATATCCAGTGGTAGCGTAGCGTAGTTACCCATCATACGAAGGTGACCTTGTCGTGGTTGATGGGCACAGATAAATTGGCCAAATTATGCGCAAAAAAACGTCATTTTTTAAAGTGACATCAGTCTAGATATAATATTTCTTATATATTCATGTATGGAGTGCCGAAGTTCTCTTTGCAATTTAGATTACTTTTTTCTTCAGAGCACCCGAATAGACCAGTGAGCGACCCCTCTCTTTTTTCTATTAATCATTTTTGGGATCCCGCTCCTGGGACATTGCAGCAGGTACGTGTTCACACTATTAGAAGTTTGACAACCTTTTTTCTGACCATGCGTCCCTCCCACCACTTCCTTCTATTCATTCACAGGTGGTTTTAACTAGCTCTACCAGCCCATACATTGTAGGTTTAAAGCCCAAGCAGAGCCATATTGTCCATACAGGCTTACAGCCCAAGAGTGGCATATCCAGTGGTAGCGTAGCATAGTTACCCATCATACGAAGGTGACCTTGTCGTGGTTGATGGGCACACATAAATTGGCCAAATTATGTGCAAAAAACCTTCATTTTTTAAAGTGACATCAGTCTAGATATAATATTTCTTATATATTCATGTATGGAGTGCCAAAGTTCTCTTTGCAATTTAGCTGTTAATTATGGCCAGGGACCATGTTTGCAAATGGCACCTTCCCAGGCTAAAAATACCAGCTCACAGCTGCCGCATAAATTACATGAATAGAAATGCTAATGAAGATTGGGTGAATGGGATTAGCTGACACCTAGCTCTTTTGTTTGGGGATGTCAAGGTGTCAATCAGACCTTTTCATGAACAAACCTAATTAAAGTAAAGTAAAGAGTTAAATAAACACAGACACAGAGTAAACACTTTATTTGAAATCCAAGAGACACATTCTTTAATCATTCAAATTAACCAATATACTCACCCCAGTTCTGATGTTAATCCAAGGTTTAAGCAACGTCCCACTAAATAACTTTATTTAGCTCCAAAAAGCATTCATTGATGTACAAAATCGCTTCAAAAACCGCTACAAAAACCGCATGCAAAAACCGCATCAAAAACGCGTTAAAAACACGTGGAAAATCCGCATGCGTTTTTCCTGCCAAGGAGATGCGGAAACGCACATGAAATTTCTGCTTCAAATACGGACCGTGCGCACATAGCCATAGAGTGTCCAGGAACCTTCAGACAGACTTTTCTTAGCCAGGGCAGCGTCTCGGCAGGGTTGGACGGGCCCACCAGAGAATCCTCCAGTGGGCCCTGGCTTCTCCATCAGGAGAGTTCATGATAGCGCAAAGTTTGCAGCTGCTACGGGGCTCTTGAGCTGGGGAGAAAGGTGGGCCCTCAGAATCAAATCCTCTGATGGGCCCAATGTTCTTCAGTCTGACACTGCTTCCCAGTGAGAGTTGTATTTCACCAGAGCCATATTCTTTAGCTCGGTGAAAGGACTGGCATAGAGGGAAACCGTATCTACTCCGGCTGTCATTTCTCCCCCACCAGGTTCCGGCCATTGTCACACACGACCATGCCTGGCTGTGTGTTCAGCGGTGAGAGCCACAGATGTGCCTGCTGTGTTACAGCTTTCAACAACTCTGCGGTGGTGTGTGATTTTTCACCTAAGCATTAATCATATTATCATCAGCACAGCCTGTTGCCGCTTGGCCAAGGCAGTGCTGCAGTGCTTCCAGCTTGTGACTGATGTGGTCATTTCAGAGATGGAGGCCAAACAGAAAGAGGAGGAGGTGTAGGAGCTGAACAATGTGATTACATTGAGGTTACATTGGTTTTTATACTAAAGAAAGAGCCTACTGTGTTTTTATTTATTTATTTATTTTGACGTCTCTTCAAATGTTTATTGGAGTGCGTCCTAATTCTTGGCAGCCCTTAAAATTGCTGCATATGCAATAACAGTATAGGAGACACACTCCTTAATAATAGGAAGGACAATTCAAATAGATTCTATATTCTAGAATATTAACAGTCTTATCTGAAATTTGTTTACGGGTGAGGTATCACAGCATGGATAGCTTATTACACCGATCCAAGCCAGGTATTATTGCCTTATACTACGTGCTGCTGGTGCTGCCCAAAAAAAATTAAAATCTCTTCTATTCCCTATCGATAACACTGTTAGATGCATTTACAATAGGGATAGGTGCTGCTAGGTGGTATCATCAGCTCCAGATGAGTGTTCATTCTGGTCGCATAAATGACTTCCACAGTCCATAACTTTTTTGGGGGTGATTTCTTTGGTCTTAGATACAAATTATTACCCTGGAAAGAATGTTTCTTAACATTTTTTCCATTTTAGCTTGATTTTTGTATGGTTTTTTTTTGTCAGTCTGTAAAAGTGGCATAATACTCTGACAACATTGTTCACAGATATGCAATTTGTCAGCGACTAACTGTGAATAGGTTTGAACCCACAACTGTAATACTTTAAATGGAGTGTAATATTTGACATGCTCACATTAATTGCTGGATTATTAGGGTAGTCATATGTGATAACAACTGATGGCCACGGTTTCAGGCAGTCGCCTAATAGTATGGTATTTGTCAGCGACCAAGTGTCAGTTGGTTCAACAAAACACAGGTAGCGTACTTTAAATGGAGTGGAATATTTGGCACGCTCCACAAAATTTCTGTATTATTAAGGCAGTTATATGGAACACGTGCATTTTAATCATTGAAAAAAGTTCCTCTGCTTCCACAATACAGTAATATGAATAAAATTAAGAAAATATGGCTGTATACTGCGAACAAGTAAATGGAGCAGTAAAATGGTGTACACTGACACACTGCTACAAACTGTAAATAGAGGACAATGTTTTCCATGTTCACTACAAATGGCTGGATTTCAACCGCAGTTATATGTGATACGTCTGACGGACACCCATGGTTTTACATAGCGGCCCTGTAGTTAACTATTCTTCACCGCAACCACATGTGAATATCTTCACTGAGACACTGATGCAAAACTCTAAATGGAGGAAAATATTTTCCACGTTCACTACAAATGGATGGATTTGAACCGCAGTTATATGTGATACGTCTGACGGACACCCACAGTTTTAAATAGCGGCCCTGTAGTTTACTATTCTTTACAGAGACCACGTGTGAATAGCTTCACTGACATACTAATGCAAAACTCTAAATGGAGGACAATATTTTCCATGTTCACTATAAATTTGTTAATTTTTATCGCTGTAATATGGGATCACATCTGATGATGGAAAAGATCTGGCTGTATTCCGCAGTGCTAACAAGCAAATGGAGCACTAAAATGGTATAGTCTGTAGTGCTTTTTAAGCAAATAATTGTGATTAAGATAAAAAAAATATTAGTCCTGGCTCCTGATATCTGGGGCTATGTCTATGGATAACTGTAACAGCAGCAGCAGAAAGAACGTGCAATTGACCCTCTTCTGCTGTATACACTGTCACAAACCCTGCCTGCCTGCCTAACTCCTGCTATCACCTTCACCTCTGAATATATGCAGCTGGATTAGTCCTCAGAAGGACTGTTAGGTCAGATGGATATATACCTTGCTGTAGAATACCTATATCTAACTATTACACCGCCAATTCTGTCCCTAGCTCAGCAGCATCTCTCTCTACTCTGCCTGTTTCTCAGTTACATTGTGAAGAGCATAGGGGCATCAGGTATTATATAGACCCGATGATGCTATGAAACCAGCCAATCACTGTAATGCCACTACCAACATGGCTACGGCATTACAGTGCGTGGCGCCCAATCCCTGCATGTTCATTGGCTCTCTAAAGAGCGCCAAACATGCAGGGCAGAGACCCGAGCTCCCATCCGAGCAAACCAAAAATACTTGCCGAGAGCCGAGCATGTCGAGCACAGTGATGCTCGGGCGAGTACCGAGCAGTGGCGAGCAGGCTCGCTCATCACTAGCACACAGACAAAAATCCAAGCAACAATCTCCTGTACAAAATCTCCAAACGCCAACTCCAACCACAAACTACACCTCCAACTCCAGAACCAGCCAGTATGATCTAACACTGGCAATCCCTAAGTGCCAGAGGCGAGCATATATAGCAGAGGGGAGTGGCCAACTGTAACGAGAGTGGTGGAACCACTCTGCTGTGGTCCGAGGAGAGCCTGGAGGGACAAGACTAGGTGTTACAGTAAGACTGACCTCGGCTGCATGACAGCTGACCCCCAAAGGATAGGAGACTGGATTGGCCAAGAAGCAAAGTACAGTTGGTACAGGCAGGAATGGCAGGAATCCAGGTGCGGAAGGTGTTGGCTGACACGGCTGGAAGACAGGCAGGTACTGGCAGATGGAGACAGATGCGGCTGGTAGACAGATGAGCACAGGCAGATGAAGGTGAGTCCGGCTGGTATACAGGTGGACACAGGCAGGTACAAGTGGGTCCGGCTGGTAGACAGGTGGGCACAGGCAGGTACAGGTGGATCCGGCTGGTAGACAGGTGGGCACAGGCAGGGATGGCTGGTAGACAGGTGGGCACAGGCAAGTACAGGTGGGTCCAACAGGTATATGGGTAGGCACAGGCATAGACAGCTGGTAGACAGGTGGGCACAGGCAGGTATAGCTGGAAGGCACAAGCAAGGACAGGCAGGGATGGGACAAGAACAAGCAGGTACGGGCAGATATAGGCAAACGGGGACCTAACAACTAGCAAGGATGCAGGGAGAAGACTAATAACATTGCTCAGGCACCTCCCACCAGGTGGAGGTGCCTTAAATAATAAGTATCTCCCAGCCATTGGCTGGGGACACTTTTAGGACGGCCCTTTAAGAGGGAGGGAGCGTGTGCCCTACGCACAGTGCCTGGGGATCGGCGAGCCATGCGCACACCGCGGGCAGCAGGAGGAGGAGCAGGAGAGAGGCCGCGGCAGTGAGTGAGACGGCGTCTCTGCTGGGTGAGGGAGGCAGAGTGCAGAAACGCTGGTGCTACGACAACACTGAACAGCTGAGATAATCCAGGTAGGAAATCTCCAGAAGCTTTTACTGAACAGATCAACCGTTGCAGTGCAAACAAGGAAAAAAACCTGCACTGTTTAATAAGATGGTTAGTGCTTCTAATCAATGCAGACATGAGTTTGTGAAACCAGACATCTCAATCTTTTGACCCCTCTCTGTCGCGGTATCCCCATGACAGAAATACTCTGGTGTGCTACACTAGTCCCCAAGATTTACTGTACCCCAAAACACTATGAATCGGATGCATCTGTGAAAAGAAGAATCATCTGTATTAGACACTTTAAGGGCTAGCAGCAAATGTGACTATTATAGTGGAGGAGGAAATACCTGTAAACATCCAAGTTCAAGTAAGCTTTTAGCGATCTAGTCAAGTGAATGTAAAGTTCAAGTGATATACCCTCTTCAACATAGAAAAGATGCAACACCTTTTACAGATATATAATTGATAAATCAGAGACCTAGCTGTAGTGCTCAGTTATCTCTTGGCATTATGTATTGGCATTGTAGGTAATATACACTCCTCAACATTGAAATACACACACTTACACGCCTTGGCATGATATCAGTGAGGTTACCGTGGATGCTGAATAAATTTCCACCCAATATGGAAAGTATTGTCACTCTATTTCTTAGCGAGATAACAGGACCACAAAAGGCTCAATAAAGAAACAAAAGAAATTGACCCCAATGCTATCTCTTGGGGAAGGAGGATAGAGAGGAAGTTATCTAAATACTTGATAATTGAGCAAACTCCGCTGTCCTATCATACCATCCATTTGAGAAAATGCTTAAGGGCTCAAACAAACGGCACGACATAGAATAGCCATAGAAAACAGACATTACAGTTAAACAAATCACGCACTAAGCAATTCAACACGCGATAACACTAAGGTTACACAAGGAAATGTAGCAAAGGCATCCTTCATTGAAATTACATAATTAAAAAAACACAATCTTTTGGTGTTAAAAGTTGACATAGCAACCTAACTTGTGCAATTAGCCTCTTAAAGGGGTTGTCTGGCCTTAGGGTACAAGTCTCCAGTGACTCTATGTGACTGCAGACTTGGGAATCCTCACAGAGCGCGCACTGAGGGCTGTGAGATTCTCTGGTGCCGTTGCCCGGAGCGAGGCCACGCCATTTAGTCGGCATATGACTGCATGAATGCAAATCACATATTTGCAGTCACACACCTGCCGCTCCCTGTGCCAGCACCAGAGAATCCTTACAGCACGCAGTGAGGGTCCACAAGTTTGCAGTAACATAGAGTGACTGCAGTCTTGACTTGTAGCCTAAGGCCAGACAATTCCTTTAAGGACTATCTCAATTTGTAAACTCACATGTTCAGGAAGGTGTCCTCACCTCCTTGTTAATCTGGTCATGTACAACCTCAAGGTCGTTCCAGGAAGACTTATGTTTACCAGAAAACATGTAAACTGGAAAAATACAAGGGGATAAAAAACAACAAAGTGGAACAACATGCAAAGTATTGGGATAAAGGTCGAGTCATAAAAGGTTGATTAGAGCTGTGCTGTTCTAATTTATTGCTTTGTTTCTACGCCTTAATCTTTGGATGCAGGCCCATTAAAACTACACCCAGAATAGGGATGAGTACTGTGGACCCTCAGACTAAAAGTATGGTGATCTATCGACTGAGCTAGCAAGGCTCTAAGCAATGGAGATGCTCAAAATCCAAGCTCACACACATGTGAAACCTGCACTGTACCATTTAACTACATTGCTAGACCATAGAAAACTCCTGATCTTCTAATGAGCACTAACCCTAAGATAGCTGTCCCAGAACCAATCATCCCAAGCCTGTTGTCTACACTAATTTTTGATTCCTATGTAACTATGTATTGATTTTCTTTCATTGTCTTCCCAGTGTGCTTGTCTTAGTACAGGGAGAGCCATGTAGGCTAATTCCACCAAGGAAACCGTCTACCATGGCACGCTACACCCGACAACCAAGGAGCACCCAAAACAGTAACAAGAATTAAGGGATTAATCCTTCGCCTTTTTCCCACCATTCACAGCTGTTCAAAAATTGAACTCACCTCACTGAGGAATCCATTGAAGGAATAGCTCTTGATGATTTAGGAACAATGCAAATGTGACAAAATCCATGGGAACTGCAGTTGAATATTTGGAACCATGCTGCTCCAAAAGACTCTGCAGAATGACCTTTTGGTCCAATGGCTAGGCTTCGCCATTTGCTGTTTCTCTAAAACACCCTGTCTAAGCGTGTCAAACTGCAGGAACTCACATCTGATAAATATGGAAAACACATCCTGGAAGACCTAGATCACTTTGATCATCTACTTCTCCTATCAGGAACGGTGATGTTTACAGCCATCAGTGCTATGATGTCTGCACCTGACAAAGCCCTGGAGGAGGAACCCAAGAATAAATAGGATCTTAAAAGAATAAGTGAGTTCTAGAAGAGTTAGAAGCAGTCTGCTGCTCCTTAGGAAATGCATGGTGCACAGAACAAGAGGTGCCAGGTTCAGAAGGCAGCAAGCATGCAGAGAGACGTATGTGTGCCGACCCGGCCGGGCCACTGCGGTCACGGTACTGGTGCACGGCGGTCCAAGTGCTGGTATAGTCCGACCAGAGGCGCACGCCAGTCTTTATCAATTTTGGGGGTTAATAATAAAATAATAAAAAGGGTTTGTGACGTCAGTTGGGATGTTTTGCCTGGTATGGCCGGGCACTGATTAAGATCCCTGGGAGTTAGGTGGTGATGAGCAGTGCCAGATGATTAACCCTTCCCAACCAGGGCTGACTCCCAGGGGAGTTGGAGCAGGAATGGTGCAGCAGGAAATAATTAGGTTTAGACAGGGTAATAATCAGTTTATACCTTTTACTGGGGTTCTGAAAACAGTTCCAGAAGCTTCTATGCAATTCACATACAGGGTTTTATTCAGACCTGCAAGGTGAGGGTTCAGATTCTATGCTGTGGGGTTGTGTAGCCTTCCTGCTGATAATTATACCTCTGGTAGTCGATTCCTTGGATCCCCAGGAGTCCAAGGTAAACATTTACTGGATCTGTGATCCCTTCCAGCAAGCAGGCAATCCTGTCAGAACACTCACTTTCTCTTGCAGCAGTGTCTTTGACTCCATGCGGTTGCTGAGCTCCCAGGTAAAATACTCTCCTGCTCCTTATATAAAGACCGAGCAGACTCACAGTTTAGCACAGACTCTGGAAATTTCTGTGCTCTAGGGACTGGACCCTTCCTTGTTCAGCTTGTACATGCAGAGCGTACACTTCGCTCCCTTGCACAGAGAACTCCATGATGCTGCTTTCTTCCTCACACTACAACTACTCAAGCACCTCCTCCTCTCTCTGAGGGACGTGCACAACTTTCTGGTTTGGACAAAAGTGCACAATCCTCCAGTAAGGGATCGGGTAACAATGTGTGTATGTAATGAAAACAGCAGAGAACTTACCCTCACCATAACTGGCAATACATATGAACCACATTACACATGCAGGCATTTTGTGGCGCTACAGACATGGGCGCCACATATGCCTAAGACACCAAAACAGTACACTGCATCTGTTTCATTAATTAAATAGACTGCAGAGACTAATGGTCACCAGGGCTTTGGAGAGATGGTGAAAGCCTGCTGGGAGGATCTAACATGCTGATTGTTCCACCACACAAATGGTCAAATGGACTACGAGGTGTGGAGATTAATTAAAAGTGGTTGGTGCTTACTTACTGTGAGGAGCTGCCCACTTACTAAAGACTATGATACTTTTCCAGCAACGGACCCCCATTTTTGTGAATATTATTATTGTGTTTTATTAGTGATTTACTTAGGTTTTATATAGTTCAGCTAACTTGTCAGTATGTGCACTAGATTCACTTCTAAAATGTCCAGCATTCCACTAATGTGTATCTCAGGATATCTGTATCTCAGGAGTATCTAACCATTGTTCCAACAGCCAATAATCTCATTATGTGTGTGTAGATTGTAGACACAGTGGAGCCGTCACCACAGGGGGTCTTACATGCAGTCTCAGATGAAGGCTTCTAGAATATTCTTCATTGTTTTAGTGAACAGTGAATGTTTAAGGGGGAGGGTGTGATCACTTCTGACCTGGGAGGGGACTGATCCCAGTGGAAGAAAGTGGAGATATGTTTTAGCGAGTGTGTGGAAGGATTGAAGGAAGAGGATAGAGACCGTGGACTTGGAGGGATGGATGGATAAACATGTTCCCATTATGGATTATGTCGTTTGGATTTAAACTTTCTTAAAAGGACTGCTGCTACAGGATACCTGTGCTTTCATCGTTTTATCTGCCGTTTTGAGGATCATGGATTGTGGCTACAGACTATACTGGCTGGAGATACGAAATCTGTGGGCCAACCAAAAGTTGGGAGACAGTGAGTATAGCCTTATACAAAGCCAGTGGAACTACTGAACCCAGATTGGGAATTTGAGGACCGAGAGAACTGTATTTTGGCCGTTTACCTGGAATTGCTTTATTACCAGGCTGTGATCAATAAAATATTGTTGCATCGCTAACCTGCATAGGTGATTACTTACAACCCACAACCTCAGATCTTTACACTTACCATGATTTTTTTAATGATAGTACGCCCTTTAGGTGGAATAAAGGTAGTACTAGGGCTAATAGGAGTAGGAAGCACCATGTATTCAGCAGGTTCTTAGAAAGCACAAAGAATTCAGAGCTCAGTAAAATGGAAAGGAGACTAGCTGATACCAGCCAGGAGGCAAGGAAGCTATCCTCCCTCTTCAAATGCTATTTGGACCACAAGACCTTCAGGAACAGGTTCTTGTCAAACATAGCTGCTTGGCTCAGCTCCACAGAAGGCGTGTCATGCCAGGTGTGGGGAAGACACAGAGGGAAAAGGGAAAGGGTGCCCAGACACTAGGGAAAGGGGGGAAGTGGAGACCTCCTAGTCTGGTCTAGCGTCACCCTGTCTCAACTATCTTCCCTATATTGCCTCCTCAGCAATCGCCACACGTGTGCCTCGCCCTACTCTCCCTGGCATATGGCTACGGCTAAGGATGGAAGGAGATGAGCACTAGTCAACCTCCACTAAACTCTATAGACAACAAGGGTTGACAAAACAGAGGAAATGGCTTAGCTTTAGATGAACTCCAAATAAGCACACGGCTTCAAGCTCCAGAGAGGACGAAGTACTGCTCCTGCTAAGCTTCACAAGTAGAAATGGATATAGCCGGCGACTCCCTCTCAGACATACCAGGTATATATACACCCGGGCCAGAGAGCTAAATTGTTAGAACCTTGCTCTTAGGTTTTTTTTCCTTTGCTGGTCACATGACCTTGTTGGCCTATTTAAGCCTGCTCCGCCCTTCTGGCTTTGCTGGACTTCATTGTATAACTACTTTCTAGCTAGCCTGTGCTCTGTATCTTACTCTGTTAGTTTGCTTGGTCTACGGACCTCTATGTTCTATATATTTTGTTTGTTCGTCTGTCTGCTTCTATTTCTGTTAGGAGGTGTCCCATATTCCTCCCAGTCCTTAGTACTTGTAGGGATTCCTTCCCCACATCTATAGGTCTCCGTACAGACTAGCTTAGGACTTTAGCAGGTCTGATCGCAGGATCAGGTTCCCTGTTACATCGTAGGGATTCAGCTGAGTTCTATCGTAGGGACAGATCTCCTCTCTTTCCTTAGCTCTGGTAGCAGAACATAACAGTAAGTCCAGCCTGCAAATTCTCTAAGGAAAGATTTTTCTGTTCCATCATGGTGTCGGTTCAGGATTTGGCTCATCGCCTGCAGGGACTCTCTCTGGAGGTGGCCGAGCTCCGTCAGCACGTGAGTAACTGTCCTGGAGCACATTTCTTGGAGCCTAAGGTATGTTTGCCGGATTTATTTTTTGGTGAACATCGAGAATTTTTTTCATTTAAAAATGCTTGCTTATTGTATTTTCGTTTGAGACCCAAGTCCTCTGGGGATGAATCCCAGCGCATAGGGTTCATAATGTCACTTTTGCGCAAAGAGCCTCAGGAGTGGGCCTTTTCTTTGCAACCTAGTGATACATGCTTCAGATCAGTGGATAGTTTTTTTTCTGCTTTGGGACTATTATATGATGATCCTGACCGTGTTGCATCAGCTGAGACTGAGTTGAGACGTTTGAAACAGGGATCAGGTAATGTGGAAAAATATTGTACTCATTTCCGTCGTTGGTCTACTCAAATAGGGTGGAACGATTCTGCTCTGAAAAGTCTATTTCTTGCTGTGCTCAGTGAAAGGGTTAAAGACCTGCTAATTGCTTATCCTACACCTGAAGATTTGCAACAGGCTATGCAATTAGCTATACGGGTGGATAGGAGACTGCGTGCAAGGGTTAATGAGAGCAAATCCTCTGCTATGTCAGTTTCTGGTTATGAGAATGTGTGTACTAACAGTGGTGAACCGATGGAGATCGGATCGGTGGCACCTCGCTCTCAAGAAAAAGACCGTCGATTTTCTGAAGGCTTGTGTTTCTATTGCGGAAAATCTGGTCATTTGATTAAAGGCTGTGAGCTTCGTATGAAGAAAGAAAAAAAAATGGTCAGTCATGCCCGTATTGCCTGTTTAAATTCCAAGGGTGTATTTTTAGCTGCTTCCACGATTGCTCAGGAAAAATTAATGGAATTTCGGGTGTTTGTTGATTGTGGGTCTACTCTGAATGTAATTGATGGGGGATTCTTGGAAAGACTCAATTTAAAACCCGAACCTTTATCATCCCCCATTGCTGTGGTTTCTGTGGATGGTTCCCCTTTGAAGAATATTACTCTCAAGGTCTGTGAATTTCCTCTCACTATTAATGGTGTTCACCATGAGAAATTGGATTTGGTAGTTTTGAATAACTTGCCTTCTCCAGTAATATTGGGATTGCCCTGGTTAAAATTTCACAATCCTGTACTGGATTGGTCTACCAATGAAATTAAATCCTGGAGCCATAAATGTTATGACAAGTGTTGTAACGGGCGTATTGCAGCTTTGGATAGGGGAGAATTGCCTGTTCCTATTCAGGACTACTTTGATAGGAAATGACAGGAGGTTTTGTTCGCTGTTGGTGACATGGTTTGGTTGTCCTCTAGGAATCTGCGATTGAGGATTCCTTCTAAGAAATTGGGTCCCAAGTTTGTAGGGCCCTTTAAGGTGCTTCAGGTTGTCAACCAATCTGCTGTTAGGTTGGAGGTTCCTACCTCCTGGAGAATTAATCCGGTATTTCATGTCTCTCTGTTGAAAAAAGCTGTTGTATCGGATTGTGACGCCTCTGCCTCTGTTCCTCCGGTGGTGGAGGACGGGGAATATGAAATTTCTCGCATCCTTAACTCTAGACTGTATAGAGGTAGTTTGCAGTATCTTGTGACCTGGAAAGGTTTCGGACCCGAGGATAACTCTTGGGTGAGGTCGGATGATGTTTCCGCGTCCAGACTTATCAGGGCGTTTCACAGGAGGTTTCCTGATAAGCCTGGTCCTAGGGGATCCGGAGGATCCTCTTAGAAGGGGGGGTACTGTTAGAACCTTGCTCTTAGGTTTTTTTTCCTTTGCTGGTCACATGACCTTGTTGGCCTATTTAAGCCTGCTCCGCCCTTCTGGCTTTGCTGGACTTCATTGTATAACTACTTTCTAGCTAGCCTGTGCTCTGTATCTTACTCTGTTAGTTTGCTTGGTCTACGGACCTCTATGTTCTATATATTTTGTTTGTTCGTCTGTCTGCTACTATTTCTGTTAGGAGGTGTCCCATATTCCTCCCAGTCCTTAGTACTTGTAGGGATTCCTCCCCACATCTATAGGTCTCCGTACAGACTAGCTTAGGACTTTAGCAGGTCTGATCGCAGGATCAGGTTCCCTGTTACATCGTAGGGATTCAGCTGAGTTCTATCGTAGGGACAGATCTCCTCTCTTTCCTTAGCTCTGGTAGCAGAACATAACATAAATAGCAAGAGAGAGGTAGCTGCTCGGTCCTAAAGAAAGCCTCTTATCTTAAAAACTGTCTGCAATGCCAAATGTAGAGATCTCCTGCAACCCACTGCAGGGTGACTGTCTGTCACCTCTGACACACCCGTGACAAGGCGTCTGAAAAGAGGCAGCACAAGACATGCATGGTGCTTTTTTATATTTGGGTGAAATCACCAGATATATGGGGTGGTTATGGTGGGGCTTGACTTCAGAGCCCAAACAGACTGTAATATTAACAGCAGAAGAAAGTGAGATAGGAGGAGAAACAAGCATTCTGCTGCTTATCCATCAAGGTGAATAGAGCCTGTACCAAACACAAAAAGACAGGCAAAACTGGGCAATGTCTATTAAGAAATTATACCTGGCTCCTGCAATCAGTGACACCTTCCCTAAACAGTGTGATGTCATCCAGGAACCAAATATGCCCATATTATTTATTTGTTTGTGAAAAAAATAATTGCTTTTGCACCATTATTTTAATTGCTTTATGAAAAAAAGTCTCTGGCTTTTACTTTTCAGCTTTTTTTATCCATAATGTACAGGTATGTTTAGATGTACTGATAAATAGAGATATATCTCTATGTACCAGTACAATATTCCTTGAAAGAGGAAAAATACCAAATGTATTCTCTTGCACTTAACAATACAGCCTGTGGCTCACTGTTAATGTTTCTGCCTTCCATGCTACAGGTACTAACTTTAATACTGGGTAAAATAGTTAAAGCTAACTATTGACACTGATCAACACCCCCAAAGGCCTCTGCGCAGCTGCACATGCAGTATCTCAGCATATATTACAAAATGAGTTCTGACAGACATTGGCTCTGCACTACGGCCGGCTGTCTGTCAGGATCCGGAGACGCGGTTACAGTCGCCAATCTGTATTCTCAGAGCTGTGACTGAACCCGCGCCGGCACCGCCCCAGCGACTGAAACCGAAACGCTGCCGAGGAGAATAAATTTAATTTTCTCTGGCAGCATTTGGCTAAGTGAGGGTGCCGGGCAGGTTAATTACGCGATTAATCTGCATTAATATCCCCATATCTGCCAGCTAATAGCGTTTTTTTGAGTGACAGATTCACTTTAATAAAAATCCATCCAAACATAAATTGTGAATGTGATTTGCACATAGCCTTAATTTTAGCCGGGATTTTAACATCCCAATTGGCGATTCTCTTTCCCCATCTGCCGCTCATCTTTTATCCCTAACCTCCACCTTCGGCCTTTCACAGCTTGCTAATTCTCCTACACATGAAGACGGGAGCACATTGGACCTGATCTTCTCCCGGCTTTGCTCAGTACATGACTTTACTAACTCTCCCCTTCCACTCTCTGACCACAATCTTCTTTCATTCTCTGTCAAGAACTGTGAGGCTACTCAAGAAACCCCCACTTTCCACACTTATAGAAATATACGTGCCATTAACACCCAGAAATGTATGAAAAAGTTGCAATCATCATTGGCCCCAATCTCCTCCCTCTCATGTTCCGACACTGCATTGAAGCATTATAACGAAATATTGCTATGCACCCTGGATGAAGCTGCACCTCCTACACAAAGAACAATTTGGCATAGACGGCGACAACCCTGACACACGCCTCAAACACGTCTTCTCCAGAGGTGCTCCAGGTACGCTGAACGGCTGTGGAGAAAATCAAATCTGCCCGAAGATTTCCTCCATTATAAATTTATGCTGAAAACATATAACTCTGCCCTTCACCTCTCTAAACAAACCTACTTTAACAATCTCATCATCTCACGTCATTCTCTCCTCAATCAAACAGCACAGGCCCCAACCACCGACCTCAGTGCTGACGATCTGGCCAATTATTTCAAAGAAAAAATTGACCATATCCGACAGGAAATTTTCTCCCAATCCTCAAATGCTATGCTTGCTCCCCCCCCCCCACATTGTGTCTTGCTCACTTTCTGACTTCGAACCAGTCACGGAAAATGAAGTGATCAGGCTCCTTGTATCTTCTCGCCTTACTACCTGCACCAGTGACCCTATTCCCTCACATCTCCTTCAGTCCCTTTCTCCAGCTGTCACCACTTACCTAACTAAAATTTTCAACCTCTCCCTCTCATCTGGTATCTTTTCCTCTTCTTTTAAACACGCCAGCATACATCCATTACTTAAAAAAACATCCCTTGACCAGAACTGCACGGCCAACTACAGACCTGTTTCCAATCTTCCTTTTATCTCTAAACTCCTGGAACTCCTGGTCCATTCCTGTCTAATCCGCTATCTCTCAGACAACTCTCTTCTTGACCCTCTACAATCTTGTTTCTGCTCTTTACATTCTACTGAAACTGCCCTCACTAAAGTCTCTAATGATCTACTAACAGCTAAATCTAATGGTCACTACTCCCTGCTGATTCTCCTGGATCTCTCTGCAGCATTCGACACTGTGGATCACCAGCTCCTCCTCACTATGCTCCACACTATTGGCCTCAAGGACACGGTTCTCTCCTGGTTCTCCTCCTATCTCTCTGACCGCTCCTTCTCTGTGTCTTTTGATGGCTCCTCCTCCTCTCTCCTTCCCCTTACTGTCGGGGTTCCTCAAGGATCAGTCCTAGGCCCCCTTCTTTTCTTCTTATACACCGCTCCTATTGGACAAACAATCAGCAGATTTGGTTTTCAGTACCATCTCTATGCTGATGACACCCAATTATACACCTCTGCTCCGGACATCACCCCTGCATTACTACAAAAGACCAGTGATTGTCTTTCTGCTGTGTCTAACATTATCTCCTCCCTCTGTCTAAAACTGAATCTGTCAAAAACTGAACTACTCGTATTTCCTCCCTCCACTAACCTACCTGTGCCCAATATTGCCATTTCCGTTTGTGGCTCAACCATTACTCCCCAGCAACAAGCCCTCTGTCTTGGGGTCATTTTTGATTCAGATCTTTCCTTCACTCCTCACATCAATTCATGTCATCTACACCTCAAAAACATCTCAAGAGTCAGGACATTTCTCACCTTTGACTCGGCAAAAACTCTTACTGTAGCTCTTATTCATTCTCGTTTCGACTATTGCAACTCTCTACTAATCGGTCTCCCTCTTACTAAACTCTCCCCTCTCCAATCCGTCCTTGACGCAGCAGCAAGGATCATATTCCTCGCCAACCGCTACACCGATGCCTCTTTCGTGTGCCAGTCATTGCATTGGTTACCCATCCAATAAAGAGTTCAATTTAAACTTATCACGCTTACCCACAAAGCGCTCCATGCTTCAGTACCCCCCTACATCTCCTCCCTTGTCTTAGTCTACCACCCTACACGTGTCCTCCGTTCTGCCAATGACTTAAAACTAAAATCCTCCATAATCTGAACTTCCCACTCCCGTCTCCAAGATTTCTCGCGTGCTGCGCCAATTCTTTGGAATGCTCTACCCAGGACAGTTCGATTAATTCCCAATACCCACAGTTTCAAGCGGACCCTAAAAACCCATTTCTTTAGACTGGCGTATCGCCTAAACACACTATCTGTCCGTCCCAGTTTTCCCCCGTATTAAAATCTTCTTCAATTTCAGGTTCATACCATCCATGTACTTAATAGCCTCGATCAGGACTGTACACATACTGGATGGCGACCAGTCCATGTATTATTATTTATCTTATTTAGTATATCAAGGCTGCATTATACAATATATGTACACTTTACCTTTTGTGTCTCCCCCATTTCCTCATAGACTGTAAGCTTGCGAGCAGGGCCCTCACTCCTTTTGATTTGAGAAATGCTTATTCTGTATTGTTTGTATAAGTCCCCCCTAAAATTGTAAAGTGCTGCGGAATATGTTGGTGCTATAAAAATAAAAATTATTATTATTTATTATTATTATTATTATTGTTCCTTGAAACATGCTAGCCTATATCTGATGTGGCAAAGTCACTGGTGGAATACTGGAGGTAAGATATGTTTCACTGAGGCTATTAGCTTCAGTGATGTGAAACATGGAAGTCTTCTCCTGCATAGTAGGTGCAGAGATGGTTAATCAGCCATTTAAACAGGCATGTTTTATAGGTGAATGATCATAGTGTGGGCGGGAGGTCATTTACCATATCTCTACCCCAGGGTGTGGTCTGGGTTTTAAATGGCCAGCCTTTTCACTCAGGTGATGTTCAGTGTATGGGGAAGCTGGCTCCTGAGAGAGAGGAGCTTGTGTTTTGTGCTAACCTGGACCATGCGATATTGTTAATGTGATATGCAGAAGTAGTGCTGTTGCTTCAAAAGCATCCAGCAACTGTTACAAATAACAAAAGCACAGGAGACAGGAAGTGTTGTGCTTCAGAAACATCCAGCAATTAGTGAGGTTAACACAGTCACAGGAGACAGGGAGTGTTTTAGCATAGCCCCAAGGGGATTGTGGGGAACTTGTTATTGTAGTCTGGCTGAAGCCGAAGAGAAAGGTAGTGTGTTATCTGTATCTGACAAAAGGCAAATGAACAGGATTCAGATCAGGAGAGAAACTAAACACAGGTCAGATAAACTCCCTGAACTAACAATGCAGAGTATTATTGGGCAGGAAGATAAGGACTGGAAGGAATAGTATCACAGGAATCATCTCCTTCATCAAATCCCGCCCCTCCTCCATCTCCATGCAGGATAAAGAACGCTGTGTACTATTGTGTCCTTGTGAAGAAAAAGCCTGTGGTTGTGTATGCATAAAAGTGTGCTAAGAGATATAATCTATGGTGAATTATGCTACTGAAGAGACTGTAATACTGTGCCTTATGAAGAAACTACTGTATTGTTACTGGAGCCAGTTGCTCAAGAAACTCAGACTGTACTATCATAGAATCATAGAATGGTAGAGTTGGAAGGGACCTCCTGGGTCATCTGGTCCAACCCCCTGCTCAAAGCAGGATTCACTAAATCATCTCAGACAGATATCTGTCCAGCCTCTGTTTGAAAACATCCATTGAAGGGGAACTCACCCCCTCTCGTGGCAGCCTGTTCCACTAATTGATCACCCTAACTGTCAAAAAGTTTTTTCTAATATCTAATCTGTGTCTCCTCCCATTCAGTTTCATCCCATTGCTTCTAGTCTTTCCTTGTGCAAATGAGAATAAAGATGATCCTTCTACAATGTGACAGCCATTGAGATATTTGTAGACAGCTATTAAGTCTCCTCTCAGTCTTCTTTTTTGCAAGCTAAACATTCCAAAATCCTGTAACCGTTCCTCATAGGACATGGTTTGCAGACCGATCACCATTCTGGTCGCTCTTCTCTGAACTTGCTCCAGTTTGTCGATGTCTTTTTTAAAATGTGGTGCCCAAAATTGGATGCAGTATTCCAGATGAGGTCTGACCAAAGAGGAGTAAAGTCCGAAATGACTTCACGTGATCTAGACTGTATGCTTCTGTTAATACATCCCAGAATTGTATTTGCCTTTTTTGCTGCTGCATCACACTGTTGACTCATGTTCAGTCTATGATCTATTAGTATACCCAAGTCTTTTTGCACATGTACTGTTGCTTAGCTCTATTCCTCCCATTTTGTATATGCTTTTTTCATTTTTATTGCCCAGATGTAGTACTTTACATTTTTCCCTGTTAAAAACTATTCTGTTAGTTACTGCCCACGGCTCCAGTTTATTTAGGTCTTTTTTAATCCTCTCTCTCTCTTCTCTAGTATTAGCTATACCTCCCTGAATTGCACTGGCCCTGCTTCAGATTAAATTCCACTGTTAAACTGTTTTAAAAGACTCTTGTCAGATGTGTCTGGTCAGCAATTGAATTTATTGTGTGCCGGAGAGAAGATGCCGCCTATGGTCGCCCTGAGTAATGGTTCCCCCAGGATTCCAAAGAATTCATAAAACCCGTCTTGCCCTATCTGAACCTAGCAGCGTGCGTGTAACATTGATGGCCCGTACGGGGAATCCTGAGCAGGAATTAGCATGTAGAGGGAGAAGAGGAAAAGTGTCTGGAAAAACACAACAGCACAGCACCTCAATTCAACTCTTCTACACCATATAAGGTGACCAGCCCTAAAGAAAACTCACAGCAGCAATGGATGTGGAAATACAAATGGACAGAATTAGTAAGAAGCTTCTTCAGTTAACCTGTGAAGAATTGAGCACAGTAGCAGAACATATAAAGATGTCAGAAGAACAGATTTCTAAAGCACACAACCGCAGGCAACTGTTAGTTGCTATTAATGTAAAAATGGATGAGCTGGGGGAGAAAGAAGCTGAAGACATCATGGGGACGTTCCTCCAGGAGCTAACACAGTTTCTAACCAGGTTGAAGCTGGAGGATGGAGGGGCGGCACCAATTACCAAAAGTGGGAATCTCTGTCCTACAAGAATTGAAAGAACAATTCAAAGCCCTAACAACAGCCCTGCAGGAATCATCCAAAAACTCTGAACAGGTGATAGTGACTCACCCCCTGGGCCGAGGGGCTCCCGGAACCGGGCTTCTGGGGGGTTGTAGTATCCGTGGCAGTGACCCGGTCCCATGGCTCAGGGTGGTCAGGCCAATGGTATTTTGTGGGGGATTTTAGGTTAATTGTCCGACTATGCCACCCGTGGATTGCGGTAAGTGCGGACCGCCGCTGCAAGGCAGACCGCTGGGGCTGATGGTGTATGCAGCTGAGGTAGTGTGACTCCCCACGGGAAGAGTGCAGCCCCAGGGCAGAGAATGTGGATGATGGGAGTGATGGTGCGAGCGTCCCAGCACTAGTAGTGCTGGCGCGGCGATGAAGCACAGAGACGTGGGATTGCAGTTCAAAGGCTTTACTCACAGTTCTCATCCAGGTCACTTGTGCGCAGGTAGGACCGCCCGAGCCGTGCTGCGTCCACCAGGCAAGGGGCTCGGTCAACCCCCAGGTAATTTCGGAGTGTGGCCCAGGACTCCCTTCTATTCCTTTCTCTGGCCGTGCCCCACCAGTGACACTACTTTTGTCCAGCTGCCTCGGGGCTTCTCTTGGGAGGGCTTCGTGCTCACTGCCCTGACCCTATGTGGTATGCCTTTCTAGTAGGTGTAGTGAGGGGTCGCACCAAGATATGATTGCGACCGCCGGTCCTTGGCTGAGGATTAGTCACCTCCACCAATTTGGGATCCGGTACCCTGTTCTGCCAACCCGTCACCCGCAATCTCCTGGGCCTTTGGGGTTCCTTCTGCCTTCGTGTCTCTGGGCCTCTCTTGGTGTTCTGTTTCTTTCCTTCTTTCCTTTCTGTTCCTTTCTGTTCCTTGCTGTTACTGTCCTTCTCCTCTGGCTCTGGCCTTCACTCTAGGCCTGCCTCGTGGAGCTGGGCCCTGGCTGAGCCACAGCTCCCTGTCAGCCCTCTCTGGCTGAGCTCCTCTCCTCTTCTCCTCCTGACTGAACTGACTCCCTAACTAAGATGGTGTCCACCTTATATACCTCCCTCTCTGTGTATGAGCCCAGGTGACTTGCAACCAATGGGCTCCTACCTATGCCCAGAAACCCAACCTCTATCTGCTCCTACATCACTGGGTTTTCCTCCCCCCTCCCCACTCCAGCCAGGGACAGATGCTGTCGTGCCTGCACTTCTGTCTAGTGGGAGCACCGTTGAGCTGTCCCTCGGAAATGGGGTGTGTGTGATGCATGCAGCTTACTGAGTCTTGGTCCACACTCCATCCTCACCCGGGAGTGGAATATCACACCTCTGGTCTGAGGTGCAATACCCCTGTAGCGGCCGAACCCTCGGGGCGCTACAATAGACTCAGGCAGGACCTTTAACCTGCTCGGGTTAGATAAATCAGGAAGACAGTCCTCTCTAACACCACAAATCACCATAAAGAAAGAATTCAAGATACTGGGACAGATTGGAGAGTGTGAACAGAAAGAGAGACTGTCTTATATGAACTTGTTGCACCCGATTGATGCAGGCTTACATAAAGGCTACCAGTCAGATGAGATCGTCGAGGGGGTGGTGAAAGCGATCAGCCCAGGTCTGAACCTCCGTAGTATGCTACAAATGAAAAGTCAATTGACCTTGCAACAGCTGAAGATGATTTTAAAAGGGCACTATAAAGAAAAGAGTACTTCAGAATTGTTTCACCGACTCATTAACCTCTCACAGAAAAATAATGAATCACCCCAAAGTTTCTTGTTCAGAGCAATTGAACTAAAGGATAGACTGTTGTTTGCATGCAGAGATGTAGAAGCGGAGGAGAAGTTTGATGCTGGACAAGTCCAGAAGAAGTTCTTGAGATCATTGAGAACGGGATTAATCAGCAAAGACATCAAGTTGCAGCTGAAACAGTACCTAGAAGATCCTGGTATTCTGGACAAAGTCCTAATTGAAAAAATGAATGAGGCAGCTAGTTTGGAGTCAGAGAACGAACAGAACGTAAAGGAAGGCTCTGCTCCTAAAATCACCAAAATTAGTCAGCTGAAGTTGGAGACCCCCGGTGGCCAGTCCGAAGATCATCATGGAGACCCACAGTACCACCTCCGAGAGGGAACCTTAAATCATCAACAAAAGAGAGGACCGCCTGGGAGGAAGTAATAGGAGAACTGCGACCCAAGTTGATTGAGGTGAAAAAGTTGATTAGTTCCAGGCCAGAACCTGTATCCCTCAGACCCAGGAAAGGGTTCCAAAACAGAAGATACCTGGCTTGTGAAGCGTGCCGTTCATCAAATCAGAGTACGGTGTGTGTCCACTGTCTTAAATGTGGTTCGGCAGGACATTATGCCAAGGAATGCCAATGGTCACGGTCGTTTGGGTTAAAAGACAGGAGGTTGCCAGTGCGGGGCGACTGGTAACTTCGACATGGAGGAAGTCCCAGAAGCAAATCCTAATCTCACCAAACCCCAGAACTTCACATGAGGTAAAACTGCTGCATCAGTACTATCCTCAAGTGTGTTCCCGTCTACAACAGCTGCTAGAGAGACAGGGGCATCAGTTACTTAATGCCCAGTGCGGAGATCAAATGATGTACTCCTGGGAGGAGGATCCCTCAGTCAGTAAAGATAGCCTTATCAGCCTAATCGGTGAAAGGTGCTTTATACAGTGCCAGCTAGATGGACTCCTGGTAAAAGCACTGTGGGACACAGGAGTTCAAGCGAGCCTAATAATGAAGAATGGAGAAGGCGCTACCTGCTACATACCTGCCTTCGGTCGTTAAAAGAACTCTTAGGACCAGTGGAACTCCACGGCAAAGCTGTCAACCAGAGCAAAATCCCTTTCATAGGCTGGGTGGAAGTGACTTTCCAACTGAGGGCAACGAAGAACAGCAACACCATTGAGCTTTTGGTACCTTTTCTCATGACCAGTGATCAGAGCGTGGCAGAAGATCCTATCCTGTCTTATAATGTAATCAGTGAGATCATCACGAAACACAAGTCAGGGACGCTGGTGGTGAATGCAATTGCCACATCACTTGCTATACCCAACGACGTGGCAGAAAATGTGGTTCATAGAGTAAAGAAACACAGAATACAATGGACCTAAAAGAAGTCAAGGTAGGCTGGCGCCCACCCATCATCCCTGCAAACCAAATGGTGGGGGTGAGGTGTGAGGTCTGGGTAGAACCGGGAAGAAAAGTCCAGAAAAGACTGTTCGTGCCAAAAGACTCCTCAGAAATTCCGGAAGGCCTAGTTCAAGGTCAGACTATGCTTACGATTCCTACTGGTGGGTTTGCTCGAGTGACAGTACCGGTGATGAATACTACGAAACACGAAATTAGACTGGATCCAAAGACTGTGTTAGGTCACATCGAAAGCGTTAAAATGGTATATCCAGCCAGAGTGAGACCCGTCCAGGGGTCTACCGTGAATTCAGTCTCCCCACCAAGGAACAGGAGTTGCACAGGAGAGTAAATTGCACGACCCACCTCATGTTCTTGGGATCCCCCAGTATCCCTGGAACACTTGTGTGCTGAAAATCGAGTGGTAGCAAAACAGATACTGAGAGAAGAGTGTCATGCATTCTCTAAAGATGACACTGATATAGGCTGTATCCCGTCATTGCAATTGAAAATCAATTTGAAAGACACGACCCCAGTAACCAGAAGTTACATGTCTGTGCTGAAACCATTACACCATGAAGTGAAAGAGTATTTACAAGATCTAATCAACAGAGGTTGGGTCCAAAAGTCGAAGTCGTCTTATTCCTCTCCTATTGTTTGTGTTAGGAAGAAGGACGGTACTTTGAATGCAACGGGTCAGAGATGGGTCACTGAACTAGCTGACTTCAATTTCAGCATCAAGTAAAGGCCAGGAAAATGCAATGTGGACGCTGACGGATTGTAGAGAATTCCACTAGAGCCTGAGGAGTTCATGCAAGAATGCTCGGAAGAAGTCAGTCTGGAAGCAATTGAGAGCACTACCCAAGCAGTGCAAGCTTATCAAAAGGAAGACACACCATTGTGGTGTCCGTTGACGGTGGAAACCACCATAAAAGCAAGACAACAAGATCACCCCCTGTCCATTTAACAACTACCAAAAGGAAAAATCCATAGATCACAACAGGAAGATCAGATAATTGGTAGAATACTACTTTATGTGGACCAAAATCGGTTTCCAAGTAAACTGGCAAGAGATAATGAGTCACCAGCAGTATCTGTTTTAGTTAAAGAATGGATGAAGCTCTACCTCAGTGAAGATGGTATCCTGTATCGTAAAGGAGGACGAAACCAGCAGTTGGTACTACCTAGAGTATTCCGTAGGTTGATCTTCAAAGAACTCCATGAAAACATGGGACACCTGGGAGTGGACAGGACAACCAACTTGATCCGTGAACGTTTCTCCTGGCCGTAGCCGTACATGCAGAGAGATATTGAGAGGCATGTGACCAGGGAGTGAGGGTGTCTGAAAGATAAACGTCCCAACACATCAACCCGGGCACCTATAGGTAACATCCAAACTACGTATCCGTTTGAGATGGTCTCAATAGACTTTCTACATCTTCATGCAATGGTGGTTACGAATACATATTGGTGGTGATGGACTATTTTACTCGATTTGCCCAAGCATATGCCACCACCAATAAAGCTGGTCGAACAGCGGCAGAGAAGATCTTCAATGATTTTGCTTTGAGGTTTGGGTTCCCTACGAGGTTATGTGGCACCCCAGGTCTGGTCGCCACAGTGGCAGCAATGTCATGTCTGAGAGCAGGTGGGAGGTTCCCTGGTTGGGGACAATTAGCATGCAACACCTCCTGCCTCAATCCAGGGAGGGGAGAAACCTGCCCTTTATAAACTGGATCTGGGGCGGGGTTAGAGAGACCAGCCAGAGAGAAGTTCCAGACAAGTCGCAGATAGGGACAGGTCAGCAGCAGGCTGAGGAGTCCCTGTAGGCAGAGGAGGAACACGAGGCCAGGAGGGGAGCTAGAAGAGCTCATCCTGGCTAGAGACTTAGAAAGCCGGACACTGGAGTCCGAGGCTGTGAGGGTTATAAGCCCAGCAGCAGAAAACCACCACGCAGGGGACTTCAAATCCTCTGGCCCAAGGAAGCCCGGAGGCTCAGCCACATGAGAGGGACCACTACTGCCCTGGAGGGGTGAGAAGCACGGAAGGCCCGAGTCGCCAGTCATACGGGTGAGAACAACACGGTACACTCAGAGACGTGGGCTACCACTACACTACAGCAGGATAGCCAAGAAAGAGTGAAGTCAGCACGGTAGGCCTACAAACTCCCCCTGACCAGCAGGATTTCCCAGTTGCTCTCAGACTGACCAGGCCTCCATTGTTAACCTGTATTCCGGACGGGTCCCTTATTACCACCAACAGTAAAGACCCTGACTTGCATGACAGACTCCGTGTGGTTACTGCTGCTCCCGCGCACCATCATCACCAACATCCCTACTTTCTGCCCTGAGGCTATACTCCTCCCGTGGGGAGTTATACTCTCCTCTGCTGAATTCCCAATACCAGCCTCAGCGGTCGGCCCTGCAGTGGCGGTACACTCTGACCGCAATCCACGGGTGGCGTAGTCGGACATTCAGCTTATAGACTGCCATTTAGTTTGACCACCCTGAGCCACGGGACCGGGTCACCGCCACGGTGACTACAATCCCCAGCATCTACTAAAAGGTCCGGTTCCGGGTTCCCCACGCGGCCCAGGGGGTGGGTCAGTTACACCACGACCAAGGAAGAGAATTTGAGAACCATGTCTTTGCCAAGCTAGGAAAGTACTGTAGAATTAAGAGATCCCACACAACGCCCTATCACCCAGAGGGTAATGGACAAGTGGAACGTTTTAACTGGATATTATTGACGATGTTGTGCACTTTAACAGCTGACGAGAAGAAAGACTGGAAGAGTTCTCTGTCAAAAGTGGTACATGCCTCTAACTGTACAAAGAGTGATGCAACGGGTTACTCACCCTTCTTCCCATTGTATGGACGATCGCCAAGACTGCCAATCGACATCATGTTCGATACTCCGGTGTCAGAGACTTACAGAACGTATCCTGAGTACGTTCGGAAATGGAAGGAACAGATGGCAGAGGCATACAACATAGCTTCCAAAGTGGTTACGCAAGGACAGAGCAAGAGTAAGGAGTACTATGATCGAAAATGTTATGGAGCAGAATTGGTTTTGGGAAGCCGGGTGCTCGTCAAGAACGAACATGAGAAAGGTGGTCCAGGAAAACTTTGTTCGTACTGGGAAGACAAGGTGTATGTGGTCGTAAAGAGGAAAGCCGATGACAGTCCAGTGTATGAAAAACTATTGGAAAGAGGGAACAAGAAAATCAGAATAGTCTATCGGAATTTATTACTACCTTGTAATTATCTCCCACCACAACAAGACTTCCCAGAAGCAGACCGACATTGACCGAGATCGACTAAGAGACCACTACAGATTCAAGCTCCGGTGGTGGATAGTGACCTTGAAAGTTCCGATGAAGAAGAGAACACTGTTGTATTTCTCGGACCGGCAAGGAGAGGGATGTACCATCCTCAGGAGAGTGAACTAAGTCCCGAGGCTCCAGAGTTTGTACCAAGGAGTACAGATGAAGTCCAATTCAGATCTGATGATCGAACACCGATCACTGGAGAGACCGATCGACACTCAGGGAAGCGGAATTACCAGACCGTGTGGAACCAAGCGATTCCGGAAAAGTACAGGAACTTACAGAGGCAGTTCCAGGAGCATCTGAGGAAGCACGGGAAATGAGTGCGGTGAAAGAAACTCCTGTGACCGAAGAACCCGTGGTATCATCTGAGGAACAACCCACCAGGAGGATGTCGACTCGAGACGTGAGGAGGCTCGTGATGCTGACGTATGAGACACTTGGTGAACCGAGTCAAGTGCCAAGGACTATCGACTGGAAACAGGTATCTCTGCCTACGGACCAGGTAAGCCCACTGGAGTGGTATTCACCACCGAGAGGCAGTATGGAAGATGTTGCCTGGTGGAAAGACTTGTTTTCTTGCTTTGATTTTCCTGAAAAGACTTTGTAGAAACAAAGAACTGTTAAGGCCTAGTGAGAGAGAGAGCTGGTTGAAGACGTACGAAAAGTTCCAGCTGAATAGACGCTAATTGTGTTAATTGTTTATTTCTTACAGGAGTACTACAAGTAAAATTCGTAGAATAGGTTGTTATAAATGTTTATAAATGTTAAGCCAATTTGACAATGCCAATTTGTATTTAAAAGTTACTCAACTTCCACCACTGTCTCAGAATTGGTCAGATTGACCAATTAAGACGAATGTCGAGGACGAGGGAAGAGTGTGACATGCAGAAGTAGTGCCGTTGCTTCAAAAGCATTCAGCAACTGTTACACATAACACAAGCACAGGAGACAGGAAGTGTTTTGATTCAGAAGCATCCAGCAACTAAAGTGGTTAACACAGTCATAGGAGACAGAGAGTGTTTTAGCAGAGCCCCAGTGGGATTGTGGGGAACTTGTTATTGTAGTCTTGCTGAAGACGAAGAGAAAGGTAAAATGTTATCTGTATCTTACAGAAGGCAACAGAACAGGATTCAGATCAGGAGAGAAACTAAACACAAATAAACTCCCTGAACTAACAGTGCAGAGTATTATCGGGCAGGAAGATAAGGACTGGAAGGAATTGTGTCACAGGGATCATCTCCCTCATAAAACCATCCCCCCCTCCATCTCCATGCAGGATAAAGAATGCTGTGTACTACTGTGTCCTTGTGAAGGAAAAGCCTGTGGTTGTGTATGCATAGAAGTGTGCTGCTAAGAGATGTAATCTATGGTGAATTATGCTACTGAAGAGACTGTAATACTGTGCGTTGTGAAGAAACTACTGTATTGTTACTGGAGCCGGATGCTCAAGAAACTCAGACTGTACTGTAATGAAGATTGTTGCTGTAATATCCCTGAATTGCACTGGCCCTGCTTCAGATTAAATTCCACTGTTAAACTGTTTAAAAAGACTCTTGTCAGATGTGTCTGGTCAGCAATTGAATCTATCGTGTGCCTGAGAGAAGCTACCGCCTATGGTTGCCCTGAGTAATGGTTCCCCCAGGTTTCCAAAGAATTAATGAAACCAGTCTCGCCCTATCTGAACCTAGCAGAGTGCGTGTACCATTAACCCTGAGTGGCCGGACCCCGGCCTATATACGGACTGTTCTGTATCTTTTATTTTGCTTTGCTGTTTATGCTGAATGGGCTGTGTTTACTTTATGAACTTTAGGTTGGTTTATGACATTTTTAATAAAGCAATCCAAACCTTAAAGCGACAGTGTTAGGTTTCTACCTCCGTGTACAGCTGAGCAAGTCGTTCTACCACACTGGAAACATTTCCTTTTTTTAATATTTGGTCCATCTTCTAATTTTTTTTTAAACCAATTTAAAGCAATTCTTTATTTGTAGGGAAGAGCCGATTCCTCGCCATAACCAACTTACCATTAACGAAAGGTTGATTTTAACTCCCTTCACTACTGAACAATCCCATTAAAGGGCTTTATAATTTTTTTTAAGCAGGCACTGAAGTGGTTTTATTACTTTCAAAGTGTCACTGAGGCCATTACTAATTCATATGGTGGCACTTCCGATATTTCCAACGTTTGTTCCCGGAGGATAATGCAATGTGTGACTAGGAATCTTACATTTCCTTCTCTGATATTGCATTTCTGGCTGCAGTGAAAGATTATAATTAGTGATGAGCGAGCAGGCTCGCTACTGCTCGGTTCTCGCCCGAGCATCTCACTGCTCGAGATGCTCGGCGCTCGCTGAGTATTTCCGGGTTGCTCGGGCAGGAACTCGGGTCCCCTCCCTGCATGTTTGGCGCTCTTTAGAGAGCCAGTGAACATGCAGGGATTGCCTGCCATGCACTGTAATGCCTTAGCCATGTTGGTTTTGGGCATTGCAGTGATTAGCTGGCCGCACAGCGTCATCAGGTCTATATCAGACCTGGCGCCGCCATGCTCGTCACAGACAGTGTAGGGAGAGCTGCTGCTGTGTCAGGGAGAGATTTGATCGTGTATTAGGTAGTGTAGGGAGAAAAAACATACATTACACATATCCATCTTAACAAACAGTCCCTCTGAGGACTAATCCATCTGCAGAGATATCAGGCAGGCAGGGTGTATAGGCAGGCGGTGTATATAGCAGACTGCAGTGCATATAGCACAAGAGGCTCCATTCCAATTCTGCCTTCTGCTGCTGTTAGATATTTCTATACAAAGGCCCAGGTCTCAGGGGCCAGGAATACTTTTCTTTGAATCTTAATCCTCATTATTTGCTTAAAAAGCAATCCAGAGAACACCATTTTTTCTGCACCATTTTCTTGCTGGCACTGCAGAATACAGCCAGGTCCTTTCCATATTAGAGCGCTAGAAATCCAGCTATTTAAAACTGTGTTTTCTCCATCAAACGGATCACATATACGTTGACAGAAAATACTGCCATTTCTGGGCTCCATTAAAAATTTCCTTTAGTGTGTCATTGAAGTAATTCACCGCAGTTTGCTGTTCAAACTACTTACCTACAGGTCAGGTATTTAAAACTCTGTTTTCTCTATCACACGGATCACATATAAGTTCGCTCCAAACTCAGTCATTTGTAGTGAGCGTGGAAGATACTGTCCTCCATTTAAAATGGGCAAGGCACATGGCAAGGGACGGGGAACTAGACGTGATGGTAATGGTGCATGCAGAGGCCGAGGACAAGGCCATGGGTAAGCCGAAATTGTGCCACAACAAACACCCACATCTTGTCGCCTGACCTTCCTGTCCCAATTTCTAGGGGACCGCAGCACACCACTATTGAACCCAGAGCAGTGTCAAAAGGTTGTTGGTTGGATAGCGGATAATGCTTTCAGTCACTTAGCCACCACCACCACCACCACCACCCTGTCTTCCACACGGTCAAGTCTCAGTAGCCGTGAGTCTGGATCGCATATTCCTCACCCTTATCCTCCTTCCTCCCACCATGCCGAGTACCCAGAGACAACTGATCCCACACTTGGACACTCTGAAGAGCTGTTCACTTTTCCATTTATAGATTTGGGCCTCTCGCCCGGTCCACTTGAAGCGGGGCAAGAGGAGATCGCACGTAACGATGCCCAAATATTTGAGCAGCCACGGTCACACGAAGGCGACGGTGGGAAAGTGTCACAAGAGGAGGACGATGATGAGACACAATTGCCAGAAAGTTTAGGAGGAGGAGCAGGGTGCGGAAGTGGAAGACGAGGTGGTGGATGATATAGTAACTGACCCAACCTGGCAGGAGGACATGCAGAGCGAGGACAGCAGCACACAAGGGGAGGGAGGCAGAGCACCCCAACAGGCAGGAAGAAGCAGTGTGATGGCCGCAGACAGAAGGCAGGCAACCATTCCCCGTAACACCAACACGAAGGCAGTTGCCAGTACAACTGTTAGGTCTTCCCGAGCCTGGTTGTTTTTTTAAAGACTCTGCTGATAACCCCAAAAAGGCCATTTGCACCACTTGCCAGGCCAACATCAGCAGGGGTGGCAAAACGACCAGCCTGACCACCACCAGCATGATTAGGCACATGGCAGCAAAGCACCCGACTTTGTGGGCCGAACCCCAGAGTCCAGGAACAGTGTCTGCAGTTGGCACCATTGCTTCTTCCGCTGTTGTGCATGCAAGCCAATCCCCTGTCCATGGTGCATGCGAAGATGCCTCCTGCCCTGCACCTGTTGTTGCGCACTCTCAAGTAGCAGCATCAGGAAGCACATCCATGTCCTTGTCCCAGCGCAGCGTTCAGTTGCCCAGACCCCAGTCCTTGGAACGCAAGCGCAAATATGACTGTTTGCGCTTGAAATGTTGCCTTTTAGGCTCGTGGAGACGGAAGCATTCCGCAACCTGATGGCGGCGGCCGTCCCTCGGTACTCGGTCCCCAGCCGCCACTATTTCTCCCGGTGTGCCGTCCCCGCATTACACAAGCACATGTCCCAAAACATTAGCCATGCTCTCAACAACGCAGTTACCGGTGAAGCCCACCTAACCACGGACACGTGGACAAGTGCTTGTGGGCAGGGACTGTGCATCTCTCTGACAGCACACTGGGTTGACATAGTGGAAGCCAGGACCCAGTCGGACCTTGGTACGGAACACGTCCTCCCGACGCCAAGGATTGTGGGCTATAGGTCAATCAGGGTTGTCCCCACGGTCTACAGCTCCTGCACCTCATCCTCCTCAGCCTCCTCCTCCTCTTCAGTCTCCATCTCCGAAATGACCACATCAGTCACAAGCTGGAAGCACTGCAGCACTGCCTCGGCCAAGCGGCAACAGGCTGTGCTGAAGCTAATATGCTTAGGTGAAAAATCGCACAATGCTGAAGAGTTGTGGACAGCTCTGAAAGAGCAGGCAGATCTGTGGCTCACACCGCTGAACCTACATCCAGGCATGGTCGTGTGTGACAATCGCCGGAACCTGGTGGCGGCTCTGAGGTGAGGCGAGCTCACACACGTACCATGCCTGGCCCATGTGCTTAACCTCGTGGTTCAGCAGTTTCTCAAATCCTACCTGGAGCTGCCGGATCTGCTTGTTAAAGTACGCCGCCTGTGTGCCCATTTTAGAAAGTCATCTACAGCTTCCTCCGCCCTTGCAGTGTTTCAGCAGCGTTTGCAGCTTCCGGCTCACAGACTGGTGTGTGATGTCCCTATGCATTGGAACTCTACACTGCAGATGTTGGGAAGGATTTGTGAGCAGAAGAGGGCAGTTGTTGAGTACCAGCATCAACAAGGCCGTCGGTATTCAGTTTAGACTCCACACATAAGACCTCAGGAGTGGACATGGATGTCAGACATATGTACCATCCTCCAAAACTTTGAGGACTCCACCAAGATGGTGAGCGGCGATGACGCCATAAATAGCATCAACCATCCCGCTTCTCTGTCTTCTGAAACGCTCTCTGCTCACAATCAAAGAGGATGCATTGCAGGCGGAGCACGATGAGATGGAGCAAGGAACCATACAGGGTGATTACACACAGCCAAGCCTCATCTCATCCCAACGTGGATTGGGTGACAATGAGGAAGAGAAGGAGGAGGAGGAAGGACAGGAGCTAGTTTCATGCACTTTAGACGGTACTACCTGCACAGCTGTCATACCGTCTGTTCAGCGTGGATGGCCAGAGGACAGAGAGGAGGAGGAGGAGGAGAGCATGGTCAGTCATCCTCTTGGTGAGGACATGGAAGTCTTGCCTGTTAGTAGTCTGGCACGCATGGCTGAGTTTATGTTACGCTGCCTTTCCCATGACCGTGGCGTTCTCAAAATTTTGGGTTACAGTGATTACGGGTTGGTGACACTTCTAGACCCACGCTACAAGGAGAACTTTATATCTCTTATTCCTGAAGGGGACAGGTCTACAAAAATGGGGCAGTACCAGAAGGCCCTTGTTGCGGATCTATTAAAAAAATTCCCATCTGAAAACGCTGGCAGCAGAGGGCACGCTTCATTGGACAACCAAGGAATACAGGCGAGAGAGACAACTTCAATCCAGCAGAGGTAGGGGAACACTGTCAAAGTTCTGGGAGAGTTTTCTCAGACCCTCCCATCGCACAGGCCATGAGGCGCGGGGTACTCTCATAAGGAGTGCAAAGTTTGGGAAGATGCTGAGGGAGTACCTTGCCGACCGTACCAATGTCCTCCGTGATTCCTCTGTGTCTTATAATTATTGGGTATCCAAGCTGGATACGTGGAATGAACTGGCTCTCTATGCCTTGGAGGTCCTGGCCTGCCCTGCCGCCAGCGTTTTATCAAAGCCGGTTTTTAGTGCCACTGGTGGAATTATATCTGATAAGCGCATCCCCCTGTCAACTGAAAATGCTGACAGGCTGACTCTTATAAAAATGAACAAGGGCTGGATTGGGCCAGACTTCTCAACACCACCGAATGATAGCAGCGTAACATAAACTCAAATCCAGTGTCTCTTCTTGGGAGGTGTATTCCCATGCACCTTTTCACACCCACACATGGGTATACGCTTCCTGATTTTGGCTATTTGCTCTTGTCCTGCTCCTTCTCCTCATCCTCCACCACCATATCACCAGGGTGACCGTGGTCCGTGATGCAACATCCACATAATTTTTTTAAAGGGTGTTTATGATGCCCATAAAAAAATTTTTTTATACAGTATGTTCATGTATACCCCCCAGGGGTAAATGTTTGTCAGCCCATACACTTAATGCATGGGCATTACAAGTATAGGAGGCCCGCTCCTTTCTAGTGGGAACATTTTTTTATGAGGCCCTCCTCCACGTCTCTTCCAAAGGGCATTGAAGTGCCTCCAAATTTTTGGCAGCCCTTGCATTCACTGCATACGCCAACACTATGGGAGACTCTCTCCTTTCTAATGGGAATTTGTCGTTACTGTGGCCCTGCTCTGTGTGTCTTTAAATTCTTAGTGGGGTTTTTCGTAATATTGGTCAGCCGTTGGACTCACTGCATACCCTATAACTGTATAGCAGACCCTCTCCTTTCTAATGGGAACATATCGTACCTTGTTACTGTGGCCCTGCTCTATTTGTCTTTAAATTCTTAGAGGGGTTTTTCCTAAAATTGGTCAGCCGTTGGACTCACTGCATACCCAATAATTGTATAGCAGACCCTCTCCTTTCTAATGGGAACATGTCGTACTTTTTACTGTGGCCCTGCTCTGTGTGTCTTTAAATTCTTAGTGGGGTTTTTCCTAAAATTGGTCAGCCGTTGGACTCACTGCATACCCTATGACTGTATAGCAGACCCTCTCCTTTCTAATGGGAACATGTCGTACTTGTTACTGTGGCCCTGCTCTATGTGTCTTTAAATTATTAGTGGGGTTTTTCCTAAAATTGGTCAGCCTTTGGACTCACTGCATACCCTATAACTGTATAGCAGACTCTCTCCTTTCTAATGGGAATTTGTCATTACTCTGGCCCTGCTCTGTGTGTCTTTAAATTCTTAGTGGGGTTTTTCCTAAAATTGGTCAGCCGTTGGACTCACTGCATACCCTATAACTGTATAGCAGACCCCCTCCTTTCTAATGGGAACATGTCATACCTTGTAACTGTGGCCCTGCTCCATGTGTTTTTAAATTCTTAGTGGGGTTTTTCTTAAAATTGGTCAGCCGTTGGACTCACTGCATACCCTATAACTGTATACCAGACCCTCTCCTTTCTAATGGGAACATGTCGTACCTTGTTACTGTGGCCCTGCTCTATGTGTTTTTAAATTCTTAGTGGAGTTTTTCCTAAAATTGGTCAGCTGTTGGACTCACTGCATACCCTATAACTGTATAGCAGACCCTCTCCTTTCTAATGGGAACATGTCATACCTTGTTACTGTGGCCCTGCTCCATGTGTCTTTAAATTCTTAGTGGGGTTTTTCCTAAAATTGGTCAGCCGTTGGACTCACTGCATACCCTATAACTGTATAGCAAACCCTCTCCTTTCTAATGGGAACATGTCGTACTTGTTACTGTGGCCCTGCTCTATGTGTCTTTAAATTCTTAATGGGGTTTTTCCCAAATTTTGGCAGCCCTTGCAGTCACAGCATGGGCATTACCACTATAGGAGACCCTCTCCTTTATAATAGGAACATTTTTTTTTACTGAGACCCTCCTCTATGTCTCTTCAAAGGAGTATTGGGTTGCGTCCAAATTTTTGGCAGCCCTTGCAGTCACTGGATACGCAATAACAGTATAGGAGACCCACTTGTTAATAATGGGAACAACAAAGCATAGCCGGCTGATGGCTCTCTAACAATAGCTAGGGCTGACCTCTGGCCTTTTAAGAATAGTAAGGGCCGTCTGATGTCCCTGTAAAAATAGGCTTTATGACTTTCAGAGTCCCTCCATCATAAATAAAAAAGGATGTGTCTGATGATGTGTCACACACCACATTGCCAGATAAGGTTGTAAAATGTTAAAATGACATTTCCCGGTGAATGCATCTGTCTTAAAAAATAACATAAAAAAAACAAAACAATAGAATCTTTCTTTAGTATAAAAAACAGCGTCACCAATTTAACCTCAATGTAATCACATTGTTCAGCTCATGCACCTCCTCCTCCATCTCCGAAATGACCACATCAGTCACAAGCTGACAACACTGCAGCACTGCCTTGGCCAAGCGGCAACAGGCTGTGCTGAAGATAACATGCTTAATGCTTAATTGACAAACCGCCCAGCACTGCAGAGTTGTTGAAAGCTGTAACACAACAGCCTGATCTGTGGCTCTCACCGCTGAACATACAGCCAGGCATGGTAGTGTGTGTGACAATGGGCGGAACCTGGTGACGGAGAAATGACAGCCGGGGTAGATACGGTTTCCCTCTATGCCAGTCCTTTCACTGAGCTAAAGAATATGGCTGTGGTGAAATACAACTCCCACTGAGAAGCTGTTTCAGATTGAAAATCATTGTGCCCACCAGAGGATTTGATTCTGAGGGCTAACCTTTCTCCCCCGCTCAAGAGCCCCATAGCAGCTGCAAAGTTAGCTCTATCATGAACTCTCCTAATGTAGAATCCAGGGCACACCAGAGGATTCTCTGGTGGGACCGTCCAACCCTGCCAAGAAGCAGTCCTGGCTAAGAAAAGTGTGTGGGAAGGTTCCCGGACACTCTATGGCTGCTTTTTTACTGAGGAGGAAATACACGCAAACACGGGGAGAACATACAAAGTCCTTGCAGATGTTGTCCTTGCTGGGATTTGAACCCAGGATCCCAGCGCTGCAAGGCTTCAGTACTAACCACTGATCCAATGTGCTGCCTTTCACCCTCTAATATCTAACAGGCTGGAGAAACTTGCACCTACTGCCACTCTATCTTCAGCTCCTTTGTGAGAAAATGTATTTGGGCAGCCCATCAGTCTACCAAATAAAATTCCTGAGAAGGAAATTGGGGATGACTTCGCTACTGGTACTGGGGGCAGTGCTAATACCATGGCGTCGTACCATAGTTTGCTGGAAATATTCCAGGCTGGTAGGAGGCAAGCAAATTCCCACAGAAAAGTACCAGCAGTAATATTCAGGCCACATTTCAAGTGCAAGCAGCTTTAGAGGACTTCCTGGGAGAAATGACACGCAGGGTAGATACGGTTTCCCTCTATGCCAGTCCTTTCACCGAGCTAAATACAACTCTCAGCAAAAAAAGTTGTGGACTGGCTCTGTACCGTCCCTGGCCACATTCACCTGTCCACGTGTTTGTGGTTAGGCGGTCCTTCCCAGTAAGTGCACTGGGGAGGGTAAGGGTAATGCTGTAGGACCCGTGCTTGTGGAAGGCGGAGGCAATACCGGGAAATATAGTGGTGGCTGGGGACCGAGTATGGACACCCGGCCGCCGCCGACATGAAGTTGTGAAAATCTTCCGCCTCCACGAGCTTAAAAGGCCATGTTTCAAGTGCAAAAAGCTGCCCAGAAATCTGGCAGTTTAGTGTTGCGGCCTGTGGGTGGGTGGCTGGCTGCATGCTTGCACTTACATTCCAAGTAACAGAAAACTAAGCAGATGGTGGCCTCTATCATCATCATGGCCTCACCTCTGCACTATGAACTCTCCTGAAGGAGAAGCCAGGGCCCGCCGGAGGAGTCTCCGGTTCTCTGGTGGGCCTGTCCAACCCTGCCGAAAAGCAGCCCTGGCTAAGAAAAGTGTGGGGGAAGGTTCCCGGACACTCTATGGCTGCTTTTTTAATGTGGATCAGCCATGCTCATGCATGTTATTTCTCAAACCGCATTACAGATCAGGCCTTTGTCCAACTCTCTATTCAAGAAATTAAATGCGCAAAGAAAGATGTGTGTGTGTGTCAAAGCACCACCAACAAGGGCTAGTTGATGTTGGACGGGCTGCCATTGCTTCTGCAACAAGCTGCATTACAGGACTTCCTGTGAGAAAATGACATGCAGGCTAGATAGGGTTTCCCTCTATGCCAGTCCTTTCACCGAGCTAAATACAACTCTCAGCAAAAAAAAGTTGTGGACTGGCTCCATACCGTGCTTGTGGAAGGCGGAGGCGATACCGGGAAATATAGTGGTGGCTGGGGACCAAGTATGGACACCCGGCCGCCGCCGACATGAGGTTGTGAAAAGCTTCCGCCTCCATGAGCCTAAAAGGCCACATTTCAAGTGCAAGCAGCTGTCAAAAATTTGGCAGTATAGTATTGCCGCCTGTGGGTGGGTGGCTGCCTGTATACTTACGCTTGCATTCCAAGGAATGGGGTAGGGACAACTGAACGCTGCAGTGGGACAAGGACGTGGACGGTGATTGTTGCAAGTCTGCAACGACAGGTGCATGGCGGGAGGCATCTTCGCATGCGCCAAGGATCACTTATGATGGGCACACTTTTAGGCAGTGACCTGGGAGTCAGAGATGCTTCCAGAGGTCTTCCCCATGCTGTTCCCATGACTTTTCAGCACTGTATGCATGTGTTTGATGATGTGTCACACACCACATGGCCAGATAAGGTTGTAAAATGTTAAAATGACATTTCCTGGTGAATGCATTTGTCTTGGTTGAAAGCAATTCAAAAGTGCAAAAACGCATCAAAAACGCTACCTGTGAACATAGCCCAAGTTGTGGAGGAGTATTTTTGTTTTCGGTTATTTATTTTGCCTTATATACAAGTCATTACCCTGGAAAGGATGTTCCTTAACATATTTCCCAGGAAAATCCATTTTGGTTTCTTTTTTGTATGTTTTATGGTGAGTCTGTAAAAGTGGCGTAATACTCTGACCACGTTGCTGACAGTGATCTGGGGGTCAGAAATGCTTCCAGGGGTCTTCCCCATGCTGTTCCCATGTCATTTCAGCACTGTTCCCATCGATTTGGGCAATTTTTAGGCCCTCTGCAGACCGCCGGGGGGAGCCGCCTGAAAAATGCTCGAGTTTCCCACTTACATTGGGCTCGTTGCTTGAGTCGAGCACCCGAGTATTCCAATTTGCTCGACCCGAGCAACGAGTACCCGAGCATTTTAGTGCTTGCTCATCACTAATTATAATCTGTAACCACAGCCTTATATTATCGGCCGGACATGGTGGACCTGGAGAGTGAATGATGGACAGGGGGACTAGTCAGGAATTTGGAGAATTATCGTCTATATTCATCCTGGTAACTGTGTGATATATTAATCCTGGAGAAGAACGACACTGGAACCGCTTCTTGTTAAAAATTATTTATTAGCAATAGGCAGTGAAACAATAATGATAATAATGTATCTATATACAATAATGATAAGTTATGCTGTTATATATAATAAATTACTTGCAATTCATTAAAATAAATAAAATTAATCAAAAAGATTCTCCAGGATTGGAAAAATACGGTTGCATGTTGATCTGTGACATTCAGTTTTAAGTGGCGTTCACATGTTGCAGATTTTTGTAAAATCCGCAACATAAATTGTGAGACACTAAAATGCTGAGTTTTATGTGAGTAAAATTCGCACCAAATATGCAAGGTGTGAACTCTGCCCAATAGATCTGAACTGTTTTATTTAAAAACAAATACATCAGACAACCAAGTTTTTCCAATACTGAAAAACTGAGTATGTCTTTGGAGTGTGGGAGGAAACCGGAGAACCCGGTCTATAGTCTTTGTCTTTTCTTGCGATGTCTGTCTTTATCTCGTCTTGGGATTTCTGTCTTTACCTCTTCTTGGGATTTCTCTCTTTATCTCGTCTTGGGATTTCTGTCTTTACCTCGTCTTGGGATTTCTGTCTTTACCTCGTTTTGGGATTTCTGTCTATACCTCATCTTGGGATTTCTGTCTTTACCTCGTCTTGGGATTTCTGTCTTTACCTCTTCTTGGGATTTCTCTCTTTATCTCGTCTTGGGATTTCTGTCTTTACCTCGTCTTGGGATTTCTATCTTTACCTCGTCTTGGGATTTCTGTCTTTATAATGTATTGGGATTTCTGTCTTTATCTCGTCTTGGGATTTCTGTCTTTATCTCGTCTTGGGATTTCTGTCTTTATCTCGTCTTGGGATTTCTGCCTTTACCTCGTCTTGGGATTTCTGTCTTTATAATGTATTGGGATTTCTGTCTTTATCTCGTCTTGGGATTTCTGTCTTTATCTCGTCTTGGGATTTCTGTCTTTATAATGTCTTGGGATTTCTGTCTTTATCTCGTCTTGGGATTTCTGTCTTTACCTCGTCTTGGGATTTCTGTCTTCATAATGTCTTGGGATTTCTGTCTTTATCACGACTTGGGATTTCTGTCTTTAGCACGTCTTGGGATTTCTGTCTTTATCCCGACTTGGGATTTCTGTCTTTAGCACTTCTTGCAGTGTCTGTCTTTGTCTTGTGTTGTAAGGCCATACCTTTTTGCTGTTTTAGTCTTGTTGTGTGTTAAGGTATGTACACATTGCATCTTTTTCCGTACTTTTTTTTCGTTTCCAAAAACACCGTAAGGAGATCTCCGGAATCTTTACCTTTTTTTTACTGTTTTGTAAGAATTTTTAATTAAATGATGAAAAAAACGCAAATGACACCATATTCAGAGACCTGTAGTGTCTCCATTTTTTGAGATCTGGGGCCGGGTGAGGACTCATTTTTTAAGCGCCGAGATGATATTTTTATTGATACCATTATGGGGTACATACGATGTTTTGATTGCCTCTTATTGCATTTAATTTCAATATTGTGGCAAACAAAAATACCTACATCTGGTGTTTTTGATTTTTTTTCTGTTTACCGATCGGATTAATTTGCTTTATATTTTCATAGATTGGGCGTTTCTGAATGCAGCGATACTAAATATGTGAATTTTGTATTGTTTTATTTTGAATGGGGCAAAAATGGGGGTGATTTGAACTTTTATATATATATCTTATTACCATTTTTTAAAACTACTTAGGAAACTTGAAGCTGCGATCATCTGATCGCCTGTGCTATACATAGCAAGGGCTTCAGCCTTGCTATATGTAGCAAAGATATAATCTTCTATGAGCGCCAGCCACGGGGGTGGCGTTCATAGGAGATCTGCAATGACAAGCACGGGGGTCTTCTGCAGATCCCCGGTTGTCATACCAACCCATCGGCGCCCCATAATCACGTGACAGGGGTTCAGCTGGGCGGAACCCCTGTCATGATGCACATGATGCACTATATGATGCACATCCGGTTTGTGAGAGTTAAATGCCATTGTCAGAGATTGACAGCGGCATTTAATATGTTAACAGCCGTGGGTGGATTGGCTGTTAGGGGCACATGACCGCTGATCAAATCAGCTGTCATGTGCCGGGAAGGATGCAGACTCAGCGCCGGAGCCCGCATCAGAGGGAGGGAGGAGACCTTGGACGTACCTATACGTCTAAGGACATAAAGGGGTTAATTACATTTATACTAAAAGATTATCAATGGGAAGGCTAAAAAACGCCTGGAAGATGCCTAGGTGTCTTTTTTTGAGTGCAAAATGCCGATAAAAAGTCGCCAAAAAAACGGTGAAAAAACTAAAGCTAAAATCGCCTGCAAAAAAAAATGTCAAAGCACTTCAGCTAACGAACATAAATTGCTCAGATTTACAAGACACTGAGAAAACGCCAGAAATGAGGGATTAATGAAGCATCTTCCACTTTAAAATGGATGTTTTTGACCGAAGGAAAAAGACACAATGTGATCATAATCTTACTCTTGCCTTATCTTCATCTTGTGATGTCTCTAATCTTCTGGTCCCTCTTCTGCACCAGGAACTAGCGGCGGATGCCACGTTCTATGACAGGCTCTCAACATATGCTGTATTTAAGATAGTTTTGCGCTGTCCTGAGACACTGAGTCCTCTACCCCTGCACCTATGCCTTATCTCCTACAAGGAGTCGGTGTACTGATGAAGGTCTGTTTGACCGAAACGTTTTGTTAATTTATGGACTGCATTAAAATTCTGCTTCTTTCAACGAATCCGAGTGCCGAGGTTATTCTATAATATTGTACAGGTTCGGCCCCTACTCGAGCACCAGTGTCCAGCTGTGCAGCGATTTTTTTCTACTGCAAACAGTATATTGACATAGTTTTGCAAGGTTGTCATGATGTCCGCTACAGTCATTGCGAAACGCATCATGGAAACCAAATAGTGGTAGATACCAGTCCTGCAGAACATATAGTCCAGCAAAATTATCTCTTCAGCAGGTATACACTGCTCAAAAAAATAAAGGGAACACTCAAATAACACATCCCAGATCTGAATGAATGAAATATTCTCATTGAATACTTTGTTCTGTACAAAGTTGAATGTGCTGACAACAAAATCACACAAAAATCATCAATGGAAATCAAATTTATTAACCAATGGAGGCCTGGATTTGGAGTCACCCCCAAAATTAAAGTGGAGAAACACACTACAGGCTGATCCAACTTTGATGTAATGTCCTTAAAACAAGTCAAAATGAGGCTCAGTATTGTGTGTGGCCTCCACGTGCCTGTATGACCTCCCTACAACGCCTGGGCATGCTCCTGATGAGGTTGCGGATGGTCTCCTGTGGGATCTCCTCCCAGACCTCGACTAAAGCATTCGCCAACTCCTGGACAGTCTGTGGTGCAACGTGACGTTGGTGTGACGCGCCCCCTGGGCCGTGGGGTACTCAGTGCTGGGCCGGTCGTTGCTAGGGGAGATGTCACAGTGGCGGTAACCTGGTCTGTGACCCAGGGCGGTCACTCAAAAGGGGTATATTTACAGGGGAATTAAAGTTTTTATATACAGTTCGTGACGCCACCTGTGGTATGCGGCTAAAGGGAGCCGCCGTTGTGGAGCAGATCCTCTGGAGCTGTTGTTAATGCAGCAGAGTTGGTTCAGTTCTCCACAGGTAGAGCTTAGCTCCAGGGCAGTGTAGATGTTGTTGGTATGAAGTAGCACTTGTGGTGCAATGTAGTGCAGGGAGTGATGGCGCAGCAGTAATAACTGACAGAGACGGTGGGGTGCAGTCTTCAGGGTTTTACTCATGATTTTCAGACTCCAAGTTACCAGGGCCAGGGTAACCTCCCACGTCGTCCTGTGCTTACTCAGGGAGGGGTTCAGCCAACCCTCTTGTACCTCCAGAGTACATAGTGGGACCCCCTTCTGTGTGTTCCTTCTGGCCGTCTCCCTGCACCTCACACCTAGTGTCCCAATCCATTGACCGCGGACCTTGTCGGGCGACGTTTTCTCTGTCCCCTGGGTCCTCTATGGCTACCTTCTTGGTGAGACAGATGTGGATTGTGGCTGCAGTACCTGAAATACTGCAGCCTCCGGTTTTCTAGTTGAGGCTTAAAGAACTCTGCTAGTTTAGGGACGGGTCCCCTCAGTGCTACCTGACCCCTCCACCTCCTGGCAGATTCGGGCGTACGGGTGGCCTCCAGCACTGCCCGTATCCCTGGGGTCCCTTCTACGTTCCTGGAGCCCTCTCTCCTGTTCCTCTCCTCCTCAGTCTGTCCTGGGCCTTTCTCCAGGCCCTCCTCCTGAGCAGAGCTCCTACAGAGCTTCTGCTCCTCTCACTGTCCTCCTATGACTGACTGCTCACATACCCAACATGGCTTCCCTCTTTATACTACTCCTAACAAGTGCTCCCCTGAACTTCTTCCTCCACACACACCCACTACATGGTTCCCCCTACTTTGGTTCCCCCTACTCCAGCCAGGGACAGGGCTCAGCAGGAAGCGCAAAGCATCTTGCCACTCCTGCTGGTCTGGAGTAGTGTAGTGTTGGATGCAGGTGTTAGGGTCCCGGGCTGTACTCCTTCCTTACCTGAGAGTGAGGTACCACACTGTGACGCTCCAGCCCTCCCTGGGAAATGGGGTTACTCGGAGCCGGGTCAGTGTAGGTGTTACGGGGGATGCAGTTGTGGCTTGGACCCGTTCCGTGCCCAGGGCCGTCACATAAAAGTATTGGGCTTTCAAGTAAGAGTAGTATTTCGACTATGCCACGTGTGATGGACACCAGCGCTGCTTCAGTCCACTGAGGCCGGTGTTACGGGCAGCTAAGATGGGACGGCTCCCCGCAGGCGGAGCAGGCCGCAGGGCAGTGTGAGGAGGAATGGTGGGTACAGTGCTGCGCAGGAAATACCAGGCTGAGGCGGTGTGTGAAGTCATCCGGGTCTTTACTCACCTTCAGATGAACCCTCAGCCGCAAAGCTTCTCTCTGCCACACACGGCACACCGCGGCCACCGGGAAGGGGGCCCAGCACCCTCCAGGCAGAACAGGAGCACCCGTCAAGACCCCTCTGGTGTGTGTTCCTCTCCTTGGTAAGTTCTCCCACTAAGTCTTCTCCTGACTGTGTGTGGTACGAACGTGGTGTAAGGCCGGGTCCCACTGAATAAACGCAGTGTAAGAGATACAGGTGGCGTAGGCCGCTCCGTCCGTATCCCCCTGGGATCCACTAAGCCTCCGGGCTTTTCTGACTGAGACGTGAAGTAACAAAGTCAGATATTGGGCGCCGGTCACCCCTCTTGCAGCAGGAATCCCTCTGACTAGGCCAGAGTAAAGAATACAGGTGGCGACTCCGCTCCGTCCGTATCCCCCTGGGATCCTTTTGCCAGTGGAGCCTATCTCCTCCTCTCCCCTCCAAGGCCTTCTTAGGTTAGGACCTTGACCGGGTAGAGACAGTGGTTAACTCTGACCCGCTCCTCGTCTCAAGGCCAGAGAATGAGGATCGTGTATCTTCAGTCAGCTGCAGACTTTTGCTGGACTCTGGCAGAAGACCACAATCACAGACGAAGATCACAATCAAAGACCTTGAACTTAAGATGGCCGTAGATTAAATATGAAAGAATAAGTGTACCCTAAAAGTGTGTCCTCCACCCTCACCCACTACATGGTTCCCCCTATCTTTGGTTCCCCCCATCTCCTCTATCCTGGGCCGGGGCAGCACCCTGGTGCATTTAGGCCCCCTACAGGACAGCAGTGGTGTAGTGTTGAGTGGTGAAGTGGTGTCCTGAGAAATGCTCCATCCTTACCTGGAAGAGGAAATACCACACCTCGGGCTGAGGTGCAGTAACCCTGTGGCGACTGGACCCTCAGGGGCGCCACAACACCTCTGGGTGAGATGCAGTACCTCTGTGGCGACCGAACCCTCAGGGGCGCCACAGGTGGATGGAGTGAGACATGATGTCCCAGATGTGCTCAATCGGATTCAGGTCTGGGGAACGGGCAGGCCAGTCCATAGCTTCAATGCCTTCATCTTGCAGGAACTGCTGACACACTCCAGCCACATGAGTTCTGGCATTGTCCTGCATTAGGAGGAACCCAGGGCCAACAGCACCAGCACATGGTCTCACAAGGGGTCTGAGGATCTCATCTCGGTACCTAATGGCAGTCAGGCTACCTCTGGCGAGCACATAGAGGGCTGTGCGGCCCTCCAAAGAAATGCCACCCCACACCATTACTGACCCACTGCCAAACCGGTCATGCTGAAGGATGTTGCAGGCAGCAGATCGCTCTCCACGTTGTCTCCAGACTCTGTCACGTCTGTCACATGTGCTCAGTGTGAACCTGCTTTCATCTGTGAAGAGCACAGGGCGCCAATGGCGACTTTGCCAATCCTGGTGTTCTGTGGCAAATGCCAAGCATCCTGCATGGTGTTGGGCTGTGAGCACAACCCCCATCTGTGGACGTCGGGCCCTCATACCACCCTCATGGAGTCAGTTTCTAACCGTTTGTGCAGACACATGCACATTTGTGGCCTGCTGGAGGTCATTTTGCAGGGATCTGGCAGTGGTCCTCCTATTCCTCCTTGCACAAAGGCTGAGGTAGCGGTCCTGCTGCTGGGTTGTTGCCATCCTACGGCCCCCTCCACATCTCCTGGTGTACTGGCCTGTCTCCTGGTAGCGCCTCCAGCCTCTGGACACTACGCTGACAGACACAGAAAACCTTCTTGCCGCAGCTCGCATTGATGTACCATCCTGGATGAGCTGCACTACCTGAGCAACTTCTGTGGGTTGTACAGTCCGTCTCATGCTACCACAAGTGTGAAAGCACAAACAACATTCAAAAGTGACCAAAACATCAGCCAGAGGGCATTGGTACTGAGATGTGGTCTGTGGTCCACACCTGCAGAACCACTACTTTATTGAGTGTTTATCTTGATAATTGCCAATAATTTCCATCTATTGTCTATTCCATTTGCACAACAGCATGTGAAATTGATTGTCAATCAGTGTTGCTTCCTAAGTGGACAGTTTGATTTCACAGAAGTTTGATTTACTTGGAGTTATATTCTGTTGTTTAAGTGTTCCCTTTATTTTTTTGAGCAGTGTATATTAAATTGGATAATTCACCATTAGTATCATAAGAGAATCATATATACTATGACTAATTGAAACAGATACAAAACATGATGCAAAATATAAGTGGCAAACGCATTAGACATATATAGGAGCCTGAACATAAGGCTCCTCACAATTTAGTACAAGTTCAAGGCAGTCATAAGTGTTGAAGAAAAGTCAAGTCTTACAAGATGAACCAAGGCAATATACCTGCGGAGGGTAGAACCCTACATGTGTCGCTGCTAAGGGACCCTTGACGAAGCTGCCCTTAGCAGCAACATTTTGTGCTTTACAATACAAATCAATGGAAAAGCTTAAAAGACGTCTGGAAGACTGCTGGACATTTTTAGGAAAGTTTTACTAACGGTTTCATAATTTCTCAAGAGTGAAAAAAAAACGACTGGAGAACAACAGCAAAAAAAAGGACATCACAAAAATGGTGGAAAACCCTCCAAATAAACATCACATCGGCAGCCAAAACCACTGGGAAAAACTCTCAGGAAATGACAGAAAAAAAATGAAACAAGAAACTCTTCAGAAAAAAAAGGAGTTTCCTGAAACATTTGTGGCGCCCAGCTGCGCTTGGTACCACAGATCCTAGAGGGGTGCATAAACGGATTTCTCCACAAGAGGCCCTCACTACATGCAAACACCTCCACCTTCCACCTCATACCAGCAGAGGGAGCCCTGATAGGGATATATAAAGGGAAGGTGGAGCCAGGCAGTGTTCAGTCTGCAGAGAAACAGGATATAGCAGCACGCAGGCTGCTGTGTGAGGCAAGCTAGGCCTCCAGCAGCCCTGAAGCCTAGTGAGGGCCCAAGTGGGGCCGAAGGCGAGAGGAGTGAGTAACATAGGGGGCAGAGGAGCTTTACAAGCTCACCCCAGAAGCATATACCGGACACCGGGTCCGAGTCTACGTGGATCTTCATGACCAGTAGAAAACAACCGGAACCCCTGGCGAACTACATGTCCCAGGATCACCAAGAGCTGATACGTACCAGGGTCAGGAATCACGGAGACCCCAGAAAATAGGGAGAGTGATCTCCAACAGAAGGCCCTATCACCAAGTCAGCAGGTGCAGAACAGAAACTAAGTTAGGCCTAGCTCCAGGCAGGTCAGAAACTTACTACAGAGAGGCAAGAAACTGGAGGCCCTACACCCGCTCACTGGGGAGAATCCGGACGTGCACCCCTCACCCTACAGTGCTCCGGGAAGTGCCTGAATTTCCATCAGTAAAAGTTACTGAAGTGACTTTCGTGTGTGCTCCTATTCTTGCTCTGGCCCGGCCGGGTCCCCTCTGTACTGCATCCCCCCTCCTCCCCTGCTCCACCTGTGGGGAGCGATACCATCTAAGCTGCCACAACACCGGCCTCAGTGGACTGCTGCAGCGCTGGTGATCCTCACCAGACACCACAGATGGCATCACGAACATTTACAAACCTATTATCCCAATATACATTCCCCTCATTTCAGTTGTCCGCCCTGGGCCACGGACCGGTCCAGCCACCGTGATATCCCCCAAGCATCTGAGGGCCCGGCTGCCGAGTACCCCACGGCCCCGGGGGCGCGACACATTTTCTGCTCAAAAAACTCAGGGTTCGCCTGAGATTGAAGACATGGTGTGCACAAGGCCTTGCCTGTGTTTTTTTTTTTTTATTTGTCTTTTATCTGATTTATGACCGCAGACCACATCAGAGTTAAATGTGCAGAGAATCAAAGATCCCATAAAAGGAAACGGTGCAAATTGTTATGAAACTGAATTACACAAATCATTTTTACCCCAAATACATGTTAAGTTAAAAATAAATTTTTCTAGGAGGTGGACGACCCCTTTAATTTTCCCAATATATGCCAATAGGAGAGGTCAGAAGGGTGAGCATTCATCCAACAGACATCCAATATGTATACCAGTGCTTATTACTGACACAGAATCAGGAAAGGTTACACAGAGCGGAGGTACAGCCCATGATAGGGCGGCTCTGCACTGCACACACAGAGCGGCTCTGCACTGCACACACAGAGCGGCTCTTCACTGCACACACAGCGGCTCTGCACTGCACACACAGTGGCTCTACATTGCACACAGTGGCTCTACACTGCACTGAACACAGCGGCTCTGCACTGCACACACAGAGCGGCTCTGCACTGCACACACAGAGTGGCTCTGCACTGAGCAAACAGCGGCTCTGCATTGCACACAGCGGCTCTGCACTGCGCAAACAGTGGCTCTGCACTGTTCACACAGTGGCTCTGCACTGCACAAACAGCGGCTCTGCACTGCACAAACAGCGACTCTGCACTACACACACAGAACGGCTCTGCACTGCACACACAGAGAGGCTCTGCACTGTGCAAACAGCGGCTCTGCACTATGCACACAGAGGCTCTGCACTGCGAACACAGCGGCTCTGCATTGCACACACACAGCGGCTCTGCACTGTGCACACAGTGGCTCTGCATTGCACTGCACACAGCGGCACTGCACACACAGCGGCTCTGCACTGCACACACCGGCTCTGCATTGCACACAGTGGCTCTGCATTGCACTGCACACAGCGCCCCTGCACACACACAGCGGCTCTACACTCCGCACACAGTGGCTCTGCACACACACAGCGGTTCTGCACTGTACACATACAGCAGCTCTGCACTGCACACAGCGGCTCTGCAATGCGCACACAGTGGCTCTGCACACACACAGCGGCTCTGTACTGTACACACACAGCGGCTCTGCACTGCACACACGGCTCTGCACTGCACAAAAAGTGACTCTGCATTGCACACAGTGGCTCTGCACTGCACACACAGCAGCTCTGCACTGCGCAAACAGTGGCTCTGCACTGCACACACAGAGCGGCTCTGCACTGCACACAGCGACTCTACACACATAGCGGCTCTGCACTGCACTGCACACAGCGGCACTGCACACACAGCGGCTCTGCACTGCACATACACAGCGGCTCTACACTGCACACACAGCAGCTCTGCACTGCACACACTGCGGCTCTGCACTGCACACACAGCGGCTCTGCATTGCAAACAGCGGCTCGGTATTGCACATGACACACCCCCTGGGCCGCGGGGTACTCGGCAGCCGGGCCTCTGGTTGCTGGGGGATATCACGGTGGCTGGCCCGGTCCGTGACCCAGGGCAGTCAGTGAAAAGGGGAACTTCTATTATATGGGGTTTTTGGGATTATTCGTGACGCCACCTGTGGAATGCAGCTAAGGGGTGACGCCGCTGCGGAGCACTCCTCTGAGGCAGATGGTAGGGCAGCTTGTGATGGAATGGCTCCCCACAGGTGGAGCGGGCCTCAGGGCAGCGTCAGGGATGTACTGGATGGTGGTGCAGGGAAGAGACGACAGGACGGTCCCGGAGGAAAGACGGACACTCACACGGGGGTAAGCTTCAGTACCTTTACTGGTGATGCTGCAGGCACGGTCCAGGGTACTCCAGGTGAAGGATGCACTTCTGGACTCTCCCCAGTGAGCAGGTATAGGGCCTCCTGATCCGTTGCTTTCTTCTCTAAGCTTCTGTCCTGCCTGGAGCTAGGCCTAGCTTGGTTACTGTCTCTCTTTGCACCTGCTGACCTGGTGGTAGGGCCTTCTCTTTGGAGATCACTCTCCCTGGACGCTGGGACCTCTGTGACTCTTAGCCCTGGTACTGCAATCAGCATTTGGTGAACCTGGGACCTGTAGTTCTCTAGGGGTTCCGGTGGTTCCTACTGGGTATATATATCGGGGTGAGCCTGGTATGCTCCTCTGCCCCCTTACTACTTCTTCCTTCTCCTCTCGCCTTCGGCCACACTCAGGCCCTCACTAGGCTTCCACACGTGCTGTAGGCCTTGGCTCGCCTAAGCACAGCAGCCAGCTTGCTGCTTTTTTCACTGCTCTCTGAGCGTCAGCACACTCTCAGCTCACTGTGAGCTCTGTCCCTCTCTGTGTCTCTGCAGGAACCAATCTGAAAACTAACTGAGCTGCCTAGCTCCACCCTCCCTTTATATATCCCAAACGGGCTCCCTCTGCTGGTCTGAGGTGGTAGGGTGGAGGTGTGTGAATGTGTGAGGGCCTCTTGTGGAGAAGTCCATCCATGCACCCTTCTGGGTTCTGTGGCACCACTGCGCAACAGGGCGCCACATTCCCCCCTAGTAAAACTCAGTACTCCTGGACTGAAGCATGGTAGAAGTGGATCACAGGTATTATCACTGCTCCTCCTAGTTGGGGCCAATCTGCCGGGAAATCTCCTAATTCAGTATGTATTACTGCTTCTTTAGGCTCCTCCGGTACGATGAGAGGCACTTCTTCCTGGGGCTTTAGCAGACCTGGACACAACTTCAGATGGTCTCTAGATACCGTTGCAGTCGTTCTTCCTCCGTCCTTGGTAATTAAACAGGTCTTCCTGTTATCAAATCTTAAATTTAACACAGTGTAGGGTTCCCTCTCCCACTGGTCATCAAGTTTGTGGTTTCTTCTTTTTCTCTTTAGCACAACTTCTCCAGGTGCTAAGGGTTCTGCTGGTGCACTCTTGTTGTACTGTGCTTCCTGCTTGTCTCTTACCCTATTCAGACTGTCTTCGACACAGGCTTGTACTCTCCTGTACTGTTTCTGTCGCGTCGTGTCCCAGTCCTCAGTGGACATATCTGCTTCGGGTTCTACTACACCAAGCTCCAGGTCCATGGGCAACTTTCCGGGTCTTGCTCGCATGAGATATGCTGCAGTACAATTGGTGGAACTCACAGGTATGTGGTTGTACAGATCTAACAGGTCAGATAGCTTGTCTGGCCACTCGTTTCTTTCTTCTAGCGGTAAGGTCTTCAATAGGTCGATGACGATGTTATTCATATTTTCACATAACCCATTGGTTTGGGGGTGGTACGGTGTAGTCCGGATCTTCTTACATCCGTACAGATGGCAGAACTCCTTGAACAATTCGGCTTCAAAGGCAGGGTCTTGATCTGTCAGCACCTGCTCCGGGTATCCATGGGGCCTGCAGAAGTACGCCTGAAACGTCTTCGCTGCAGTTTCTGCCGCCAGATCCTTGACGGGGGCGACCACCAGGAACCGGGAGTAGTGATCCACCATGGTCAGGGCATAGGAATATCCTGACCTGCTGGGTGACAGCTTGACATTGACTCGCCCCCTGGGCCGTGGGGCACTCGGATCCGGGCAGTAGGGGAACGATGGGAGTAGTAGTGGCAACCCGGTTCCGTGGCTCAGGGTGGTCAGGCCAGTGGTAGTCCGTTATGTGCTGTTGATTATGTCCGACTACGCCACCCGTGGATTTGCGGTCATTAGGAACCGCCGCTGCAAGGCAGACCGCTGGGGCTGATGATGTATGCAGCTGGGATGGTGTGACTCCCCACGGGAAGAGTGCGGCCCCAGGGCAGTGTAGTGGATGTTGGGAGTGATGATAGTGAGAGTCCCAGTGCTGTTAGTGCTGGAGGAGCAAGGAGCACGCAGACAACAGGTTGCAGTCCAGGGTCTTAACTAGAACAGGTAAATTGACCCACAAACAGTCCCGGCTAGGAGGGGACCTGGATGTGTGAGAGCAACGGGGAAATTGGCCCTGGTCAGGGTGAGGGTGTAGGCCTACCGTGCTTTCTGTGCTCCTTCTGGCTATCTCCTCATTATAGGGTAACAGCCCACGCTTCCGAGCTTTCCGTGTATTCTCGCCTGTATGGCCTGCAACGTGGGTTCCTTTCTGCTCCCAGCCTTGTACGGCTTTGCTGGTCCCTTCTGTTGTGGCAGGGCCTCCAGGCTTCTTAGGCCAAGGAATATACAGTCCCCTGCGAACTGGTTATCTGTGGAATCCTCCCAGCCTCAGACACCAAAGTCTGGTAAAGTAAGTCCTTTATCTGCCAAGACAGGCTCTCTTCGCCTCTTGTCTCTGGCTTGTGGCTCTCCTCCTGCCACACTTCCTCTTAGGTGCAATACAACTGTCTGTCCCTGCTCTGCTCTGGGACACGTCTCAGTGCTGAGACAGGCCATCAAGTTCTCTCTAACCCTGCCCCCAGCACCAGCTTTTATAGTGGCAGCCTGCTCCCCCTACTGGCCTGAGACAGGAGGTACTGCATGCTAATGTTCCCCTGACTAGAGAACCTCCCCCTTGCTCTCAGACACAGCTTTATTACATTTTGTGGCATCCAGGCCAGGGTGACACATTCCCCCCTAGTAAAATTTAGTACTCCGGGACTAAACAGTAAATAAAGAATAACATGCATAACCATAAAACATTATCAGGAAAGTGACGCACAGATTGAGTTCTTAAGGTCACAGTGGGGTCTGTGACCGGGTGTCCATATCACCAATACAACGGGGAGCCTTAACCAGGTGGGGTCTGTCCTACCCCAAGTCCTTTACAGTCTTAGTTCATTCCTGGGTTAGGCTCCGAACGCAGTCCATACAAGGTCCCGGCTATAAAAAGTCCATAACCTTTGAGTCCTTACGGTAGCTGCAAGAAACTGAAACACAGAATTACCAAACATGCATGTAACTTTGCAAACAATTCAACATTTGGCAACAGGGTTATTTACAATTTTAGTACACTCTATATTTTCCAGCGAGCGGGTATCTGTCCCTTTGTGCTCCTGGTTGACCTACGTAGCCCACTGTCTGGTGGTGGACCAACCAGGTTTTCCCCACTAGCGTTAGGGGTACAGCTACCAGCTGGGTGTACAGGTAGGGCAGGCAGCTGTCTGCGGGTCCTTTGGCTTACCGCAGGCATGGCAGGCTCACTGTCAGCAGAGGGTTGACTCTCCTGGGCTGCTGGTACAGGCTCTTCTGCCTCTGGAACCGCTTGCTCCTCTTCACCTTCCGGCTCTGGTGTTGGTTATTGCTGTGCCGGTTGCAGGAAATGCAGGACGGGTACCACTATGACATCATTTATGCGAGTCCAGGACTGAGGGAACTCTCCGAGAATGGTGCTGATCATTTCTTCCTTGTCCTCTGCGGGTTCAAGGTCACTCTGATCCTCTTCTGCTCTACGGAGTTGCTCGGGGCATCTTTTGAGGTGGTCTCTGGAGATGGTGCTAGTGGTTTCTCCTCCGTCCTTGGTGATCACGCACATCTTCGGGTTGTCGTGATCAGACTGCAGTACGGTGTAGGGTTCCCTTTCCCACTGGTCGTCCAACTTATGTAGCCTTCTCTTCCGCTTCAGGACTTGCTCACCAGGTTCTAGGGGACCAGCAGGGGCGTGTTGGTTGAAGAGTCTTTCTTGCCGTTCTCTCACCTGGGCCAGGCTCCTCTCCACACTCTCCTGTACCTTCTTGTACTGCAGTTGCCTTTCCGTATCCCAGTCCGCATCCGGGGAGGTGTCCTCAGGCGTCAGGACTCCCATCTCCAGGTTTACGGGCAGCTTACCTGGTCTGGCTCGCATCAGGTAAGCCGGGGTGCAGTTGGTAGCATTCACCGGGATATTGTTGTATAGGTCTATCAGGTCCGGCAGCTTTTCTGGCCACAGGCTGCGTTCCTCCAGGGGCAACGTCTTCAGGAGATCAATGACTATATTGTTCATCTTCTCACACATCCCGTTGGTTTGGGGGTGGTAAGGCGTTGTACGAATCTTCTTACAGCCATAGAGGTTGCAGAACTCCTGGAAGATTTCAACCTCGAACGCTGGACCCTGGTCTGTCAGGACCTGTTCCGGATACCCGTGTGGATGGCAGAAATATTGCTGGAAGGCTCTGGCCGCTGTTTGGGCTGTCAAGTCCTTTACCGGGACCACCACTAGAAAACGGGAATAGTGGTCCACGATTGTCAGGGCATAGATGTATCCGGACTGGCTGGGAGCCAATTTGACATGGTCCAGAGCTACCAGCTCAAGAGGCTGCGTGGTGACGATGGGCCTCAAGGGTGTCTTCTGGCTGGCACGGTCCTTCCTCCTTTGGTGACAAGGGCCACAGTCTCTGCACCATTTTTCTACAGCTCCTCTCATGCCGACACAAAAGAACCTTCCTCTTAGTAGGAACTCCAGTTCCTTCCAACCGAAGTGTCCCGCTCTGTCATGGTAAGCCCCCAGGACCATAGCTGCATCCCGCCTTGGGACCACGACTTGCCTAGGTCAGCTCGTGCGTCCGGTGGTTGACAATCCTTCTGCACAACTTGCCTTCGTAGAGGAACAGCTTGCTCTTCTCTTTCCATAGCTGCTTGGCTTCCTCTGGAGCATCCGGATCTATGCGGGCATCTTCCTGGGTCAGCAGATCTTTCACCAGGCGGACAGCAGGGTCACTATCTTGGGTCTCGGCCCAGCTGTGGTAAGGTAGGGGGTTGATCATCACATTTGTTAGATCCTCCTCCTTCACGCGGTGAGAGTATTGAGCGGCTCCATACCGGTGAAACGGGGGAGTTCTACCTCCTCCAGCTCTTCTGGGTCTTCGTCACCTTCAGGTAAGTGAGGCATCCTCGATAGGGCGTCAGCGTTGGCATTGGTTTTGCCGGCCCGGTACTTGATCACGAAGTCATAGTTGGAGAGACGGGCCATCCACCGCTGTTCTAGGGCACCCAGTCTTACATTGTCCAGGTGTGTCAACGGGTTCTTGTCCGTGTACACGGTGAACTTTGCGGAGGCCAGATAATGCTTGAAGCATTCCGTCACGGCCCACACCACTGCCAAGAATTCTAGCTTGAAGGAACTGTAATTCTCCGGGTTCCTCTCGGTGGGCCTCAGCTTCCGGCTGGCGTACGCGATCACCCTTTCTCTGCCCTGTTGGTTTTGGGACAGTATGGCTCCCAGTCCCACATTACTGACGTCTGTGTGGAGAATAAAAGGCTGGCCATAGTCAGGGTAGGCCAGGATCTCATCCCCCGTGAGGGCCATCTTCAACTGGCGGAAGGACTCCTCTTCCGGTTTATCCCACTTGAAGGGTGGCTTTTGACTTCGGGACTTAGACTGTCCAATCAGGAGGTCCTGCATAGGAGCCGCCATCTTAGTGAACCCGGGGATGAACCTTCGGTAGTAGCCTACCAATCCGAGAAACTGTCTCACCTCTTTGATGCTCGAGGGGCTTGGCCAGCTCTTGATTGCCGTGACCTTGTCAGGGTCGGGGGCCACTCCTTCCGCGCTTACCACGTGCCCTAGGTACTGGACCTTTGGTTTCAACAGGTGACACTTCGATGGTTTCACCTTCAGGCCATAGCCTGCCAGGGCTTCGAACACCTCGGCCAGGTGCTTTAGATGGTCCTCGTAGGTCATTGAATAGACGATCACGTCGTCCAGGTAAAGGAGGACCATCTCGAAGTTTCGGTGCCCTAGACAGCATTCCATCAGCCTCTGGAAGGTCCCTGGTGCGTTGCAGAGCCCGAAGGGCATACAGTTGAACTCACTCAGTCCCATCGGGGTGGTGAAGGCGGTCTTCTCCTTGTCAGCCTCTGCCACAGGAACCTGCCAGTACCCGCTAGTAAGGCCCAAAGTAGAAAAGAAGTTAGCTGATTTTAGTGCGGCTAAAGACTCCTCTATTCTAGGCAGCGGATATGCGTCTTTGTGGGTGATACGGTTGATTTGTCTATAGTCCACGCACATTCTCATGGTGCCGTCTTTCTTTTTTACCAGAACCAAGGGGGCTGCCCAGGGGCTACAGCTATCTCTAATGACCTCAGCCTCTTTCATTTCTCTTAGCATGCCCTTTGCGTTCTGATAATGTGCAGGGGGTACAGGTCGGTGTCTTTCTTTTATCGGTGGGTGGCTCCCTGTGGGGATGTGGTGTTCTATCCCTTTTACTCTGCCGAAGTCTAGCGGGTGCTTACTAAAGACTCTCTCGTACTCCTGTACCACCCGGTAGACTCCTTGTTTTTGGTGCAGGGGAGTGGAGTCAGCACCCACGTGGAGTTTCTGGCACCAGTCCTCCTTTTGTTTCTGGGAGCCATTACCCTCCGCCTGTGGAGATGGAGGCAAGGGTTCCACGGCCCTGATAGCTTTGTGTTCGACAACAAACAGTTTGGTTAAGTGTAATTCCCTCTCCCCAATGTTGAGGATGCGGACGGGCACCCTCCCATGACGGACATCAACCACCCCCCGGGCTGTCAAAATGGTGGGCCTGCTGTCTGAGTACACGGGTTCTACCATGGCTTGGTAGTCTCTACCTCTCAACCCGATTGCAGTCCGACACCAGATCATCATTTCACTTTTGGGAGGCATGGAAATGGGGAATGGGTCACTCATTCTTACGCTACCGATCTCACCACCAGACAGTTCTACCTGCTGCCGTCTCATCAGGGCTTTTATCTCCTTGTTGAGGACTCTCTGTTGGCTGGAACTAGCATTCACCGCCACCTGTTGTAGAATTACAATTACCTCTGAAAGACAATTTTCAATTACATTAGTACCCACAGTTATTTTAGGGTGACTTTCACGACGGTCAATGTCCACAATAATTACTCCCTGTGCCGGCAGTTCAACTTTACCAATTTTAATGGTCATCTCCTTGAACCCCATCTGCGGCACGGGTAAGCCATTACTGGCGATGATGCTCAAGTTACTGTCTGGATACCGTGTGATATCAGCATCAGTCCAATACTGCTTAAAAAGTACATAAGGGATAGTGGTTACTTGCGACCCAGTATCCAGCAAGGCGCTCATGGGGATACCGTCCAGCACCACGGGTAAAACCGGGCGCCCCCCAACGTACTTATCACGCCAATTATAAGGGCCTGGTGATCTTATGCCTGGGGGTTGGCCCTCTGCCCCAGGTTGGACCCGTTTAAATTACAGTACCTGGAAATGTGTCCGGGCTGGTTGCATCGACGGCAAATGGGCTGTCCATCCTCTGCGTAGCGGTCTGTGGGCCTCCCTCGGAAAGACGGGATCCTGCTCTGTCGACGCCACGGGACATCCTCTGGACTTGAAGCCAGCACGATGGGTCTTGACGGGTCCACTTGCAACGCCTGAACGGTCCTGGTCAACGCCGCAACGCTCCTGGTCAGCTCCTGGACTTGGTGGTGCAGGTCTTTCGATGGGGCTTGGTTCAGGGCCTGTGCATCAGCCCCCACGGGGTCCATAGAGGAGGGCGCCGCCTCCTGGTGGTAGGTGAGAGCAGGGCGCCGGAGGGTTTATAGCGCAACTGGTTGCAGATTCACGGAGCACCCTTATGGCCCTGTCCTTAAATTGGGCAAAGGTCAGGTCAGGGTTCTGAAAGAACATGAGGCGCAGTTGGGCCCTGTGAGCGCTAGACAGCAGACCTTCTATGAATTGTTCTGTTAGCAGCTTATCCGTTTCCTGCACACTGACAGGGTCAGTTTGTTGAATAGCCCTCAAGGCTTCCTGCAGATTTAGAGCATAGTCTCTGATGCTGTCCTGTACCCGCTGCTTACATCCATAGAACCTCATTTTAATCTCAGCGGAGGTACGTGTGTCAAAGGTACCCCGCAGCCGGGCCAGAATACCCTTCACAGTCCTTTTCTCCTCAGTGGGCCATGATTTTACCTCCCTTTGGGCTGCGCCAGTTAACTGCCCTGTTAGTATGCTGACCTTCTGTTCCTCTGTCAGGGGGTAGACTTGGAACAAACTGTACAGCCTTTCCTTAAAGTCAGTTAGGGCATGGGGCTCCCCTGAGTACTTGGGCAGCCAGGCCGCTCCAGGGATGTAGGGCAGGGAAAAGGGCATCACCGCTGCTGCAGCTGCGTTGGTGGTAGTGGGCGCCTCTGTGTCCGACATCTTCCTCCCCCCTAGTTAAGCGTGGCCTACCTTCCGAAGATCCTCTTCTGTAGGCCGCGGCTCCGCTGCTGCTGCTCTGGACGAGGACCTTGCGTCGCGTCCTGATGACGTCAGCGTCGCTCTCTCTCCCTTCCAGGACCTTGCGCAGCGTCGGTGCATGGGGCGGAGCTTCAGATCTCGCGCGGTTTGGACGTCCACGCCCCTCTTCTTCCTGCAAGGCATCCTGAAGATGGCGTCCGATGGCGGGAAAACGGCTGAAGATGGCGGGAACCGACAGAAGATGGCGGGAGACGGCTGCAAATGGCGGGAAACGGCTCCGGATGGCGGGAAACCTCTTTTCAGGTAAGTGCAAAGTCTTTTTCAGGCGCGCAATACCCGTTTGTGGCGGGTTGGTTTCAATCCTGCCGACTACGCCAAAGCTGACTCGCCCCCTGGGCCGTGGGGCACTCGGATCCGGGCAGTAGGGGAACGATGGGAGTAGTAGTGGCAACCCGGTTCCGTGGCTCAGGGTGGTCAGGCCAGTGGTAGTCCGTTATGTGCTGTTGATTATGTCCGACTACGCCACCCGTGGATTTGCGGTCATTAGGAACCGCCGCTGCAAGGCAGACCGCTGGGGCTGATGATGTATGCAGCTGGGATGGCTGTGACTCCCCACGGGAAGAGTGCGGCCCCAGGGCAGTGTAGTGGATGTTGGGAGTGATGGTAGTGAGAGTCCCAGTGCTGATAGTGCTGGAGGAGCAAGGAGCACGCAGACAACAGGTTGCAGTCCAGGGTCTTTACTAGAACAGGTAAATTGACCCACAAACAGTCCCGGCTAGGAGGGGACCTGGATGTCTGAGAGCAACGGGGAAATTGGCCCTGGTCCGGGTGAGGGTGTAGGCCTACCGTGCTTTCTGTGCTCCTTCTGGCTATCTCCTCGTTATAGGGTAACAGCCCACGTTTCCGAACTTTCCGTGTATTCTCGCCTGTATGGCCTGCGACGTGGGTTCCTTTCTGCTCCCAGCCTTGTACGGCTTTGCTGGTCCCTTCTGTTGTGGCAGGGCCTCCAGGCTTCTTAGGCCAAGGAATATACAGTCCCCTGCGAACTGGTTATCTGTGGAATCCTCCCAGCCTCAGACACCAAAGTCTGGTAAAGTAAGTCCTTTATCTGCCAAGACAGGCTCTCTTCGCCTCTTGTCTCTGGCTTGTGGCTCTCCTCCTGCCACACTTCCTCTTAGGTGCAATACAACTGTCTGTCCCTGCTCTGCTCTGGGACACGTCTCATTGCTGAGACAGGCCATCAAGTTCTCTCTAACCCTGCCCCCAGCACCAGCTTTTATAGGGGCAGCCTGTCTCCCCCTACTGGCCTGAGACAGGAGGTACTGCATGCTAATGTTCCCCTGACTAGAGAACCTCCCTCTTGCTCTCAGACACAGCTTTATTACATTTTGTGGCATCCAGGCCAGGGTGACACAACATGATCCAGGGCAACAATCTCCAAGGGTCGAGTTGTCTTGATGGGTTGCAGGGGTGCCTTCTGGCTGCTGTAGTCTTTTCTTCTGAGGCTACAGGGTCCACAATCCCGGCACCATCTCTCTATGGAACTGCGCATTGCAACCAAATAAAACCGACCTTTCAGCAGGGTTTCTAGCTTCTTCCAGCCAAAGTGCCCCGCTTGATCGTGGTAGGCCTCCAACACCATCTGGATGTCCGTACTAGGCACTACGATCTGCCATACCATCTCATGGGTCCTCGGGTTGACGTACCTTCGGCACAGCTTCTCTCTATAGATAAACAGCCGACTTCTCTCATTCCACAGTTGCTTGGCTTGTGGAGACGCGTCCTTCTCCAGGGAGGAACCTTCCTGGGTTATCAGTTCTTTGATATGGCTGACAACCGGGTCGCTGTCCTGGGTCTCCTTCCAGCTGTGGTGAGGCAAAGGGTTTAACGTCTTACCCCGATGCCTCCTGGAGGCTCGTTCCTCATGAACCATTCCATTACGGTGGAAGGCAGGTAGCTCAATCTCCTCCAGGTCATCAACTTCTTCTTCAGTGTCCGACTGGTGAGGCATCCTGGACAGAGTATCGGCGTTGGCATTCTTGCAGCCTGCCCGGTACTTAATGGTGAACTGGTAGTTTGACAGCCGAGCCATCCATCGTTGTTCCATGGCTCCTAACTTGGCTGTTTCCAGATGAGTCAAGGGGTTATTATCAGTGTAGGCAGTGAACTTACTGGAGGCTAGGTAGTGCTTGAACCGCTCGGTGATGGCCCAGACCAGGGCCAGGAACTCCAACTTGAAGCTGCTATAGTTCTCTGGGTTCCTCTCGGTCGGGCGGAGCTTCCTGCTTGCATAGGCGATCACCTTCTCTCGGCCATTCTGCTTCTGACTTAACACAGCTCCTAATCCCTCGTTGCTGGCATCAGTGTACAGCAGGAACGGTTGGCTGTAGTCAGGGTAGGCTAGGATCTCTTTGCCAGTCAGGATCCCCTTCATCACCTCAAAGGATTCAGCTTGCTCCTTACCCCACTGGAATGGGGGGTTTCTGCCTCTCCCAGACTGTCCTACCAGGAGATCTTGCAAAGGCGCCGCTTTCTTGGTATAGTCCTTCACAAACCTCCGGTAATACCCGACTAGTCCCAGGAACTGACGTACCTCCTTGAGGCTCTTCTGCTCCGGCCATTTCTGTAAGGCAGTGACCTTCTCCGGGTCCGGTGCTACTCCTTCTGGACTGATGATGTGCCCCAGGTACTGTACCTTTCGCTTGAGCAGGTGGCACTTGGAGGGCTTCAGCTTCATCCCATACCGGGACAGCGACTCAAATACCTCTGCCAGGTGCTTCAAATGGTCCTTGTACGTTTTGGAGTACACTATCATGTCATCCAGGTATAGCAGTACAGTCTCGAAGTTGCGGTGTCCCAGGCAGCACTCAATCAATCTCTGGAATGTTCCAGGGGCGTTGCAGAGTCCGAACGGCATACTGTTGAACTTGCAGCTTCCCATCAGGGTAGTGAAGGCCGTCTTCTCCCGATCCTCCTCAGCAACAGCTACTTGCCAGTACCCACTAGTGAGGTCAAGGGTGGAGAAGTAATTTGCAGACTTTAATGCAGCCAGGGATTCCTCTATACAGGGCAAAGGGTATGCATCTTTATGTGTTATGCGATTAACCTGTCTGTAATCTACACACATTCTCATGCTTCCATCCTTTTTCCTGACTAGGACGAGGGGAGCTGCCCAGGGACTACAGCTATCCCTTACTACCCCTGCCTTCTTCATGTCGTGCAACATCTCCTTTGCCTTCTGGTAGTGTGCTGGTGGTATGGGCCTGTAACGTTCTTTGATGGGTGGATGGTCTCCTGTGGGTACACGGTGTTGTACCCCTTTAATCCTCCCAAAGTCAAGTGGGTGTTTATTGAATACCTGCTCGTATTCCTGAACCACCCGGTGTACAACCTGTTTCTGATGGACAGGAGTGGTGTCTGTCCCAACATGGAGCTGTTGACACCAATCCTCCACCTGGGTTCCCGGGTCATTATCCTCCACTCCGTCTGGTGAGGTTAAGGACTCCGCCGTGTGTATACAGTTGTTATCTACTGTGTACAGTTTGGCAACAGTGGCGTAGCGTGGTAATCTAACCTCGTCCTCCCCATAGTTTAGGAGGCGTACGGGCACCCTCCCATTGCGTACATCCACTACCCCTCTGGCAGTCAAGAGTGTAGGTCTATGCTCCGAGCTAATGGGCTCTACTACCGCCTGGTAGCTCCGTCCTTTGAGACCTATTGCTGCTCTACACCAAATCAGCATCTCACTCATCGGGGGGATCACAATGGGTATAGGGTCTGTCACCCGTACATTACCAATTTCACCACCTGATAGCTTTACCTGTTGCTGGTACATAAGGGCTCGGATCTCTTTCTGGAGCACCCTCCTCTGCCCTGGTTTGGCAGTGTCGGCCATCTGTTGGAGCAAAAACAACACTTCTCCCAAACAGTTACCGACAATATTTGTGCCAAGTACCATATACATGTCTGTATCATCAGGATTAGTTTCTACTACAATTAGTCCCTGGTCCTTCAGTTCCACTCTTCCCACCTTTACTGCCACATCCTTAACCCCGACTAGGTTAACGGGAAGGCCATTGGAGGCATACACGGAAAGGTTTGGAGCTGGCAGCCGAAGTTCGTCTATGGACCAGAACCTTTTGTAGAGGACATCTGGCATGATGGTTACCTGAGATCCAGTGTCCAGCAGGGCAGGTGTCGCAATGCCATCCAGCACAATGGACAGGAAAGGTCTTCCTCCCACGAACTGATGGTACCAGTTTGATGGGCCGGCTTGATTTACTCCTGGGTGTCGGCCCTCGGCCCCAGGATTAGCTCGCTTAAAGGACAGTTCCGCACTGTGTGGCCTGCCTTCTGGCAGCGGTAACAGATGAATTCTCCTGGAGGGTGACGTTGGTCGTTGGTCCTCCCACGGGGAGGCGTTGTCCTCCTCCGGGGCGGCGTTGTCCTCCTACGGGGTGGTGTTGTCCTCCTTCTTCTTCTCATCCAGGGGACATCCTCAGGGCTCTCTGTGAGTAGTATCCTTCCTTCCGGCTTGGGCTCCTCGTGTAGTTGCAGGGTGCTCAGGACAGTGGCCAGGGTTTTACTTAACTAACGCACTTCAGAGCGTAGGCTGTCCAGCTCACTAGGGGGTACTGTTTGCATCTTTGTTTCGGCCATTAGTGAAGGAGCAGTAGGTGCTGAGGGCACTGGGGTGGCCCCACCCTGGTAGCGTTGGACAGCAGTATCTGTTGTTTCCAGGGGCTGCAGACCCTTTATAGCCATGTCCTTAAGGGTGTCAAAGGTGGCATCTGGATGATCTAAGGCCCATCACCGTACAGTTCTGCTCTCCTCCTGGGACCTTAACCCCCGGATGAATTGTTCTGTCAGCATTTTATTTTCATCTTGTATGCTGGCTGGACTAACCTGTTTCAGGGCCCGCAGGGCTTCCTGTAAGGCATAGTCCCAGATACTGTCCTCAGTTTTCTGGACACAGTGGTAGAACCTCATCCGGAGATCCGTCTCGGAGCGGTTTTCAAACACAGTCTGCAGTCTCTTAAAGATGATGGATACTGATTCCTGGTCTGCAGCTGGCCAGGTTTCAACCTCCCGCTCTGCGGCACCAGTCAATTGTCCCAAAACTACAGCAGCTCTCTGTTTGCCAGTCAAAGAATACATATCTAGCACACCGCGTATTCTTCTCTTGCATCCGGACAGGGTGTCCGGTTTGCCGTTATACTGGGGGAGCCACTTCGCTCCAGGGATATACGGCAGGGCCATAGGTAATAACGGGGTCACGACCCCTGCTGGTGGAGCGGCCGCTCCAGCCTGTGTAGCGCCGGGCACAAGTTGGGCATCAGGAGCGTTAACCGGTGCTTCGGTGGCTTGCTTGTCGTCGGCCATTGTTGTGACCCCCTAGTGTACCAGAGCCTATCTTCTTCACTTTCTTTACCAGGTAGGCCGCAGCTCCGCGGGCGACGGTCTTCTTCCAGGACCTTGCGTCGCTTGCGTCTGACGTCAGAGCGTCCTCTCCGCTCCTTCCAGGACCTGACACTTCATGGTTCGACGTCAGGGGCGGGGCGTGTCCTGGGCTTCGCGCGCTTTAGCATTTACACCTCCCAGGTTCCCGCGGTTACGCCCCTCTTCTTCCCGCGCTGCAGCGCGATAATGGCGGCGGTCCTCACCGCAGTTTAACACACAGTTCAGTTCAATAAAAGCGCACAGCACCCGGTGACAACGGGCACGTAATCCTGTTCGTGACGCCAAGATCTGACTCTCCCCCAGGGCCGTGGGGTACGCGGCAGCCGGGCCTCTGGTTGCTGGGGGATATCACGGTGGCTGGCCCAGTCCGTGACCCAGGGTGGTCAGTGAAAAGGGGAACTTCTATTATATGGGGTTTTTGGGATTATTCGTGACGCCACCTGTGGAATGCGGCTAAGGGGTGCCGCCGCTGCGGAGCAGTCCTCTGAGGCAGATGGTAGGGCATCTTGTGATGGAATGGCTCCCCACAGGTGGAGCGGGCCTCAGGACAGCGTCAGGGATGTACTGGATGGTGGTGCAGGGAAGAGACGGCAGGACGGTCCCGGAGGAAAGACGGACACTCACACGAGGGTAAGCTTCAGTACCTTTACTGGTGATACTGAAGGCACGGTCCAGAGTACTCCAGGTGAAGGGCGCACTTCTGGACTCTCCCCAGTGAGCGGGTATAGGGCCTCCTGATCCGTTGCTTTCTTCTCTAAGCTTCTGTCCTGCCTGGAGCTAGGCCTAGCTTGGTTACTGTCTCTCTTTGCACCTGCTGACCTGGTGGTAGGGCCTTCTCTTTGGAGATCACTCTCCCTGGATGCTGGGACCTCTGTGACTCCTAGCCCTGGTACTGCAATCAGCATTTGGTGAACCTGGGACCTGTAGTTCTCCAGGGGTTCCGGTGGTTCCTACTGGGTATGAGGAGTCCCTGTAGGCGCGGACCCGGTGTCCGGTATATATATCGGGGTGAGCCTGGTATGCTCCTCTGCTCCCTTACTACTTCTTCCTTCTCCTCTCGCCTTTGGCCACACTCAGGCCCTCACTAGGCTTCCACACGTGCTGTAGGCCTTAGCTCGCCTAAGCACAGCAGCCAGCTTGCTGCTTTCTTCACTGCTCTCTGAGCGTCAGCACTCTCTCAGCTCACTGTGAGCTCTGTTCCTCTCTGTGTCTCAGCAGGAACTAATCTGAAAACTAACTGAGCTGCCTAGCTCCACCCTCCCTTTATATATCCCTAACGGGCTCCCTCTGCTGGTCTGAGGTGGTAGGGTGGAGGTGTGTGAATGTGTGAGGGCCTCTTGTGGAGAAGTCCATCCATGCACCCTTCTGGGTTCTGTGGCACCACTGCGCAGCAGGGCGCCACACACACACACAGCGGCTCTGCACATACAGCGGCTCTGCACTGAGCACAGTGGCACTGCACACACCGTGGCTCTGCACTGCACACGCACAGTGGCTCTGCACTGCGCACACAGTGGCACTGCATACAGCGGCTCTGCACTGCGCACACAGTGGCTCTGCACACACACAGCGGCTCTGTACTGTACACACACAGCGGCTCTGCACTGCACACACAGTGGCTCTGCACTGCACACACAGTGGCTCTGCACTGCGCACACAACGGCTGTGCACTGCACACAGTGGCTCTGCACTGCGCACACAGTAGCTCTGCACACACGAAGCAGCTCTGCACTGTACACACAGTGGCTCTGCACTGCACACACAGCGGCTCTGCACTGTGCAAACAGCGGCTCTGCACTGCGAACACCGCGGCTCTGCATTGCACACACAGCGGCTCTGACGTGCCCCCGGGGCAATGGGGTTCTCGGCAGCCGGGCCTATGGATGCTGGTGGGGGATATCAGGGTGGCTGTCCCGGTCCGTGGCCCAGGGCGGTCAACCAAAAAGGGGATTATAACTTGGATATAAAAATAAATAAATAGTTTGTGACGCCACCTGTGGTACCTGGTAAGGATTACCAGCGCTGCTGCAGACCTCCGGGGGGTGATGGGATGGCAGCTGAGGTGTTTCTGCTCCCCACAGGCGGAGCGGGCCCCCGGGGCAGTGTGGAGTTTGATGGTGGGGCTTGTAGTGCAGGCGGATGGCGCAGCAGGAGTAACTGACAGAGACAGGGGATTCGCTACAATACCTTTACTGGTGCAGATGTCAGGTACGGTCCAGGGTACTCGGTAGGATGGGTGCACTTCAGGACTTCTCCCCAGTGAGCAGGTATAAGGCCTCCTGGTTCTTGTCTGCCTCTCTGTATGCTCCTGGCCAGCCTGCAACTGGGCCTAGCTTATGTGTCGTGCTGTTCCTTCACCTGTCGCTCGGTAGTAGGACCTTCTGCTGGCAACCACTATCCCTGGTAACGCTGGGGCCTTCATGGTTCCTGGTCCTGTAATGGGTCTAGCTTCAGGTCTGCCAGGGACTTGTAGTCCTCCTGGAATGCCGTTGATCCCTACTGGGTATAAAGGGACCCTGTAGGTGCGGACCCGGTGTCCGGTTTGTATACTGGGGTGAGGCTATCATGCTCCTCTGCCCCCTCAACTCCTCTCTCCTTTCTCCTCTTGCCTTTGGCCACACTCGGGGCCCTCAGAACTCAGCAGCAGGCACGCTGCGTCTTCGCTGCTCTCAGCGTCAGCACGCTCTCCGACTAAACACTGCACTGAGCTGCCTGGCTCCACCCTCCATATATATATATCCCTAACGGGCTCCCTCTGGTGGTGTGAGGTGGAAGGGTGGAGGTGTTTGTATGTAATGAGGGCCTCTTGTGGAGAAGTCCGTCCATGCACCCTTGGTCCTGTGGTACCTGTGCACAGCAGGGTGCCACATTCCCCCCTAGTACAATTCTGTACTCCTGGACTGAAGCATTTTTTAACAGGTCACAACAATAATAATAATTATAATAACATTAATAAAGTTACAGTAAGTCTCGTAACCTGGTGTCCTTTTCACCGAAGAAAGAACATGAGGGACCCTCCTGAAAACCCTCAACGTAGGCCCTGGGCGTGGCTACAGGGCATCAGTGATCCAGGTGCTGGACCACGTCTTCGGCCACGTCAAACGGGTTTTTGTTCTGTGGTCAAATAAAGGGGGCACTTTTGATGAGTGCAACTATTTACAAATAAAGTTTTTGGCTGCTCACAGTCCTCAGCCTACAAGTCTTTATACCCTTACGGGTAACTAAATGCACATATATTTTCAGTTTACATAATAAACAATATGCAATACCCTACTGGGTAACTATTTACAATAGTAGGCACTTTGTGCTTATTCCCTAAGCCTGGGAGGGATTTGTCCTTGTGTGCTGCGTGTGGACCTTCGTAGCACTGGGGTGTCACTAGTGTCTGTGCGTACCCTTTCTCTTAATCTAGCCGGTGTACGTGCTGGTAGATTATAGAACTGCCTTAATCTCTCTATGGGACTGGCAAGTACACTGTCCACTGGGCCTTCAGGCTCTGTTTCAACGGGTGATTCTCCTCTTACTGGGGACTCTTCCGGTTCCTGAGCAGTCTCTTCCAGGGCGCTTACAGTTTCTTCTGGTTGTTGATAGAAGTGTATCACGGGTATAATCACTGCTCCATCAAGTTGAGGCCAGTCCGCAGGGAAATCTCCTAGAACTGTGTGAAGCATGTCTTCCTTGGGTTCTTCTGGAGCTATAGGAGGCACTTCTTCTTCCGTTGTCTTCAGTAGACTTGGGCACATTTTCACATGGTCTCTTGAGACTGTTGCAGTTGTTTTACCTCCATTTTTGCTAATCAGGCAAGTTTTACTGTTTTCAAATCTGGAGTTCTGCACTGTGTAGGGCTCTCTTTCCCACTGGTCATCGAGCTTGTGACTTCTTCTCTTCCGCTTTAGCACTATCTCTCCAGGTGCCAAGGGTTCTGCTGGTGCATGTTTATTGTACTGTTCTTTCTGTCTTTCCCTTACTCTGTTCAGACTGTCTTCGACACAGGCCTGTACTCTCCTGTACTGCTCTTGCCGATTTGTATCCCAGTCTTCAGTGGACATATCTGCTTCAGGTTCTACCACTCCGAGTTCCAGTTCCATGGGCAACTTTCCGGGTCTTGCTCTCATGAGGTACGCTGGAGTACAATTAGTAGAACTCACAGGTATGTGATTGTACAGATCTACCAGGTCAGGTAGTTTGTCTGGCCACTGATTTCTTTCTTCCAAGGGTAAGGTTTTCAGCAGGTCTATGACGATGTTGTTCATTTTGTCACACAAACCATTGATCTGAGGGTGGTACGGCGTAGTCCGGATCTTCTTGCACCCATACAGATGACAGAATTCTTTAAACAGCTCGGCTTCAAAGGCAGGGCCTTGATCCGTCAGCACTTTGTCTGGGTATCCATGGGGCCTGCAGAAGTATGCTTGGAACGTCCTTGCTGCAGTTTCTGCTGTCAGATCCTTGACAGGGGCTACCACCAGGAACCGGGAATAATGATCCACCATGGTCAGTGCATAGGAATAGCCTGACCTGCTGGGTGACAGCTTGACGTGATCCAGAGCGACAATCTCCAGGGGCTGGGTTGTTTTGATGGACTGCAAGGGTGCTTTCTGGCTGCCATAGTCTTTTCTTCTGAGGCTACAGGGCCCACAATTCCAGCACCACCTCTCTATGGAGCTCCGCATTCCAACCCAGTAGAACCAGTCCTTCAGCAGGGTTTCCAGCTTCTTCCAGCCAAAGTGACCTGCTTGATCGTGGTAGGCCTCCAACACCATCTGGATATCCGTTCTGGGTACAACAATCTGCCACACCATTTCATGGGTCTTGGGGTTGACATATCTTCTGCACAGCTTCTCTCTGTAGATGAACAGCCGGCTTCTTTCATTCCACAGTTGCTTGGCTTGTGGAGGAGCATCCTTCTCCAGGTGAGAACCTTCCTGGGTGATCAGTCTTTTGATAAGGCTGACAACCGGGTCACTGTCCTGGGTCTCCTTCCAACTGTGGTGGGGTAGAGGATTCAGCGTCCTTCCCTGACGTCTTCTGGTGACATGTTGCTCATGGACTACTCCACTTCGGTGGAAAGCAGGTAACTCAACTTCCTCTAAATCATCCACTTCATCCTCGGTGTCTGACTGGTGGGGCAACCTTGACAGGGCGTCAGCATTGGTGTTCTTGTGACCTGCCCGGTACTTGATGGTGAACTGATAATTTGATAGTCTGGCCACCCAACGCTGTTCCATGGCTCCCAACCTGGCTGTCTCCAGGTGTGTCAAGGGATTGTTGTCAGTAAAAGCTGTAAACTTAGTTGAGGCTAGGTAATGCTTGAACCTTTCAGTGATAGCCCAGACCAATGCCAGGAACTCCAGCTTGAATGAACTGTAGTCCTCCGGGTTCCTCTCGGTAGGGCGTAGCTTCCTGCTGGCATACGCAATTACCTTCTCTCTTCCATTCTGCTTCTGGGACAATACAGCTCCCAGTCCCTCGTTGCTGGCGTCGGTGTACAGCAGGAAAGGCTGGCTGTGGTCAGGGTAAGCCAGGATTTCTTCACCAGTCAGGATTTCCTTCATTACTGCAAAGGATTCGGCTTGTTTTATGCCCCACTGGAATGGGGGACTCTTTCATCTTTTAGACGGTCCTACCAGGAGGTCTTGTAGAGGTGCTACCTTTTTGGTATAGTCCTTTATGAACCTCCTGTAGTACCCGACCAGTCCCCGGAATTGCCGTACTTCTTTGATGCTTCTCGGTTCAGGCCACTTCTGGATGGCAGTGACCTTCTCCGGGTCTGGTGCTACTCCCTCCGAGCTGACTACGTGCCCCAGGTACTGAACCTTCTGCTTGAGCAAGTGGCATTTAGATGGCTTTAGTTTCATCCCATACCGAGACCTCGCTTCAAATACCTCCGCCAGGTGCTTCAGATGGTCCTCTTACGCTCCCTAGTACACGATAACGTCATCCAGGTACAGCAGCACTGTCTCGAAGTTCCGGTATCCCAAGCAACACTCCATCAGCCTCTGGAACGTTCCGGGTGCATTGCAGAGTCCAAACGGCATACTGTTGAACTCACACAGTCCCATCGGGGTGGTGAAGGCAGTCTTCTCCCGGTCTTCCTCAGCAACAGAGACTTGCCAGTACCCGCTAGTGACATCCAGTGTAGAGAAGTAATTGGCAGATTTTAGTGCAGCCAGGGATTCCTCTATACGGGGCAAAGGGTATGCATCTTTATGTGTTATGCGATTAATCTGTCTATAATCTACACACATCCTCATGCTACCGTCCTTTTTCCTGACCAGGACCAGGGGAGCTGCCCAAGGGCTACAGCTATCCCTTACTACCTCTGCCTTTCTCATGTCACGCAACATTTCCTTGGCTTTCTGATAATGTGCTGGTGGTATGGGTCTGTAATGCTCCTTAATAGGTGGATGGTTACCGGTGGGTATGTGGTGTTGTACCCCTTTGACCCTACCAAAATCAAGTGGGTGCTTACTAAACACTTGTTCTTATTCCTGAACCACTCTGTAAACACCGTGTTTTTGATGGACAGGAGTGGCGTCAGTCCCAACATGGAGCTGTTGACACCAATCCTCCAGCTGGGCTTCGGAGTCATTGTCCTCTACTGTATCTGGTGGGGTCCACTGTGTGTATGGCATCATCATTCACAGCATACAATCTGGCAACAGTGGCGTATCTTGGTAATTTAACTTCCTCCTCCCCACAATTTAGGAGACGTATGGGTACCCTCCCATTGGGTACATCAACTACCCCTCTAGCAGTTAAGAGTGTAGGTCTGTGCTCCGAGCTAATGGGCTCCACTACCGCCTGGTAGTTCTGTCCCTTGAGACCTATTGCTGCTCTACACCAAATCAGCATCTCACTCAATGGGGGAATCGCAATGGGTATCGGGTCTGTCACCCGTACATTACCAATCTCACCACCTGTTAGCTTTACCTGTTGCTGGTACAGGAGGGCTCGAATCTCTCTCTGGAGCACCTTCCTCTGCCCTGGTTTGGCAGTGTCAACAATCTGTTGGAGCAAAAACAACATTCTCCCAAACAGTTACCAACAATATTTGTACCAAGTATCATATACAAGTCTTTATCACCAGGGTTAGATTCTATGACAATTAGTCCTTGGTTCTTTAGTTCCACTCTCCCCACCTTCACTGTCACGTCCTTAACCCCTACTAGGTTAAGAGGAAGGCCGTTAGAGGCATACACAGAGAGGTTCGGGGCTGGCGGGTGGAGTTCATCTATGGACCAGTACCTTTTGTAGAGGACATCAGGTATGATGGTTACCTGTGAGCCGGTGTCCAGTAACGCAGGTGTAGCTATGCCGTCCAGCACGATGGACAGGAAAGGCCTTCCTCCTACGAACCGGTGGTACCAGCTTGATGGGCCTGGTTGATTTACTCCTGGGTGTCGGCCCTCGGCCCCAGGGTTTGCCCGTTTAAAGGACAGTTCCGCGCAGTGTGGCCTGCCTTGTGGCAACGGTAGCAGATGAAGTCTCCTGGAGGGCGACTTTGGTCGATGCTCGTCCCACGGGGTGGCGTTGTCCTCCTCCGGGGTGGCGCTGTCCTCCTACGCGGTGGCATTGTCCTCCTTCTTCTCCTCATCCAGGGGACATCCTCAGGGCTGTCGGCGAGTAGGATCCTTCCTTCCGGCTCGGGCTCCGCCTGCAGCTGCAGGGTGCTCAGGACAGTGGCCAGGGTTTTACTCAGCTGACGCGCTTCAGAGCGCAGGTTGTCCAGCTCGCTAGGGGGCACTGTTTGCATCTTTGTTTCAGCCGTCAATGAAGGAGCAGTGGATGCTGCGGCCACTTGGGTGGCCCCACCCTGGTAACGCTGGATAGCAGTCCCTGATATTTCCAGGGGCTGTAGACCCTTAATAGCCATGTCCTACAGGGTGTCAAAGGTGGCATCTGGATGATCTAAGGCCCACCACCGTACGGTTCTGCTCTCCTCCTGGGACCTCAACCCACGGATGAATTGTTCTGTCAGCATTTTATTCTCATCTTGTATGCTGGCTGGACTAACCTGTTTCAGGGCCCACAAGGCTTCCTGTAAGAGCCAGGCATAGTCCCGGATACTGTCCTCAGGTTTTTGGGTACAGTGGTAGAACCTCATTCGGAGATCTGTCTCAGTGCGGTTTTCAAAGACAGTTTGCAGTCTCTTAAAGATAATGGATACTGATTCCTGGTCTGCGGCTGGCCAGGTTTCAACTTCCTGCTCTGCGGCACCAGTCAATTGTCCTAGCACAACAGCGGCTCTCTGCTTACCAGTCATAGAATACATGTCCAGTACACCGCATATTTTTCTCTTGGACCCAGACAGGGTGTCTGGTTTGCCATCATACGGGAGAATCCATTTTGCTCCAGGGATATACGGCAGGGCCATGGGTATCAACAGAGTCACAACCCCTGCTGGTGGGGCGGCCGCTCCGGCCTGTGCAGCGCTGGGCGCAAGCTGAGCATCAGGAGCGTTAACCGGTCCTCCGGCGGCTTGCTGGTCGTCGGCCATGGTTGCGCCCCCCTAGTAAACCGTAGCCTACCTTCTTTACTTGGATCAGGTAGGCCGCAGCTCCGCAGGCGACGGTCTCCTCCCAGGACCTTGCGTCTAGTTTGTGACGCCACCTGTGGTACCTGGTAAGGATTACCCGCGCTGCTGCAGACCTCCGGGGGGTGATGGGATGGCAGCTGAGGTGTTTCTGCTCCCCACAGGCGGAGCGGGCCCCCAGGGCAGTGTGGGGTTTGATGATGGGTGGTGATGCTGGGGCTTGTAGTGCAGGCGGATGGCGCAGCAGGAGTAACTGACAGAGACAGGGGATTAGCTTCAATACCTTTACTGGTGCGGATGTCAGGTATGGTCCAGGTTACTCAGTAGGATGGGTGCACTTCAGGACTTCTCCCCAGTGAGCGGGTATAAGGCCTCCTGGTCCGTGTCTGCCTCTCTGTATGCTCCTGGCCAGCCTGCAACTGGGCCTAGCTTATGTGTCGTGCTGTTCCTTCACCTGTCGCTCGGTAGTAGGACCTTCTGCTGGCAACCACTATCCCTGGTAACGCTGGGGCCTTCGTGGTTCCTGGTCCTGTAATGGGTCTAGCTTCAGGTCTGCCAGGGACTTGTAGTCCTCCTGGAATGCCGGTGATCCCTACTGGGTATAAAGGGACCCTGTAGGCGCGGACCCGGTGTCCGGTTTGTATACTGGGGTGAGCCTATCATGTTCTTCTGCCCCCTCAACTCCTCTCTCTTTTCTCCTCTTGCCTTCGGCCACACTCGGGGCCCTCAGAACTCAGCAGCAGGCGCGCTGCATCTTCTCTGCTCTCAGCATCAGCACGCTCTCCGACTAAACACTGCACTGAGCTGCCTGGCTCCACCCTCCATATATATCCCTAACGGGCTCCCTCTGGTGGTGTGAGGTGGAAGGGTGGAGGTGTTTGTATGTAATGAGGGCCTCTTATGGAGAAGTCCGTCCATGCACCCTTGGTCTTGTGGTACCTGTGCACAGCAGGGTACCACAGCTCTGCACTGCACAAACAGCGGCTCTGCACTTCGCACACAGTGGCTCTGCATTGCACTGCACACAGCAGCTCTGCACTGCACACACAGCGGCTCTGCACTGCACACACACAGCGGCTCTGCACTGCACACACAGAGCGGCTCTTTCCTTGCGCAAACAGTAACTCTGCACTGAGCAAACAGCGGCTCTGCACTGCACATACAGCGGCTCTGCACTGCACACACACAGCGGCTTTGCACTGCACACACACAGCAGGCGTAGGTCTCCGCTGCGCTAATAAATGAGTGGGGGCTTTCTTCGGTGTCGGCGGCGGGCGCAGAGTGGATTCAGGGCTCGTGCCCACCACCAGGGCTGGAGACAACACGGAGCCCGTTGTCCCACACCCCCCAGAACACATTCCTTCTACATCCCGCCGATGGGCGCCCTGGAGAGCGGAGGTCCAGCCGGCACTCCCGCTCTCCAGAGCGCTTTAGGCACAGTACACCGCAGCCGCATAGAAGAAGCTGCCGGCCGCATAGTAATCAGTCCCCGCCCCCTCAACATACAGCAGGGGCTGTGGCAGAGCAGAGCTCCGGACAGGAATCCTCTGCCAGGCGCTGTTCTCTGCCTCCCCCCCAAACATCCCCCCGCAGAAAACCCTCTAATAAAAATAAAAAAAATGGTACCCAAAGCAGAACACGTGACATTACACAACCAGGGGACATTGCGGCCCCAGTAATCACCGCAGCCCATCTATCGCCCATTCACAGTATCAATACCCCCCTGATGGACACCATGCAGAGCTTAAACGCTTCAGCGCCCATCCTCGGCTCTTCCATATACCCCTATAATAGCGCAACGACGCACGCGCTTGACACCGCTATAGCATCGCAGCACCAGATTTCAGCCAGGGTCGCATTTCTGTCCAGCCGCTTCACCGATGCCTCCATCTTGTGCCAGTCATTACACTGGTTGCCCATCCGCCTCAGGCTCTCCACAGTTCTGCACCGCCTTATATCTCCTCTCTCATCTCTGTCTATCGCCCTACATGTGCCCTCCGTTCTACAAATGACCTAAGACTAACATCCCCCATAATCTGAACCTCGCACCTCCATCTCCAAGACTTCTCTCATGCTGCGCCAGTTCTCTGGAATGCACTACCCCAGGCGATCCGACTGATGCCTAGCCCCCATGTCTTCAAGCGCGCTTTAAAAATCCATCTCTTTAAACAAGCCTACCACCTTAACTGCTCAGTAAATTAACTTTCCCCTGTTCCCTCGTTCTAAATATTATTCAGAATCTGTTCCCTACTCTTCATCTGTCTCCACACCCTCCATGCAAAAGATAACTGCACTCAGTACTTGAGTATTGCACTTAAACATACTGGCTGATGACCGGATCATGCAGCTTTATATGAAAATCCCTATTTATTATAATTGCCAGACCTGAAATAACAAGCACTTTTCACCTATTGTGTCCCCCCATTTCCTTGTAGAATGTAAGCTTGCGAGCAGGGACCTCACTCCTGATGTAACTGTTTAAACTGTCTTAAATTGTATTGAATTCATTGTCTGTATATGCCCCCGCTTAATTGTAAAGTGCTGCGGAATTTGTTGGCGCTATATAAATTAAAATTATTATTATTATTAATTTAATCTGACGTAATTGAGGAAACGAGGGCAATGACAAAATCTGCTAAAAAAGTGCTAATATTTATACAAACTTTTCATTGAAATCTTTAGTGTCTCTTTAAATATGTAACTAAAGCAAACAACTTTGAGTAGAATCCTCCTGGACTTTGTGACACCCTGCTTCTTAATAGCCTTGATTTCTTCAAGCTTGGTAGCTTGGAATTCGGGAGGAGACATTACTTCTTCTATATAAACCTAAAGCCACTTCCTGGTTACATTTATAATCACCGGGGTGGACAATGGGTGAGATCTAAAGTTCCAATCCTGAGACATTGATTTGTTTGTTACAAAATATTATCATAAGGAAATGCATAAATCTGCGAGAATATGGTCATATTATTATACCTATATGTTACCCCTATTGTATTCCCTCCAATCACAGCTGACACTACTTCCACATTGTCTGTTGTAGGTCCTCAATTAGAAGCAAGTCGTTGGTTTTGGGTTGCTGCTATCTTGTGCCTGACTCTGGTTTTAGCAGATGATCTTGAAGTTGCAAAAGAACCATTTCAACAAGGTGAGCACATAATTCTGCCATCATGGCGTTAGCAGCTTTATACCCATTAGCTAAGGGAGCATCCTGATGATAACACAGGATGTACATTCCTCGTGTTCATCCTGCAAATTATACGATGCATTCTGTATACTTTTCCCACAGCCCTACAATTACTGCTTTTTTGGTCTCGGTAATAAGATTGCATTTAGGAATCGCCATTTATTGAAACCCTTTGTAGGAGTCTGATTATTTTTCATCAATATTTATATGTTTATTTAATAATATTGCAGACATAGTAATAATTACAATAAAGTGACAATAGTTGATGTAAAGTGAGGATTTGCTGGTAAAATTAATCTGTCACCATAAAAATGCAGGCACAATGTTTTAGAGCAGGTGGAGGGCAACAGATTGATATATTGTTTTACAGGAATATATATAGTATAGCTTATTTTTTATTCATTTAAATCTCTGCCCATTCTTGGCTTTTCAGACAAGTGAGCGGTCCTTTCAGTGACTCACGGATATTCTGTGCGATTATACTGTGGAGGGCCTCTGATGTGAGTTAATGAGGGGAAGGCTCTTGATGTATGTACCGCCAATGTTGGCAGACCAGGCAGCCACTATGGGGACTGTGAGTCAGGGGGATCCGATGCCAGCGTATGCACCCCCCCCCCCCTTCCCGCCCGTCATTGCACATTCAACTGTATCGGCATTCTGGATCCTGGATGCCGATACAGTTGAATGCAATGATGAAACGTGAAGTCGTCAACTCCCTCCTCCATCATTCTCCCTCAACGTCTGAGATCTGACATCTCAGCACAGTGGGTGAGACGACATCACTACGTTGCACCCACTGTGCTGAGTTGTGCGGCGCTTCAGACCACACGCGGAAGAGACCGGAGCAGCGGGGAGCGAGGAGAGTTGAGCATTTATTTATTTATTTAATAAATGAGAACATTGTGGTGCCCATTATTCTGAATGGAAGTCAATGGGGGCCCATTATACTACTTGGAGGACAATGTGGAGTCCATTATACAACATAGAGGAGTATGTGGGGCTCATTATACTGTATGGAAAACTATATTGGGCCCATTATACTACATGGAGGACTATGTGGTGACCGTTATATTGTATGGAAGACTATGTTGGGTCCATTATACTGTATGGAGGCCTATGTGGGCCCATTATACTACATGGAGGACAATGTGGGGCCCATTGTACTGTATGGAGGACTATGTGGGGCCATTATTCTGTATGGAAGACTATGCGGGGCAATTATTCTTTATGGAAGATGATGTGGGGACATTATTCTATGCGGAGGACTCTGTGGGGTCATTATACTACATGTAGGACTATGTATGGCCTATTATACTACATGGAGAACTATGTGGGGCCAATTATACTATATGGATGACTCTGTGTGGCCATTATTCTGTATGGAGGGCTATATGGGGCAATTATTCTGTATGGAGGACTATGTGGGGTCATTACAATGTATGGAAGACAATGTGGGGGCCATTATACTGTATGGAGGACTATATTAGGCCCATTATACTTTATGGAGGCCTTTGTGGGGCCCATTATACTACATGGAGGACTATGTGGGCCATTATACTACATGGAGGACAATGTTGGACCCATTATACTACAATGGCAACTCACTATACTACATGATGACTATATGAGGCTTATTATACTATATAGAGGACTAAGTGAGGCCCATTATACTGTATGGAAGGCAATGGGGGCCCATTATACTACATGGAGGACTATGTGGGCCATTATGCTACATGGAGGATAATGTTGGACCCATTATACTACAATGGCAACTCACTATACTACATGATGACTATATGAGGCTTATTATACTGTATAGAGGACTAAGTGAGGCCCATTATACTGTATGGAAGGCAATGGGGGCCCATTATGCTACATCGAGGGCTATGTGGGGCCCATTATACTGTATGGAAGGCAATAAGGGCCCATTATACTACATGGAGGACAATGTTATATGCATTATACTATATGGAGGACAATGTGGAGTGCATAATATTACATGTAGGACAATGTGACTATATGGAGGGCAATGTTGGGTGCATTATACTACATGGAAGGCTTCGTGGGGGCCCTTATACAGTTTTCGGGACTATGTGGAGCCCATTATACTATGTGGGGGCCATAATAATATTTGGATGGCTATGAGGGAGCCATTATACTATTTGGAAGGCTATATGGAGGCCATCATACTATTTGGAGGGCTATGTGTGAGCGCATTATAATATTTGCATGGTTATGTTTGGGGTCATTATAATATTTGAAGGGCTATGTAGAGGCCATTATATTATTTGGAGGGCTATGTGGGGGCCATTATACTATATGAAGGCCTACGTGGGAGCTTTTATACTTTATAGAAGGCTATGTGGGAGCCATTATAAGGTTTGCAGGGCTATGTGGGGGGCCATTATATGGTTTGCAGGGCTATGTTAAGAGCCATTATATTGTTTGGAAGGCTATTATGGGGGCCATTATACAGTAATGTATGCGAGCAATTATACAAGGTTTGTGTGGGGTCTATCTTACTGTGTGGAGGGCTGTGTGTGGGGCTATTATGCTGTTTGGAGGGCTGTGTGGGAGCCATTGTACTGTTTGGAGGGCTCTGCGGGAGCCATTGTACTGTTTGGAGGGCTAGAAAGGGCCATCATACAGTGTTGAGAGTTGTGTCAGGGACGTCATACTGTGTGAGGGTTGTGTTGGGGCTATTATACTGTATGGTGTGGCTATGTTAGGGTCACAGTTGGGACATTATACTGTTTTGAGGCCACCATACTTTGCCGAGTGGGTACAATAAGGCTTCAATAGTAGCAAAATTACTTTGTAGGAGCCGCAAAGTTGGGAGACATTTTTTTTGGGGGGTGGGGGTGGGGGCCCAAATTGACTTTCTGCTATGGGGCCCCATGATTTCTATGTATGCCCCTGTGTATATACCATATACAGTTGAAACCAGAAGATTACATACACTATATAAAAAGACACATATGCATGTTTTTCTCAATAACAGACATGATATCAGAATAATGCAAAAGGTAAAAGCTGGTGATAACAAGCGCTAAGGCATATAAAAATTCAGCAATTACTACCTTTATTAAAGTCCTTGTAAAAACACAACGCGTTTCAATGGCATGCAAGCCGTCTTCATCAGGTGATGATGAATTTTCCACATTTCACCCCTTTGGGGTTACTGGTGAGCTGCTTTGGCTTACTTTTTAATTTTAGCACATGGACTGTTTGCCCCTCATTTTGACATCCTAGCGCTTCTTACTACCAGCTTCGTCTTTTTTTCTTTTCACATGAAATCAGAAAAAACCTTTCCCGTTTTAGGTCAATTAGGATTACCATAATTTTTAATATTTGCCAAATGCCAGAATAATGAGAAAGAGAGAATGTTTTAAGGCATTTTTATTACTTACTGCAAAGTCAAAAGTTTACATACATTTCATTAGTATTTGGTACCATTGCCCTTAAACTGAATGACTTGGCTATTTTGCAAGTTTTCCTACCTACAAAGAATGAAGAGGTCTGTGACTTTAATCGTAGGTACACTTCCACTGTGAGAGACAGAATCTTTAAAAAAAATCCAGAAAATCACTTTGTGTGATTTATACATAATTAATTTGCATTTTATTGCATGAAATAAGTATTTGATACAATAGAAAAACAGAACTTAATATTTGGTACAGAAACCTTTCTTTGCAATTACAGAGGTCAGACGTTTCCTGTAGTTCTTGACCAAGTTTGCACAAACTACAGCAGGGATTTTGGCCCACTCCTCCATACAGATCTCCATATCTTTCAGGTTTCGGAGCTGGTGCTGGCAACATTGAGTTTCAGCTCACTCCAAAGATTTTCTTTTGGGTTCAGGTCTGGAGACTGGCTGGGCCACTCCAGGTCCTTGAAGTGCTTCTTACAGAGCCACTCCTTAGTTGCCCTGGCTGTGTATTTCGGGTCATTGTCATGCTGGAAGACCCAGCCACGACCCATCTTCAATGCTCTTACTGAGGGAAAGAGGTTGTTGGCCAAAATCTTGCGATACATGACTGCTTCCATCCTCCGTTCAATATGGTGGAGTTGCAGAAAAGCACCCCCAAAGTATGATGTTTCCCCAACCATGCTTCACGGTTGGGGCGGTCTTCTTGGGGTTGTACTTGACTCGCCCCCTGGGCCGTGGGGTACCCGGAACCGAACTTCTGTACGATGCAGGGGGTAGTAGTGGCAACCCGATCCCGTGGCTCAGGGTGGTCAGACCAAATTGTGGCAGTCTATTTATCAGTGTTTTGAATGTCCAACTACGCCACCCGTGGATTGCGGTCAGGGATAACCGCCGCTGCAAGGCAGACCGCTGAGGCTGGTGTTGGTGTGCATCACAGGGGTAGGATAACTCCCCACGGGAAGAGTGTAGCCTCAGGGCAGTGTAGGTGGATGCTGGGGGTGATAGTGCAGGCCGCAATAGTAAGAGTTCAGAGTCCGCTTCAAACAGTCCAGGGTCTTTATTGTAGGTATTATTAATGACCTAACAGTAGTACCGGTTAGGAATGGGCCTGGGTGTCTGAGAGCATTCGGGCGAGCCCCACTGGTCAGGGTGAGTGTGTAGGCCTACCGTTCTCTCTATGCTCTTTCTGACTATCCCCCTCTTCGTGGTGTAATAGCCCACATCCCTGAGCTGGCCGTGTACTTCTCGCCTGTATGGCTTGCGACTCGGGCCTTGGGTACCTTTTGCTTTCTCCTCGCTGTACTGGTCCCTCTGTGTGGCGGAGCCTCCAGGCTTCTTAGGCCAAGGGACCTGAAATCCCTCGCGGGTTGGTTCTTTGCTGCTGGGAATGATAACCCGGACAGCCTCGGACCCCAATGTCCGGTTAGAATGGTTCTCTGCCAGGACCGGCTCTTGTCGCCTCTGTCCCTGGCTTGCAGTTTCTCCTCTGCCTCACGGACTCCTCAGCTGCGGCTGACCTGTCCCTCTTCTCTGAGAACCCTTCTGGACACTTCAGAAGTTGGTTCTGGTCTCTCTAACCCTGCCCCAGTTCCAGCTTTTATAGGGCAGCCAGCTCCCCCTACTGGCCTGGGACAGGAGGTGCTGCATGCTAATGGTCCCTAACCAGGGAACCTCCCTCCTGCTCTCAGACACAGATTATTGTTTGTGGCATCCAGGCCTGGGGTGACACATACTCATCCTCCTTCTTCCAAACATGGCGAGTGGAGTTGATACCAAAAAGTTCTATTTTGGTCTCATCTGATCACATGACCTTCTCCCATGCCTCCTCTGGGTCATCCAGATGGTCATTGGTGAACTTCAAACGGGCCTGGACATATGTTGGCATGAGCAGGGACCCCTTGCGTGCCCTGAAGGATTTTAATCCATGACAGCATAGTGTGTTACTAATGGTAATGTTTGAGATTGTGGTCCCAGCTCTCTTCAGGTCATTGACCAAGTCCTCCCGTGTAGTTCTGGGCTGATTCCTGACCTTTCTCAGAATCATCCTAACCCCACGACGTGAGATCGTGCATGGAGTCCCAGACCAATGAAGACTGACAGTCATCTTGTGTTTCTTCCATTTTCTAATAATTGTGCCAACATTTGTTGCCTTCTCAACAAGCTGCTTGCCTATTGTCTTGTAGCCCATCCCAGCTTTGTACAGATCTACAATTTTGTCCCTGCTATCTTTAGACAGCTAATTGATCTTGGCTATGGTGGAGAGGTTGGAGTGTGACTGAGTGTGTGGACTGATGTCTTTTATACAGGAAACAAGTCAGACAGGTGCAATTAATACAGGTAATGAGTGCAAAGTAGGAGGGCTTCTTAAAGAAAAACTAATAGGTCTGTGAGAGCAAGAATTTTTGCTAGTTGATAGGTAATCAAATACTTATTTCATGCAATAAAATGCAATAAAATTATTTAAAATCATACAATGTGATTTTCTGCTTTTTATTTTTAGATTCTGTCTCTCACAGGTGAAGTGTACCTACAATAAAAATTACAGACCTCTCCATTCTTTGTAGGTGGGAAAATTTGCAAAATCGGCAGTGTATCAAATACTTATTTTCCCCACTGTATATACACACAGTATGTGTATGTACAGTGGGTACAGAAAGTATTCAGACCCCTTTAAATTTTTCACTCTTTGTTTCATTGCAGCCATTTGGTAAATTCTAAAAAGTTCATTTTTTTTTCTCACTAAAGTACACTCTGCACCCCATCTTGACTGAAAAAAAAAACAGAAATGTAGAAATTTTTGCAAATTTATTAAAAAAGAAAACCTGAAATATCACATGGTCAGTATTCAGACCCTTTGCTCAGTATTGAGTAGAAGCACCCTTTTGAGCTAGTACAGCCATTAGTCTTCTTGGGAATGATGCAACAAGTTTTTCACACCTGGATTTGCAGATCCTCTGCCATTATTCCTTTTAGATCCTCTCCTGTTCTGTCAAGTTGGATGGTGAACGTTGGTGGACAGCCATTTTCAGGTCTCTTCAGAGATGCTCAATTGGGTTTAGGTCAGGGCTCTGGCTGGGCCAATCAAGAATGGTCACAGAGTTGTTCTGAAGCCACTCCTTTGTTATTTTAGCTGTTTACTTAGGGTCATTGTCTTGTTGGAAGGTGAACCTTCAGCCAAGTCTGAGGTCCAGAGCACTCTGGAAGAGGTTTTCATCCAGGATATCTCTATACTTGGCCGCATTCATGTTTCCTTCAATTACAACCAGTCGTCCTGTCCCTGCAGCTGAAAAACACCCCCATAGCATGATGCTGCCACCACCATGTTTCACTGTTGGGATTGTATTGGGCAGGTGATGAGCAGTGCCTCGTTTTCTCCACACATAGCGCTTAGAATTATCACCAAAAAGTTCTATCTTCGTCTCATCAGACCAGAGAATCTAATTTCTCATAGTCTGGGAGTCCTTCACGTGTTTTTGACCAAACTCTATGCGGGCTTTCATATGTCTTGCACTGAGGAGAGGCTTCCGTCGGGCCACTCTGCCACAAAGGCCCAACTGGTGGAGGGATGCAGTGATAGTTGACTTTGTGGAACTTTCTCCCATCTCCCTACTGCATCTCTGGAGCTCAGCCACAGTGATCTTGGGGTTCTTCTTTACCTCTCTCACCAAGGCTCTTCTCCCACGATGGCTCTGTTTGCCTGGACGGACAGGTCTAGAAAGACATCTGATGGTCCCAAACTTCTTCCATTTAAGGATCATGGAGGAGGCCACTGTGCTCTTAGGAACCTTGAGTAATGCAGAAATTCTTCTGTAACCTTGGCCAGATCTGTGCCTTGCCACAATTCTGTCTCTGAGCTCCTTGGGCAGTTCCTTTGAGCTCATGATTCTCATTTGGTCTGACATGCACTGTGAGCTGTGAGGTCTTATATAGACAGGTGTGTGCCTTTCCAAATCAAGTCTTATCAGTTTAATTAAACACAGCTGGACTCCAATGAAGGAGTAGAACCATCTCAAGGAGGATCACAAGGAAATGGACAGCATGTGACTTAAATATGAGTGTCTGAGCAAAGGGTCTGAATACGTATGACCATGTTATATTTCAGTTTTTCTTTTTTGATAAATTTGCAAAAATTTCTACATTTCTGTTTTTTTTCAGTCAAGATGGGGTGCACCCTGTACTTTAATGAGAAAAAAAATGAACTTTTAGAATTTACCAAATGGCTGCAATGAAACAAAGAGTGAAAAATTTAAAGGGGTCTGCATACTATTCGTACCCACTGCGTGCATATATATATATATATATATATATATATATATATATATATATGCTGTAGGGAGTAGGCACTCAGCACTGGCACAGGTCTTGGTCGTAAACACGTAGGTTTATTGCGTTTCTCCATACTCCAAATTAAACTGCTTTTTCCAGCATAAGAAAATCAAAACATAACAGCTTTTCTTAAGCACAAAACATACAATGAACTACATAGTCCTTTTGTCAGGGTAGGCACAGTACATTAACACGGTTGTACTCACACCACAACACGGGCATTAGTTGTTGTCCGCATAGTCTGTAAATCAATACTGGCTTCTCTTCAGCTCCACTACCACAGAGAAGTGTTCACCTCCCAGACGGCTCACATTTGCTGGTCACTCACTAGCTCCAACACACAGACTGCCAAGCTTCCCCCAGCTGACTGACTAACAATGAATACAGGGCCTGGCTCTAGACAAGCTAGCCAGTTGCACTTAATCAGTACCCCAAGTGCTAGGTTTTAACTCTGACCACCCTGCTTTCCTACACTATGTCTACAGTCATGGCCCAAAGTGTTGGCACCCTTGAAATTGGGTCAGAAAAGTATTTCTCCCATAAAATTATTGCAATTACACATGTTTTGTTATACACATGTTTATTTCCTTTTTGTGTATTGGAACAACAAAAAGAAAAAAAGAAAAAAAAGGCAAATTGGACATAATTTCACACAAAACCCCAAGAGTGGGCCAGACAAAATTGTTGGCACCCTCAACTTAATATTTGGTTTCACACCCTTTGGAATAAATAACTTCAATCAATCACTTTCTATAACCATCAACAAGCTTCTTACACCTCTCAACTGGAATTTTGGACCACTCTCCTTTTGCAAACTGCTCCAGGTCTCTCATATTTGAAGGTGCCTTCTCCCAACATCTATCTCTCCACAGGTGTTCAATTGGATTCTGTTCTCATTCCTTGAACAATTTCAATGGTGCCTTCTAGTGATCAGCGCAATTGGTCGTTACTCATGTTTGCCGAGGGTGCTCCGGTATGCACAAAACATGCAGCGATTGCCCATGTATGTCAGGCAATCCCCATAAGTTTTGTGGCTGTCTAGCAGCTGCGAAACATGCGACCACTGGGAAGCGAACATCTCACTCGAGTACTCGCGATACTCGGTGCATACCCGAGCACCCTCGGCAAACTCAACTAACAAGCACTTGCGCTCATTACTTATGCCAACATTTTTGGACATGACTGTAGATATATATAGATATATATATATAGATAGATATATATATATGTACAGTATATATATTTATAATTATTTTAATAGATTCTGTCATGAGTGTAGTCTGGTTAGAAAAACCTTTGTTAAATGTTTTTTTAATCATACTCTTGCACCCAAAGTAATGTATTCTATTTAATGTGTTACCATGTTTTAGGACTCAGCACATGGCATTGACAGATTCAGATTTTTTTCAGATTTCCCCATAGACTGTGATAAACTGCCAAAGAACAGCCCTAGTGGTGTTTATGTCATCAAGCCCCAATCAACACCTCCTCTAGTAGTATATTGCCATGCTGATGAAGATGGTAAACACTGGACCATTGTCCAGAGGAATTCCAAAACTACTGAAATTACTTGGCATGAATCCTGGACCACATTCAAGTATGGATTTGGAAACGTAATGAAGGAATTTTGGCTGGGTAATGAGTACATTCATCTGCTCACAGCTCAGAGGGCCTACATGGTGCGCTTCGTTCTAAAGGACAAGAATGATAAGGAGTGGCATGCTGACTATGATATCTTCAGCCTAGACAAAGAAGTGAATGGATATGCATTGCGTCTAGGGAGGCACTCCGGCACTGCACCGGACAGTCTAACTATTTATGACTCAAACACTGTCCATGACAACATGAAGTTCTCTACAAAAGACAAAGATCAGGATCGAAGTAGTTCTCACTGTGCAAATTCCTACAGCGGGTGGTGGTATGACAATTGCTACCTTGTCCAACTGAATGCCAAAGGTTATATCTACTGGAAAAATGTGTGCCTTGGAGATTGTACTGAGTCAATGATTATGGTCCGGCCTACAGGTATCTGCTGAAGACAATATGGACTCTAGGGAAGCTAGACTATAGCACAATGTTTGACATTTTTTTTCCAACTATAGTTATTAATGTTAACATTTTAAGTTCTGTTAGATCATACATGTCAAACTTAGGTCTGCCTGCCAAATCTGGCCCGAAATATAATTGTTTGGCCCACGTGAAAATACCAAATGTCTAGTAGAGCTTGAATGCCGGTAGAGAGCGCATGCTAATTCTACAAATCCTGCATTTCCTGGTTACTATGAGGCTGTTTACAACATGCCCCGTAGTAATGTGCTCCCCAACTATGACACTCTTCTTGAGCGGCATTCACCTGAGCCACACGTTCCCTCCTCTACGTCAGCGCGCACTCCCCTTTTGCTCTCCCATATATCTCAGCATGCATAGCTCCTACTACCTTCTATCTCTTTCACAAGCTGGGCATAGGTATGCTATTGAACCAGTGCACTCACGCCATGATTTAATACAGCTTTAAATAACCACAAATGGAGATGAATGACCTGGGAAGGGTATGAGCTCTAATCCAAAAAGGCCTAAAGGGGCAAAGCCCCACTAGAAATGACCCATCTCTAGCAGGTCAATTAAAGGTAACTTGTATTGAATTAAAATGTTATTTTATGGGGTAATGAATTAAAAAGACAATCCTAATTTGCCTTAAGTAGATTAGATTATACACAAATATCTAATAATCTAATCTATTTATTGCAAATTAGGATTTTCATTTTACTTCATTATCCCATCACTGTTTTATCAGCAGGAGATTATCATAAGAGGACTAGTAGACCTGCTACCAGATAGTCAAGCATATTCATGAGCTCTGATTGGCAGCTTTTCTGCCCATGTACACTGAAAGCTACCAATCAGTGGCTTTAAGAAGTTTTAATTGATCTGTGGACACAACTGCACCATTCTGCTTTATTCAATGTCTATTGAGCTGACAGGGACAGCTGAGCATTCCTATTTTCAAATGATTATTAGTAATTATACATCTATTGCATTTCTCATAAATAGATAAAACATGTTTTTCATGAGACAACCCATTTAAGTTCAGGGAACTGCATTTCAATTATAGCCCTGAAGTATGTCAGGGAGTTTTTCCAACTACCATCTTGCTACATAGTCAATCTCCCCCTGCCCCACCATATAGAGTTTTTTTTCTGATAATAAAAGTGTGTTAGGCAATTTCATTATATGAAATATTAAATCATACCCATCCTTTTTGCCAAGAGTTTATTGCTTAAATACAGTTATATGAAAAAGTGTGGGCACCCCTATTAATCTTAAGCTTAATGTTTTAATAAAATTGGTGTTTTTGCAACAGCTATTTTAGTTTGATATATGTAATAACTGGTGGACACAGTAATGTTTCTGCCTTGAAATGAGGTTTATTGTACTAACAGAAAATGTGCAATCTGCATTCAAACAAAATTTGACAGGTGCATAAGTATTGGCACCTCACCAGAAAAGTGACATTAATATTTAGTAGATCCTCCTTTTGCAAAAATAACAGCCTCTAGTCGCTTACTGTAGCTTTTAATGATTTCCTGGATGAAGGTATTTTTGACCATTCCTCTTTACAAAACAATTCCAGTTCAGTTAAGTTTGATGGTCGCCGAGCATGGACAGCCCTCTTCAAATGATCCCACAGATGTTCAATGATATTCAGGTCTGGGGACTGGGATGGCCATTCCAGAACATTGTAATTGTTCCTCTGCATGAATGCCTGAGTAGATTTGGAGCGGTGTTTTGGATCATTGTCTTGCTGAAAGATCCATCCCCTGCGTAACTTCAACTTTATCACTGATTCTTGAACATTATTGTCAAGAATCTGCTGATACTGAGTGGAATCCATGCGTCCCTCAACTTTAACAAGATTCCCGATGCCGGCATTGGCCACACAGCCCCAAAGCATGATGGAATCTCCACCAAATTTTACTGTGGGTAGCAAGTGTTTTTCTTGGAATGCTGTGTTTTTTTGCCGCCATGCATAACGCCTTTTTGTATGACCAAACAACTCAATATTGGTTTCATCAGTCCACAGGACCTTCTTCCAAAAAGAAATTGGCTTCTCCAAATGTGCTTTTGCATACCTCAGCCGACTCTGTTTGTGGCGTGCTTGCAGAAACGGCTTCTTTCGCATCACTCTCCCATACAGCTTCTCCTTGTGCAAAGTGCGTTGTATAGTTGACCGATGCACAGTGACACCATCTGCAGCAAGTTGATGCTGCAGCTCTCTGGAGGTGGTCTGAGGATTGTCCTTGACTGATCTCACCATTCTTCTTCTCTGCCTTTCTGATGTTTTTCTTGGCCTGCCACTTCTGGCCTTAACAAGAACTGTCCCTGTGTTCTTCCATTTCCTTACTATGTTCCTCACAGTGGAAACTGACAGGTTAAATCTCTGAGACAGCTTTTTGTATCCTTCCCCTGAACAACTATGTTGAATAATCTTTGTTTTCAGATCATTTGACAGTTGTTTTGAGGAGCCCATGATGCCACTCTTCAGAGGAGATTCAAACAGGAGAACAATTTGCAAGTGGCCACTTTAAGTAGCTTTTCTCATGATTGCATACACCTGGCTATGAAGTTCAAAGCTCAATGAGGTTACAAAACCAAAAAAAGTGCTTTAGTAAGTCAGTAAAAAGTAGGTAGGGGTATTTAAAACAAGAAAATGATAAGGGTGCCCATACTTATGCACCTGTCAAATTTTGTTTAAATGCAGATTGCACATTTTCTGTTACTACAATAAACCTCATTTCAAGGCAGAAACATTACTGTGTCCAACAGTTATTACATATATCAAACTGAAATAGCTGTTGCAAAAACACCAATTTTTATAAAACATTAAGCTTAAGATTAATAGGGGTGCCCAAACTTTTTCATATAACTGTACATCTCAAATAAAAGTAAAAGCGATAGCAAACTGATTTTAGAAAAAACTGTACCATATCAGGTTTGTTGGAAATTTTCACTGCAGATTTTTGCCTTTGCAATGCAATACTGACGCTTTCGAAATGATCATCTAACTACCAATTCTTCATTTTTTTAATTTCAACAGTAAACCTATAGGGAGGGCGGTGCGCTCAATCTTTCCCTTCTGGCCTCCCCGGATTCCAGTATCATTAACTTTTCATAGGCAGCAAAAAAGGAATCCCTTGCTTTCAATGGACAGATTTACAGCAACCCAAAGTAGTCCTCTGTCTTCAAAATGACTTAAACAATGGCTTAAAGAATCAATTTGTTTTCTTTGTGTTTTGGATACTAAATATACAATAAAGAAATAATACTCCTCAGGGTTCTGTACAACTGTGATTATTAGAAAGATTAATTGTATGAGAACTGTTTTTATTTAATATACCACTAAATATAAGGATATACACAGGAACGGGGTTAAAATGTAAAAAAAATTTCTTAGAGTACTAAGGCACACAACAGTCTGCAGTTACCGCTAGGCAAATATGTCAAACCTGTGTCTTTTCTGTGTTAAGCTTCTTTTCCTAATGCTCCCTGTCCTCATGAGCACTTATACAGTTGCTCTAGTAGCCAATTTGTGTGTATGCTACATCATTTGTATTACTGCCACTAGTAGTAGTGGATAGATAATGGACATTTTTGTGCACAAAGCAAGTCTATCGTGGGCTCTCTCTAAGAATACCAAAAAGCAAGACAAAGGAATACCTTGTGGAATCTCATAAAACAAAAGATTACCTTTTACCATTTACTTCTAAAACTTCTCTTACAGCATGTCATCGCATAAAAAAGTCCAGGTGCCACCATGTTGCCTGAACAGTTTCACCCTGCCAGCTTCTTCAAGGGTTTCCACTGCTTTTTATATACACACTTGTAACAGCATTTCCAATTTATATACAACTTAAAATCATAATACAATACTTATTTCACAGTAAAGCAATTTATATCAAGTTTTATATGCTGGCCATTAGGTAATAGTGTTCAGCTTAAAAATGTACTCTGTTTTTTTTCTGTGATAGAGCCCTAATGGCATTGCCTCTAATCCGTTTTTAGCAGGCAAATCCCCGTTGCTTTGAGATCTTTCAGATAACCACAATGATGGTACTGAAAGGGAGCTGATATACTTTGTGGAAGCACTTTGTTTCTAATATTTCTAATATGTTAGTTTAATCTAGTTTTCAGCTTACAGCCTGTACATCTCATGTTCTGGTGGCCGCAAATACACTATAGTAAATAGACAACATTATTGGTATCTATTCTATCCTATATTTCATATATTTTATGTTGTTCCTGTTTTGCAACAATCCTGCTTTTTCAGATTTAATGTTTTACAGGCTTTGCATCACATGCTCACTTAATAAGTTGATGCTATCCATTTTACTTACATGTACACAAATCTGCACTAGGTGGTCTTCTATTGTGCAAGGGTATCTAAAAATCACCACCAGTTCCCTGGAAGTAATGAGGCTTGATTTCTATTGCATATAAAAATAGGCATTTTTTTAACTACGGTACTTTCCTAATTATATTTATGTCTCCCAAAACATTAGTAATGAAATAGGTAACAAATGAACCATTTCTGTGCTTTTTGTTTGACATCTCTACATCTCCAACACGTTTTCCCTGTTTTATTTTACTCACTTATCCCTATCCCTTTATTTTACTGTCCTTATCCAATTCCTCACTAGGGTAATTTCTTATTTCAAATCTTTTCATCAGAATTTGTCTTTGTTCATTATAGTCAGGCTCAAGGGTGAAATTCTTTTGAATTCTAAGTAATTGTTTTGGGGATATTATTCACCTAAAGGACAAAATAAAAACTGTTTCTTTCTAAAATTCTACAACAGAAAACTATTGTGAAATAGGTATTGGTATAGTATCCTCCCATTATTCATGAAGATAGTCAAGTCCATAAAAGGACTGTGCAGATGACAGGTATGGCAATGGGGGTGAGATTCGCCCACAGTTACTCCAAGCAGTTTCTATTTCTTTGGAACAAAACTTTGGTGTATGTGACACCACCAAACGAATTACAAAAATAGTACTGTTAATAGACAAATGTCGACTCAGACAAAGCCATAAACAGATTAGCCTAACTGAGGGTACATTTAGCTCCCATGGCCGCACCAGTCCCCTTTTCATCAGGAATAAATATGAACTAGCACAAAATGAATACTCTTATTTAGAAACTTCCTTTGCTCTGTATGTATTGTGTTCTGTTTTTGGCCAGCAGTTGACCACAGGTAGTGGTCGACTTATGATAACTAATCACTTTAATTTATGTAGTATTACTATGAATATGAGATGTTTTCCACTTTTAATGTTTTAGATTCCATAGATTTTAACAGTAAGTTATTCTTGCTCTGCTAAATAAAAATACAATTTAAATACTTTAAGTAAGCCAAATATTGATAGGACCCCTAAATAATTATTTTTTGAGAGATGTAATTAGGAGTACCTTAATTAAACTTTTAACATGTAGCACTATTACACTTTAGGTATCAAGTTCGCTTTTGTCACCAAGTCATTTTTTCTTATGAGCAGTAAATCCCCCTCTTAGACCTAGATTTATAAAAAATAACATTAACAAACTGCAATCACCACTAGAGGGAATGTCTGAGTTTACTGCATTAGGTGTAACTAATGAGTTGACAGCAGGGACAGTCTTAGGCTGCGTGCCCACTATGCGTTTTCAAGCGTTTTTGCCTCGGAATTTCCGCAGCAAAAACACTTAAAAAACGCTTGGTAGTACGTGCCCCATGGTCCCCAATGATAATTTGCATGTGCTGTGCACATGCTGCGGAAATTTCCGCTGCGGATTATCATTGCGGAAAAATACACAGCATGTCCATTAATTTTGAAAAACCGCGAAAATGAGTATAGATGGCATAAAAACGTTAAAGTTTATTAGTCAATTAAAAAATGTACAAAAATGATAATGCAAAATGTATAGACATATATAAATATAGAGACAATAGGTGAATATTGGATCACAAGGAAAAGAAAACCCCCATAACATCTTCAAAACCCCTCGTAAGGCTGTATTACAAAGTGCACTGTGTGCAGATAAAGTCCACAGGGGGAGAGAGGGAGAAAAGAGAAAAAGGGATAAAGCAGAAGAGAGAGCATAAGAAAGGTGGAATCAGAGGGAGAGCATATAGTCACAATCAGGTAACTGGAGTATAATACCCCTTACATGTAATTCCGAGGTACCGGAGTTGAAAGTGAATCAGGGCACTCACCAAGCTGATTGATAGCTCTCACAGATGTATAGGGCACAGGGAGGCAAACAGTAGACATCCACCAGGGGCCTCGACGCGCGTTTCGCGTTTAGCTTTATCAAGAGGCACGTAGTATGTAGTAGATAAGGACCTAGATATATAGGACCTTACACGTGAGCGATCATGTGATCTCTTTCATGTAGCTGTGACGAGGGCCGGCCGTTACGGCGCATGCGCCGGGGTCACAGCGGTAACAGCAGTCGCGCGTCATCCATCATAGCATGCGCACATGCCGGAAGTGTCAACTGACAACATCCGGGGGTGCGACGTTGCCATGGAGATGGACACTCGCGGGTGCCGGCTGCGATTACCCAGCGCATGCGCACCGCCGGCCATCGCCACAGCGCCACAGTGTGTCCCTTACGAGTTTATAGGATATCCATAATGCGACCAGTATTAAAGAAAAAAGAGGGGGAGAGAAAGAATAGCCAAGAAGCATAGAAAAGAAGGAAAGGGAAATATAGAGACAGGAATCAATAGTAAGAAGAGTGGTTACAATACATATAAATAGAACAAAATACAAAATCAAATATAAATGAACATGAGATTTATATATAGAGAGAAACTAATTCCCCCCCCATACATTTCAAGAGAGTAATATGTAACAATCTTCTTGAGGGAAATACTCAATTCCCATTCCGTCATCATATGAAGATAATATGCAGAGCGGCTGATCCCATCAGAGATATATAAGGTGCTGAAGATAACAGTCAGGAGATCTAAACATAGAGACAAAAGCAAAAATAAATAACAGATCACACGGACAATTAAAAATTGAATAAAACCAAAAAGGAGGATATTTAGCCCCTAGGAATAAACCTCTAGGGGGAAAGGAAGGATGCCCCAGGGCACCGGGAGCGAAGCATAGCTCAGGGTCAAGTCAGGCGCAGAAAACGAACACGTGAAGACCAGAGCATAGAAAACGTAAATTACCCAAATGGATTGACTCCACAAGGATAAATGAACATCTATTCAAAACTAAAGTAGTTAGAAAAAATAAGGAAAAATCATAAGAATGAGGAGAAACCAAGATGTTCATGATCCACCTGGCTTCCTTTTGCGCCAAAAGGCGTTTGGCGTTCCCTTCCCGGGAGCCCATATGCACCACGTCAATGCCACAAACCCTCAAAGATCGAGGGTCACAGTTATGGGCAGATTTAAAATGTCGTGGCAAGATCTTGAGCTCCCGGGGATCAGGGGTCGCCCTAGCCGCAATAATGTCCCTAACATGTTCGCGAACTCTGACTCTCAGCTCCCTAGATGTAAGACCTACATAGATAAGTCCGCAGCCACATGTAGCATGGTAGATCACATGTGTAGTGCTACAAGAAATATGGTGGCGGATGTTAAAGTTACGGGAGCCATCAGAGTTCGCGAACATGGTAGTGCGTGGGATATTAGTGCAGGCGGCACAATGGCCGCAAGGAAAGGTCCCCAAGGTGGGACCACGGGAGCCAAACGGGTTTCTCCCCGAAGGAAGGTAGTGACTGGAAACCAGAAGATCAGCTAGGGTGTTGGATCTTCGAGGTGTCATGCATGGAGACTCCCCAATATATTCCCTCAGGGAGGGCTCCGTACCCAATATATCCCAATGTCGGGAGAGGATGCGCCGCACCCCACACCACTCAGAGTTGAATGTGGAGATGAAGTGGATCCTCTCCGAACCTTTTCGTCCATCAGAGGGAGGGGGATAGATGAGGTGATCACGGGGGGTATTCCGCGCCCTCCTGTAGCCACGGCCGACACATCGATTGCTGTACCCCCTGCATTTGAAATGTTCGGCTAAATCCGAAGCACGCTTCTCAAATCTGAGATTGGTCGAGCAGATCCACCTCACCCTGAGAAACTGCCCGATCGGGACGGCCCTGATAGTAGAAGAGTCATGTGCAGATGTAGCTTGGATGAGGGAATTCACAGCAGTGGGTTTCCTAAACAGATCGGTTTGGACACGACATTCAGCATCCACTTCTAAAGTAATGTCCAAAAAATCGATCTGTCTAGAACTGTACTTATAGGAAAGCCTCACTGCACGGTTGTTTGAATTCAATACAGCCATAAAGTCCTCGAGCTCCCCGACAGTCCCCTGCCAGAAAAATAGAATATCGTCTATGTATCTCATCCACGACACGACATGGTCCACGCCCCGTATCCACTCATCGCCAAAGATATCCCTCTCCCATGCGCCCAGGAAGAGGTTGGCGTATTAGGGGGCACAGGCCGCCCCCATTGCCGTGCCGCGGGTCTGAAGATACACCCTATCCTTAAACAGAAAATAGTTATGGCAGAGGACAAATTCAAGGAGCTCGAGGATGAAATCTCTCGAGGGGCCGTCCAGATCGGAACCGCCCAGGAAGAGGCGGGCCGCCTCCAAACCCAGACTATGATTAATGCATGTATACAGGCTTTCGACGTCGGCTGTGACAAGGAGGGTATCATGAGTAAGGAGGACGCCGTCAACCCGAATCAGGATGTCCGTCGTGTCTTTAATATAAGACGGGAGGGTCTCGACTAGCGGTTGAAGGTGGTTATCAATGTATTTACATATGGGGCCACATAGACCCTCCAGCCCCGACACAATCGGACGTCCCGGGGGGTTGACGGCGTCCTTATGGATTTTCGGAAGAAGATAGAAAGTAGCCGTTTTAGGGAAGCGGATGGTAAGTGCCTCGACGGTCCTTCTATCAATCAGACCCCGGTCACAGGCTCGACCTAAAATACCCTGGAGTGCGTCGGAGAAGGAGGCCGTGGGATTGTATGTCAACCTAGTGTACGTTTGGGTATCTCTAAGTTGGCTTAGGGCCTCCCTCTCGTATAAGGAGCAGGGCCAAAGAACAACATTGCCTCCCTTGTCCGCTGGCTTAATGACAATATCGGGAAGTGATTGTAATTCCCGAAGAGCCGTGCGCTGCGAGTAGGAGAGATTGTCATGACGTCTCCGTGTAGGGAGGCGTTTCAAATCATTCGACACCAGACGCACAAACAATTCTGTCGCCGGGCTCAGGGACAAGGGAGGGAATCTTGTGGACCTGGGGTGTCTCGTTTGTAATGACCCACCTGTCGATGGTTGCTCCTGCTCCAGAAGGAGGTCCTCTAAGTTGGCCAGGGCCTCCCTCTCCGCCGCAGTCACAGAGGTCCCCTCACCAGATGCTCTGAAATGTAATTTTTTCAGGATAAGTTTACGGGCAAACAGATGGAGGTCCTTCAGGGCTGTAAAAAACCCATTAGTTGGTGAGAAAGAAAGCCCAAAACCAAGGACCTCCATCTGTGCCCGAGTGAGAGTATGAGAAGATAGATTGACAATACGGAGCCCCCCCGGAGGGTCACCCACCTGGAAAGGGATAGTGCGTTTTTTCTTATGAGTGGGTCTAGTCTGAATCTGTGACGTAGATGGAGCCTCCAAACCATGGCCAGCGTCCAATTTCCCCGCAGAGGATTGATCATCAGTGGATAAAGACGAGGCAAATAAGGTGGACCTGGAGCGCGAGGGGTGGTTCTGACGGGATCTCGACCGAGATCTGGCGTTCATGTTGCGCCATCTATATACAGATCCGGTTTGCTTATCGTTGATATCACGACGTAGTTTTGTAATTTATTAGTGTGAATCTCCTTGACCCATCTCTGGCACTCAAGGTCCACCTCGTCATTAAGTTGTTTGAGCTTAACTGGATCCAGTTCCTTCTGTAATTGAGTCTGAATCAGCTCGATTTCTGACTCCATTACTCCGAGGGAGGTCTCATTCAAGTCCCGTAAGAGGGTCAGAAATCCAACAGAACAAGTATTCGCCAGATCCTCCCATTTAGTTTTGAATGTCTCATCCATAATCGGAAAGCATGGGAAAATATGGATCCGTAACCCTCTAGGGATGAGGGATTTTTCAATATATTTAATGAGAAAGGCTCTGTTCCACCATGTACGCGTCCTGCGCCTGAGAAGACCCTTCAGCTTCACTATATTTTCCCGCGTGCCCTGTTGTGCCCCTGTTCCACCATCGTTAGGATCCAATGTATCACCCGATATGTCATTCATTTAGGCGAGCCATGTGTGGTCTCGAGCACGAAAATCCATAGCCAGCCTAGGAAGAGCTGTGAAAACACAGAGGTAAGTAATAGAAAACACTTGGGCCAACATATCAGAGAACTCACGAGTCAGTGGTGACAACACAAACCAGTTCACCACTCATAATCATGAGTAAAGCATTGCCTACTCAGGTAGTAAAATGAAAAACCGCGAAAATGAGTATAGATGGCATAAAAACGTTAAAGTTTATTAGTCAATTAAAAAATGTACAAAAATGATAATGCAAAATGTATAGACATATATAAATATAGAGACAATAGGTGAATATTGGATCACAAAAATAGTACTGTTAATAGACAAATGTCGACTCAGACAAAGCCATAAACAGATTAGCCTAACTGAGGGTACATTTAGCTCCCATGGCCGCACCAGTCCCCTTTTCATCAGGAATAAATATGAACTAGCACAAAATGAATACTCTTATTTAGAAACTTCCTTTGCTCTGTATGTATTGTGTTCTGTTTTTGGCCAGCAGTTGACCACAGGTAGTGGTCGACTTATGATAACTAATCACTTTAATTTATGTAGTATTACTATGAATATGAGATGTTTTCCACTTTTAATGTTTTAGATTCCATAGATTTTAACAGTAAGTTATTCTTGCTCTGCTAAATAAAAATACAATTTAAATACTTTAAGTAAGCCAAATATTGATAGGACCCCTAAATAATTATTTTTTGAGAGATGTAATTAGGAGTACCTTAATCAAACTTTTAACATGTAGCACTATTACACTTTAGGTATCAAGTTCGCTTTTGTCACCAAGTCATTTTTTCTTATGAGCAGTAAATCCCCCTCTTAGACCTAGATTTATAAAAAATAACATTAACAAACTGCAATCACCACTAGAGGGAATGTCTGAGTTTACTGCATTAGGTGTAACTAATGAGTTGGCAGCAGGGACAGTCTTAGGCTGCGTGCCCACTATGCGTTTTCAAGCGTTTTTGCCTCGGAATTTCCGCAGCAAAAACACTTAAAAAACGCTTGGTAATACGTGCCCCATGGTCCCCAATGATAAATTGCAGGTGCTGTGCACATGCTGCGGAAATTTCCGCTGCGGATTATCATTGCGGAAAAATACACAGCATGTCCATTAATTTTGCGGACACGCAGCGTAATTGCCGCCATTGACTTGCATTGAATTGCTTAATATCCGCATGGCCACATGTGCACATTTGGATATTAAGCGATTCAATGTGCGAATGGTCTGGAGAAGAGGAGACTCTCCTCCAGACTCGGGTACCATAGAACCTGTTAAAAAAAGAATTTAAAATAAAAAATAAAGATTATACTTACCTTACGATGTCCCCCGGTCTCCTCAGCGATGCGTCCGGTGTGTTGGGTGGCTCGCGATGGTCTAAAAGGACCTTCCATGACGTCATTTAGTCATGTGACAGGTCACGTGACCGCTGACGTCGGCGGTCGCGTGACCTGTCACATGACTAAATGACGTCATGACGTTATGAAAGGCCCTTTCACACCACTGCGAGCAGTACAAGAGACCGGACGCAGGGGAGAAAAGACCTGGGGTCATCGGAAGGTAAGTATATTTTTTATTTTTTACCATTCTTATTCTTTTTTTTAACTATTACTTGGTCACACTATATATATCCATGCCGGTTGCATCGTGGGCACTCAGCCTTAAAGAAAATCTGTCAACTGCCATAATTATGTTTGGGTTTGGTTTTTTTTTACCTGGTGTAAATGCCGTTGTTTTCCTGAATCTGGTGTTGCCTTCTTCTTGATGACCAAACCCAGTTGGTGAAAAGACTACATTTATATACAGGTAAGTGGGGGCCATATCTCAGGAACAGAAAGGCATAGAAAAAAGAGAAGAGCTCCTGATTCAGGAGAACAGAAGTGTTTTTAGCAAGCAAACAAATACATGTTTGGGGCAGCTGTCAAGTCATCTTTAATTCTTTGCTTCCAGTTCAGCTGCACAGGAACGATTGAGGAAAGGGACAAAGTCAGAGTTTTGTTGCATGCAGTAATTTCTCAGAACTCATCCAATGAAGTTGGCATGATAAAATAAATGCATACATGAAACACTTCAGTTTGAGAGACCAAAGAACAGTAATATAAATGATCAGGTCCAGGGGTTCTTGTGTAGTCTGAAAGATGACCACAAGATGGCGGTCATGTACATTTGTATACAATATATGTATTGTATATATGACCTTTTGATCTTTTTTCTATAAGGCGTTTACTTTATAGATTAAATAGTATTATATTTTGCTTGATCAGGGGTCTTAAACTCAGCTGGGTATATGGGCCGCACATAGAAAAAAATTTAATTTGATGGGCCCCAATTGTTTGCAAGATGAGATTACATTTTTAATGATAGCATTTTTTCCATTTTTGATCATTTTTAGATTTTTTTAAATGCCATTCATTGTATGAGTTATGGACGGTACAATTTTATAGCTGGTCACCTTTGTATAGCAATATTCTCATCCTGGTTACCTTCTTGTAGTAATGTCCCCATCCTGGTCACCTTCTTGTAGTAATGTCCCCATTCTGGTCACCTTCTTGTAGTAATGTCCCCATCCTGGGCACCTTTTTGTAGCAATGTCCCCATCCTGGTCATCTTCTTGTTGTAATGTGCCCATCCTGGTCAGTTTCTTGTTGCAATGTCCCTATCCTTGTCACCACGTTATAGCAATATCCCCATCCTGGTCACCTTCTTGTAGTTATGTCCCCATCATGGTCACCTTCTTGTAGTAATGTCCACATCCTGGTCACCTTCTTGTAGTAATATTACCATCCTGGTCATCTTCATGTGGTAATGTCCCCATCCTTGTCAGCTTCTTGTAGTAATGTCCCCATCCTGGTCACCTTCTTGTAGCATCGGCGTCTCTGCCTCCTGCCGGGCATAGAGGCCGTTCCCCTCACCGCCGCGGTCCAGGTCCGGCGTCTTCCTGCTCCCCTGCTGCTGTGACGGGCACTGCGCTCAGCTTCTCGGGCACTGTGCTTAGGGCGCGCGCGCTCTCTCCCTCTTAAAGGGTCTGCGCGCACCGTCCTATAGAGTCCCCGGCCAATGGCCGGAGGACTTCCCCTATATAAGGCACCTCCTCCAAAATGGAGGTGCCTGTGCAAGATTGTTGCTCCGTGTGCTAACACTTGCTCCAGCCCTCAGGTCCCGCTGCCTGTCAGTCCCGACTGCCAGTCTGTCTGTCAGTCCAGCCTGCCAGCCTGTCTAACAGTTCTGTCCTCCAGTCTGTCTACAGTTGTACCTGCCAGCCAGCCTTCCTCGAGCACCTGCCTGTAACCTGCGTGCCCACCAGCCTGCTTACCTGGACCACCTGTCTGTTACCTGTTGTGCCCGCCAGCCTCTTTACCTGGATCACCTGTCTGTTACCTGTTGTGCCCGCCAGCCTGCCTACCTGGAGCACCTGCCTGTAACCTGCCGTGCCCACCAGCCTGCCTACCTGGAGCACCTGCCTGTTACCTGTCGTGCCCGCCAGCCTGCTTACCCAGAGCACCCGTCTGGCTATCTGCCGAACCAGCCTGCTTATCTACCCCAACCAGGGGTGGATTAAGAGTAGCAAGGGCCCCGGGCAGTTTAGAAGGCGCACCCCCCCCCCCCCACACCTGATTTATCACGTGACATGTCACATGATCCCCTGTGATAGATCATGTGATAGTTCACGGGAAATTAATTTGGCACAATATTAATTGTGCTGCCTCATCTGAGAGCAGCACAATATTGGGGCAGATACCCTGATTCCAGCGATGTGTCACTTTTTCAGCTGCTTGTTGTCATTTTGAGAAAATCACCGTTTTATCTGCTGCAGATCTAGCAGCTCTCTGAATGCTGCGCTCTGTATAGCCCCGCCCACACCACTGATTGGCAGCTTTCTGCCCATGCTCAGTGTACACAGAAATCTACTGATCAGTGATGGGGGTGGGGTCCTACAGAACTTACTAGTCATCTAGTGATAATTACCTTCTGACAAATCAATGATTTTATCAAAACAACACTAAGCAGCCCAGTAAGTGACACATTACTGGAATCAGTGCCTCTAACCCTACATTATGCTGCTCTCAGATTAGGTGCCAAAAACCTGATGACAGATTCCCTTTAAAGGAGCTGTAAACACAAAAAAGTTTGTATTAAAAAAAATACAAGCCATTTGTGAAATTATCTTTTTTTCATTGTTAATTCACATTAGACTGTATCTTCAACACTTTTGTCAGCAGGTTTTATTACAGTCTTATTACAGACTCTGAATAGGGCAGCTCTCTCCCTCTCCCTCAGCAGAAAGTCACAGCATGGTTAAAAAACGGGATCTTTTATGATTTTCTCATAATAAATAAAAAAGGACATGCAAGTTCTCCAAACTATTTTCCGTTTCTCTATAGGGGAGGTCCTAAATCTTTCTTGTTCTTTAGTTGATCACATGTCAAAAAGGCAAAGCATTTACTATGAACTCGCCTAAAAAAATATACACTTGGAGAGTAATATCATCATCTGCATGTAAATATTCCTTGACTCTAAGGACTCGCTCACACTGTCGTATAACACGGCCGAATGCTATGTGATGTTTTATCGGATAGGACTCGGCCCTATGTTATACTATGGGACAGTGCGATTATTGGCATGAGAAAATAATCTCATTCGATATTCGGACCATGTGCACCCATACAAGTCTATGGGTGCACGTAAAACATTGGACTGCACTCGGATGTCATCCAAGTGCAGTCCGATGAACACTCACAGAGACTATGGAGAAGATGGAGAAATTAAGTTCTCCATCTTCTCCATATCTGTGCTGCGAGAGAATCGGATCACACTCAGTTGAAGCTCTGACAGAGTTTGAGCCGAGTGTCATTAGCATAATTGGCCCTATTCTCTTGCATGAGAGAATATATGGCTTAGTGAGTGGACCCTAAAACTGAATAGTAGTGACGGACAGGCACCTCACAAGCGGGATCCATGTAGCTCTCAGATGTCATGTAGGTAGGGCTTCATTCCATGGGGTAGGGCTTAATTTCAAGGTATATAAAAAAAAATGGACTTCAAATAAAAATTAAATGAACACAAAAAGCACTAATTGAATTATTTTTTTCGTATTTATGTTTGCAGCCCCATAGTTTTAAACTGGAAAAAAATTTGATTGAATAAAATTTAAGGTCCTCAAAGGTTTAAGTAGGTCATAAATTCATATGAATACATTCTCATACAATTGCACATGCCAAAAGATGAAGAAGAACAGAATCAAAAATATGACATTACGTGGAGCACTTACAGGTATTCAAAGTGAAAGAGACCAGCAAAGGCATCGTCTCGAATGACAGTAAATGAGTTAGAATTCAGCAAGCTGAAAATGAAGACAGCAGGTTAGAAGCGAGCCAGACTTTATGGTGCTCAGAATTAGTCAAGCAGAATTTATTGACTGCTCTTGCAAAGCACTGAGACTCCCGCTGTGTATAGATGGCTCCGTGCGGCCTCCCGCTGTGTATAGATGGCGCCATGCGGCCTCCCGCTGTGTATAGATGGCTACGTGCGGCCTCCTGCTGAGTATAGATGCCGCACGGCGCTCCCCCCAGAGACAGCAGGAGGCCGCACAGCGCCATCTATACTCAGCAGGAGGCCGCACGTAGCCATCTATACACAGCAGGAGGCTGCACGCCGACATCTATATTCAGCGGGGGGCCGCACATAGCCATCTATACACAGCGGCGGGTGCACGTAGCCATCTATACACAGCGGGGGGCCGCACGGCGCCGTCTATACACAGCGGGGGGCCGCACGTAGCCATCTATACACAGCGGGGGGCCGCACGTAGCCATCTATACACAGCGGGAGGCCGCACGGCGCCCCCCCAGAGACATCAGGAGGCCGCACGGCGCCAACTATACTCAGCAGGAGGAATCATGCAGTCATACACACACACAAACATATACAGACACGCATAAACACATTTGAAACACAAAAATACATACAAACAGACATCACACAATGACATCTGCCCACACACACACACACCTGCCCACACACACACACCTGCCCACACACACACACCTGCCCACACACACACACACATCTGTGTGTGTGTATGTATAGTGTGTGTGTGTGTATGTATAGTGTGTGTGTGTGTGTGTTTTTTTTTAAGTTAAAAACAAGTAAAATGCATGTGGCATCAATTTCAAGACTCCAGATATAAGGGCCTATTCACACTGAATTTTGCAATGCATTCATCTCCTCTTTCCAGGCTTCTATCTAAATCCCTGAAAAATGGCATTCAGATGGGCCTTGACATAGCCATTGATTTGAACAAAGGCAAACCAAGGCTAAAGTCTGAATCTTTAGGCTCCATTTGCTCTGCTTTCAGATGTCTCATTTCAGACAGCACAATCCTGAATTTCAGGGATTCAGTTGTAAGCCTTGTGTAAAGACCTGAATGCAGCACTGAATGTAGTGTGAATAGGTCCTTACATCCTACACCACCTCAGGGGATTGTTGTTATGCAGTATTGCCCCTGGGTGGCCGCAGTTATGACCACCACCAGGGCTCGCGGTCACCCACCCTAGCTTTGGTATTCTGGGGAGCTGGTATAATGAATATCTGAGAAGAGCCCTAGAGAAGCAAGAACATTGGACAACCAAGAGGTGGTGGCCTCAAGTCAGGTGTAGTGTCCAACAAGGCAAGACTTTCTAACCTGCCCACACACACACACACACACACACACACCTGCCCACATACACACACACACACACACCTGCCCTCACACACACACACCTGCCCACACACACACACACACCTGCCCTCACACACACACACCTGCCCACACACCTGCCCACACACCTGCCCACACACCTGCCCACACACACACCTGCCCACACACACACACACCTGCCCACACACACACACCTGCCCACACACACCTGCCCACACACACACACACACCTGCCCACACACACACCTGCCCACACACACACACACCTGCCCACACACACACACCTGCCCACACACACCTGCCCACACACACACACACACCTGCCCACACACACCTGCCCACACACCTGCCCACAAACACACACACACACCTGCCCACATACACACACACCTGCCCAAACACACACACACCTGCCCACACACACACACATATATACACACACACACCTGCCCACACACACCTGCCCACACAGACACCTGCCCACAAACACACACACACCTGCCCCCCCACACACACACCTGCCCACACACACACACACCTGCCCACACACACACACACACACACACACACCTGCCCACATACACACACACACACACACCTGCCCTCACACACACACACCTGCCCACACACACACACACACCTGCCCACACACACACACACCTGCCCACACACCTGCCCACACACCTGCCCACACACCTGCCCACACACACACCTGCCCACACACACACCCACCTGCCCACACACACACACCTGCCCACACACACCTGCCCACACACACACACACACCTGCCCACACACACACCTGCCCACACACACACACACCTGCCCACACACACACACCTGCCCACACACACCTGCCCACACACACACACACACCTGCCCACACACACCTGCCCACACACCTGCCCACAAACACACACACACACCTGCCCACATACACACACACCTGCCCAAACACACACACACCTGCCCACACACACACACATATATACACACACACACCTGCCCACACACACCTGCCCACACAGACACCTGCCCACAAACACACACACACCTGCCCCCCCACACACACACCTGCCCACACACACACACACCTGCCCACACACACACACACATATATATATACACACACATATGCACACACACACCTGCCCACCCACACACCCACACCCCCCCCCCCACACACACACATATATACACACATCTGCCCATACACACACACTCACCATCCCCCGGCTCCATTCCTCCTGCCTGCTCTCTCTCTTTTCCGATGCAGCACTGCAGGCCGGGGCGCACTGCGTGACGTCACAGCTAGGAGACACAGCCGCGCACAGGGCCGTGTCTCCTAGCAGTGATGCAGCCGGGCCAGCACAGGGAAGTTAACTGCTGCAGTGCTGGCCCGGCCGATGAAGAAGTAGCGGCGGCTGCTGCTGGGCGAGCGCTCCGGGCCCCCCCTCCCGCCACTGCTACCGCTATGTGCCGTGGCGGCCCGCACATATAATGAGGGCAATCTGGCATTAGACACCCCGCCTGGAGCCGCGGGCCCCCTGCAGGCTCGGGGCCCCGGGCGGTCGCCCAGATTGCCCTCATTATAATCCGCCTATGACCCCAACCACCCGTCAGCCTTCCTGCCGTGCTCATCCGCTGTACCGGTCAGTTCCTGCCATCTGACCCGTGGGAGTCACCTGCTCTCACACAGAGTGGCACCTGGTTCACCTGCCTGGTCCCTCCCTGGTTCACGGAGTCGACTGAGCCGCCATGTGACCTTGGTCAGGCCGAGTAGGCACTTAGTCACGCCCCTCTGGTCCCTCCTTGCACCGAAGCACAGAGCTTCCACCACCCGGACCTGTAACACTTCTCATAGCAATGTCCCCATCCTGGTCACCTTCATGTTGCAATTTCCCCATCCTGGTCACCTTCTTGTAGTAATGTCCCCTTTCTGGTCACCTTCTTGTAGTAATGTCCTCATCCTGGTCACCTTCTTGTAGTACTGTCCCTGTCCTGGTCATCTTCTTGTAGCAATGTCCCCATCCTGATCAAATTCTTGTAGCAATGTTCTTATCTTGGTCACCTTCTTGTTGCAATGTCCCCATCCTGGTCACCTTCTTGTAGCAATGTCCCCATCCTGGTCACCTTCTTGTAGCAATGTCCCCATCCTGGTCACCTTCTCATAGTAATGTCCTCATTCTGGTCACTTTCTCGTAGCAATGTCCCCATTCTGGTCACCTTCTCGTAGCAATGTCCCCATCCTGGTCACCTTCTTGTAGCAATGTCCCCATCCTGGTCACCTTCTCATAGCAATGTCCCCATCCTGGTCACCTTCTCGTAGTAATGCCCACATCCTGGTCACCTTCTTGTAGTAATGTCCCTATCCTGGTCACCTTCTTGTAGCATTGTCCCCATCCTGATCAAATTCTTGTAGCAATGTTCTTATCTTGATCACCTTCTTGTTGCAATGTCCCCATCCTGGTCACCTTCTTGTAGCAATTTCCCCATCCTGGTCACCTTCTCATAGCAATGTCCCCATCCTGGTCACCTTCTCATAGTAATGTCCCCATCCTGGTCACCTTCTCGTAGTAATGTCCCTATCCTGGTCATCTTATTGTAGCAATGTCTCCAATGTTGCTGTTCTTCATGCTGTATACATAAAAAAAAGATCCTTCTCACCTGACCTCGCTCCCTCAGCGAACAGCGATCTCTTCCTCCTGCACAGCTGGGGCAGCACATGACTGAGACGACATATGCTCTGGTCGCGCCGGCTCACCGACGGCAGCTGCCGGCCTCTCATTGGCCAGTGGCTGGTAATTGTATTGCGGTGCAGAGAGATGGTCTATGCGCCACAATACATTTTAATTTCATGTGCGTCCAAGGACGCACATTCAGCTGATAAGCACTGGCATCAGCGGCCCCTGGATCGGGCTGTGATCGTCATGGGAACTCTGGTGCCTGCGTGCCACATGATGCAGCCTCAGGGGCCGAATGCGGGCCTCGTGTTTGAGACCTCTGTGCTAGATCATACTTTTACAGATGCAGAGATACCAATTATGATTATTTTTTATTTTTGTTTAATTTCTTTATATTTGGTTAATAATGGGGGTGAATATTTGTTTTTTAATTTTTCATATATTTTTACCTTTACTTTTGCCTTTTGCTTTTTACATATTTTTTTAGTCCCTGTCTCTGAACCTGTGATCACTTGCACAATATAATGCAATCCTATTACAATATGTTGTCAAATTAACAGTTACGTATCAAGCCCTGCCTATAGTAATCAGTGGGCCTCTGGCTGCAATTGTAACCCATCAGCACCTCATGATTATGTTATGGGTGGAGTGTGTGTGGGGGTGCCATACAACCCCCATTTCTGATGTACATGTTGGGAAAATCTAAAATTTCTACTGGACAGATTTTAAAACATGACCCAGTTTATACATATGCCAAAGTACATCATAATCAGTATCAGCTAACATGCTAGTGACGCCCCCCCAGGGCAGTGGGGTACTCGGTGTCCGGGCCTATGGATGCTGGGGGGAATATGTCACAGTGGCTGGCCTGGTCCGTGGCCCAGGGCGGTGAACAAAAAGGGGATTGTTTATATGGGACTTGTAGTTTGATCGTGACGCCGCCTGTGGTTTCTGGTAATTTGTACCAGCGCTGCTGCAGACCTCTGAGGTAGTTGATGGGGCTGCTAGGATGGAACAGCTCTCCACAGGTGGAGTGGGCCTCAGGGCAGTGTAGAGTTTCATGGTGGGTGGTGATGCTGGGGCTTGTAGTGCAGTCGGGATGGCGCAGCAGGAGTAATTGACAGAGACAGGGGATTCGCTTCAATACCTTTACTGGTGCGGATGTCAGGTACTGTCCAGGGTACTCAGTAGGATGGGTGCACTTCAGGACTTCTCCCCAGTGAGCGGGTATAAGGCCTCCTGGTCCATGTCTGCCTCTCTGTATGCTCCTGGCCAGCCTGCAACTAGGCCTAGCTTATGTGTTGTGCTGTTCCTTCACCTGTCGCTTGGTAGTAGGACCGTCCGCTGGCAACCACTATCCCTGGGCGCCGGGGCCTTCATGGTTCCTGGTCCTGTAATGGGTTTAGCTTCAGGTCGGCCAGGGACTTGTAGTCCTCCTGGTATGCCGGTGATCCCTACTGGGTATAAAGGGACACTGTAGGCGTGGACCCGGTGTCCGGTTTGTATACTCATAGGTGAGCCTATGATGCTCCTCTGCCCCCTCAACTCCTCTCTCCTCTCCTCTTTGCCTTAGGCCACACTCGGGGCCCTCAATCCAGCAGCAGACGTGCTGCGTCTTCGCTGCTCTCAACGTCAGCACGCTCTCAGACTCTCTGACTCTGTCTGACTAAACAACTTACTCTGAACTAACTGCCTAACTCCACCCTCCATATATATATCCCTATCCGGGCTCCCTCTGGTGGTATGAGGTGGAAGGGTGGAGGTGTTTGTATGTAATGAGGGCCTCTTGTGAAGAAGTCCGTCCATGCACCCTTTTGGGTCCTGTGGTACCTGTGAACAGCAGGGTGCCACACTAGAATATGATGTGATTGGAATAGGAATAATGTTGGAAGTGTATATTTACACGTGGCAAATTGGTTTAATTTTTTTTTCAATTGTCCCATTCATCATCGTAAAGTTTCTAAAAATCCATGCACGTACAGCTGCAACAATGCCATTTATGAACATGGAATGCATGTTTCATTTGTTCATATTTCTGCAGCTTTACTGAGATATTTGAACATATGCTATGACCATGTTCACACGATACAATTGCATTGCACTTTATTTTTGACATTTTGTTTATCGTGATTTTTGAAAAACATGGCAAAAAATAAATACAGTAGGACAGCATAGTGTGAATATAGTCTAAAACTCTCCAGGGATATTATACATACATTTATCCTAGATAGATTACAGGGAAGTTTGAAAATAATAATTTATTTAATAATAAATTAAATAAAATAAATTAAAAAAATATCAATTCATTATATGTGATGCATGATGCAGGAGTATTATATAAGTCACTATAGCTCAGGTCTTGCAATATTTACAGATTATTTTAATTTTTACCTATACTAATAAAGTGAATGTGTTACAGTGTATATAAAAAGTCTACACACCCCAATACCAGTTATTGTCATGTAAATAAATCATACCAAGAAAAATAATTCCAGAACTTTTTCCACTAGTGTTGATTGAGTAGTGAAATGCTCGAGTGCTCAGTACTAGTGATGAGCGAGTATGTTTTGTTAACCCTTTCGCCGAGTATGCTCGGACGAGCACCGAGTAGTTACAGCTGCTCGGTGATATGTTTGAATCACTCCCGTGTGCATGATTACACATTCCTCACATGTATTAAAGCTGTCAAACAGTCGCAAATCATGCACACGGGAGTGATTCAAACATATCACCCAGCAGCTATAAATACTCGGTGCTCGCTCGAGCATACTCGGCGAAAGGGTTAACAAAACATACTCGCTCATCACTACTCGGTACTCAAATCGATCACGTCGGATGCTCGGAAGTGCTCAACTCGAGTAGCGAGCATGATGGAAGTGAATGGCAAACGTGAGCATCTCTCTCTATCGAGCAGTGCCGAGCTCGCTCGCCCATCACTATTTTCCACCTAGAATCTGTACAAATCCATTGAAAAACAAACATTCATTGAAAATCCAACGCTGCGCACATTAATACAAAGGGCACTTCAGTTTAAGGGTGTGCATATGTGGCACCCCAGGGGTCTGGTTTTCCACAGTAATGTAATGTTATGTCTGAGAGCAGGTGGGAGGTCCTTTGGTCAGGGATCCTGTGCATGCCACACCTCCTGCCCAGTCTTGGGAGGGGAAGAACTTCCCCTGTATAAACCCGGGGCTGAGGCAGGGTGAGTCAGACAAGTGGAGTAGAGACAAGAAGCAGCATAGGAAACAGCAGAGTTACAAGGAGTCAGGGGCTGGCAGCTGCAGAGCTCGCCCTGACTAAGAAGACTTCTTTCCGGACCCGGAGTCCGAGGCTGTGGGGACTAACTCCTACCCAGCAGCAGAATCCGTCAGGCAGGGGATTTCAGGTCCTCTGGCCCAGAAGCCCGAAGGCACGGTCACACGCGTGGGACCAGCACCGCCATCGTGGAGCGGAAGCCATTAGAAGGCCCCGAGTCACCGGCCATACGGGTGAGCACCACACGGTACACTCAGGGACGTGGGCTACTTACATCAGCTTCTAGCAAGGTAGCCAGAAGAGTACAGTCAGTTTGGGAGGCCTACAACTACGCCTGGCCAGGGGAGATCCCATCTGCTCAAGGACTGACCAGGCCCCGTTCGCTAGCAAGTACTCCGGGAGGGTCTATCGTTGTTACCAGTAAAGACCCTGAACTACACCGTACCGTCTCTGAGTGGTTCCTGCTACCCCCATCATCCACGTCGGCTGCCCTGAGACCATACCCCTCCCGTTGGGGGTTATACTATCACGCTGCATAATCCTACCATCGGCCTCAGCGGTCTGCCCCGCAGCAGCAGCTCCCTGGCTGCACTCAACGGGTGGCGTAGTCATCAACTATTTACTACTAGTAGACTGCCGTCCAGTTTGACTCCCTGGGCACGGACCGGGTCACCGCCACGAGACTACAACCCTCCACGGATCCGGCTCCGGGTAAGCTCCCGCGTGCGCACCGCAGCGCGACACAGGCCCAGGGGCGCGTCAACTTTGGCGTAGTCGGCAGGATTTCGTGCCCGCAACCACCGGGTACTGCGTGCCTGAAAAGCAAAGACTGTTCAAACTTACCAGTGGTGAAGATTCCCGCTATCCGTGGAGGTTTCCCGCCATCCGGCGCCATCTTCTACCTTCTTCCCACCATCCGCGAAGTTTTCCCGCCATCCGGCGCCATCTTCGACCTTCTTCCCGCCATCCGTGGAGTTTTCCCGCCATTGGACGCCATCTTGAGGACGCCGCGCGGGAAGAAGAGGGGCGTGGACTCCGAAAGCGCGCGAGAACTGAAGCCCCGCCTCACGTCCGGACGTTGCGTAAGGTCCTGGAAGGAGCCCAGCAGACGCCGACGTCACAGGAGCGCGACGGAAGGTCCTCAACCCTGACGATCCACTGCGGAGCCGCGGCCTACGGAAGAGGATCATCGCAAGGTAGGCCACGGTCCACTAGGGGGGAGGAAGATGTCGGATACGGAGGAGAGCTTCACTGCCTCAACCCCCGCCAGCGCTACCGCTGCTGCAGTTATGCCCTTCACCATGCCCTATATCCCGGGAGCAGCTTGGCTACCCCAGTACTCAGGGGAGTCACATACCCTGCATGACTTTAGAGAAAAGCTGGATAGCCTCTTCCAGGTGTACCCCCTCACAGAAGAGCAAAAAGTGAGCATCCTGGTGGCCCAACTAACAGGGGCAGCCAAAAGGGAAGTAAAATCCTGGCCACCTGGGAGGAAGACTGTCGCAGGGATACTAACCCGGCTGAAGGACACCTTTGATACCCGCACCTCAGCCGAGATTAAGCTTAGATTCTACGGGTGCAAGCAGCGAGCGCATGAGAGTATAAGGGACTATGCACTAAACCTACAAGAGGCCCTGAGGGCCATAAAGCAGACCGACCCTGATGGGGTGGGAAACGAGGACAGGCTGTTGACTGAACAATTTATAGAGGGTTTATATTGCAATGCCCACCGAACCCAGTTGCGGGCAATGGCCTTACAGGATCCCCATCTGGACTTTGCACAGTTCAAGGACAGAGCCATCCGGGTGCTCCGAGAACCGGCACCAGGTGGCGTTGTGACCCACAGACGCCCCACTACCACTTACTACCAGGAGGCGGCGCCCTTGTCAGCAGGGCCTGTGGGAGCTGATGCGCAGGCTTTGGACAATGACCCGGCTCCAGACCTACACCATCAGGTCCAAGAGCTAGCTAAGAGCGTTGCTGCGCTAACCCGAACTGTGCAGTCTTTACAGGTTTCCACCCCAGGGAAGATCCAGCTGGCATCCGGACCGGAGGACATCCCGTGGCGTCGACCAAGGAGGACCCCACCGGCCAGAGGAAGACCCAGTGACCGATACAGTGAGGACGGACGACCCATCTGCCGCCGCTGCAATCAACCCGGACATATGGCAAGGTACTGTTCTTTAAACGGGCACAACCTGGGGTAGAGGGCCAACCCCCAGGAAAAAGATCACCAGGCCCATCGAACTGGCGCGACAGATATGTGGGAGGACGTCCAGTCTTGCCTGTGGTACTGGATGGCATTCCCATGAGTGCCCTACTGGACACCGGGTCACAGGTCACCACCATCCCGTACGTGCTCTTCAAGCAGTACTGGAATGACTCGGATATTACCCGCTACCCCGACGACGACTTGAGTATCATCGCCAGCAATGGCCAGCCCGTGCCACAGATCGGATTTAAAGAGGTGACCATCAAAATTGGTAGAGTCGAACTGGCCGCACAGGGACTGATCATTGTAGATATTGATAAACATGAGAGTCACCCAAAAATAACTCTAGGAACTAATGTAATTGAAAATTGTCTTGCAGAGGTGATTTTCCTTTTACAGCAGGTTGCCAAGAATGCCAGCTCCGGCGAGCAGCGGGTGCTCCAGAAAGAGATCCGGGCACTGATGCAACGGCAACAAGTGGAACTCTCCGGCGGTGAGATTGGTAGCGTAAGAATGTGTGACCCTTTTCCTATTGCCATGCCCCCAAAAAGTGAAATGATGATTTGGTGCCGGGCAGCTATTGGTCTGAGAGGTAGAGATTACCAGGCAATGGTAGAACCAGTTTACTCAGACAGTAGGCCCACCATTTTGACAGCACGGGGGGTCGTCAATGTACGCCATGGGAGGGTGCCCGTTCGCATAATAAATATCGGGGAGAGGGAAGTGTACCTGCCCCGGTATGCCACGCTAGCCAAATTATATATCACTAATCAAAATTCTATACAATCTGTGGAACCCTTGCCTCCATCTCACCCGGAGGAAGGTAACGGCTCTAAGAAAGACATGGAGGACTGGTGTCAGCAACTACATCTGGGTACTGACTCCACTCCCTCACATCAGAAACAAGGAGTCTATCGGGTGGTTCAAGAGTATGAGAGAGTGTTTAGTAAACACCCGTTAGACTTCGGGCGAGTCAAGGGGGTAGAACATCGCATCCCCACGGGAGATCATCCTCCCATAAAAGAGAGGTATCGACCCGTACCCCCTGCACATTACCAACACGCCAAGGGGATGCTTAGAGACATGAAGGAGGCTGGGGTAATCCGGGATAGTTGTAGCCCCTGGGCAGCCCCATTAGTTTTAGTCAAAAAGAAAGACAACACCATGAGGATGTGTGTAGATTACCGGAAAATCAACCGTATCACACACAAGGATGCGTACCCCTTACCAAGGATAGAGGAGTCATTGGCTGCTTTAAGATCTGCTAACTTCTTCTCTACCTTGGATCTCACTAGCGGGTACTGGCAGGTTCCTGTAGCAGAGGCGGACCGGGAGAAGACCGCATTCACCACCCCGATGGGACTTAGCGAGTTCACCTGCATGCCGTTCGGACTCTGCAACGCACCAGGAACCTTCCAACGCCTAATGGAGTGTTGTCTGGGCCACAGAAACTTCAAGACGGTCCTGTTGTACCTGGACGATGTCATCGTATATTCCAAGACGTATGAGGACCACCTGAAACACCTGGCGGAAGTGTTCGAGGCTCTGGCGAGTTACGGCCTAAAGGTGAAACCCTCCAAGTGTCACTTCCTGAAACCAAAGGTGCAGTACCTGGGACACGTAGTGAGCGCTGACGGAGTGGCTCCCGACCCTGATAAAATCACCGCAATTAAGGAATGGCCAAGCCCCTCCAGCGTAAAAGAAGTGCGGCAGTTCCTCGGGTTGGTAGGCTACTACCGAAGGTTTATTCCCGGTTTCACCAAAAAGGCAGCACCTATGCAGGACCTCCTGATAGGCCAGTCCCGGAAGGCCAAGAACCAGAAGCCGCCCTTCAAATGGGAAGAGCTGGAAGAAGAGTCCTTCCGCCAGCTGAAGATGGCCCTCACGGGGGACGAAATCCTGGCGTACCCGGATTATAGCCAGCCTTTTATCCTCTACACCGACGCCAGTAACATCGGGCTAGGAGCCGTACTGTCCCAGATCCAGCAGGGGAAGGAACGAGTAATCGCCTACGCCAGCCGAAAACTGCGACCCACCGAAAGGAACCCCGAGAATTACAGCTCATTTAAGTTAGAGTTCCTGGCCGTAGTATGGGCAATCACTGAGCGCTTTAAGCATTACCTCGCTTCTTCCCGGTTCACCGTGTACACGGATAACAACCCGCTGACACACCTGGACACGGCAAGACTCGGTGCCCTGGAGCAGAGGTGGATGGCCCGTCTGTCCAACTACGAGTTCACAATTAAATACCGGGCAGGACGCTCCAATACCAACGCGGATGCCCTGTCCAGGATGCCCAACCTGCCGGACGGAGGAGAAGATCCGGAGGGACTGGAAGAAGTTGAACTCCCTGCGTTCCACCGTCATGGGACTATTCAGTATTCCCACCGGGTAAGGAGTAAGCAGGCTGCTGCGTTGAACCCCTTACCCCACTACAACTGGGCGGAAACGCAAGACAGCGACCCTGCCGTCCGACTGGTGAAGGAGATGCTGACTCGGCCGGAGGCTCGCCTTGAACCAGACGCTCCGGAGGAAGCCAAACAACTATGGGCAGAGAAGAGTCGACTGTTCCTTTACAAAGGGAAGTTGTGCCGCAGAATGGTTAACTCCCGGACGCATGAATTACTCTGGCAAGTAGTGGTGCCACGAAGAGACGCAGCCATGGTGATGGAGGCATACCACGACGGAGCTGGACACTTTGGGTGGAAAAAGCTGGAGTTCCTGCTGCGCGAGCGGTTCCACTGGGTAGGCATGAGGGGAACCATCGAGAAGTGGTGCAGAGATTGTGGCCCGTGCAACCTGAGAAGGAAGGACCGAGCCAGCCAGAAGACTCCCCTGCAGTCCATCGTCACCCGGCAACCGTTGGAACTGGTAGCCTTGGATCATGTAAAACTGACCCCAAGCAGAAGTGGCTACGTCTACGCGTTAACCATCGTGGATCATTACTCCCGGTTCTTGGTTGTCGTCCCCGTCAAGGACTTAACGGCTCAAACAGCAGCTAGAGCCTTCCAGCAGCACTTCTGCCGTCCACACGGGTACCCGGACCAAGTGCTGACGGACCAGGGACCTGCCTTTGAAGCGGAGGTCTTTCAGGAATTCTGCAATCTGTATGGCTGCCGGAAGATAAGGACGACACCCTACCATCCGCAGACTAATGGACTTTGTGAAAAAATGAACCAGGTGGTAATGGATCTTCTAAAAACGTTGCCCCTGGAAGAACGCAGTCTGTGGCCTGAAAAGTTGCCCGATCTGGTGGACCTATACAACCACATCCCGGTAGGTTCCACCAACTGTACCCCGGCTTACCTAATGAGGGCAAGACCTGGTAAGTTACCTGTTGACCTGGAAATGGGAGTCCTGACCCCCGAGGACACTTCACCAGAAACAGACTGGGACACAGAGAGGCAGCAGCAGTACCGGAGAGTACAGGAGAGCGTGGAGCGAAGTCTCTGTCAGGCTAGGGAAAGACAAGAGAAAACTTACAACCAGTATGCTCCCGCTGTTCCCCTGGTACCCGGAGAGCAGGTCTTGAAGAGGAAGAGACGGCTCCACAAGTTGGACGACCAGTGGGAGAAGGACCCGTACACCGTACTGCCCTCAAGCCACGAGAACCCGAAGGTCTGTACCATCAGTAAAGACGGAGGGGAAACCACAGCCATTGTATCCCGGGACCACCTGAAGAAGTGTCCCGAACAACTGAGGAACCCTGAAGAGGAACAAGAAGACCATCGACCCGTGGAAGAAAGGGGAGATATGGTTAGTACCGTGCTCGGGGACTTCCCTCAGTCTTGGACTCAAGTCAATGGTGCAGTTGTGGTACCCGTACTCACCTTCCTCCAACCATCATCCCAAGAACCTACGGAGCAACGGGTAGAGCTGGAAGAACAGCCGGTCCAGGAGGCAGAAGACTCCACACAAGCAGAACAGGAGAATCAACCCTCTGCTTATAGTGAGCCTGCCGTACCCCTAGTGAGACAAAGAGCCGGTAGACAGCTGCCCAGTTTACCCTTGACAGCTCCTACACCCTGTAGTTCAGGGCCAGACAGTCAGCTCCGTAGGTCCACTCGGGCCACTAGAGGCCAGTTACCCGCACGCTGGAGAATTTAAAGTGTATAAATTGTTTTATTTATGTTTTTCTGTGTCTTGTTGCTTGTGTATAATTTTGTGTTTCTAGTTATTTTTAGGAATCCTTGGTGGATTTACCGGGAATCCTTGTACATAGTTGGAGCGTAACCCAGGATGGACTAGAGACTGTTAAGGACTCGGGGTAGGACAGACCCCTACCTGGTTACGTCTCCCTGTGTTGGTGAAATGGACACCTTGCTCTCTTCAGAGACTGCACCCGGTTGCGGACACGCCGTAACCATCTTTATATGTTTTCTTATTGTATTATTAATGTTTTTGCCTTGTTATGTTTTTCTAAATGTGTTTAGTCCCGGAGTACTAAATTTCACTAGGGGGGAATGTGGCACCCCAGGGGTCTGGTTTTCCACAGTAATGTAATGTTATGTCTGAGAGCAGGTGGGAGGTCCTTTGGTCAGGGATCCTGTGCATGCCACACCTCCTGCCCAGTCTTGGGAGGGGAAGAACTTCCCCTGTATAAACCCGGGGCTGAGGCAGGGTGAGTCAGACAAGTGGAGTAGAGACAAGAAGCAGCATAGGAAACAGCAGAGTTACAAGGAGTCAGGGGCTGGCAGCTGCAGAGCTCGCCCTGACTAAGAAGACTTCTTTCCGGACCCGGAGTCCGAGGCTGTGGGGACTAACTCCTACCCAGCAGCAGAATCCGTCAGGCAGGGGATTTCAGGTCCTCTGGCCCAGAAGCCCGAAGGCACGGTCACACGCGTGGGACCAGCACCGCCATCGTGGAGCGGAAGCCATTAGAAGGCCCCGAGTCACCGGCCATACGGGTGAGCACCACACGGTACACTCAGGGACGTGGGCTACTTACATCAGCTTCTAGCAAGGTAGCCAGAAGAGTACAGTCAGTTTGGGAGGCCTACAACTACGCCTGGCCAGGGGAGATCCCATCTGCTCAAGGACTGACCAGGCCCCGTTCGCTAGCAAGTACTCCGGGAGGGTCTATCGTTGTTACCAGTAAAGACCCTGAACTACACCGTACCGTCTCTGAGTGGTTCCTGCTACCCCCATCATCCACGTCGGCTGCCCTGAGACCATACCCCTCCCGTTGGGGGTTATACTATCACGCTGCATAATCCTACCATCGGCCTCAGCGGTCTGCCCCGCAGCAGCAGCTCCCTGGCTGCACTCAACGGGTGGCGTAGTCATCAACTATTTACTACTAGTAGACTGCCGTCCAGTTTGACTCCCTGGGCACGGACCGGGTCACCGCCACGAGACTACAACCCTCCACGGATCCGGCTCCGGGTAAGCTCCCGCGTGCGCACCGCAGCGCGACACAGGCCCAGGGGCGCGTCACATATTTATACAATCTCATTATTTTATATATTTTTCTTTTTTCACCCAGAGAAATTTCAGTTTGTTTATAATTGAATTGTGCAGATTATGGGTGACATTAAAGGCGGGAAAAGTTCTGAAATGATTGTTCTTTTCACATGACAAAAACCTGACATTTTAACAGGCGTGTGTAGACTTTTCATGACCACTGTATGTAATGTAAAGGTTGAGAAATAAATTCTGATGTACTCAAGGACCCACAGTCAGAAATGAGCTTGGTCACTGTGGTTTGTCCTGAGGAAGAAGGTGTCCAGGTCACACAGAAATTAACCCATTTGTTTCCACCTTTGATTAGAAATAAGCTAGGAACATACACAAAGTGATAAAAGGGTATGGTGATAAAACCTCAACCTTGTGTCCCCTTGTAGCATAGGGTTCTCTCCAGTGGTTCTCCTTAAACCTGGAGCTACATGTGACAGGTTCTTAAAGCTATACATCGCTTTAAGCCGCTGCTACACGACAGCATAATGCTGGTGAACAGGGTTTAATTCCAGCCTTAAAGAAGACAATTTATTGCCAAATTAAAACGGTTGCCAACTGCTTAACAACCTCTTTTAAATGGTTCCAGGGTGGTTGAAAACTAAAAAAAAATAGATACTCCCCTCTGGGATTGATGCTGCTCCTCCATACTAAGCCCCGCCAGTTTCCTGGCACCAGTATCTGGTGAAGGTGCGTAACTTGACTCGCAGTCTTCACTTTTCATCTTAGCGAAGGAAACAGTGCAAATCATAAATGCGTCTACAAATATCTGCCTAAAGAAAAACCTGCCAACTTTCATTGACAGAAACCTGAACTGACGTTTTAGGACCAAGATCAGAGACTCTCTGCGTGTTTCTTCGCTGGTATAGAGGTACTAAAATATGCAGGGGGAGATCATTGACTCTTATGTAGACTGGACATCTCTAGTTCATACCAGGGACATCACATGGCAATGGAAATGAAAATGCAAAATGTCTGTGCTATGCCTATAATTATTTGATATCAACACTATCTACGAATATATCTGTGATCAGGGGACATATTTGCTTCTGTGGATTCATGTGCCAGGATTTTCAGCCTTGAGAGACCATGGAAATGTAATATTAGCCTGAATTATGAATATATCATAGTCATGTTTGGTGTGCCTAGGGTGAAGGTGAAAGTATGCACAGAAATATGGTGGTCATGTTATACCACTAGGAGGTTCCTGTGGGAAAATATTACAAATCAGAATTATGTCCTTGCACCCATCTTGCCTTTCAAACAATTAGCCTTCCTCCTCTCACATGTCCAGGAGCTAAGAGGTGAGGGGAGTGGATGAAATCATTTATAATATCTGATCCAGAAAAACGCATGGTCGGATCCAGGAGAGACAACATGAATTGTGGATCTGTCCTAATTTCTATAGTGATTACATCTGCAAAGAATCGCTCCCCGATCGAATCATAAGAGCCTTCTTTATCCCTTTTTGTTTTACCCTGTTTTTCCTTTTATGTATGTTTTTTTGTTATTTCATGTTTTGTAACATTTTAAGCACTGTACCTTTTTTGTATATTAAATCTAAAATGTAATAATTTTTTTCCCTGCTGTTCTAAATGTACCCACAACCCTGAAGAGGGAAAGTATAGCCTGGTTGTTTTACCCTGTGTATGCAACAATGCAAGTAGTGCATCTATCAGGTGATTGGGAAACCTGGGTGTGCGGGTCAAAAACAGCGACTGGTTGCAGCAAGAAGCATAGTGTGGATCTGTGAACTGAACGTAAGATGCTGTTTGTTCATTGTCAGCCTATTGCAATAAGTAAGTGGACGAGTGAGTGTGAGATGCAAAGTCCCCCTTTACAGTCATGTTTGCAGTGATTCAGCGTTTTGTTTGTTACAGCCAGCTTTATATAATGGATTGAGGCAAAATCAGCAAAATAATGTATTAAAATTATACTACATAAACAATGTGTTGACCAAGCAGGAGTGAAAGGAGCTGTCTGAAGAAAGCAACTGTTCCTAAATGCACTATTATGGATGGACAACATAGAGGGTTCCAGGATCTACCTTGATTAGGTTCGAGAAATGAGAGCTGTTAACAAAGAGGAGGTCTCTTTAGGATGATTTGACCTGCCACCAATTCCATAGCTGACCACTTATTTGAAATGTCCATCAGCCTCCCCCAATTAAAAAACAGCTTTCCCATGTGAAGTGTTTTTTTCAATTGGAGGCGGCTGATGGACAGGTGTGACATGCTCCTTCTGCAAATATCATTTTGAGAACAGCAATATGTGAGGAAGACTGTACTAACAAGTGAAGGAAGATATAACGGGCTTGGTGGTGAAACTGACGCGCCCCTGGGCCTGTGTCGCGCTGCGTTGCGCACGCGGGAGCTTACCCGGAGCCGGATCTGTTTAGGGTTGTAGTCTCGTGGCGGTGACCCGGTCCGTGCCCAGGGAGTCAAACTGGACGGCAGTCTGTTAGCGGTAGAAAATGGTTGATGACTACGCCACCCGTTGAATGCAGCCAGGGGGCTGCTGCTGCAGGGCAGACCGCTGAGGCCGGTGGAAGGATGGTGCAGCGTGATAGTATAACCCCCAACGGGAGGGGTATGGCCTCAGGGCAGCCGACGTGGATGATGGGGGTAGCAGGAACCACTCAGAGACGGTATGGTAGCGTTCAGGGTCTTTACTGGTAACAACGATAGACCCTCCCGGAGTACTTGCTAGCGAACGGGGCCTGGTCAGTCCTTGAGCAGATGGGATCTCCCCTGGCCAGGCGTAGTTGTAGGCCTCCCAAGCTGACTGTACTCTTCTGGCTACCTTGCTAGAAGCTGATGTAAGTAGCCCACGTCCCTGAGTGTACCGTGTGGTGCTCACCCGTATGGCCGGTGACTCGGGGCCTTCTAATGGCTTCCGCTCCACGATGGCGGTGCTGGTCCCACGCGTGTGACCGGGCCTTCGGGCTTCTGGGCCAGGGGACCTGAAATCCCCTGCCTGACGGATTCTGCTGCTGGGTAGAAGTTAGTCCCCACAGCCTCGGACTCCGGGTCCGGTAAAGAATCTTCTTAGTCAGGGCGAGCTCTTTAGCTGCCAGCCCCTGACTCCTTGTGACTCTGCTGCTTCCTATGCTGCTCTTGTCTCTACTCTTCCTGGACTCCCTACCCTGCCTCAGCCCTGGGTTTATACAGGGGAAGTTCTTCCCCTCCCAAGGCTGGGCAGGAGGTGTGGCATGCACAGGATCCCTGACCAAAGGACCTCCCACCTGCTCTCAGACGTAATATCTCTATCACTGTGACAACCAGACCCCTGGGGTGTCACACTCCCCCCTAGTGAAATTTAGTACTCCGGGACTAAACACTTTTTAGAAAAATATAACAAGGTATATCAAAGAACAATAAAATACAATAAGGAAACACAATAAGATGGTCACGGATGTCCGCAACCGGGTGCAGTCTTTGAAGAAAAGCAAAGGTGTCCATTTCACCAACACAGGGAGACGTAACCAGGTAGGGGTCTGTCCTACCCCGAGTCCTTAACAGTCTCTAGTCCATCCTGGGTTACGCTCCAACTATATACAAAGGATTCCCGGTAAATCCACCGAAGACTCCTAAAAACAACTAGAAACACAAAATTACACACAAGCAACAATAAACAGGTAAACATTGTAAAACAACTTAAACATTTAGATCCTCCAACGTGCGGGTAACTGGCCTCTAGTGGCCCTAGTGGACCTACGGAGCTGACTGTCTGGCCCTGAACTACAGGGTGTAGGAGCTGTCAAGGGTAAACTGGGCAGCTGTCTACCGGCTCTTTGTCTCACTAGGGGTACGGCAGGCTCACTATAAGCAGAGGGTGGATTCTCCTGTTCCGCTTGGGTGGAGTCTTCTGCCTCCTGGACCGGCTGCTCTTCCAGCTCTACCCGTTGCTCCGTAGGTTCTTGGGATGATGGTTGGAGGAAGGTGAGTACGGGTACCACAACTGCACCATTGACTTGAGTCCAAGACCGAGGGAAGTCCCCGAGCACGGTACTAACCATATCTTCCCTTTCTTCCACGGGTCGATGGTCTTCCTGTTCCTCCTCAGGGTTCCTCAGTTGTTCGGGGCACTTCTTCAGGTGGTCCCGGGATACAATGGCTGTGGTTTCCCCTCCGTCTTTACTGATGGTACAGACCTTCGGGTTCTCGTGGCTTGAGGGCAGTACGGTGTACGGGTCCTTCTCCCACTGGTCGTCCAACTTGTGGAGCCGTCTCTTCCTCTTCAAGACCTGCTCTCCGGGTACCAGGGGAACAGCGGGAGCATACTGGTTGTAAGTCTTCTCTTGTCTTTCCCTAGCCTGACAGAGACTTCGCTCCACGCTCTCCTGTACTTTCCGGTACTGCTGCTGCCTCTCTGTGTCCCAGTCCGTTTCTGGTGAAGTGTCCTCGGGCGTCAGGACTCCCATTTCCAGGTCAACAGGTAACTTACCAGGTCTTGCCCTCATTAGGTAAGCCGGGGTACAGTTGGTGGAACCTACCGGGATGTGGTTGTATAGGTCCACCAGATCGGGCAACTTCTCAGGCCACAGACTGCGTTCTTCCAGGGGCAACGTTTTTAGAAGATCCATTACCACCTGGTTCATTTTCTCACAAAGTCCATTAGTTTGCGGATGGTAGGGTGTCGTCCTTATCTTCCGGCAGCCATACAGATTGCAGAATTCCTGGAAGACCTCCGCTTCAAAGGCAGGTCCCTGGTCCGTCAGCACTTGGTCCGGGTACCCGTGTGGACGGCAAAAGTGCTGCTGGAAGGCTCTAGCTGCTGTTCGAGCCGTTAAGTCCTTGACGGGGACGACAACCAGAAACCGGGAGTAATGATCCACGATGGTTAACGCGTAGACGTAGCCACTTCTGCTGGGGGTCAGTTTTACATGATCCAAGGCTACCAGTTCCAACGGTTGCCGGGTGACGATGGACTGCAGGGGAGTCTTCTGGCTGGCCCGGTCCTTCCTTCTCAGATTGCACGGGCCACAGTCTCTGCACCACTTCTCGATGGTTCCCCTCATGCCTACCCAGTGGAACCGCTCGCGCAGCAGGAACTCCAGCTTTTTCCACCCGAAGTGTCCAGCTCCGTCGTGGTATGCCTCCATCACCATGGCTGCGTCTCTTCGTGGCACCACTACTTGCCAGAGTAGTTCATGCGTCCTGGAGTTAACCATTCTGCGGCACAACTTCCCCTTGTAAAGGAACAGTCGACTCTTCTCTGCCCATAGTTGTTTGGCTTCCTCTGGAGCGTCTGATTCCAGGCTAGCCTCCGGGCGAGTCAGCATCTCCTTCACCAGTCGGACGGCAGGGTCGCTGTCTTGCGTTTCCGCCCAGTTGTAGTGAGGTAAGGGGTTCAACGTAGCAGCCTGCTTACTCCTTACCCGGTGGGAATACTGGATAGTCCATGACGGTGGAACGCAGGGAGTTCAACTTCTTCCAGTCCCTCCGGATCTTCTCCTCCGTCCGGCAGGTTGGGCATCCTGGACAGGGCGTCCGCGTTGGTATTGGAGCGCCTGCCCGGTATTTAATTGTGAACTCGTAGTTGGACAGACGGGCCATCCACCTCTGCTCCAGGGCACCGAGTCTTGCCGTGTCCAGGTGTGTCAGCGGGTTGTTATCCGTGTATACGGTGAACCGGGAAGAAGCGAGGTAATGCCTAAAGCGCTCGGTGACTGCCCATACCACGGCCAGGAACTCTAGCTTAAATGAGCTGTAATTTTCGGGGTTCCTTTCGGTGGGTCGCAGTTTTCGGCTGGCATAGGGATTACTCGTTCTCTCCCCTGCTGAATCTGGACAGTACGGCTCCTAGCCCGATGTTACTGGCGTCGGTGTAGAGGATGAAGGGCTGGCTATAGTCCGGGTACGCCAAGATTTCATCCCCGTGAGGGCCATCTTCAGCTGGCGGAAGGACTCTTCTTCTAGCTTTTCCCATTTGAAGGCGGCTTCTGGTTCTTGGCCTTCCGGGACTGGCCTATCAGGAGGTCCTGCATAGGTGCTGCCTTTTTGGTGAAACCGGGAATAAACCTTCGGTAGTAGCCTACCAACCCTAGGAACTGCCGCACTTCTTTTACGCTGGAGGGGCTTGGCCATCCCTTAATTGCGGTGATCTTATCGGGGTCAGGAGCCACTCCGTCAGCGCTCACCACGTGTCCCAGGTATTGCACCTTTGGTTTCAGGAGGTGACACTTGGAGGGTTTCACCTTTAGGCCGTAACTCGCCAGAGCTTCGAACACCTCCGCCAGGTGTTTCAGGTGGTCCTCATAAGTTTTGGAGTATACGATGACATCGTCCAGGTACAACAGGACCGTCTCGAAGTTTCTGTGGCCCAGACAGCACTCCATTAATCGTTGGAAGGTTCCTGGGGCGTTGCAGAGTCCGAACGGCATGCAGGTGAACTCGCTAAGTCCCATCGGGGTGGTGAATGCGGTCTTCTCCCGGTCCGCCTCTGCTACAGGAACCTGCCAGTACCCGCTAGTGAGATCCAAGGTAGAGAAGAAGTTAGCAGATCTTAAAGCAGCCAATGACTCCTCTATCCTTGGTAAGGGGTACGCATCCTTGTGTGTGATACGGTTGATTTTCCGGTAATCTACACACATCCTCATGGTGTTGTCTTTCTTTTTGACTAAAACTAGTGGGCTGCCCAGGGGCTACAGCTATCCCGGATTACCCCAGCCTCCTTCATGTCTCTAAGCATCCCATGGCGTGTTGGTAATGTGCAGGGGGTACGGGTCGATACCTCTCTTTTATGGGAGGATGATCTCCCGTGGGATGCGGTGTTCTACCCCCTTGACTCGCCCGAAGTCTAACGGGTGTTTACTAAACACTCTCTCATACTCTTGAACCACCCGATAGACTCCTTGTTTCTGGTGTGAGGGAGTGGAGTCAGTACCCAGATGTAGTTGCTGACACCAGTCCTCCATGTCTTTCTTAGAGCCGTTACCTTCCTCCGGGTGAGATGGAGGCAAGGGTTCCACAGATTGTATAGAATTTTGATTAGTGGTATATAATTTGGCTAGCGTGGCATACCGGGGCAGGTACACTTCCCTCTCCCCGATATTTATTATGCGAACGGGCACCCTCCCATGGCGTACATTGACCACCCCCCGTGCTGTCAAAATGGTGGGCCTACTGTCTGAGTAAACTGGTTCTACCATTGCCTGGTAATCTCTACCTCTCAGACCAATAGCTGCCCGGCACCAAATCATCATTTCACTTTTTGGGGCATGGCAATAGGAAAAGGGTCACACATTCTTACGCTACCAATCTCACCGCCGGAGAGTTCCACTTGTTGCCGTTGCATCAGTGCCCGGATCTCTTCTGGAGCACCCGCTGCTCGCCGGAGCTGGCATTCTTGGCAACCTGCTGTAAAAGGAAATCACCTCTGCAAGACAATTTTCAATTACATTAGTTCCTAGAGTTTATTTTGGGTGACTCTCATGTTTGTCAATATCTACAATGATCAGTCCCTGTGCGGCCAGTTCGACTCTACCAATTTGATGGTCACCTCTTTAAATCCGATCTGTGGCACGGCTGACCATTGCTGGCGATGATACTCAAGTCGTCGTCAGGGTAGCGGGTAATATCCGAGTCATTCCAGTACTGCTTGAAGAGCACGTACGGGATGGTGGTGACCTGTGACCCGGTGTCCAGTAGGGCACTCATGGGAATGCATCCAGTACCACCAGTACCACAGGCAAGACTGGACGTCCTCCCACATATCTGTCGCGCCAGTTCGATGGGTCTGGTGATCTTTTTCCTGGGGGTTGGCCCTCTACCCCAGGTTGTGCCCGTTTAAAGAACAGTACCTTTCCATATGTCCGGGTTGATTGCAGCGGCGGCAGATGGGTCGTCCGTCCTCGCTGTATCGGTCACTGGGTCTTCCTCTGGCCGGTGGGGTCCTCCTTGGTCGACGCCACGGGATGTCCTCCGGTCCGGATGCCAGCTGGATCTTCCCTGGAGTGGAAACCTGTAAAGACTGCACAGTTCGGGTTAGCGCAGCAACGCTTTTAGCTAGCTCTTGGACCTGATGGTGTAGGTCTGGAGCCGGGTCATTGTCCAAAGCCTGCGCATCAGCTCCCACAGGCCCTGCTGACAAGGGCGCCGCCTCCTGGTAGTAAGTGGTAGTGGGGCGTCTGTGGGTCACAACGCCACCTGGTGCCGGTTCTCGGAGCACCCGGATGGCTCTGTCCTTGAACTGTGCAAATTCTAGATGAGGGTCCTGTAAGGCCATTGCCCGCAACTGGGTGCGGTGGGCATTGCAATATAAACCCTCTATAAATTGTTCGGTCAACAGCCTGTCCTCGTTTCCCACTCCATTAGGGTCGGTCTGCTTAATGGCCCTCAGGGCCTCTTGTAGGTTGAGTGCATAGTCCCTTATACTCTCATGCGCTCGCTGCTTGCACCCGTAGAATCTAAGTTTAATCTCGGCTGAGGTGCGGGTATCAAAGGTGTCCTTCAGCCGGGTTAGTATCCCTGCGACAGTCTTCCTCCCAGGTGGCCAGGATTTTACTTCCCTTTTGGCTGCCCCAGTTAGTTGGGCCACCAGGATGCTCACTTTTTGCTCTTCTGTGAGGGGGTACACCTGGAAGAGGCTATCCAGCTTTTCTCTAAAGTCATGCAGGGTATGTGACTCCCCTGAGTACTGGGGTAGCCAAGCTGCTCCCGGGATATAGGGCATGGTGAAGGGCATAACTGCAACAGCGGTAGCGCTGGCGGGGGTTGAGGCAGTGGAGCTCTCCTCCGTATCCGACATCTTCCTCCCCCCTAGTGGACCGTGGCCTACCTTGCGATGATCCTGTTCCGTAGGCCGCGGCTCCGCAGTGGATCGTCAGGGTTGAGGACCTTCCGTCGCGCTCCTGTGACGTCGGCGTCTGCTGGGCTCCTTCCAGGACCTTACGCAACGTCCGGACGTGAGGCGGGGCTTCAGTTCTCGCGCGCTTTCGGAGTCCACGCCCCTCTTCTTCCCGCGCGGCGTCCTCAAGATGGCGTCCAATGGCGGGAAAACTCCACGGATGGCGGGAAGAAGGCTGAAGATGGCGCCGGATGGCGGGAAACTTCACCGATGGCGGGAAGAAGGCTGAAGATGGCGCCGGATGGCGGGAATCTTCACCGATGGCGGGAATCTTCACCACTGGTAAGTTTGAACAGTCTTTGCTTTTCAGGCACGCAGTACCCGGTGGTTGCGGGCACGTGATCCTGCCGACTACGCCAAAGTTGACGCGCCCCTGGGCCTGTGTCGCGCTGCGTTGCACACGCGGGAGCTTACCCGGAGCCGGATCTGTTTAGGGTTGTAGTCTCGTGGCGGTGACCCGGTCCGTGCCCAGGGAGTCAAACTGGACGGCAGTCTGTTAGCGGTAGAAAATGGTTGATGACTACGCCACCCGTTGAATGCAGCCAGGGGGCTGCTGCTGCAGGGCAGACCGCTGAGGCCGGTGGAAGGATGGTGCAGCGTGATAGTATAACCCCCAACGGGAGGGGTATGGCCTCAGGGCAGCCGACGTGGATGATGGGGGTAGCAGGAACCACTCAGAGACGGTATGGTAGCGTTCAGGGTCTTTACTGGTAACAACGATAGACCCTCCCGGAGTACTTGCTAGCGAACGGGGCCTGGTCAGTCCTTGAGCAGATGGGATCTCCCCTGGCCAGGCGTAGTTGTAGGCCTCCCAAGCTGACTGTACTCTTCTGGCTACCTTGCTAGAAGCTGATGTAAGTAGCCCACGTCCCTGAGTGTACCGTGTGGTGCTCACCCGTATGGCCGGTGACTCGGGGCCTTCTAATGGCTTCCGCTCCACGATGGCGGTGCTGGTCCCTCGCGTGTGACCGGGCCTTCGGGCTTCTGGGCCAGGGGACCTGAAATCCCCTGCCTGACGGATTCTGCTGCTGGGTAGAAGTTAGTCCCCACAGCCTCGGACTCCGGGTCCGGTAAAGAATCTTCTTAGTCAGGGCGAGCTCTTTAGCTGCCAGCCCCTGACTCCTTGTGACTCTGCTGCTTCCTATGCTGCTCTTGTCTCTACTCTTCCTGGACTCCCTACCCTGCCTCAGCCCCGGGTTTATACAGGGGAAGTTCTTCCCCTCCCAAGGCTGGGCAGGAGGTGTGGCATGCACAGGATCCCTGACCAAAGGACCTCCCACCTGCTCTCAGACGTAATATCTCTATCACTGTGACAACCAGACCCCTGGGGTGTCACAAAACCATTGTGCCATGATCCGAGGAGAGCCTGGAAGGGCGTGACTAGGTGACTCACCAAGTCTGACCTCGGATGCACAGCGGCTGACAAAACCGTGATCCGAGGAGAGACAAGGGAGGCAGAACTAGGTGCTACACCACACCTAACCTCGGGTAGATGGCAGCTGACCCCCTAGGTACAGGAGGCAGGAACGGCCAGGAATGGTAGACTTGGCAAGTACTGGCTGGCATGGCTGGTAGACAGGCAAGCAGGTGGGCATGGCTGGTATACAGACAGGCAGGTGGGCACGGCTGATATACAGGCAGGCTGATGGGCACAGCTGACTGACAGGCAGGTGGGCATGGCGGATAGGCAGGCAGGTGGACACGGCTGATAGGCAGGCGGGCATGGCTAATAGGTAGCCTAGCGGGCACGGCTGATAGACAGGCTGGTTGGCAGGAACGGCTGACAAACAGGCAGGCTGGCGGGCATGGCTGATAGGCAGGCAGGTATACTGGAATATGAGCACTGTGACCTGAGAATTCACAAGCGTTTTAAAAACAGACTTACAACTTTGCACAGGCACCTCCCATGAGGTGGAGGTGCCTTAAATAATGAGTGTCTCCCAGCCATTGGCTGGGGACACTTTAGGACTGCGCGTGCTGTCCTTTTAAGAGGACGGGACCACGCGCACCCTAAGCACAGTGCCCAGGGATCTGCGTGCAGTGTGTGCACCCCAGGCATCAGCAGCCAGAGCAGAAAGTGTGGGGCGGTGGCCGCAGCGGTGAGTGAGTCAGCATCTCTGCCAGGGAAGGGAGGCAGAAGGCCAATATGCCGGTGCTACAGAGGAAAACCTGTTGTACTGCTATATTGGTAAGTGGCACAAAATCAAGTCCCCAACACATTTGTTAAAATAAAAGTTAAGTAGGTAAACCCCTTTAAATACACAAATAATGGTTACTATGACTGCTTTTGAAGAGAGCCCAGTTAATTCTAAACTTACCAAATCGCATTTGTTGAATAAAATTCGCCTGCTCATCCCCAGTTACCCTCTGTAACTCCTTTTGCAATTGCCAACCAATGACATTCCAGATGTGCTAGATGAGAAAACATGCGGCATGGTGTTGTTTTAAAAAAGGGCTCCTGAGACACTTTGGAAAAATGGCTGTACCACTCGTTCCATATTGCAGTAGCATAGCTACCGAAAGGGTGGTTGCCACTGACCACATTCTCAGAGTGGATCATATGGAGCTACCGCTACCCTTAACTATATCTGCGTGCACAGCATGCCCATACAGTTAATCTCTGCAATACCACTCTCTGTTCTGTAGACCGCAGTTCGCTTTAAACCTGCAGTCTACAGAACAGCAGGATAAAATAGAAGCCAAGGTGCCGTCGCACGCAAAAGATGTCAGAGTCTCGACGCGGTGCCATCATTGGTCCGTCCGGTGGACTCATCAACATCCTGGATTAGGTGAATATATGATGTTTTTCATTTTACTTAAAACTTTTGGTGTCACTGTGGGGACATCATAAACAATGAGGTGCCCTCATGTAGTGGGAAGAGGGGCCCTCATACATAGTAGGTGTCACTGTGGGGGGCCCTCAAAGTGTGGGTTTCATTATACAGTATGAGGGCTAATGTGGGGGGCCTTCATACAGTGTGGGAACTAATGGAACTAATGTGTGGGCCACCATCCACTGTGGGGGCAATCATACAGGATGCAGGCTAATGTGGGGGCCATCATACAGTATAGGGGCTAATGTGGGGGAGATCAGACAGTATGGGAGCTAATGTGGATGCCATCATATAGTATAGGGACTAATGTGGGTTCCATCATACAATACAGGGGGTAAAGTGGGGGCCATCATACAGTATGGTAGCTAATGTGGGTGCCATCATACAATGCAGGGGGTAATGTGGGGGCCATCTTACAGTATGGGGGCTAATGTTGGGGCGATCATATAGTATAGGGGTAATGTGGGTGCCATCTATAACTCTAGATGGAGATACTGCAGATGGTGCCTGATCCGCCTCGAGCCAAGAACTCGCTCTACCTCATACTCCTGATCTCCTTCCAAATCTGCCTCAATTATGTCTTGAGGTCCAGGTGTCCCCTCAAATTTTTTAAAAGAGAAGGGTGGAAAGAATTATTGATCCTCCAGGCAATAGGAAGTTGCAGCTTAACCGTCACAGGTCTGCAGTATCTCATTAAGTGGAAAGGTTATGGACCTGAAGATAACTTGTGGGTTGTTTCAGAGGATCTTCATGCGGACCGCCTGGTGAGGGAGTTCCATCAGCGATGTCAGACTGTAGGGGCTTCTGAGGGTCTGGTGGCCCCTAGTAGAAGAGAGTGTACTGTCATGGCTCAGTTTAGGGATTTAGTCTGCTCACCTGTTGCTCCATGGTTGGTTCCTCTGTCTGCTGAGCTATTGCCTTTTCTTTCCTGTCCAAATGCTGATGGTTCCAATCATCTTTGTTCCTCCTTTTTGGTTTGTGTCACAGGTGTGTCAGATGTGACAGACAGTCATCCTGCAGTTGGTTGCAGAAGATCTCTTCATTTGGCATTACAGACACCTTCTTAGATCTGTCTCACGCTAGGATCCAGCGGCTACCTCTCTTCTGCTAATTAACACCCAGGCCTGGGTGTTTAAATACTTTCTGTTTGCTACAGGGAGGTGCCTGTGATATTCACATGTTCCCTAGTGAAGGCTTAGAGCTATTGCAGTCTGCTTACTTCCTCTCTGGTTCCTAGAAGGACATTTGGTGTAATCTCTCGGAAGTCGGCTCAAGCTAAGTTACTTTCCCTCGTGTCTTTAGTTGTTAGTGGAGACTGACTAGTGCTCATTCCCCCCTCCCTATCCAGGGCCAAACTCTAGGGAAATGCAGGATTTAGGTTCCTGTGTGGCGACTGATGAGGAACCAATATAGGGATATTAGGGGAGACTGGGTAATATCAGATCAGCCTAGGAGGTCTCCACTTCCCCTTTCCCTAGTGTCTGGGCTCCCTCCCTCTTTTCCCTTCGTGTTGCATTTAATCTTTCCGACACCTTGCGTTACAGTTTGCTTCTCTCCAGGTATTTTCCATTTTCCCGTTTTCATCTGCCCTATCACATTCTGGGTTGGGTTTTAAATGTTCACCCTTCACTGCACTTCCTTGCTAGCTATAGTTCCAGCCCTTCAGCTAAGGGTTTTACCTTGCATGGTAAACACCAGGTGAAATCCTGCAGTGAGTCTGTTTGTTTTCCTTCCCAGTTCCTCTTCCTTTAACCTCTTTAGGTTTCTGGGAGGTTATTCTTGTTCCGTTTAATTTTGGCTCTCCTTAACTTTCCCTCTCTACATGATATGAACTTGTTTTAATTTTTTCACCTGGTGTTTTTGTATCTTCTTGTACATTTTCCTCTCCTCTTATTGGCAATATGTTGCGGCCCTCCCTCTAGTTCCTCAGGAGGTACGAGAAAGCCCTCGATGGCCTTTTAGGGAGCCAGGTCCAAAGTGGTGATTTTGAGTTGTGTGGTTAGGGTCTTCTGGTCTGTACAGGGACCAGTTGCGTGTGGGTGTGGCGTCTCTCTGTAGTAGGTCTTCCCTTTTTTCATTACCCGTGAGTGTGTGTTACGTTCATAGCACATACTATTTATAGGGGAGCTATGGAACCATCATACTGTGTATAGGGTGTGGGGTTCATTATACAGTGTATAGGGAGAGATGTGGGCCCATCATACTGTGTATAGGAAAGATGTGGGGGCATTATACTGTGTATTGGGGAGCTGTGGGGGCATTATGCTGTGTGTTGGGTTGCCGTGGTTTCATTATACTGTGTATAGGCAATCTGTGGGCCCATCAAACTGTGTATAAGGAAGCTGTACATGGGGGGACTCAATATTATTGTTGTGAGGGCACTCAACATTGTGACCCACAAATGTTCACATGGGGGCGTTGTTTTCTAGGGGCAAAATATGGACACTTTTCTAGGGCACTTGAACAGGGCATTAATATTTTCTAGGGAGCAATTTTACCATCTAACGGGCACAAAGGTGAGTATTATTATGTGGGGCAGTAAGAGAATCTCTGCTTTTGCATGGGGCATTATATTGGGGACTGACATCCTGCATAGGGCATTATATGGGAGGGGGTGTGACATCCTGCATGGGGCATTATATGGGGGGGAGTGACATCCTGCATGGGGCATTATATGGGGGGGCAGTGACATCCTGCATGAGGCATTGTATGGGGAGGAATGACATCCTGCATAGGGCATTATGTGGCGGGGGGCACAGCCTGCATGGGGCATTATATCGGGGCCGTTATCCTGTATGGAGCTTTATAAGGGGGCCAGTATCCTGTATGAAGCGTTTTAAGGGGGTCAGTATCCTGTATGGAGTGTTATATGAGGGCCAGTAACCTGTATAGAGCATTATATGGGGGCCAGTATTCTGTATGGAGCATTATATGGGGGCCAGTATTCTGTATGGAGCGTTATATGGGGCCCATAATACTGAATGGAGGACTATGTGGTGCCCATAATACTGTATGGAGGAATATACTGTCTGGTCTGCACTGTGCGCAGCGAGGATTCGCCGGTTTCTGAACTATTGTAGAATTAACTATAGATATCGCTCATGTAATGTATATTTCTCTGCGGTATCTGTGCATCATGAATCGTGGTATGTGTTAAAGGGGCCCACTGAGACTCTTTAGCCCAGGGCCCACAAAAACCCGGAGCTGGCCCTGGCGCTGCCCACATGATCTCATCATATTCTGTAATGCAAGTGAAATTAGATGTCACATACCAAGCCTAAGGCATTAAACAGTGTCTACACAAACCATTAGAAGGCATTTGCATGTAATTGGGCTACGATCCAGATGTCCAGCTTTAGGTGTTCCATTGACTCACACTACTGCTCTCAAAGGCTACCATAGTGCCCTTTTCAGCAATGAGTCCCACTTTTGTCTTAGTCGCAATCATCACCAGACATTCATCTGGAGACTACATGGACAAAGCCTCGAAGAGGTCTTTACTAGGGAATATAAAAGTGCCCCAGGAGCTGTTTTTTTAACAGGGCAACGCCAGGCTGTGGGTTTCTGGTGTTACTGTGAGCAGCCTTCATGGCCTCCACGTGCTACTATGGCCGTCTGCGTTTCCAGACCCGTCTCCCTTCTGGTACATCTGATATGTCACCGGTCAGCAGTTATAAAGGGAGCTGCAAGTAGCGGATCTTGATGTTTTGAGTGCGCAGATGCATTCATCGTAGCAGGACATTTCTCAGAAAATTATTAATATTTTCATTAATATCATGCCAATGCGTGTAAGTGTGGGGATTTCTGCGCTTGGCACTAATACTCAATGCTGAATAAATTAAGATGTTTTGAATATTTTTTCCCCATGTGCATATGAGTATCATGTCTATCTACCCTGTGATTTTCATAATTCCAGGACTTTTTCTTCTTGGTGTTGCAATTTTAGAGCTGAGGGGTGTATATGCCTTTATAAAACATGACCCACATATTCTTCAGTTAATATCTGCATTATTTTGCCATTGCTATAATTAAGAACAGACATTTAGCTCAATGCAATTTGTCAACACAATCCGTTCACACATTTTGTGAGCAGCTTGATGTGTGACAGCTCGTAAAAAAAAGACTTTGCATAAAGTATGGTAGATTTGTTGTGTTTGTTTTACAAAATACATATTGTCAGCAAAATGTAGCAAAGATCTTCTATGTTGGCATTGTCAAAAGAAAAATAACTACTTTTCAGAAATAGAACCAGTGACAAAAAGAGAAGATATCCATCTGAAATATATTTTATATAGTGAGATGACAACATACAGACTATTCCTGAAACACTGCACAGCTCAAAGTTACACCACTGCTTTGTATGGGTAAAGTAAATCAGTAACTAGATTTCACAATACAAATTACACGTTATTAAATCGATCTCACAAACCTGATGAGGCTGATGTACTTACTTTGAAAATACATGTCAGAATGACTGTAAAATCTGCTGTGAAAGTTTTCCTGACTAATACTTAAAGGAGCATTTTATGAATCCAGCTCCAGCTAGACTGCTCGTTTGAATATGAGGACCACATAGCCATTTACAAAGTAAGTACACCAATCAGGTCTAAGAGCTATAATTAATAATGTAGGACGTTTGTATTGTAAAATCTGGTGACATATTGACTTAAAAAAAAGAGTGTAGGCAAAATTATGCTTTAATCACATTTTACCTTCTAATATTGGAGCATACAGATATGGAAACAAGGTGAAGTTCTCCTTACTAACCCGATTATACATTATTTAACAATATATAGTCGTAAAAGTAGGAAAGGAAATGCACTAAAATGCATAGGTATTTTTGTACCTGCAAATTGTCTGCATATAATGCAATTCTATGGGGAATCTGCACATAAAACTCAGCAAACTCAAAAGAGAAATTGATGGATTTGAAAAACGCCTTGTAGGTCGGTTTATGCTGCATAAAAAAAAAAAAACACATTGGGAATGAGATTTCTATAAATCCCATCTACTTTGCTGGAACTGTAAGAAGCTATCATTTTGTTGCGCAACAAAAATCCATAACATCAAAAACTCATCATGGAAATTTAATCTAAGGTTATGTGCCCAAGATGCAGAAATGCTCCGGATTTTTTCCTGAGCGTTTCTGCATCTCCCTGACAGAAAAAACGCATGCGGATTGTACATGTGGATTGTACATGCGGATTGTACATGCGGATTGTCCATGCGGATTGTCCATGCGGATTGTCCATGCGGATTGTACATGCGGATTGTACATGCGGATTGTACATGTGTTTTTCCTGCCAGGGACATGCGGATGTGAAGCGTTCTTCACTTGCATTTCCGCATGCGGGTTGACAAGCGCTTTTCCAAGCCATTTTAGCATCACTTGGAAAGTGCTTGACAACTTGGTCACACTATATAAATCCATGCAAACGGCATGGATTTATATAGTGTGACTGTAAAGAATGGTAAAAAATACAAAATAAATATTATACTTACCTTCTGATGGCCCCCGGTCTCCTTATACGTTAGCGGTCGTGTGACCCGTCACATGACTAAATGACGTCATGGCAGGTCCTTTTAAGACCATCGCGAGCTGCCGGCAAGACAGGACGCATCGCTAAGGACACCAGGGGCCATCAGAAGGTAAGTATAATGTATATTTTTTATTTTATTCTTTTTTTACAGGTTCTATGGTACCCGGGTCCGGAGGAGAGTCTCAGGTCCTTCACACCCGGGTACCATCCGCATGTACAGATGCAGTGATGTTGATTCCATGCGGTCTAATGCAAGTCAATGGCGGCGAAATCGCAGCGCTTCCGCAAAATAATTGGTAGTGCTCCGGATTTTTCCACAATGATAATCCGCAGTGGAAATTTCCGCAGCATGTGCACAGCACATGCGGATTATCATTGGGGAACATGGCAGAAGTTCTACCAAGCGTTTTTTAAGCGTTTCTGCAGCGGAATTGCCGCTGCGGAAACGCTTAAAAAATGCATAGTGGGCACACAGCCTAAAGCTGTTTTCGATGTGGATCTTGGAGCAGAAACCATTTCGAAGGGTATGATCAAACAGAGGTTTTTAGTGTGGATTCTGCTCCTACATCCATTGTAGCCCAGAAAGGACTAGCCCAGTAGAAGAGATGTGTTGCCAGACTAGTGGTGCTTCATTAGCATATGGGATGCTGCAAAATAAAAGTTTACGTTTCAAAGATTGCTTTAATGTGCAACTAAAAACAGCGCATTATATTAAAGAAACCTACACTCATATCTCTATATTAGCAGTTGAGGACAATCATGGGACCTGTCACGTCCCCTTTATAATATGCATCACAGGTCAATTTATGTGCTTAAAGTGTCCACAATGTGTTAGTGAGACTTTTATTAGCTGATTTACTTAGCTGGTATTGTATTATACTGTGGATTTTCTGTAATGTCTATTGACTCTAAGGATGGTAAAGGAGGGGACCTTTAGTAATTTAGGTTGTATGGAGAGTGCCAGTGGTGTAACTAGAGACTGATAGGCCCCAGGTATATATGACAGTCCATCATGGGCCCCTTCAAGGTACAGTATATGTCCCCGTTCTTGGCATATATGACTCCCATCCTGATATATATGTCCCCAATCCTGGGCACTTTCCTGTTATATATATGATCCATCCTGGCATATATGTTCCCTATCCTGATATATATATGTTCCCCATCCCGGTGTGTATGTCCCCCTACTTGGTATATATCCTGGGCCCCTTCCTGGTATATCTGTGCTCCATCCTCCATCCTGGTATATATGTTCCCCATCCTGGGCTCTTCCTGGAATATACAGTGCATTGTGAAAGTATTTGGCCCCCTTGAACTTTTCTACCTTTTGCCACATTTCTGGCTTCAAACATAAAGATATAAATTTCTAATTTTTTGGGGAAGAATCAACAATAAATGGGACACAATCATGAAGTGGAATGAAATTTATTGGATATTTTAAACTTTTTTAATAAATGAAAAACTGAAAAGTGGGGCGTGCAATATTATTCGGCCCCTGTACTTTCAGTGCAGCAAACTCACTCCAGAAGTTCAGTGAGGATCTCTGAATGATCCAATGTTGTCCTAAATGACTGGTAATGATAACTAGAATCCATCTGTGTGTAATCAAGTCTCCGTATAAATGCACCTGCTCTGTGATAGTCTCAGGGTTCTGTTTTAAGTGCAGAGAGCATCATGAAGACCAAGGAACACACCAGGCAGGTCCGAGATACTGTTGTGGCGAAGTTTAAAGCTGGATTTGGATACAAAAAGATTTCCCAAGTTTTAAACATCTCAAGGAGCACTGTGCAAGCGATCATATTGAAACAGAAGGAGTATCAGACCACTGCAAATCTACGTAGACCCGGCCGTCCCTCTAAACTTTCATCTCGAACAAGGAGAAGACTGATCAGAGATGCAGCCAAAATGCCGATGATCACTCTGGATGAACTGCAGAGATCTACAGCTGAGGTGGGAGAGTCTGTCCATAGGACAACAATCAGTCGTGCACTGCACAAATCTGGCCTTTATGGAAGAGTGGCAAGAAGAAAGCCATTTCTCAAAGATATCCATTAAAAGACTCATTTGAAGTTTGCCACAAGCCAACTGGGAGACACACCAAACATGTGGAATAAGGTGCTCTGGTCAGATGAATCCAAAATTGAAATTTTTGGCCACAATGCAAAACGATATGTTTGGCGTAAAAGCAACACAGCTCATCACCCTCAAAACATCATCCCCACTGTCAAACATGGTGGTGGCAACATCATGGTTTGGGCCTGCTTTTCTTCAGCAGGGACAGGGAAGATAGTTAAAATTGATGGGAAGATGGAAGGAGCCAAATACAGGACCATTCTGGAAGAAAACCTGTTGGAGTCTGCAAAAGACCTGAGACTGGGACGGAGATTTATCTTCCAACAAGACAATGATCCCAAACATGAAGCAAAATCTACAATGGAATGGTTCAAAAATAAACGTATCCAGGTGTTAGAATGGCCAAGTCAAAGACCAGACCTGAATCCAATCGAAAATCTGTGCAAAGAGCTGAAAACTGCTGTTCACAAACGCCCTTCATCCAACCTCAATGAGCTCGAGCTGTTTTGTAAGGAAGAATGGCCAAGAATTTCAACCTCTCGATGTGCAAAACTGATAGAGACATACCCCAAGTGACTTGCAGCTGTAATCGCAGCAAAAGGTGGCACTACAAAGTATTAACTCAAGGGGACCGAATAATACTGCATGCCCCACTTTTCAGTTTTTAATTTGTTAAAAAAGTTTAAAATATCCAATAAATTTTGTTCCACTTCACAATTGTGTCCCACTTGTTGTTGATTCTTCCCAAAAAACTTAGAATTTTATATCTTTATGTTTGAAGCCAGAAATGTGGCAAAAGGTAGAAAAGTTCAAGGGAGCCAAATACTTTCACAAGGCACTGTATGTCCCCAATCCTGGCATATATGCCCCCCTTCTTGGTATATATGTCCCCATCCTGGGCCCCTTCCTGATGTATATGACGCGCCCCCTGGGCCTGTGTTGTGCAAGGGAACCCGGAACCGGGCCTGTTGTAGAATGCTGGGGGTTGTAGTCTCCGTGTGGCGGTGACCCGGTCCGTGCCCAGGGTGGTCAAACCAGTGGCAGTCTATTTGTATTGTAATAAGTGTCCGACTACGCCACCCGTGGATTGCGGTCAGTGGGGACCGCCGCTGCGCTGCAGACCGCTGAGGCTGATGTTGTTTGCGCAGCCTAGTATGGGATGACTCCCCACGGGAGAAGTATTGCCTCAGGGCAGCTAATGTGGAAGATGATGGGAGTGATGGTGTGAGGGTCCCAGTGCTAATGGTGCAGGAGCGGCAAGGAATCACAGAGACGTGAGGTGCAGTTCAGGGTCTTTACTGATGGTACAAGGCAGACCCTCCCGGGAGTACTGGCTAGTATAAGGGGCCTGGTCAGTCTGCGAGCAAGCAGGAGTTCCCCTGGCCAGGTGGAGTTGTAGGCCTCCCCGTTTATCTGCACTCTTCCTGGCTACCTTGCTGTCAGCGGTTACAAGTAGCCCACGTCCCTGAGTATACCGTGTGGTGCTCACCCGTATGGCTGGTGACTTGGGGCCTTCTGTTAGCCTCCGCTCCTGGATGGCGGCGCTGGTCCCTTCTTTGTGACTGAGCCTCCGGGCTTCTATGGCCAGAGGACCTGGAATCCCCTGCCGGCTGGTTTCTGCTGCTGGGTGTATATCAGTCCCCACAGCCTCGGACTCCTGTGTCCGGTTTTAGTGTCTTCGTCCAGGGCGAGCTCTGCTCAGCTCCAGCCCCTGGACTTCAGCTACTGCTCCTCCAGAGCTCCTGATCTCACTTTCCCTGTGTCTGGAACTTCACTCGCTAATCCCGCCCCAGACCCAGTTTATAAGGGCAGATTCCTCCCCTCCCAGGTCTGGGTGGGCCGTGTTGCATGTTTAGGGATCCTGACCAGAGAAACCTCCCACTTGCTCTCAGACATAATATCTCTACTACTGTGGCAACCAGACCCCTGGGGTGTCACATATATGTCCCCCATCCTGGTATACAGTGGGGTAAAAGAGTGTTTGCTCCCTATCCTATATTCTTATTCTTTTGCATGTTTGTTACAGATTTAAATATTAGACATAGATAACACAAGCAAACACAAAATACAGTTTTTAAATGAAAGCCTTTGTTACTAAGGGAAAAAGAAATACAAACCTACCGGGCCCTGTGTGAAAAAGTGATTGCCCCTAAACCTAAAAAATGGTTGGGCCTCCCTTAGCAGCAACAACTGCAATTAAGGGTTTGCGATAACTGGCAATGAGTCTTTTACAACGCTTTGGAGGAATTTTGGCCCACTCACCTTTGCCACATTGTTGTAATTCAAGCAACATTGGAGGGTTTGCGAGCATGAACCACCTTTTTATGCCACAGCATCTCAATCGGATTAAGTTCAGGACTTTGACTAGGCCACTCCAAAGTTTTAATTTTGTTTTTCTTAAGCCATTCAGAGGTGGAGTTGCTGGTGTGTTTTGGATCATTGTCCTGCTACATAATCCACGTGTGCTTCAGCTTGAGGGCACAAACAGATGGTAGACAGCAGAATTCATAGTTCCATTTACCACAGAAAGTCTTCCAGGTCCTGAAGCAACAAAACAGCCCCGGACCATCACACTACCACCACCATATTTTACTGTTGGCATGATGTTCCTTTTCTGAAATGCTGTGTTACTTCAACGCCAGATGTAATGGGACATACAACTTCCAAAAAGTTCAACTTCTTTTGTCTCGTTAGTTCACAGAGTATTCTCCCAAAAGTCTTGGCGATCATTAAGATGTTTTCTGGCAAAACTGAGACTAGTCTTTATGCTGTTTTTGCTCAGCAGTGTTTTTTGACTTGGAACTCTGCCATGCATGCCATTTTTGCCCAGTCTATTTCTTATGGTGTAGTCATGAACAATGACCTTAACTGAGGCAAGTTAGGCCTGCTGTTTTTTGAATGTTGTTGTTGGGTCTTTTGTGACCTCTTGGATGAGTTGTCACTGCCCTCTTGGGATAATTTTGGTCGGCTGGTCACTCCTGAGAAGGTTTACCACTATTCCATGTTTTCGCCATTTGTGGATAATATATCTCACTATGGTTCGCTGGAGTCACAAAGCTTTAGAAATGGCTTCATAACTTTTTCCAGACTGATATATCTCAATTACTTCTGAAATTCTTTGGATCGCAGCATGATGTCTAGCTTTTGAGGATCTTTTGGTCTACTTCACTTTGTCAGGCAGGTTCTATTTAAGTGATTTCTTGATTGAGAACAGGTGTGCAGTAATCAGGCCTGTGTGTGGCTAGGGAAATTGAACTCCGCTTCCCATAGATGTGATAAACCACAGTTAATTTTTGTTTTAAGGGGGGGGGGGCACTCACTTTTTCACGCAGGGTCCTGTAGATCTGGATTTCTTTTTCCCTTAATAATAAAGACCTGCATTTAAAAACTGCATTTTGTGTTTACTTGTGTTATTTTTCTATAAATGTCTCCAATCCGGAGCCCCTTTCTGGTATATTCATGTGCATCTCACTAAATTAGAATATCATCAAAAAGATAATTTATTTCAGTTCTTCAATACAAAAAGTGAAACTCATATATTATATAGAGTCATTACAAACAGAGTGATCTATTTCAAGTTTTTGTTTCTGTTCATGTTGATGATTATGGCTTACAGCCAATGAAAACACAAAACTTATTATCTCAGTAAATTAGAATACTCTATAACAACAGCTTGAAAAATGTTTTTAAAATCCGAAATGTTGGCCTACTGAAATGTATGTTCAGTAAATGCACTCAGTACTTGGTCGGGGCTCCTTTTGCATCAATTACTGCATCAATGAGGCGTGGCATGGAGGCAATCAGACTCTGGGACCTTGATTTCTAAATGAAAATTGGAACTCTGGGACCTTGTAGAGTTTATCAATGACTGCCTTCTGGACATCTGTCAAGTCAGCAGTCTTCCCCATGATTTTGGAGCCTACAGAAACAGACTAAGGGACCTTTTTAAACGCGTAGAAAGCCTTTGTAGGTGTTTTTGTTAATTATTCTAATTTACTGAGATAATGACTTTTATGTTTTCATTGGCTGTAAGTCATAGTCATCAACATTAACAGAAATAAACACTTGAAATAGATCACTCTGTTTGTAATGACTCTATATAATATGAGTTTCACTCTTTGCATTGAAGAACTGAAATAAATTAACTTTTTGATGATATTCTAATTTAGTGAGATGCACCTGTATGCTCCCTGCTCTGCACCTACATAAACAAAACATTCTGCACATCTTCCTCGAGTTCCTTGACGTGTGGCTCCACTTCTGTAGCTGGTGCACATCGCTGTCAAGCGACGCCAATTCCTGGCTCACTGACATCAGCTGCCGGCCAGTGACGGGGCCCCTCGCGCTATCGCACCATCTGCAATCGCGATCATTACACCCCTGGAGAGCGCTCTTGATAAGTATTGGTGGAGGGTCACAGTTAGGCCTCATTCAGACTTCCGTTTTTTTGACGTACAAGAAAAACAGACTAAATTTCATCAAAAGATTTTCATAAGAGCTTTATCAGATTTTCAGCAAAGTTTGGTCAGTTTAATCAGTTTTTTCACTTATGAGAAAAAACAGTTTCTCCATCTATTCCTATCTATCAATCAGTGAAAAAAAAATCACACAGATGGCATCCAACCTGATTTTTTCACAAACCCATAGACTTGCATTGTGAGATACGTCTCCTAGATATTGCACAGACCACTTGGTATAAAGAAAAATTCGGACAAGTGAACAGCCCTATAGACTGACTTAGGTACGAGTGCTATCAGTGAAGAAAACAGATAGCACTCATACATGAAAAACTGACGTGTGAATGAGCCATTAGGCAAGGATGGCATTAGGGGGTGGGAGACTGAGCAATTGTCCTAGGCCCCCAATCCCTCAGGGGCCCACCAGCATCGACAGCAGGAGCTTCACTGCTAATAGCATTATCAGTGAAGCTTCCGATGTGGAGACTGCTTCAGGACTTTTGATGACATAACAATCATGTGACCAGTCACATAGCTCCCAACCATCCCGGATTCAGCAGGACTGTCCCTCTTTCTGTTCTTCAAAAGTTGGAAGATATGCAGTCATGTGACCATGATGTCACCACAAGTCTTGTACTTGTATATACAGTACAGACCAGAAGTTTGGACACGCCAACAAATTTTCAAAGATTCTTCAAAGATTTTTCTGTATTTTCATGACTATGAAAATTGTACATTCACACTGAAGGCATCAAAACTATGAATTAACACATGTGGAATTATATACTTAACAAAAAAGTGTGAAACAACTGAAAATATGAATTATATTCTAGGTTCTTCAAAGTAGCCACCTTTTGCTTTGATGACTGCTTTGCACACTTGGCATTCTCTTGATGAGCTTCAAGAGGTATTCTGCGATCATCCACCACTGTTGTCTTTTGTGGGCGCCCAGGTCTTTTTGCATTGATGAGTTCACCAGTGCTTTCTTTCTTTCTCAGGATGTACCAAACTGTAGAATTTGCCACTCCTAATATTGTAGCAATTTCTTGGAAGTGTTTTTTCTGTTTTTGCAGCTTAAGGCTGAGTTCACACGATGCGTTTTTAATGCGTTTCCGCGGCGGTTTTGCAGTTGCGTAAACGCCGCGGAAACGCATTAAAAACGCATGGTAGAAGGGCAGCAATGTTCCCCAATTGAAATCCGCAAGTGCTGCTTCATTTCTGCATCGTGTGCACATACCCTAAGGATGGCTTGTTTCACCTGCATGGAGAGCTCCTTTCACCGCATGTTTACTTCACAGCAAAACCTTCCAAATGCAAGCACCACACCTCAAATCAACTCCAGGCCTTTTATCTGCTTAATTGAGAATGACATAACAAAGGGATTGCCCACACCTGTCCATGAAATAGCCTTGGAGTCAATTGTCCAATTACTTTTGGTCCCTTTAAAAACAGGGTGGCACATGTTAAGGAGCTGAAACTCCTAACCCCTTCATCCAATTTTAATGTGGATACCCTCAAATGAAAGCTGAAAGTCTGAACTTCAACTGCATCTGAATTGTTTATTTAAAATTCATTGTGGTAATGTCTAGAACCAAAATTAGAAAAATGTTGACTGTGTCCAAATATATATGGACCTAACTGTAGCACCTGTTTTTTATTACATACCATCCTCTCGTTAGATATATAATGCAATGATGGCTGATGGAACATGGGAAAGCTTCTTTTCTGATGGAGGAGCTGATGGATTGGTCTTCTGGTCACTGGCTGCTCCATCAGCTGTCATTTTATATCTAACAAGAGATGACTATGTAGTAAAAGAGGGCGCTGTGACTGACAAAAATAATAAGCATATGTAAGGGACAGCACTGTACATAACAGCAGAGGAAGCTATTAGTGATGAGCGAGTATGTTTTGTTAACCCTTTCGCCGAGTATACTCGGGCGAGCACCAAGTATTTATAGCGTGCTCGGTGATATGTTTGAATCACTCCCGTGTGCATGATTTGCGACTTTTTGACAGCTATGATACATGTGAGGAATGTGTAAGAAGCAGACATTACTCACATGTATTAAAACTGTCAAACAGTCGCAAATCATTCACACAGGAGTGATTGAAACATATCACCGAGCAGCTGTAACTACTCGGTGCTCGCCCGAGTATACTCGGCGAAAGGGTTAACAAAACATATTCGCTCATCACTAGAAGCTATATAATAAGAGACGGCATCATATATAACTACAGAGGATGGTACGTAATAAGGGAGGGTGTTATACATAATAAAAGATGAAACTATGTAACTAAGGATGGCGCTATACATAATATATGAGAACACTATATACTAAGGGACTATGCTATACATAATAAGACTACAATCTTGTATCCGTGTGCAGTGTCAGTGTGCTGCCCGCTTTTACAGACGCATTGAATATGTCCTATTCTGATCCTCAAAATCGGATCAGAACAGGACATTCTCTGACCCTCAGGGATCTCATTCTCAGATGTCTGAATGGACCTAGAAAACTCTACAAGTACGTGTGCGGTCCAATAAAAAAATCAGTCAGCTCACGGACATTACCCACAAATGTGAGAATGTGGCTAAAGGGATTTTACATATAACATTTTCACTGAAAGTCATACAATGCAGATACAGAATAATATTTACAACCAGGCACTTACCGCTGACGTCTCATCTGATCAGAGTCAATTTCTGCTGCTTCTTCTTCATCTGGTCAGACCTTTATGTCGACATCTCCCAGCCATGACTCATCTTGTCACGATGATCACCCCAGCCCTAAAAAAACAAGGTCACATATATTGTATACATATATATGTCTCCCTCGCACTGCGCCCCTGAATACAGATATGTATCCCACCATTAATATACTATTAGCCACGCACCAATCAAAATATATCCAAAATTGTCCTATCTCCCCCCACCTCCATCATTGTCCTATCTACTTCACCTCCATCAATGTCATATCTCCCCCACCTCCATCGTTGTCATATATCCCCCACCTCTATCATTGTCATTTCCCCCAAATCCATCATTTTTTTCCCCATCCCCATCAGTGCTCTCCCCCACCTCCATCACTGTTCTCTTCTACCTCCATCATTGCTCTCCCTCACCTCCATCATTGCTCTACCCCACCTCCATCATTGTACTCTCCCCCACCTTCATCATTGTTCTCCCTATCACCATCATTGCTCTCCCCACCATCATTGCTCTCCCCCACCATCATTGCTCTCCCCCACCTCCTACATCATTGCTCTCCCCATCGCCATCATTGTTCACCCCATCCCCATCTTTGCGCTCCCCCACCTCCATCATTGCTCTCCCCCACCTCCTACATCATTGCTCTCCCCCATCCCCATCATTGTTCACCCCATCCCCATCTTTGCGCTCTCCCACCTCCATCATTGTTCTCCCCCACCTCCTCCATCATAGCTCACCCCATCCCATCATTGCTCTTCCCATCATTTTTCTCCCTATTCCCATCATTTCTCTCCTCATCCTCATCATTGCTCTCCCCATTCTCATAATTGCTCTCCTCATCCTCATCATTACTCTCCCCCATTTCCTCCATCATTGCTCTCCCCCATCATTTTTCTCCCCATCCCCATCATTGCTCTCCCCATCTTCATCATTGCTCTCCCGATCCTCTTCATTGCTCTCCCCCATCCCCTCCTACATTGCTCTCCCCATCATTTTTCTCCTCATCCTCATCATTTCTTTCCCCATCATTGCTCTCCCCATCCCCATCCCCATCATTGCTCTCCCCATCCTCATCATTGCTCTCCCCATCCTCATCATTGCTCTCCCTCACCTCCATCATTGCTCTCTCCCATCATTGCTCTCCCTATCCTCATTATTGTTCTCCCCATCCTCATCATTGCTCTGCCTCACCTCCATCATTGCTCTCCCCATCCTCATCATTGCTCTCCCCATCCTTATCATTGCTTCTCCCCATCCCCATAATTTCTCTCCTCATCCTCATCATTGCTCTCCCCATCCTTATCATTGCTCTACTCATCCTTATCATTGCTCTCCCCATCCCCATAATTTCTCTCCTCATCCTCATCATTGCTCTCCCCATCCCCATCATTACTCTTCCCATCCCCATAATTGCTCTTCCCATCCCCATCATTGCTCTCCCCATCCTCATCATTGCTCTCCCCATCCCCATCATTGCTCTCCCCATCATTGCTCCCTTCATCCAAATCATTGCTCTCCCCATCCTCATCATTGCTCTCCCCATCCTCATCATTGCTCTCCCCCATCCCCTCCATCATTGCTCTCCCCCATCATTTTTCTCCTCATCCTCATTATTTCTTTCCCCATCATTGCTCTCCCCATCCCCATCATTGCTCTCCCCATCCTCATCATTGCTCTCCCCATCCTCATCATTGTTCTCCCTCACCTCCATCATTGCTCTCTCCCATCATTGCTCTCCCCATCCTCATCATTGCTCTCCCCATCCTCATCGTTGTTCTCCCCATCCTCATAATTGCTCTGCCTCACCTCCATCATTGCTTTCCCCATGCTCATCATTGCTCTCCCCATCCTTATCATTGCTCTCACCATCCCCATAATTTCTCTCCTCATCCTCATCATTGCTCTCCCCATCCCTATCACTGCTCTCCCCATCATTGCTCTCCCTATCCCCATCATTGCTCTCCCTATCCCCATCATTGCTCTCCCCAATACCCATCATTGTTCTCGCCATCATTGCTCTCCCCATCCCCATCATTGCTCTCCCCATCCCCATCACTGCTCTCCCTATCCCCATCATTGCTCTCCCCAATACCCATCATTGTTCTCGCCATCATTGCTCTCCCCATCCCCATCATTGCTCTCCCCATCATTGTTCTTCCCATCCCCATCATTGCTCTCCCCATCCCCATCATTGCTCTCTCCATCACCATAATTGCTCTCCCCATCATTGCTCCCCCCATCCCCATCATTGCTCTCCCCATCCCCATCATTGCTCTCCCCATCATTCCTCTCCCCATGCCCATCATTGCTCTCGTCATCCTCATCATTGCTCTCCACATCCTCATCATTGCTCTCCCCATCCACATCATTGCTGTCCCCATCCACATCATTGCTCTCCCAATCTCCATCATTGCTCTCCTCATCCTCATCATTGCTCTCCCCATTCTCATCATTGCTCTCCCCATCCCCATCATTGCTCCCCCCCATCATTGCTCTCCCCATCCTCATCATTGCTCTTCCCATTCTCATCATTGCTCTTCTCATACTCATCATTGCTCTCCCCATACTCATCATTGCTCTCCCCATCCTCAGCATTGCTCTCCTCAACCTCATCATTACTCTCCTCATCCTCATCATTGCTCTCCCCATCCCCACCATCCCCATCATTGTCTCCTCCACCACCAGTCATTGTCCTGTTCCTCTCCCCAATGTATCAGTAAAAAAACAAACAAAAAAACAACATTTACCTCTCTGCTGGTTCCCACGCAGCATCCTCGTTACCGGAAACTTTCTCCCTGACACACAGGCCCGTGCTGCATGCTGACGTCATCAAGCCGTGCAAATCTGTGTCGGGGAGAAAGCTCTGGGCAGGAAGCAGAGGACGGATCCCTCAGCTCTGCTGCCATTTTTCTCCTGTCAGCAGCGGAGCTGGAGGCATCACTCCCTGCCCGCTGCACATGATGAGGGCAATCTGGCCATGGGCCTCTGGAACCACGGGCTCCAAGAAGCAGACCAGCTTTCCCTCATCATTACTCGCCCTGCAAGGCACCCCCTGCACCTTCGGGTCCCGGTGCAGCGGCTCTGGCGGTATGTCCGCCACTGCGTCAGCCGCCGGCCACTGATAGGTCGGCGGCCAAGTTAACCAGCGGGCCCCCTGTACGTCCTGCTTGGGGACCCGCCGAAGACCCAGGCCAACAGGAGAATTCTCCGGTGTCCTGGTGCCGCAGTCCGACCCTGTCTATATCCCATAAATATCAGATCGATCCAAACTCCAATATTCCTACCTGGACACAGAAGCCGAGTGTCTACAATCTGTGCCTGAGAGAGCATATTTCTCGTCCTCTGGTAAACACATGTCCTTTTGTTATCTGGTTCCCAGAGAAGACTTTTCCTGGTGATTACCTGGACACTGCAGAGAGATCTCGAACTTGAATGGTTAGCTCTTCCTAAGTTAATTTTTTTAATTACCTTTTCTTTCTCTAGCTATAACTGGTTTCCTCTTCCCCATATGCCCAAAGTGTCAGTTTTTTGTCCCTGATGTTCTATGTGATGAGGGGTGGGGGTCAATGTGCGCTCTTAGGAGAAGTCTTATGGATTTTATTCGTTCTCTATGACAGTTATTTATTGTCCTTTATATCATACAACCATAGTATGTTTATTTATTCTGCTTTATATCATATAACCATAGTATGGGGCACTCTCTTCGTCTCATGTTCCCTGTTCCATCCTGGCCCGTTACCTCTCTGTCAAGCAAACTCAGGGTCTTACAGCTAGGCGTTCTGTCCCAGGACCCGTCTCCAGTAAATCACTCTGTCCTTTTATTGCTTTTCCTTTCTCTGCTCAGGATCATTCTATCCACTGCCTAGGTCTCCAATCACTTTGGGGACACCCAACTCACCCGGCTCCGCTGAGTACTCGGACCAAAGGTCGGCTCCAGCTGCAAGCTAGGCCCTATCTGACTCACTATCAGGAAGTCCTCTCTGATCTTGCTACATAGCCCCTGCCTCTGTTGGCTAGTTCCAACTCTTAACTCTATCCATAACTACTCACTACCTGTTGTTGGGTAGAACATCAAACTATCAATAATCACATATGTCACAATAAAAGATTCAACAATACGTGTGTCTTCAAGGGGAAACATGAGCAGTATATCCATCCCCTTCTGGTTATCCGAAACCTGGAAGAGACCAAATGTGGCGCCTCTGAGGGTTCAGTCGCCACAGAGGTACTGCACCTCAACCAGAGGTGTGGCATCTCCTTAACTCAGGTAAGGAGGAAGTGCTGCCCGGGACCCCAACACCCGCATTCAACACTACACTACTCCAGGCCGGCAGGAAGGGCAAGATGCACTGTGTTCTGCTGAGCCCTGTCCCTGGCTGGAGTGGGGGGAACCAAAGAGAGGGGAACCAGTAGTGGGTGTGGGTGGAGGACGCAGAACAGGGGAGCACTTTTATAGGAGGTATATATAAAAGGAAGCAATCTTAGGGTGGCAGTGCAGTGCTGTGCAGTGAAGTGAGCAGTAAGGAGAGGAGAGGAGCAGAGTCTCTTCAGGAGTTCTGCTCCAGAGTGGGACCTAGTAAGATGCAGGCCCAGGCGTGTAAGAGGAGTGAGGGAGGAAGGATCCGGTAACAGAAGGGATCCCAGGGGGTACGGTGAGTGCAGGACGGCACCCGTACGCCCGAATCTGCCAGGCGTCAGAGGGATCAGGCCGCAGGAAGGGAACCGGTCCCTGGACCAGCCATGTTACTCCAGGTCTCGGCTGGAAAACCGGAGGCTTCTGCACTTCCATGGTGCAGTTGCCACAGCCTCACCCTAGTCGCCGTGAAGGGCATCAAGTTGGTCCGGGAACTCCAGGTTGCCCAGAGGGACTTCAGAGCACCCGATCGGGACTGTGTGTGGGGAGCGCAGGGCAGGAGGGAGAAGACCCAGCGTGGGAAGTCGGCCAAGGAAGGAACATAAAGGAAGGGGTCCCGTTAAGTGCTTCTAATATACCTGAAGGAGTGCTGAACCCCTGCCTGGCAAATGCAGAGCATCGCGGGAGTCTGACACCTGGACAGTGTACCCGAGGAACCTAAAAAGAACTGTGAGTAAACTCGGATGACTGCACTCCACTGTCTCTGTCGTTATTTCCATCACCCCACCGCGCCTGCACTACAACGCCGAGCATCACCATCTGCACCTACACTGACCTGGGGGGGCCCGCTCCGCCTGTGGGGAGCAGAAACATCCCAGCTGCCATTTCATCACCCCTGGAGGTCTGCAGCAGCGCCGGTAACCATTACCAGAAACCACAGGTGGCGTCACGAAACAAACCATACACTAAAAATCCCTTTTTCAAGAGTGACCCCAGAGTACGGGCCGGGGAGCCGACTGCCGTGACATCCTAAGCAAGGTAAAAGGCCCGGGTACCGAGTCCCCTATATCCCCCTGGGTGACGCACCATACATCTCACCACATAATGAATATTAAATAACACGGAGTCCTCTTCCCCTCATAGACTAATACCGACCTGGTCCTACTTGGTTAGGATCCCGAAACTGCGACCATCCAAGTCCTTTTAACTCAACACCAGTCCATCGGATTGATCTGGCCCTTTTGGCAAGGTCCCTGAAACAATTAAAAGTCTGTCTATTTGCAAATAACCCAAACGACAAGGGCACAGCCAGTAGCACACACCTATCCATGAGAGAGGAACACAGTCCATTAGGGACAACGCACATCCTGGATTTGGCTCAGTCCTTAACTGAGGGTGTAAGACCTTCCAGCCGCTGCAACATTTCTCAATCCAGTAGAAGAAAGGCCAACGAGCGCAACAAAACTAGGGGGGGAAACAATTCAGCCATCCTCAGCCATCAAGTCACTAAAGTGCCAGGCTTTTGGAACATAGGCCCACTGGACTTTGGCTCCGTGGAACCTCCAAGTATTCGAGACATTGGGGTGCAATGGGCACAATGTAAGCCTCTCCATCTTCTGACTCATTGTGCATCCACTCCTTCTGGCTCCTCCTCCAGGGAACACGAAGGGGACTCCTACTACACAGACAAAGTCCACAGCCCCCTTTCCCACCTAGCCCGCAGCAGACCACCAAGAAGCCAATGATGTATCCTGGCTTGTCTCCTGCACAACAGACGCACCTCCATCCGAATTTTGATGGCGACGTCCCCGTCGCTAATGTCTTCCATCCCTACGAATCACTGGACCGAAAGTCTATTTCCTGTGGCACCAACTCCTCACTAGGCCGCCTACTTTCATAATTTTCCTTGACCGTTTCAAGCGAGCGATGCAGGATGGCGACTCCAGTATCTAGCCCCTCCGCGAAGGCTAGTGTAGTCCTGAGGAACTCAAAACTCTCGTTCACCATTGTGTTCCTGTCGTACTTCTTCAGACCCGAGTGATGCTGTTTTCTCGCCGGCTCCCAGCAGACTAATGGCGCTGGCCTCCTCGTCGTTAATTGTCCTACGTCACTGCTCTGTCTTTCACTGAGTGGAGTCTCCTTGAGATCACCATCCCTTTTCTCTGTCACCTCCGCCCGTTTTCCGTCATCATGTTTCACTGAGTGGGCCTTCTCCTTCCACTTCGCTCTACTGGGGTGGGCTTCTCGTCCTGTGGAGTGGCACTTCCAGATAAGACACTCCATTTGGTAGGCAAAACCTCTGGAGGACTGGATGGTTCTTCTCGCCATTTCGTGTCTTCTACGCCCACGATGGTTGGGTCATTCTTCTTGTAATGTGGCACTGACTGCCATTTTAAAGTTCGCCATCTTAGACCACGTAACGGTCTTCATCTTCCATGCAACTGGAGTCTTCCCCGCATCCCTTCATTATTCCTGGTGCGAGACTTGATCCTGTCGATTATGCCAAATGTAACGTGGCATGGGTGGTAGTCATCTTCCATGCCCCAACATGCTACATGAAGTTGGGGTTCCTGGCTGGGTCTATGGGTTTTGTCTATGTGGGTACAATGCCCTTGCAGGCCGCATGATACCAGTGACTTTGGCTGGCCAGGACCAGATGGTGTAAAGTTCAATGAGGGAGACCACCAATTCTTTTATTGAACATCAACTTGGTGGAGATTATGTACAATAGATAGTGGCTGCATAACTTCACAAACATTTCCTTTACAACATAGAGCATCTTCGCACACAGTCACTCTACCTCTTCCAGGCTTACATGTGTCTGCCCCCAAGTTACTCTGCCTTTACCACAACCGAGCACAGTGCTACAGTCTAGTAAGACAGAGTCCTGTCCTAACCAGTGGTTCCGCGTCCTCTTTTCCCTTAGGGGAACTAGTTTGACACTTTGGCCATTACTTAACTTCTTTGCTTGCTGACGCCTTGTAACTACTGCCCGCGGCACTCTCTTCATCTCAAGTTCCCGATTCCATCCTGGCACATTACCTCCTCTCTGTCTGGCTAGCTCGGGGCTGTATTGCTAGGAATCCTGTCCATAAGCAGATAATAATGAGGGCAATCTGGGCTACTGCCCGGGGCTCGAGACTCCAGGGGGGGGGCTCATTACCAGATTGCCCTCATTAAAATGTTTTGTGTGATGCCTTCTGCAGTGCACATATCCCGGCAGGGAGTTCCACTGGCTTTACTGCCGGTGGTACAGAATGGCAGCGAAGAGCCAGTGGAGCTCCCGTCACCTCGGCAATGTGCCAGCGCAATCACATCATCACGCGCCTGCATGTATGCACTGGCCAGACTGGAAGTGGAGCCTTGGGTACCGGAACAGAGCACCGGGGGAACGGGAGCGAGGTGAGTATGTTCGTATATGTTTTTTTTCTATAATGTGTATGGAATGTGGGGGCTCATACTGTATATAGGTGACTATGTGCAGGATCATACTGTATATAGAAGGCTATGTGCAGGCTCATAATGTATATAGGAGGCTATGTGGGGCTCATATTGTAAACAGTAGGCTATGTGCAGGCTCATAATGTATATAGGAGGCAATATTGGGGCTCACACTATATACAGGAGACTATATGCAGGCTCATAAGGTATATAAGAGTCTATGTACAGGCTCATAATGTATATTTGAGGCTTTGTAGGGCTCATACTGTATAGAGGAAGCGATGTGGGGGCTCACACTGTATACAGGAGGCTATGTGGGGGCTCACACTGTATACAGGATGCTATGTAGGGGCTCACACTGTATACAGGAGGCTATATGGAGTCTCATACTGTATATAGGGAGCTATGTGCAGGCTCATACTGTATATAGGGAGCAATGTGGGGGCTCATACAGTATATAGGGAGTTATGTGGGGCTTATACTGTATATAGGGAGTTATGTGAGTGCTCATTCTGTATCTAGGTAGCTATGTGGGAGCTCATACTGTATATAGGGAGCTATGTGGGGGCTCATACAGTATGTACGGAGCTGTGTGGGGGCTCACATTGTATATAGGCGGCTGTGTGTGGACTTATACTGTATATAGGAGGCTATGTGGGGGCTCATACTGTATATAGGGGGCTGTGTAGGGGGTCATAATGTTGTATTGTGGGGACATATTACATGGTCTGTGAGTTGTTATCCTCATTGCAATACAGCGTATGGTCTCCTTTTCTTGTCCTGATTGAAGGAAATCCTTGATGAATACCCGAATGACAAAAATAGAGGGGAAACGCGACCGCAGAAGATGCCATTAAGCTAAGTACACAACTGTTCAGGCCATATAGGGTCTATATATATATATATAGGATATTCCCTGTCCATAGAAACGTAACTATGAGGTAATGTATATGGATGTTTTGTGGTGTTAATTGCACGGCCACTTGACTGGCCATTTATGATCTGAAGGATTATTCTTTGTTTGACAAGGACATCATATATGTTTCTTCTTGGACTTTGTTATAGTTTTTTTTCTGGTCAGAGTGTGGAAAAATATTGATGACATATATATATATATATATATATATATATATATATACCCCTCAGCCCACTAGTATCTATATTGTATATATTTATATATGTTCATTACATATTATCTGATCACCTATTGAGAATGCTTGGTCAGTTAGAGTAGTGGTAGTGTGAGGGGATGGTAGGAGTCCCACTCCCCTATAGAACTGTGTGTTGCAGTCATCATAAAATGTGTTATTTATGATATGGCCATTAGATGGCAGCAGGTTGCATGTTGATACTATTGTCCCCTGTATGTTAGTTGGGGTACACAGTGTTAACTAGTTGGGCCGCCCTCAGTGACAAGCTAGGGACTGGGGGATCTCTGAGAGATTAGATTCAGCCATTTTAGTGTGTAGTTAATGAGTAACGCTCAAGCAATATAGACGTGCTGGGAGCACAGAGGAGAGAGATGGGTGTGTGGGAACTATCAGGAGGATTGACAACAATGGGCACACCACAGTATAGTCCATACTCGTTAGGTCAATTTGTGGATTCTGGCCTCTTCCTGATGATAGACATTAACGGGTGGGCCAGGACTAGGGAGCCTCACAGGCGAGGTAGTCCCTGTTAGAGTCGGGCATTGTGAGCCGTGGGGTGAAGCAGTAGCTTCCCCACGAGAAAGTCCAGAGGCAGTTTTCCCCTAGGGCCAAGTCACATCGTGAAGAGCACTGTGTGGGGACTGTGACTGTGTTCTACCGTCTGTGAATGCGATTATATGCAACTGGTGTTGTATGTGTAATCCCCTGTTCCCAAGGCCGTGCTGGTGGCGTAAACTGGACTATTTTGCTTTTAAAGAACTGTGTCATCTTTCACTTTAAAGTGCAGAAGATCTACATGTGACGCCCAGCTGCGCTTGGTATCACAGATCCTAGAAGAGTGCATTGATGGATTCCTCCACAAGAGGCCCCCATAAACATTCACACATCTCCACCTTCCACCTCAGACCAGCAGAGGGAGCCCGTTAGGGATATAAATAGGGAAGGTGGAGCTAGGTAGTTCAGTCTAGTCTCAGTTTGCAGTCTAGTCCAGTACAGTCTGAGAAGAGTTACCTCAGAGGACAGAGCCTGTTCCAGCTCCTGCAGTTGCTAGCCTGCAGTGGAACTCATCCAGACTAAGACTCAGTTGTAGCTCAGAATAGTGAGCTTAAGGTGTGCCGGCGCCATAAGATCGGTGAAGCGCGGCAAGCTGCTGTTAGTGTGAGTAGCCTAGTGAGGGCCCGAGCGTGACCGAAGGCGAGTGGAAATTGAGTAACAGTGGGGGCAGAGGAGCTTACCCAGCTCACCCTGAAAATATACCGGACACTGGGTCTGAGCTTACCAGGATCTCTACGACCCAGTAAGGCATAACTGGAATCCCTGGAGAACTACAGGTCCCAGGTTCACCAGAGAGCTGATACGTAACAGAGCCAGGAGACACATAGGCCCCGTAAGCTGGGAGCGTGCACTCCAAGAGAAGGCCCTACCACAACGTCAGCCGGTGCAGGACAGAGATAAAGTTAGGCCTAGCTTCAGGCAGGTCAGAAACTTACTACGCAGAGGCAAGAAACAGGAGGCCCTACACCCGCTCATTGGGGAGGATCCTGATATGCACCCTTCACCCTACAGTACTCCGGGATGTGCCTGATTTTCCACCAGTAAAAGGTACTGAAGTGACTACCGTGTCCGTCCCCGTTCTTGCTCTGACCCGACTGGGTCTCGCCTGTGCAGGATTCCCCTCTCCGTACGCTGCCCTGAGGCCTAGCTCCACCTGTGGGGAGGTTATCACCGGCCTCAGTGGACTGCCGCAGTGCTGGTGATTCTCACCAGAAACCACAGGTGGCGTCACGAACTTTCATAAAATTAACAAATAATCCCCTTTTAAAAGCTGACCCCAGGGTACGGGCCTGGGAGTCGACCACCGCGACATCCCCAAAGGCCAGGCAAAGGCCCGGGTACCGAGTCATCCCCATCCCCTGGGCTAGTCATCTTCCCTGGCGTCACAAACAGGATTGCGTGCCCGCTGCAACGACGGAGTGTTATGCCCGTTGCCACCGGGTACTGTGCGCCTTTATTGAAGTGAACTGTATATTTGACTGTGGTGAAGATTGCCGCCATTGTTGGGCCACCGAGCGAAAAGAAGGGCGTAACCGCGGGAAACTAAGGGGCGTACCTGCAAAAGCGCGCGAAGCCCCGGACACGCCCCACGCCTCGACGTCAAACCAGGAAGCGCCAGGTCCTGGAAGGAGCGTCGCTGAACGCTCTGACGTAGGACGCAAGCGACGCAAGGTCCTGAAGATGACCGTCACCTGCGGAGCTGTGGCCTACCGGAAGAAAAGAAGGTAGGCCATGGTTCGCTAGGGGGGCGCCAAAATGTCCGAGGAACAGCACAACGCCGGAATACCAGTTAAAGGCCCTGATGTTCAACCGAGGCGGCCGCTCCACCAGCAGCGCCTGTAACTCCTGTTATTCCCATAACTCTACCGTACATTCCTGGAGCAAAGTGGCTCCCCCTCCTGGATTCAAATGGAAGATATGTGGTATCTTAGACATGTACTCTATGACAGGCAAGCAGAGGGCTGCTGTTGTATTAGGACAACTGACTGGTGCTGCGGAACGGGAAGTGGAAACATGGTCGGCCGCAGACCAGGAGTCAGTGTCCGCAATCTTTAAAAAGCTACAGACTGTTTTTGAGGATCATACTGAGGCGGACCTCCGGATGAGGTTCTACAACTGTTCTCAACAGCCGGAGGACAATGTTCGGGACTATGCCTGGCGTCTACAAGGGGCCTGCGGGCTCTGAAACAGGTTAGTCCAACCATCATCGAAAATGAAAACTAAATGCTGAAGGAACAGTTTGTCTGGGGACTGAGGTCTCCAGAGGAGAGCAGGACTGTGCGTTGGTGGTCCTTAGATCATCCAGATGCCACCTTTGACAATCTTAAGGACATGGCTATAAAAGGATTGCAGCCCCTGGAAACAAATGCCATCCAATGTTACCAGGGTGGGGCTACCCCAGTGCCTGCTACACCCACCTTTTCCCCAGTGGCTGCTGAAGCCAAGGTTCCAGCAACGTCCCCTAGAGAGCTGGACAGTCTGCGCTCTGAAGTGCGCCAGTTGAGCAAAACCCTGACCACTGTGCTGAGTGCTCTGCAGCTGCGGACGGAGCCCGAGGAAGGAGGGAAAATCCTGTTAGCCGATAGCCATGAGGATGTCCCCTGGATGCGAAGGAGGAGGAGGACAACACCACCCTCTACGAGGATCAGTGACCAGTGCCGTCCACAGAAGGACCCTACCTGCTACCGCTGCCGCAAGACGGGACACACCGCCCAGAATTGTCCTTTAAACGAGAAAACCCTGGGGCCGAGGGCCGACACCCAGGAGTAAACTCCCCAGGCCCATCAGACTGGTACAACAGGTTCGTCGGAGGAAGACCTTTCCTGTCCATTGTGCTGGACGGCATCCCGACGCACGCTCTGCTGGACACAGGATCACAGGTAACCATAATGCCTGACGTCCTCTACAAGAGGTTCTGGTCCATGGACAACCTAAGCCCGCCAGCTCCAAATCTTTCTGTTTATGCCTCAAATGGACTCCCCCTTAACCTAGTCGGGGTTAAGAATGTGACAGTAAAAGTGGGGAGAGTGGAGCTGAAGGACCAGGGACTAATTGTAGTAGAGACTAATCCTGATGATACCAATCCGTATATGGTACTAGGCACTAACATTGTTGGTAACTGTTTAGGAGAAGTTGTGTTCTTGCTCCAACAGATAGCTGACACTGCCAGACCAGGACAGAGGAGGGAGCTGCAGAAGGAGATCCGAGTCCTGATGTACCAACAGCAAGTAAGGTTAACAGAAGGTGAAATCGGTAATGTGCGGGTGACGGACCCCATACCCATTGTGGTCCCCCCAATGAGCGAAATGCTCATCTGGTGTAGAGCTGCTATAGGTCTTAGAGGACAGAGCTACCAGGCGGTAGTAGAACCCCTTTGCTCTGAGCACAGACCCACGCTCTTAACCGCCAGAGGAGTGGTAGATGTACGCAATGGGAGGGTGCCCGTCCGTCTTCTCAACTGTGGGGAAGATGAGGTCAGATTGCCACGTTATGCCACTGTTGCCAAATTACATGCTGTAAATAACAACTGCATTCACAAGGCGGAGTCCGTAGCCTCACCAGATGAAGTGGAGGATAATGACCCTGCAACCCAAGTGGAGGATTGGTGTCAACAGCTCCATGTTGGGACAGACACCACTCCTGCCCATCAGAAACAGGGTGTACACCGGGTGGTTCAAGAATACGAGCAGGTATTCAGTAAACATCCACTTGACTTCGGGAGGATTAAGGGGGTTCAACATTATATCCCCACAGGTGACCATCCACCCATCAAAGAACATTACAGGCCTATACCACCAGCTCACTACCAGAAGGCTAAGGAAATGCTCCACGACATGAGAAAGGCGGGGGGTAATAAGGGATAGTTGTAGTCCCTGGGCAGCTCCCCTAGTGCTAGTTAGGAAAAAGGACGGGAGAATGAGAAAGTGTGTAGATTACCGTCAAGTAAATCGCATTACACATAAAGATGCATACCCTTTACCACGCATTGAGGAGTCCCTAGCTGCCTTAAAGTCTGCAAATTACTTTTCCACCCTTGACCTCACTAGTGGGTACTGGCAAATATCTGTGGCTGAGGAGGATTGGGAGAAGACGGCCTTCACCACCCCGATGGGACTCTGCGAGTTCAACAGTATGCCGTTTGGACTCTGCAATGACCCTGGAACGTTCCAGAGATTGATGGAGTGCTGCCTGGGACACCGCAACTTCGAGACTGTGTTACTATACCTGGATGACGTGATAGTGTACTCCAAAATGTATGAGGACCACTTGAAGCACCTGGCGGAGGTATTTGAGTCACTGTCCCGGTACGGGATGAAGTTGAAGCCCTCAAAGTGCCACCTGCTCAAGAGAAAGGTACAGTACCTGGGGCACATTGTCAGTCCGGAAGGGGGTAGCACCGGACCCGGAAAAGGTCACTGCCATCCAGAAGTGGCCGGACCCGAAGAACCTCAAAGAGTTGCGTCAGTTCTTGGGACTAGTAGGATACTACCGGAGGTTTGTAAAAGACTACACCAAGAAAGCAGCTCCTCTGCTAGACCTCCTGGTAGGACAGTCCCCCAAAGGCAGAAATCCCCCCTTCCATTGGGGTAAGGAGCAAGCCGAGTCATTTCAGGAGATGAAGGAGATCCTGACAGGCGATGAGATCCTAGCCTACCCTGACTACAGCCAACCGTTCCTGCTGTATACTGATGCCAGCAACGAAGGACTGGGAGCTGTCTTAAGTCAGAAGCAGAATGGCTAAGAGAAAGTGATTGTAATGCACACGCCCGGGCTGAGCGGCGTGTGCGTGTGATTCCACTGGACCGTGCCGGAGAGTGAATGCCTGGAGGGGCGTAACTAGGTATTCACCCGATCCGACCAGGGTCGCACGACGGCATACGACGCCAGTGCACCAAGGAGGAACCGAGCAGAGGGACCAGGTGCTACTCCAGGACAGACCCCGGACACGGCTGTTGACCCACACAGGGGAATACAGGAACAGGCTGGTTAGGCTGGCGCACAGACTGGTGGGTATAGGCAGGCACGACTGGTATGCAGGCAGGCGGGTATGCAGGCAGGGGGGTACAGGCAAGCACAGCTAGAGTGCAGACAGGGAGGCACTAGCAGGTAGGAACACAGGCGGGATAGGACCCAGTACACACTGGGACTCAGGAACAATACAGGCAGAGGGGTACAGGCAAGCACAGCTAGAGTGCAGACAGGGAGGCACTAGCAGGTAGGGACACTGGCGGGACAGGACCCAGTACACACTGGAACCCAGGAACAGAACCACAGATGTGGAGGACAAACACAGCAGAGTGAGGCCGCCCAGAGAGGTGAGCGAGAACAGGGCAGGACAAGACCGCCTGGAGCGGTGAGCAAGAGTAGAGCAGGACAAGGCCGCCAGGAGCGGTGAGCAAAGGGTCAGAGCTGAGCGAGACTGCCGGAGCAGTGAGCAAGAGTAAAGCAGGACGAGACCGCCTGGAGCGGAGAGCAAGAGTGGAGCAAGACTGCCGGAGCAGTGAGCAAAAGGATAAGAGCGGAGCGAGACTGCCGGAGCAGTGAGCAAAAGGGTCGGAGCGGAGCAAGGCTGCCGGAGCAGCGAGCAAAGGAGTCAGAGCAGGCTAGAACCGCCGGAGCGGTGAGCAAAGGAGTCAGAGCAGGCTAGAACCGCCGGAGCGGTGAGCAAAGGAGTCAGAGCAGGCTAGAACCGCTGGAGCGGTGAGCAAAGGAGTCAGAGCAGGCTAGAACCGCCGGAGCGGTGAGCAAAGGAGTCAGAGCAGGCTAGAACCGCCGGAGCGGTGAGCAAAGGAGTCAGAGCAGGCTAGAACCGCCGGAGCGGTGAGCAAAGGAGTAAGAGCAGGCTAGAACCGCCGGAGCGGTGAGCAAAGGAGTCAGAGCAGGCAAGGCTGAGCAGGGGGGACAGGGCTCTGTTCACACGGAACAGACAGGAAAGGAAAGGCAGAGCCAGATACCCACAGGTACTTGCAGTGAAGTAGCGAGTGGACCACAAACTCACAAATGGGAGTACAGAGACAACAAGCAGGAGTTAGGTACGACTTCAGACTCTGCAGAAAAAGGAAGGGAACGGACATAGAGGCAAAACAGGTAAAGGATAGGAGAGAGTTCAGACTGGAACTGAGTGTACGGAGGAGACCGACACTGCAGCGGAATACAGGAGCAGGTCTGGGAAGACGGCCCCCAGAGAGGCGGGACGAACAGGCAGGGAGCGTGTTCAGACAGGACAGACAAGATACAGGAGCGGGTCTAGGTAATCGGCCCCTAGAAGGCGGGAGGAACAGGCTAGGAGCGTGTTCAGACAGGACAGACAAGATACAGGAGCGGGTCTAGGTAATCGGCCCCTAGAAGGCGGGAGGAACAGGCTAGGAGCGAGTTCAGACAGGCCTGGAAATACAGCCTCCAGGATAGGCAGACAAGAGAACACAGAACAGGACCTGGCACCTTCAGAGTGCAAGCACACACTGAATGAAACACTATGCTCAGGCAGGGATTGATTGGAGCAGCTGAGCTATATACCAGGTGACAGACAGCAATAGGCTGAGGACGCACAAGGGGTGTGCCCACAGCAGGTACAAAAAGCAGGAAGTGATCGGGCGTCGCCCTTAAGCAGCAGAAACAGACACAAACAGACAGCATGGAGGGAAGCCAGAGAGACATTCTGGACTGGAGATCAAGTGCGCGCTCTTGCACAGTGGGAGATGGACCACCATGCAAGGACGCCGCCAGGTATGTTACAGTGATCACATACGCAAGCAGGAAGCTCCGCCCGACCGAGAGGAACCCAGAGAACTATAGCAGCTTTAAGTTGGAGTTCCTGGCCTTGGTCTGGGCCATCACTGAAAGGTTTAAGCACTATCTAGCCTCCAGTAAGTTCACTGCCTTCACTGATAACAACCCCTTGACCCATCTTGAGACAGCCAAGTTGGGAGCACTGGAACAACGATGGATGGCTCGGCTGTCAAATTATCAATTCACAATTAAATACCGGGCGGGCCGCAAGAACGCCAACGCCGATGCCCTGTCCAAGATGCCTCACCAGTCAGACACAGAAGAAGAAGTGGATGACCTGGAAGAGATTGAGCTACCTGCCTTTCACCGGAATGTGATGATCCACGAGCAACGAACTTCCAGGAGGCAGCGTGGAAAGACGTTAAACCCCCTGCCTCACCACAGCTGGAAAGAGACCCAGGACAGTGACCCGGTTGTCAGCCGCATTAAGGAGCTGATAACCCAAGAAGTTTCCTCCCTGGAAAAGGAAGCGTCTCCGCAAGCAAAGCAGCTGTGGAACGAGAGAAGCTGGCTGTTTATCTACCGTGAGAAGCTGTGCCGGAGGTACGTCAATCCAAAAACCCATGAGATGGTATTGCAGATAGTGGTCCCCAAGACAGACATCCAAATGGTGTTGGAGGCCTACCACGATCAGACGAGGCACTTTGGCTGGAAAAAGCTAGAGACCCTGCTGAAGTGTCGATTCTACTGGGTAGGAATGCGCAGCTCCATTGAGCGGTGGTGCCGGGACTGTGGACCCTGTGGCCTTAGAAGAAAAGACTACAGCAGCCAGAAGGCACCCCTGCAACCAGTGCCGGCTTCACCACCCAGCGCACCCGGGCAAGTGCCGGGGCCCTGCACAGCGCAGGGGGCCCACTGACCTCGGTTGCTATGTTAGCACTGCAGTGCTGTCCGCGGCATCCGGAGTTACTGCCGGCCAGCAGATCCTCTTCTGAACAGCAGGGGGCCCGCACTCACCTCGGTTGCTATGTGAGCGCTGCCAGCCGCGTCCTTGGTTACCGCCGGCCGGCAGATGTATCCTTAGCCTCCGGCTTTCGAGTGCCGCAGAGCGCATGCGCCGGCAGACATCCCGTCTGATGCCTGATGCCTGGCACCATCCCAACTACAGCGCATGCGCTGCCTTCAGCCTGGGTCCTTCCTCCGAGCTCGAGCTCCTCGAAATTCAAGCGCCAAACATTGCCGGTAACTTTATTTGTGTCAGGCTGTGGGCTTTGTAGGAAGATTTGTGGTGGACATGTATGAGGGCTCTGTGGCTGTCACTGCTCTAGTACAGCAATTGGCACAGTTATTCGGGGCACTGAGTCCAACACTCCTCGGACCACATGCAAATGCCTTGCTATTTTAGTTTTTGATCTACACTCATAGCATAATTATTTGGGCCAATAAAATAGTGCTGCTAAATGCATAAATGATTAGCCTGTATCAATAAATCCTGTTGTCAGCACACACCTATGTGATAGGCTGTAGGCATTAGTTGCTATTGTGATTTACATTCTGCCATTGCTAACTGTGCACTCAGCACTATGTGGCACTTAGGGTTGGGTCATCAGGGACTATTTTGATCAATGCTAATATATTAAAGCACATATTTCTAACCTTATTTTCTGCATTGCAGATCATGGTCAAGCCCTTTTTTTTTGCAGAATATCATCTGGATCTGGCTTGTAGCCTGGTATTTAATGCTAACTTATTATGTGATCTCATAACCGATAATATGCATTAATGATTTTTCTTCTGAAGAGTAAATGTAAAAATAAATTACAGTTATAAAACTAAACTTACATTACTAGAGATTCCATGAATTTTTGTAGTCTGCTTAAAGGGATATTCCCATTTCAGTCATTGACAGCAAATCCTAACCCATATGACCCAAGCAGCTAGGCATGCATGGACATTCTCTATTACAGTCTATGGTGGGACTTCTCAAATAATTTTTACTAGGGCCTTACAGGGTCGGCGTCAGCACCCAGACAAGTGGCGGGGACCTGGACCATCAGGGGGGCCCACTCGCCAATGGGGCCCGGGCCCCGGTCCTGGACTGCTTGACTGCTGTCACTTTACCGGACATGGCAGCGCGCTGTGTCTGCTAATAATGACACGGAAGGGGTGACACTGCGCCTTTAACTGTTCTTGTGTGTCGACCCTGCTGCGTGATTATTACTAGCAGACACAGTCGCACAGTGCTGCCATGTCTTGTGAAGTGACAGCAGTCAAACAGCACCAGAGGTCCTGCAAAAAATGTTAGGGGAAGGGCCCTACACAGCTACAAGCCTGAGGAGCTAGGCGGGACACAAGCCGGGGGCAGGTTAACAAGGCTTGTTGCCAGCCTCCACATCCCCATATTACAAATATTTTTAATGTGTGTGCGTATGGATGATGTGAATATCTGTGTATGCCAGTGTGTATAACTGTGTATATATATTTGTCTGTTTTATATGTGTTTTTAAGAATTTGTGTTCAAATATGTATGTTTGTCCGTATCTTTGTATATGTTTGTATATGTGTGTCTGCATATTGTATGTGTGCATATCTGTGTACCATGTGCATGTGTGCACATGTCTGCATACTGTGTGTGTGCATGTCTTCATACTGTGTGTGTGTGCATGTCTGTGTACTGTGTGCATGTCTGCATACTGTGTGTGTGTGCATGTCTGTGTACTGTGTGCATGTCTGCATATGTGAATGATGAGGGGGCAGCCTGGGCCCTGTGTTGTATATCTATCTTTCTCCACCGTATCTGTGCATCATGAATCGTGGTGTGTGTTAAAGGGGCCCACTGAGACTCGTTCGCCCGGGGCCCACGAAAACCTGGAGCCAGCCCTGCCTTCAACCCATCAAGATGACTCGACCTCTGGAGATCGTGGCCCTGGACCATGTCAAGCTGTCCCCCAGCAGGTCAGGGTACTCTTATGCTCTGACCATGGTGGATCACTACTCTCGTTTCCTGGTGGTCGCCCCCGTCAAAGACCTGACGGCAGAGACAGCAGCAAAGACGTTCCAAGCAAATTTCTGTAGACCCCATGGTTATCCTGAGCAGCTGCTGACGGACCAAGGCCCGGCCTTTGAGGCTGAGTTGTTCAAGGAGTTCTGCCATCTATACGGGTGTAAGAAGATAAGAACTACACCGTACCACCCACAAACCAATGATCTCTGTGAAAAGATGAATAACATCATCATCGATCTGCTAAAGACCATACCACTTGAGGAGAGAAATCAGTGGCCAGACCTACTACCTGACCTAGTAGATCTGTATAATCATATACCAGTAAGTTCCACCAATTGCACTCCGGCATATCTCATGCGGGCAAGGCCAAGAAAGCTGCACATCGATCTGGAGCTTGGTGTTGTTGAGCCTGAAGCTGATATGACCACTGAGGACTGGGACACGACTAGACAGGAGCAGTACAGGAGGGTACAAGCCTGTGTCGAGGACAGTCTCACTCGGGTGAGAGAAAAGCAGGAGGCGCACTACAACAAAAACGCGCCCGCAGAACCCTTCACACCTGGTGAAGTAGTATTGAAAAGGAAAAGACGAAACCACAAACTTGATGACCAGTGGGAGGGAGAACCCTACACTGTGTTACAGTCAAGATTTGATAATAAGAAGACCTGCATAATTAGTCGAGATGGATGAAGAACGTCTGCGACAGTGTCCAGGGACCATCTAAAGTTGTGTCCAGATCATAGGCGGATTATAATGAGGTCAATCTGGGCTACTGCCCAGGGCCCCGGGCCTCCAGGGGGCCAGGGGCTCCGGGGTGTCTATGGCCAGATTGCCCTCATTATATGTGCGGCGCCGCGGCACATACCGGCAGACAGTGGCGGGGGGGGACCCCAGACCGCTCCCCTAGCAGCGGCGCACTGCCTCTACTTCTTCTTCAGCAGGGCCAGCACTGCAGCTGTTAACTTCCCTGTGCTGGCCCGGCTGCGTCACTGCTAGGAGACAAGGCCCTGTGCGCGGCCGTGTCTCCTAGCTGTGACGTCACGCAGTGCGCGCCCGACCTGCACTGCTGCACCGGAGAAGAGCAGGAGGACTGGAGCCGAGCCGGGGGATGGTGAGTGTGTGTGAGAGTGTGTATGAGTGTGAGTGTGTGTGTGTGTGTGCAGGCAGATATCATTGTGTGATGTCTGTTTATATGTATTTTTGTGTTTCAAATGTGTTTATGCGTGTATGTAAATGTCTGTATATGTTTGTGTGTGCGTGACTGCGTGCGGCCTACCGCTGTCTCTGGGGGGGCGCCGTGCGGCCTCCTGATGTGTATAGATGGCGCTGTGCAGCCTCCTGCTGTGTATAGATAGCTACGTGCGGCCTCCCGCTGTGTATAGATGGCACCGTGCGGCCTCCCGCTGTGTTTAGATGGCTACATGCGGCCTCCTGCTGTGTATAGATGGCGCCGTGTGGCCTCCCGCTGTGTATATATGGCTATGTGCGGCCTCCCGCTGTGTATAGATGGCTATGTGTGGCCTCCCGCTATGTATAGATGGCTACGTGCGGCCTCCCGCTGTGTACAGATGGCTACGTGCGGCCTCCTGCTGTGTATAGATGGCTTCGTGCGGCCTCCGGCTGTGTATAGATGGCGCCGTGCGGCCTCCCACTGTGTATAGATGGCTACGTGCGGCCTCCCGCTGTGTATAGATGGCTACGTGCGGCCTCCCGCTCTGTATAGATGGCGCCATGTGGCCTCCTGCTGTGTATGGATGGCTACGTGCGGCCTCCTGCTCTGTATAGATGGCTACATGTGGCCTCCTGCTGTGTGTAGATAGCTAAGTGCGGCCTCCCGCTGTATATCGATGGCTACGTGCGGCCTCCCGTTGTGTATAGATGGCGCCGTGCAGCCTCCCGCTGTGTATAGCTGGCTACGTGCGGCCTCCCACTGTGTATAGATGGCTACGTGCGGCCTCCCGCTGTGTATAGATGGCTATGTGTGCTCAATATTGAGTCATACAATTAATGTAAGGCTATGTGCCCACGATGCAGAAATGCTCCGGGGTTTTTTTGAGCGTTTCTGCATCTCCCTGGCAGAAAAAATGCATGCGGATTTTACATGCATTTTCCTGCCACGGACATGCGGATGTGAAGCGTTCTTCACATGCATTTCCGCATGTGGGTTGACAAGCTCTTTCCAAGCGATTTTAGCATCACTTGGAAAGTGCTTGACAACTTGGTCACACTATATAAATTCATGCAACCAGCATGGATTTATATAGTGTGACCGTAAAAGAATGGTAAAAAAGAAAAAAAATATATATACTTACCTTCTGATGGCCTGCCGACGTCAGCGGTCGCGTGACCCGTCACATAACTAAATGACGTCACAGCAGGTCCTTTTCAGACCATCGCGAGCTGCCGGCAAGCCGGGACGCATCGGATAAGGGCCATCAGAAGGTAAGTATAATATTTATTTTTTATTTTATTCTTTTTTTACAGGTTCTATGGTACCCGGGTCCGGAGGAGAGTCTCCTCTTCTCCAGACCTGGGTACCATCCGCACATTGAAACGCATGGAATCCGCATGTACAGATGCAGTGATGCGGATTCCATGCGTTCCAATGCAAGTCAATGGCAGCGAAAATGTCGCGCTGCCGCAAAATAATTGGTAGTGCAGCGTTTTTTTCCGCAATGATAATCCGCAGTGGAAACTTCCGCAGCATGTGCACAGCACATGCGGATTATCATTGGGGAACATGGCAGGCCTTCTACCAAGCATTTTTTAAGCGTTTCTGCAGCGGAATTGCCGCTGCTGAAACGCTTAAAAACACATAGTGGGCACACAGCCTAAAAAAAATTATTATAATTAATATTGTGCCAAATTAATTTCACGTGAACTATCACATGATCTATCACAGGGGATCATGTGACATGTGATACATCAGGTGTGGGGGGGGGGCCCGCACCTTCTAAACTGCCCAAGGCCCTTGCTACTCTTAATCCACCCCTGGTCCAGATCTACTGAAACTCTAAGAAGAAGTGCCTCTCACAATCCCGGAAGAGCCTAAAGAAGCAATGATACACACTGATTTAGGAGATTTCCCGGCAGATTGGCCCCAACTAGGAGGAGCAGTAATCATCCCCGTACTCCAATTCTTCGAACAGCCAGAAAACCCTCCACCGCAAGTTGCACCTGTAAGTGCTGCAGAAGAGCCTAGTGCTGCAGAAAAGCCAGCTCAAGAAGTATCCCCGGACGAAGGATCCCCGGTAGGAGCAGAGCCAGAGGGCCCAGCCAACGGTACACTTGCCAGTCCCAGAGAGAGGTTAAGGCAGTTTTACAATTTAGTCACACATAGAACTGGTAGAGTAACTGACAATGCAGACTCTGTTACCACACAGATCACAGCACTACGCAGATCTACATGTACAACTAGAGGTAAACCCCCTGTCAGGTACACTCAGTAAGGTAGTTACCCCTGGGGTATTGTGTATGATTGTACTGAATTATTGTGTATTTTCATGCACATGTATATTACTTTGTGTTTTGCCTATTTACTTCCGTAATTATCTAAGAACTTCGTGGCTGAGGACTGTGTGCAGCCCAAAAACTATTTATTGTCTATAATTGCGCTCCCTGGAGTGCCCTTCTAGGTGACCTCAGAAGAAAAACCTGTCTGGAGTGGCTCTACTGGAGGTCCAACTCGGGATCTTCACACCCTGCAGCCACCCCAGGGCCTACATTGAGGGTTTGGGACAGGTCCCTCAAACCACCAAGTACTCTACCCTGTGAGCAGGACATCCTGTCTGGGAACGTCACCATAAGAGACTTGAATTCTGAGGACACTTTGTATTTTGTTATGTTATTATGAAACGTTTAAGCTTGGAGCCTCCCATAAAGGGAAGATTGTTAATGTTTACTATTGTTGTTTTAAAATGTACTTCAGCCCGGGAGTGCTGAGCTTTGCTAGGGGGGAATGTGACGCCCAGCTGCGCTTGGTATCACAGATCCTAGAAGAGTGCATCGATGGATTCCTCCACAAGAGGCCCCCATAAACATTCACACATCTCCACCTTCCACCTCAGACCAGCAGAGGGAGCCCGTTAGGGATATAAATAGGGAAGGTGGAGCTAGGTAGTTCAGTCTAGTCTCAGTTTGCAGTCTAGTCCAGTACAGTCTGAGAAGAGTTACCTCAGAGGACAGAGCCTGTTCCAGCTCCTGCAGTTGCTAGCCTGCAGTGGAGCTCATCCAGACTAAGACTCAGTTGTAGCTCAGAATAGTGAGCTTAAGGTGTGCCGGCGCCATAAGATCGGTGAAGCGCGGCAAGCTGCCGTTAATGTGAGTAGCCTAGTGAGGGCCCGAAGGCGAGTGGAAAGTGAGTAACAGTGGGAGCAGAGGAGCTTACCCAGCTCACCCCGAAACATATACCGGACACCGGGTCCGAGCTTACCGGGATCTCTACGACCCAGTAAGGCATAACCGGAATCCCTGGAGAACTACAGGTCCCAGGTTCACCAGAGAGCTGATACGTAACAGAGTCAGGAGACACATAGGCTCCGTAAGCAACAACGTCAGCCGGTGCAGGACAGAGATAAAGTTAGGCCTAGCTTCAGGCAGGTCCGAACCTTACTACGCAGAGGCAAGAAACAGGAGGCCCTACACCCGCTCATTGGGGAGGATCCTGATATGCACCCTTCACCCTACAGTACTCCGGGATGTGCCTGATTTTCCACCAGTAAAAGGTACTGAAGTGACTACCGTGTCCGTCCCCGTTCTTGCTCTGACCCGGCTGGGTCTCACCTGTCCTGCATCCCCCTCTCCGTACGCTGCCCTGAGGCCTAGCTCCACCTGTGGGGAGCTATACCATCGAGCTGCCTTATCACCGGCCTCAGTGGACTGCCGCAGCGCTGGTGATTCTCACCAGAAACCACAGGTGGCGTCACGAACTTTCATAAAATTAACAAATAATCCCCTTTTAAAAGCTGACCCCAGGGTACGGGCCCGGGAGCCGACCACCGTGACATCCCCAAAGGCCAGGCAAAGGCCCGGGTACCGAGTCATCCCCATCCCCTGGGCTAGTCATACACCCGTCTGAACCAAGCATGAAAGTGAGTAAAGACTCCCACAGCATACTGCCCAGAGTACAGCACAACATACACACCCAGGGACAAGCACATCCCCATATGTCTGTAGCGGGCCGGGGTGAGAAAAATAAGATAGTCTCCCTCGCCACTGACTACCACCCTGAGTCCCGTTACAGTAGGGCTACATAGGGGCAGTTGACAAGGAGCGGGGGCGCCATACTGTTTCAAGTTAGGGTGCCAACCTCCGCTTTCAAGAAGGGCATTGTGAAGGGCGAAACTAGTCCCTGTATCCCCTCATTTCTGCTCTTATTTTTTTAAATCACTGTTTTTCTGTGCAAATGTGTATGTATTTACGTCTTTATGTATTGGGTTTTTAAACTAACTAGATAAAGAGAGAGTTTTTTAAGGGTTTTTGGTTTACATGTATAAGGGCCTCATAGCTTGATCACTTTGGTTGCTGATTGTGAGGTCTATGTGGGGGTTCATACTGTATATAGGGGGCTATGTGGTGGGTCATACTGTATATAGGGGGATGTCAGCATACTTAATTCTGCTTAATATTAAGTCATACAGTTATTACTAATTATTTTTTATACTATGTTAATATTGAGCAGATGCAATTTTAGCCTATTGGTTCGGCCTCCACAACAGTCACAGTCTCTCATGTGGCCCCTTGAGAAAATTAATCTCCCACTCCGGCTCTACTTTGTATAGCGCTGTTATGTATGGTGCTGTATATAATGGAAATATTTACGCGGCGCGCTAAGCTATCTCTGCCGTCTTCCATGCATGGATCTGCACCAAATCACTTGTGTGTTACTCACATGAGCTATCACATGATCTACCAAAAGGGATCATGTGACATGTCACATGATACATCGGGTACCTGGGTGAGCCCATGCCTTCTAAACTGCCCGGGGTCCTGGCTACTCTAAATCCGCCCATGGTCCTGTCCCAGGGCCCGTCTCCGGTAAATCACTCTGTCCTTTTATCACTTTTCCTTTCTCTGCTCAGGATCACGCTATTCACTGCCTTGGTCTCTAATCACTTTGGGGACATCCAACTCATGCGGCTCTGCTGAGTACTCAGACCAAAGGTCTGTTCTAGCTGCAAGCTAGGCCCTGTCTGACTCACTACTAGGAAGTCCTTCATGATCTAGCTACATATCCCCTCCCTCTCCGGGTTAGTCCCAACTCTACCCATAAATGCTCACTACCTGTTGCTGGGCAGAAAATAATATTGTCACTAGTCAAACATGTCGCAATACACATTACAACAATAGCATGTCTTCGAGGGGGAACATGGGCAGTATGTCAATCTCCTTACATAGGTGATTTGTAAACTTCTTTTTCTGGGAATCTCCCTCCTGGACATTTTGGGAGAGTTGGCAAGTGTGCCTGTACCTAGCAATCAGAGTTCAGCTTTTATGTCTTCGACATGGATTTGTTGCTATGAGAAAAGAAAAGCATAAAGCATAATAAACAGACAGGCGGTATGGGGTTAAAAAATAAGAAAACCCTATATATCTACCACTCTAGGACCTCGCCCGTTTCTAGGCTTCGAGTACTACAGCACCTTGGTGCGTTGCTTCGGTCTTTGTTTTTCTGGCGTAAAGTGATTGGCCTCATGCGGTCAAATTTAATGACGCTGCATGCCATTGATATCAATGTGTTTTTCACAGGACTGTCCTCTGAACTGGACAGTGTGTGTACATTTGCATTTGCCAAGGGTAATCTGTGATACTTTTGGGAGAATTCTCTGGTGGAATGGGTACAAAGTTTACCGATATTCAATGATTTTGGGTTAAAATCGAAATCGAAGTGATCAGTTCACCTATGCTTAACCTGTACGTATGACTTAACCCATGCAGTTGGTTATGATGCATAATACCAATTTCAATAGTGACATCATTGTGATACAGAGGTAGACCTACCATTGATGTGACGCGCCCCTGGGCCTGTGTCGCGCTGCGTTGCGCACGCGGGAGCTTACCCGGAGCCGGATCTCTTGAGGGTTGTAGTCTCGTGGCGGTGACCCGGTCCGTGCCCAGGGAGTCAAACTGAGCGGCGATGTAACAGCGGTAGATGTAGGACGACTACGCCACCCGTTGAATGCAGCTATGGAGCTGCCGCTGCAGGACAGTCCGCTGAGGCCGGTGGATGGATGGTGCAGCGTAGATGGTATAACCCCCAACGGGAGGGGTATGGCCTCAGGGCAGCAGATGTGGATGATGGGGGTAGCAGGAACCACTCAGAGACGGTGCGGTGTAATTCAGGGTCTTTACTGGTAACAACGATAGACCCTCCCGGAGTACTTGCTAGTGAACGGGGCCTGGTCAGTCCTTGAGCAGATGGGATCTCCCCTGGCCAGGCGGAGTTGTAGGCCTCCCAAACTGACTGTACTCTTCTGGCTACCTTGCTAGAAGCAGATATAAGTAGCCCACGTCCCTGAGTGTACCGTGTGGTGCTCACCCTTATGGCCGGTGACTCGGGGCCTTCTAATGGCTTCCGCTCCACGATGGCGGTGCTGGTCTCACGCGTGTGACCGTGCCTTCGGGTTTCTGGGCCTGAGGACCTGAAATCCCCTGCCGGTCGGCTTCTGCTGCTGGGTAAGAGTTAGTCCCCACAGCCTCGGACGCCGGGTCCGGTAAGAAAGCTTCTCAGTCAGGGCGAGCCCTGCAGCTGCCAGCCCCTGACTCGTAGTAGTATTGCTTCTGCTGTTTCTTGTCTCTACTCTCCTTGACTGACTAACCCTGCCTCAGCCCAGGGTTTATACAGGGGAAGTTCTTCCCCTCCCAAGACTGGGCAGGAGGTGTGGCATGCACAGGATCCCTGACCAAAGGACCTCCCACCTGCTCTCAGACATAACATTACATTACTGTGGAAAACCAGACCCCTGGGGTGCCACATTCCCCCCTAGTGAAATTTAGTATTCCGGGACTAAACATATTTTAGAAAAAACATAACAAGATATAACAACAATAATAGTACAATAAGAAGAAACACATAAAGGTGGTCACGGCATGTCCGTAACCGGGTGTAGTCTTTGAAGAAAGCAAGGTGTCCATTTCACCAAAACAGGGAGACGTAACCAGGTAGGGGTCTGTCCTACCCTGAGTCCTTAACAGTCTCTAGTCCATCCTGGGTTACGCTCCAACTATGTACAAGGATTCCCGGTAAATCCACCAAGGATTCCTAAAAATAACTGGAAACACAAAATTATACACAAGCAACAATACACAGATAAACATAAATAAAACAATTTATACACTTCAAATCCTCCAGCGTGCGGGTAACTGGCCTCTAGTGGCCCTAGTGGACCTACGGAGCTGACTGTCTGGCCCTGAACTACAGGGTGTAGGAGCTGTCAAGGGTAAACTGGGCAGCTGTCTACCGGCTCTTTGTCTCACTAGGGGTACGGCAGGCTCACTATAAGCAGAGGGTTGATCCTCCTGTTCTGCTTGTGTGGAGTCTTCTGCCTCCTGGACCGGCTGTTCTTCCAGCTCTACCTGTTGCTCCGTAGGTGCTTGGGATGCTGGTTGGAGGAAGGTGAGTACGGGTACCACAACTGCACCATTGACTTGAGTCCAAGACCGAGGGAAGTCCCCGAGCACAGTACTAACCATATCTTCCCTTTCCTCTACGGGTCGATGGTCTTCTTGTTCCTCTTCAGGGTTCCTCAGTTGTTCGGGACACTTCTTCAGGTGGTCCCGGGATACAATGGCTGTGGTTTCCCCTCCGTCTTTACTGATGGTACAAACCTTCGGGTTCTCGTGGCTTGAGGGCAGTACGGTGTACGGGTCCTTCTCCCACTGGTCATCCAACTTGTGGAGCCGTCTCTTCCTCTTCAAGACCTGCTCTCCGGGTACCAGGGGAACAGCGTGAGCATACTGGTTGTAAGTTTTCTCTTGTCTTTCCCTAGCCTGACAGAGACTTCGCTCCACGCTCTCCTGTACTCTCCGGTACTGCTGCTGCCTCTCTGTGTCCCAGTCTGTTTCTGGTGAAGTGTCCTCGGGTGTCAGGACTCCCATTTCCAGGTCAACAGGTAACTTACCAGGTCTTGCCCTCATTAGGAAAGCCGGGGTACAGTTGGTGGAACCTACCGGGATGTGGTTGTATAGGTCCACCAGATCGGGCAACTTCTCAGGCCACAGACTGCGTTCTTCCAGGGGCAACGTTTTTAGAAGATCCATTACCACCTGGTTCATTTTCTCACAAAGTCCATTAGTTTGCGGATGGTAGGGTGTCGTCCTTATCTTCCAGCAGCCATACAGATTGCAGAATTCCTGGAAGACCTCCGCTTCAAAGGCAGGTCCCTGGTCCGTCAGCACTTGGTCCGGGTACCCGTGTGGACGGCAAAAGTGCTGCTGGAAGGCTCTAGCTGCTGTTTGAGCCGTTAAGTCCTTGACGGGGACGACAACCAGAAACCGGGAGTAATGATCCACGATGGTTAACGCGTAGACGTAGCCACTTCTGCTTGGGGTCAGTTTTACATGATCCAAGGCTACCAGTTCCAACGGTTGCCGGGTGACGATGGACTGCAGGGGAGTCTTCTGGCTGGCACGGTCCTTCCTTCTCAGGTTGCACGGGCCACAGTCTCTGCACCACTTCTCGATGGTTCCCCTCATGCCTACCCAGTGGAACCGCTCGCGCAGCAGGAACTCCAGCTTCTTCCACCCGAAGTGTCCAGCTCCGTCGTGGTATGCCTCCATCACCATGGCTGCGTCTCTTCGTGGCACCACTACTTGCCAGAGTAATTCATGCGTCCGGGAGTTAACCATTCTGCGGCACAACTTCCCTTTGTAAAGGAACAGTCGACTCTTCTCTGCCCATAGTTGTTTGGCTTCCTCCGGAGCGTCTGGTTCAAGGCGAGCCTCCGGCCGAGTCAGCATCTCCTTCACCAGTCGGACGGCAGGGTCGCTGTCTTGCGTTTCCGCCCAGTTGTAGTGGGGTAAGGGGTTCAACGTAGCAGCCTGCTTACTCCTTACCCGGTGGGAATACTGGATAGTCCCATGACGGTGGAATGCAGGGAGTTCAACTTCTTCCAGTCCCTCCGGATCTTCTCCTCCGTCCGGCAGGTTGGGCATCCTGGACAGGGCGTCCGCGTTGGTATTGGAGCGTCCTGCCCGGTATTTGATTGTGAACTCGTAGTTGGACAGACGGGCCATCCACCTCTGCTCCAGGGCACCGAGTCTTGCCGTGTCCAGGTGTGTCAACGGGTTGTTATCCGTGTACACGGTGAACCGGGAAGAAGCGAGGTAATGCTTAAAGCGCTCGGTGACTGCCCATACTACGGCCAGGAACTCTAACTTAAATGAGCTGTAATTCTCGGGGTTCCTTTCGGTGGGTCGCAGTTTTCGGCTGGCGTAGGCAATTACTCGTTCCTTCCCCTGCTGGATCTGGGACAGTACGGCTCCTAGCCCGATGTTACTGGCGTCGGTGTAGAGGATAAAGGGCTGGCTATAATCCGGGTACGCCAGGATTTCGTCCCCCGTGAGGGCCATCTTCAGCTGGCGGAAGGACTCTTCTTCCAGCTCCTCCCATTTGAAGGGCGGCTTCTGGTTCTTGGCCTTCCGGGACTGGCCTATCACGAGGTCCTGCATAGGTGCTGCCTTTTTGGTGAAACCGGGAATAAACCTTCGGTAGTAGCCTACCAACCCGAGGAACTGCCGCACTTCTTTTACGCTGGAGGGGCTTGGCCATTCCTTAATTGCGGTGATCTTATCAGGGTCGGGAGCCACTCCGTCAGCGCTCACCACGTGTCCCAGGTACTGCACCTTTGGTTTCAGGAGGTGACACTTGGAGGGTTTCACCTTTAGGCCGTAACTTGCCAGAGCTTCGAACACTTCCGCCAGGTGTTTCAGGTGGTCCTCATACGTCTTGGAATATACGATGACATCGTCCAGGTACAACAGGACCGTCTCGAAGTTTCTGTGGCCCAGACAACACTCCATTAGTCGTTGGAAGGTTCCCGGTGCGTTGCAGAGTCCGAACGGCATGCAGGTGAACTCGCTAAGTCCCATCGGGGTGGTGAATGCGGTCTTCTCCCGGTCCGCCTCTGCTACAGGAACCTGCCAGTACCCGCTAGTGAGATCCAAGGTAGAGAAGAAGTTAGCAGATCTTAAAGCAGCCAATGACTCCTCTATCCTTGGTAAGGGGTACGCATCCTTGTGTGTGATACGATTGATTTTCCGGTAATCTACACACATCCTCATGGTGTTGTCTTTCTTTCGGACTAAGACTAGTGGAGCTGCCCAGGGGCTACAGCTATCCCTGATCACCCCAGCCTCCTTCATGTCTCTAAGCATCCCCTTGGCGTGTTGGTAGTGGGCAGGGGGTACGGGTCGATACCTCTCTTTTATAGGAGGATGGTCTCCCGTGGGGATGTGGTGTTCTACCCCCTTGACTCGCCCGAAGTCTAACGGGTGTTTACTGAACACTCTCTCGTACTCCTGAACCACCCGATAGACTCCTTGTTTCTGGTGTGCGGGAGTGGAGTCAGTACCCAGATGTAGTTGCTGACACCAGTCCTCCATGTTTTTCTTAGAGCCGTTACCTTCCTCCGGGTGAGATGGAGGCAAGGGTTCCACAGATTGTATAGAATTTTGGTTAATGGTATATAATTTGGCTAGCGTGGCATACCGGGGCAGGTACACTTCCCTCTCCCCGATATTTATTATGCGAACGGGCACCCTCCCATGGCGTACATAAACCACCCCCCGTGCTGTCAAAATGGTGGGCCTACTGTCCGAGTAAACTGGTTCTACCATTGCCTGGTAATCTCTACCTCTCAGACCAATAGCTGCCCGGCACCAAATCATCATTTCACTTTTTGGGGGCATGGCAATAGGAAAAGGGTCACACATTCTTACGCTACCAATCTCACCGCCGGAGAGTTCCACCTGTTGCCGTCGCATCAGTGCCCGGATCTCTTTCTGGAGCACCCGCTGCTCGCCGGAGCTGGCGTTCTTGGCAACCTGCTGTAAAAGGAAAATCACCTCTGCAAGACAATTTTCAATTACATTAGTTCCTAGAGTTATTTTTGGGTGACTCTCATGTTTGTCAATATCTACAATGATCAGTCCCTGTGCTGCCAGTTCGACTCTACCGATTTTGATGGTCACCTCTTTAAATCCGATCTGTGGCACGGGCTGGCCATTGCTGGCGATGATACTCAAGTCGTCGTCAGGGTAGCGGGTAATATCCGAGTCATTCCAGTACTGCTTAAAGAGCACGTACGGGATGGTGGTGACCTGTGACCCGGTGTCCAGTAGGGCACTCATGGGAATGCCATCCAGTACCACAGGCAAGACTGGACGTCCTCCCACATATCTGTCGCGCCAGTTCGATGGGCCTGGTGATCTTTTTCCTGGGGGTTGGCCCTCTACCCCAGGTTGTGCCCGTTTAAAGAACAGTACCTTGCCATATGTCCAGGTTGATTGCAGCGGCGGCAGATGGGTCGTCCGTCCTCGCTGTATCGGTCACTGGGTCTTCCTCTGGCCGGTGGGGTCCTCCTTGGTCGACGCCACGGGATGTCCTCCGGTCCGGATGCCAGCTGGATCTTCCCTGGGGTGGAAGCCTGTAAAGACTGCACAGTTCGGGTTAGCGCAGCAACGCTCTTAGCTAGCTCTTGGACCTGATGGTGTAGGTCTGGAGCCGGGTTATTGTCCAAAGCCTGCGCATCAGCTCCCACAGGCCCTGCCGACAAGGGCGCCGCCTCCTGGTGGTAAGTGATAGCAGGGCGCTTGTGGGTCACAACGCCACCCGGTGCCGGGTCTCGGAGCACCCGGATGGCTCTGTCCTTGAACTGTGCAAAGCCCAGATGGGGATCCTGTAAGGCCATTGCCCGCAACTGGGTTCGGTGGGTATTACAATACAGTCCCTCTATAAACTGTTCGGTCAACAGCCTGTCCTCGTTTCCCACTCCATCAGGGTCGGTCTGCTTAATGGCCCTCAGGGCCTCTTGTAGGTTTAGTGCATAGTCCCTTATACTCTCATGCGCTCGCTGCTTGCACCCGTAGAATCTAAGCTTAATCTCGGCTGAGGTGCGGGTATCAAAGGTGTCCTTCAGCCGGGTTAGTATCCCTGCGACAGTCTTCCTCCCAGGTGGCCAGGATTTTACTTCCCTTTTGGCTGCCCCGGTTAGTTGGGCCACCAGGATGCTCACTTTTTGCTCTTCTGTGAGGGGGTACACCTGGAAGAGGCTATCCAGCTTTTCTCTAAAGTCATGCAGGGTATGTGACTCCCCTGAGTACTGGGGTAGCCAAGCTGCTCCCGGGATATAGGGCATGGTGAAGGGCATAACTGCAGCAGCGGTAGCGCTGGCGGGGGTTGAGGCAGTGAAGCTCTCCTCCGTATCCGACATCTTCCTCCCCCCTAGTGGACCGTGGCCTACCTTGCGATGATCCTGTTCCGTAGGCCGCGGCTCCGCAGTGGATCGTCAGGGTTGAGGACCTTCCGTCGCGCTCCTGTGACGTCGGCGTCTGCTGGGCTCCTTCCAGGACCTTACGCAACGTCCGGACGTGAGGCGGGGCTTCAGTTCTCGCGCGCTTTCGGAGTCCACGCCCCTCTTCTTCCCGCGCGGCGTCCTCAAGATGGCGTCCAATGGCGGGAAAACTCCACGGATGGCGGGAAGAAGGCAGAAGATGGCGCCGGATGGCGGGAAACTTCACCGATGGCGGGAAGAAGGCTGAAGATGGCGCCGGATGGCGGGAATCTTCACCACAGGTAAGTTTGAAAAGTCTCTTTTTCAGGCACGCAGTACCCGGTGGTTGCGGGCACGAAATCCTGCCGACTACGCCAAAGTTGACGCGCCCCTGGGCCTGTGTCGCGCTGCGTTGCGCACGCGGGAGCTTACCCGGAGCCGGATCTCTTGAGGGTTGTAGTCTCATGGCGGTGACCCGGTCCGTGCCCAGGGAGTCAAACTGAGCGGCGATGTAACAGCGGTAGATGTAGGACGACTACGCCACCCGTTGAATGCAGCTATGGAGCTGCCGCTGCAGGACAGTCCGCTGAGGCCGGTGGATGGATGGTGCAGCGTAGATGGTATAACCCCCAACGGGAGGGGTATGGCCTCAGGGCAGCAGATGTGGATGATGGGGGTAGCAGGAACCACTCAGAGACGGTGCGGTGTAATTCAGGGTCTTTACTGGTAACAACGATAGACCCTCCCGGAGTACTTGCTAGTGAACGGGGCCTGGTCAGTCCTTGAGCAGATGGGATCTCCCCTGGCCAGGCGGAGTTGTAGGCCTCCCAAACTGACTGTACTCTTCTGGCTACCTTGCTAGAAGCGGATATAAGTAGCCCACGTCCCTGAGTGTACCGTGTGGTGCTCACCCGTATGGCCGGTGACTCGGGGCCTTCTAATGGCTTCCGCTCCACGATGGCGGTGCTGGTCCCACGCGTGTGACCGTGCCTTCGGGTTTCTGGGCCTGAGGACCTGAAATCCCCTGCCGGTCGGCTTCTGCTGCTGGGTAAGAGTTAGTCCCCACAGCCTCGGACGCCGGGTCCGGTAAGAAAGCTTCTCAGTCAGGGCGAGCTCTGCAGCTGCCAGCCCCTGACTCGCAGTAGTATTGCTTCTGCTGTTTCTTGTCTCTACTCTCCTTGACTGACTAACCCTGCCTCAGCCCAGGGTTTATACAGGGGAAGTTCTTCCCCTCCCAAGACTGGGCAGGAGGTGTGGCATGCACAGGATCCCTGACCAAAGGACCTCCCACCTGCTCTCAGACATAACATTACATTACTGTGGAAAACCAGACCCCTGGGGTGCCACATTTGCATCCTGTGCAGCCGCTCAGGGGTCCAGGAAGTAAGATGGCCCCTACGACCTCCAAAGCAGCAAGAATCTTCCCATCACAGATACAGTACTTAAAGAGGTGTATTATAATGAGCTATTGAACTGCAAAGGGCCCCTCTTCTGTCTGTGTCCACCCCTGTTGTAACATTTAACTTTTTTGATATGATATAGTGAACAATTTACAGAATACTACCTACAATGCCCAATACATAATACCAAGATGTAATTGACCTCTATCGGTAGAATTCCATGATTTATCAATGAATTAGATATCTGCAGAGTTGTTTTTAGTGTGCAGTAATACACAATTTGTGAAGTAATAAGCCAAATACAAGTGCTTCTCACTAAATTAGAATATCATCAAAAAGTTAATTTATTTCAGTTCTTCAATACAAAAAGTGAAACTCATATATTATATAGAGTCATTACAAACAGAGTGATCCATTTTAAGTGTTTATTTCTGTTAATGATGATGATTATGGCTTACAGCCAATGAAAACACAAAAGTCATTATCTCAGTAAATTAGAATACTTTATAACAACAGCTTGAAAAATGTTTTTAAAATCCAAAATGTTGGCCTACTGAAATGTATGTTCAGTAAATTCACTCAATACTTGGTCGGGCTCCTTTTGCATCAATTACTGCATCAATGCGGCGTGGCATGGAGGCGATCAGCCTGTGGCACTGCTGAGGTGTTATGGAAGCCCAGCTTGCTTTGATAGCAGCCTTCAGCTCGTCTGCATTGTTGGGTCTGGTGTTTCTCATCTTCCTCTTGACAATACCCCATAGATTCTCTATGGGGTTAAGGTCAGGCGAGTTTGCTGGCCAATGAAGCACAGTGATACTGTTGTTTTTAAACCAGGTATTGGTACTTTTGTCAGTGTGGACAGGTGCCAAGTCCTGCTGGAGAATGAAATTTCATCTCCAAAAAGCTTGTCGGCAGGGGGAAGCATGAAGTGCTCTAAAATTTCCTGGTAGACAGCTGCGCTGACTTTGGTCTTGATAAAACACAGTGGACCTATACCAGCAGATGACATGGCTCCCCAAACCATCACCGATAGTGGAAACTTCACACTAGACCTCAAGCAGCTTGGATTGTGGCCTCTCCACTCTTCTTCCAGACTCTGGGACCTTGATTTCCAAATGAAATGCAAAATTTACTTTCATCTGAAAACAACACCTTGGACCACTGAGCAACAGTCCAGGTCTTTTTCTCCTTGGCCCAGGTAAGACGCTTCTGGCGTTGTCTATTGATCATGAGTGGCTTGACACAAGGAATGCGACACTTGTAGCCCATGTCCTGGATACTTCTGTGGGTGGTGGCTCTTGAAGCAATGTCTCCAGCAGCAGTCCACTCCTTGTGAATCTCCCCCAAATTTTTGAATGGCCTTTTCTTAACAATCCCTGAAATTGTGTTGTCATTGGCTGTAAGCCATAATCATCAACATTAACAGAAATAAACACTTGAAATAGATCACTCTGTTTGTAATGACTCTATATAATATATGAGTTTTACTTTTTGTATTGAAGAACTGAAATAAATTAACTTTTAGATGATATTCTAATTTAGTGAGAAGCACCTGTATGTGCAGTAATAAAACAATCTGTTATGTGATATTAGAGAAAATTACAGCCTGAAAATTACATTACAGGGAGGGCGGAGGTATAAGGAGAACTACAATCCCCAGCATGTCCAGGCTATGTGACAGTGATATTACAGGGAGGGTATATACTAACTAGAACTACAACTGTCTCCCAGCATTCTCCAGGTTCAGACAGGGAGCACTAATCACATGAGGAGATGGTCTGTTTCACTTTCTTTCCCAGTCTCTGCACCCAAGCTCCTCCGCCTCACGTCAAGGTAACATCAACCCAGGTCCTTCTCCACTCATCTCCACCCCATGGACCAATGTGACCATCTCCCGTGTCAGGATGGAGTTTACAAGCTGCACAGGCGCTCGTCCATGCAGCTAGAAAGGCAGGTTTGATTTGTGAGTACTAGTAGAACACTAGGGGTGTACTTACTTCTTAGAGGAGATTCTAGCTAGAGTACAGTATGCGTGGTATGGCAGCCATACCGATTTGTGTGCAGTAATAAAAATTGCTTAAAAAAACTCTGGATATCTGTAAAAGCAACATTACAAAGCTAAAGTTTTGCTATGAGTCAGCGATTGCTCTGTCTCCTTGTCTTTGTCTATTTTCTAACAGTTTGCACAGTGTTAAGAGCAGCTTTCTTCATATCTGATGTTTGCTAGAATAAGGTCAATGGAAAACATTGTCACAAAGATCAATGTCAATGTAACTCTGACTACTAGCTTTATATTCTTTAAATGTTTCATCAACCTTTAATTCTAACAAGCAATAGCTTTTTTTCAGTGACTCCATGTAATATAATTTTACATGTATCAGGCTCAACGTAATTTTAGAAACTATGGCCCCGATTCATTAAGACTGGAATTTTGTATCCCAATGTTAATGAAGAAAGTACTAGAGTAAGATGAACCAAACTAATTAGGAGGCATGCACTTTTTAATGATTTAGGCACATCTTTCAACTGTCATGCGTTAGTGCAAGAAATATATGTCAATCGGGGAGTAGTGTATATTGCTGTCAAGAATTATGCCACAGGATGGACGCCGTGCACTGATATGTGTAAATGTGTTGTGACTGAAGGAAAGAGAGGATTCTGGGGAACAGTCACAGGGAAAGATGCGCTGAGCTAGCTATGTCTAAAAAGAGCCTAATGCTAAGTGGGGAGATGGATTATTTTACATGGCATCGCTCCGCAAGTAGGACGACTAGAGAGCCCATACATTGGGGAGGTTTGATGTTTTTTGGTCAATATGCCATTTGCCATGTGAGGTGCTAAGTGGACTATTGGTGAATGATGGTGACTTGTGACCTGTGAGGATCCTTTCTTGCCAAGTGAGGATTGGTAATCCATTTAACCTGGCATAGGAAACATTTTAATCCTTTGAAAGCCAACAATAATGTTTATTTTCACTGCTAGAAAGCAAGGATCCTGATTAGAGTGAAAAAACTGAATCAGGTAGTCTACGGTTCTGTTCGAATGACAGACTTCTCCTATTAGGGGTTTGGACATTTTGACAAGTTGTCCAGAGCCAAGCTGCACCCAAGGGTGGTAGAATGGGGCACGTGCCTAAGATTTTCTGTGGCACCCCAGGGGTCCGGTTGCCACGGAGGCATTGCCTCCCTCACAAGGGGTGATGCCATGCCTGGAAGCAAGGAGGGATCCCCTAATCAGGTATACCAGCATACAACACTTTCCTGGCTCCAGACCAGCAAGGGGAGCTCCTCCCCTTAGCAACTGGAATCTGGAGGCGAGGTTAGTAAGAGTGAGTTGAAGACAGGACAGCGACGAGGAAGGAACTGGGGAGTGGAGCTGTGTACAAGCGGAGAGAAGCGCAGAAGAACCGGACACCGGAGTCCGAGGTTGTGGGGCACTGAAGGCCCAGCAGCAGAAACCGGAGGGCAGGAGATTGCAGGTCTCCTGGAGCCATCAGACGCCGGTGACACAGCAGCACAGAGGGCCCAGCACCGCCACGTGGGAGCGACACATAAGGAAGGCCCGAGCTGCGTGCCATACGGGTGAGGAACAGACGTTTTACTCAGGGACGAGGGCCGCAGCATAGCTACAAGCAGTAGGGCCAAAGAGATTAGGGCAAAGGGAAGGCCTACAACTTCACCTGGCGAGGTGGATCCACAACTTGCTCCCAGGCCGCCCAGACCTCTACTACCAGCTAGTACCCATGCCCCAGTCTGCTTAACAACCACAAGTAAAGATGAGCGGAAACCGCCATTAAGTTGTGGACTAGTCATTATCTGCGCCATCACCTGCATTACACCGCACCAACAACATTTAGCTCATAAAATCACCATCTACTGCCCTGGAGCTTAGCTGTACCTGTGGAGAGCTGAACTAACTCTGCTGCGTCACCATCAACTCCAGAGGATCTGCACCACAGCGGCGGCCCCATCTAGCCGCATACCACAGGTGGCGTCATGAACATTATATATAAAAACTTTATTCCTTTTATTTTATTCCCCTTTTATTGACCGCCCTGGGTCACGGACCGGGTCATTGCTACCATGACACCCCCAGCACCGACCAGCCCGGCTACCGAGTACCCCACGGCCCAGGGGACGCGTCATTTCCACCATCTTATGGAACTGTGATACCAATGTGGTGGCCTGTTATTTTACATGAGATTCTCTGTTTCCTATCTTCAAAGAATAAAAAATGAAAGGAACCTTTTTATGAGCTTAATTCGAGTCTTGCGACAGGTGAATTTGAACTTTTCTTTTAGATGCAATTTGTTGTCCAGACCTAATATGACCTTGCACAAAATATAATAAGAAGTATCATTCAAATCTTCTGCTATTCTCTGTTGGTTCTTGCCATTCCATATTATGATTGTGATGCCATGTTGTAGTGATGTTCCATCTTGTGCTATTATTCATCTCATTGTAATGCCTTTAGTTGTTGTCACACACAAAAGTAATATTTTTGGAACCTATCAGGCATATAATTTTAAGGTTGAAAGAAGACACATATTGGTATGTGCTTAACTGGTGAGATGGATTCTCTAAGCTGTAGGTCATGGTGAGCAACACGGGCAAAGGTACAGTGGTCAGGAAGTGACGGATATCACGTGGATCAGCGAGGACAAGACAGAAGGGTATTAAGGATAGCAGACAGACAAGCAGAGCAGGATACACTAGAAGACACATGTCTATGGGAATGGGGATATACTCAGGAACTGGTGATGTATGGTTAGTCCTGGACTTGCAGCAAATAAATGGTTAATGGCAGAGTTGCATGCTATCAAAAGATGGATGAAATAGCAAAGATGTAGGCAAAAAATTGTTAACTGCAGGGAGAACTGATGATCAGGCAAACTAGATACTTATTTACTTGTTTGGAAAAAAATACACATTGTTGCAGCAGCACTGTAGTATGAAAAGTCCCACAGTTTGTTATAGTTCCAGCAAACAAATGGTTATCTGCAGGTTCGAGCCAGAAAATAAATGTAAATAGATGATAAACAAGCAGGAGTTCACTGAAGAAACGATTAGCCAGCTGAGAGAAACGGTCCTTGAGGCAAACTCCAGAAATACACTTTGCAACTAAAAGCAAAGCTCACTGAATACTCAGACAGCACCAGCTGTCTGAATCAGCCATAAAAGGCCTTACATGATAATATTAAATTAATTTTCCAGGGTGCTTGGAAAACGCTACATGGATTACAGCAAAGGGAGATGACCATAGGACAAGGGCTCAGGGACCGGTGGTGTTTCTGGGATAGGTGAATAACACATGACGAACGAGTTCAACGCATAACGAATCATCCAGATTAGTTTCATGAATTAACATCCCATCTGAAAAATCTAGTGGTGATGTTATATGTATCCAGAAGTTCATTGAATTTGTTTATCAAATCGACCATTACAAAATGTTTTAGCAGAGAGTTCCATAGTCTCACCATTAGTACAGTAAAGAATAGATGTCGCTGATGATTTAACATTTCTTTCCTCTAGTCTTAGGAGTAAAAAGATCATTAGAAAGATCTCTATACTGTCCCTTAGGGTTGAGCGAGTATATTCTGTCCAAGTATGCTCGGGCCGAGCTCCGAGTATTTATAGCTGCTCGGTGATATGGTTAAATCGCTCCCGTGTGCATGATTTGCAACTGTTTGACAGCTTTATTACATGTGAGGAATGTGTAAGAAATAGACATTCCTCACATGTAATAAAGCTGTCAAACTGTTGCAAATCATGCACACGGGAGCGATTTAACCATATCACCGAGCAGCTATAAATACTCGGACCTCGGCCCGAGCATACTCGGCGAAAGGGTTAATAGAACATACTCGCTCAACACTACTGTCCATTCATACATTTGTACATGTAAGAAAAGATTTGTGAGATTTTTCATCTCATGCCAAAACCTAAACATAGAGAATGAAATCTTAAAAATCTTAAAAATCGCAGGGTCCCTTTAAACAAATAGAGCAGATTCCAAAAGTGCACATTTCTGTCGCATACATCTCTGTTGGAAGCTTGTAGAGATGCTCTGCATGTCTTCATTGAATCTGAAATTACAGCGAAAGCATTCCCTCTGCTATGCCAGTGTTCTCGCCATGTGATTTCAGTAATCTGGAACAGGTGATATTCAGAATATAAATGATTGCGACCTAGAAACACAGAAGGGTACTGACTACTGCAAACTACAAGGGCAAAAATACAGCAGCAGAGTCCCTGTGGCTCCATATTCCAGAGCCTCCTGCACAAAGTCGCTTGATGTTTTTGAGTATATAACTAACCTGGTATAGGTGCTGTGCATTCCCTCCCATTACAAGTAACCTTTAGGCCCACCTACGTTTTCTACTTCTTCACTTTGTCTTTGACTAATCCAAGTATGAGGTCCTTGAGTATTTAGAGGTTACAGTTCAAGCACTTTATGATGCTTCTATGCACTGTTAGGCATGCCCCAGGGCCATTCACCAGTTCTTCAGCACCCCTATTGGCCAAGCTCCTCTTCTGATCTCCCAGGGACTGTCCTTACCGCTTGATCCACTCTCATCTTTAGCACTCTAGACCTCTTCTTTAGCAGCAACTATGAGGCACAGCAGTGGCCTTTGTCATCATTATAGGCATCATCATTGCCTAGTTTACTGGCCACTTCAGTGGATGGGAACCTAGGCAATCAGCGTAGTGCTTGCTAGGTGGTTCCAACCAGGTTCAGTACATCTGTTCTTCCCTAATGCTGCAGAATCAAAGCACACGAATCAGCCAGAGGATCAACCATGTGGCCGGGCCGAACTGTCATTCTTAAGAAGTGCCCCACCCACAGGCATACAGGAAGCCAGGAGACAGAGGAACAGTCTGCTCCTACAGATTGATTTTAAAAACAACTGTGAAGCCCAGCTGTGCTTGGTATCACAGATCCTAGAAGGGTGTATTGAAGGATTCCTCCACAAGAGGCCCCCATAACCATTCACACATCTCCACCTTCCACCTCAGACCACCAGAGGGAGCCCGTTAGGGAGATATAAAAGGGAAGGTGGAGCCAGGCAGCCGTTAGTCTAGACTGGAACTGACAGAGAGCAAACCTGTTGAGAGAGTTCCTGCAGTAGAAGCCTGAGAGAGGTCAGTCTGCAGTGGAGCGTGTTCTAGACTCAGTTGTAGCTCAGAGAGGTGAGCTTTAGGTGTGCCGGCGCCATAAGATCGGTGAAGAGCGGCACGCTGCCGTTAGTGTGAGTAGCCTATTGAGGGTCCGAGTAGGCCGAAGGCGAAGAGTAGAGAGTTAGTTCAGAGGGGGAAGAGGAGCTTAATTAGCTCACCCCGAAGAAGAAGCAGTTACCGGACACCGGGTCCGAAGCTTGCCGGGATCTCCACGACCCAGTAAGAAAAACCGGAATCCCTGGAGAACTACAGGTCCCAGGATCGCTAAAGTGCTGATACGTACCAGAGCCAGGGGACACATAGGCCCCGTAGGTCGGGAGCGTGCACTCCAAGAGAAGGCCCTACCACAAGGTCAGCCAGCGCAGGACAGAGACAAAGTTAGGCCTAGCTCCAGGCAGGTCAGAAACTTATTACGCAGCAGCAAGAACCAGGAGGCCCAAAACCTGCTCATTGGGGAGGATCCGGACATACACCCTTCACCCTACAATGCTCCGGGGAGTGCCTGAATTTCCATCAGTAAAAGGTACTGAAGTGACTATTGTGTCCGTCCCTGTTCTTGCTCCGACTCGGCTGAGTCTCTTTGTCTTGCATCCCCGTTCCTATACTGCCCTGAGGTCCAGCTCTACCTGTGGAGAGCAATACCATCAAGCTGCCCTATCATCAGCCTCAGTGGACTGCGCAGAGCTGGTGATCCTCACCAGAAACCACAGGTGGCGTCACAAACTCTTTCTTTTATAAACTTAACCCAAAACATCAACCCCTTTTTAAAGAGAGGCCCAGGGTACGGGCCCGGGAGCTGACCACCGCGACATCCCGAAAGGCCAGGCTAAAGGCCCGGGTACCGAGTTATCCCCCATCTTCCTCTGGGCTAGTCATCTCTCTTCTGGCATCACGAACAGGATTGCGTGCCCACTGCAACGATGCCGTGTTTTGCCTGTTGCCACCGGGTACTGTGCGCCTTTATTCTGAACTGTGTACGTGAAGTTGTGGTGAAGGTTGCCGCCATTGTTGGGCCGCTGAGCGAGACGAAGGGCGTAACCGCGGGAAAATAAGGGGCGTACCTGCAAAAGAGCGCGAAGTCCCAGACACGCCCCACGCCTCGACGTCAAATCAGGAAGCGCCAGGTCCTGTACGGAGCGTCGCTGAACGCTCTGACGTAGGACGCAAGCGACGCAAGGTCCTGAAGATAACCGTCACCTGCGGAGCTGCGGCTACCGGAAGGAAAAAACAGAAGGTAGGCCACGGTTAACTAGGGGGGCGCTAAGATGTCCGTTGAACAGCAGAACGCCGACCTACCGGTCAACGTCCCCGAAGTCCAACCCGCGCCCGATGATAAGCAGGCTGAAGCCGCCGCTCCACCAGCAGCGCCTGTAACACCCGTAATTCCTATGACTTTACCGTACATTCCTGGAGCAAAGTGGCTCCCCCAGTACAATGGCAAACCAGATACCCTGTCTGGATTCAAACGGAAGATATGTGGTATCTTAGACATGTACTCTATGACCAGCAAACAAAGAGCTGCCGTTGTATTAGGACAACTGACCGGTGCTGCGGAACGGGAAGTGGAAACATGGTCAGCCGCAGACCAGGAGTCAGTGTCCGCAATATTCCAAAAACTACAAATTGTATTTGAGGACCTTACTGAGGCGGACCTCCGGATGAGGTTCTACAGCTGCTCCCAACAACCAGAGGACAATGTTCGGCACTACGCCTGGCGTCTCCAAGGGGCCCTGCGGGCTCTGAACCAGGTTATTCCAACCAGCGTTGAGAATGAGAACAAAATGCTGAAGGAACAGTTTGTCCGGGGACTGAGGTCTCCAGAGGAGAGCAGGACTGTGCGTTGGTGGTCCCTGGATCATCCAGATGCCACCTTTGACAATCTTAAGGAAATGGCTATAAAAAGATTGCAGCCACTGGAAGCAAATGCCATCCAGCGTTACCAGGGTGTGGCTACCCCAGAGCCTGCAACACCCACCTTTTCTCCAGTGGAAGCTGAAGCTAAAGTTCCTGCAACGTCCCCTAAAGAACTGGACAGTCTGCGCTCTGAGGTGCGTCAGTTGAGCAAAACCCTGACCACTGTGCTGAGTGCTCTGCAGCTGCGGACGGAGCCCGAGGAAGGAGGGAAGATCCTGCTAGCTGATAGCCCTGAGGATGTCCCCTGGATGCGGAGGAGGAGGAGGCCAACACCACCCTCGCCGAGGACCAGTGACCAACGCGGTCCACCAAGGGAACCAATCTGCTACCGATGCCGTAAGACCGGACACATCACTCAGAATTGTCCTTTAAATGAGAAAACCCTGGGTCCGAGGGCCAACACCCAGGAGTAGACTCACCAGGCCCATTAAACTGGTACAACAGGTTCGTCGGAGGAAGACCTTTCCTGTCCATTGTGTTGGATGGGATCCCAACGTATGCCTTGCTGGACACAGGATCTCAGGTAACCATCATGCCTGAAATCCTCTACAAGAGGTTCTGGTCCATGGACGATCTACGTCCGCCAACTCCAAATTTGTCTGTCTATGCTTCAAATGGACTCCCCCTTAACCTACTCGGGGTTAAGAATGTGACAGTAAAAGTGGGGAGAGTGGAGCTGAAGGACCAGGGACTAATTGTAGTAAATACCAATCCTGATGACACTAATCCGTATATGGTACTTGGCACTAACATTGTTGGTAACTGTTTGGGAGAGGTTGTGTTCTTGCTCCAACAGATCGCCGACACTGCCAAACCAGGACAGAGGAGGGCACTGCAGAAGGAGATCCGCGTCCTGATGTATCAACAGCAAGGAAGGTTGACAGATGGTGAAATCGGTAATGTGAGGGTAACAGACCCCATACCCATTGTCATCCCCCCAATGAGTGAAATGCTCATCTGGTGTAGAGCTGCCATAGGTCTTAGAGGACAGAGCTACCAGGCGGTAGTTGAACCCCTTTGCTCCGAGCACAGACCCACGCTCTTAACCGCCAGAGGAGTGGTAGATGTACGTAATGGGAGGGTGCCCGTCCGTCTTCTCAACTTAGGGGAAGATGAAGTCAAACTGCCACGTTATGCCACTGTTGCCAAATTACATGCTGTCAATAATAACTGCATCCATGAGGCGGAGTCCTTAACCTCACCAGATGAAGTAGAGGATAATGACCCTGCAACCCAGGTGGAGGATTGGTGTCAACAGCTCCATGTTGGGACAGACACCACTCCTGCCCATCAAAAACAGGGTATACACCGGGTGGTACAAGAATACTCGCAGGTGTTTAGTAAACATCCACTAGACTTCGGGAGGATTAAGGGGGTTCAACATCATATCACCACAGGCTGCCATTCCCCAATCAAAGAACGCTATAGGCCTATACCCCCAGCTCACCACCAGAAGGCAAAAGAAATGCTGCATGACATGAGGAAGGCGGGAGTAATTAGGGATAGTTGTAGTCCCTGGGCAGCTCCCCTAGTGCTGGTTAGGAAAAAGGACGGGAGCATGGGAATGTGTGTAGATTACCGTCAAGTAAATCGCATTACACATAAAGATGCATACCCTTTGCCACGCATAGAGGAGTCCCTAGCTGCCTTAAAGTCTGCAAATTACTTTTCCACCCTTGACCTCACTAGTGGTTACTGGCAGGTCGCTGTGGCTGAGGAGGATCGGGAGAAGACGGCCTTCACCACCCCGATGGGACTCTGCGAGTTCAACAGCATGCCGTTTGGACTCTGCAATGCCCCCAGAACGTTCCAGAGATTGATGGAGTGCTGCCTGGGACACCGCAACTTCGAGACTGTGTTACTTTACCTGGATGACGTAATTGTGCACTCCAGAACGTACGAGGACCACCTGAAACACCTGGCAGAGGTATTTGAGTCACTGTCCCGGTACGGGATGAAGTTAAAACCCTCAAAGTGCCACCTGCTCAAGAGAAAGGTACAGTACCTGGGGCACATTGTCAGTCCGGAAGGGGTAGCACCAGACCCGGAGAAAGTCACAGCCATCCAGAAGTGGCCGGAGCCGAAGAACCTCAAGGAGGTGCGTCAGTTCTTGGGACTATTAGGATACTACCGGAGGTTCGTAAAGGACTACACTAAGAAGGCAGCTCCTCTGCAAGACCTCCTGGTAGGGCAGTCCCCCAAAGGCAAAAACCCCCCATTCCACTGGGGTAAAGAACAGGCTGAATCATTTCAAGAGATGAAGGAGATCCTGACAGGTGATGAGATCCTAGCCTACCCTGACTACAGCCAACCGTTCCTGCTGTATACAGATGCCAGCAACGAAGGCCTGGGAGCTGTTTTGAGTCAGAAGCAAAATGGGCAAGAGAAAGTCATCGCATATGCAAGCAGGAAGCTCCGTCCGACTGAGAGGAACCCAGAGAACTATAGCAGCTTCAAGTTGGAGTTCCTGGCCTTAGTCTGGGCCATCACAGAAAGGTTCAAGCACTACTTAGCCTCCAGCAAGTTTACTGCCTACACTGACAATAATCCTCTAACCCATCTTGAAACAGCTAAGTTGGGAGCTCTGGAACAACGATGGATGGCTCGGCTGTCAAACTACCAATTTACAATTAAATACCGGGCGGGCCGCAAGAATGCCAACGCCGATGCCCTGTCTAGGATGCCTCACCAGTCGGACACAGAAGAAGTGGATGACCTGGAAGAGATAGAGCTACCTGCCTTTCACCGGAGTGGGATGATCCATGAGCAACGAGCCTCCAGGAAGCAGCGTGAAAATATGTTAAACCCCCTGCCTCACCACAGCTGGAAAGAGACCCAGGACAGCGACCCGGTTGTCATCCGCTTCAAACAGCTGATAACCCAAGAAGGTGCCTCCCTGGAGAAAGATGCGTCTCTGCAAGCAAAGCAGCTGTGGAATGAGAGAAGCCGGCTGTTTATCTACCGTGAGAAGCTTTGCCGGAGGTACGTTAATCCAAGAACCCATGAGATGGTACGGCAGATAGTGGTCCCGAAGACAGACATCCAGATGGTATTAGAAGCTTACCACGATCAAGCGGGGCACTTTGGCTGGAAAAAGCTAGAGACCCTGCTGAAGTGTCGATTCTACTGGGTAGGAATGCGCAGCTCCATTGAAAGGTGGTGCCGGGACTGTGGACCCTGCGGCCTAAGAAGGAAAGACTTCAGCAGCCAGAAGGCACCCCTGCAACCCATCAAGACGACTCGACCCCTGGAGATCATGGCCCTGGACCATGTCAAGCTGTCCCCCAGCGGGTCAGGGTACTCCTATGCTCTGACCATGGTAGATCACTACTCACGTTTCCTGGTGGTCGCCCCCGTCAAAGACCTGACGGCAGAGACAGCAGCAAAAACGTTCCAAGCGTATTTCTGCAGACCCCATGGCTACCCTGAGCAGGTGCTGACGGACCAGGGCCCGGCCTTTGAGGCTGAGTTGTTCAAAGAGTTCTGCCATCTCTACGGGTGTAAAAAGATCAGAACTACACCATATCACCCACAAACTAACGGTCTCTGCGAAAAGATGAACAACATCATCATCGACCTGCTAAAGACCATACCACTTGAGGAGAGAAACCAGTGGCCAGACCTACTACCTGATTTAGTGGATCTGTATAATCATATACCAGTCAGTTCCACCAACTGCACTCCGGCATATCTCATGCGGGCAAGGCCAGGAAAGCTGCCCATGGATTTGGAGCTTGGTGTTGTTGAACCGGAAGCTGATATGACCACTGAGGACTGGGACACCACCAGACAAGAGCAGTACAGAAGGGTGCAAGCTTGTGTCAAGGACAGTCTTACTCGGGTGAGAGAAAAACAGGAAATGCACTACAACAAAAACGCACCAGCAGAACCTTTCACACCTGGTGAAACAGTACTAAAAAGGAAAAGACGTAACCACAAACTTGATGACCAGTGCGAAAAAGAACCCTACACTGTGTTACCGTCAAAATTTGACAACAAAAAGACATGCATAATCAGTCGTGATGGAGGAAAAACATCTGCTACAGTGTCCAGGGACCATCTAGAAATGTGTCCACATCTACTAAAGACTCAGGAAGAAGTGTCTCTTACAACCCAGGAAGAACCTAAAGAAGCGGTGATACCCACTGACCTAGGAGACTTCCCAGCTGATTGGCCTCAGATAGGAGGTGCAGTAATCATTCCAGTACTCCAATTCTATGCACAGCCAGAAAACCCTCCACAGCAAGTTGAACCTGTAAGTGCTGCAGAAGAGCCAGCTCAAGAAGTATCCCCGGATGAAGGATCCCTGGCAGGAGCAGAGCAAGAAGGCCCAGCCAATGGTAGACTTGCCAGTCCAAGAGAGAGGTTAAGGCAGTTTTACAACATGGTTACACGTAGAACTGGTAGAGTAACTGAGGATACAGATACTGACACTCCACCAACCACAGCACTACGCAGATCAGTACGTAGCACGAGAGGTAAACCCCCTGCTAGGAACACTGAGTAAAGTAGCAAAATTTCAGAGAGTGTAGATAGTTACCCCTGGGGTATTGAGTATTAAATTGTAATGTACTGCATAATTGTGTATTTTCCATGCATATGTACATTATTTTGAGTTTTGCTTATTTTTGAACAGTTTAAGTGATATGGACACTTTGCCTACTTACTTCTTTATTTACCTAAGAACTTCATGGCTGAGGACTGTTTGCAGCCCAAAAACTCTTATTATATATAATTGCGCTCCCTGGAGTGCCCCTTTTAGGTGACCTCAGAAGGAAAACCTGTCTGGAGTGGCTCTTTTGGAGGTCCAACTCGGGATCTTCATGCCCTGCAGCCACCCCAGGGCCTACGTAAAGGGTTTAGGACAGGTCCCTCAAAAACCACAAAGTACTCTACCTTATGAGATGGACATCCTTCTTGGGAACCTCACCACAAGAGACTTGGATTCTGAGGACGCTTTGCATTTGTTATAGTTATGCAAAGTTTAAGATTTATGCCTCCCATAAAGGGAAGATTGTTTTAGCATTGCTTATATTTCCTATTGTTACCGTTTTATAAAATGTACTTCATCCCGGAAATGCTGAGTTTAACTAGGGGGGAATGTGAAGCCCAGCTGTGCTTGGTATCACAGATACTAGAAGGGTGTATTGAAGGATTCCTCCACAAGAGGCCCCCATAACCATTCACACATCTCCACCTTCCACCTCAGACCACCAGAGGGAGCCCGTTAGGGAGATATAAAAGGGAAGGTGGAGCCAGGCAGCCGTTAGTCTAGACTGGAACTGACAGAGAGCAAACCTGTTGAGAGAGTTCCTGCAGTAGAAGCCTGAGAGAGGTCAGTCTGCAGTGGAGCGTGTTCTAGACTCAGTTGTAGCTCAGAGAGGTGAGCTTTAGGTGTGCCGGCGCCATAAGATCGGTGAAGAGCGGCACGCTGCCGTTAGTGTGAGTAGCCTATTGAGGGTCCGAGTAGGCCGAAGGCGAAGAGTAGAGAGTTAGTTCATAGGGGGCAGAGGAGCTTAATTAGCTCACCCCGAAGAAGAAGCAGTTACCGGACACCGGGTCCGAAGCTTGCCGGGATCTCCACGACCCAGTAAGATAAACCGGAATCCCTGGAGAACTACAGGTCCCAGGATCGCTAAAGTGCTGATACGTACCCGAGCCAGGAGACACATAGGCCCCGTAGGTCGGGAGCGTGCACTCCAAGAGAAGGCCCTACCACAAGGTCAGCCAGCGCAGGACAGAGACAAAGTTAGGCCTAGCTCCAGGCAGGTCAGAAACTTATTACGCAGCAGCAAGAACCAGGAGGCCCAAAACCTGCTCATTGGGGAGGATCCGGACATACACACTTCAATCTACAGTGCTCCGGAGAGTGCCTGAATTTCCATCAGTAAAAGGTACTGAAGTGACTATTGTGTCCGTCCCTGTTTTTGCTCCGACTCGGCTGAGTCTCTTTGTCCTGCATCCCCGTTCCTATACTGCCCTGAGGCCCAGCTCTACCTGTGGAGAGCAATACCATCAAGCTGCCCTATCATCAGCCTCAGTGGACTGCGCAGCGCTGGTGATCCTCACCAGAAACCACAGGTGGCGTCACAAACTCTTTCTTTTATAAACTTAACCCAAAACATCAACCCCTTTTTAAAGAGAGGCCCAGGGTACGGGCCCGGGAACCGACCACCGCGACATCCCGAAAGGCCAGGCTAAAGGCCCGGGTACCGAGTTATCCCCCATCTTCCTCTAGGCTAGTCACAACCCTTTCACTTTGGCACCCTATAAGAGTTCACAATTACTTAATGGCACTCCAAGTAGCTTTTTATTGTCAAAAATCCATCCATAGTATATAGTATAAATGATAAGGTGTTGATTGCTGTGGGACCCCTCCAATCACAAAAATGGGTGTCTTGACACCCTCATTTCAATGTAGTGGGAGTCATGCTTGGTCACTGCTACACCATTGAATGTCTATGAGGCTGAAAGATATTGCTAAGTAAGAAAAATTCCATAGAACCCTGTTAATACAACTATCAAAATCATATTTGGATTTTACATTAAAGGGGTTGTCCACTACTCAGACATCCCATTCTGAATCCCTGTTTCCCTCAAAAAAAAATAACAACACTTATAATCACTTCCGGTGTCGGCACCATTCCAACGGTGTTGACACTGACACTCCAGGGGCTCACATGACATTGTTATGTTACGGATCCCTGCTGCCAAATAACACTGGCTTCACTTTCCCCTCCTTTGGACAAATCAAGACATCTAGAGGAATTGAGACCTGCTGAAGCTCTCTTTCTTCATCAAATGTCAATTATGTCCATAGAAAAGGAGAGTGAAGAGGCAGCTGATTGGCCGCAGGGATCACATGACATAGCAATATCACGCGAGCCCTATCAACACTGATGAAATGGCACCGGTATCGGAGGTGAGTATAAGTGTTACTCTATTGGGGGGAGACATAGGGATTCAGAAGGGGTTGTCCGAGTAGCGGACAAGCCCTTTAATTTAGAAACCTGACCATCTAAATTTTTAGAATATTTATTATGCAGCCCTTGGTTTGTGTTTTGTTTCCTTTGTGCATGGTGTGATGAGCAGCCCTTACAAGTAGATGCTCCCTATAAATACTCATTGGATTCACTTCTAAACCAAACCATATCCTCTGAGTGCAATGCCCACCCAATGATGTCTATGGGAGCCTGTGATATAGTTCACCCTGATGTCTGGCACAGCAATTCTCTAAAAGCTGACTGCTGGGCATCACAGCTCAATCCATTGGTCTAGGGCACATGGATAATGAGATTGGAGGGTAGTGTAAAAGCCCATTTGAGCAGCTTCATAAACAGAAGCTATAATGTAATTAAAAATGGTATTGTCATGTACATTTAGAAATAAACTGTTATCAGCAGTTCCGAACCAAGCAATGGAAGCCTGTAGAGAAAGCATTTAATCATATTTATGAATGCTTTCATTTCTATAAGTCGTTATGGGAAAGACTGCAGTCTGCACAGGATATTATTATCTCGGCTAATAGTGTATTGTGCTCAGGGTGACTGGCTGGGCAGGGAATAGGGAGAGGGAGGGAGCAGCTAAACTGGGATCATAAAGTCAGCTGAGCAGTGAGAGATAAATGCTCCATGAGAGGAGGGAGCACGAAGAGGAGCCGTCATCATTCTGACCAGCGATATATCTCAGAGCCTCGCTGTCTATTATATAATGATGGATCCGGCGCTAAAGCACAACTTAAGACGAACATAATAAAATATCTCTGTTACATGTATAACGCAGACACCTAGAGCTGATTCATCAACGTTCTGGCTTGAAATGGCGTAAGTTTGGGGTTTTTTTTTGCACAACTTGAAGATATACCAACACCAGGATGTCTGCTAGATTTAATATTAGAGGGATGCGTTTGTTCCCCAAAAAAATGCAGTGTCAATCTCAAATTTTGTTAAAGAGAACCTGTGATTGGGATTTTATACCCCTAATAGCATGTATATAACGCTGCTTTAATGCTGATTAAATCCTTACCATTCTTCTGTTTTTTGCTGTTTTAGAGAAAACCCTAGTTGAATTTGTATGCTAATGAGCCACCAGTTCATATACAGCTTTTCTGCCTTTCTCCTATTGTCTGTCTCTAGGTCACTCATGTTTCAGTGACCTGTCAGTCAGAGGCAGCAGGCAGGGAAAAGGCAGCAAAGCAGAAGAGCTGTAGGTGCAGGCCCCGCCCACTGCTCTTGCAGCTCATTAGCATACAATTTCAACTATGGATTTTTCTAGAGCAGCAAAATATCTTTGGTAAAGTAATGCCAGCCGTACAGGAGATAACTGTTCAGCCAACAACTTTTCCCAAATTCCACTGAAAATTCTGGCAAAACAGATTTCCACAAGAAAGGTAAGGATTGAATTAGCATTAAAGCACCTTTCCAAACATGTTATTAATTTGGGATATAAAATCCTAACAACTGGTTCTCTTTAAAGTTCTATATTGACAAAAGATATTCACGAATAGAATAGGCTATGCAATAAATGTATGTTCCATTGGAGGTCCATTTCTTGGGATCTCTGCTGTTCACAAGAGTCTGAATCCCTGTTACCTATTCTTGTTTCAGCACAGAATGACTGTTCAAACTAAGTACAGGCGCTCAGTGCTTCTCAACGGGGCCAATCATTTAACCCCTTTACCCTCGAAGGTGGTTTGCACGTTAATGACAGGCCAATTTTTACACAGTTACGCAATTTACACTGTCACTTCATGAGGTAATAACTCTGGAACGCTTCAACGGATCCCAATGATTCTGAGATTGTTTTTTCATGACTTATTGTACTTCACGATAGTGGTAAAATTTCTTCGATATGACTTGTGTTACTTAGTGAACAATCGGAAATTTAGCGAAAATTTTGAACAGTTTGCAATTTTCAAACTTTGAATTTTCATGCCCTTAAATCAGAAAGATATGTCACACAAAGTAGTTAATAAATAACATTTCCCACATGTCTACTTCACATCAGCACAATTTTGGAACCAAATTTTTTTTTGTTAGGAAGTTATAAGGGTTAAAAGTTGACCAGCGATTTCTCATTTTTACAACAAAATTTACAAAACCATTTTTTTTAGGGACCACATCACATTTGAAGTCAGTTTGAAGGGTCTATATGACAGAAAATACCCAAAAGTGACACCATTCTAAAAACTGCACCCTTCAAGGTGCTCAAAACCACATTCAAGAAGTTTATTAACCCTTCAGGTGCTTCACAGGAATTTTTGGAATGTGGATGAAAACAATGAACATTTAACTTTTTTTCACAAAAATGTTACTTTAGAGACAATTTTTTTTATTTTCACAAGGGAAACAGGAAAAAATGGACCACAAAATTTGTTGTGCAATTTCTCCTGAGCACGCCGATACCCCATATGTGGGGGAAAACTACTGTTTGGGCACACGACAGAGCTCGGAAGGGAAGGAGTGACATTTGACTTTTTGAATATAAAATTTGCTTGAATAATTAGCTGACACCATATTGCGTTTGGGGAGCCCCTGATGTGCCTAAGCAGTGGAAAACCTCCACTAGGGCCACCATTTTGGAAACTATCTACAGTTCCTCTGTTCCTCTGCTCGCTCACTAAATGCTGCAATCGCATCGATCGCAGCATTTAGGAGGTTAAAGTGCTGGGAGAGGTGCGGGCACCACTCCTGGCATTGAGTGGCGGGTGTCAGCTGTCAGAATCAGCTGACACCCGGTGGCGATCGCGCCCGCACAGCCTGTGTGCAGGTACGATTTCCATGTCGTAATAGTATGTACCTGGTCCATAAGTACCAGGGCACAGGGACATACTATTACTGACTATGTAAGAAAAGGGTTAACTACACCTTCCCACCTGCTTGTTTTCCCTCAATCTCCTCTCCCCTCCTTTGATTGACAGCTCTGGCTTCATAGAGCAAGAGAAGGATGGAGATTGATGAAATGAGCAAAAAGGAAGGTGTATGTAAATGATTGGCCCCGTCATGAAGCACTGAGCGCCTATACTTGGCTTGAACTGTCTGTGCTGACAGAGTCCCATTAAAGGGAATTTGTCACAAGGATTTTGCTACTCCATCTGAGAGCAGCATGATGTAGGGGCAGCCGCTGATATGCTGCAGCACTCCACATAATTCATGTAGGCTTTGTATAAAGCACAAATCATAATATATGTATTTTATTATATTCTTATCCATGTAGACAAAACTGTGCAGCTCTGGCCGTAATCCAACTCCAATCAATGAGCTTTGCAGAGCGTCTTTAAGAGAAGAGGATTCTAGAGAGTGAAGATGTACGTGCGCAGCCTGCAGGCTATACCCAGAGTAATCAAATCATCTTTCCTCAGGGAATTCTGACTTTTCCTGAAGTCTCCCTTCATCACAAATAATCAAAAGTTTCTTCTTATAGCAAGACTTTCACAATAAAATATCGTTGAAACAATCAGTGATATACTGTATAGCTATCATATATAAGGCATGAGTGCTGAGATAGCAACCAAACTGAGGAGTGCGCTGCGGTGATGACTGTCAGATATTAATAGCTTCAATTATAGGAACGTTTATGATTCTTGTAAGCACTCTTCATTATAAAATCTAATGGTATTTTGATTAAAATAATTAAAACATCATTACTGACTGCAATTGTGTTATCATCATAGTGATCTCTGGAATTGCTCAGATGTAGCTCTGGCTTAAATAAAAGTTACCTCCAATGAAAAAAAATATCTTTGGTAAAGCAATGCCAGCCATACAGGAGATACAGTTATATGAAAAAGTTTGGGCACCCCTATTAATCTTAAGCTTAATGTTTTATAAAAATTGGTGTTTTTGCAACAGCTATTTCAGTTTGATATATGTAATAACTGTTGGACACAGTAATGTTTCTGCCTTGAAATGAGGTTTATTGTACTAACAGAAAATGTGCAATCTGCATTCAAACAAAATTTGACAGGTGCATAAGTATGGGCACCTCACCAGAAAAGTGACATTAATATTTAGTAGATCCTCCTTTTGCAAAAATAACAGCCTCTAGTCGCTTCCTGTAGCTTTTAATGAGTTCCTGGATCCTGGATGAAGGTATTTTTGACCATTCCTCTTTACAAAACAATTTCAGTTCAGTTAAGTTTGATGGTCGCCGAGCATGGACAGCCCTCTTCAAATGATCCCACAGATGTTCAATGATATTCAGGTCTGGGGACAGGGATGGCCAATCCAGAACATTGTAATTGTTCCTCTGCATGAATGCCTGAGTAGATTTGGAGCGGTGTTTTGGATCATTATCTTGCTGAAAGATCCATCCCCTGCGTAACTTCAACTTTATCACTGATTCTTGAACATTATTGTCAAGAATCTGCTGATACTGAGTGGAATCCATGCGTCCCTCAACTTTAACAAGATTCCCCGTGCCGGCATTGGCCACACAGCCCCAAAGCATGATGGAACCTCCACCAAATTTTACTTTGGGTAGCAAGTGTTTTTCTTGGAATGCTGTGTTTTTTTGCCGCCATGCATAACGCCTTTTTGTATGACCAAACAACTCAATCTTGGTTCCATCAGTCCACAGGACCTTCTTCCAAAAAGAAATTGGCTTCTACAAATGTGCTTTTGCATACCTCAGCCGACTCGGTTTGTGGCGTGCTTGCAGAAACGTCTTCTTTCGCATCACTCTCCCATACAGCTTCTCCTTGTGCAAAGTGCGTTGTATAGTTGACCGATGCACAGTGACACCATCTGCAGCAAGTTGATGCTGCAGCTCTCTGGAGGTGGTCTGAGGATTGTCCTTGACTGATCTCACCATTCTTCTTCTCTGCCTTTCTGATGTTTTTCTTGGCCTGCGACTTCTGGCCTTAACAAGAACTGTCCCTGTGTTCTTCCATTTCCTTACTATGTTCCTCACAGTGGAAACTGACAGGTTAAATCTCTGAGACAGCTTTTTGTATCCTTTCCCTGAACAACTATGTTGAATAATCTTTGTTTTCAGGTCATTTGACAGTTGTTTTGAGGAGCCCATGATGCCACTCTTCAGAGGAGATTCAAACAGGAGAACAACTTGCAAGTGGCCACTTTAAGCAGCTTTTCTCATGATTGCATACACCTGGCTATGAAGTTCAAAGCTCAATGAGATTACAAAACCAAAAAAAGTGCTTTAGTAAGTCAGTAAAAAGTAGGTAGGAGTATTTAAAACAAGAAAATGATAAGGGTGCCCATACTTATGCACCTGTCAAATTTTGTTTGAATGCAGATTGCACATTTTCTGTTAGTACAATAAACCTCATTTCAAGGCAGAAACATTACTGTGTCCAACAGTTATTACATATATCAAACTGAAATAGCTGTTGCAAAAACACCAATTTTAAGAAAACATTAAGCTTAAGATTAATAGGGGTGCCCAAACTTTTTCATATAACTGTATCTGTTCAGCCAACAACAATTTTTCTCAAATTCCACTAAAAATGTCCATGCTGATTATGATGATCATTCCAGATATTTCCATTTGTAGACAAGAATTTAACATGAGCATATAAAATAAATAATCTGATTTTCATCCAGAAAAAATTGGTGCTTTTCATCAGTATGCAATCCATATGACATCCGTTTTTGTACATCAGCAGTGAATAAAATTTACAAGTCCAAATACAGTTTCCTATGTTAAAGAATTGAAATATATTCAGACAAACTGGATGCTATATACACACGTGGTCAAAATTGTTGGTACCCCTCGTTTAATGAAAGAAAAACCCACAATGGTCACAGAAATAACTTGAATCTGACAAAAGTAATAATAAATTAAAAATCTTTGAAAATGAACAAATGAAACTCAGACATTGCTTTTCCACCCTGCTTCCACAGAATTTTTAAAAAAATTAAACTCATGAAATAGGCCTGGACAGAAATGATGGTACCCTTAACTTAATATTTTGTTGAACAACGTTTTGAGGTAATCACTGCAATCAAACGATTCCTGTAACTGTCAATGAGACTTCTGCACCTCTCGACAGGTATTTTGGCCGACTCCTCATGAGCAAACTGCTCCAGTTGTCTTGTGTTTGAAGGTTGCCTTTTCCAGACGACATGCTTCAGCTCTTTCCAAAGATGCTCAATAGGATTTAGGTCAAGGCTCATAGAAGGCCACTTCAGAATAGTCCAATGTTTTCCTCTTGGCCATTCTTGGATGTTCTTAGCTGTATGTTTTGGGTCATTATCCTGTTGCAGGACCAAGCTTTCTGACACTGCGAAGCACATTTCTCTCTAGAATCCCTTGATAATCTTGAGATTTCATTGTACCCTGCACAGATTCAAGACACCCTGTGCCAGATGCAGCAAGGCAGCCCCAGAACATAACAGAGCCTCCTCCATGTTTCACAGGAGGGACAGTGTTCTTTTCTTGATATGCTTCATTTTTCTGTCTGTGAACATAGAGCTGATGTGCCTTGCCAAAAACTTCCATTTTTGTCTCATCTGTCCATAGGACATTCTCCCAGAAGCTTTGTGGCTTGTCAACATGTAGCTTGGCAAATTCCAGTCTGGCTTTTTTATGATTTTTTTTCAACAATGGTGTTCTCATTGGTCGTCTCCCATGAAGTCCACTTTGGATCAAACAACGACGGATGGTGCGATCTGACACTGATGTTCCTTGAGCTTGAAGTTCACCTTTAATCTCTTTGGAAGTTATCCTGGGCTCTTTTGTTACCATTTGTATTATCCATCTCTTTGATTTGTCATCAATTTTCCTCCTGCGGCCACGTCCATTGAGGTTGGCTACAGTCCCATGGATCTTAAATTTCTAAATAATATGTGCAACTGTAGTCACAGGAACATCAAGCTGCTTGGAGATGGTCTTATAACCTTTACCTTTAACATGCTTGTCTATAATTTTCTTTCTAATCTCCTGAGACAACTCTTTCCTTTGCTTCCTCTGGTCCATGTTGAGTGTGGTACACACCATGTCACCAAACAGCACAGTGAGTACCTGTAGCCCTATATACAGGCCCACTGACTGATTACCAGATTGTAGACACCTGTGATGCTAATTAGTGGACACAACTTGATTTAACATGTCCCTTTTGTCACATTATTTTCAGGGGTACCATCATTTCTATCCAGGCCTACTTCATGAGTTTAATTTTTTTTTAAATTCTGTGGAAGCAGCGTTGAAAAGCAATTGTAGCACCCCGAGGGCTCGGCTGCTACAGGGGTATTGCACCTCGAACCAGAGGTGTGGTATTCCACTCCCGGGTAAGGATGGAGTGTGGACTGGAACTCTGTTAGCTGCATGCACCACATACATCCCATTTCCGGGGGACAGATCAACGGTACTCCCACCAGATAGATGTGCAGGTACGACAGCGTCTGTCCCTGGCTGGAGTGGGAGGGGGGGAGGAATATCCCAGTGGTGCAGGAGCAGAGAGGGGAGGGACTCTGGGCATAGTAAGGAGCCCATTGGTGGCTAGTCACCTGGGCTCGGGTGTCAGAGGGAGTATAAAAAGGTGGGCACCATCTTAGGAAGGGGGGGGGGTTCAGTCAGACAGAAGAAGAGGAGAAGAGTAGTGACAGGGAGCAGCAGCCCTGTCTGGGTGCTGCTCCTGAAGGGAGCAAGAGAGAGAAAGACAAGAGGAAAGGAACAAGGAAGGAATGGAACCTGGAGAAAGGCCCAGAGACATGAAGGAAGAGGGAACCCTGGGATCCCACGAGTGAGCTAAAACGGGTGAGGGGTTGGCAGATCAGGGTACCGGATCCCGAACTGGTGGAGGCCACTTATCCTCGGCCAGGAACCGGAGGTCGTGGCCACGTCTTGGCGCGACCACTCACTACACTCACCATGAAGGCACGCCACATAGGGTCAGGGAAACCGGAGATGGGTTTCGCCGCCAGAAGGCCCGAGGAAGCTGGACATGGGTGGGTCCCTGGTGGGGACGGCCAGAGAGGGGAACGGAGAGGGGAGTTCAGGGTCACGCTCTGGGGGTTGGTCGAGCCCCGTACCTGGTGGACGCAGCACGGCTCGGGTCGTCATCACCTGCAGGACTGACACTGATAACATCTGTGAGTAAAGCATTGAAAACTGCCATCAGTCTCTGTGTTCCATCGTACTACCAGCACTAAAGGTACCGGGACGCCCTTTCTATCACTTCCTTCACCCGCACCAGCTGCCCTGAGGCCGTGCCTCTCCCGTTGGGGGTTGTGCCACCATTGCTGCACACATACCGCCGGCCTCGGCGGACTGTTCTGCAGCGGCGGCCTTGCGGCCGCAAATCAACGGGTGGCGTAGTCGACACTTAAACAACATCTACAAAGACTGCCACATACTTAGTTTGACCACCCTGGGCACGGACCGGGTCCCCGCCACTCGGAGACTGCTGCCCCCATCGGATCCGGCTCCGGGTATTCCCCCCCCCCCCCGTGCACACGTGCGCCGCACTACAGCACTGGCCCAGGGGGCGCGTCACAATATCTGACTTTCATTGGTTCATTTTCATAGATTTTTAATTTATTATTACTTTTGTCAGATTCAAGTTATTTCTGTGACTATTGTGGGTTTTTCTTTCATTAAACGAGGGGTACAAACAATTTTGACGAGGTGTGTAATAGATGCATATGGGAACTATTCATTTTTGCGCATCCATAGACTTGAATAGACAAGGCTCATCTGTCTGAATCTCTGGTTGCTCTTTTCAGTCTCTACATTTTTAAGCCCTCCCAGAAGGATGAAGTTCGGCCAAATTAACGCCCAAAGAATTCCCGAAAACATCATATAGGTGTTGCGATGGTGAGATGTAAATGTCCATATACTATTGACCATAAGTTGCTGCAATTGTGACAATAAACATGACCTAAAGTGCACATGTTAACAATGTCAGTGATAAAATAGGTTCAATCCTTTGTGTTTGCTCAGTAGGAGGAATGAGTAGATAAGATAGAGAAGATACATAAATGCAACAGGTGCAAGCTTTAGTATATCTACATGTTAGAATAGGTGTGGTATATCCTACATTAGTCATTACCAGCACCAGTAGAAATAGTAGCACTATAACAGAAGAAAAAATATAATTTCCATGATACATAAATAATGAGGACCAAGAGTCACCTCTGCTTCTGAGGATAAGTTTATCTGAGTCACCAGTCTCAGAAATCGCAGGTTAACAGCCGCTCAGATTAGAGACCAGGTCAATGCCACACAGAGTTCTAGCAGCAGACACATCTCTTCAACAACTGTTAAGAGGAGACTTTGTGCAGCAGGCCTTCATGGTAAAATAGCTGCTAGGAAACCACTGCTAAGGACAGGCAACAAGCAGAAGAGACTTGTTTGGGCTAAAGAACACAAGGAATGGACATTAGACAAGTGGAAATCTGTGCTTTGGTCTGATGAGTCCAAATTGGAGATCTTTGGTTCCAACCACCGTGTTTTTGTGCGACGCAGAAAAGGTGAACGGATGGACTCTACATGCCTGGTTCCCACCGTGAAGCATGGAGGAGGAGGTGTGATGGTGTGGGGGAGCTTTCCTGGTGACACTGTTGGGGATTTATTCAAAATTAAAGGCATTCTGAATCAGCATGGCTACCACAGCATCTTGCAGCAGCATGCTATTCCATCCGGTTTGCGTTTAGTTGGACCATCATTTATTTTTCAACAGGACAATGACCCCAAACACACCTCCAGGCTTTGTAAGGGCTATTTGACCAAGAAAGGGAGAGATGGGGTGCTACGCCAGATGACCTGGCCTCCACAGTCAACAGACCTGAACCCAATCCAGATGGTTTGGGGTGAGCTGGACCGCAGAGTGAAGGCAAAAGGGCCAACAAGTGCTAAGCATCTCTGGGAACTCCTTCAAGATTGTTGGAAGACTATTTCCGGTGACTACCTCTTGAAGCTCATCAAGAGAATGCCAAGAGTGTGCAAAGCAGTCATCAAAGCAAAAGGTGGCTACTTTGAAGAGCCTAGAATATAAGACATATTTTCAGTTGTTTCACACTTTTTTGTTAAGTATATAATTCCACATGTGTTAATTCATAGTTTTGATGCCTTTAGTGTGAATGTACAATTTTCATAGTCATGAAAATACAGAAAAATCTTTAAATGAGAAGGTGTGTCCAAACTTTTGGTCTGTACTGTATATATATATATATATATATATATATATATATATATATACTGTATATACACTGCTCAAAAAAATAAAGGGAACACTCAAATAACACATCCTAGATCTAAATTAATGAAATATTCTCATTGAATACTTTGTTCTGTACAAAGTTGAATGTGCTGACAACAAAATCACACAAAATTCATCAATGGAAATCAAATATATTAACCAATGGAGGCCTGGATTTGGAGTTACCCCCAAAATCCCAAAACAAGTCAAATTGAGGCTCAGTATTGTGTGTTGCCTCCACGTGCCTGTATGACCTCCCTACAATGCCTGGGCATGCTCCTGATGAGGTTGTGGATGGTCTCCTGTGGGATCTCCTCCCAGACCTGGACTAAAGCATCCGCCAACTTCTGGACAGTCTGTAGTGCAACGTGACGTTGGTGGATGGAGCGAGACATGATGTCCCAGATGTGCTCAATCGGATTCAGGTCTGGGGAACGGGCGGGCCAGTCCATAGCTTCATCTTGAAGGAACTGCTGACACACTCCAGCCACATGAGATCTGGCATTGTCCTGCATTAGGAGGAACCCAGGGCCAACCGGACCAGCATGGTGAGGCATCCTGGACAGGGCATCAGCGTTGGCATTCTTGCGGCCTGCCCGATACTTAATGGTGAACTGGTAGTTTGACAGCCGAGCCATCCATCATTGTTCCATGGCTCCTAACTTGGTCTCACAAGGGGTCTGAGGATCTCATCTCGGTACCTAATGGCAGTCAGGCTATCTCTGGCGAGCACATGGAGGGCTGTGTGGCCCTCCAAAGAAATGCCACCCCTCACCATCACTGACCCACTGCCAAACCGGTCATGCTGAAGGATGTTGCAGGCAGCAGATCGCTCTCCACGGCGTCTCCAGACTCTGTCACATCTGTCACATGTGCTCAGTGTGAACCTGCTTTCATCTGTGAAGAGCACAGGGCGCCAGTGGCGACTTTGCCAATCCTGGTATTCTGTGGCAAATGCCAAGCGTCCTGCACGGTGTTGGGCTGTGAGCACAACCCCCATCTGTGGACATCGGGCCGTCATACCACCCTCATGGAGTCAGTTTCTAACCGTTTGTGCATACACATGCACATTTGTGGCCTGCTGGATGTCATTTTGCAGGGCTCTGGCAGTGCTCCTCCTGTTCCTTCTTGCACAAAGGAGGAGGTAGCGGTCCTGCTGCTGGGTTGTTGCCCTCTTACGGCCCCCTCCACATCTCCTGGTGTACTGGCCTGTCTCCTGGTAGCGCCTCCAGCCTCTGGACACTTTGCTGACAGATACAGCAAACCTTCTTGCCACAGCTCGCATTGATGTGCCATCCTGGATGAGCTGCACTACCTGAGCAACTTCTGTGGGTTATAGAGTCCGTCTCATGCTACCACGAGTGTGAAAGCACAACCAACATTCAAAAGTGACCAAAACATCAGCCAGAAAGCACGTGAAATTGATTGTCAATCAGTGTTGCTTCCTAAGTGGACAGTTTGATTTCACAGAAGTTTGATTTACTTGGAGTTATATTCTGTTGTTTAAGTGTTCCCTTTATTTTTTTGAGCAGTGTATATATATTATTTTTAAAAAAATATTTTTACAACTTTTTTTACTCTATTCTCACTTTTTTACTTTGTCCCACTATGAGACTTTCACTTTTTGCAGCCTGATGGCAGTTATAATGTATAGCAGTGTAGCAGTGCAGGATCACTGCTATACATTATAACCTGTCAGTGCTGCAGACACAAGTTACTTTGATCATGGACTGCGCATGATCAAAGTAACTTGATGGTGTCTGGTGACAATAACAAAGTGGAGGCCGCATGTTATGACTGCCAAAGCACATTCACACAGGTAATGTACAACCCAGGAAGACAAATACCTGAACCTGACAGGTCTCTGTTCAGACTAGGAAAAGCCCTTCTCTGACCCAGGTGTATCGCTGCCTGACCACAGAGGTTGGCACCCTAAGGTAACGCAATGACGCTCCCACTCAACGGTGACTTACCCTAAATGTCCTTACCATCTCCTAAGATCGTTAGAGTAGCAGTACCCTAAGGAGAAAAGGAATCACACACAAAGGAACTGCAACCAACACAAACTACAGCACAGTGAATGAATCCTACAAAGTCTATCACAAGCAAGAAACACCAGTAGGGCAAGGTATTTAAAGCTGCACCAGAAAGGTGACAGGACAGACAAACAGAGTAAATGAAAAACACCTGTTACCAAAAACCGACAGAAACAAAGATAACAGAAATAAAACACCCAAAGAGAAGGTGTATCAGCTGTGGCTCAGCAGAAAGAGATGCCGACCACAGAAGAAAGAATCACAGAAACCTTTAAAAGAGCACACTTGGGTGCTTGCCGAGTATTTGCGGCGTGCTCGGCATCTAGGTTCGATCCGCTCTGGCTGCATGTGTCGTGACTGTTAGACAGCTGCGACACATGCATGGGTTGCCTAACAAACAGGCAATCCCTGCCTGTGTTGCAGCTGTCTAACAGCCACGACATATGCAGCCACGGTGGATCAAACCTAGATGCCAAGCACGCCGCAAATACTCGGCGAGCACCTGAGCGTGCTCGTTTAAAGGGTTAAACGAGCATGCTCGCTCAACACTAATCAGCAAGTTATCACCTAGGATAACTTCATTTTGGGGGAATAGTTCCACTCCAGAGGTTTTTTTTTTTATTTCATAATTTGTTATCTATCAGTAAAGTATGTTGGCAAGGTGCATTAAATTGCTCACACTCAGGACAAGGCTCTTGTAGGCTTACATTAAAAGGTAAGCAATAAACAGCTGAGTAAACTGGCAAGTCAGAGCTGCAGTGCATGATGTAGGAGCAATGCTGGAAATGGTAGAAGACCAGTAAGTATTTTAAAGGATACACTGATCATACATTACTGATAGGTAACAAATGGGGAAATAAAAAAACACAAAACTTTGGAATGGTACTTTAATGTGAAATAATTGTAATTATGAGGTACATTTGGAATGTTGTTTCAGAAGAAAACACTCATCACCCACAGATGTAAATTATACATCCTACCATTCATGGGACAATTAAGCCATGTCCTTACCTCACCCCTTTATTCCCATAAAATCTTTGTGGAATGCCAGTTTTGGAGTACATTTGCCTATGCCCTGTCCTGATTAAGATTTATTTCAAAGGACTTTTGCTTGGTAAACATCATGGAAGAATAGGGTCATATCCTCAATAACTACAAAAACAAAATATATAAGCACATCTAATCATGTCTGCCAGTCCTACATTAAATGTAGTCAGTTTATTATAAATCAAAGAACAGACTTTTTACAGTAGCCACTAAGGGACTTTGTTTCACTACTTGAACATAATAAAGTAGAGTGGGCTTTGGGCTTTGGGCGGAGGAGAGCGGTGTCAGCGCCCGCCCTTCTCCCCCGCTTGCTCAGGGCCCCGGCAGCTGGATACTTACCTCTCATCGTGCCTCCGCAGATCCGCCGTCTTCCTGCTCTGCACTCCCTGTGACGTCTCAGGTCAGAGGGTGCAGTGACGTCTTTCCACCGCGCCTTCCCCCTGAGCCGTCACAGGGAGCGCAGAGCGGGAAGACGCCATCGACGCTGGAGTCCGGACCCGAGCAGCTGCAGCAGGTGAGGAGGAGGGAGGTGAGTATTTGATTTTTTTTTTTTTTTTTAATGTATGGAGGCATGGGGCATAATATGGGGGGTGACATCCTGCATGGGGCATAATATAGGGGGGGTGACATCCTGCATGGGGCATTATAAAGAGAGGGGGGGGATGACATCCTGCATGGGGCATTATAAAGAGAGGGGGGTGACATCCTGCATGGGGCATTATAGAGAGAGGGGGTGACAGCCTGCATGGGGCATTATAGAGAGAGGGTGACATCCTGCATGGGGCATTATAAAGAGAGGGGGGGTGACATATCCTGCATGGGGCATTATAGAGAGAGGGGGTGACATCCTGCATGGGGCATTATAGAGAGAGGGGGTGACAGCCTGCATGGGGCCTTATAAAGAGGGGGGGTACATCCTGCATGGGGCATTATAAAGAGAGAGGGGGTGACATCCTGCATGGGGCATTATAAAGAGAGGGGGGTGACATCCTGCATGGGTCATTATAAAGAGGAGGGGTGACAGCCTGCATGGGGCAATATAAGGGGGGGGGGACAGCCTGCATGGGGCATTATAAGGGGGGGGGACAGCCTGCATAGTGCATTATGTGGGGGGAACAGCCTGCATGGAGCATTATAAGGGGGGGGGGACAGCCTGTATGGGGCATTATGTGGGGGGTATCAGCCTGCATGGAGCATTATAAGGGGGGGGACAGCCTGTATGGGGCATTATGTGGGAGGTAACAGCCTGCATGGAGCATTATATGGGGGCCAGTATCCTGTATGTAGCGTTATAAGGGGACCAGTATCCTGTATGGAGCGTTATATGGGGGCCAGTATCCTGTATGGAGCTTTATAAGGGGACCAGTATCCTGTATGGAGCGTTATATGGGGGCCAGTATTCTGTATGGAGCCTTATATGGGGGCCAGTATTTCGTATGGAGGCCAGTATTCCGTATGGAGCCTTATATGGGGGCCAGTATTCCGTATGGAGCCTTATATGGGGGCCAGTATTCCGTATGGGGCCTTATATGGGGGCCAGTATTTCGTATGGAGGCCAGTATTCCGTATGGAGCCTTATATGGGGGCCAGTATTCCGTATGGAGCCTTATATGGGGGCCAGTATTCCGTATGGGGCCTTATATGGGGGCCAGTATTCCGTATGGGGCCTTATATGGGGGCCAGTATTCCGTATGGGGCCTTATATGGGGACCAGTATTCCTCTATGGAGCCTTATATGGGGGCTAGTATTCCGTATGGGGCCTTATATGGGGGCCAGTATTCCGTATGGGGCCTTATATGGGGGCCAGTATTCTGTATGGAGCAATATATGGGGCCCATAATACTGTATGGAGGGCTATGTGGTGCCCATTATACTGTACGAGGACTATGTGGGGTCATTATTCTGTATGGAGCAATATATAATGGGGCCCATAAAACTGTATGGAGGACTTAGTGGTGCCCATAATACTGTATGGAGGACTATATTGTCCGGTCTGCACTGTGTGCTGCGAGGATTCGCCGGTTTCTGAGCTATTGTGGAATTTACAATAGATATCACTCATGTAATGTAAGAAGTGAAATCTTTGCATTGTACTATATATATATATATTTCTCTGCGGTATCTGTGCGTCATGAATCGTGGTATGTATTAAAGGGGCCCACTGAGACTCTTTCGCCCGGGGCCCAGAAAAACCTGGAGCCGGCCCTGGGGCCCAGCCTGTAACAGGAGCAGACCTATCGTCTGACTAACAAGCAGGGTTGCATGACGTGGGTGTCCCTAAAGTCAGTGGAGAGCAGGGGAATAGATAGCGAGATCCAGAAAAGAGGCAAGAAAAAGCGACAGAGAAGGTGTGAGTGATTATCTGAAGACGGGATCTGGGGCGGGAAGCCTAGCATTGCAATACTGAGATCGCATGTCCAGGAGATAACGGAACAGTTCAGCGTAGGGAACGTGAGACAAAGAGAGTTCTCGGGGTGGTAGTTTCAAGGCATCAGTCAGCAGAGAAGCAGAGTAATGACCATAGTGACAAAGTAGCTCCCGTAAGGGGAAAAGGACACGAAACAGCTGGTTGAAATACAGGACACTCACTTACTGACTGTAGTACCGTTGTTGGGGATGAGGGAGGTCTTTGAAGTACTGTGCAGGGTGGTGGTGAAGACAGAGGACTAGATAAGGAAGGATAGAGAAAATGTGTATGAAGATGTTCCAAGTATTAAGAGAAATGTTCATGAAGTTATGCACCCACTATCTATTGTATATAATTCCCACCAAGTTATTGTTCAGTAAAAGACATTTCCATTTTAAGTAGTGGTCCCCCTCATTGAACTTTGTAAGACCTTGTAATGGCCAGCTGAATTCACCGGAATCATGTGGCCTGCAAGGACAAAGCTGCCCCATAGACAAAGTCCATATACACAGCCAGGACCCAAATTTTCATGTAGCGTGCCGGGGCGTGGAAGACGAGTACCTTACCCACGGCTACTGCTCTGCGCCACGTTACACTTGGCGTAGTTGGCAGGATCGAGTCTCGCAACAAAATGGAGTAATGCGAGGAAGACTGTAGTGACATGGAAGTTGGCAACCACGACATGGTCTAATATGGCGCAGAGCACTAACTCTAAGATGGTGGTTAATGGCGCAGTACAATAAGAAGTTCCATCTCATCGTGATCGTAGAAGACATGAAAGGGCGCAAAGAAGCCTCCTGCCCTCCAGGGGTTCCGCCTCCAGAATGCAGTGTCCCAAAGACGCAAGCCTACAGTGAGGGATGCCCGCCTAAGGAGAGTAAAGTGGAAGGAAAAGGTCCCCCCATTCAAGTGTAACAAGAGAAAATGGGAAGAGGCATTAACAAAAAAAATGGGTAGCTCCAGGCGAAATAGTGACCAAAAGAGAACGGCAACAGGAAGGCTAGTGCCATTGGTTCGTTGGAGAACAGAGAGTGAATTGTGCAGTCTTGTATTTAACATTGATTTGGTGATGCCTGGAGAGATGGCAGCAGGAAAGCACTGATGTTACCATGGTGGCAGAAAGTGACTCGAACAGAGTCGGTATGCGCCGCGGTGGTACGGGGCCTGGATTACTCTGAGGAGAAGACGGAGGTAGGCCTCACACCCAGTGTACCGTCGGGTGTTGGAGAAGGACATGGGCAGCTGTGTCAGTTGATGGAACAGGTGGAGCGAGAAGTGAAAAGCAACACAATGGAGAAACTGATTGCCCCCATAGCTGCCGACGTGTTGGCACCGTGTACGACAGGGTCTCCCCATGTCTTGGACTGTTGTAGGGCTGTAAAGGTCTGTGGCCTGATGGTGAAGTGTGGCCGAGTGGTCTGGTGGAGAAGACCACCTGGGTGCCGAACGGAGAGCAAACCAGAGACGTAACTGAAACCCTTCACTCCAGCCTGGTTTGCGGCCTAAGGAAGGGTCTAGAAAGCTTGAGTTGTGCTTGTTGCACCCCAATGACCGGAACAATTCGAAGTTCCAGAAGAGTTGAGATTCAGCGGACTTGCAGTCCACATGTCCTGGACTCCCTAGATTGCTAGCCATGGATGACTGAACTTGGTATGTTTTCTCCAGTTTTGTTGAGCTCATTGCGCTTTCCCCTGCTGGATTGAAAGGCATTGAAATGGCTGGAGGGTGTTATACTCTTAGTTAAGGACTGAGCCCAATCCAGGACGACTGTGTCCCTGTCCTAAGGACTGATGACGGGATGGGGGGCTGTGCCCCTGTCGTGAGGGCTACTCGTAAAGCGACAGACTTTGCCGGTTGTTTATTCCAGGGCCCTTGCTAAGAAGGGCCAGACCAACCCGATGGACTGGTGACAGGTTAAAAGGACTTTGTTGTCTGCAATTCCGGGGTCATTGCAGGGAAGAACCAGGTCCACGTCGTTCTACAAGTAAAAGAGGACCCTGCATTGTTTAATATCCATTGTGTGGTGTGGTGTTTAGTGTATTTCAGGCCTCAGATGACCGAGGAAGGCCATCGTCAAAGAAGGAGGAAATATAAGAAGATGGAAGTTTTGTCCACGTTCCCCCTTGAAGACACATGTGTTGTTGTAATGAGTAATGTATATTCTTGTTACGCTCACGCCCGGACTGACTGGCGTGAGCGTGGTTAGTGGTCCCACTGGGCCGTGAACCGAGGAGTGCCTGGAGGGGCGTGACTAGGGGCCTCGCCAGATCCGACCACAAACACACGGCGGCTTAATCGACTCTGTGGTCTGAGGAGGGACGTGGGAGGTGGCCCAGGTGCTACTCCAGGTCAGACCCCGGTCACAGCTGTTGACCCACACCGGGGAATGCAGGAATGGGCAGGCACGGCTGGTATGCAAACAGGTGGGTACTGGCAGGTACGGCTGGTATGCAGACAGGCGGGTACTGGCAGGCACGGCTGGTATGCAGACAGGCAGATACTGGCAGGTAGGAACGCAGGCTGGATAGGGACCAGTACAGACTGGGATACAGGAACAGAGCCGCAGGTGCGGTGGACAAGCAGAGCAGAACCACAGGCGCGGAGGACAAGCAGAGCAGAGCGAAACTGCAGGTGCGGAGGACAAGCAGAGCAGAGTGAAACCGCAGGTGTGGAGGACAAGCAGAGGAGAGCGAAACCGCAGGTGCGGTAGACAAGCAGAGCAGAGCGAAACCGCAGGTGCGGTGGACAAGCAGAGCAGAGCGAAACCGCAGGTGCGGTGGACAATCAGAGCATAGCGAAACCGCAGGTGCGGTGGACAAGCAGAGCACAGCAAAATCGCAGGTACGGTGGACAAGCAGAGCAGAGCAAAACCGCAGGTGTGGTGGACAAGCAGAGCAGAGCAAAACCGCAGGTGTGGTGGACAAGCGAGGCAGAACAGAGCAGAGTGAAACCGCAGAGCAGAAGGTGCAGGCAGACAGGACAGGACTCTGTACACATGGAACAGTCTGGGAACCACAGGAAGATAGTTAGAACACAGGAGGTAGATACGGAGGCAGGGAAATGGGACAAGCAGAACCAGATACACACAAGGTACTTTCAATGACAATGGACACAAAACTCACAAACAGAAGTACAGAGACACGAGTTGGAGTTAGGTGCAGGTACAGACACTGCAGGAAAAGGGAAGGTACGGACATACAGACAAATAGGTAACGGGCTAGGACACAGTTCAGACAGGAACTGAACCCGGAACAAGATACAGGAACGAGCCTGGGAACTCAGCCTCCACGGTGGCGGAAACAGACTAGAAGTCACAGATACAGGTAACGGGCCTGGGTATACACCCCCAAGGAGGCGGAACAGACTAGAAGTCACAGATACAGGTAACAGGCCTGGGTATACAGCCCCCAGGTTGGCAGAAACAGACAAGATACAGGACAGGACCTGGCAACTCAGTTGCACAGAACACACTGAAAGAAAGCGTTGCTCAGGAACCTCCTACTGGGTGGAGGGGGTTTAAGTATCAAGTGACTCACAGCAATAGGCTGGGGACGCATTAAGAGTGCGCACACTGTAACTTTAAGAATCAGGCAGTAACCGCGCCGCCGCCCGAAGCAATCAGACAAGAGATATGCACACAGCAAGTACTGGAGCAAAGTGTGCAGCCTGGACTGATAGGTAAGTTGGCGATCTTGCATGGTGGGAGATGGTAAGCCATGCCAGCACGCCGCCAGGGATGTTACAGTACCCCCTCCTTTGCGCCCCCTCTTCTTCAAGCCTGCAAGGGAGAGTTAGCGTTAATAGTCGGGACTAGCCCAGAGTGGGAGGGTCTGACTAGCCAAAACAGTTGCATGACGTGGGTGTCCCTCAAGTCGGTGAAGACAGGGGGAATGGATAGCAAGATCCAGGAAAGAAGCAAGAGAAGGCAACAGAAGGTGTAAGTGATTATTTGGACATGGGATCTGGGTCATGAAGCCTAGCAATGAAGTCCCGAGTTCGCACGTCCAGGAGGCAATGGAACGGTTCAGCGCAGGGACCTTGAGATGAAGAGAGTGCCTCCGCCGGTAGTTTCAAGATGTCAGGCAGCAGAGAAGCTGAGTAATGGCCATAGTGGCCAAGTAGCTCCCCTAAGAAGGAATGGATGCAGAACTGCAGGTTGAAGTACAGGACTCTCACTTACTGATTGTAATACTGTAAGGAGGTGGTCAAGAGAGAAGACAAGTACAGTTGATGCCTAACTGAGTAACTGCAAGTGAACACCATCATCTGCTGGTCAAAGGTAAAAGTGAAAGTAAATAAGCAACTATAGTGGTAGGAACCTAATAGTGGGAACCTATGTTCCCACAGGAAGGAGATTGAGAAGACAACGGTTCAGGTGACAGGTGTGTCGCAGCTACAAAATGTAAAAGGCCTGGCAGAGAAGTCGGAAGTTGGCTCCAGAACCTGAACCAGGCAGGTCATGTGGCTGCAAAGTGGGCTTACAGCCACCATCTCCACAGAAGGGTCAGAGAGCGGTCAGGTGCTAGAGAAGTCCTGAGCTGTAAGGAAGATCCGTGCTAGTAGAAGACCGCAAGCAGCGCCAGTAGAAGAACATAACCAATGCCAGCAGAAGACCGTAAGTTGAAGACCAAGATCAGATCCAAACCACGCTTGGGAGATGAGCCGGTTGTAGCAGAGGACCGTTTCTGTGGGCTGTTACTTCCAGTGTAGATGTATGGTACAGGGTGTGGGCTGGGTCCGTGCTTCAGGGCACGGAGATGGCCAGTGCGACAAGCACACTGTAAAACCAGTGACCAACGCTAGGGCCAGTGGCGCCCCCTATTGAAGAAGCCGAAGTCGAAACGGCGTCGTCGGGGTAAATCACAGTCTCATCTTCAGGAGCTAGACATTAAGTCATGTAAGTACTTCCCTTAGAACCATTATGCCTGCTATGTGTGAACTCTGAATGAATTTGCCTCCATATGCATAGCACCTTATCCATGTAATTAACTAATTGCTGCTGGTTTTATCCCCCATTTTTTGTTACATTACCTTGTCTGAAAAATACAACCAAAAATTCATATACCTGTATATCTATCAATAGATTTATATTTATATACCTTTCAAACACAGAGAGGAAAAACTTTTTTGCACTTGCACTTTATGTTTCTGAATTTTTGAGTAAGAGGATTTAATATATATTAAAAACCTCTTTTTCAGCACTTTATTATTAGAGAATGAGTGCAATAGAAATGGAGTAGAGTATCTTGACATGATTTATTAAAGGAGACAACTTACTATAATAATACAAGCTTATAATTGAGATTTGACTTTGTGATTTTTGAAAGTACCTGTTTTTTATATATATAAAAAAATCTTTTTAACAAATTATTGGAAATAAAAATGATTTAATTTTAATAATTGTATTCATATCTTCCTTGGAACTGGGCTGATTCAGCTTGAGTTTGTTTGTTGATGTTGTATCCTGAATCGAAAGTTGTAATCTACTGACCTCCTTTTTGATATATTGTGTTTACTTGTGTTATCTTTGTCTAATATTTAAATTTGTTTTGTGATCTGAAATATTTAAGTGTGACAAAGGGGGCAAAAACTTTTTCAAACCACTGTACTTCAAAATATAGCAAAACTGTCTTTCAAATAATGAATTCCATAAAAAGATAAAAATATATAGGGTAATGTTGATGCAAGAAAGAAGAAGTAGAAAAACCAACGGAGATGTATGAAGGGCTATAGCACTAAATTCAGTACATTTTGCATAGAAAAATTCAATAGTATGTAATTTATGACTTTGTACAGATAATATAGACATCCGGAAAAGTGAATGGTACTTCATAACACAAGATTAATAATATTCGAATATTACTTTGTTACTGTGTAGCAGTGGTGAAGGAGATAGTCTGTCTCCCTCTGACACTAAAAAGGGTTAAAAGCACATTCCCAAAGTTAAAACCCTCTGGGGCTGCAGTTTGGTCCAGGCGTGGTTAACTGTGACAGCCGGCTCAGTAGAGGGAGGGAGAACTCAGTGCTAGTGTCTAGGAAGTGAGCAGAATCAGTAGTGTGCAGTACGTCAGAGAGCTGACTAGCTCTATAGTGGCTGCTAGGGTAGACGTGGGCCTAGTATCTCGGACAGTGGATCGCCAAAGAATCCTTCCACAAAAGTCCCCTTAGCCAGCCTGGGAACCTCGAGAAAGTCATCGGGGGCCTGGGGGCACATTCTGTCTACAAGACTGCAGACGAAGTCAGGACTCAAGCTCTAGAAGGTGAAGTGAATTGGGATCCAGATATACTGTCATTGGTGAGGAAGAGTCTCTAGCGCTAGAGAAGAAGGCAATAGAGATGCTTCATCTAAATCGGGAACCAGGGCTGAAGTTGTATCCGGTACCTGTGGGAAAGATGACAACCCGTTGGGCCTTATCCTATATACCTGACAGTAAATACTCTAAATACTGCCAGTTACCAAGTATAGTTCTAGTTGTTGTTATGACTTCTGTGTCCTCTGAATGGATTGCTGCCCTGGTTCCAGAAGAGGAATTCCTGGAGTCAGAGGAGGTTGGCTGGCCAAAAGTAAGTGGGAGACACTACATACACAGCAGCACAACAGAGGGAGGACACACTTTGTCTGTAGGGTGCCAAAGCGAGCATGGGCTACAGCTCGCCCACAACTACCTATTTTGGGCACCTTACAACTGTATATATCAGTAAACACTTCCTTCAGTATTCTTCAGGTTTCTCATAGAGGCATGTTTCCATGCTCCATGGTGCTATACATACAGTACAGACCAAAAGTTTGGACACACCTTCTCATTTAAAGATTTTTCTGTATTTTCATGACTATGAAAATTGTACATTCACACTGAAGGCATCAAAACTATGAATTAACACATGTGGAATTATATACTTAACAAAAAAGTGTGAAACAACTGAAAATATGTCTTATATTTTAGGTTCTTCAAAGTAGCCACCTTTTGCTTTGATGACTGCTTTGCACACTCTTGGCATTCTCTTGATGAGCTTCAAGAGGTAGTCACCGGAAATGGTCTTCCAACAATCTTTAAGGAGTTCCCAGAGATGCTTAGCACTTGTTGGCCCTTTTGCCTTCACTCTGCGGTCCAGCTCACCCCAAACCATTTCGATTGGGTTCAGGTCTGGTGACTGTGGAGGCCAGGTCATCTGGCGTAGCACCCCATCACTCCCCTTCTTGGTCAAATAGCCCTTACACAGCCTGGAGGTGTGTTTGGGGTCATTGTCCTGTTGAAAAATAAATGATGGTCCAACTAAACGCAAACCGAATGGAATAGCATGCCGCTGCAATATGCTGTGGTAGCCATGCTGGTTCAGTATGCCTTCAATTTTGAATAAATCCCTAACAGTGTCACCAGCAAAGCACCCCCACACCATCACACCTCCTCCTCCTCGCTTCACAGTGGGAGCCAGGTATGTAGAGTCCATCCGTTCACCTTTTCTGCGTCACACAAAGACACGGTGGTTGGAACCAAAGATCTCAAATTTGGACTCATCAGACCAAAGCACAGATTTCTACTGGTCTAATGTCCATTCCTTGTGTTCTTTAGCCCAAACAAGTCTCTTCTGCTTGTTGCCTGTCCTTAGCAGTGGTTTCCTAGCAGCTATTTTGCCATGAAGGCCTGCTGCACAAAGTCTCCTCTTAACAACTGTTGAAGAGATGAGTCTGCTGCTAGAACTCTGTGTGGCATTGACATGGTCTCTAATCTGAGCTGCTGTTAACCTGCGATTTCTGAGGCTGGTGACTCGGATAAACTTATCCTCAGAAGCAGAGATGACTCTTGGTCTTCCTTTCCTAGGGCGGTCCTCATGTGAGTCAGTTTCTTTGTAGCGTTTGATGGTTTTTGCAACTGCACTTGGGGACACTTTCAAAGTTTTCCCAATTTTTCACACTGACTGACCTTCATTTCTTAAAGTAATGATGGCCACTCGTTTTTCTTTACTTAGCTGCTTTTTTCTTGCCATAATACAAATTCTAACAGTCTATTCAGTAGGACTATCAGCTGTGTATCCACCAGACTTCTGCACAACAAAACTGATGGTCCCAACCCCATTTATAAGGCAAGAAATCCCACTTATTAAACCTGACAGGGCACACCTGTGAAGTGAAAACCATTTCCGGTGACTACCTCTTGAAGCTCATCAAGAGAATGCCAAGAGTGTGCAAAGCAGTCATCAAAGCAAAAGGTGGCTACTTTGAAGAACCTAGAATATAAGACATATTTTCAGTTGTTTCACACTTTTTTGTTAAGTATATAATTCCACATGTGTTAATTCATAGTTTTGATGCCTTCAGTGTGAATGTACAATTTTCAGTCATGAAAATACAGAAAAATCTTTAAATGAGAAGGTGTGTCCAAACTTTTGATCTGTACTGTATATACTGTGGCAGTTATCCTATTTATTTAGTGGTTTACCTTGGTGTGGACATCGGAGGAGGGTGTTAGTACTAATATGGACACATCCGGTGGATTACTTTATCTTTTTCTGCTTTTTAATTGTTTATATTATCATGTCATTGTTTGTTCATTCAAAGATATTCTCCAATTTTGGCTAACAGCGGCCTGTTCTGTGATCCCACGACACTGGCGGTCATCCCAAGTACCCTCCATGACCAAATGGTAATGGTACTCGAAAATGGTTGGTATTTGCTGGTCATTCAGACCAAGTAAGGAATCTCTGGGGCACTTGTTTTGTTTCATGACTCATCAGATTTTCATAAAATATTTCCGTAGGCACTGTCTCTACTCTTGGCCGGACCAAGGTGGTGCTGTGAGAATATACTCTCTGTATCCTCCTTATCTTATCTCCTTCCCTTTTTTCCTCCTCTTTACCTTTCTTCCTTGGTACTCCCTCCTGACCTGTCTTTTTTCCCTGTATCCAGTGATGTTTTCCTTATGATTGATACTTTCATTACAAGAAACATTACCATTGCCTATTTTGTGTTTTCTAAGGTACCTGCTTCTTCGTCTTATGATGGTCCTGCGCGACTATTTTGTTTATGTTAATGCAAGATGTTTTCATTGCTATCTCATATTTTTATTATCTGTAAAGGTTTCTCTTTAATAAAAACAAATTGAACATAAAACAGGTCCATCAGCAGAAAAATAAAGATGTAATATAAGGGCACAAAAATTTTTTTTTGAAAAGTTATTAATTTTGAAAAAAAAATTGTAAAATATTAAAATATAAATGTATTGGGTATCAATGTACTCGTACTGATCCAGAGAATCAAGTTATGACGTAACCTTGCAGTGATTGGCGAACATTTTTATTTTCCATTGCTCCTCAAAATGTTAACAAAAGGTAATCAATCAAGTAATATATATATATATATATATATATATATATATATATACATATATATATATATAGATAGATATATATATATATGTATGTATATATATACAGTTATATGAAAAAGTTTGGGCACCCCTATTAATCTTAAGCTTATTGTTTTATAAAAATTGGTGTTTTTGCAACAGCTATTTCAGTTTGATATATGTAATAACTGTTGGACACAGTAATGTTTCTGCCTTGAAATGAAGTTTATTGTACTAACAGAAAATGTGCAATCTGCATTCAAACAAAATTTGACAGGTGCATAAGTATTGGCACCTCACCAGAAAAGTGACATTAATATTTAGTAGATCCTCCTTTTGCAAAAATAACAGCCTCTAGTCGCTTCCTGTAGCTTTTAATGAGTTCCTGGATCCTGGATGAAGGTATTTTTGACCATTCCTCTTTACAAAACAATTCCAGTTCAGTTAAGTTTGATGGTCGCCGAGCATGGACAGCCCTCTTCAAATGATCCCACAGATGTTCAATGATATTCAGGTCTGGGGACTGGGATGGCCATTCCAGAACATTGTAATTGTTCCTCTGCATGAATGCCTGAGTAGATTTGGAGCGGTGTTTTGGATCATTATCTTGCTGAAAGATCCATCCCCTGCGTAACTTCAACTTTATGACTGATTGTTGAACATTATTGTCAAGAATCTGCTGATACTGAGTGGAATCCATGCGTCCCTCAACTTTAACAAGATTCCCCGTGCCAGCATTGGCCACACAGCCCCAAAGCATGATGGAACCTCCACCAAATTTTACTGTGGGTAGCAAGTGTTTTTCTTGGAATGCTGTGTTTTTTTGCTGCCATGCATAACGCCTTTTTGTATGACCAAACAACTCAATCTTGGTTTCATCAGTCCACAGGACCTTCTTCCAAAAAGAAATTGGCTTCTCAAAATGTGCTTTTGCATACCTCAGCCGACTCGGTTTGTGGCGTGCTTGCAGAAACGGCTTCTTTCGCATCACTCTCCCATACAGCTACTCCTTGTGCAAACTGCGTTATATAGTTGACCGATGCACAGTGACACCATCTGCAGCAAGTTGATGCTGCAGCTCTCTGGTGGTGGTCTGAGGACTGTCCTTGACTGATCTCACCATTCTTCTTCTCTGCCTTTCTGATGTTTTTCTTGGCCTGCCACTTCTGGCCTTAACAAGAACTGTCCCTGTGTTCTTCCATTTCCTTACTATGTTCCTCACAGTGGAAACTGACAGGTTAAATCTCTGAGACAGCTTTTTGTATCCTTCCCCTGAACAACTATGTTGAATAATCTTTGTTTTCAGATCATTTGACTGTTGTTTTGAGGAGCCCATGATGCCACTCTTCAGAGGAGATTCAAACAGGAGAACAACTTGCAAGTGGCCACTTTAAGTAGCTTTTCTCATGATTGCATACACCTGGCTATGAAGTTCAAAGCTCAATGAGGTTACAAAACCAAAAAAAGTGCTTTAGTAAGTCAGTAAAAAGTAGGTAGGAGTATTTAAAACAAGAAAATGATAAGGGTGCCCATACTTATGCACCTGTCAAATTTTGTTTGAATGCAGATTGCACATTTTCTGTTAGTACAATAAACCTCATTTCAAGGCAGAAACATTACTGTGTCCAACAGTTATTACATATATCAAACTGAAATAGCTGTTGCAAAAACACCAATTTTTATAAAACAATAAGCTTAAGATTAATAGGGGTGCCCAAACTTTTTCATATAACTGAAGAAATTGGGCATTGTGGGTGGGGAGAGGGAGCAGCCTGGGGAGACAGTTTGAGGGCACACTTTCTCAGCATGGGGAGACAGTGTGAGGGCACAGCAAGTAGGAGAAAGTATATTGAAGAGGAGTGTAAGGAGGGGGCACAGTAAAGAGACTGGGTAATATAAAGGTGACACAGTGTGAGGGCACTGTGTAAAGAGGGGGCACAGTATGCAAAGGGTGGAGCATGGTAAGAGACACTTAAGATAGAGACAATGTGGTGTTTATGTCTAATAATAGCAGACAGTGGTGGTTATAGTTCATAAAAGTGGATAGTATGAAGGCAATATTTTATAGGAGAGGGCAGTGTGGAGGGCATGGACCATAAAAGGTACAAAGGGTCATATTTGGTGCAGGTGTAAGGAGATGTACATATTACCCTGCTCCCCCTTGATGATATCAGTGTATAATGTGAAATATAAGAGGTTGGCCTATGTAATGTATGTAGTGATGTAAGCAATGTACAGTACAGAATGTGATAATGTAAGGTATTATAAATTAATGTATTGTGATGTGATGCAGGAAAGACATAGGTTAGGACTTAGGACATAAGGTAGTGTTTGCATAGAATGTAGGTGAAAGGATACGTTTCAGCAGCAACAAACTGCAGGGTCAGAGAAAGAGTTAATGTTGGGACCAGCCCACAGGGGTAGGGCTTAGTACTAGGGCAAGTGACCTCCTTCCTGAAGTTAGACAGGAGTTAGAGTCTGAAGAAGTGTCAGGTGTGTAGTGCTGCCATTTGGGTGAACTACGGCAAAGAAGACGAAGGGACATTGAGGTAGCACGACCAGGAACTGACAGAAGAGACAGAGTAGCTTTCCACCTCGTAGCGATTCGACGCGGAGTCGCTGACCGGGTGTAGAGAAACTGTGATGAAGTAGGGCGAAATAGTGTGCTATACCAGCCCTGGAGTAGACTACAGTGAAAGGAAATGATGTCAGTGAAAAGGCTTCTTGGTGTGAATGAAAAGTGCTTAAGACTGTGTACCCGCTATCCCTTGTACATAACCCTCATCAACTTCAGTAAAGTTCCCATGTTTGAACAGAAGTCTCCTTTAGTAATCTGTGGAACTCGTGGTCCTGGCCCGCCTATACCATTGCCTACTGGTGGCCTGCACAGGCACAATGCCCTCACAACACTAACACCCAGCCAGGACCCAGAATTGTCTGTAACGTGCCAGGGTGTCAGACACATGACACTCGCTTGTGGCTATCACCCTGGGCACCGTTACACGGGGAGAACAGTGAGGGGCAATTATTTACTCAGAAGCACAGCTTAAGGCAGATATTTTTATTGAGGAGCATTAAAATGACACTTTTATTTTTAAGGGCACCATTTCAAGGTGTGCTGCAGAAGACAGGAAAAGATGGAAGTCTGCATAGATGAGATGTTGATGTCTGGTACATCTCATTGACCAGATGGAAAAAAAAGAACAACTCCAATAAGAAAATGCCATCTATAAGGTTCCTGAATGTACTGTAAATGTTCATTGTGATACTGACTGCGTCTCATCAGTACTGTGGTTCCTTTATGGTCCGCAATCTGATGATAGCTGTTAAAGGGAACCTGTCATGTCATTTGTCCTATCTAAACTGCCCCCATTGCGTTGCAATTGCGTTGCATTCTAGTGACATCGGCGCAAACCCGGGAACAGAATTCAAATGGCGTAGGTAGCGACAAGCCGGACTGAATGCCATGAATCACACCCCTATGACTAAATGAACAGGTATGATATAAGTATATAAAGTGCTTTTTACAAAAGATTATAGTGCCCATTTTAAAAAAAAAGTGTGTTAGAGATGCACATTGCATCACTAACAACACAATGGGGGCAGTTTAGATAGTACATATGACATGATAGGTTCCTTTTAACAACTCCCATCATATCCTTACCATTTTTAGGACATACTGGGAGTTGTAGATTCATGCGATACAATTGTATATGCGACTGACCTGACATTGATCACTGTCATAAGCTTGGTGATTCTTGTCCCAATAATGGTTCTGGTGATATATTCCTGTACTGATGGAAATTCTGGAGATGTATTCATATACTGATTGTGCTTCTGGTGATGTATTCCTGTACTGAAGGTGGTTGTGGTGCTGTATTTGTTATGAACTGCTACAAACACTAAGGAAAGATAGGAAAACTGTCCCTACAATAGGACTAAGCTGATTCCCTACGATGCAGCGGGGGACCTGTTCCTTGTGAACAGACCCGCCTAAGTCCTCGGCTAGTCTGAACGCAGACCTATAGATATAAGGGAGGGGTCCCTACAAGAACTAAGGACTGGGATATAGTTGGACACCTCCTAGCAGAAATTGTAGCAGAGCAAAGACAAACAAAAAAACAGAAATACTAGTGGTCAAAAGACCAAGCAAACTACAGAGTAAGGTACAAGGCACCTGGCTAGCTTAAGAGTAAATGAAACACTGAAGTCCAGCAAGGCCAGGAGGGCGGAGCTGGATTATATAGGCAAAAAGTCATGTGACCAGCAAAATAGAAAAAACTAACAGGAGGGTTCTAACAGTACCCCCTCTTCTATGAGGATCCTCCGGATCCTCCAGGCCCAGGTCTATCAGGAAACCTCCTGTGAAACGCTCCGACAAGTCTAGGAGCAGAGACATCATCCGCCCTTACCCAGGAGTTATCCTCGGGACCGAAACCTTTCCAAGCGACGAGATACTGCAATTTCCCTCTATGCCATCTAGAGTTAAGAATGCGAGAAATTTCATATTCACCGTCTTCCTCCACCGGAGGAACAGAGACAGTGGCGTCCCTATCAGAAACATCAGCTTTTTTCAATAAGGAAACATGAAACACCGGATTAATCTTCCAGGAGGTAGGAACCTCCAACCTAACAGCAGATTGGTTAACTACCTGAAGCACCTTAAACGGACCCACAAACTTGGGGCCCAATTTCTTAGAAGGAATCCTCAACCGCAGATTCCTAGAGGACAACCAAACCATGTCACCAACAGTAAACAAAACCTCTTGACGTTTCCTGTCAAAGTACCTCTTGGATTTTTTGTTAGCCTCTTGAAGGTTACGACGTACATCAGTCCAAACTCTCTCCAAATCACCGGAAAAATTCTCCTCCTCCGGCACAGCCGATACCAATTTGGAGAATGACCCAAACGACGGATGTCTCCCAATACAACAAAAAGAAGGAGAACACCCAGCAGAAGAGGATGTATGGTTGTTAAGAGCAAATTCAGCCAGTGGCAGAAACTCAGACCACCCCTCTTGATTGTCAGCCACAAAACAACGCAAAAACTGTTCAACATCCTGGTTCTTTCTTTCTGTCTGTCCATTAGACTCAGGATGATAACCTGATGAAAATGACAAATGGACTCCCAACCTGTCACAAAAGGCACGCCAAAAACGAGCCACGAACTGAGGTCCCCTATCGGAAACAATGTCGGTAGGAACGCCATGGAGCCTGACAATTTCTTTAACAAAAGCCTTAGCGATTGTCTTGGCGCAGGGCAGTTTGATGAAGGGAACCAAGTGACACATCTTGCTAAAACGGTCCACGACCACCCAGATAACAGTGAAACCCTCAGAGGCAGGAAGGTCAGTAATAAAATCCATAGCAAGATGCGTCCAAGGAGCACTAGGAACCTCCAGAAGGCAAAGCAACCCCGCAGCATGAGCATGTGAAGACTTAGATCTAGCACACACAGTACATTGACGCACCCACTTAATGACTTCCTTCTGCTACCCAGGCCACCAAAAACTGCGACCTACAAGTCTCTTAGTCTCCGAAATTCCTGGATGACCTGCCAACCGAGACTCATGACACTCCACAAACAAATCTCTCCTAACGTTCCTAGGCACAAACAACCTCCCATGGGGAGTGTTAGATGGGGCATCCTCCTGGGCTTTCAGAATCCCATCTTCCAAAACGGAGTCCAATGCTGCTATCACAACACCTTCCTGTAAAATGCTCTCCTCCTCCTCGGTACCAACCATGGGAGAAAAGCTGCGAGATAAAGCATCAGCTTTTACATTCTTGGTACCCGGGATATAAGTAACAGAAAAATTAAACCGCAAAAAAAAAAGTGCCCACCTAGCTTGACGGGTATTCAAGCGCTTGGCAGCATCAAGATAGATCAGATTCTTATGATCAGTAAAAACCTGAATGGGAAATTTAGCACCTTCCAAGAGATGACGCCAATGTTCAAATGCGAGTTTAATCGCCAGCAATTCCTGATTACCGACATCATAATTAAGTTCGGTCTCAGAACATTTTTTTGAAAAAAAACACAGGGATGTACTCCATCCTTGTTTTCCTGAGACAAAACAGCACCGACCCCCACCGAAGAAGCATCAACCTCGACCAAAAAAGACTTGGTCTCATCAGGCTGCATAAGGATGGGGGCAGAACTGAACCTCTCCTTGAGATACACAAAAGCTTCAATGGCCTCAGTAGTCCACTGGACCGTATTCGCACCTTTCCTGGTGAGATCGGTCAGCAGCTTAACAATTATAGAAAAATTCTTAATGAATTTTCTGTAATAATTGGCGAAACCCAAAAATCTCTGTATTGGTTTCAAACCAATAGGCCTAGGCCATTCCTGAACCGCCTGAACCTTCACAGGGTCCATCTCAAAGCCCTCGCTGGAGATAATGTAGCCCAAAAAACTAATTCTCTGCACAGCGAACTCACATTTCTCCAGCTTAGCAAAAAGTGAATTGTCGCTTAACAACTGCAATACCTCACGTATGCTCTGCCAATGAGACTCCAGATCCGGCGCAAAAATCAAAATGTCATCCAAATACACCACCACATTCTTACCGATCAACGGTCTTAGGATGTCATTAATAAGGTTCTGAAAAAAAGCTGGTGCGTTGGTAAGACCAAAAGGCATAACCAGATTCTCAAAATGACCCACTGGAGTGTTAAAAGCAGTTTTCCACTCATCACCTTCCTTCATACGTAACAAATTGTATGCCCCCCGGAGATCAATCTTAGAGAACCACTTGGCCCCCACTAATTGGTTGAACAAGTCAGGAATTAATGGCAGTGGGTAGGAATTGCGTACTGTAATTTTATTAATTTCGCGAAAGTCCAGACATGGACGTAAACCGACGTCCTTTTTTTTTTACAAAAAAGAATCCAACAGCCACAGGTGACTTAGAAGGTCTAATGTGACCGGCGGCCAAGCTTGTCTATATGTATTCCTCCAAGGCCTTTCTCTCAGGGATAGTAAGATTAAATAAGCGACTCTTGGGAAGAGTTGCTCCATAGACAAACTCAATAGTACAATCATAGTCCCTATGAGGAGGCAAAACTTGCGACTCCTCCTCAGAAAAAACCTTCCTAAAATCCTGAATAGGTACAGGTAATTCCCCTCTTTCCACAGCAGCAAAGCGACCGTTGCAACATTTATCATAACACTTAGGACTCCAAGACTTAATTTCATTGGTAGACCAGTCCAGTACAGGATTGTGCAATTTTAACCAAGGTAACCCCAAAACCACTGGAGAAGGCAAATTATTTAATACCGCCAAATCCAAATTCTCTTGGCGGATACCATTAATGGTGAGGGGAAATTCAAAAACCTTGTGAGTAATACCTTTCAAGGGAGAGCCATCAACAGCAACCACAGAAATAGGAGATGACAAAAGTTTGGATTCTAATTTAAATTTTTCCAAAAAACCCTCATCAATCACATTAAGTGTAGAACCACAATCCACAAATACCCAAAATTCAATCAACTCCTCCTGGAATGAGGTGCATCCAGAAAGAAATACTCCTTTTGAGTTTAAACAAGCTATGCGGGCGTAACTGACCTCTTTTTTTTTTCTTTGTTCTAACGAAGCACACAGTTCTTAATAAAGTGGTCAGATTTACCGCAATAAAAACACAATCCTTTAGCAAACCTGTGGTCTTTTTCCTGAGAGTGGGGTGACATCGCCCCAATCTCCATCGGTTCTCCACTCTCCGAACAGACCCTCTGAAAACTAGGAGCTGCCATAGCAGTAGATTTCTCTTCATTACTCCTAGCAAGCAGTCTCCTGTCCACATGTATGGCTAATTGCATTGCCTCCTGCAAGGTTCCAGGTTTTGGGAAGGCAATCAGCAGATCCTTAACCCTTTCACCTAGACCATCAAGAAACAAACATTTTAATGCTGAATCATTCCATTCCACCTCAGCCGACCATCTTCTGAAGTATGTACAATCATTTTCCACATCACCTGATCCCTGCTTCAAACGTCTTAATTCAGTTACAGCAGATGAGACTCGATCAGGATCATCATACAACAACCCTATAGCAGAAAAAAATCTTCCACAGATCTAAAACACGGATCATTAGGTTGTAGAGAAAAGGCCCATCCCTGTGGTTCTTTGCGCAAAAGTGACATTATAAACCCAATGCGCTGTGATTCATTCCCCAAGGATCTGGGTCTTAAACAAAAATATAATAAACAAGCGTTTTTAAAGGAAAAAAAATCTTGCCGTTTACCATAAAAAAAATCTGGCAGTCCTACCTTCGGTTAAACAAAATGCGCTCCAGGACAGCTACTCACGTGTTGCTGGAGCTCGGCCACCTCCAAAGACCGTCCCTGCAGGCGTTGAGCCAACTCCTGAACCGACACCATGCTGAAATCAGGATTTCTATCCTTAGAGTGTTTTATTTTTTGGTTGGACTTACTGTTATGAACTGCTACAAACACTAAGGAAAGATAGGAAAACTGTCCCTACAATAGGACTAAGCTGATTCCCTACGATGCAGCGGGGGACCTGTTCCTTGTGAACAGACCCGCCTAAGTCCTTGGCTAGTCTGAACGCAGACCTATAGATCTAAGGGAAGGGTCCCTACAAGAACTAAGGACTGGGATATAGTTGGACACCTCCTAGCAGAAATTGTAGCAGAGCAAAGACAAACAAAAAAACAGAAATACTAGTGGTCAAAAGACCAAGCAAACTACAGAGTAAGGTACAAGGCACCTGGCTAGCTTAAGAGTAAATGAAACACTGAAGTCCAGCAAGGCCAGGAGGGCGGAGCTGGATTATATAGGCAAAAAGTCATGCGACCAGCAAAATAGAAAAAGAACTAACAGGAGGGTTCTAACAGTATTTCTGTACTGTTGGTTCTGGTGATTAGTGATGAGCGAGCATGCTCGTTACTCGAGATTTACAAGCATGCTTGCATGTTTTCCGAGTATCTTCAGCGTGCTCGGGTGTTATGTTTCAGTCACTCTGTGCACATGATTTGCGACTGTTTGACAGTTTTAAAACATGTGAGGAACATATTCACTACTGGTGATGTATTTCTATACTTCTCCTGGTTCTAGTGGTCATCACATGATCATTCATATGTGATTTTAATACTTAGGGTCACGTGCCAACTAGCTTCTCTTCCTATTTCTCTTAGTAAATGTCACGCCAGGAGTGGGAAAGACTCAGTGCAACACAAAGGGAAGAGGGAAAGGGAGCTCAGACACTATTGAAAGGGGGGGAGTGGAGACCTCCTAGTCTGGTCTGTCACCCTGTCTCAACTACCATCCCTATATTGGCTCTTCACCAATTGCCGCACGCTTGCCTTGCCCTGACTTTCCCTGCTGTATAGCTAATGCTAGGGAAGGAAGGAGATGAGCACTAGTCGATCTCCACTAAACTCTATAGACAACAAGGGTAGACAAACAGGGGGGAATTGCTTAGCTTTAGATGACTCCAAACAAATGCGCACATGGCCTCAAGCTCCAGAGAGGTCTCAGTACTGCTCTTGCTAAAGCTTCACAAATAGTAATGAATATCGCTGGCACCTCCCTCTCAGACACACCAGATATTTATACACCCAGGCCAGGGAGCTAATTAGCCAAAGGGAGGTAGCCGATGGGTCCTAGAGACAGCCAGCCTCTAAGAAGATGTCTGTAATGCCAAACATAGAGATCTCCTGCAAACCAACTACAGGGCGACTGTCTGTCACTTCTGACACACCCGTGACAGTGAAGCAGGGACTGTTGTCATTTTTCACTGACCATTTTTAAGAATTAGAAAGAACTGCTAATCAGCAGGTGACTGTAAGAATGCAAATCCCATATGAGTGGTCACATGATGACTATTAAAACTGCTTAAGCTGTGTAGGAGGGAGTACCAATCTGAATTTTTGTTCTGTGTGCAGGAAAACCTAAATTCACCTCTGACAAAGGTCTAATCGATCAGTGTGCCTTTTGCCCAGGCTAATCTGACCTTTTGCCTTACGTATGAGATATTCAAGATGATTGTCTATAAAATGATGGCAGTCTCACGTTCGAAGCAGTAGTGGATGGTGAGATATGAAGCCTGAAAATCAAAATATTTGGGAGCTGATTTATTGTTCTGGTCAATTAGTCTACACAGTTTTATGAAAAAATATAAAAAAAATCACACATGAAATTATGCATAGAAAAAACCCAGCTTCATATATGCACACAATGAAAATGTCCACATGAAACATTGCCCATAGTGAAAAATGTCCACATGTACGTTCCATGTCCTGCAAGATCAACAACTATTTTGAAGATAAAACCTAAAGAATTCTCCTGTTAATATACTGTCAGGAAAATTGTAAAAATTAATATAACCAAACAATGGGATTGCACAGTTCTAAAAATGATAAAAGCGACTTCTCAAATATGTCATGATGAACGAAAGGAATAAAAGCTCAGTTGTTCTCAATGGAAAGTGTAATGTGTATATGCCAACAATGTAAAACTACAGCCAGATATAGAAATGATTACCTGGTTGCCCTTAAAGAAAATGCCATCTACATTTTTAAGATCTTTTTCTGCGGTAATGCATGCTTTTAATCAAAGGACATTTTGGCTCAGATAGTCATAAAAGAGCAAATGCCAAAGATAAAGCACAGTTCACATAGCACTAAATTTAATTTGTGTGGCTACTTATTTTATGTATCCTTGCTGGAGAATAATTCTGCAGTCTAATTTAGGAAGGAAAAAGAAAGGGCACAGTTTCTGATCAAAATAATAAGTAACAGCAACTCAGGAGGCAGGAAAGACATAGCCAGAGAATAGAGGAGGCACATTACCTAAGATCAAAATGCTCCCGCATTATAGTGTTCATTTTCACCACCCAGGACCTTAGGGGATAGTGTTTGATCCTCCATACTTTTTCTCATGAATTGGTTTGCTAAATGCAGTTCCTTTTGCATTCTGTACAGATTCTTGCCCTAGGGTCTCCATGGGCCATATTCCCTGCCATGAGGAAGAAGAGCACAATGAAGGAAGAAACATTACCAGAAGAAAGATTGTTTCCATCCCAGCAGAAGAGTCATACATAGCATGTATATTTACTGTATATCTATTGTAGAAAAAACAGGTGGGACTGGGTTAATTCCTAACACTGTAGGTCTTAATTAGGTGCACCTAGCTAGCTATGTCTGTCTAAAGACTCAGGCTGGGTGTCCACTTTTCAGCAAGCTAGAAAGTTGAGCAGTGTGGTGTTGAAGAGGAAAAAAGACCATTGAGAGGTGTTGGAGCTGGTGAGTAACCAGCGAACATGAAGCACACTGAGCTTGGTGTGGAACCTGAACTGTTTTCTGGGAGAGACTCTGGCATTGTTTTGTTTAGCCTGCAGTGAGAGAAGGACTGAATTCTGAATGGATGAGCTCTGGTAATCATGCTGGTGCAGGTACTCTTTATTTTACTGTTATACCTTTGTGTCTAAAAGAGGCTGTTTTGTTTTTAATCCCTTGGATTGCTCATGTTTGGACCAGACCACGTTGCCTGTGTGAACGCTACCTACTGCTGAGTGTGAATCCCTATACTATCTATCTATACAGTATATATACGTTCCTCAAAACTGAAATTTTAAATTTAACACAAAGAATGAAAAGTCATGAAATTATGGAACTCACAGGATAGACATGTTAATGGGCTGGAAATTATGAAAAATCTTGATTTATCCAGTGTCCAGTATAAGCATCACACACAGAAATACACACTGTTCAAACTTGAAAAGCAACTGATGGTTCCAACATCTTGTTAATGTAACAGCACCAGGTTATGTGTTCATTTCGTTTGAATATTTATGTTTTGACCAAAAATTAGTGACTTAAAAAATGTCACTTAAAACTCAACAATAGTCACCAGATGCTTGAAAGTTGGCACATGGATGCTTTTAAAGGGAATCAGTCACCAGGTTTTTGAATCCCATGTGAGAGCAGCGTGATGTAAGGGCCAAGACCCTAATTCCAACAATGTATCACTTACTGGGCTTCTTGCTGTAATTTCTATAAAATTCATGTTTTCTGTTCTGCAGATCTAGCAGTTGTCTGAATGCTGAGCTTTGTATAACCCCGTCCACACTACTGATTAGCGACTTTCGGTGTACACTGTGATTTTATAAAAAAAATATAACAAGCAGCTCAGTAAGTGACACATCGGTGGAACCAGGGTCTTTGTCTCTACATTATACTGCTCTCCCAAAAATGGTGACAGATTCTCTTTAAATATGACCAGATTATTAGGTGATCAGACCCTGGTCTGACTATATATCATTTAATCATCAAAGACTTTAGTTTGCAAAGATTTTTAAGGGGTTGTTCACTTTAGAAAACCCATATATAAACTCTATTAGTAAGCTTTAAGTCTTCTTTTCGCATTATAAATTCTCAAAAGAACAATGTGTAGGCCCGTTACATATAGCACTTTTCTACTAGTTGAATAACTAATTCTGATTTACAATTTGTATTAGACCTTGTTTACAAGTTTATGATTTGTTAAGGATTATGATATATATTTGTGCCTAAATCCTTATCAGAATACTAAGCTACCACATCCAGTGTATGTAATACTTGTATTTTTACCTCATTCAGATGAACCGGAAACAAATCGACAAATGTGCAAAAAGAATGAGCATGCGCATTACTTTCCCAATGTCATCACAGAAAACCTGAGGATTATACCCACATGGATTGGCCCCAATGAATGATACCCTGACACATCTGTGGATCTGTGGAATCTGATTGTCAGTCTCAGATTTCATTTTAGGTACACGTTGGATTCATTTTCGATGTGTGGACGTACTCTGAGGATTGATAAGGAGTGAATATGCTGCATATTTTCAATGATGATTATGTGGGTGGAAGCTCAGGAGGGAATTTGCCAGTTAAACGATAAGAGCTAATCCGGTGATGTTGCACTTCATACACTTGTTACATCTGCTTGGTGTTGGAGATGGTAATAGGCTGATCAAAGTGGGGTGCTAAGTGTCGAACACCACCGATCTGATTTTCATGACCAATCTTAAAGATAGGTCATCTATATATTAGTAGCGGAAATCCTCTTTAATATTGTACCACTCATTATAATTGCTTTGTCTGTATCTGTAGTATAAGAAAATATATACAATTTTTCACAAGCCGTGTGTGACGGATCAACCCTGTACTCCAAGATTTTGCCACATGGGGGTTGTCGTAGCGCCTATGCAGCTAATGGGACATAATGTTATAAAGTGGGGTGAATATGGTGGATCGCATATTGTTGGACATTCTGTGATGTGACCGAAGCACTCTTGGCCCCACCTTCCTGTGCTCACTTAGCAGTGGCAAACAGACAATGTGCTGATTAATGGGTTGTTGCATAACTGCTGTCTGGGAGCCTACTGTGGGTATTATCTGGTGAGAACAATGGGTGCTAAAAATAGCCTGTGTGATTCTCTATAAAACCTGCTTGTGAGAATAAAAGTCAAGTTCATCTTGGAGACACTGTGCGATAGTCATATTTTATATATCCCAGTGTAAGAAAAACCGTTCCATGTCAGGGGCCTGCAGAAGAAGATTGGACATCTGCGGATGGGGTAACTAGCTCCCATCACACTGGTGGCAGCGGTGGGATGCGGTCCATCTTCTTCAGGAACCAAGGACTGAATGGAAGACATCTACCAAAAGCTAAAGAGGAATACGTTGAAGGACCTTGTGGAAGCTCGAGGGTTAACCGCCAGCAACAAAACAAAAGCTGATTTGATAGCAGCCATTATGGAGCTCGACAAAGAAACAACCTCCAACGGGAACGTGGAAGAGACTGAATTCCAGAGGGAGGTAAAGAGCAGACTGGCACTTTATGCTCCCAACCCGGCAGTACAGATCATAGATAAGGTGATGGCTGATGTGCATACTGATCTGGATAAAAAGATGGAGATGGAGAGGGCAGAGCGGATGGAGCTAGCCAGGATGGAGATGGCAGAGCGGACCAAGATAGAGCTAGCCAAGATGGAGATGGCGGAGCAGAGAGAGGAGATACAGTGAGCAGGGGGAGCCCTGGCTTCCTCCCCGGTACCAGCAGGGGTAAGCCACAAAAAGATCCAATACAATGCCTTCCGACAGTTGGGGGAGGCAGAGGAAGACATTGATGGCTTTCTGCAGGACTTTGAGCGGCAGTGTACCCTTCATAAAGTGGAGCCGGAGGATTGGGTCCAGATTCTGGCCAGCAAGCTGACAGGCCGGGCAGCGGATGCCTATCGCACTGTATCGGATAAGGACTGTATGGACTATAAGCGAGTCAAAGAAGTGATCTTGGCCCGGTATGCACTAACACCAGAAGCATACCGTCAAAAGTTCCACAAAACCACAAAATGGGAAACGGATACCCACGCTGAATGGGCCTGTAAACTATGGCGGTCACTGCCACAGTGGGTACAAGGTAGCAAAGCAGACACGAAGGAGGACGTCCTACATCTCATCACATTAGAACAATTCTTTACTGGGTTAACTCCCGAGACGCAAGAATGGCTTCGGGACTGATGACTCTTGAAGAGGCCGCGCGGCTGACCGATGAACAGGAGGGCCCAAAACTGTCTCAAGGGGCCCTCCCATGGGTCTGCAGGCCCCTAAACCACAGAAGCTTGGCGGGGGACCCACCAATACCCCGGCCTACCAGAGTCCTCCTGGGGTGCGATGCCACACCTGCCATCAGCTGGGTCAACTGCAGAGACACTGTCCCAACCGGACCCAGCGCACCCAGTAGCCAAAACCGGAAACGGCTACCTTCAACCGGGCCGCTGCACACTGCTACCAAGGCGAAGCCGACCCGGCATCGGTGGCTATGGCTAATTATGGGATGGAAGAGATAGAGGGAGTGCTGCATGAAGTGGACCCTGTGCAGGCAGCCCAGGCTTATAATCGACAACAACATCGACAGTCGGTGTGGATTAATGGGAAACGGCTGCAGGGATTAAGAGATTCCGGAGCTACTCTGACCCTTGTGAAGTCGCATCTCGCCCAAGACCAAAAGACGGGTTGGACAGTGGCGGTCCGTGTAGCAGGGGGAGCCATACATCGACTGCCCACGGCCAAGATTCATCTGAACTGGGGGGTCGGGGATGGCCTTGTCGAGGTCGGCATGATGAAGGATTTACCTGCAGATGTCCTGCTGGGAAATGACTTGGGGCCCATGCTGTCTTCCTTCTCGGTCGCCCCCCTGGCTGAGACATATCCTGGGACTACCCGGAGACAAGCTCGAGCTGCGGAGGCGGAATCACACTCGGAGGAGGCCCAGGTAAGACACTACAGCCCTTCGCGTATTCCCATAGCCAGACACATTTCATGGGACACCCCAGAATTTAGGAGGGAGGTACTAGAGGATCCCTCATTGCAGGGGTATCGCGGGAAGGCACAGGAGGGAGAGGGGTAGTGGAAGGTGAACAGTTTATATGGCATCAGGGACTCCTCTACAGGGTTACAGAGCAAACTCACTCAGGGACGAGCCCCACTGTAAACTGACAGCTGGTAGTTCCCAAAAAGTATAGGCAGGAGTTGCTGCGAATCTCTCATGACACCCTTGGCGGGGCACCTCGGAGTCAGCCGCACCAGGCATCGTCTGACACACAACTTCTTTTGGCCAGGGTTATCCCATGATGTTCGTCAGTACTGCCAGACCTGTGACAGTTGCCAGCGCATTGGCAAGAGGGGAGATCGCTGCAAGGCCAAATTACACCCCCTTCCCATTGTGGAGGAGCCATTTAGCCGAGTAGCGGTCGATCTGATAGGGCCGTTAGCCAAACCCAGTTTGTCAGGCAAAAGGTATATATTGACAGTGATAGATTATGCCACACGGTATCCAGAGGCGGTTGCCTTACCTAACATACTGGCAGAGACGGTGGTGGCTGCCCTGCTCCAGGTTTTCTCACGGGTTGGATTTCCCCGGGAGATTATCTCGGATCAGGGCACCCAATTTACGGTAGAAGTGACCAGTCAACTGTGGAGACTGTGTGGTGAAAAGTCCATTAGAAGCGACCCATACCACCCGCAAACCAATGGGTTGTGTGAGCGCTTTAACGGAACGTTAAAACAACTCATTGGGACGTTTACCCGGACCTACAGGAACTGGGAGAAATTCTTGCCTCACCTCCTCTTCGCCTATCGGGAGGTGCCTCAAGAATCTACGGGGTTCTCCCCATTTGAACTGTTATATGGGAGGCGGGTGAGGGGGCCCCTAGACTTAGTGTGAGAACTCTGGGAAGGGGAGGAAACCATAGCAGGAACCCCTATTGTGCCCTTCGTGCTGGAACTCCGGGACCGCCTGCAGGAGTTGACTCAGGCTGTGCGTGTGAACATGCAGGCGGCCCAACGGCGCCAGCATGTATGGTACGATCAGAAGGCTAAAGAACGCACCTTAGAGATAGGACAGAAGGTCCTGGTACTAGAACCGGTTAGGCAGAACAAATTCCAGGCCGCATGGCAGGGGCCTTACCGGGTAGTGGGGAAAATAGCCGACACCACCTACAATGTCGCCGATTGTGACGACGCCAGGGTTATCCGCATGTTCCACGTGAATATGCTGAAGCCCTACCAGGAGCGCCCTGAAGAGGTAGCTGCCATCTGCGCACCCAAAGCAGAGGATTTAGCCGAACTCCCCTTGCCTGATGTCTTAGGTGAGAGGACTCAGTCGAAAACCTGGGACCAGGTACACTTAGGAGAAAACCTAGGGGCCCGGGAGAGAGAGCAGGCCGAGACATTGCTGAGGCAGTGGCAGAGGATGTTCTCAGAGTGACCGGGGTTCACCCGACTTGCACAACACAAGGTTGAGACACAAGATCAGACCCCCCTGAGACAACCCCCCTTCCGCGTCCCAGAGTCTGTATGAGAAGGGATGCGACAAGAGATAAAGGAGATGTGGCGTTTAGGGGTCATTGAGGAGTCAGATAGTCACTGGGTGTCCCCTGTAGTGTTAGTGCCTAAGAAAGATGGGACTACCCGGTTTTGTGTAGACTATCGCAAACTAAATGAGAAAACGGTGACGGATGCGTATCCCATGCCGCGTGGGGACGAGTTGTTAGACCGGCTGGCTGGGGCAAAGTATTTGACCACCATCGATCTATGCAAAGGCTATTGGCAGATTCCCCTAAGTCCTGATGCTATTCCCAAGTCTGCATTTGTCACCCGTTTGGCTTATTCCAGTTTCGGGTTATGCCATTTGGGATGAAGAATGCTCCCGCGACCTTCCAGAGGCTGGCTGACCGGCTTCTGGATGGTCTCCAGGACTATGCTTGTGCCTACCTGGATGACATCGCCGTCTACAGCGCGACATGGGATGAGCATCTAAATCATCTAGAGACAGTATTGGATAGGATCCACAAAGCCGGACTCACCTTGAACCCCAACAAGTGTCACGTAGGCAAAGCTGAGGTGCAGTATTTAGGACATTGGGTGGGGGGTGGAAACCAATGACCGGAACCCACCAAGATTGAGGTCATAGCCAAGTGGCCCACCCCACGTACTAAAACCCAAGTCATGGCCTTTCTAGGGACAGCGGGGTATTATAGGAAATTTGTCCCTAATTACAGCAGCATTGCCAAGCCCCTTACTGATCTGACACGTAAGAACCTCCCCCGCCAGGTAACCTGGACCCCCGAGTGTGAGGAAGCCTTCCGCCAGCTAAAGGACGCTCTCACAAATACCCCGATATTGGCCACACCCGATCCAACTAAATGTTTGCTTGTTCACACAGACGCATCTATGTTTGGGTTGGGGGCAGTACTGAGCCAAGTCGGGCCGGACGGCCAAGAACACCCAATAGCTTATCTAAGTCGGAAATTATTGCCTCGAGAAGTCAGCTATGCGGCCGTCAAAAAGGAATGCCTGGCAGTAGTATGGGCTGCCAAGAAGCTCCAACCATATTTGTATGGAAGACAGTTTTCCCTCAAAAAGGACAATAATCCCCTGGTATGGCTTAATCGGGTCTCCGGGGACAATGCCAGACTACTACGGTGGAGTTTGGCGCTACAACCGTTAGACTTCACCATCCACTATAGACCCGGCAAGCTAAATGGTTACGCCGATGGACTAAGCCGACAAACTGACCTGCTACCAACCTCATAAATCGTGGACTTCCTCCAGCTGATCCATCGGGGAGCAGACTGGGTAGGCCGATCCTGTCCGGGAAGAGGGAGCATTGTGACGGATCAACCCCGTACTCCAAGATTTTGCCACATGGGGGTTGTCGTAGCGCCTATGCAGCTAATGGGACATAATGTTATAAAGTGGGGTGAATATGGTGGATCGCATATTGTTGGACATTCTGTGATGTGACCGAAACACTCTTGGCCCCACCTTCCTGTGCTCACTTAGCAGTGGCAAACAGACAATGTGCTGATTAATGGGTTGTTGCATAACTACTGTCTGGGAGCCTACTGTGGGTATTATCTGGTGAGAACAATGGGTGCTAAAAATAGCCTGTGTGATTCTCTATAAAACCTGCTTGTGAGAATAAAAGTTAAGTTCATCTTGGAGACACTGTGCGATAGTCATATTTTATATATCCCAGTGTAAGAAAAACCGTTCCATGTCAGGGGCCTGCAGAAGAAGATTGGACATCTGCGGATGGGGTAACTAGCTCCCATCACACTCGTGGAGTTCAGTGATTGGCTGCAGCACTGTCAATGTGATGTTACCAGTGCAGTCAAACAACGGAAATCACGGCTGTGGTAGACATACAAAGCTGGACTCAGGGGAGATTAAGTGAAGCTTAGTTTTTTGTTTTTTATTACAAGTAACAGAACCCATGGCCTCAAGTTTCTAGAAATAGGACAAACATTTAATTAAAGGCAGTATGGAAGATGATGCAGGTTCAGTTTCAATATATGACAGAAAGAGGGAAGGGGAGAAGCTAGGAGTAATTTCTTATCCGTCAGAACACAGACCTCAGTTCTTACATCACACCAGCAAGCGCCCACCCACTCACTGACCAAGCAATATTTTATTTTTAGTTTTTCTTTTTTATTGTCATATTCCAAGAGCTCAAGAGCTATATATTTTCTCTTTTTCTGTCAGTAAAAGCCATTTGTTGCTTGTTTTTGTGGTTTTATTTTGTACTTGTACTGGTACCATTTTGGGGTATATATACAGTTATATAAAAAAGTTTGGGCACCCCTATTAATCTTAAGCTTATTGTTTTATAAAAATTGGTGTTTTTGCAACAGCTATTTCAGTTTGATATATGTAATAACTGTTGGACACAGTAATGTTTCTGCCTTGAAATGAGGTTTATTGTACTAACAGAAAATGTGCAATCTGCATTCAAACAAAATTTGACAGGTGCATAAGTATGGGCACCCTTATCATTTTCTTGTTTTAAATACTCCTACCTACTTTTTATTGACTTACTAAAGCACTTTTTTTGGCTTTGTAACCTCATTGAGCTTTGAACTTCATAGCCAGGTGTATGCAATAATGAGAAAAGCTACTTAAAGTGGCCACTTGCAAGTTGTTCTCCTGTTTGAATCTCCTCTGAAGAGTGGCATCATGGGCTCCTCAAAACAACTGTCAAATGATCTGAAAACAAAGATTATTCAACATAGTTGTTCAGGGGAAGGATACAAAAAGCTGTCTCAGAGATTTAACCTGTCAGTTTCCACTGTGAGGAACATAGTAAAGAAATAGAAGAACACAGGGACAGTTCTTGTTAAGGCCAGAAGTGGCAGGCCAAGAAAAACATCAGAAGGCAGAGAAGAAGAATGGTGAGATTAGTCAAGGACAATTCTCAGACCACCTCCAGAGAGCTGCAGCATCAACTTGCTGCAGATGGTGTCACTGTGCATCGGTCAACTATACAACGCACTTTGCACAAGGAGAAGCTGTATGGGAGAGTGATGCGAAAGAAGCCGTTTCTGCAAGCACGCCACAAACAGAGTCGGCTGAGGTATGCAAAAGCACATTTAGAGAAGCCAATTTCTTTTTGGAAGAAGGTCCTGTGGACTGATGAAACCAAGATTGAGTTGTTTGGTCATACAAAAAGGCGTTATGCATGGCGGCAAAAAAACACAGCATTCCAAGAAAAACACTTGCTACCCACAGTAAAATTTGGTGGAGGTTCCATCATGCTTTGGGGCTGTGTGGCCAATGCCAGCACCGGGAATCTTGTTAAAGTTGAGGGACGCATGGATTCCACTCAGTATCAGGAGATTCTTGACAATAATGTTCAAGAATCAGTGATAAAGTTGAAGTTACGCAGGGGATGGATCTTTCAGCAAGACAATGATCCAAAACACCGCTCCAAATCTACTCAGGCATTCATGCAGAGGAACAATTACAATGTTCTGGAATGGCCATCCCAGTCCCCAGACCTGAATATCATTGAACATCTGTGGGATCATTTGAAGAGGGCTGTCCATGCTCGGCGACCATCAAACTTAACTGAACTGGAATTGTTTTGTAAAGAGGAATGGTCAAAAATACCTTCATCCAGGATCCAGGAACTCATTAAAAGCTACAGAAAGCGACTAGAGGCTGTTATTTTTGCAAAAGGAGGATCTACTAAATATTAATGTCACTTTTCTGGTGAGGTGCCCATACTTATGCACCTGTCAAATTTTGTTTGAATGCAGATTGCACATTTTCTGTTAGTACAATAAACCTCATTTCAAGGCAGAAACATTACTGTGTCCAACAGTTATTACATATATCAAACTGAAATAGCTGTTGCAAAAACACCAATTTTTATAAAACAATAATCTTAAGATTAATAGGGGTGCCCAAACTTTTTCATATAACTGTATATTGTGACCCCTCACACTATGCTCCCATACTGACTCCTCACACTTTTCCCCCATACTGTTCACTCATACTTTTCCACTATACTTTCCCTTCACACTTTTCCCTCATACTATCCCCTCACACTTTTCGCACCATACTGTTCTCTCACACTTTCCAGCCTTGTACTGTCCCCTCACATTTCTTCCTCATACTGTCCCCTCACACATCTCTCCCCTTGTACTGTACCCTCACACTTTCCCCCACAGACACTGGCTCCTCACACTTTTCTTCCCCCATACTGTATCCTCGCATATTTCTCCTCCCATATTAAACCCTTACCCTTTTCTACTCTATTTGTATCCCCTCACACATTTCTCACACTTTTCTGCCCCCATGCTGTCCTCTCACACTTTACTCCTCCATACTGTCCCATAACACTTTTCTATTTTCTTCCCCATACTGTCCCCTCACACTTTCTCTCTCTCATACTGTCCACTCACAGTTTTCTCCCCCATATTGTCCCCCAATTCTCCACCAAAGTCCTCTGTATCTTAGGACCCATTAGAGGGCTTACCTTCTCACCGACCATCCTCCTCTGTGGTGCAAGAGTGACATCAGCAGCGTGATTGAGTGATCAGGTCATCTGATCACACTGCTGACTTTGCCCTGACCCCAAAGTGTGTCAGTAAAAGTTTCAATTGTACTCATGATTGAAAAACACAAGTACAATTGAGTGCTAGAGCCAGCATCTTACATGTTCTCCTTGCCCCCTGCCTTTGCAACCTAGTATGGATCCATGAGAGGAACAAAAGGCACATAATTTGAACAACCTCAGTAGCAAAGTAAAATAGCAGACTTGTACTTACACCACACAGTGGGGGGGCAGGAGTCAAAGGGGTTGTCCAATATTGGACAAGCCCAGCTTAATCATTTCAGGGCCTCAATTAAAATAAAAACAATCGATATTCACCTGCTGCAGCTGTGCCACTAAAGTGAGTGACATGACTTGTTGCATCAGGTGCCGGCTGCAGCCATACAGAGACCACCCCAATGAAATATTGATGAGCTGCAGCCAAAGGTTAGCTGCTGTTTGGCTGCAGCCGGATTGGACTCAACATGTCAGATCACTTTCTGGGAAGAGTGGTGCTGACATTGCTCGATCGGCACTGCTGTAGGATGTGAATATTGACATTTCTCACCCATTCCAAGCCATCCACTACTTCCATACAGCACTGAAAACATTCATACAAATCATTGCACCACCTGCTTTTTTTTCTCCTTCTCCTAGTCACTGGTAACATCTCCCCCCAACCCTGGGCCTCCCTCCACTAGCTTACATTACTCTCCTCCAGCTGTATATAGAAACCCTGCTAATCTTATTAACATTCAGTGTGTGGCACCCCAGGAGTCCGGTTGCCACAGTGGCATTGCCTCCCTCACAAGGGGGTGATGCCATGCCTGGAAGCAAGGAGGGGTCCCCTAATCAGGTTTTGCTAGCATGCAACACTTTCCTGGCTCCAGACCAGCAAGGATAGCTCCTCCCCTTAGCAACTGGATCTGGAGCCGGGGTTAGTTAGTGTGAGGAGAGCAGACAGGAGTTGAAGTCAGGAGGTTGAAGAGAAAAGACCTAGGGAGTGGAGCTGCACGGCAGTTCACCCCTGAGGATAGGAGAATGGAAGGACCGGACACCGGAGTCCGAGGTTGTGGGGCACCGAAGGCCCAGCAGCAGAAACCGGAGGGCAGGAGACTGCAGGTCTCCTGGCCCCACCAGACGCCCGGAGGCTCAGCAGCACCGCAGGGCTCAGCACCGCCACGTGGGAGCATCAGCAAAGCCCGAGCTGCCTGCCATACGGGTGAGCACAAGGACGTTGTACTCAGGGACGAGGGCCACAGCACAGCTATGAGCAGCAGGGCCAGAGAGATTAGTGCAAAAGAGAAGGCCTACAACTCCACCTGGCGAGGTGGATTCCTTACTTGCTTCCAGGCTGCCCGGACTTCCACTTCTAGCCAGCACCGTGTCCCGGTCTGCCTAATCACTGCAAGTAAACATAAGAGGAAACCGCCATTGAGTTGTGGACTGATTATTAACTGCGCCATCACCCCTGCACTACACCGCCCAGCATCATCTACTTCACTACAACATCTACACTGCCCTGGAGCTAAGCTCTACCTGTGGAGATCCAAACCAACTCTGCTGCATTGAACACCAACTTCAGAGGACCTGCGCTGCAGCGGCGGCTACCTATAGCCGCATACCACAGGTGGCGTCACGAATTTCATGCATAAAAACTATAAAATTCCCCTTATAACTGACCGCCCTGGGTCACGGACAGGGTCACCGCCACTGTGACATCTCCCCAAGCAACGACCGGCCCGGCGCCGAGTACCCCACGACCCAGGGGGCGCGTCAACTTGGCGTCACGAACAGGATTCACGAAGCCCGGTATAACCGGGTCCTGTGTGCCATAGACTTTACTAAACGGTGTTATCACGTGGTTTGCCGCCCGCCGAGGGGAAGCAAGAAGCCCCGATCCGGAACCGCCGGGTAAGAGATCCTTCCGCCTGCAGAGCAGCATACTGGTGCGTCAGAACATGCCCAGGCCCTGGCTGAGGTTCACTAGGGGGGAGGAAGATGCCCAGCATGGGATAGGATCCAGCCGCGGGCGCGGCCGCCGCCACTATTGCCCCAGTACTCAGGGGAGTCGCACACCCTGAACGACTTTGAGGAGAGACTGCGCAGTTTGTGTAAAGTGTACCCCCTGTCTGAGGAGCAAAAAGTCAGCATCCTCATAGGACAGCTAATCGATGCAGCCTAGAGAGAGGTAAAGTCCTGGCCGGGCAGGGACAAAGGCATTGTCAAGGAAATACTTGCCCGGTTGAAGGATACCTTTGACACCCGCACCGCAGCAGAAATTAAAATGAAGTTCTACGGGTGCAAACAAAGGGTGCAGGACAGTGTACGGGACTATGCTCTAAACCTGCAGGCGGCGCTGCAGGCCATCAAACCGGTAGACCCCGACAGTGTGCGAGATGAGGACAGATTGCTGACTGAGCAGTTTATGGAGGGGCTCCTGTCTGGCGCTCACAGGACACAGCTGCGCATTATGGCTCTGCAAAACCCTGATCTGGACTATGAGCAATTTAAAGACCGAGCCATCCGGGTGCTGCGAGAACCAACCCCAGGCAGCACTGCATCCCTCCGGCGTCCAGCTATCACATACCACCAGGAGGTGGCGTCCTTTCCCCCAGCACCTGTGGAGGCTGACGCGCAGACTCTAGACAATGACCCGTCTGCAGACCTACGGCTTCAGGTCCAGGAGCTGACCAAAAGTGTGGCTACACTAACTAAAACCGTGCAGGCCATGCCAGTGTCTCCAAAGGAAAAGATCCAGCTGGCTTCCAGTCCAGATGACGTCCCGTGGCGACGACAGAGAAGAATTCCACCGACCAGAGGTAGGAACAGCGATCGCTACGACCAGGACGGACAACCCATCTGCCGCCGCTGTCAAAAGGCGGGGCATTGCGCAAGATTCTGTAATTTAAAACGAGCAACCCCTGGGGCAGAGGGCCAACCCCCGGGAGTTAGATGACCAGGCCCACAAAGCTGGCGAGACAAGTACGTGGGGGTCAGGGCGGCCGGTCCTACCTGTCGTGCTTGATGGCATCCCGATGAACGCACTGCTGGACACTGGGTCCCAGGTGACAACGATGCCATATATCCTTTGTAAACAATACTGGACTGATTCATACATTACCCGCCATCCAGATGAACATCTTAGTATCTATGCCAGCGATGGTCAGCCCTTGCCTCAGGTGGGGTATAAAGGGATGACCATAAAAGTTGTGATGGCAGTTCTACTCGGCCAAGGAATGATTATTGTTGATATTGATCGCCGAGAAAGTCATCCTATGATAACTATAGGCACCAATGTGATAGAGAATTGTCTTGGGGAAATTATTATTTTGTTGCAGCAGGTCGCAGAGACTGCCAGTTCCAGTCAGCGAGTTCTGCAGAAGGAGATCAGAGCCCTGATGAAAAGACAACAAGTAGAGCTGTCTGGTGGAGAAGTCGGCAGTGTCAGGATGAGTGATCCATTACCCATTGCAATGCCCCCTAGGAGTGAAATGTTAATATGGTGTCGGGCAGCCATAGGTCTCAGGGGTCAAGATTATCAGGCCCTGGTAGAACCCGTGTACTCTGACAGTAGGCCCACCATCTTCACAGCAAGGGGGGTAGTCGATGTCCGCAAGGGGAGAGTACCGATACGCATCCTGAATTGTGGGGAAAAAGAGGTCCATTTACCCCGGTATGCTACCCTTGCTAAGCTGTTCACTGTCAGTAACAATGCAATAAAGGCAGTGGAACCCTTGCCTCCATCCAAACTGGCGGAGGATAACGGCTCCAAGGGGCAGATGGGGGATTGGTGTCAGAAGCTACAAGTAGGCACTGACTCCACCCCTTTGCACCAAAAGCATGGAGTATACCGGGTGGTCCAAGAATATGAGCAAGTCTTTAGCAAACACCCACTAGACTTTGGGCAGGTAAAAGGGGTCCAATATCATATCCCCACAGGAGATCATCCACCCATTAAAGAGAGGTACCCGCCTGTACCCCCAGCTCACTATCAATGTGCCAAAGGAATGTTACGGGAGATGAAGGAGGCTGGGGTGATCAAAGATAGTTGTAGCCCCTGGGCAGCTCCATTAGTTCTCGTTAGAAAGAAAGATGGTACAATGAGGATGTGTGTTGATTACAGGCAGATTAACCGCATTACACATAAGGATGCCTACCCATTACCCAGAATTGAGGAATCATTAGCAACATTGAGATCAGCTAACTATTTCTCCACTTTGGATCTCACCAGTGGGTATTGGCAGGTTCCTGTGGCAGAGGCGGACAGAGAAAAGACCGTGTTTACAACACCAATGGGCCTTAGCGAGTTCAACTGCATGCCATTCGGGCTCTGCAATGCCCCAGGAACCTTCCAGCGGTTAATGGAGTGTTGCCTAGGACACAAAAACTTCGAAACCGTCCTGCTGTACCTAGATGATGTAATTGTCTACTCAAAGACATATGAAGACCACCTGGAGCACCTGGCCGAGGTGTTCGAAGCCCTTTCTGATTTTGGCCTGAAGGAAAAGCCGTCCAAGTGCCACCTGTTGAAGCCCAAGGTGCAGTACCTAGGTCATGTGGTAAGCGCCGAAGGTGTAGCACCAGACCCTGAAAACGTCACCGTGATCAAGACCCTCCACTATCAAGGAAGTGCGGCAGTTCCTCGGGCTGGTAGGCTACTACAGGAGATTCATCAAGGGTTTCACCAAGATAGCAGCACCCATGCAGGACCTCTTAGTGGGCCTGTCCAAGAAGGCCAAGAACCCGAAACCTCCGTTCAAATGGGGTAAACCAGAAGACGAATCTTTCACTCGACTGGAAATGGCTCCTACTGGAGACGAAGTCCTGGCCTACCCCGACTATGGCCAACCCTTTATACTTCATATGGATGCGAGCAACGTGGGATTGGGAGCGGTGCTGTCCCAGGTACAGCAGGGCAGAGAGAGAGTGATTGCCTACGCCAGCAGGAAGCTCCATCCCACGGAAAGGAACCCCGAAAACTATAGTTCCTTCAAGTTGGAGTTTTTAGCCATAGTCTGGGCTGTAACAGAGCGCTTCAAACACTACCTCTCCTCCTCTAGATTTACAGTCTTCACAGACAACAACCCGCTGGCACACCTGGAGACAGCGAAGCTTGGTGCCCTAGAGCAACGATGGATGGCCCGACTGTCTAACTACGAGTTTACCATCAAGTATCGGGCGGGGCATAAAAACACTAATGCTGATGCGCTGTCCAGGATGCCCAACTTGCCAGATGGGGAAGAAGACCCGGAAGATCTGGAGTAGATAGAGCTACCCACTTTCCATCGTCACGGGGTGACCCAGTACCCTCACTGTGTGAGGGACAAGCGCTCCGCCAGCAGAGAGGCCACGTTCAACCCATTGCCCCATCATGGATGGGCAGAGACGCAGGATAGCGACCCAGCTGTCCGCCTGGTAAAGGAGTTGCTGACACAAGCTGACTCGCACCCTGATCCAGATGCTCCACAGGAGACCCAACAGTTGTGGAAGGAGAAGGGCAAACTGTTCATCTACGAGGGAAAGCTGTGTCGAAGAAGTATCAACTCCCGGACACACGAACTGGTCTGGCAGGTGGTAGTCCCGAGGCGGGATGCTCCAATGGTCTTAGAAGCGTACCACGATGGAGCAGGACACTTCGGGTGGAAGAAGTTGGAAGTCCTGCTAAGTGAGCGATTCTACTGGGTTGGCATGAGGAAAGCAATTGAGAGATGGTGTAGAGAATGTGGTCCATGCAACCCGAGACGGAAAGACCGTGATAGCCAGAGGGCTCCCCTGCAGCCCATAATCACCAAGCAACCACTTGAACTGGTAGCCTTGAACCACGTGAAGCTAGCCCCAAGCCGGTCAGGCTATGTCTACGCTCTCACCATAGTAGACCACTACTCCAGGTTCTTGGTAGTAGTGCCAGTGAAAGACCAGACGGCTCAGACGGCAGCCAAAGCGTTCCAACAGCACTTTTGCCACCCGCACGGTTACCCTGAACGGGTGCATACCGACCAAGGTCCAGCCTTTGAAGCAGAGGTGTTCCAGGAATTCTGTAACTTGTACGGCTGCAAGAAAATAAGGACAATGCCGTATCATCCCCAGACCAACGGGTTGTGCGAGAAAATGAACCAGGTGGTGATAGACCTGTTGAAGACGTTGCCCCTTCAAGAACGTAGCCTGTGGCCAGAGAAGTTACCAGATTTGGTGGACCTATATAACCACATCCCGGTGAACTCCACTAACTGTACACCCGCTTACCTGATGAGAGCAAGACCTGGTAAGCTACCCATTGACTTAGACATGGGAGTTTTAACACCAGAGATGACATCACCAGATGCTGATTGGGATACAGAGCGGCAGCAACAATACCGCAAGGTGCAAGAATGTGTGGAGAGAAGTTTGTCCCAGGCAAGACAGAAGCAGGAGAAAACTTACAATCAGCACGCACCTGCAGTTCCCTTGTCACCTGGAGAACAAGTACTCAAAAGGAAGAGACGAGTCCACAAATTAGATGACCAGTGGGAGGTTGAGCCATACACCGTCCTACCCTCAAATTACGATAACACCAAAGTGTGCCTCATCAGTAAAGATGGAGGGGAAACTTCAGCGGCAGTCTCAAGAGACCATTCGAAGATATGTCCTGAACAGTTGAAACACAGAGAAGAAGACCAAGACAGCCCTCAGCCCACAGAAGAGGTGGAAGAAACGGTCCAGACAGTCCTTGTAGCATTTCCCCAGTCTTGGACGCAGGTGAACAGAGCAGTTGTGGTACCGGCCCTGACCTTTCTCCAAGCGGCCTCCCCGGAAGCTGCAGAGGTTCCAGAACATCTGGAAGATCAGTCGGCCCCAGAGACAGATGCTTCATCAGCAGCAGATTAGGAGAATCTACCCTCTGCTAGCAGTGAACCTGTCGTACCCAGGGTGAGTCAAAGAATTCATAGGAGATTACCCAGCCTACCGGTGTTACCTCAGACTACCTGTAGTGTAGTTCACACTGAACCCACCACACCAGGGGTAGACACTAGGGACCAGGGTAGGTCAGTGACAACAAATGTACTAGGTAGATCGACCCGGAGTACTAAAAGTCAGCTCCCTGCCCGCTGGAGGAACTGAAGTGTAACAGAACTAAAGTGTATGTCATATATAGTTGTAACCATTAAATAATGCTAGATATATATATTTGTTACAATTATGGACAATTGGACCACAGGACTAGGTGTGGTCAGGACAATATTGAAAAATTGTTAGTAAGTGGCCTCGAAAATAAACCGCAGGCGTGGCTGAAGACCAGGCCCACGCCTAGGGACGATACACAAAGTGGGTTGATGCGGTTCCCACCAGCCAAATTTCAGTTACCCAGATTGTGGCGTAAAGACTAAGCGCCGCAGTGACTGCTTGGGTTTTTGTAGTTTTTGCTTTTTGAGATTTTGTTTGTAATGTGGATTGTTATTGTTTATTGTTAATTTTAAAAAGGTATCCTCAGTCTGGGCGTACTGAAGTTAACTAGGGGGTAATGAGGCACCACAGGAGTCCGGCTGCCAAAGTGGCATTGCCTCCCTCACAAGGGGGTGATGCCATGCCTGGAAGCAAGGAGGGGTCCCCTAATCAGGTTTTGCTAGCATGCAACACTTTCCTGGCTCCAGACCAGCAAGGGGAGCTCCTCCCCTTAGCAACTGGATCTGGAGCCGGGGTTAGTTAGTGTGAGGAGAGCAGACAGGAGTTGAAGTCAGGAGGTTGAAGAGAAAAAACCTAGGGAGTGGAGCTGCGCGGCAGTTGACCCCTGAGGATAGGAGCACGGAAGGACCGGACACAGGAGTCCGAGGTTGTGTGGCACCGAAGGCCCAGCAGCAGAAACCGAAGGGCAGGAGACTCCAGGTCTCCTGGCCCCACCAGACGCCCGGAGGCTCAGCAGCACTGCTGGGCTCCGCACCGCCACGTGGGAGCGACGCATCAGCAAGGCCCGAGTTGCCTGCCATACGGATGAGCACAAGGACGTTGTACTCAGGGACGAGGGCCACAGCACAGCTATGAGCAGCAAGGCCAGAGAGATTAGTGCAAAAGGGAAGGCCTACAACTCCACCTGGCGAGGTGGATTCCTTACTTGCTTCCAGGTTGCCCGGACTTCCACTCCTAGCCAGCACCCATGTCCCGGTCTGCCTAATCACCACAAGTAAACATAAGAGGAAACCGCCATTGAGTTGTGGACTGATTATTAATTGCGCCATCACCCCAGCACTACACCACCCAGCATCATCTACTTCACTACAACATCTACACTGCCCTGGAGCTAAGCTCTACCTGTGGAGAGCCAAACCAACTCTGCTGCATTAAACACCAGCTTCAGAGGACCTGCGCTGCAGCGGCGGCTACCTATAGCCGCATACCACAGGTGACATCACGAATTACATGCATAAAAACTATAAAATTCCCCTTTTTACTGACCGTCCTGGGTCACGGACCGGGTCACCGCCACTGTGACGTCTCCCCAAGCAACGACCGGCCCGGCGCCGAGTACCCCACGACCCAGGGGGCGCGTCAACTGCATGCCCTCTCCTATTGCTTTCCATTGTGCTCTCTGGAACACACGGTCTGTGTGTAACAAACTAACTTACATTCACAATTTTTTCCTCTCTAATTCCCTTAACCTTCTGGCTATTACTGAAACCTGGATCCAGCAGTAAGACACCACCTGCGCTGCAGCTCTTTTGTTTGGTGGGCTAAAATTTTCACATACCGCCAGGCCTGAGAACAGACAAGGTGGAGGTGTTGGTTTGCTCCTTTCATCACAATGTGCATTCCAGGTCATCCTCCAGGTTCCCTCACTTGTGTTTCCTTCCTTTGAAGTCCACACCGTCAGACTCTTCAAACCCTTCTCCCTGCGAGTGGCGGTCGTGTATCGCCCTCCAGACTTCTTTCGCCAGTTCCTGGATCACTTTGCCACCTGGCTTCCTCATTTTCTATCCTCTGACATCCCCACCCTCATCATGGGAGACTTTAACATCCCCATCAATGATCCCCTCTCCCAATCTGCCTCTCATCTACTTTCTCTAACCTCCTCATTCGGCCTCTCACAGTTTACTAACTCTCCTACGCATGAAGACAGGAATACTCTCGACCTGGTCTTCTCCCGTCTCCGCTTGCTGCATAACTTTACTAACTCCCCTCTCCCGCTCTCGGACCACAACCTTCTTTCCTTCTCTGTCAAGACCTTGTAATGACCGGAGGTCCGAGAGAGATCCAGTGAGTCACAAACCGAGACAGAGACAGAAATAAACAACACTTTCTTTACTAAAAAAGGGATTATACTAAAACTCAGTATTGCATGAATCAGTCTTAGGTTCTACCTGGGACACTGTCTCTACTAAATACACACAATCAGCAAAAGCTGAAATCAATGTGCCAATCTCAAGGTTTCCAGCTTGTGTGAATTATTCTAGAGATCTGGAACAATTTTACCTAAACAACGTGTCAGTCTAGTGAGGGCGGTTTATGGGGACCCCCTGAGATGGCACACTGCACACAATCCTACCACTATGAACAATAATAATGCATGAAACTATATCAATTGCTCTTATACCCTTATTATCAGGATATCCGGATATCTTAAAGTTATGGTACCGTTAACCTCAGATGCAGTCTATCACAGGCCTGTGAATCACGGTGGCTGCAGCTAGTCCCGGAAAACTTTGGCACCAAAACAAAAACAAAGTTCACAAAACAGCAAAAATTCCTTGTCTTGTCGGCCGATGCCGAGCCCACACTCCGGGGACTTTAGTCCTGTAGCCTCAGATTAAGGTCTGGGAAGATCTCTTCACAAAGTCTTGTCAATATCCTCTCAGTGGAAATGGCACCAGAAACCTTCTTTCCTCCCGAAGTCTCTCACTGTTATCCAGTACACCATCCACGTGCTCCGTCACAGAAATGGATTATTCAGTCCCTTCATCACTCGACACGTGACTCCTTCAGCACAAAGTCTATAATCCACTCAGCATGGACCTCCACAAAACTCCACAGAGCCGCACAGCTTCCCCAGCTCAGCACTTGTCCTTAAACAGAGAAAAAGGGGTAAACAAACGCCACATGGAGGAGTGTAAAGACAGCATCTTCTTGCAGCTCCTTTTCACAGACTTCCTGTCTAGACTCACACATCAGATGCTCTCAGAATACACACAGTTTCTAGCACTGCCCCTCCTCTGAGCCCAGCCAGGCAAAAGTCACAGGGTCCTAGTGCTCTCCTGCTGTTATCACATTTCACACTCTCACATGCCACCCCACTAGAGGTTGGCGTCCTCGACACACCTCCCCACTCAAAGTCGTCTTGTGCATAGCGTTGTGGAGGTATACCCGCCGTAGCTCGAGTAGTTCTCCTGAGACCCACCCCAACAGGCTCGGCTCCCAAGGGAGCAGAAGTCTCTTCAACGGGAGCCAATGAGGCTGCTCCCTCCTGAGGTGTGGCGCCCGGTGCCACATCATACGGATCAGGTAACTGACCTGATTCCCTGTTCTCCGAAGGACATACCACATTCTCAATACTCTCTCCACATGGGGACATATCGGTCGCAGGGGGCAAGTAAGCAGGGGCGGAGACAGACCCACCATCAAATTCGAGAGTATTAGGGATGCCCACCCCTCGGGACACGGCCTGTGGTTCCTGGGGAAACGGGGACGGCATCTTTAAACCAGCACCGTTGTAGCATGTTACGATGAAGATTACGGGATGGTCCCCCTGTCCCCACCGGTTCAACCTCGTAGACTGGAATCTCAGGGCTCAGTTGTTTTTTTACCAGGTACGGAGTCGCCTCCCACCGTTCACTCAGCTTTCCGAACCGTCGTTTGACTCTCACCAACACTCTATCCCCCGGGGAGAAAGGCTCGGTTTGCACGGGGCGCGTGTCCCTATGGGTCACCTGACTGAGTCGATCACCCACCACCTGACACACCACCCTCAATCGCCGCCGGTGTTCCCGAACCCATTCTGATGCGGTCCGAGGGGGATTGGAGGAGGGATCTGGCATGCTCAAATCCTCAATGTCCTGCCCTGGCCTACCGAACATCAACATGTGTCGTGAGTAGCCAAAAGTGCTGTGCACTCTATAATTGTAGGCCCACATCAATTCGGGAAGATACTCAGGCCAGCGTACCTGTTGTTTACCCTCCAACGTCCTCAACATCTGCAACAGAGTCCGATTAAAGCGCTCACAAGCTCCATTACCTTGGGGATGGTAAGGTGTCGTTCTCGACTGTGCGACACCATACAGCTGGTACAGCTCCTTCATCAATGCTCCCTGAAAACATGCCCCTTGATCCGAGTGCATTCTTTGCGGACACCTGAATGAAATATCGACACACGGCTTCAGCCGCCGACTCTGCCGTCTGATCTCCTGTCGGCACTTCTACAGCATACTTGGTGAAGTGGTCTGTCATTATCAAGCAATAGGAATACCCAGACGTTGAGTATCCTATCAGGACATAGTCAATCATGAGCAGCTCTAAAGGAGCGGAAGTCTTAATAGATTGCGTGGGCGCCCGCTGCTCAGGGCTCTTACTGAGACCACAGACCCGACACTGCCGACACGCCTCTGTCACCATCTCCCCCAATTCAGGACAATAGAGGACTCGCTGTAGCCACTGGAGTGTCTTTTCACTCCCAAAGTGGGCCCCCTTCTCATGCGCCTCGCGAGCGACTACCGGACCCATCCCCATAGGAATTACTAGCTGGTACCGGTGCTGCAGCTCAGATGGCAGGTACACCTTACGGTATAAGAGGCCCTGTTCCACGCACAACTTATCCCACTGTCGCAGTAGTTTCACTCCTTCCACGGACAGCTGGGCCTTTTCCTCTGCACGCGGCCAGACCCCTTTTTGTACCCAACTGCGCACTAGTGCAATGTCAGAGCAATCGTTCTGGTCCTTCGCCCAATCCGAGGGTGTTTTCCCCAGAACACACGGCATCCCTGACGCCACCCCACTTGAATGTACCACACTTCGGAAGATAGGTACCTGCCCCAAGTCAGGGGTTTCAGTGTCCTCCAGCTGGTCATCAACATTTCCCCCGAGGACCCAAGGGGCACCCTTGAGAGTGCATCCGCATTTCCGTTTTCCCGCCCAGATCGAAACTTAATTCGATAGTTAAACTTAGCAAGGCGAGCGACCCACCGCTGCTCCAACGCTCCCAGCTTTGCGCTTTCTAGGTGAGCCAGAGGGTTATTATCAGTCATGACCAGCACCTCAGCTCCCGTTAAATACTCGGCAAAGCGTTCCGTCATCGCCCACACCACGGCCAGTAGCTCAAGGCGAAATTAACTGTAGTTAGCTGGTTTGCGTTCAGTGTCTCTCAAAGACCAGCTGCCATAGGCGATTACTCGCTCCTGACCATCCTGCACTAGTGCTAGTACCGTCCCCAGCCCATGCAGACTGCTATCGGTATATAACAGGAAAGGGGAATCGAACCGGGCATATGCTAACAACGGAGCACTCGTTAGGGTGGCCTTCACCTCCTCAAATGCCTTTCGTTGCTGGGGTCCCCATGGGATGGGGCGATTTTGGGGGCCTTGTGCCATCCCTCTTAAGAGCTCATTCAGGGGACTCACTACTTGTGAAAACTTAGGTACAAATCGCCGATAGTACCCCGCTAAACCTAAGAAGGCCCGAACCTCTCGCAGGGTCCGGGGGGGTGGCCACTCCTGCACAACCATGACCTTACTGGTCGCGGGCAGAACCCCGTCCGGAGTCACCACGTGACCTAGATACTCAATCTGACTCTGTAACAGTTGGCACTTCTTAGGTTTTATTTTTAGGCCATAACAACTGAGCCGCCGGAGAACTTGACGTAACTTCTCAAGATGGTCTTCAAATGAGGCCCTGAACACCACAATGTCATCTAGGTATATCAGGACTGATTCAAAATTCAGATCACCTAAGCAATGTTCCATCAGGCGCTGAAAACTTCCCGGGGCGTTAGTGAGCCCGAAGGGCATCCGATTGAATTCAAAGAGCCCCATTGGTAGGACAAACACCGTCTTGGCTCGATCTTTTTCGGCCATTGGTACCTGCCAATAGCCACTTGCTAAATCCAACGTCGAGAAATATTTGGCCCGACCCAATGCCGACAGAGACTCTTCTATGCGAGGTAATAGATATGCGTCCCTCACCGTGTGAGCATTCAATTTGCAATAGTCCACACAAAACCGAAGGGTCCCATCCTTCTTCCGCACCAAGACCACAGGGGCCGCCCAGGGGCTCTGGCTTTCTCGGATCACTTGGTTGTCAAGCAAACTGGCCACCATGCGCTTCACCTCTTGATAGAGTGTTGGGGGGATTTGACGATAATGTTCCCTAATAGGAGGAGTATCCCCTGTGGGAATCTCATGCTCAATCGTCCGGGAACAACCGAAATCCTCCGCATGTCGCGAAAAGGTCTCTTGATGTTCCCACAAGACCTTCTCCAGCTGCTCCAATTGCACGGGGGTCAGTTTCTCCCGATCCACTCCCATCTGGTCCATGATCACACGACCATTCCATTCTTCGGTAGGAGATTCGGTCTGGCCTACTTCAACCGCGAATGTCCAGGAAGACTGTTCATCTGAGCGAAGTTCAAACACTGTCTTATCAGGCACCTTCCCTGCTGGCACGAACAGTTCAGCCAGAATGGTCCCAGCTGGAATTGTAACAGCCTCATCTAAAACGTTGATACATCTGACTGGCACCCGTCCATTCTTCACAATCGCCAGAGACCGGGCCACATGCGCCTTGGCGAACGAGGACTTCTCTGGGGCTGGCTCGATGAGTACTTCAAGCCCATTTAGTCTCTGTGCAGCCCCCACCGGTAACATTAAGAGTTCTTCATGCCGGGGCGCTAGCGAGATCGTGGTCCGCGATGGCACTCAGACCAGGCCCACCCGACCCCCAGGGACCGCACTCTTCAGGAGATCGCAACTCAGCACTAGACGGTGTAACATTCTCTGGGTGGGTCGATGGTGGGTAGCACTTGCCCAGTATCGGGATCCTTCTCTGGCATACATCTGATGATTTAAATCTCGCAGAGCGTTCATTCCGAGCGTCACCTCCATCCCTCTTCTGGGAGGGTGGTCCACCAGCACTGTCCCTTTCTGACCCAGCTCTTGACCAAACATTTTCAGTTGCATCCACGCGATCCTCTTCACCGTCAGTTGGCCATTGTTAGCGGCTGTAAGCCTTATCACTCGGCCGTCCTCGGGAACCACGAGTTGACTGAAGTGCCTTTCGTACACCTCTAAGGGCATTATGGTACATTCGGATCCTGTGTCGACCAAGCATCTCATCTTCTGCCCTTCAAACTCTGCTTCCAGCACTGGACTGCATGCGAACAAATCTTGTTCTTCCCGTCGAGGGTTTTGTGGGGGGTGGGCCGCTGCTGCTCGCCCTCTCATGGCAGCGGCTGGGAGTTTAACGCCAGCGAAGGAGGCTCCGGGGCTGTAGACATCCGGCAGTACCGGGAGATGTGTCCCCGACGCCCACACCTCCAGCAGGTGACTGCTCCTCGTGGACGAGAACTTGGATCATTCGAGGGGGGCGATCTGGCAGACTGTGGAACCACCATTCCAGAGGACGGGGCGGGTGGCCCTTCCGTAGGAGTAGGAACCGGCCCGGCTCTGAGTTTAGACACCTCCAGCTTTAACTCCCTCAGTTCGGCACGCAGAGCCTGTACAACGTTTACCAGTCCACCCCCTCCTGAAACTGGCGCCAGACCTCCCTCCAGCTGTGCACTGTCCACTGCCCCCTCGGCCACCAGAGTAGACTCCTCCTCCCTTTCCACCACGGCACGATAAATCTGCCAGAAGGATAATTCCGGGGTAGCTCGGGACATTTCCATCAGTTTGTCTCGAAGGAGTCTATTGGCTAACCCCATTATGAATTGATCCTGGAGTAGGCGGTCTACCTCTCGGAATGCCCCCATGGCCCCTGGGTCTAGTCGCTGCACCTCATTCAACGTTTCCTGTAAAGTGTTCGAGTACTGCATCAAAGTCTCACATTCCCTTTGGGGCCGATTGAAAAACAAGGAACGAAGCTGGGCCACATGAGCCCGGCCTCCTGAATTCCCCTCTAACAGCTCCAAGATTTTCTCTAACGTGCTCCTCTCTGACTCTGGACGTACCATCACCATCCGCCTAGCGTCGCCCTCTAGTGCATTTAATGCCAACTCTGCCCGTAATGCGGGGGCCAGATTACACATCCGCAGCACACTCCGAACCCTCTCAGCCCAATCCTGCAACGGCATGTTACGCCCGTCGTATTTCGGCATGTGCTGGAGTAAAGCTCCTACCGGCACATAGCCTCCCACAGTCGTCGCGGCTGCCAGGGGTTCCGCTACCAGCGGGGGGGCTACTGGTGCGGCAGAGTCATTTCTTCCCTCGTCTCCGTCCATGGCAAGCACTGGATCCTGCCGACTACGCCAAAAATGTAATGACCGGAGGTCCGAGAGAGATCCAGTGAGTCACAAACCGAGACAGAGACAGAAATAAACAACACTTTCTTTACTAAAACAGGGATTATACTAAAACTCAGTATTGCATGAATCAGTCTCAGGTTCTACCTGGGACACTGTCTCTACTAAATACACACAATCAGCAAAAGCTGAAATCAATGTGCCCATCTCAAGGTTTCCAGCTTGTGTGAATTATTCTAGAGATCTGGAACAATTTTACCTAAACAACGTGTCAGTCTAGTGAGGGCGGTTTATGGGGACCCCCTGAGATGGCACACTGCATACAATCCTACCACTATGAACAATTGCTCTTATACCCTTATTATCAGGATATCCGGATATCTTAAAGTTATGGTACCGTTAACCTCAGATGCAGTCTATCACAGGCCTGTGAATCACGGTGGCTGCAGCTAGTCCCGGAAAACTTTGGCGCCAAAACAAAAACAAAGTTCACAAAACAGCAAAAATTCCTTGTCTTGTCGGCCGATGCCGAGCCCACACGCCGGGGACTTTAGTCCTGTAGCCTCAGATTAAGGTCTGGGAAGATCTCTTCACAAAGTCTTGTCAATATCCTCTCAGTGGAAATGGCACCAGAAACCTTCTTTCCTCCCGAAGTCTCTCACTGTTATCCAGTACACCATCCACGTGCTCCGTCACAGAAATGGATTATTCAGTCCCTTCATCACTCGACACGTGACTCCTTCAGCACAAAGTCTATAATCCACTCAGCATGGACCTCCACAAAACTCCACAGAGCCACACAGCTTCCCCAGCTCAGCACTTGTCCTTAAACAGAGAAAAAGGGGTAAACAAACTCCACACGGAGGAGTGTAAAGACAGCGTCTTCTTGCAGCTCCTTTTCACAGACTTCCTGTCTAGACTCACACATCAGACGCTCTCAGAATACACACAGTTTCTAGCACTGCCCCTCCTCTGAGCCCAGCCAGGCAAAAGTCACAGGGTCCTAGTGCTCTCCTGTTGTTATCACATTTCACACTCTCACAACCTGTCTCCTCACCCGGGACACCACCAAACTTATAGGACTATACACGTACCATTAATACCCAGCAGCTTATGGACTATCTACACACATCTTTAGCTTCAATCTCCTCCCTCTCCTCTCCAGACTTAGCATTGTCACTTTAAAATAATACACTGAAGAGTGCCCTAGATGAAACAGCATCTGCTACCCGAAATACCAGACACAGACAATGGCAGCCCTGGCACATGATGCAAACACGTTTTCTTCAGCGTTGCTCAATGTGTGCTGAGCGTCAGTGGAGAAAATCACTTTTAGCAGAAGACTTCATCCACTATAAATTTATGCTCAAAACCTATAATTCTGCCCTTCATCTGGCCAAACAATCCTACTTCACCCTCATCACTTCACTATCCAACAATCCAAAACGACTTTTTGAAACCTTAAACTCCCTCCTGAAACCTAAAGCACAGGCCCCTATCACCAACCTCAGCGGTGAGGATCTGGCCACTTATTTCCTAGAAAAAATCAACCACATCCATCAGGACATCTCAGCCCAATCTCCTCAGCGCCTGGATCCTCTTCCCTGCTGCACTTCAACCTTGCCTTCTTTGAGCCTGTCACAGAAGAAGAACTTACCCAGCTCCTCGCTTCTTCTCAGCCTATAACCTGCAACAGTGACCCCATTTCCTCACATCTCCAGCAGTCTCTCTCACCGGTGGTCACCACTCACCTGACTAAAATATTTAACTTCTCTCTTTCTTCAGGTATCTTTCCCTCCTCATTTAAACATGCCATCATAACCCCTTTACTTAGAAAGCCATCCCTGGACCTGAACTGCACTGCTAACTACAGACCTGTCTCTAATCTTCCATTCATCTCTAAACAGCTGGAACGCTTGGTCCACTCCGCTCTAATCTGCTATCTGTCAGATAACTCTCTCCTCGACCCTCTACAATGTAGTTTCTGCTCTTTACACTCCACTGAAACTGCCCTCACTAAAGTCTCTAATGATCTACTAATAGCTAAATCCAAAGGTCACTGCTCCCTGCTGATTCTCCTGGATCTCTCTGCAGCATTTGACACTGTGAATCACCAGATCCTCCTCACTATGCTCCGCTCTATAGGCCTCAAGGAAACCATTCTCTCCTGGTTCTCCTCCTACCTTTCTGACCGCTCCTTCACTGTATCTTTTGCCAGCTCCTCTTCCTCTCCTCCTCCCCTTACTATCGGGGTTCCGCAGGGCTCAGTCCTAGGCCCCCTCCTCTTCTCTATATACACTGCCCCTATTGGACAAACAATCAGCAGATTTGGGTTCCAGTATCATCTCTATGCCGATGACACCCAATTATACACTTCTTCCCCTGACATCACCCCTACCCTAATACAAAATACCAAGGATTGTATGTCTGCTGTCTCTATCATCATGTCCTCCCTCTATCTTAAACTGAATCTCTCCAAAACTGAACTTCTTGTGTTTCTCCCCTCTACTAACCTAACTCTGCCTAACATTGAAATTACTTTGGAGGGTTCAACCATAACCCCCAAGCAGCATGCCCGCTGCCTTGGGGTCATATTCGACACTAAACTTTCCTTCACCTGCATCTTAAAAACATCTCCAGAATCCGCTCTTATTCACTCTCATCTGGACTATTGCAACTCTCTTCTGATCGGTCTCCCTCTTACCAAACTTTCTCTTCCCAAATCCGTCCTGAATGTGGCAGCCAGAGTCGTATTTCTGTCCAGCCGCTTCACCGATGCCTCCATCTTGTGCCAGTCATTATACTGGTTACGCATTTGCTACAGAGTCCATTATAAACTCATCGCTCTCACCCACAAAGCTCTCCACAGTTCTGCGCCGCCTTATATCTCCTCTCTCATCTCTATCGCCCTACACGTGCCCTCCGTTCTATAAATGACCTAAGAATAACATCCCCCATGATCCGAACCTCACATATCCGTCTCCAAGATTTCTCTCATGCTGCGCCAGTTCTCTGGAATGTTCTACCCCAGATGATCCGACTGATGCATAGCCCCCACGTCTTCAAGAGCGCTTTAAAAACCTCTCTCTTTAAACAAGCCTACCACCTCAACTACTCAGTAAATTAACTTTCCCCTGTCCCCTCCTTCTAAATACTATTCAGAATCTGCTTCCTACTATTCATCTGTCTCCACACCCTCCATGCACACGATAACTGCACTCAATACTTGATTATTGCACTTAAACATATGGGATGATGACCGGATAATTCAGCCTTATATGAAAATCCCTATTTATTATAATTTCTAGACCTGAAATAACAAGCACTTTTCACCTATTGTGTCCCCCCCATTTCCTTGTAGAATGTAAGCTTGCGAGCAGGGACCTCACTCCTAATGTAACTGTTTAAACTGTATTACCTTGTATTGAATTTATTGTCTGTACATGTCCCCGCTTAATTGTAAAGTGCTGCGGAATATGTTGGCGATATATAGATAAAAACTATTATCATAATTATTAATATTAATATTGATTGTATTATTTTATTGTAGTCCTGAAATGATTATGCAGGGGTGGTCCAGAAGTGGACAGCTTCTTTAAATGTTAGCATTCACAAAAATGCTGGCGTTCGGAGACAGTTTATCTAGACACACAAGGTGACATGAGAATTCTGGCTATGACTTCTCAAAGGCTGAGCTGATTTATAAGTTAATTGCTCTAAATGTATGTTAGTTGATTGCAATTCAGAGGTTTTTTGATGGGCAACAATGACCTGCAGTATCTCCTGGATGGCTGCATGAAGCCAGAAACTCCACAGCAGATCCACTTTACACCTTAAGGCTATGTGCCCACGTTGCGGACCTGAAGCATATTTTTTACGCTTCTCCCTGGCGGGAAAATCGCATGCGGATATTACATGCGGTTTTCCCCCCAGGTAGAAGCGTTTGTGAGGCGTCTTTGCATGCATTTCCGCATGCGGGTTATCAAGCACTTCTCCAAGCATCACTTGGAAAAGTGCTTGACAACTTGTTCAGAAAGGTAAAAAATAAAAAAATAAACTTTATACTCACCTTCTGATGCATTCTCTGCCCCGTCCGGAGGCTTGAGCGGCTCACGCTGTTGGGTGCAGGACCTGCGGTGACGTCATTGAGTCATGTGGTGGGTCACATGACTCAATGACGTGGCAGGTCCTTCAGACAACAGCGCGACGGAGGGAAAACATCAGAAGATAAGTATAAACTTTATTTTATTCTTTTTTTTACAGGTTCTTTGGTACCCAGGTCTGGATGAGAGTCTCCTCTCCTCCAGACTTGGGTACCATCCGCACATTGATTCCGCTGCGCTTCCGCAAAATTAATGAACATGCTGCGGATTTTTGACCGCAGCATATATGCTGCGGAAAAATCCGCAGCATGGGCATTGACATTGCGGAATGCCATTGGGGACCATGGGGTGCGGATATACATGCGTTTTTCAAGCGTTTACGCTGCGGAAATTCCGCAGCATATACGCTTGAAAAATGCTACGTGGGCACACAGCCTTATAGAGAGCCTGTTGTCTCTCTATGTGTCCTAATATCAAAGGTTAGCTCCCTTTTAACACTTTGCAGCAAAAGTAACTGTATGACTCACTTTGGATGAAATTGTGCACTACACTGCCTAATGTGAGAAAATATAACAGATACAACTCTGGCAAAAAATAAGAGACCACTGCACAGTTTTCTAAAAAGCACCATCTCTACATGTCTGACAGCCATTCCATTCCAGTATCAGTTGAATTCCAACCAAAGTTCACCTCATTCTACTTAATGTGCTTCTGATTAGGTGATCACCTGAACCAAATCTTATGTAACGAGGGAAAGTATAAAAAACACTGCTGTGGTCTTCACAATCCTCTTGCAATAGGACAAGCTGGATGGCAAAACAAGTGCTAGGAATAGCCCAAAAGTAATTTGAATGAAAAAAATAACTTTTAACCATGCCAAAGGAGTTGAAAAGAAAAGTCTTGAGTGAGGAAAAGAAGGGCTCAATTCTGGCTTTACTAGCAGAGGGATACAGTGAGCGTCATATTGCCTCCATCCTTAAAATTTCAAAGACGGCAGCCCATTACAACAAGGTCAAGCAGCAGACATTGGGGACAACAAAGCTACAGACCGGCAGAGGGCGAAAGCGACTCTCCACTGACCGGGATGACCATCATCTTATTCAAATGTCACTCAGCAACCACAGGATGACATCAAGAGACCTACAAAATGAATGGCAAATGGCAACTGGGGTGAAGTGCATGGCAAGAACAGTTCGCAACAGGCTCCTAGAGGCAGGCCTCAAGTCATGTAAAGCTAGAAAAAAGCCTTTCATCAATGAGAAGCAAAGGAGAACCAGGCTGAAGTTTGCCAAAGACCATAAGGATTGGACCAAAGAGGACTGGAGTAAGGTAATCTTCTCTGATGAGTCTAATTTTCAGCTTTGCCCAACACCTGGAGAGGCATACAAGCCACAGTGTCTTGCACCCACTGTGAAATTTGGTGGAGGATCGGTGATGATCTGGGGATGCATCAGCAAGGCTGGAATTGGGCAGGTTAATCTTTGCGACGGACGTATGAATCAAGCCGCATACAAGATTATCCTTGAAAAACACTTGCTTCCTTCTGCTCAGGCAATGTTCCCCAACTCTGAGGACTGGTTTTCCCAGCAGGACATTGCCCAATGCCACACAGCTAGGTCAATCAATATGTGGATGAAGGATCACCACATCAAGACCCTGTCATGGCCAACCCAATCTCCAGACCTGAACCCCATTGAAAACCTCTGGAATGTAATCAAGAGGAAGATGGATAGTCACAAGCCATCAAAGAAGAAGTGCTTACATTTTTGTGCCAGGAGTGGCATAAGGTCACCCAAAAGCAGCGTGAAAGACTGGTGGAAAGCATGCCAAGACGCACGAAAGCTGTGATTAAAAATCATGGTTATTCCACCAAATATTGATTTCTGAACTCTTCCTGAGTTAAAACATGAGTATTGTTGTTTCTAAATGAATAAGAACTTGTTTTTTGTATTATTTGAGGTCTAAAAGCACTGTTTCTTTTTTATTATTTTGACGATTTCTCATTTGCTGCAAATAAATACAACATTTTTAGCATTGAATTTCGGAGACATGTTGTCAGTAGTTTATAGAATAAAACAACAATGTACATTTTACTCAAAAATAGACCTATAAAGAGAAAAATCAGAGAAAATGAAAATTTTGCAGTGGTCTCTTAATTTTTGCCAGAGCTGTATATACCAGCAACAGGATTTTTCTGCACCCCTCTACACTTATTTGGTGTATGACAGTACGATTCCAACAAAGGGCACATTTCCTCAAAGCATACACTTGTTTGGGTGCCAAACACTGAATCTTTTATCTCGTTAAAGAAGTGACACTTACATTTTACCTCATACATGTTAAGAGTAATAAAACAATTTCAAACAATCCGAAATATAAAGACGACTTTCCTCTACATCCTTACACTATCCCCATTCTGGCTCTTGTTTTTTCCCCTGCTGCTTGTGTATTTGTCTTTGTGTCTGCAGCAATGCAGGGAGTAGACCATAGCACCAGAGCTGACATCTGAGTAAGACTGTTGGTTTGGCCATGATGGTGGCATTCTGCAAGCACCATGACAGCCGATGCTCTGGCATAAATGGGTAGAGCAACGCTCTCTCTGAGATGTGGGAAAGAGTGTTGCTGACCAGAACTCAGAGGAATGTTTATGCAGCACAAATGTGGTCCAATATAGTTGAGACCTGCATGTGAAGGTACAAGGGAAATTACGGTCCCACAACTCTACTAAGGGCCGAGTACATGTGGAAGTGGTGAAGATGGTGTTCCGCCTCAAGTGGTTAAATGTATTTTATAGTAATGTATGTTATCTGAAAGCAAACCCCCTGGGGTTGCGGTATAGTCTAGACAAGGTTAACTGTAATAGCTGGCAAAGATTGGGGAGGGGGAACTGAGAGTTAGTGTTAAGAATAGTGTGACGCTCGCAAGCCCTGCCCTGGGAAGATGTGGGGATAACTCGGAGCCGGGTCCTATGGAAGGTGGGGTGCAGCCGTGGCCTGGACCCGTCCCGTGCCCAGGGCCGTCACATTAAAAAGGATGTAAGGGCTATCAAGGTTGAGTGGTTGCTTACTCACGATGGAGAATACAGCGGCAAGGCTTCTCCCTGCTCCTCGCGGAGTTCTGCGGTCACCAGGGACGGGGGTCCGACAACCTCCGAGTAATCCGAGTGCTCAATCAGGACCCCGCACCAGAGTGTTCCTAAACTTCAGACCGAGTCCTTTCCTGTCTGTGTGCAGATAGGCCGGGTCTCCCTCTGGACTAAGCTCAGAAATAGGGTACGGGTGGCAGCTCCGCTCCTTCCGTTACCCGGTGGGATCCTCAGGGCCTGCTGGGCTTCCCTGACTAGGGGAAGAATTTACATCCAAAGAGCAAAAAGTGGGCACCATGAAAACAAAGGAATTGACTCACAATTGAAACAACAATTGGGAGATTAGATAAAAAGAAGGATGTATAAGGTGAGGATCACCAGCAAACCCAAAAAATAAAAAAAACAGCAATCCACTGTTGGAAGTTAAAGGGTTTGTCCTTTACTCGGAGCACCCTTTCTCAGTTGCTATATTCCCCTTTATAAAATACCAACAGTAAATACTCACCAACGGTGACGATGCCATAACAGCGATATTGGCACCTGCTCTCTCTGGGCCCACATCACGTTCTTATGCAACTTGAGTCCTACAGGCAATCAGCAGCCACCTCACTCTCCCTTTCTTCAGATGAAACTGACACCTGGAAGAAGGAAGAGCTGCTGCTGCTCTCTGACCTCCTCCAAATCTCAGTTACGTCCGAAGGAGGTTAGAGTGAAGCGGCTGGTTATTGGCTGCAGGACTCTCGTGGCTTAAGAACGTGACATGAGCCACGGGAGAGCAGGTGCCGACACTGCTGGAACAGCACCGGCACCAGAGGTGAGTATAGACTGGTGTTATTTTATTAGGGGGAATATAGACATTGAGAAGGCGTTGTCCAAGTAATGGACAACCCATTAAATAATGCTTGTGTTCGATATCCTTGACAATCACCTCACATGTCTCAGATTTTTAGTGGAATGGAAATAAGTGTTTCAGTGTTTTAGAGTCTTATTCTCAGAGAACATCTGAAATGGGGACAACTTCGGAACTATCATTTACTGCTGAACTTGATACCAACGTGTGGACTTAAGAGATGAGAGGCAAGACTGCCAAAACTTTTTTACTATAAAATCAGAATAATTGTGATGACAATCTGAAAATAGAATAAGAATGTCTCTAATGTGGGAACTCTAATATAATTAAAAAACAGCAGATTAAATTATATGGCCATATAGCAATTTGTGATACCATCCTAACGAAAATTATAATTTAGAAGCTTTATATACAACATTATTGTGAGTTACATATGACTCGCCCCCTGGGCCGTGGGGTACCCGGAACCGGGCTTCTGTACGATGCTGGGGGTAGTAGTGGCAACCCGATCCCGTGGCTCAGGGTGGTCAGACCAAATTGTGGCAGTCTATTTATCAGTGTTTTGAATGTCCGACTACGCCACCCGTGGATTGCGGTCAGGGATAACCGCCGCTGCGAGGTGTGATGTTGTTACTACATCTGTGATTGGTTGGCTGTTATCCTTGTTTCAGTTTCTGCCTAGTAACGATGATGTAATGGGGAGGAGGGGACAAGGCGGAAGGAGGGTAGCGCGCGGGTAACGGAGGGAGAAGGGAACGGAAGCAGGAGAATAAAAGTATGGCTGTTTAAACCTACCATCCAGCATCTCTGTGTGGCCTTCTGGAGTTCCTTTCGTCTGCATAACAACACCACAACTGGCGACGAGGAAGCGTTCATCATCAACTAAAGGTATTTCAGCTCTACAACAATGGCCTGTTTACCTGCCTTCCCTGCTTTTGATGTACATCAGTCCCCAGCTAACCTAGCAGCATGTTGGGAGAAATGGCTGAAGCGTTTTGATATATTCCTACAAGCCATGAACATATCAGATGATACCAGGAAGAAAGCCATGCTATTACATTATGCAGAGGAACAAGTCTATGATATCTTCACTACTCTGCCTAATACTGGAGAAGACAAAGACTATGAGCTCAGCAAGGCAGCATTAAGCAAATACTTCTCCCCACACAGAAATGCGGCATTTGAAATCTTCAAGTTTAGACAATTAAAGCAGTCAGCAACAGAAAATATTGATGAATATCATGTCCGACTACGGCACCTTGCAGCTTACTGTGAATTTGCAGATGTCGACAAAGAGATCCAAATGCAGATTTTACAAGGCTGCATCTCCTCTAAATTACGGAGACAAGCACTCAGAGATCCCACCATGACTTTAGCAAAATTGCTTGAAACAGCACGTGTAAATGATACCGCCGAAAAACAAGCTAAACTCATAGAGAACATTGAGTGCGAGGCGGAAGCACCGTCTTGTATAGCAAAGCTAACACAGAGACCGCCTGTGCCTCATACGCAGGGGGCAACTTGCTACAACTGCGGAGGGTCGTATCCTCACCAGAATGTCTGCCCAGCAAAAGGGGGGACCTGCCATAATTGTGGAAAACAAAACCATTTTGCAAAAGTGTGTAGATCCAAACCACAATCCCCTCATCCCACAGTACAACCCAGGTCACAAAAAGTCCAAACGCTGCAGCTTACTGACAAGCCTCACAGTACTTATCTATTCTCAGTAACTGCAGAGGGATCTCAAACACTGCACGCACTTACCAGTCCAAGACGACTTATCCTGATAAACGGCAGTCCGGTGGAAGCCCTAGTAGACACGGGGGCGTCAGTAAACGTCATCAGCCGTGCAGTCTATAGCCGACTCCCGAACAGACCTGCTCTACAAAGCACTAGCCTAAAGATTTTTCCATATGGTTCAGCATCGGCACTACCCCTGTGCGGCAAATTTCAGTCAGAACTTGCAGCTGACGGGAAGTCCATCACCGACACTGTATATGTAGTAGAGTGCTCCGCAGACACGCTTCTCAGCTGCAGTACTGCTATATCTCTGGGTCTGGTCAACCTGGTCAATAGCGTCACGGGTCCTTCGGCCCAACACATCATGCAGAGGTACCCCAATCTCTTTAAAGGTCTCGGTAAGCTAAAAGACGTTCAGATAAAATTGCATATTGACCAGTCAATACAGCCGTCTGTTCAACCTCACAGGCGCATCCCATTTCATGTCCGCAAACTTGTGGAGCAAGAACTGCAAGATCTGGAAGCGTCTGATGTTGTTGAACGAGTTGAAGGCCCGACCCCTTGGGTATCGCCCATTGTTGTTGCACCAAAACCAAAGCAGCCTGGTAAAATCCGGCTATGTGTGGATATGCGGCATGCCAATCTGGCTATTCAAAGAGAAAGGCACATCACGCCTACTATTGATGACATTCTCGCAGACCTGAATGGTGCAAAAGTATTCTCTAAAATTGATTTAAAATCAGGTTATCATCAACTTGAGTTGCATCCAGATTCCAGATACATTACAACTTTTAGTACCCACGTGGGTTTACGACGATTCAAGAGGTTGAACTTTGGTATCTCATCTGCGGCAGAAATATTTCAGAACGTTATCAGTCAGGTTCTATCTGGAATAGCAGGAGTCCTAAACGTCAGTGATGACATTCTTATATATGGTACAACCCAAGAGGAGCATGACAGTCACTTAGAGCAAGTGTTTCAGAGACTGCAAGCCTGCAATCTAACTGTCAATCCGTCAAAATGTGAGTTTAACCAAAAGTCATTAAGCTTCTTTGGATATATCTTTTCTGAGCAAGGAGTTTCAGTAGATCCTCAGAAAATTTCTGTCATAAAGTCAGCTAGCCAACCTCAAAATGTGTCAGAGGTTCGCAGTTTTCTAGGACTAGTCACGTACTGTGGACGATTTATACCTGATCTGGCCACGGTCTCCGAACCCCTGCGACTACTCACGAAAAAAGACACTCCTTGGACATGGACTACTGAACACCAAGCAGCATTCGACTCCATGAAGTCCAGTCTAACTGGCGACACCGTCATGGCCTATTTTGACCCTCTAAAGTCCACCGAGCTTATCGTGGACGCAAGTCCGGTGGGCCTGGGTGCAATTCTCACACAAGTGTCCAAAGCAGGCAACGTCTCTACCATTTCCTATGCAAAAAAAGCTTTAACAGAGACAGAACAACGCTATTCACAAACTGAAAGGGAAGCTCTTGCGGTTGTATGGGGATGCCTTCATTTTCATCTGTACCTTATGGGACATAAATTCACAGTGATAAGTGACCACAAACCGCTCATTCCGCTTTTCAACAAACATTCTTCAAAACCTCCCCCACGACTTGAACGCTGGTTGCTCCGCCTACAGAACTACCAGTTTCGGTTGAGATACGAGGCAGGAGCTGGTAATCCGGCAGACTACTTCTCGAGACACCCAACACCACAAACTACCAAGGACGACATCCCAGCAACTATCCTTGCAGAGGAACATATCAATTTTATCGTTGCACATTCTGTGCCAAAAGCCATGACTATGGAGGAAATACAACAAACGGTGGATTCCGATCACCAACTTCAGTTAGTTATAGAGACTGTTCGATCTAAAATTTGGAGCAATTTTCTTGCTGAAGCCCGCCTCCAAACACCAGATCAAACAACCTACTTGACAGCTTTCTTTAATACACGACATGCTCTCTCCGTGTCTGATTCAAATCTACTGTTGCGTAACAATCGGCTGGTGATACCCCAGAAGCTTCAAAGCAGAGTACTGGATCTGGCCCACGAGGCTCATCAAGGGGTGGTGAAAACAAAGCAATTACTGAGAGAGAAAGTCTGGTTTCCAGGACTAGACAAAAAAGTAGAGGCACTTATTGAAACTTGCATACCTTGCCAAGCAACTACAATTGACCATAAACGCGCACCCTTACAAATGACACCCCTGCCAGAGGGCCCGTGGACTGCTGTTAGTGTTGACTTCTGTGTTTTAACGGATCACTCCTATCTGCTGGTTGTCATGGATGACTATTCGAGGTTCCCAGTCATTGAACATGTTTCGACAACCTCTGCCAGGGCTGTTATACCAAAATTAGACAAGATCTTCTCGGCATATGGCATACCGGAAACAGTGAAATCCGACAATGGACCACCTTTTAATAGCACAGACTTTCGATCATTCGCAACCTATCTGGGTTTCACTCACAGGAAAATAACTCCTTACTGGCCTCAGGCCAATGGTGAAGTGGAATGGTTCATGCAATCAATAAACAAAACTTTGAGGATCGCTACCATGGAGCACAAGGATTTACAGCAAGAGCTACACAGATTTCTTAGACAGTACAGAGCTACACGCCATTCTACTACCGGGGTACCACCCGCCACTGCGCTGTTCAACAGGCCTATGCGTGTCAAACTCCCGAGCGTTCCGCTGAGTCCTGTTCAAACACCAATTGCTACTAAGGATGCCATATCCAAACAGAAGATGAAGAGGTATGCAGATAAGAGCAGTCATCGTTGCAAGCCGCCGGAATTTTTGGTGGGAGATTGGGTCCTTGTAAAAAGACTAAGACCTAGTGACAAGTTTGCATCACGATACTATCCTGAACCCTTTCAGGTCACACAAGTCAAAGGCACCATGGTCACTGCTCAAGATCACGGTCGCCAGCTCACAAGGAACGTGTCACATTTTAAAAAACTTTGTGACTATATCCCAGAAACAGACGAGGCAGATGGCGATGACGTCCTGCCGGGTCCCCAGAGCTCAGCAGTTCCAAGGGAGGATACCTCAGAGGACTCGGAAAGTTCATCTGGGACTGAGATGTCTCACCGCTATCCAGCGAGGGCAAATCGAAGACCGCCAGCCCACCTTTTGGACTATGTTCTGCAGTAAAAATAAAAAAAATAAAAAAAAAACCCTTTGTACTAATGTGAATTTTTGAACCGTTATCCAGTTCTATTGTTGTTTTGTTTTGTGAGAAGAGGAGAGATGTGATTTTGTTACTACATCTGTGATTGGTTGGCTGTTATCCTTGTTTCAGTTTCTGCCTAGTAACGATGATGTAATGGGGAGGAGGGGACAAGGCGGAAGGAGGGTAGCGCGCGGGTAACGGAGGGAGAAGGGAACGGAAGCAGGAGAATAAAAGTATGGCTGTTTAAACCTACCATCCAGCATCTCTGTGTGGCCTTCTGGAGTTCTTTCGTCTGCATAACAACACCACACGAGGCAGACCGCTGAGGCTGGTGTTGGTGTGCAGCACAGGGGTAGGATAACGCCTCACGGGAAGAGTGTAGCCTCAGGGCAGTGTAGGTGGATGCTGGGGGTGATAGTGCCGGCCGCAATAGTAAAAGTTCAGAGTCCGCTTCAAACAGTCCAGGGTCTTTATTGTAGGAATTATTAATGACCCAACAGTAGTACCGGTTAGGAATGGGCCTGGGTGTCTGAGAGCATTCAGGCGAGCCCCACTGGTCAGGGTGAGTATGTAGGCCTACCGTTCTCTCTATGCTCTTTCTGATTATCCCCCTCTTCGTGGTGTAATAGCCCACGTCCCTGAGCTGGCCGTGCACTTCTCGCCTGTATGGCTTGCGACTCGGGCCTTGGGTACCTTTTGCTTTCTCATTGCTGTACTGGTCCCTCTGTGTGGCGGAGCCTCCAAGCTTCTTAGGCCAAGGGACATGCTGCTGGGCTTGATAACCCGGGCAGCCTCGGACCCCAATGTCCAGTTAGATTGGTTCTCTGCCAGGACCGGCTCTCATCGCCTCTGTCCCTGGCTTGCAGTTTCTCCTCTGCCTCACGGACTCCTCAGCTGCTGCTGACCTGTCCCTTTTCTCTGAGAACCCTTCTGGTCACTTCAGAAGTGGGTTCTGGTCTCTCTAACCCTGCCCCAGTTCCAGCTTTTATAGGGCAGCCAGCTCCCCCTACTGGCCTGGGACAGAAGGTGCTGCATGCTAATGGTCCCTAACCAGGGAACCTCCCTCCTGCTCTCAGACACAGCCTTTAATATTTGTGGCATCCAGGCCTGGGGTGACACATTCCCCCCTAGTAAAATTTAGTACTCCGGACTAAACAGGAAACACAAATACAGGGTATAAATAATAACATAACATATATACAAGTACATTTTGTCCTTAAGGTCACAGCGCTTCCGTGACCGGGTGTCCATGTCACCCAACTAGGTGAAGTCTTGAATGGTGCGGGGACCTGTCTCCATAAACCCCAAGTTCCTGGCCTTGGGCGTGGCGACAAGGCTGAGCTACCTACTTTGGACCACAAAAGGGCCACGCCGGACAGGTTTTTCTTCTGTGGCCATCTTCGCAAGAGGGCACCAAGTGCAACTATCTACAAGACAGTTCCGGCCATTCAGTGTCCATGACCTGTCAGTCCATCGTACTAGGAAAACTGGAAAAACATTATTAATAACCAGGTAACAAACATAAAACATTTGCAATATACAGCATTCAGATCTTCCAGCGAGCTGGTATTTGACCCCTAGTGCTCCGGGTTGACCTGCGTAACCCACTGTCTGGTGGTGGTCTAACCTGGCTTTCCCCACTAGCATTAAGGGTACAGCTACTAGCTGGGTCTACAGGCAGTTCAGACAGCAGTCTGCGGGTCCTTTGGCTTACCGCAGGCATGGCAGGCTCACTGTCAGCAGAGGGTTGACTCTCCTGGGCTGCTGGCATGGGTTCTTCTGCCTCCGGGGCTGCTTGTTCCTCTTGTTCTTCCTGCTCTCCTGTAGGTTCCTGCTGGGTTGGTTGAAGGAAGCGTAGGACGGGTACCACTATTGCGTCGTTTATTCGAGTTCAGGACCGGGGGAACTCTCCGAGAACGGTGCTGACCATTTCTTCCTTGTCCACTGCGGGCTCAAGGTCATCTTGATCTTCACTTGGACTCTGCAGTTGCTCGGGGCACCGTTTTAGGTGGTCTCTGGAGACGGTGCTAGTGGTTTCTCCTCCATCCTTGGTAATTACACATACCTTCGGGTTGTTGTGGTCGGACTGCAGTACTGTTTACGGGTCGCTCTCCCACTGGTCATCGAGCTTGTGAAGCCTTCTCTTCCGCTTCAGGACCTGCTCACCAGGTTCCAGGGGACCAGCAGGGGCGTGTTGGTTGAAGAGCCTCTCTTGCTTTTCTCTCACTTGAGCCAGACTCCTCTCCACACTCTCCTGTACCTTCTTGTACTGTAGCCACCGTTCCGAATCCCAGTCCGCATCTGGGGAGGTGTCCTCGGGTGTCAGGACTCCCATCTCCAGGTCTATCGGCAGCTTACCTGGTCTTGCTCGCATCAGGTAAGCCGGGATGCAATTTGTAGCATTCACCGGGATATGGTTGTATAAGTCTTAGGTCCGGCAGTTTTTCCGGCCACAGGCTGCGTTCTTCCAGGGGCAACGTCTTGAGGAGATCAATGACGATATTATTCATTTTCTCACACAGCCAGTTGGTTTACGGGTGGTAAGGCGTTGTCCGAATCTTCTTACAGCCGTAGAGGTTGCAGAACTCCTGGAAGATTTCCGCCTCGAACGCTTGATCTGTCAAGACCTGTTCCGGATACCCGTGTGGACGGCAGAAGTGTTGTTGGAAGGCTCTGGCCGCTGTTTGGGCTGTCAAGTCTTTAACGGGGACCACAACCAGGAACCGGGAATAGTGGTCCACTATTGTCAGGGCATAGACGTAGCCCGACCGGCTTGGAGCCAATTTCACATGGTCCAGAGCTACCAGCTCAAGACGCTGCCTGGTGATGATGGGCCTCAAGGGTGTCTTCTGGCTGGTACAGTCCTTCCTTCTGAGGTTACATGGGCCGCAGTCCCTGCACCACTTCTCTATTGCCCCTCTCATACCGACCCAGAAGAACCGCTCTCTCAGTAGGAACTCCAGTTTCTTCCATCCGAAGTGTCCCGCTCTGTCATGGTAGGCCTCCAGGACCATTGCTGCATCTCGTCTTGGGACCACTACCTGCCAGGTCAACTCGTGTGTCCAGTGGTTGACAAGCCTTCTGCACAGTTTACCTTCGTAGAGGAATAGTCTGCTCTTCTCCTTCCACAGCTGCTTAGCTTCCTCAGGGGCATCCGGATCGGGATAGGCATCTGCCTGAGTCAGCATTTCCTTCACCAAGCGAACTGCAGGGTCACTATCCTGCGTTTCAGCCCAGCCGTGATGGTGTAAGGGGTTGAACATGACGGTGGTTAGGTCTCTGTCTCTTACCCGGTGAGAATACTGAGTGGCCCCATACCGGTGGAACGCAGGGAGCTCTACTTCCTCCAGCTCTTCAGAGTCTTCTTCTCCTTCGGGTAGGTGGGGCATTCTTGATAGGGCATCTGCATTGGCGTTGGTTCTGCCTGCCCGGTATTTGATTGTGAAGTCATAATTTGATAGCCGGGCCATCCACCGCTGTTCCAGGGCACCAAGTCTTGCATTGTCCAGGTCTGTCAACGGGATGTTGTCCGTGTAGACAGTGAACTTTGCGGAGGCCAGGTAATGTTTAAACCGTTCTGTGACGGCCCACACCACTGCCAAGAATTCTAGCTTAAAGGAGCTGTAATTCTCCGGGTTTCTTTCAGTGGGCCTCAGCTTCCGGCTGGCGTAAGCGATCACCCTTTCTCTGCCCTGTTGGTTCTGTGACAGTAGGGCTCCCAGCCCCACATTACTGGCGTCTGTGTGGAGGATAAAAGGCTGGCCATAATCTGGGGTAGGCCAGGATCTCATCCCCCATGAGGGCCATCTTCAGCTGGCGGAAGGACTCCTCTTCCAACTTGTCCCACTTGAAGGGTGGCTTGTGACTTCTGGATTTAGACTGACCTATCAGGAGGTCCTGCATTGGAGCTGCCATCTTTGTGAACCCGGGGATGAACCTTCGGTAGTAGCCTACCAACCCGAGGAATTGCCTCACTTCTTTGATGTTGGAGGGGCTTGGCCAGCTCTTGATTACTGTAACCTTGTTGGGGTCGGGGGCTACTCCCTCTGCACTCACCACGTGCCCTAGGTACTGTACCTTCGGTTTCAGCAGGTGACACTTTGAGGGCTTCACCTTCAGGCCAAAGCCTGCCAGGGCTTCGAACACCTCTGCCAGGTGTTTTTTCAGATGGTCCTCGTAGGTCTTCGAATATACAAGCAAGTCGTCTAAGTAAAGTAGGACCGTCTCAAAGTTTCAGTGCCCTAGACAGCATTCCATCAGCCTCTGGAAGGTCCCGGGTGCATTGCAGAGTCTGAAGGGCATACAGTTGAATTCACTTAATCCCATCGGGGTGGTGAAGGCGGTCTTCTCCTTGTCAGCCTCTGCCACAGGAACCTGCCAGTACCCGCTAGTAAGATCCAAAGTAGAGAAGAAGTTAGCAGATTTTAGTGCGGCTAAAGACTCCTCTATCCTAGGCAACGGGTACGCGTCTTTATGGGTGATACGATTGACCTTTCTATAGTCCACGCACATTCTCATGGTACCGTCTTTCTTTTTACGAAAACTAAGGGAGCTGCCCAGGGGCTACAGCTATCTCTAATGACCCCAGCTTCTTTCATTTCTCTCAGCATGCCCTTTGCGTTCTGATAATGTGCAGGGGGTACAGGTCTGTGTCTCTCTTTTATTGGTGAGTGGCTCCCCGTGGGGATGTGGTGTTCCACTCCCTTTACTCGGCCGAAGTATAGCGGGTGCTTACTAAAGATTCTCTCGTACTCCTGAACCACCCGGTAGACTCCTTGTTTTTGGTGTAGGGGAGTGGAGTCAGCACCCACGTGGAGTTTCTGGCACCAGTCCTCCTTGTATTTCTGGGAGCCATTATCCTCCACAGGGGGAGATGGAGGCAAGGGTTCCACGACCCTGAGAGCATTGTGTTCGACAGCAAACAATTTGGCTAATGTAGCGTACCGGGGCAAGTGTACTTCCCTTTCCCCAATGTTTAAGATCTGGACGGGCACCCTTCCATGGCGGACATCAACCACCCCCCGGGCTGTTAAAATGGTGGGCCTGCTGTCTGAGTACACGGGTTCTACCATGGCTTGGTAGTCTCTCCCTCTTAACCCGATTGCAGTCCGACACCAGATCATCATTTCACTTTTGGGAAGCATGGCAATGGGGAACGGGTCGCTCATCCTCACGCTACCGATCTCACCACCAGACAGTTCTACCTGTTGCCATCTCATCAGAGCTCTTATCTCTTTCTGGAGGACTCTCTGTTGGCTGGAACTCGCATTCATCGCCACCTGCTGCAAAATTACAATTACTTCTGAAAGACAATTTTCAATCACGTTAGTACCCAAGGTTATTATGGGGTGACTTTCTCGACGGTCAATGTCCACAATGATCACTCCCTGTGCCGGCAGTTCAACTTTACCAATCTTAATGGTCATCTCTCTGAACCCCACCTGCGGCACGGGTTGACCATTGCTGACGATGATGCTCAAGTCATCGTCTGGATAACGGGTTATATCAGTGTCACTCCAGTACTGCTTGAAAAGTACATAGGGGATTGTAGTCACTTTAGATCCGGTGTCCAGCAGTGCACTCATGGGGATAGCGTCCAGCACTACGGGTAAAACCGGGCGTCCCCCCACATAATTATCACGCCAGTTAGACGGGCCTGATGACCTTATGACCTTATGCCTGGGGGTTGGCCCTCTGCCCCAGGTCGGACCCGTTTAAAGTACAGTACCTGGCTATGTGTCCCGGCTGGCTGCAACGGCGGCAAATCGGCTGTCCATCCTCAGTGTAACGGTCGGCGGGCCTCCCTCTGAATGACGGGATCCTCCTCCGCCGATGCCACAGGACATCCTCCGGACTTGAAGCCAGCTTGATTGGTCCTGATGGTTCCATCTGCAACGACTGTACGGTCCTGGTCAATGCAGCAACACTCTTTGTTAGTTCTTGGACCTGATGGTGCAGGTTTGCAGGCGGGGATGGGTTTAGGGCCTGCGCATCAGCCCCCACAAGGTCTGCAGGGTAGGGCGCTGCCTCCTGGTGGTAAGTGATGGCAGGGCGCCGGGAAGCTACAGCGCCACCTGGTGCGGGTTCTCGGATTACCCGGATGGCCCTATCTTTAAACTGTGCAAAAGTCAAATCGGGGTTCTGTAGGGCCATGAGGCGCAGCTGGGTTCTGTGGGCGCTGGACAGCAGACCTTCTATGAACTGGTCAGTCAATAGTTTATCTGTATCCTGCACGCTGCCAGGGTCAGCTTGTTTGATTGCTCTCAGTGCTTCTTGCAAGTTTAAGGCATAGTCTCTGATACTATCTTGGGCTCGCTGCTTACATCCATAGAACCGCATTTTGATTTCTGCTGAGGTTCGGGTATCAAAGGTGTCCCGTAGACGGGTCAGAACCCCCCTTACAGTCCTTTTCTCCTCCGCTGTCCAAGACTTTACCTCCCGCTGGGCCGCACCAGTTAACTGCCCTATCACTATGCTTACTTTCTGTTCTTCTGTCAGGGGATAAACCTTGAACAAGCTATACAGCCTTTCTTTAAAGTCGCCCAAGGTATGCGACTCGCCGGCATACTGTGGCAGCCAGGCCGCTCCGGGGATATAGGGCATGGAAAACGGCATCACAGCTGCAGCGGCTACGCTGGTGGTAGAGGGTCCCTCCGCGTCCGACATCTTCCTCCCCCCTAGTTAACCGTGGCCTACCTTCCGGCGATCCTCTTCTGTAGGCCGCGGCTCCGCTCGCGATGCTGTGGGCGAGGACCTTGCGTCGCTCGGTGATGACGTCGGCGTCCGCTGGATCTCCTTCCAGGACCTTGCGCAGCGTCTCAGCGTAGGGCGGGGCTTCATGTCTCGCGCGTTTTTGACGTCCACGCCCCTCTTCTTCCTGCACGGCGTCCCAAAGATGGCGATGGCGGGAAACGGCTCCGATTGGCGGGAAATGGCCCCGAATGGCGGGAAACTTCACTCAGGTATGTATAAAGTCTTTTTCAGGCACGCAATACCCGTTTGTGGCGGGTTGGTCACAATCCTGCCGACTACGCCAAAGCTGACTCGCCCCCTGGGCCGTGGGGTACCCGGAACCGGGCTTCTGTACGATGCTGGGGGTAGTAGTGGCAACCCGATCCCGTGGCTCAGGGTGGTCAGACCAAATTGTGGCAGTCTATTTATCAGTGTTTTGAATGTCCGACTACGCCACCCGTGGATTGCGGTCAGGGATAACCGCCGCTGTGAGGCAGACCGCTGAGGCTGGTGTTGTTGTGCAGCACAGGGGTAGGATAACTCCCCACGGGAAGAGTGTAGCCTCAGAGCAGTGTAGGTGGATGCTGGGGGTGATAGTGCAGGCCGTAAGAGTTCAGAGTCCGCTTCAAACAGTCCAGCGTCTTTATTGTAGGAATTATTAATGACCCAACAGTAGTACCGGGTAGGAATGGGCCTGGGTATCTGAGAGCATTCGGACGAGCCCCACTGGTCAGGGTGAGTGTGTAGGCCTACCGTTCTCTCTATGCTCTTTCTGACTATCCCCCTCTTCGTGGTGTAATAGCCCACGTCCCTGAGCTGGCCGTGTACTTCTCGCCTGTATGGCTTGCGTCTCGGGCCTTGGGTACCTTTTGCTTTCTCCTCGCTGTACTGGTCCCTCTGTGTGGCGGAGCCTCCAGGCTTCTTAGACCAAGGGACCTGAAATCCCTCGCGGGTTGGTTCTCTGCTGCTGGGCTTGATAACCCGGGCAGCCTCGGACCCCAATGTCCGGTTAGATTGGTTCTCTGCCAGGACCGGCTCTCGTCACCTCTGTCCCTGGCTTGAAGTTTCTCCTCTGCCTCACGGACTCCTTAGCTGCTGCTGACGTGTCCCTTTTCTCTGAGAACCCTTCTGGTCACTTCAGAAGTGGGTTCTGGTCTCTCTAACCCTGCCCCAGTTCCAGCTTTTATAGGGCAGCCAGCTCCCCCTACTGGCCTGGGACAGGAGGTGCTGCATGCTAATGGTCCCTAACCAGGGAACCTCCCTCCTGCTCTCAGACACAGCCTTTAATATTTGTGGCATCCAGGCCTGGGGTGACACAAATAGAAAACACATTGGGACATAAATGCATTGGAAAGCACAAGACAAATAACAGCAGTTTTATTCATTTTAGCAATCGCGGTTCACACAAGTTGTGTGGATTGGTTATTGTAAACTTTTATTGCTAATAGGGTAATTTCTTTAAATGTTTTATCACTATATATCATCCACAATAAGTAAAAAGAGCATTTCTGGAAAAATTTTCTTTGTTGCAAGCTTATGTGCAATGATGGTCAGTACACCACACACCTTGCACATTATACCTGTGTTTATATTTATAAATTCAGCGAGGGCCCCCCAGCACTGTAGTCCACTTTATTTATGTTGTCTTTTTAGTGACACCCATACAGTCGGTACGGAAAGTATTCAGACCCCTTTAAATTTTTCACTCTTTGTTTCATTGCAGCCATTTGGTAAATTCTAAAAAGTTCATTTTTTTTCTCATTAAAGTACACTCTGCACCCCAAGTTGACTGAAAAAAAACAGAAATGTAGAAATTTTTCAAGGACTAACCAAGCTTTGCTACATCACTGGGTAATTCTGCTGCACCGCTCACCAGTTCTGCCTGGACTCTGAGACAAACCCAGCTCTCCTACATTGCTGGATAAAGATGCTACCGCTGGCCAGTTCTTCCTAGATTCTGGGACTAACCCAGCTTTGCTATATCACTGGGTAACTTTTATTATCTGCTGTGTCTGCGCTGCCTTGAACCTTTGACAAGCTCTGCTACTTTGCTGAGTTAAAGGGGTTGCCCAGTACAAACAAGTTATCACCTATCCTCAGGATGGGTGATCGATTGGGGTCTGACTGCTGGGTCTGGCACTGATTAGCTGAAAGGGGAATTTTTATTCCTGATGGTGCACTTAACCCCTTAATAACATCTGACGTACTAATACGCGTCTGTGCCCTGGGACTTAAGAGCCAGACCCGTATTAGTACGTCATGGCGATCGCGCGCGCACACAGGCTGTGCGGGCGCGATCGCCGCCGGGTGTCAGCTGATTGTCACAGCTGACACCCGGTACTATGTGCAGGGAGCGGTCACGCACCGCTCCCAGCACATTAACCCCCGCGATGCTGCGATCGAAGTCGATCGAAGTCGATCGCGGCATTGCGGGGGCAAGGGGAGGTGATCGCCGATACTCACCTCCTCTTCCGGCTTCCAGCGCAGTCTGCAAAGGCTTCCCGGGTGTTGCCATGACGACCCGATGTCGTCATGACAACATCCGGGTCACCAGAGAGCAGGAAGATTGCTTGGACATGCGCAGTGCATCTCCAAGCAATCTTCACACTGTGCACTTCTGACAGCCTTCATGGCATAGGGATGGTGCTCCATTCCTGTGCCATGCAGGCGATCAGAAAAAAAAAAGTGAAAGTCCCAGAGTGGGACAAAGTAATAAAGTGTATAAACTGTGTGAAAGTGGAAAAAAAAAAAAAAAAATGTGCAAAAATATTATAAAAAAATAAAAAAAATAATACACCAAAAATAAAAATATAATGTACCCATCAATAAATATTATTATAAAAAAAATAAAAAAAAAACAATAAAAGTACACATATTTGGTATCGCCGCGTCCGGAACAACCTGACCTATAAAACTGTCCCACTAGTTAACCCCTTCAGTGAACACGGTAAAAAAAAAAAAAAAAAAACCAAGCAAAAAACAATGCTTTATCACCATACCGCCAAACAAAAAGTGGAATAACACGCGATCAAAAAGACGCATATAAATAAAAATGATACCGCTGAAAACGTCATCTCGTCCCGCAAAAAACAAGCCGCCATATAGCTCCATCAGCCGAAAAATAAAAAAGTTATAGCTCTCAGAATAAAGCGATACTAAAAAATATTTTTTTCTATAAAATAGCTTTTATTGTGTATAAGCGCCAAAACATAGAAAAATTATACAAATGTGGTACCGCTGTAAACGTACTGACCCGAAGAGTAAAGCTGCCTCATCAATTTTACCACACGCGGAACAGAATAAAAAAAAAAAAAAAAAACAATTCCTGAATTGTTGGTTTTTGTTTATTCTGCCTCCCAAAAATCGGAATAGAAAGCGATCAAAAAATGTCACGTGCCTGAAAATGGCACCAATAACAACGTCAAGTCATCCCGCAAAAAACGAGCCGTCACATGACTGTCTGCCAAAATTTGGAAAAATTATAGCTCTCAAAATATGGCGATGCAAAAACTAGATTTTACAAAAAATGCGTCTTTTAGTGTGTGACAGCTGTCAGTCATAAAAACCCCATATGATTCTGGCATTGCTGTAATCACACCGACCCGAAGAATAAAGTCGTCTAATCACTTATACCGCACAAGGAACGGCGTCAAAAATAAACTCTTGAGTTAGGATTGGGCTAGGGTTAGGGCTGGGTTTGGGGCTAGGGTTGTGCTGGGGCTAGGGTTGTGCTGGGGCTAGGGTTGTGCTGGGGCTAGGGTTGTGCTGGGGCTAGGGTTGTGCTAGGGTTAGGGCTGGGGTTGGGATTTTTTTCAAAAGTAAGAAAAAAAGATGACGATATGGCGACTAGTGTTGAGAGCAAGTGCTCGCTACTTGAGTTTGCATCGGGTGCTCTGGTATGCATTTAGTATCGTGGGTATTTGAGTGACATGCTCGAGTCTCTGCCCCATATGCTTCGCGGCCAAAAAACTTTACGGGGATTGCCTGCCATGCACGAGCGATCCCCGCATGTTTTTTTTTGGGTGTCTAATAACCGTGAAACATGCGGAGCAGGGACTCGAGCATGTCACTCGAGCACACGCTGTACATGGTGCATACCTGAGTACCCGATGCAAACTCAAGTAGCGAGCACTTGCGCTCAAGAATAATGAAAACTTATTCAATATGATGACCTAATGTAAACAAATAATGTGCCGTACCTCTGGGTTCAAAATGTTCACTATACACCTTAATAAAATCTTTGAGGGGTATAGTTTCCAAAATGGGGACACTTGTGGGGGAGCTCCACTGTTTAGGCACATCACGGGCTCTCCAAACGCGACATGGTGTCCGCTAACAAATTGAATGGAAAATCGGCTCAAATTGTTAGCGGACGCCATGTTGCGTTTGGAGAGCCCCTGTGTGTCCAAACATTGGAGCTCCCCCACAAGTGACCCCATTTTGGAAACTAGACCCCCCAAGGCACCTATCTAGATGCATAGTGAGCACTTAGAACCCCCAGGTGCTTCACAAATTGATTCGTAAAAATGAAAAAGGGAAAATAAAACACTTTTTCATTTTTATGAATCAATTTGTGAAGCACCTGGGGTTCCAAGTGCTCACTATGCATCTAGATAGGTGCCTTGGGGGGTCTAGTTTCCAAAATGGGGTCACTTGTGGGGGAGCTCCAATGTTTGGGCACACAGGGACTCTCTAAATGCAACATGGTATCCGCTAACAAATTGAATGGAAAATCGGCTCAAATTGTTAGCGGACACCACATTGCGTTTGGAGAGCCCCTCTGTGCCCAAACTTTGGAGCTCCCCCACAAGTGACCCCATTTTGGAAACTAGACCCCCCAAGGCACCTTTCTAGATGCATAGTGAGCACTTGGAACCCCCAGGTGCTTCACAAATTGATTCGTAAAAATGAAAAAGTGAAAAAAAAAACACTTTTTCATTTTTATGAATCAATTTGTGAAGCACCTGGGGTTCCAAGTGCTCACTATGAATCTAGATAGGTGCCTTGGGGGGTCTAGTTTCCAAAATGGGGTCACTTGTGGGGGAGCTCCAATGTTTGAGCACACAGGGACTCTCCAAATGCAACATGATATCCGCTAACAAATTGTCGGCTCAAATTGTTAGCGGATATCATGTTGCATTTGGAGAGTCCCTGTGTGCCCAAACATTGGAGCTCCTCCACAAGTGACCCCATTTTGGAAACTAGACCCCCCAAGGCACCTATCTAGATGCATAGTGAGCACTTGGAACCCCTAGGTGCTTCACAAATTAATTCGTAAAAATGAAAAAGTGTTTTTTTTTTCACTTTTTCATTATTACGAATCAATTTGTGAAGCACCTGGGGGTTCCAAGTGCTCACTATGCATCTAGAAAGGTGCCTTGGGGGGTCTAGTTTCCAAAATGGGGTCACTTGTGGGGGAGCTCCAAAGTTTGGGCACAGAGGGGCTCTCCAAACGCAATGTGGCGTCCGCTAACAATTTGAGCCGATTTTCCATTCAATTTGTTAGCGGATACCATGTTGCATTTAGAGAGTCCCTGTGTGCCCAAACATTGGAGCTCCCCCACAAGTGACCCCATTTTGGAAACTAGACCCCCCAAGGCACCTATCTAGATGCATAGTGAGCACTTGGAACCCCTAGGTGCTTCACAAATTAATTCGTAAAAATGAAAAAGTGTTTTTTTTTTCACTTTTTCATTATTACGAATCAATTTGTGAAGCACCTGGGGGTTCCAAGTGCTCACTATGCATCTAGAAAGGTGCCTTGGGGGGTCTAGTTTCCAAAATGGGGTCACTTGTGGGGGAGCTCCAAAGTTTGGGCACAGAGGGGCTCTCCAAACGCAATGTGGCGTCCGCTAACAATTTGAGCCGATTTTCCATTCAATTTGTTAGCGGATACCATGTTGCATTTAGAGAGTCCCTGTGTGCCCAAACATTGGAGCTCCCCCACAAGTGACCCCATTTTGGAAACTAGACCCCCCAAGGCACCTATCTAGATGCATAGTGAGCACTTGGATCCCCTAGGTGCTTCACAAATTGATTCGTAAAAATGAAAAAGTGTTTTTTTTTTCACTTTTTCATTATTACGAATCAATTTGTGAAGCACCTGGGGGTTCCAAGTGCTCACTATGCATCTAGAAAGGTGCCTTGGGGGGTCTAGTTTCCAAAATGGGGTCACTTGTGGGGGAGCTCCAAAGTTTGGGCACAGAGAAGCTCTCCAAACGCAATGTGGTGTCCGCTAACAATTTGAGCCGATTTTCCATTCAATTTGTTAGCGGATACCATGTTGCATTTAGAGAGTCCCTGTGTGCCCAAACATTGGAGCTCTCCCACAAGTGACCCCATTTTGGAAACTAGACCCCCCAAGGCACCTATCTAGATGCATAGTGAGCAGTTGGAACCCCCAGGTGCTTCACAAATTGATTCATAAAAATGAAAAAGTGTTTTTTTTTTCACTTTTTCATTGTTACGAATCAATTTGTGAAGCACCTGGGGGTTCCAAGTGCTCACTATGCATCTAGATAGGTGCCTTGGGGGGTCTAGTTTCCAAAATGGGGTCACTTGTGGGGGAGCTCCAATGTTTGGGCACACAGCAGCTCTCCAAACGCAACATGGTGTCGCTAACAATTTGAGCCAATTTTGCGTTAAATTTGTTAGCGGACACCATGTTGCATTTAGAGAGCCGCTGTGTGCCCAAATATTGGAGCTCCCCCACAAGTGACCCCATTTTGGAAACTAGACCACCTAAGGCACCTATCTAGATGCATAGTGAGCACTTGGAACCCTCAGGTGCTTCACAAATTGATTCATACAAATGAAAAAGTGTTTTTTTTTTCACTTTTTCATTGTTACGAATCAATTTGTGAAGCACCTGGGGGTTCCAAGTGCTCACTATGCATCTAGATAGGTGCCTTGGGGGGTCTAGTTTCCAAAATGGGGTCACTTGTGGGGGAGCTCCAATGTTTGGGCACACAGGGACTCTCTAAATGCAACATGGTGTCCTCTAACAAATTTAACGGAAAATCGGCTCAAATTGTTAGCGACACCATGTTGCGTTTGGAGAGCCGCTGTGTGCCCAAACATTGGAGCTCCCCCACAAGTGACCCCATTTTGGAAACTAGACCCCCCAAGGCACCTATCTAGATGCATTGTGAGCACTTGGAACACTCAGGTGCTTCACAAATTGATTCATAAAAATGAAAAAGTGTTTTTTTTTTTCACTTTTTCATTGTTACGAATCAATTTGTGAAGCACCTGGGGGTTCCAAGTGCTCACTATGCATCTAGAAAGGTGCCTTGGGGGGTCTAGTTTCCAAAATGGGGTCACTTGTGGGGGAGCTCCAAAGTTTGGGCACACATGGGCTCTCCAAACACAACATGGCGTCCGCTAATTATTCAAGCAAATTTTACAATCAAAAAGTCAAATAGCGCTCCTTCCCTTCCGAGCCCTGCTGTGCGCCCAAACAGTATTTTTTCCCCAAATATTGGGTATCTGCGTGCCCAGGGGAAATTGCACAACAAATTTTGGGGTCCATTTTTTCTTGTTACCCCTGTGAAAATAAAAAAAATTGGGTCTAAATTAACATTTTTGTGAAAAAAGTTAAATGTTCATTTTTTTCTTCCACATTCAAAAAATTCCTGTGAAGCACCTGAAGGGTTAATAAAGTTCTTGAATGTGGTTTTGAGCACCTTGAGGGGTGCAGTTTTTAGAATGGTGTCACTTTTGGGTATTTTCTGTCATAAAGACCTCTCAAAGTGACTTCAAATGTGATGTGGTCCCTAAAAAAATGGTTTTGTAAATTTTGTTGGAAAAATGAGAAATCGCTGGTCAACTTTTAACCCTTATAGCTCCCTAACAAAAAAAAATTTTGGTTCCAAAATTGTGCTGATGTAAAGTAGACATGTGGGAAATGTTATTTATTAACTCTTTTGTGTGACATATCGCTCTGATTTCAGGGCTTAAAAATTCAAATTTTGAAAATTGCAAAATTTTCAAAATTTTCGCCAAATTTCCGTTTTTTTCACAAATAAACGCAAGTGATATCGAAGAAATTTTTCCACAATCATGAAGTACAATATGTCACGAAAAAACAATCTCAGAATCAGGGGGATCCGTTGAAGCGTTCGAGAGTAATTACCTCATAAAGTGACAGTGGTCAGAATTGTAAAAATTGGCCCGGTCATTAACGTGCAAACCACCCGCGGGGCTTAAGGGGTTAAACCTTGTTACAAAATGAAAAGGCAGGTCGGGGGCCCTACTGATGCTCCATTCAATTTCTATGGGGTTGCTGGAAAAAGCACTTGGCAGCCCCACAGGGAATAAATGGATAGGGTATTACTTGTTTCACCCGAAAACCCCTTTAACTCTGCTGTACTGCCGGACTAGTTTTGTCTCAGAATCTAAAGTGTCACTCATGTTTGACTCTCTGGCTCCTCATCACTAATTCGACTCAGCTATGTCGCTGTCCAACATTGCCATATCAGTTGCCATGACTTCCGTTCTGTTCCAGTTCCGCTCCTCCAGTGTCCGTCCTGTCACAACTACCTCCGCTGGTCCAACGTAATAATCATTAGAATGGGCACAGTTTTTTTACTGCTTGGATATTCTTATTTTTTAATCATATGGAATAAAAACAAGAATTTTTAAACAAACAAAGCCGCATGGATCCTTTTTCTTCCTTTCTTTATAAATTTTCCGGTGGTCAATGGATTTGGATCCAGGCAAAACCAATAAGGAGCAACCGAACTACATAACACACGGCGAGGCTTTTCCCCTTTTTTTCTTTTTTTTTTTGATAATCATCAACGTATCTATCCATGTAACAGTAGAACTGGTCATCCAGTATAAAGCCTTTCGAAGATCCACCCCACCAAGTGAGACATAAAAGCTGAAGTTATTTTCAGATGGCTGACCTGACCCTACTCTCCAGAGTAAGAATTTGTAAGTAATTGTCCACCATTGCTCCAGGCAATACCTCACTTCTGATTACAGAGAGCAGCAGACAATGAGACATCTGATGTTGTGGAAGCCGATGAATATATTATTAAGATGATTATCAGTGCACTGAGTATGGTGAGTGCCACACGTGTCCACAGGTTGCGTGGGGCATTGCAGCTCAGCCATATTAAATTCAATAGAGATGAGCTGCTATACGACACATAACCCGTGGACAAATGTGGCACTGTTTTCAGAAGCCATATTTATATAATAGCCTGCAACCTTCGATCTTCCAGGAAAAAGGTAAAAATGCAGCTTTTTCACAGGTGGAGGTTGTTCACTTCCCAAAGTCATATACTTCTCCCTGCCATTTCGTGGCTCCATGGGAGTCTTCTCTACCAGCAACTCTTTTAATTAATCTGTCTGTCCAGTTTTCAAGCAGTTGACATGAGATGCAGGAAATAACTCTCGGCATGTGGATTAACATTTACATTTATGTTACTCTTACATTTCTATTATACACTTGTAGATAGAAGTAATATTTTAAAACCTTAGAGTGAATCTATGCCTACACATAACTGATACTACTAACTCCTCTGTGCCAAGTGCTGGCTTGTACATACAGAATGAGTGATGTCACAAATGCTAATTAAAATGTAAATATCGATGACATCAGCTTTGTAATTTCTTAATTAAAAGAAAAGAAATAGCAAGGATGTTGAAAAGATTTTTCGGGCTTCTTTCAGAGATATTGAATATTGAGATTTTGAAAATTCAATAGCGGAAAACAGAGAGAAAATGGAGAAATGATAAGAAGATAAAAACAAATAAAGGCAGGAGAGAAAAGAAAAGACATTTGTAACTTCAGATTATTAGACCTGAGTAGACTGTGTTGAATTGGATACATGTCTGGATAGGGAATTTAGATTGTGAGCCCTAATGAGGTCAGTGATCATGTCTGTTAAGTGGTGCTATCTAGCTATCTAGGCACAGATAGATGGCTATAAAAGGATGTTAATTAACAAAGAAAACCTCCTCTCATTTCATATTGTCAGCAATGGCACCACATGGAAGAGAAATGTCATAACAAAGGTGAAGGCTACAAGAAAATCAGCAAAGCTTTACTTATCAGTCAGAATACTATAGAAAAAGTGCTACAAAAATTTCAAAAAGATGGAACAGCAACCATCTTACAGAGATTTCCCGGCTGACCACGGACCCACCTAAACAAGAGGGTCATCTGATGAGAGGGGTTGAAGAAAATTGCTATGCAAGTTCACCCCAATTAGCTAAAGAAATAGAAAGCCAAACTGGACTGAGTGTCTCATGTGATGCAATACAACGTACACTACTGACAAATGGCATGCATGCGTGTTGTCCACGAGGGAAGCCTTTCCTAAAGCCCATGAAAAAAAACGTCCGCCTACAATTTGCCAGGGCCCATGCTGCTGACAAGTCCACTGAGAGTCTATACTCCAGTGCAAAGAGACCAATGTAAATGGTTTTGGAGCTGGTGGCTTCAAAACTGTATAGCATTGCAAAGGTAAAGAAAAATGCATGGTGCCTACAGTGAAACATGGTGGTGGCAGTATCCTTATGTGGGGCTGCATGAGTGCTGCTGGTGTCGGAGAGCAACATTTCATTGATGGTATCATGAATTCACAGATGTCCTGCTCTATATTGAAAGAGAAGATGTCACAATCACTCCATGGTCTTGGTAGTTGTTAGACTCACCAGGTGAGGTGGATCCTCCAAGCCCAAGGTCTGGGTGGGCACACAGACCATGGGCATTAACGTAGCAGATAGGAGGGACACACAGGATATGGACAGCCTTATGTACTTTTGCCCATTTAAGCCCTTTGTTGCTGCACTTCTACTTGTACTTACGAAGTCCCATACAATTTTATATGTCCTTGATTTTTCCATTTCCCTCACTTTGTCCGTAGCTCTTTAGCGCGACAGTATCTCATACATTTTTCTGGTTGTCAATTTTCCTACGGGTTGTCACACAGGACCCGTCAATCTGTTAGCAGCTCCAGCTATTTCTATCCCCTTTCTGGGCGCTAGTGTTTTATTATAATTATTCATACTGATAACTGGGCAAGTCATACTATGGAGGTGATCAGGATGGCACGATCTGAAGAAAAAAAGAACCTCACATATCTTCGCACTCATCATCTGGCGTCCTTCTGCATTGTCCTGTATAGGACTGAAGACTTGACTCGCCCCCTGGGCCGTGGGGCACTCGAGACCGGTCTTCAGGGCAATGCTGGGAGTAGTAGTGGCGATCCGTTCCAGTGGCTCAGGGTGGTCAGACCAGTGGTAGTCAATGATGTGTTTTTAGGTAATGTCCGACTACGCCACCCGTGGATTGCGGTCAGAGAGGAGCGCCGCTGCAAGGCAGACCGCTGAGGCTGGTGTTGGGGATGCAGCAGGGAATAGTACAACTCCCCACGGGAGGAGTATAGCCTCAGGGCAGTGTGATAGGATGCTGGGGGTGATGGTGCAGGTGCAGCAGTAACCACACAGAGTCCAATAATGCAGACCAGGGTCTTTTACTGATCTTATCAAAGACCCAACAGGAGTACAGGGTAGGAATGGACCTGGGTGTCTGAGGGCATTCAGGCGAGCTCCGCTGGTCAGGGTGAGTGGGTAGGCCTACCGTTCTCTCTCTGCCTTTGCTGACTATCTCCCCTTTTAGTGGTATGATAGCCCACGTCCCTGAGCTTGCCGTGTACTACACCTGTATGGCTTGCGACTCGGGCCTTAGGTACCTGTAGCTTCTCCGTGCTGTACCGGTCCCTCTGTGTGGCGGAACCTCCAGGCTTCTTAGGCCAAGGGACCTAAAATCCCTCGCAGGTAGATGATCTGCTGCAGGACTTGCAATCCTGACAGCCTCGGACCCCAGTGTCCGGTATGTAGTTTCTCTCTGCCAGGACCGGCTCTCGTCGCCTCTGTCCCTGGCTTTCTGTTCCTCCTTTGCCTCCTGGACTCCTCAGCTGCAGCTGACCTGTCCCTCTGCTTCTGGGAACCCTTCTGGATACTTCAGAAGTGGGTCCTGGTCTCCCTAACCCTGCCCTCAATACCAGTTTTTATAGGGGCAGCCTGCTCCCCCTACTGGCCTGGGACAGGAGGTGCGGCATGCAAATGGTCCATGACCAGAGAACCTCCCTCCTGCTCTCAGACACAGCCTTACAAGTTTGTGGCATCCAGGCCTGGGGTGACACAGACTTACCTCCTGGCCTCCTGATAGCTCACAGGGGAAACGTGTCGAGGAGGTAACATAGTTTGGTGAAAATGTACCCCTTTTTATATTATGGAGGTATACTCTATACTGTATGCTGCCCTGTCTGTTATTCCCAGAGCATTATCAATAGGTTAAGTAAATATTTATTATTGCTAGTCTGGCTTTTCTAACCTTTAGGTGCCTCATGAGGGAATAATAGGATTTAGCCTACATAGAGACATTACCCATTTCTAGGGTGCCAATCCCTGCGGCTCATATAGGGGCAAAAAAGTATTAATGTCTTACAGGCATGCTGTAGCTGCCCTTTCCCCTTCCTACCCTATTGTTTTTTTGAGGGGATCTTCTTGTTCCCCCTACTTATATGAATAGTTTTGTGGTGTTATTTGGGTGTTTTAATGAGTCTAATAAAGTCTAATAAAAAGTCTAGTAAAAATGTACTCATTTACACAGATTTATATATGCCAGGGAGACTGTGTGGATGACATACGGGACGCTTCATGCACACGAAGCAAGAAGGAGGACGGCATCGAAAGAAGGGAGGCACCGGACCAAGACTAGCGACCGGACCGCCCCACAGGTGACTATAATAAATCGTCTTTTTCTTGTCTTACAGACTGGGTTGGGGGCATGTCATGTAAACAGCATTATAGAATGCTGTATATTAGGGCTGAAAGGTGGTGGTCTTACCTCATATGGTAAAAACCTGATGACAGGTTCCCTTTAACATAAATTAGAGTTGTGACCTTTAAGTAAAAAGGGATTAATGAAATCACATAGCTGAACTATATATTGTATCTATATCTAAAATGATCCCTCTTCTTCAGCCCTTTATGCTGTACAGCAATATGCACAACGAGGATTAATCTAAAGGTTTTGCAATGTCTTAATAAAAGGGCTCTATTGCTGAATTTCACTTGACAAACTCTCTAATACAACATTCCTTTTATTACAGCTGCTCAGGAAACAGCATGAAAGAAAAAACACAGATATTTATTGACCTCAAAGGATGAGAAAAAGATTAAAACAATCCCTGCTGAAAGAGTATGAGAATGTGCTTTCTAATGAGAAAATGCATAATGAGAACGTCTGAAAATCAGCTCAAACTGGTTTTCTTCTCTGTGATACAAACTGAATCTCAGATTGTGGAAAGTGTTTAACAAGTGTTACTACAAAAGCATTTTTAAGCTCATTTTATGCTTTCTCATCACACTATAAAATTAATCACGTTTTTCACATTCACATCTGCCGGGAATTAAAAGGAAATCCATCCTAAATGTATCTGACTTGTCAAAGTGACTTGTCAAAAGATATCATCCCCTTCCAGCACTGCAGCCAAAACATGAGGTAGGTCAAAGTGTGAGAGTACTACAATTGTTAGGAGATGAACAAATGAGAGATTTCCACAGTTTGAGGCCTAACAGAGTGTTAGCAAGCAATCACCGTCATCTGCTGGTCAAATGTTGTAGCACAAGAGAAAGCAGCAAGAACTGCATCATTATGAACTGTAGGATGAAGTTCATGGTTCCTGAGGGGAAGAGATTGGAGGAGACACCAAGTCAGGTGCCAGGAGGGCAAAGAAAGGGAGGAGTCGGCGCCTGGCCCTGTAGCAGGATGGACATGCAGTGCAGCAGAGTTGACTTGTATCCATCATTATGAGTAACCAGATCCGAGTGAAGAACCGATTAACCAGATCCAAGTGAAGAACCGAGTAAGCAGATCGAAGTGAAGAATCGAGTGAAGAACCGAGTAACCAGATCCTAGCCGAGTGCGCAGAGCCAAGGCAGAGGGAGACGACTAGGCCACAGGAGAGTAATGTTAGTGTGAGCTGTAACTTCTGATATAGACGTATCGTACAAAAGAGACTAGGGCCGTGCTTCAGGGGACTACAGCGGCCAGCACCACAGGTGTGTAAAGTGACTGATTAATAAGGGACTTGCGGTCTAATGGCGTAGTGCCGTAGACTCCTGTTAGGGCCTGTACAACGATTCGTATTGCCTAAGAGAGAGTGATGACAGTGACAAGCTCAACAGTACTGTTAACAACATTTTACCTAGTCGGCAACTAGAACCCCAAACTAAAGCCCTAAAACTTAACTTTTATTAAAGTATATTAAAGTTTATAACTCATCCAAGGATAGTGAAATTAAAATGTTAGCATAGGTACAGGCAGCAGAGTAAGGTCGGATATTATAATCTGCAATATTGCTTTTCCACTATGTGATTATCCGACCGACTCTCATTATCATACATTAGTGGCCGCGGACCACTTATCTCATGTTCACTCTGTCCCCTGATGACGCCAGTTAGGCGAAACATGTCGGGGAGGCTTTAACTTTATATTTTATGATCAGGATAGGCAGAGTGAACATGAGATAAGTGGTCCGCGGCCACTAATGTATGATAATGAGAGTCGGTCGGATAATCACATAGTGGAAAAGCAATATTGCAGATTATAATATCCGACCTTACTCTGCTGCCTGTACCTATGCTAACATTTTAATTTCACTATCCTTGGATGAGTTATAAACTTTAATATACTTTAATAAAAGTTAAGTTTTAGGGCTTTAGTTTGGGGTTCTAGTTGCCGACTAGGCAAAATGTTGTTAATCTTATTACCCCTACGCTGTCTTTAGTTTGAACAGTGTTGGTTAAGCTCAACAGTACTGTGACGCACTTCTGGTCGATGTATTAGGTTCAAGCCACCCCTGAAGATAATAGCCATTCACTTGTAACAACAGAACAATAGTGCATGAATAGAATTGTGTTAAAGGGGTTGTCCGGTCAAAACCGATAAGTCTGCAGTCACTCTGTGTGACTGCAGACTTATGAATACCTCCAGAGCATGCAGGATTTTGCAAGCTTCAGACCCAGGGGGGGCCCCTGTTCTTCTGCACATTCACTTGAACTCTATTGCCATGTTGGAAGCTTCCCGCATGGCAATAGTTAACAGCCGCCAGCCAATCACAGGCTGACAGCTGAGGTCAGCGCGCACATCGCTGGTGTATGACGACACTGTCATGCGCCAGCGTCCATGCTTCAGGTGATGGGAGAGCCGGGCGCCATTGGAGCGCTGCAAGGTAAGGAGAAACTTTTTTTTTTTTAAAGTTGCACTATGGGGACAGGATGGAGACACAATGGGGACAGGATGGAGACACTATGGGGGCAGGATGGAGACACTATGGGGGCAGGATAGAGACGCTATGGGGGCAGAATGGAGACATTGGGGGCAGGATGGAGACATTGGGGCAGAATGGAGACATGGGGGCAGGAAGTGGGAGATTATTACTGTAGGGGCTAATTATGGAGACATGGGGGCAGGTTGTAGGTCATTATTACTTTAGGGGCTGACTAAAGGATATTATTACTGCTGTGATATATTTTATTTTTAAGGATACTGTTTTCAGTGGGGGGGGGTCCTGTTACTGTGCAGGCGGCACTATATTGCTTTTTTTTTTCTTCATCTGGTGTAGTGTAGAAATTGGGGAAAAGTGGGGTATGTGCTCTGGGAGTGGTGCTCTAGATAACTGTGTTATTTTATGCAGAGACGAGTCCTGGCTGGAAGACATGATGGCGGTCTGTGCTGAATGAACAAGAAAAGCGAAGATGAAGGACTTCCACTAAAGACGTTACCGGTGAGTCAGTGTGTTATCTGTACACTGACACTTTACACTATGTACAGAGTTTCTGTTTATAATGGCACTTATGGTGATATTAGTATTGTGCTTTTTTTTATTAATGGTCAGTGTTGTAGTATTCGGTCACTATGTGGTGGTAATATGTGGTCTGGTCTTGGTGTGACGGTATTTGAGCCTTGTATGTGGTATTATTCAGTCACTATGTGGTAGTAATATGTGATCTGGTCACGGTGAGGCAATATTTGTCCCTTGTTTGTGGTATTATTCGGTCACTATGTGGTGGTAATATGTGATCTGGTCATGGTGTGGCAGTATTTGTCAATTGTATGTGATATTATTCAGTCACTAAGTGGTGGTAATATGTGGTCTGGTTATGGTGTGACGGCATTTGTCCCTTGTATGTGGTATTATTCGGTCACTATGTGATGGTAATATGTGGTCTGGTATATGATATTATTGGTCATTTTAAAAAATGTATGTGGCAAATTTCCATAAATACAAATATACCTAAAAAGATTATTGGGTATTATAAGAAATGTTTAGAGTAGAGTAGGGCTCAGCCAGAAGAGTCCACCTTGTCCTGGTGGCAGCTTAAAAAATCTTTTGGCCAAAACAAAAGCTGCTGGTTATGTATGTGATATGGTGTTCGATGGGAACTGTTAATGTGTGATTGGTGAGGACATGGTGCAGAAGTGGAGTTTTTCCAAGAGTGGGTTGTGGGACTGTGGAAGGTTCGAGGGGTTGAGGCGGAGTTGTGGTGGAGGCAGAGCTGGGGTGGAGCCTGGGCGGAGTCTCAAGTGGGCCTGAAAATTTTGCCAGTATGGGGCACAGAAATTCCTGGTGGCGGCCCTGAGTGTCTGTGAAATAAAACGAACAAAACTGCTTCATATTTCATTTGTGTAGTTCCTGCACTTTTGCTGGTGCATATGACACACCACAAATAAGGGTCCTCAGTGACTGTGTCAGCCCAGAGGCCACATAAACCTGGAGCAGACCCTCACGGTATTACTATGCATATGCTGAAAAGAAGATAAAAAAAGATCAGTATAAGGCCTCAAAAGTGGTACCGGTGTCATTAGGGTTTGGGATCAGTGTGTCATCAGTGAATAATCCATGTGTCTGTTTTTACCATCAGTGTGTCATCAGTGTTTTTCAAATAGATAAATAAATTACAGGCTTCTCCTATCTTTTTCAATGTTAAATACGGACAATATGGCATCCGTGTGCAGTGCGCGTTTTTCACAGACCCCTAGACTTGTATTGGTCCTTTTTATCCGTGCTGCTTGAAAAAAACTGACATTTTTGTGTGTTTTGCCCAGATACACAGTCATGTGAACAGCATCATAGATTATAATGGCTACATGTTCTACCCGTGAAAAAAACTGACACAACACATACGTGCAACACGGACGTCTGAATGAGGCCTAAGGATGTATTCAGTGCTCTACTTGTCAAGGGAAGTCCAGGCCAATTTCTATCTGTAGCTTCTTGCAGCCTGAAATTATATTAGGTGATGATACATGAAAACATAATGAACATGAATAAGGTTACTTTGCAGCTCTCATTTTGCTGAGACTGTGTTACACAAGTGGCAAGAAGTCTTGCAGGTTTGGATTTCTTGCAACTTAAGTGTCATAGTTTCACCAATTTGTCATTATGTTGCATTGTAGCATTGCCATACTGCGATCTTCAGCAACAATTGTCATAGCCATAGTCCCCATATAGCCTTAGACTAAATCTGAATACTTGGTTTAGCAGCAGCTATATAGTTTTATTTTATTTTCTTAAAATTAGTGAAACATATGAATTGACATAAATTGAGCATTGCTGCAATTGTACCGACCCAAGAAAAAAGCACTAGAATTAGGATGTTCCACTGTAGTTTCTAAACATGTGTTATCTGGGTTAGGGTCCCACTGAGTAGTCTTTGATACCCATATCCTGAACCCGTAGCTCCGTCTCTGCCAAGGAAGCCGCCTATCTGCAACAAAGATGTAATGTAAATGATTGCTGCAGATTTAATTGCTAGTTAGGGTATGTGCCCACGTAGCGTTTTACAAGCGTATTTGATGTGGAATTTCCGCAGCGGAAACACTTGTAAAACGCTTGTTAATCCACACCCCATGGTCCCCAATGAGAATTCGCAAGTTCTATGCCCATGCTGCGGATTTTTCCGCAGCGTTTTTGATGCGCACAAAAATCCGCAGCATGTCAATTAATTTTGCGTTTCCGCATGCTGAATTGCCTTTTCAATGCAATAAAAAACGCAAGGCAATTCCGCATGTCGAAAACGCGCGAAAAACGCGCGATAAACGCTTACGAAATTCCGCATGCGTTTTACCGGGAAAGGACATGCGGAAATGAAGCGCAAATTTTCTGCTTCAATTCCGCAACATGGGCACATAGCCTTAATGTGACTATGGCAATTTTAATAGAAACATAACCATCAAAATAGCAGAGAGATAACAAAAGCAAGAAGAATCAAGGAAGTGTCAAATAGGGTCTTCCAGCAGCTTGATAATAAGTGTTAGGCTATGTGCCCACGTAGCAGATTTGATGCAGAGCGTTTTTGCCTCTCTCTGGCAGAAAAAAACGCATGCAGATTTACATTTTTTCAGCGTTTTCGCATGCGTTTTTTCAAGCAGTTTTCCAAGCAATTTTGAGCATCACTTGGAAAAGTGCTTGACAAGTTGGTCACACAATATAAATCCATGAAACCGGCATGGATTTATAATGTGTGAACAACTGATGCTTTAAATGCTGCATCTATAGTAAAAAAAAAAAAAGAATTAAAACGTTAAAAATAAAAAAAAACCTGTATACTCACCTCTCCGGTCTCCTCCAGTCTGCTCCCGGCGGCGATCCTCTCTCCTTGGCATCCCGCGGTGTACTGTCAGGACCTGCGGTGACATCATTTAGTCAGCTGATGGTCACGTGACCATCACCTGACCGCTGACGTCAGCGGTCGCATGACCATCAGGTGACTAAATGACGTCACCGCAGGTCCTGACAGTACACCGCGGGACGCCAAGGAGAGAGGACGCGGCCGGGAGCAGACCGGGGGCCGCCGGAGAGGTGAATATACAGGTTTTGTTTATTTTTAACTTTTTTATTTCTTTTTTTCACCGCGTGGTAGCCGGGATGAAGAGGAGTTGTAGTCTCCTCTTCATCCAGGGTACCACACGCACCGCGATTATGCTGCAAATTCGCGGCAATTGAATTTAATTGAAATGCAGCAAATCCACATATACCTGCGGGTTTGCTGCGTTTCAATGTTCCTCAATGGCTGCGAATTTGCAGCGTAATCGCGGTAGAAATGGTCATGCTGCGTTTTGCAACGCAATGCGAATTCGGCGCGCAAATTAGTGCATCATGTGCACAGCACATCCGAATTCACATTGCTTTGCATGGCAGACGGTTTTACAAGCGTTTTCTCGGCCGTAAAAACGCTACAAAAACGCTACGTGGGCACTTAACCTTAAGCTTCCATTGTTCTGCTACCCAGTGCATTGCAATGACAAGGCCCCATACACTTCTGCTTCTGTTCATAGCCACATTAGACTAAAGACCATTTCTTCATTTTGCTCTTTTCTGATAAAACACAATTCACAGATATATGTTGCTCTCAAACCATCTGTTACTGCTGCTCATCAGCCGCTCCCCTCCATCCCGCTGTGGCTGTAGGATGTATGATCATTTCTCACGCTGTTCCATCCTCGGTATATAACACATTGCTGCTTCTCCCTGTGTGTAATACATCAGCTGAATCATCGTCTTGGCCTAATCTTCAGCATTCGCCGCTGCAGTCCTATCACAAGTATGTTGTATATTCATGTAATCTAGATAGATCCTTCAGTTCCTCAAACAGACAGAAGTCACCTTCACACCTAGTTATTAAACATCATTTACCCCTGGTTCACAGCTGTTCTGATAGAGCTGTTACATCCCCTCCCTATGGTCCATATGGTATAAATAGGACTGCCGGGAAAGGTGAGCTGTAAGAGACCAACTCTACTTGGACAAAAATGGGTAAGATGCCTTACAGTTTGCCTCATGGGTCTGATCATATTCAGATCAATTACTAATGATTTCACCATTTTTATCTGCAGCAGTTTTGGAGACAATCAGCATTTTTATTTGAGCATAACCATGAAGTACCAGTCAGTAGAATGTGCAGAATAGTTTTATGTGCTTGTGTCCTGTGAAATGGCCACAATATTGTAGACAACGATCTATTGGACCTCATTTAGCCTTAGTATGTCTTTGCGGCACAGATTCCACTAGGTGGTGAAATCGGTCAGAAGGAATATTTGTCCATGGGAAATGCCTGTCATGAAAAGGCAGATGACTCTAGTAAAGTGGCCATTAACTTTTGTATGATGCAATGTAACGTCTTACATGTTACATAGACAAGTAGGAATCCTAATGGGATGGATAGATTATTAGAGAGATAGATAGAAAGACAGAGAGACAGACAGACACAGACAGACAGACAGACAGACAGATAGATAGATAGATAGATAGATCGATAGATAGTGTGAGGTAGCGGTATTGATCATGTTGGGGGGCCACTCACTTCACTGGGTCAATTAAAGCACACGAGCCACGTTTTCCAGTAAACTAAGGTCCAGCAGTTTATTACACGTCATAAACTGCTTATAACATAGTCCATCTCAGTGGCTCGCAGGAATGTTACACATGTAAGGTCCTAGAGCCTTTTAGTGGCAGCTATGCCCGCTTGGCTTCAGATACAGACTTCAGCAAGGTACAGCATCAATGTCCATATAAAGAACCATTTTTACCTTTGCTGGGTCTTAGCTGCTTCTCTCAGCTCTGTTCTGCCACAGCTGTGGCTTTAAGGCTCCCCAGCCGTAGTCTTCAAGCCACGTGCCTTCCAGGACTACTGGCGTCCCAAACACAGGGATCAGGCCTCTTGCCTCACCAGGCCTCTCTCTGTTTCCAAACCACCCGGATTTATATATCTTTCTGGGCACACAGGACCTGCGATGATGTCACAGTCATGTGATCAGTCACCTGAGGGGAGGTACATGGTCAGCCAGAACACACCCCCTGGACATTTTAGCAATGCAGCAAGGCGCTGCATTACAATAGATAGATAGATAGATTTGTGGCTGGATGAATGGATATACAGGTGCATGTCACAAAATTAGAATATCATCAAAAAGTTAATTTTTTTCAGTTCTTCAATACAAAAAGTGAAACTCCTAGATTATGTAGAGTCATTACAAACAGAGTGATCTATTTCAAGTGTTTATTAATGTTGATGATTATGGCTTACAGCCAATGAAAACACAAAAGTCATTATCTCAGTAAATTAGAATACTTTATAACAGCTTGAAAAATGTTTTTAAAATCCAAAATGTTTTGACCTACTGAAATGTATGTTCAGTAAATGCACTCAATACTTAGTCAGGGCTCCTTTTGCATCAATTACTGCATCAATGCGGCGTGGCATGGAGGCGATCAGCCTGTGGCACTGCTGAGGTGTTATGGAAGCCCAGGTTGCTTTGATAGCAGCCTTCAGCTCGTCTGCATTGCTGGGTCTGGTGTCTCTCATCTTCCTCTTGACAATACTCCATAGATTCTCTATGGGGTTAAGGTCCGGCGAGTTTGCTGGCCAATCAAGCACAGTGATACTGTTGTTTGTAAACCAGGTATTGGTACTTTTGGCAATGTGGACAGGTGCTAAGTCCTGCTGGAGAATGAAATTTCCATCTCCAAAAAAGCTTGTCAGCCGAGGGAAGCATGAAGTGCTCTAAAATTTCCTGGTAGACAGCTGTGCTGACTTTGGTCTTGATAAAACACAGTGGACCTACACCAGCAGATGACATGGCTCCCCAAACCATCAATGATTGTGGAAACTTCACACTAGACCTTAAGCAGCTTGGATTGTGGCCTCTCCACTCTTCCTCCAGACTCTGGAACCTTGATTTCCAAATGAAAATTGGAACTCTGGGACCTTGTGGAGTGTGTCAATGACTGCCTTCTGGACATCTGTCAAGTCAGCAGTCTTCCTTATGATTGTCGAGCCTACTGAACAGAATAAGAGACCTTTTTAAAAGCTTAGGAAGCCTTTGCAGGTGTTTTTTGTTAATTATTTTCATTTACTGGGATAATAAGTTTTCTGTTTTCATTGGCTGTAAGCCATAATCATCAACATTAACAGAAATAAACACTTGAAATAGATCACTCTGTTGGTAATGACTCTATGTAATATATCAGTTTCACTTTTTGTATTGAAGAACTGAAATAAATTAACTATTTGATGATATTCTAATTTATGAGATGTACCTGTAGATTGATAGTTAGATTTGTGGATGGATAGATTATGGGATAGATATAGATAGATAGTTAGATTTGTGGCTGGATGGATAGAGATGGATTTAAAAGACAGGTACATTTGTTAATGGAGGTGACTGTGCTGGAAAACAAGTTATATAATCACTAAAATGATATTGTTGCATTTATTAACAATGATTACATCAATATTTCTTTTCATGCAGAGGTCCAAGGGAAGCATGGGTCTCTGGCACTTTTACTCATGATCGGTGGGGTAATATGTGCTGCGTATGGGTACAAGCTAGAACTGTCTTCAATATTAAACCTTCAGAATAGCCATATGTTAAATGGAATCACTGAAGAAGATATTCTAAACTATCCAAACAGCGGTGAGTGACTATTAGCAATGACTGCATATTCTTTCCAGTAATTTATCTAAGGCCACAACCCCACTATCAGTATTTGGTCAGTATTTTTTCTCAGGAGTGGGAGCCAAAACCAGGAGTGGGTGATAAATGCAGAATTGGTGACTTGTTTCTATTATACCTTTTCTCTGATTGCTCCTCACCTGGTTTTGGGTCCCACTCCTGAGAAAAAATACTGTCCGAATACTGACCAAATACTGATAGTGGGACCCTGGCCTTAAAACAACTATCTACTGCCATTAGGTCATGTTCCCATGTACCCTTCATCTTTTCTGCTGCATTTTAATTGCATAAAATCTGCTGCAATTAACTAAGTAAAGTGAATGTGATTAGGGAGGTCACTGAAGCATAATGTCTTGATCACAATGAGGGGGGTCTCCTAAGTGCCCCCCATACAGCTTTATTAAGTTATAGGCACTGCACACAATGACATTTGTGGCTCATTGCCTGTCAGACAATCACCGACTTTGCTTTGTAAGCACATCTTTGATTAGCTGATAGTGAATGCTATCCCTGTATCCTCTGTGCCCTGGAGTCACAGCTTGGAGCAGGAAGCTTCAGCAGAAGACAACTGTGGACCACATTGACTGGATGGTAAGACATGCAGCCTCTCCTGTGGAAGTCCTGTAACAGTATTGCTTTAAAAAAAATCAAAACTTAATTTCTATATGAACATGTTGGCAGCTGTGGTCACTTGCGGAAAGTGCTGGTCACATATCCACAAGTTGTGCACACAACGGCCTGTCAGTGACATGCACTAGTGCAGACTGTACCTGGCAGGTGCAAGCTGCAATCCCACATAGACCATAAGTCCATATAATGAATCGCTCATCAAGAGAATGCCAAGAGTGTGCAACAAAGCAGTCATCAAAGCAAAAGGTGGCTACTTTGAAAAACCTAGAATGTAAGACATATTTTCAGTTGTTTCACACTTTTTTGTTAAGTATATAATTCCACATGTGTTAATTCATAGTTTTGATGCCTTCAGTATGAATGTACAATTTTCATAGTCATGAAAATACAGAAAAATCTTTAAATGAGAAGGTGTGTGCAAACTTTTGGTCTGTACTGTATGTGGCAACGGGTTGAAAGCTACGGGTGCTATGGGAGTACCTTCAACCAATTACATTCTTACCATAGAAAGCACAGGAATGCTCAGCCAAGTTTCCCTGTGTATGAGGAAGTCGGGATAGAAAGCTATCAGCTCAATGATAAATCGGCTGACAGCTTTCTAATGAGAATGGGGACCTTTATAGTCAACAAATTATTGAAAGCTTGTTAGTCCAAATTTCCTCAATAGTTGTGAAGTAGGTCAATGTACTGAAAGCTGTTCTGTTATTTTAATACAAATACTCTAGTGTGCCAAATCACACCTACAACTATCCAAGATCACACCCAGTTTTCAATATACTTCTTCTACTGTAGGTGAAAATTCAATTTTTGTTCAAATTTGAACAAAAATTTGCAGTTCATAAGTAACCTAGCAGTACATACAGAAGTCTATGGAGGCACCCTGTGTATTAATCATAGAATCATAGAATCATAGAATCATAGAATGGTAGAGTTGGAAGGGACCTCCTGGGTCATCTGGTCCAACCCCCTGCTCAAAGCAGGATTCACTAGATCATCTCAGACAGATGTCTGTCCAGCCTCTGTTTGAAGACGTCCATTGAAGGGGAACTCACCACCTCTCGTGGCAGCCTGTTCCACTCATTAATCACCCTAACTGTCAAAAAGTTTTTTCTAATATCTAATCTGTGTCTCCTCCCATTTAGTTTCATCCCATTGCTTCTAGTCTTTCCTTGTGCAAATGAGAATAAAGATGATCCTTCTACAATGTGACAGCCCTTGACATATTTGTAGACAGCTATTAAGTCTCCTCTCAGTCTTCTTTTTTGCAAGCTAAACATTCCCAAATCCTGCAACCGTTCCTCATAGGACAGGGTTTGCAGACCAGTCACCATTCTGGTCGCTCTTCTCTGAACTTGCTCCAGTTTGTCGATGTCTTTTTTAAAATGTGGTGCCCAAAACTGTACACAGTATTCCAGATGAGGTCTGACCAAAGAGGAGTAAAGACCGATAATGACTTCACGTGATCTAGACTGTATGCTTCTGTTAATACATCCCAGAATTGTATTTGCCTTTTTTGCTGCTGCATCACACTGTTGACTCATGTTCAGTCTATGATCTATTAGTATACCTAAGTCTTTTTCACATGTACTGTTGCTTAGCTCTATTCCTCCCATTCTGTATATGCTTTTTTCATTTTTATTGCCCAGATGTAGTACTTTGCATTTTTCCCGGTTAAAAACCATTCTGTTGGTTGCTGCCCACTGCTCCAGTTTATTTAGGTCTTTTTGAATCCTCTCTCTCTCTTCTCTAGTATTAGCTATCCCTCCTAGCTTTGTGTCATCAGCAAATTTAATCAGTTTACCCTCAATTCCTTCATCTAAATCATTGATAAAGATGTTGAACAATACAGGTCCCAGGACGGAGCCCTGTGGTACCCCACTTGAGACATTCATCCAGCTGGATGTGAAGCCATTTACAACCACCCTTTGAGTCCGATCACTAAGCCAGTTATGAATCCACCTAACAGTTGCCTGGTCCATTGCATCTGTTAGGTGGATTCATAACTGGCTTAGTGAGCTGTATGCTCTCCGTGTGCTGCCATAAAACACCTCAGTAAAGAAAATGTTATACTTCTAAATGATTTATGATGTTTTGATTTACAGGTAAAAATTATCCTCAGAGCTGCACTGCAATAAAAGAAGGAAAAAGTGGCCTGTATGTGGTAGAGCCTGTGGAAAGCAAGCGCCTATTGGTATGGTGTGACCTTGGTGGGGAAGATGGAGGTTGGACTGTCATTCAAAAGAATTGTCAGAGAAATCCAAGGATATGGGACACTACTTGGGATTGCTATAAGAAAGGTTTTGGAGATCTAAAAGCTGACCATTGGCTAGGTAATGAGCATATCCATTTATTGAGTACTCAACAGTTACACCGTGCACGGTTTCGCCTGCGCTCTGCAGCTGGACATCAGCGCCTAGCCAATTATGACTCATTCTCCCTTGAGGCAGAAAATCTTTGCTATCGGATTAGGTTGGGACGGTACTCAGGTGACGCTGGTGATGCCATGACATCTGGAGAGCCTAATGCTGGACATGATAATATGAAATTCTCCACAAAGGATCGAGACAATGATTTATCAGGGTCAAATTGTGCTTATATTGGTGGTGGTGGATGGTGGTATGACAATTGTAGATTCGCTAATCTAAATACTGGCGCTGGAATTTACTGGCAACAACTATGCAGGGGAGATTGCCAGTCTAGTGACATCCTCATACAGCCTGTTGAAGACTGTTCAGGAGATAATGGAGGCGGCGGTAGTGATGGTGGAGATGGAGATGGTGGTGATGGAGGAGATGGAGATGGTGGTGACGGAGGAGATGGAGATGGTGGTGATGGGGGAGGAGGAGGTGGTGATGGAGGTGATAATGGAGGAGGAGGTGGAGATGGTGGTAATGGAGGCGATGGTGGAGGGGGAGATGGTGGAGATGGAGGTGATGGTGGAGGAGATGGAGGCAATGGTGGAGATGGAGGTGGAGGGGATGGAGGTGATGGTGGAGATGGAGGTGATACTGGAGGTGGTGGTGATGGTGGAGGAGACGGTGGAAATGGAGGTGGCGGTGATGGAGGAGGAGATGGTGGAAATGGAGGTGGCAGCGATGGAGGTGGTGGTGATGGAGGAGGAAATGGTGGGGGCAATGGTGGAGGAGATATAACACCCAATCCATGTTAATATGATTAAAACCATGCACACCTTCTAATACAGGTTTATAAATACTGGCTAAGTAAATAATTGTATCATTATTCTACATTCCTGACTCATCCAATGGATATTTCTCAACCAAAAGATAACTCTTTTTACATTCTCAATAAAAACACACATTTTCACGTGATTGAATAAATAGATGTACACCTTGTGCATTCTGCAATTATGGATACAGCACTTATTGATAACACTCCACTTGGATCCAGAGATTTATTATTTGGTTATAAACTCATTTTGTGCATATAATATTGAAATATTTTGGCTCCATTATTCATTATAAATTATGCCTGATCATTATCTCTAATGAAGTCTATCACTAACTGTGTTACGGCTGTTACAGAATGAACAGTCAGCATAAATCTAACATATGCATTTGACATTCAAGTTCTTTGTGCGTGTTGCAATGCTAGATGAAGAAGCCCAAAATAATGAAATCCAGTAAGATGGTACCAGCTATAGTGAGGGTGTCAATCTGCCCTCTGAATGTGGAGCTGATTTATATTGAACAATCATTTAAGTGACACTTGTGTTATTAGAGACTTTTGTATAGTTATGTGATGTAGTTCTCTCCACATTAGTTGTGTCTCTGCATTTCCGTCACTACATGTAACACTTTTGAAAATAAAACAACTCATATGGTTAAAATCAGTATGTAAGTCTGTGATCTGCAATCAGAAAATATGCAAATAAAACAATTAACCACAAATGTGATAAATATCACTACGTGCAATGGAGCAAATATATAAGTCAGTTTAAAACAGTTCAACATTAACTCTTTAAGGTCACCACTAGTTATCCCCTTAAAGGGGTTCTCTAGATAAAGAAAAAAAAAGAAAAAAAAAACTAAATTAATACATTTGTAAAATAATAAACTTCTAAACACCTTCAGTTCACAATCATTTTGTTGATGGAGATCACCGTAGTACATCAAAATGGCCAACTCTGACAGAAGCCTGTCCTACATATCTCCAGTATTAGATCAGATACACAGGGTGGATAACAGTGTGAGCAGCCTTTTCTTCCCTCTGTACCCCTGGTATCTCCAGTACTAAATCAAAAAGACAGGGTGGACAGCAGCGTAAGCAGACTCAGTATTAGAGATGGTACAAATAGATTTGAAGGAGGTGATCCAGTGACTGCTGTATAGGAGCTCTGTGGACCACTGCTTATCTCACCTGAATAAGTCCTGCGAATTGATTTACACCATCTCTGTTCAGCACCCCTGGTATCTGAAGTATTTGATAGATTAGAAAGAGAAGGTGGACAAATGTGTGAGTGGTCTCTTGTTACATAAGCATCACTGGTATCTTCAGCATTAGACCAGAAAGGCAGGATGGACAGCAGTGTGAGCAGCCTCTTCTTACCTCAACACCCCCTGGTATCTCCAGTATTAGATCAGAATGACAGGATGGACAGCAGTGTGAGCAGCCTCTTCTTGCCTCAGCACCAGTGTTACCTCCAGTATTAGACAACAAAGACAGATATCTCTGGTATTAGGTAAGCTAGACAGGGTGGACAATAATATGAGCAGCTTCTTCTTGTCTCAACTGACATAGTATTTCTGGTATTAGATTATAATATACACTGGGAGCACATCTCCATAATAATATATAATAATGATTTTTATTTAAGTAGTGGCAACATATTCCTCAACACTTTACGATTAATCCTACACATGAAGGGAGTGCACCTTGCTGCTGCACGTGCTCACAGGCACCTGTCCTTTTAATATTCTAGAACAGGTTTCTGTCAGTGTAAGAAGGCAGCTGCCATATTAAAATATTATAGTGATTACATTTCTAGACAAAACAAGTGTGGTTTACTAATTCAAGTTATTTAGGAATGTTTTTATAATGACATTTCCTTTTTTCTGTTCCTAGAAAAAACTCTAAAGATGCATTTTTCAAATTTTTTCCATGTCACATTTCAAAAGCCATCATGTTTTTATTTTTCAGTCAACTTAACCTTCGGTGGGCTTTTTTTGCAGGATCCTTCTGGTTACACATATAAAGGATGGAAATCAAGTGGAACAAATGAAGCACCAAGCTTTTGTTTTGTGTTCATTTACTATGCCAAACATAAATTATATATTTTTTCCAACTTTTTCCAATCTATATTCAATTCTCAGATGAAAGCTAAAAATAAGAAAATGATGGATAACACTGGAAATTTGAGGTTTTCATTGACCAAACTATCCAAATGTGTTCACAAATATCCTTAAATTGTCAGATTTTCAGCAACTAATCCATACAGCCATCCTGCACACCATATTAGATCGTTCTTTTAATATATTTATATATGCCTGTAGACTTCACAAACAACAGTGGTTTCCATTCATTCTAGTTCTGTCATTCTAAGCCAAGGTGCAATAGTCTCTGGAGAGTTTACAACAGTGAGCTAAAATTATAATGGTGGAGGTAAGAAGCCATGCTTATAGCGCTTATGAATGGTGGATATACATATTTATGAGAAAATGTCAATGGCAATCTTTATTGCTTTTTTGTAACAGAGCCACATTATAACCTGATAATGAGCTAACCCAGAAACTCTTCAGATCAGGTCTGTGATATATTAAATAGAAATACACAGTATATCTGCGTACATATATTCATCCTCTCTCTTTACAAACAAATATGAGTGAATAAGAAAACTGGGCTGCAATAATGTCAACAGCGGATAAACAGAGGCGTAGTTTACCATAACCTTTTTGAATGAAACCAGATGGGTTGAGTATCATGTTGGCTACAATCTTAAAATACGATCTTCCTTAAAAGGGTTTCTCACTACTATTTTGATAACTGATCCTTTGGATAGGGCTCTAACATCAGATCGCGGGAGTCCGACATGCAGCACCCTAACTAATCAGCTGCCACCAGCTCTGGCAGTGACCAGATGGATAAAGTGTATACCGTGTAGTGTCCACTCCCAGGAACTGTAGATAAGCTCCTATACAAATAATAGGAGCTGATCTGCAGTAGCCATCCATGGCCACTAAACAGTATACACTATATAAACAAGGTCTTTGCTGGAGCTGGTAACAGTTAGTTTGTGGGGGTTCCAGGTGTCCAATCCCAACTGATCTGATATTGATAACATAACTATTGCAGAAAACAGAGGTTGTTTGTAGGAGAGCTACATGACAGGGCAACATGAGCGTCAAAGTCAATACATAGAGCAATCACAGCGCACAGCAGCGGGTTGAAAAAGTACAGAAAATTGTTTTTCTACTTATACAACCCTCTGATGGGCACTGTCATTGCTCTATCCCAAGGATGGGCCATCAATATCTAAGTAGTGGACAACTTCTTTAGGACGCGACATCTAAGTGGTCATCAATTTAATTGTAGTGGAAAACATTAGGCCTCATTCAGATGTCCATTATTGTAAATTAGTTTTATCTGTGTTTTTATATTGCAGATGCTCAACTAATAGTTGGAGGGTGTTTGCACTCTGTTTGTGAATGATAGGAAAGTCGGGTAGGATAGGGTTAAATCCTAGCCCTAGAGGTCCTGATTAGAGGCACCTGGCTAGCTATGACTAGAATCAGGCCGTGTGTTCAATTGTGGCTGTCATCTAGGGGAGCTGAGCAGTCTGAGGTGCTGGAGCTGGTGAGTAACCATTGAATGTGAGCACACTGAACCTAAGCATGACCTGAATTGCTGGCCGGGTGAGACCCTGTGATTGCTTTGCCTTCATTGAAAAAAGGACTGTGATTTTTGTTATTATATGTGTGCCGGGAAAAGAGTGTTGTTTCATTTAAAGATCTGTGCAAGTTTATGTAGTTCTATAAAGCTCACTCTGTTCTGACACAAGAATTCGGTTCCTGTGTGAACTATAGTGCCTACCTGAGTGAACCCCTACAATAGGCACAGTCTGCGTCTTTTCTGCATTCCTGTATTTCAGAATTTGGAATAATCACTATTACCAGTGGCATAGCTTCCGTGGGGGGCAGAGGGGGCAGTGGCCATGGGCCCTGCGCTCTGAGGGGGCCCACCCGGAGCTATGCCAGTGTAACTGTATCGGCGTGCGCAGCACGGGGCAGAGCCGGGAAACTCTATGTCTGGTGCCAGCATCGGGTTCCCCCGCCCGTCACCGCAAGTTAAGTGATGAGAGAGGAAGCGCGACTCTCCCTCTCCTATCAGTCCCCTCTATGACTGATGTCATCACTTGGTGTCCAGCCCACTGTTCTGAAGATGTGCAGGCTGTGCGCTTAGCATAGCGGGGAGCGAGGAGTAGAGGTGAGTATTGTGTTTATTCATTTTCTGCCTATGGGGGAGGAGCATTAGACTACAGACTCTGCCTATGGAGGGGAGCATTATACTACAGACTCTGCCTATGGGGGGGAGCATTATACTACAGACTCAGCCTATGGGGGGGCATTATACTACAGACTCTGCCTATGGGGGTGGCATTATACTACAGACTCTGCCTATGGGGGGGCATTATACTACAGACTCCGCCTATGGGGGTGAGCATTATACTACAGACTCTGCCTATGGGGGGAGCATTATACTACAGACTCTGCCTATGGGGGGAGCATTATACTACAGACTCTGCCTATGGGGGGAGCATTATACTATAGACTCTGCCTATGGGGGGGAGCATTATACTACAGACTCTGCCTATGGGGGGTGCATTATACTATATGAAGGACTATCTGGTGCATTATACTATATGTAGGCTATTTATACAATGTGGGGATTACAGTTAGGGTCATACAGTGTGGGAGATAATGTGGGGTCTTTGCACAGTGTGGGTGCCAAGATACAGTGTAAGAGATAATGTGGGGTCTTTGCACAGTGTGGGGGCCATCATACAGTGTGGGAGTCATCAGTTTGGAGGCTACTAAGGTGTCAGTATACTGTGTGGGGGGTACTATACAGTGAGGGGGAATTATACTGTGTATAAGAGAGCATCATAGTGTGTAGATGGGAGCTGTACATGGGGGGAGACTCAGGACATTATTAAATGTTAAGTGGACTCTTATTGTTATAGGTGAACTTAGGTTATTATGACTGTCAAAGGGGCACACAGAGGGCATTTGTTACATGCATGCCACTAGGTTCAGATAGGGGTGAGACAGGTTACATGAATTCTTTGGAATCCTGGGGGAACCGTTACTCTGGGCGACCACAGACCATGTGCTGCAGCTTCTCTCAGGCACACAGAGGTATTGACCCTCAGGCACACAGGGGTATTGACCCTCAGGCACAGACACGTAGGTTGTTTTACTTGCTGACCAAACACACTTGACAAGAGTCCTCATAAACGATAGAACAGTAGCATTTAATAAGAAGCACCACAGCCAGTGCAAGTTAAGTCTTATAAGCAACAGGCTCCAGTGATAAACAGTACAGTTTCCTTAGCAGCACAGCAGTTCACAGTCTTCCCAGTAGTACAGGACAGCACAGTTCTAATGCAAAGGCACATTAATGAACACAGCATTCTTTACAGCACAGTGAGATGGAGGAGGGGGGGGGTTTGCTGAGGGAGATGATCCCTGTTACACCATTTCTTATAGTCCTTATCTTTCTGCTTGACAATATTCTGCACTGCTAGTTCAGGAACTCTACCTAACCTGTGCTTAGCTTCATTCCTGACTTGAATCCTTTTCACTTGCAGAACACACACACCACCTTTCTCTTCGGCTCCAGCCAGACAGTAAACAACTTCCCCACAATCCCCCTGGGGCTCTGCTAAAACACTCCCCTTCTGTGACTGTGTTAACCCCTCTAGTTGCTGGATGCTTCTGGAGCACAACACTTCCTGTCTCATGTGCTTGTGTTACTTCTAATAGTTGCTGAATGCTTTTAAAGTAGCGGCACTACTTCTGCATGTCACACTCTGCAACAGCACTACTTCTACATGTCACACAAAGCTAAATGCACCAGACTTCTGGCTTAATTTGCACCATGCATTGCATTCATTATGTGTTTTAGACACAATTTCCAACTAACTTCACAAGGAGTGGTCTAGATAAAAAGTGCTATGGCACACTGGAAAAAGGACATAGTCTGAATGCTATACTATGTACTAAAATTTGGTAAATCTTTAGACTACCTAGCCTAAGTTTATGTTGTCTAAAAAAATATGGACAGGATTAATCAATCAGCCCCAATTGAAATTGCTTGTTGCCACGTTTCTAACAACTTTAGCTGAGCTCTGTCAATGCAGTTGAAGAGTACGGCTACATCCATACATCAGTTTCCATTGTTATTATATCCATCGAAAACAGACTGTTTTTCTCCCATATATCATCCATTTTTCCTCTGATTTGCATCCATTTTACATCCATTTTGCATCTGTTTTTTGAACCTGAAGGAGGCAAACAGAACATTTTTTTTCCACTGACTAGTAGCAATGTATCCGGTAAAACCAGTTATACAAATAGCCTCTTATAGAGAGGAAGAGAACTTGATCTCTTGGTCCACCTATTGAATGCAACAATCCTAAGGGGTAACGTTTCTCCTTGTGGAGAGTGACAAGCCAAGCCTGGCATGTCAGAGTGAGGAGACTTATTAGCCATGCATGTGACTCGCCCCCTGGGCCGTGGGGCACGCGGATCTGGGCGATAGGGGAACGATGGGGGTAGTAGTGGCAACCCGGTTCCGCGGCTCAGGGTGGTCAGGCCAATGGTAGTCTGCTACGTGCTTTAGATAATGTCCGACTACGCCACCCGTGGATTACGGTTATTAGGAACCGCCACTGCAAGGCAGTCCGCTGGGGCTGATGATGGGTGCAGCTGAGGTGATGTGACTCCCCACGGGAAGAGTGCAGCCCCAGGGCAGTGTAGTGGATGTTGGGAGTGATGGTAGTGCGAGTCCCGGTGCTGATAGTGCTGGAAGCGCGAAGGAGCACACAGACAACAAGTTACAGTCCAGGGTCTTTACTCAGTTCGTTTGTTCCAGGTCACTTCGGCCAGCAGTGACCGCCTGAGCCGTGCTGCGTCCACCAGGTGAGGGGCTCGGTCAACTCCCAGGCAGTTCAGGAGCATGGCACAGGACCCCCTTTTATCCTTTCTCTGGCCTGCCTCACCAGTGACCCACTTTTGTCCAGCTGCCGCGGACCTGTGCGGTTAAACGTGGGCCCCGTCCTCCGCTGTCCTATATGGTGCCTTCCTAGCAGGTTTGATGAGGTGTCACACCAATATATGATCACGACGACCGGTCTTTGGCTGAGGGTTGTTTCTCCTCCACCAACTTGGGATCCGGTACCCTTAATCTGTCTGACCCTGCACCCTGGATTCTCGTGGGTTCTTAGGGTCCCTTCCACCTTCTTGTTCCTGAGCCCTTCTGTTTCTCTGTCTCTCCTTCTTTGCAGTTCCTTTCTGTTTCTGTTCCTTTCTCTTGGAGCTGAGATGAGCCAGAATCTCAGCTACCCTTCACCTCCTCCTCGGCCTCTTCTCCAGGCCCACTTCTCCTTCTCCTCTCAGGCCCCGGCCTCTTCCCTAGGCCTGCCTCTGGAGCAGCACTCAGCCTGAGCTGCTGCTCCCTGTCTTCTCCTCTCCACACAGACTGAACACTGATCTAAGATGGTGCCCACCTTTTATACCTCCCTCTGACCATGAGCCCAGGTGACCAGCAACCAATGAGCTCCTTCCTACACTCAGGAACCGCCCCCTATCTGCCCCTACAGCACTGGGTGTTCCACCCCTTCCTCCCCACTCCAGCAGGGACATGGTCGGTCGTGCCTGCACTTATGTCTAGTGGGAGCACCATTGAGCTGTCCCTCGGAAATGGGGTGTGTGTGCTGTATGCAGCTAACTGAACCCTGATCCACACTCCATCCTTACCTGGGAGTGGAATATCACACCTCCGGTCTGAGGTGCAATACCCCTGTAGCGGCCGAACCCTCGGGGCGCTTCACATGCTCCTCTCTGAAATAAAATATGCAAATTGTCTCTTCTGAGAGGAAGTGGACTAGAACTCTAGTGCCATCTATTGGAAGCAGCGATCCTAAAAGTCAATATCGACTCTTTAACGTGCCTTGCAATATGACTTAGAATAAAAGCCAAACTAGAATCTCAATTTGCAGACACTATGTTCGGGACACCCATAACTCCTATGCTATGGTATTTATTTTTTTTGGTGCTTTTGTATTTTGTACACTATGTCTAATAGGCGATATACTGTATTTACTGCAGTATACTTATGTGATCACAGTTAAACTATCCACTTGGATTTATTTATTATATTTATTTATCTAATGTACTGTATATGTATATATTCTGCTGCTATATTTATATCCATATATGTATGTATTATATGTAATCAGGGAAATCACCATTCATGTAATAAACCCACCTCCTATACGCCTTTCTGGGAATATGCCGTTCCCGTGTAAGTTTCTCCTCTATGTATCTTTCCCCTAGTTCCAATTTTATCTTTGTATATTAATAAAAATTGCATTTTATATTGAATATTTGAAGTGTTTATTCACTTTTCTTCTTTGAGTAGGATCCAATGTTAACAGGTGACAAACCACAGGGCCATTGAAACAACCAATATATCATATAGGTGATGGCTATGACAGGGCAGTCGGTATACAAGATCCCGGGCTAATGTGTTTGTTGAAAGATCCTAAAGAGTCCACTTACTGCAGTCACGTTGTCGGAGGGTCCAAAGCGGAAAAGTCCATATAGTCCTGTATAAAGTGGAGTTCCATGTGAAGTGGTCCGATACAGAAAATAAAACCTTGTATGCTCCTTGTGGCGAGCAGGGTGCTAGTGTCCCTGGAAACCACGATGCTTGCAGTAAAGAGGCACGTGACGACACTGACTGCCAGGTACGGAGTCTTGCTAATTCCAAAAACCTACATGTTTCGAAGAACCCGCTTCTTCTTCATCAGGACACAAAACAGGATAATATTAAGTGCTTTTGTAGTTTCTATATGTGGATTTTTCAGCCAGAAAAATCCAAGTCAAACAACGTATTGACTACACTTCCCACAACGCAAAACACAACAGCAAGGTCTGTGCCCACAATGAACGCTGTGCATTCATTCTGGAAATGTTGCACCTCTATATTTAGGAGAATGTAGGCACATTACAAAGTGGCCATCTTTCTGCTACAATAAGGTCGACATCACTGAGAATTACTATATGAAAATAAGCATAGCCAGACAGGATTGTGTAGCAGGAGCAGGAGCTCTGGAGTTATAGAGATAGAAGCGGCATTATTACAGTGCCTTGAATCTCTGTGACCGACTCTCTAATATTAGCAGCCGTCTAGTGAATACTCCAATAATACTTCTACTGCCCTCAACAGTACTTTAACTACAGTGATAATAATCTGAACGTTTCCTGAGCGTTTGCTATTCACCAGCTCAGATGTCTTTTGCCTTCTATCTCACTTGGTGACCATTTATCTTTGGGATCACTAGGTACCAGTTTTTGCTTCCCCATTGATTTTTCTGTTCATGGTAGAATTGCATAATGGCCACAGAAAGGACTTATTAGAGTTGTCAAAGAACCAAGATGAATCTATTCACTGTCAGTGAACTGTTACATTTGTTCCATGCAGAAAAGGTTGGTCTTCTCAGGGTGATATCTTTGCTTCTAAGACAGTTTGGAACTTGTATTTCAAAGCAACCTGAAGAAAAGCTATCCAGTAACACGACTCAAATAACAAGTGCATAACGAGAGTACAGTAAAGTACAATAATCCTGGTTGACTCACAAAGGTGCGCTGTTTTTTTGGGACAATTATCATGTACGCGAAAAAAAACAGCTCAATTCTGTCCGAATGGCTTTGTTTCTTCAACCTTATGTTCCAAGAGATAGAACTTTTTTTTTTCACTTCACAATTCAAATGAGGGCTTGTTTCTTACAGTACAAGTTGCATTTTTCAGATGCATCATTTTAAATCTACCTTATTGGATTAATTATCAGATTAGTACAAATGCAACAATGCCAAATATTTATAGTTTTTTATGTTTTGCTACTTTTTCACAATAAAAACATGTTTGGTGGAAAACAATTATACTTTTGAGTGCTGCTTCCATCCATCACAACAATCTTTTTATTTCCGTTAGTGTCGGCATTTAAGGGCTCAGGAAAGATTTTAGGCTACAAGTAACTTGCAATTTTTTTTGAGGGGGGTTAAAATATATTTTTACACCATACTCCATACAGTATAAATAATAAATTCACTTTATTTTACTTGTTGTTTTGATTGAATGCAAAATGTTTACTTCATTTACAGTACATAAAAAAATATTAATGAAAAGGTATCTTTGGAAGGTTGTGGGGGCAGATTTTTTTTTATTCTTTTTTTGTGTATTAGTTACACAGCCTTATCTTTTGGTTACATAATGCTTTAAAATACAGGCAGCCTATCTGGCCTAACCTGGAGACATTTGTTAGGCCACCTGCTTCCATCATAGCCTGACAATAAAGCTGTGTGCCCACAATGAGTTTTTGACTCTGCGTATTTTCGCTACATCAAAAACACAACTTGTCATAGTACCAGCAAAGTGGAAGGGATTTAGGCTATGTGCCCACGATGCAGAAATGCTCCGGATTTTTTCCTGAGCGTTTCTGCATCTCCCTGGCAGAAAAAACGCATGCGGATTGTACATGCGGATTGTACATGCAGATTGTACATGTGTTTTTCCTGCCAGGGAGAAGTGGAAGTGAAGCGTTCTTCACATGCATTTCCGCATGTGGGTTGACAAGTGCTTTCCAAGCGATTTTAGCATCACTTGGAAAGTGCTTGACAACTTGGTCACACTATATAAATCCATGCAAACGGCATGGATTTATATAGTGTGACCGTAAAGAATGGTAAAAAATAAATATATACTTACCTTCTGATGGCCCCTGGAGTCTTGATTTGATGCGTCTCGGCTTGCCGGCAGCTTGCGGTACACTGAAGGACCTGCCATAACATGACTAAATGACGTCAGCGCAGGACCTTCAGTCCACCGCGATCTGCCGGCAAGCGAAGGCAAGCGCACCGCGGGCCATCAGAAGGTAAGTATCATATTTATTTTTTATTTTATTCTTTTTTTACAGGTTCTATGGTACCCGTGTCCGGAGGAGAGTCTCCTCTCCTGCAGACCTGGGTACCATCCGCACATTGAAACGCATGGAATGCGCATGTACAGATGCAGTGATGCGGATTCCATGTGTTCCAATGCAAGTCAATGGCGGCGAAAACGCAGCGCTTCCGCAAAATAATTGGTTGTGCTGCGTTTTTTTCCGCAATGATAATCCGCAGCGGAAATTTCCTCAGCATGTGCACAGCACATGCGGATTGTCATTGGGGACCATGGCAGACCTTCTACCATGCGTTTTTTAAGCGTTTCTGCAGCGGAATTGCAGCTGCGGAAACGCTTAAAAAACGCATCGTGGGCACACAGCCTTATAGAAATCTTATGCCCACTGTGCTTTTTAGCCTTAAGAAGCTCCTTTTGAGGTTGCTATCTAAGGGGTAAAACTATTGTTATGGAAGCAGTTTTGTTATAATCCTGCCACTGATCTTGCGAATGTTGTGACAGCCTACGAGAGATCACAATCAGGGCCGGGACAAGGAATTTTTGTGCCATATGCAGATGAAGCCGATGGCATCCCACACCACACCCCTTAGCCCCAAAGGAATGGGTTAGAAACTAAGGTAAAATGACCCCTAATCCACACCCAAAACTTCAGTTTGTCAGGTAACAAGTTCTGACAACCACTAGAATTGTTACCTTTTTTACCAAAAAATAAAAGCAAAAGTAAGAATAAATTGAGCACGTTAGGGGTGAGGCTCAGCAGGGAGTGCAGTTTCAGTCTGGTATAGAACCATTTATTGTTTGTGGACCATTTACAAAATATAAGGGACAAATAGCAATATTCATTCTTTAATCCTATATTTTAAATGTCAGACCCAAGGATAGTCATGGAAACTCATATAGCTTAACTATAATGGGGGCCGTTTGGTTTCAGTTAAGATGTCCAGCAATTGGTGGATACCCTATTGGGAACTAAACAAATGACATCATAGATAGAGGGGTATTATTGTTTTTGCTCCCGTCATGCGACAAACGCAGTTTAACACCATCAGTTTGTAACAATATTGATGGTGGTTCTGGTGCCATATTCCTGTATGGATGGTGGTTCTGGTGATATATTCTTTTTTGGATAGTGGTTCTAGTAAGGTATTCATGTAGTGATGGTTGTTCTGATACGGTATTCATGTATTACTGATGTCTCTCGTGATGTATTCATGTAGTGATGATGGTTCTGGTGCTCTATTCATCACCAGAACCATCATCGGTACATGAATACGACCCCAAAATCATCATCAGTACAGTATGTTCACCACAGCTCACAATATAAGCTCCACAACAGCCCTCAATACAGTATAATAATAATCTTTTTATTTATATAGCGCCAACATATTATGCAGCGCTTTACAATTCAGACAATTTACAACATTATCGGCACTGTCCCTATTAGGGCTCACAATCTAAATTCCCTATCAGTATGTTTTTGGATTGTGGGAGGAAACCGGAGAACCCAAAGGAAACACACGCAAACACGGGGAGAACATACAAACTCCTTGCAGATGTTGTCCTTGGTGGGATTTGAACCCACAATACAGTATGGACCCCAGTATGTTCCCTATAGTCATTATACAGTATGGTCACTACAGCCCCCAGTATAATGTCCCTCATAGCCACCTATACAGTATGATGTCCACCACAGCCCCTATACAATATGGTCACCACAGCGGCCCCCTATACAGTATGATGTCCACCACAGCCCCTATACAATATGGTCACCACAGCGGCCCCCTATACAGTATGATGTCCACCACAGCCCCTATACAATATCAATATGATCACCACATATCCCTATATAGTATAATGTCCTCCACAGCCCCCTGTATAGAATGATGTCCCCACAGCCCATGTATAATGTCCCCCACAGCCCCCAGTATAATATCTCCTTCAGTCTGCCATAAGATATGAGGTCCCCATATTATCAGGTATAATTTCCCTCACAGCCCCTCTTGTAATGTCCCTCATTACCCCTTTTGTGATGTCTACTATTCAGTACAAAATATAAGAAGAAAAAAAAAGTTTATACTCACTAATCCAGGCTCCCTGTACAAGGCGGGCCTCTGTCTCCTCTTCTATCTGGCATAGCAGTGGGCGCTGGATGGCGCGATGCAGTGACGTCATCGCGCATCCCAATGTCTCCTGCGTGTGCCGTCTCCAACAGGGCGCAGGCCAGAAGTAGCCTGCATTCTGATGGAGTTCCCGGAGCTAATTACAATTCCTCTGGCTCCTATCCCAGGCGGCGCTCACATTAATTGCATTCGCGTCCAGCGTTGGACAGGGTTGGCAAAGGCCAACCAGTAACATTGATTCTTGGGGCCCACTGTTCAGCCACATGCAAAGATAACCTGATCCTAGTACACAAATTTATTTTTGCTTCTTTATAATATTATTTTGACCAGCTTGTTTAATGAATGAATAGATTATACCTTTTTTTGCAAATTGTGAATCAAGTGTAATAGTACTATTTATTAGCAGTCCTTCACAGGGGCCTACGGGAGGATTCTCCAGGAGAATTTCTCCTGTTCTCCTGTGGGCAAAAAAAGGTGCTTGGCAGCCACAGGCATTCAGCATTGTCACTTGTTTTGTTTTTTTGTTTTTTTAAAGTCCTCCCCCACCACCACCCGGGGTAACAAGGGGTTGCACCCTAAGCGGGTGCCTATCCTGCCTGCCCCTTGTCCCAGCCTTGATTACAATAACATAAATATATCTCATGGTGTGGGAATAGACATATATTTATGACTTACATGAGTCATAGGTCTTTAAGGCCATGTGCGCACGTTGGGTATTTGCTGAGTTTTTTACCTCAGTATTTGTAATCCAAAACCAGGAGTGGGTGATAAATACAGAAGTGGTGACGTGTTTCTGTTATACTTTTCCACTGATTGTTCCACTCCTGGTTTTGGCTTACAAGTACTGAGGTAAAAAACTGACCAAATACTCAACGTGCGCACGTGGCCTAAGAAAGCAAGGACCAAGGGCCTGTTCACACTCAGCGTTTTTTTGCCACAAAAAAAACCGCAGCGTTTTACAGTACCAGCAAAGTGAATGACATTTCTGAACTCCCATGCACATGCTGCTTATCTTTTCCTTGCAGATTTGAGCCATCATAGATTTTTTTTCTATCAATTCTTTCAGCATTTTTATTGTTTTTCACCCAAAAACGCAAGTAAAAATGCATAAAAAATGCTTTAAAAACACGCCTATTTTACACAGTATTTGCCCTGCCAACACTATGCTTTTGCTGTGGAAAAAACTGATGGAAATACACAACCTAAGAATAAAGGAACAGATGTGTTTCTTTATATCCAGTGTGTCCAGGATGATGAATGCATACTTACCTCATCTAGATATCCAGCGGTGAACTGAGATGAGTTCTTGGGGACAGAATGGAGCATTGGCCTTTTTTTCTAAAAACAGTTATTTTGCCTGAAGCCCATTGTGAGATGAAATACTTGTATAACTGCAATATTTTATTATTTCTATGAACAAAAAAAAACATGGAACATTAGATAAAAATGAGACAATGGCATGGAATGACTCATTTCCTCCAAATTCGTGTGACACAAAAGACTTTGCACGTTCTCTTCTCTGTAAAGTGATTGCTGCTCTTATGTTGAAATTAGCAACGCGAACTGAAGCTCTTGTCTAATTAATCTAGATCCTAAGTATGGCCTCTCATTGTGTATGCACATTGCGCGAAAAATAGTAAGAGAATGCCCTAAACCTGTGGCCGGGCAGAAGAATAGTGATGTTTTTTTATTTTCTTCACCAAAACACACTGGAGGCTCAGTTGGAGCTTCTGAAAAGTAAATGTTTGTAATTGGAACAGAAACATATTTTAAGTTTTACCAATTAAAGAAGTTGTTCACTACTTTATCCCCCCCCCCCCCCCAATGTATCCCCCCGGGGCACCTAAGACTTATTGTAAATACCTTCTGTTGCTGATAATGCCTGTGAGCGGCGCTATCACTGGCCGCTCACAGGTCACGATCTTCCTGGTTCCACGGTGGATGCCAGGCTGTGGGCGGGGTTACCCCCCGCGTCACACTCAGCATCCACCGCGCGCTTTCCCAATGAATGGGGAGAGGCAGAGCTTGCGGTGGATTCCGGGTGTGACGTGGGAGGTAACCCCGCCCACAGCCTGGCATCCACTGTGGAACCAGGAAGATCGTGACCCCCGGCTGCTGCCAGCACTTGTCGTGACATCAGCGGATCCGGGGCTGCAGCCGGGGATCACGTGATGCCTGTGAGCGGCCAGTGATAGCCTCGCTCACAGGCATTATCAGCAGCAGAAAGTATTTACGAGAAGTCTTAGGAGCCCCGGGGGGATACATGGAGGGAGAATATAAAGTAGTGGACAACCCCTTTAAGTTTTTTTAGGTATTGGTTTGTGATCTTCCTCCCTGAGGTTATGTTCACACTGTGTTTCATGTGCCCATCAAGACAGAAGGGCACTTTCTAAAAATAAAAAAAAACAACCAAAAAAAAAAAGGTGTTCAAATGAATTTGATTCTGTGGTTGCAGTCTACGGCCCCGTCAAACCCCAAATGCTCTGCTGAAATGCAATGCAAACAGGGCATTAGTCTAAAGTCTGGTGGTATATCCCTATAGAGAAATGTTCTATTAATATTTAGCAGTAATTAATGTTATATATGTGTATGCCTTGTACATAATATGCATCTGTGGCGCCCCTGCGGGTTCAGTCACCACAGAGGTACTGCACCTCATCCAGAGGTGTGGTGTCTCCTTCTCTCAGGTAAGGAGGGAGTGCTGCCCGGAACCCCAACACCTGCATCCAACACAACACTACTCCAGGCCGGCTGGAAGGGCAAGATGCATTATGTACCTGCTGAGCCCTGTCCCTGGCTGGAGTGGGGGGAACCAAAGGTAGGGGGAACCAGTAGTGGGTGTGGGTGGAGGATGCAGTTTAGGGGAGCACTATTACAGGAGGTATATAAAATGGGAAGGCATCTTAGGGTGGCAGAGCAGTCAGTGGAGAACAGTCAGTGAGCAGTCTGAGGAGCAGAGTCTCTTCAGGAGCTCTGCTCCACAAGTGGGGCCTAGTGATAGAGGCCCAGGAGGAGAGTCAGGGAGAAAGGCTCCGTTCTGCAGAAGGGATCCTAGGGGGTACGGTGAGTGCAGGACGGCACCCGTACGCCCCGAATCTGCCAGGTGTCAGAGGGATCAGGCCGCAAGAAGGGGACCGGCCCCTGGACCAGCCATCTTACTCCAGGTCTCGGCTGGAAAAACCGGAGGCTTCTGCACTTCCATGGTGCAGTCGCCACAGCCTCACCCTAGTCACCGTGAGGGTCAAGTAGGTCTGGGAACTCCAGGTTGCCCAGAGGGACTTCAGAGTACCCGATCGGGACTGAGTGTGGGAAGCGCAGGGCAGGAGGGAGAAGACCCAGCGCGGGAAGTCAGTCTAGTTAGGAACATAAAAAAAGCGGGGTTCCATTAAGTGCTCCTGACACATCTGAGGAAGAGCTGAACCCCTGGTCTGGTGGACGCAGTGCGACGCGGAGGTGGACACCCGTACAGTGTTCCTGAGAACCTTGAATAAGAACTGTGAGTAAAACTCGGATGACTGCACTTCCCTGCCTCCGTCAGTTATTTCAAGCTGCGCCATCCCTCCTGCACCACAAGTCCCAGCACCACCCACTATCAAACTCTACACTGCCCTGAGGCCCGCTCCACCTATCAGGAGCTGTTCCATCCTAGCTGCCTATCAACTGCCTCAGAGGTCTGCAGCAGCGCTGGTATAAATTACCAGAAACCACAGGTGGCGTCACGAACTCTATAAATCCCCTATAAATAGAATTTCCCCCTTTTATTGACCGCCCTGGGTCACGGACCGGGTCACCGCCACTGTGATATCACCCCCTGCATCTACCGGCCTGGCACCGAGTACCCCACGGCCCAGGGGTCGCGTCATATATGCTATGGTGTAGCTCATGAGCTGGATCATGGAGCTTTCACGACTTGTACAGTAGGTTGCGCTGTACTCCAGCGACATCCTGCCTTGACAGCATTCTGACATCCTTAGTAGGGGTGAGTGGACCCCTGGAAGTTCAGGTTCTGGTACCTGACCAAACTTTATTCCAAAGTTCGGTTCGGGTACAAGAACTATACCCGAACTTGAACCAGAGCCCAAACCCCATTGAAAACAATGGCGACCCAAACTTTTGAGCTGGAAAATTCTCTCTTTTTCTCACCTCCTGGACTTCCCCCGAAACTCCGAACATTGCAAGGGACTTCCGGGAGAAGTCCATGTTCGGTGTTTAGCACCAGACACTAATTGTCTAGTACGAACCCCAAACTTTTAAAGGGAATCTGTCACCCCTTTGGAGTTATCAGAACTCTAATATGAGCTTACAGGTTATAGAAATGTGAATCTATACTTACATGTACGGCCCATATTACAGGTCTGATTGCAGAGAAATCTCTTTTTATTCAATCCATTTTTCTAGGCTTGGTGTCCGGGGGAAGCCAAGGAATGCCCGCCTATATGATTCAGTTAAATATTCCCCCCCTCCCCTGCCCTCCCCTGCATGTCACAGGGCTCTTTTACGTGCAGTCTAGAGCTGAACATCCCGCGCATGCGCAATGTGCCTATAGCTGAAGGCGCTTTTTTTTTCTCCCTGCGCTATTTTACTTGTCTGCTCCAGTGCGCAGGTGCCGGGAGTCACTGTAACCTCCGCTCCAGTGACTTCCGGCGTGTGCAACAATGAGATTTGGTCCCCACTTCCTCCCGGATAACAGGATGCCGGGAGGAAGTGGGGACCAAACCTCATTGTTGCGCACACTGGAGGTCACTGGAGCGGAAGTCAGAGTGACTCCCGGCGCCTGTGCACTACAGCACAGCAGTAAAATAAGGCAGGGAGAAAAAAAAAGAAGCGCCTTCAGCTATAGGCGCATTGCGCATGCGCGAGATGTTCAGCTCCAGACTGCACATCACAGGGCCCTGTGATGTGCAGGAGAGGGGGGAATATTTAAATTAAGTATATAGGAGGGCATTTCTTGGTGTTTTCCGGACGCCAAGCCTAGAAAAACGGATTGAATAAAAAGAGATTTCTCTGCAATCAGACCTGTAATATGGGCCATACAGGTAAGTATAGATTCACATTTCTATAACCTGTATGCCCATATTAGAGGTCTGATAACTCCAAAGGGGTGACAGATTCCCTTTAGGTCCGGGTTCGCTCATCTCTAATCCTTAGCAATCCGAACCTAAGATAAAATCAATTGACCAAATTTCCTGCAGAAAGTAAATAAATAGCATGTAAATAACACAGGGTACTTACTTGATTCTACGTTGATCAATGGAGAATTAAAAGCTATCACACTGCAAAGAGATGTATCAGGATTATCCCTAACTCTTGTAGTTCACCTCGCTACATGTCATCAACTCTCAAAATAGATGGGGCAGAGCAGGTCCCAGACCTGACTATTTCAACACCTGCCCAAGGAAAGCTATAAAGACAGAATGCACAGCCCAAAAAGATGGAGCAGTGTTTGTACAAAGTAAAAAAACTAAAGCAAACCCGAAGAAATGTTGGTATAGTGCCAGTGTCCCTGTACGCTTGCCATCCTCCTCTGCCTTGGCAGGGACACCGACTCACTCAAGACTCCGGTCCTCATCGCGCATTTTCTCTTCCTGCTGCTGCCTCCAGAGGTCTGTGCATGCCTGGCAGATCCCCGAACACGTCATCTAGGGCACGCATGCGTGCTCCCTGTCTCTCAAAGGGAGACACTTATTATTTAAGGCTCCACCACCTGTTGGGAGGTACCTGAGCAATGTGTTTTGTCAGTTGTCTGCATGCTTGCTAGTTCTCAGGTCCCACTCCCGAGTGGTCGTATCTCAGTATACCTGTCCTGTCTACCCATACGCCTGTATTTCAGTTGTATCTTCCAGTGTACCTGACCTGCCTGCACCTCTCATACCAGCCTGTATACCATATAAAGACAGGAGAAACAGAGTACGTAAAGGCATAAAAACATAATAACTTTATTAGATAGCAAATATAAAAGCGGCCACTAAAGGTGGCAGCATAGAACAAATAATAGAGTTACAAAATGCAGCACATGGTAGTATGTATACAAAGTGTATATACCAAAAAGGGATTCCCTCAAAATAGAGGGAAGAGAAAAGGTAAGCACAAAATTTACCAATGGTACACACCATACATATGCATAAATCAGCACGAATGCACAGGTGAGTATATACAGACAATATAGGTACCAATGGTACACACCATACATATGCACAAATCAGCACAAATGCGCAGGTAAGTATACATAAACAATATAGGTACCAATGGTACACATCATACATGTGCACAAATCAGCACGAATGCAAGGTGGATAGATACATGATATCGCTTACCAAATATAAATATAGGTACAGAGAATAGACAGGCCAGGGGCCAGAAGAACCAAGGGTGCCAAGTGGCCCAAAATAGAGCCATGTATTTTTCAAGTGGCATTTTGCCACGACTATATATAATATGAAGGCTTTTCTGTGTATATCAGCCTGTATACCAGCTGTATCTGCTAGCACCTGCCGTGCCAGTCTGTATACCAGCCGTACCTGCCTGTACCTGCCGTGCCAGCCTGTATACAAGCCGTACCTGCCTGCACCTGCCGTGCCAGCCTGTATACCAGCCGTACCTGCCTGCACCTGCCGTGAAAATCTGTATACCAGCCGGACCTGCCTGCACCTGCCGTGCCAGTCTGTATACCAGCTGTACCTGCCTGCACCTGCCGTGCCAGTCTGTATACCCGCTGTGCCTGCCTGCACCCGCCGTGCCAGCCTGTATACCAGCTGTACCTGCCTGCACCTGCCGTGCCAATCTGTATACCAGCCGGACCTGCCTGCACCTGCCGTGCCAGTCTGTATACCAGCCGTATATGCCTGCACCTGCTGTGCCAGTCTGTATACCCGCTGTACCTGCCTGCACCCTCCGTACCTGCCTGTATACCAGCCGTACCTGCCTGCACCTGCCGTGCCAATCTGTATACCAGCCGGACCTGCCTGCACCTGCCGTGCCAGTCTGTATACCAGCCGTATATGCCTGCACCTGCCGTGCCAGTCTGTATACCAGCTGTACCTGCCTGCACCTGCCGTGCCAGTCTGTATACCCGCTGTGCCTGCCTGCACCAGCCGTACCAGCCTGTATACCAGCTGTACCTGCCTGCACCTGCCGTGCCAATCTGTATACCAGCCGGACCTGCCTGCACCTGCCGTGCCAGTCTGTATACCAGCCGTATATGCCTGCACCTGCTGTGCCAGTCTGTATACCCACTGTACCTGCCTGCACTCGCTGTGCCAGCCTGTATACCAGCCGTACCTGCCTGCACCTGCCGTGCCAATCTGTATACCAGCCGGACCTGCCTGCACCTGCCGTGCCAGTCTGTATACCAGCCGTATATGCCTGCACCTGCTGTGCCAGTCTGTATACCCGCTGTACCGGCCTGCACCCGCCGTGCCAGCCTGTATACCAGCCGTACCTGCCTGCACCTGCCATGCCAGTCTGTATATCAACCATGCCTGCCTGCACCTGCCGTGCCAGTCTGTATACCAGCCGTATATGCCTGCACCTGCCGTGCCAGTCTGTATACCAGCTGTACCTGCCTGCACCTGCCGTGCCAGTCTGTATACCCGCTGTGCCTGCCTGCACCAGCCGTACCAGCCTGTATACCAGCTGTACCTGCCTGCACCTGCCGTGCCAATCTGTATACCAGCCGGACCTGCCTGCACCTGCCGTGCCAGTCTGTATACCAGCCGTATATGCCTGCACCTGCTGTGTCAGTCTGTATACCCACTGTACCTGCCTGCACTCGCTGTGCCAGCCTGTATACCAGCCGTACCTGCCTGCACCTGCCGTGCCAATCTGTATACCAGCCGGACCTGCCTGCACCTGCCGTGCCAGTCTGTATACCAGCCGTATATGCCTGCACCTGCTGTGCCAGTCTGTATACCCGCTGTACCGGCCTGCACCCGCCGTGCCAGCCTGTATACCAGCCGTACCTGCCTGCACCTGCCATGCCAGTCTGTATATCAACCATGCCTGCCTGCACCTGCCGTGCTAGCCTGTATACCAGCCGTACCCACCTGCTTCTGCCTTGTCTTCCACTATACCTGCCGTGCCTTCCTGTACTAGTCAAGTCTACCTCTTCCTGGCTGTTCCAGCTTCCTGCCCTTTGGGGGTCAGCTGATGTGTGCCAGATTTCTATCCTGGAGTAGCACCTGGCGTCCATCTGCAGCCAAGTCTAAGCACACCTTCAGGGGCTCTAGCGAAGAGTCAGGTGTTCGCTTAGTTACGCCCATCCAGGCTCTCCTTGTCTGTGGCACAGTGGTTCCACCATTATTCCTGTTACAGTAGGTATAAGTGCAATGTGTAGGTTTACATTCAAACTATGGCCATTTAACAGACAGGACCGAGGATAAAAACAAATGAGCAAATACCCCACAGTAAGTTAATAAATAAAAAGTAATAATACATGTAAATAACATAAGGTACTTAGTTGAAAGTGCACCTACACATTGCACTTATACCAACATGTGTGCCAGCCCATGTCTTTGGTTTTGCATTAGTTTCTTGTACTTTGTACATACACGGGCGTGGCTGCCCCTTTTTGGGCTGTGCATTTCATCAGGCCAACTGGCACATAGCACGATGAATGACAAGAGTTAGGGAACATCCTGATTGGGTACACCTTGTTGTGGTGGGATGGCTTTTACACTCTTTTAATCAACATAGTGTCATCTATGTACCCTATGTTATTTACATGTACTATTACTATTTATGTATTTACTTAATGCAGGGTATTTGATGAATCAATAATCCTCTGATGTTTTCACCTGTCTATTGTGATGACTTTTACGCTTTCAGTTATTGACCATGTTTTCTAGGGGGAGCCATCAAGGAGGGGTCTCCACATTGCGTTTTAGGGTGCCAACCTCCACAATTAGGAAGGCAGAGGTGTATAGGAATTCAGATAGCTACAGTTTTTTTACTGATAGTTTCTCTCTTCCTCCTACCCGAGTTTCCATTTCTAGATATCTAGAAATATTTTATATTTCCTGGTACAGGCTTCATCCCTTTCGAGAAAATCTGTTCGAACTTTACTAATGTATGCAATACATACAATTTACCACTTAGAGATAACTGTAGATGGGAATGTGTCATTCTTGAGATATCAAAATCGTATAGTTTCTATATCGGCTTAAGAGACCAAGCTCTTATTGCCTGCTGCCATAGACATATACCTTATACCTCTTGGCTAGTATAGGTGATATTAAGTGTTCTTGGGTGTTATATGGATTATCTGTATTCCTATAGGTGTATCAGTTTTGTGTCATTAGGACAGCTTTCCTCACACACTGACCACCACTTCTGTCCATACAATGGCTGCTGGTGGAGGAGCAGTGACCAGACCTGTCCATCAGCCTCCTCCAATTGTAAAACACCTCACATGGGAAAGCTGCTCTTCTATTAGAGAAAGACGTTGCACAGGTCTGGTCATATTCTCCTCCACCAGCAGACATTTTATAGACAAAAGTTTGTGAAGACAAAAAAGTTTACAGACAAAAGTTTTTAAGGAAAATAGCCAACCCCTTTAAGTTTTATGGGGTAGTGATATCCTATTATAAAAAGTGCTAATAAAGACTTGTTTTTAGCAGACAAGAGTATAGCGGTGATTCATCAAAACTTGTACACCAAAAAAATGGAACAAAACACTTTGAAAAGTCACAAAAAATTTTGCGCAATGCATAGTTAAGAAAAAACGTTGTCAGTTCTATTGTTTTCACGCCAATTTGAAGCAGCTCCGTCAAAATGACATGAAAGGATGGGACGGGGCATGGCTACATCAATTTCAGCAAAGGTGCTGGCGTTTTGTACTCAAGGAATGCTACTCCAGACACTGCTATTGCTGGCCTACAGGATTAAAGAGAAGCAAGTGCTGCTGCGAAATATAGTTTTAGCAGATCAGAATAAAAGTGCCCATTCAGCTTTGTGAAGTTGGGTGTACATAGGGGTAGATGGAGAGGAAAAAGGCACAAAGGTACAACAAAAAAAATGTAATGTTGGGCCTAGACTGTGTATTAATAATAAGTATTTATTTTATGTGCTTTGTGAAAAATAATGCTATTCTGGGAATAACCTTTAAGTACATTATTTGAAAATAAAACTTTACAGCACGATCTGGGGAAGGCTGAAAACTATATTCAATTTTCAACCAATAATGCTAAAAGTTTAGAGCTTGAAAATCATTTTGTGCCTTCAGGCTCCGGAGATGTAAATCCATTGCTGGCTAGAAAGTAATAGACTATCTTCCAAGCTGCAGAAAAAACTCGCTTCTCAGTGTTTTCCTTTCCTATTTTTAGTCTCTTTTGACTTATCTTTCATAGCTCAATTCTATGTGAAGTAGGCATCGGCTGTTTTTACCTCTTTACGTGCCAAAACTATCCTGGCATCCCTCTACTTAGCAAGATGTTTCATCCTTCACATTTAAGTCAGAGATGTAACAGTTAACCATTGGGCTCCAGAGGAACTTGGAAGCCCCCCCCACCACCACCACATGCACACATCAGGACTAGAGATGAGCGTTGTTCTACTCGAACTGTTCGCCAATCTCAAATTCGAGCTGTTTTGGGCGGTGTTCGAGCCGGTCGGCGAACACGAACAATTTGAGAAAAATTCGGCTGTTCGAGGTTATGTTCGATAACTGTTCGTGCACCAAAATCATAACTGGATTTTTTCTCAGTAATGATGAAAATTAATGTTAATACGCAGTTTGAGTGTACAGCGGGGCGGGGGGAGGGGCAGGGGATGGATCTCTGCAGGAACAATGAAGATCTCCATTTTTTTTTCTCTTTCCCGCATTTGCAGTGGGGAGGTGCAATCTGTCAGCCTATCAGCAGCGCACACACGGAGCGAAGTGCTTTTTTTCACACAAGCAAGGGCATGTGTGATTGGCAGTGTATGTCACATGTCCTTGCCCTATAAGACCAAGCCATTTTCCCCGTCGCCACCATTTTCTCACTGCTGCAGCTGCGTGTTAGACGGCACCGCTGTTGCTGTGTGCGCTATACCTTGTTAATTTCAAGCCAATTTTCGCACAAATATACAGATAGCTTGGGAGTAGGTAATAGTTGTGATTGCAGTCCTTTTAAGGACTAGGTTACAGCATTTCCTACGACTTTTATCAGGCAGGTCTGTGCTCTTAAATAGATAGATTGTGGGAGTAAAGACTAATTGTAATTGGAGTCCTTTTCAGGACTAGGTTACATGAGTTCCTATCAGTTTTTGCCAGGCAGGTCTGTGCCAGTGCTGTGCAAGTTTTTTTCACAGCATTTGGCTGAATCTAGCAAAGCTAATCCTTTTTGGCCTATTGCAGAGTGTGTTAGTCAGTGGAGTAGCCTATCTGTGTTGCAAGATATACCACCTGTGTATAGAATACCAATTTTTTTACTGCACCTAGTGAAGTAAAATCTTTTGGGCATAGCATCATTCTATTAGTCCATCTATACTGACCTCCATCAGGTTGCAAACTGAATATAATTTTTTTCTGCATCTAGCTCTGAAAAAATATTTGGGCTTCTAGCAGTGTGTGGGACTTGGTCTATTAGTCCATCTATACTGACCTCCATCAGGTTGCAAATTAAAAATAATTTTTTTCTTCATTTAGCTCTGAAAAAATATTTGGGCTTCTAGCAGTGTGTGGGACTTGTTCTATTAGTCCTTCTATACTGACCTCCAGCAGGTTGCAAATTGAATATAATTTTTTTCTGCATCTAGCTCTGAAAAAATATTTGGGCTTCTAGCGGTGTGTGGGACTTGGTCTATTAGTCCATCTATACTGACCTCCATCAGGTTGCAAATTAAAAATAATTTTTTTCTGCATCTAGCTCTGAAAAAATATTTGGGCTTCTAGCAGTGTGTGGGACTTGGTCTATTAGTCCATCTATACTGACCTCCATCAGGTCGCAAATTGAATAAAAAAAATTTCTGCATCTAGCTCTGAAAAAATATTTGGGCTTCTAGCGGTGTGTGGGACTTGGTCTATTAGTCCATCTATACTGACCTCCATCAGGTTGCAAATTAAAAATAATTTTTTTCTGCATCTAACCCAGCCAATAGTTTTGGCCTAATACCACAGTTTGGCCACTCAGCTCTGCTCGGTTACCATCCATTGTTTTTTTGTGCAAACAACTCCAGAGTTGTGAATTAGTTAACCACCAAAATGAGTGGAAAAAGGCCTGCTGCTGGTGGAAAGGGGAATAGGCGTGTTGGGAAGGGGAAAAAAGGTTGTGTCCGTGGGGTAGGTGCAGAAGAAAGACCATCTTCCAGCCAAACTAAAATGTCTACTTCTTTTAGCGGACAATGTGATAAGATCCCTTTCTTACGGCCACGCCAATCGCTACAAATTCCAGATGAGGCACAAAAACAGCAGGTGCTTCAACGGATATCAAGTGCTCCTTTAAGTGGGCTCTCCTCCACATCAACTTCAACATCACAAATACTCCAGTCCTCAAAGGTGTCACCCAAATCGCACTTGCTTCCTCACAGCTCCCAAATCTCCAGCTGCCCGTCTGAGTATGAGGTAGAACAGATGGTTGAGTCTGCAGAGCTGTTTACTCATACTATAGCCTGGGAATCAGAGGTCGACTCCAGCGCTTCTGTGAATCCAGACGAGGAAATGATCTGCACTGATGCCCAGAATCTTTATGAGTCGGATCCAGGACCAGACGCAGAAGGTTCTGACCATAATGTAGACCCTCATTCCCAAACTGTAACTCCTGTTGGTGGAGACAATGAGGAAGACGATGATAAGACTCAAATACCTGATTGGAGCGACAACTTTAGTTTTTTGTCAGGGCAGGAACAGGTTGGCTCTGAGGACGACGGGTGTGATAACGCACAGGGTGATGATGATGAGGTCGGAGATCCCACTTACTGTCAACCCACAGTCAGCCAAGAGATGAGGTCAGCAGAGGAGGTGGAGGAAGATGCTAGTGACGACGAGGTCAGGTTGCGCCTTCCTGGACAGAGACGTAGTACTGGAAGCACGTCAACAACTGCATCCTCAAACACAACTCTGCCTCTCACCACAAGTCGTGGTGGCTCTTCAGGTCGCATGGGTGCTAAGCCTTGCATAGCCTGGGCATTTTTTCAGATCGATAAAGATGACCCAACTCGTGTTATCTGTAACATTTGTCAGCAAAAGCTAAGTAGAGGCCAAAAAATACATAGTTTGAGTACTTCATGCATGAACCGGCACATGGACATGAAGCATAAGTTGCAGTGGGAAGCTCAGTGTGCTACAATGCGGTCTAGCCGGCCGGGCCAACCACCGTCTGCCATATCTTGTGCATCCGCGGCCTCTTCATCCTCTGTGACTGGGGGGACAGCAGTCACACCTGTTTTGGGGCGCAGACCTGCCACCTCTTTACCCGCAACAGCCAGCGTGATTGGCAGGTCATCATTTTCTTTGGAGGTGGTAACACCAGCTGGTCTTGAGCGCTGTCCGACATCGATAGCACCACCTTTGGATCAAGGCAACCTAACATGTCCGCCTGCATCTTCCTCACAGACCGGCAGTTTGCCGGGGACACCCTTATCAACCCCGTCTAAGCACAATAGCCAGCCCTCGGTCCCTCAGATGTGGACAAGTAAAAGACCATTTCCTCCTAGCCATGAGAAAGCTAAGAGGTTGAATTTCACCATCTGCAAGCTCTTGGCTACAGAAATGCTGCCTTTCCGCCTGGTGGACACAGAGGATTTTCGAGACCTTATGTCCGTCGCAGTGCCCCAGTACCAGATGCCCAGTCGGCACTACTTCTCAAAGAAAGGTGTGCCTGCGCTCCACCAGCATGTCGCACACAACATCACCGCTTCTTTGAGAAACTCTGTGTGTGACAGGGTGCATTTCACCACAGACACTTGGACGAGTAGGCATGGACAGGGGCGTTACATGTCGCTGACTGGGCACTGGGTAACTATGGTGACAGCAGGACAAGGGGCTGCTGTCCAAGTCTTGCCGTCCCCACGAGTTGTGCGTCAATCCTCTTTATGTCAAAGTTCCACCACTGCTTCTGCCTCCTCAACCTCCTCTCGGTCTTCCACCTGCACCCAAAGCCTGTCTGGTCATGCCACAAGCTTTCTAACTGCGCAGAAGGGATCCTGCACACCTCCTTACTATGCTGGCAGTAGGGCTCAACGTCATCAGGCGGTTTTTACATTGAAATGTCTGGGAAATGTGAGTCACACAGCTGAGGAGTTGTGGTCAGCTCTGGAGAACCAATTTCATGAATGGTTGTCTCCACTGGACCTGAAACCAAGGAAGGCCGTGTGCGACAATGCTGCAAACCTGGGTGCGGCCCTTCGCCGGGGCAATGTCACACACGTGCCTTGTATGGCTCACGTGTTGAACCTGGTTGTCCAGCAATTTTTAGCCCACTATCCCAGACTAGATGGCCTTCTGCAGAGGGCACGGTCGCTGTGTGCTCACTTCCGCCGTTCGCATCCCGCAGCTCAGCGACTTACATCTCTACAGAAGTCGTTGGGCCTGCCACTTCACCGGCTAAAATGCGATGTGCCTACCCGGTGGAATTCAACTCTGCACATGTTGCAGCGACTGTGGCAGCACCGACAAGCCCTGGTGCAATACGTTCTGACGTATAGCCTGGGCCAACGAGATTCAGAGGTGGGGCAAATCACGCTGGAGGAGTGGTCTCAGATCAGGGACCTATGCACCCTTCTGCACAGTTTTGAAATGGCGACGAAGATGTTTAGTGCTGACGATGCCATTATCAGCATGACTATTCCGGTGATTTACATGCTGGAGCACATGTTAAACAGAATTCGGAGTCAGGTGGTGGCACAAGAGGAGGTGGAGGAAGTAGAGGAGGAGGAGTTGTATGCGGAAGGGCTAACATCTGCAAGGTCCAGACGGTCGGCAGCACCAAGGCGGCAGGCATGTGAGGGTGGGGGAGATGGTTTTACCAGGGCGCATGGTAGCAGCCAAACTAGTGAGGAAGGTGCAGGAGCCCAGGAAGAAGTGGAGGACGAACTGATGGAAGACTCATCAGATGAGGGAGACCTTGATCACATTTCTGTTGTGCGAGGTTGGGGGGAGAGGACAGAGGAAGGAAGCATGATTGTTACCTCGCCACCAACACAACAGGGACTTGGTGCTCCTGGATGCGCAACACACATGAGTGCCTTCTTGCTGCACTACCTGCAACATGACCCTCGAATTGTGAGAATTAGAAATAATCCTGACTACTGGGTTGCCACACTGTTAGATCCCCGGTACAAAAGTAAATTTGCAGAAATTATTCCTGCCATAGAAAGGGATGCACGCATGCAGGAGTATCAGCAGAGACTGTTGCAGAATCTTACATGTGCTTTTCCACAAAATACCAGTGGTGCACGTAGTGAATCTCACAGTTCCAACTTGCCAACCGTGGGACCGTCAAGTGTTCAGCACTCAAACCGTGACAGAACCACAGTATCTGCTGGTAACATCAATTTTGCGGAATCATTTCACCACTTTTTTAGCCCATCCTTTGCAAGGCCACAGGAGACAAGAAGTCTGACACATAGTCAACGCCTAGAGACGATGGTACAGGAGTATCTCCAAGTAAACATTGAAGCCACGACTGTGTCACTGGACCCTTGCTCTTTTTGGGCTTCCAATCTGGATAAATGGCCGGAGCTAGCCACTTACGCCTTGGAGATCTTGTCATGCCCCGCAGCCAGCGTTCTGTCTGAACGTGTGTTCAGCGCTGCTGGTGGTGTGCTGACAGATAAGCGCACGCGGCTCTCCACTGATAATGTAGACAGACTCACGTTCATAAAGATGAACAAATCATGGATCCGAAACGACTTTTCTACCCCTGTGTCATCCTGGGGAGAGTAAAAGCTTGATGATTGGTTAAAATCACCCTACCAACCGTTTTAAGCTTTCAAATTACTAATCATGTTTATCTGTATCTTGACTGGAAAATAATTTGGGCTTTGTAGCAGTGTGCAGCACTGATCCTATTAGACCATCTATACTAAAGCTTCACCAGATTTAAAATTAAAAATAATTTTTAGCTGCATCTAGCCCGGAAAATAATTTTGGGGCTCCGAGATGCGCAAGGCACATAAGTGCCTTCTTGCTGCACTACCTGCAGCATGACCCTCATATTGTCAGAATTCGAAGTAATCATGACTACTGGGTTGCCACACTCTTAGATCCCCCAAACTTTTCGATCAACCTTTTCATTTTAATAAAGACCAAAAAAATGGTCATTTTTGAAATTATAAGCATTAGCAGGTTGTTAGAAACTGAAATCAAACAGTTTTCAACTCAAAACTTTATTCTAGGTGATGTTACATTTTCACATAGGACCCCTTGTTCGAAAGGAGCTTCTGAACTCTCTCGTCCATTGAATTTGTCAGGTTTTGGATGGTTTCTGCTTCAATTGTTTTGCATGAGGACAGAATACCCTCCCAGAGCTGTTGCTTAGATGTGAACTGCCTCCCGCCATCATAGACACTCCTTTTAATGATGCTCCAAAGGTTCTGAATGGGGTAGAGGTCAGGGGAGCATGGGGGTCACACCATAAGTTTGTCCCCTTTTATGCCCATATCAGCCAGAGATGCAGATGTTTTATGTGCAGCATGAGATGGTGCATTATCATGCAGAAAAATGATCTTGCTGTGAAATACACGGTTCTTCTTCTTGAACCATGGCAGGAAGTGCTGTTTGAGAAAATCCACATACATTATGGAGTTCATCTTTAGCGCCTTCAGGGATCCTAAAGGGGCCGACAATCTCTCTCCCCATGATTCCAGCCCAAAACATTACTCCACCTCCTCCTTGTTGGCGCTGTAGCCGTGTTTGCGTGGGGTGTCCATCAACCAGCCATCCTCCACTCCATCCATCTGGACCATCGAGCGCTGCACGGCACTCATCCGTGAACAAAACAGTTTTGAAATCAGTCTTCATGTAATGTTTGGCCCACTGGAGCCGTTTCTGCTTGTGTGAAGTGGATAGAGGAGGTCGACAGGATGGCGCATGCACAGCTGCAAACCTCTGAAGGACCCTGCATCTTGTTGTTCGGGGGACGTTGGAGGCACAAGCAGCTTCAAAAACTTGTCTGCTGCTATGACAAGGCTTTTTTGCCGCTGCTCTTTCAACCTGACGTAATTGCCTGTAGGAAAGAGTCCTCAATTTGCCCTTATCAGCACGCACACGTGTGTACTGTGAATCAGCTACATACTTCTTGATTGCCAAGACACTTCATCCTGATCATCGCACAATGTTGATTGTAGTCATGCCTTGACCTAAACACTCCACAATTTGTTGCTTCTCAGCAGCCGACACATCCTTTTTCTTTCCCATTTTGGCAGAAAATGTAGGCTGCTTAATAATGTGAGAGAGCCTTCTTAAGTAGTCTTGCCTTTCATTGGACACACCTGCCAAACTAATTAGCACAGGTGTCTGCAATTGCTTACAGTGATATAAAGAGCCCTGACACACATCACCATCAATGAGTTTAACTGACAAACAAACAAATTCTTCCCTTATCACTCCTAAACACTTTTTGTATAATAATTTGGAACGCAGTGTACATGTGCTTTTCCACAAAACACCAGTGGTTCACGTAGTGAATCTTACAGTTCTAACTTGCCAACCGTGGTCTGTATGGAGTTGTTCAATAAAGGGCCCAAAATTAAGATAACATAGATGGGAGAGGTCTCTATGAATAGGAATTCCTAAGTATTTGATACCCTGTGAGGGCCAGGCAAAGGGAAAGTTGGACTGGATGGAATCCTATATGGATTTGGGGAGGGAGACATCGAGGGCCTCAGACTTCGCTGCATTGATTTTAAAATTTTACCATGTAACAAAGTGATCTATTTCAGCCATAACAGCATGGATGGATATATGTGATTGAGTGATATATACTAGGACATCATCAGCAAATAGAGAGCACTTGTACTCGGTGCCTCCCACCTCAATCCACCTAATATTGGGGTTATGGCGAATTGATGAGAGCAGGTGCTCCGTCACTAGGATGTATAAGAGAGGGGACAGAGGACATCACTGCCTTGTCCCATTGGTGATTGTGAAAGGTGATGAAAATGTTCTGACGCACCCCCTGGGCCTTGGGACACCCGGAGCCGGACCCTTTTTGGTGGATGCTGGTGGTTGTAGTCTTCGTGGCGGCGACCCAGTTCCGTGGCTCAGGGCGGTCAAACCAGTGGCGGAACTATTTATGTGGTTTTCATGTTTAAATGTCCGACTACGCCACCCGTGGATTGCGGTCAGAGTGAACCGCCGCTACAGGGCAGACCACTGAGGCTGGTGTTGTGGGTGCAGCAGAGCGTAGCATAACTCCCCACGGGAGGAGTATAGCCTCAGGGCAGTGTATGCGGAGGATGGGGGTGATGGTGCAGGGCAGCAGCAGTAACGACACGGAGTCAGTGATGCAGTTCAGGGCCTTTACTCACAGTTCTTATTATCCAGACCACGTCTGCAGGTAACGGCTGCCCACGTCGTACTGTGCTCACCAGGTGAGGGGCTCAGACAACTCCCAGATAACTTTGGAGCACTTCACAGAACCCCCTTTGTGTGTCCTTTGTCTGGCCTTTCTTACCAACACTTCTGTCCGGCTGCCTCGGGCCTCCTCTTGGTAAACTTGGCGCCAGTTTCCCTGACCCTATGTGGTGCCTTCCTAGCGGGTGTAGCGAGGGGCTGCGCCACATAAAATGTCAGAGCCTCCGGTTTCTAGCTGAGGGTCGTTTCCTGCCTCCACTAGTTCGGGGACCGGTCTCCCCCTTTGGCCTGACCCCTCCACGCAGGTGGATTCGGGCGTGCGGTGGCGACTCGCCCGTCCGCACCCCTGGGATCCCTTCATTCCTCGTTCCTGGAGCCTTCTCCGCTCCTCTTCCTTCCTTCTCCCTCTTCCAGGCCTGGGCCTCTGTTACTAGGCCCGCCTCCGGAGCAGAGCTCATGCAGAGCCCCTGCTCCCTGCCACTTCTGCTCAGACTTCTCTGCACTGAACTAAGATGGTGCCCACCTTTTATACTCCCTTCTCAATGCACCCAGGAACTGCTTCCTCCCTGCTCCTGCACTACAGGGTTCCCCTTCCTCAGTGTTCCCTCCCCCCACTCCAGCCAGGGACAGGGACTGTCGTGCCCATCTCAGGGGCATATTGGTCGCCCTGCCCCACGGCAATGTGGTGTAATGCATGCAGGTGTCGGGTCCTGATCCACACTCCATCCTTACCTGAGAGTGAGATATCACACCTCTGGGTGAGGTGCAATACGTCTTTAGCAACCGAGCCCTCAGGGTGCTACAGTTCCATTTATCTTCAGCCTAGGTGACGTATTGCGATACAGGGCCGTGATTTTGGCTATAAAAGGGTCCCCTAGACCCCTACCCCAAGCTTTTTAAGTGAATCATATATGGCGTGCCAGGAGACTCTATGGAATGCTTTCTCAGCATCCAACGAGAGTATCTAATTACAAATTTTTAACTGCATCTAGCCCAGGAAATACTTTGTGCCTAGTAGCAGTGTCTGCTAGTAAGCGGATTATCCCGGCTGTTAAGCAAGCTGCACCACCTGTAGTTTAGACACTTAATTTTTTCAAAGGAAATGCTTCGGGACCATGGGATACTTAGTGAAGAGCATCAGGAGGCACCCCAAGGCATAGGGGCTGGGACTGGCAGTAGGATGCCTTGCGGTGGACAGCCGAGCTCGATCCTTATAAAAGCTTTTTAACTGCAGCAGCTTTAGTGGACGCTACTGGAGCTGGAATTACCGCGGCTGCTGGCATGAGACTTGCCCTCCAATAGATCCTTGTAAATGGATTTAAAGTGTATTCATTCAAATTAGAGAGACAATTTAAATTAAAAAGCTTAGAGCTGCCTCCACCACAGGGGGGCTCGCTCGACCCACCAGCGGACAGGCACCAGTATTGGGAGAGGGGGGCTGGCCGTCAGGGTTCACCGCGGCTCTGGCACAAACCCGGCGACACGGAGGTGGCACGGGCAGGAGCGGACTGGCCGTGTCGGCTTCTCACTTTTTGGATTTTAGAAGGGCATGACATGCCTATATCTGTGTCTCCCCCTCCTTTTACTCCTCCACCTCTTTTATTTTCGCATGACTATATGTACTTGTCACTTTTCCATGTGTTAGTTATGTCTTCTGAGCAGTTTGTCAGCTTTTGGACACCTTTGAAGGTGTTTTCTATGTGTTTCTATGTGTTTTTGTTTGCCTGCCATTGGTTTTAATGGTGTTCGAAGGTGTTCGACGAACAGTTCGACGAACAGTTCGGCGAACACACGGGTGTTCGACGAACCGAACCCGAACACTACGGGGGTGGCTCAACACTAATCAGGACATAAAAGTCATATGTTCACTTGAGTATTGAAGTATATGGGGCATTCTTCACAGCATTGCATAGATCTGCACTAGAAAATGAAACAACCCCTTCTTTAAAGGGAATCTGTCACCAGGCTTTTGTTATGTGATCTGAGGGCAGCATGAGGTAGAGGCAAAGACATTGAATTCAGCAATTTCTCACTTATTAGGCTGTGTGCAGTTGTTTCAATACAATGAGTGTTTTATCAGCAGGAGATTAACACTACAGTAGAGGACTACAGCTCTCCTGCATCCTGGTCCAACTCCGCCCCCAGCACTGATTAGCAGCTTACTGTCAATAGACAATGTACAGTCTGATGTGGGTGGGGTTAGCTTTCTGAGCTCTGATACATCTAAGAACCATGATTATATCACAACTGCTGCAGCCAGTAAACTAAGGGATACATCGCTGGAATCAGGGGCTCTTTTCTTCTTTCAGATGAGGTAGCAGAAACCTCATGACAGATTCCCTTGAAGTAAGCCTCCGATATGTTTACCTCATGAGGGTAATGGTGCTTCTCCAGTAGGTGACGTTGCTACATGCCTCTTAATGTGGTTGGTCCATTTTAGTCATACAGTATATATAACTGAAAAAAAAGATACATTTGTAGGCCAGATTATAATTTCATTCCAGATATGTGACGTTTCAGCCATACACAGCCTCAAAATTAAAATTATCTTCTGATTTTGTGACTATTGCACAAGTGTTACCCTTTATTATTTATCTTTTTGAACTTGTAAAACTACAGATCTTCTGAGCAGCACTGCCGAGTTTCACCAGTCTACATTTATCATTACCAGCCCCAATACAAGGATCATCCTTTCTGCGACTTCTTCATTTAATATTTGCTATAAAATATTTACAGTAGTGCCCCCCAGGACAACAAACGTCTTCATATACTCCTTTTCTGTCCAGATTACATATTGTGTTGCCCTATAAAGCTGGGATAGGTCCCAGTAGAGAGAATCGCTTTACCATGGCTGCAGGGTACACATGAATTGGCCAATTTATGTGCTAAGTATTCTCAATTTTTCCTATTTTCTAGAGCAGTAATTCATATTTCAGATTTCATGTTTGCATACTATAGCGCTACAGAGTGCTATTTTATTTGTTAGCCTTATAAAGCACTGACTTTGTTTTTGTTTTTTTGGGCCAATAAAAGGCTTATGATTATATTGTGTACACTTCCGTCCTATGTGTCTTTAACTGCTTTCCTTTTAATTGATCTGCATTCACTGTCCCACTCCTACAATAATCTATATTTATCAATGACTACTCTTCCTTCCTACTTAGTTTCTGGGCCCCATGTCAGCTGTTATATCTGCTAACTTGAAGATAGGAATAATTTGTGGAAACTTACTGCACTGCTGTGTATGGAAGACGTCAATTCTCAGGGATTTATTCAAACATGTGCTTTTTATTCAACGCGTTTCAAAGTGTCTAGCACTTCTTCTTCTGGAAATGACCACATGAATTGACGTGTTCCATACACAGCAGCGCGGGAGGTATCCACAAATTATTCCTATCTTCATACTTGCCGGTTTTGCAGCAGAGTGGATCTGCAGCAGCTGGACAATGATTTAAAAAACGCTTTTTAAGTCATAAACCAGGTTAGTACAATCTGATAAATAACTCCAATTATATGTCAGATAAGACCCTATTTGCACTACCTTCTCCCTAGTGTTTTATCCTATATCTGCTAACTTAGTATTTATGCTCATTAATCAGATCTATCTACGTCAGCTCAATGGAAAACCAACACACAGTAAAAATAAAACAAAATGAAAAATCAAACCAAGGGATTACAGCTATATCAGATACAGCATCAAGGAAAGGTAAAATGTAGTGATGAGCAAGCGTGTTCGCCACTCGATCGTGCAACGGGGTGCTCAGGTACACATCAAGTATCGCAGGTGCTCAAGCGCCATGCTCAAGTACCCACCCCGCATGTTTCGGGACTGTATACTCAGAGCGGTGACTAAACCCGTGACGGCACTACCCCCGTTTAAAGAGGAATGCTGCCGGGGAGAATAAAGTTCATTTTCTCCCAGAAGCGTTCGGCTAAGTGCAGGCGCCGGGCAGCATAATAACACTATTAACCTGCAGATTAACCCCATATCTGCAAGTTAATAGTGTTTTTTTCTGGTGACAGGTTCCCTTTAAATAAGGTACTGTATGTGCATATGGCTCTAGAGTGCTCTTTTCTCTCTCCTCTCTTGACTTACAGGTATGGATCTGCAAATAAAGTCTGTTTTACTGCAGCATGAGATGGGTCTAGAAGCTTCTTTTCTACCATGTAAGGAACAGAGCATCTGATCAATGGATCCAAGCGTTGAGCTGGAATATGACGGCTATGAGAAGCGCTGTCCATCGCTGTAGCCAGATGTCTGATAAGAATTGTGAAGAACCAGCACCCCAACCCACTCACATGTTAGGACACCTAGAAAATAAGTTGTTATTAGCCTACTGGTATTAATACCATGGTCATCATAATTTATTTATTGCCACTACTCGGACAACCCCTTCTCAATCACTATGTTTCCTCTAAGTAAAATAACAGCAGCTATACTCAACCTCCGATGCAGGTGCCATTCAAGTGATGTCGGCACTGGCTCTCTAAGGGCTCGCGTGATATTGTTATGTCACACAAGCTGTTACATCCCTGGCGGCGTGCTTGCATAGTGCACCACCTCCCACTATGCAAGACCGCAATCTTACCTGTCAGTCCAGTCTGCAATCCCTGCTCCAGTTCATGCTATGTGCATTTCTCTTGACTGACTGCTTAAGGTGGCGGCCCGGTTACTTCCTGATTCTAATAGCTGCTGTGGGAGCACCCCTAATGCGTCTCCAGCCTATTTCTGTGAGTCACTGGATATTTAAACCCCCTCCACCCAGTAGGAGGTGCCTGAGCAACACCTTCACTCAGTTTGTCTTTGCAACTGTATTGCCAGGTTCTGTCCTGTTATTTCTGACTTCTAGTCTGTTTCCGCTACTCTGGGGGCTGTATTCCCAGGTCTGTTACCTGTGACTTCTAGTCTGTTTCCGCCACTCTGGGGGCTGTATTCCCAGGCTTGTTCTTGTATCTCATTGCAGTAGCAGTTCCTGTCTGAACTGTATCCTAGTCTGTTACCTGTTTTTCTCTATGTCCGTACCTTCCCGTTTCCTGCAGTATCTGAACCTGCACCTAACTCCAACTCGTTGTCTCTGTACTTCTGTTTGTGAGTTTTGTGTCCACTCGCTACTTCATAGGAAGTTCCCTGTGTGTATCTGGTTCTGCTTGTCCCTTTTCCCTTCCTCCGTATCTTCCTGTATTTTCCAGTCTGTTCCATGTGAACAGAGCCTTGTCCTCTCTGCCTTGCCCACCGCTCCGGCAGTTTCTCTCTGCTCTGACTTGCCCACCGCTCCGGCGGCTTCCCTCTGCTCTGCCTTACCCACCGCTCCGGCGGCTTCTCTCAGCTCTGACTTACCCACCGCTCCGGCGGCTTCTCTCTGCTCTGACTTGCTCACCGCACCAGCGGTTTCTCTCTGCTCTGACTGGCCCACGGCTCCGGCGGCTTCTCTCTGCTCTGCCTTGCTCAACGCACCAGCGGTTTCTCTCTGCTCTGACTTGCCCACCGCTCCGGCGGCTTCTCTCTGCTCTGCCTTGCCCACCGCTCCGGCGGCTTCTCTCTGCTCTGCCTTGCCTACCGCTCCGGCGGTTTCTCTCTGCTCTATCCTTGTCTACCGCTACGGCGGTTTCTCTCTGCTCTGCCTTGTCTACCGCTCTGGCGGTTCTGCTCTGCTCTGCCTTGCCCACCGCACCTGCGGTTTTCGCTCTGCTCTGCTTGCTCACCACACCAGCTGTTCCTCTCTGCTCTGCCTTGTCCTCCGCTCCGGCGGTTTCGCTTTACTCTGCTTGTCTACCGCATCTGCGGCTCTGTACCTATTTCCCAGTCTGTACTGGACCCTATCCAGCCTGCGCTCCAACCTGCTAGTACCTCCCGGTCTGCACTCCAGCCGTGCTTGCCAGTATCTCCCTGTCTGCATACCAGCCGTGCTTGCCAGTGCCCACCTGTCTGCATACTAGCCGTACTTGCCAGTACCCACCTGTCTGCATACCAGCCGTACTTGCCAATACCCACCTGCCTGTATGCCAATCTAACCTGCCTGTTCCTGCATTCCCCGGTGTGGGTCAACAACTGTGACCGGGGTCTGACCTGGAGTCGCACCTGGTCCCTCTGCTCGGTTCCTCCTTGGTCCACGGAGTCGACCTTGGTTGGATCGGGTTGATACTTAGTTACGCCCCTCAAGGCACTCCTCGGTTCATGGTACAGTGGGATCACTAATCACACTCACGCCAGTCAGTCCGGGCACGAGTGTAACACAAGCCCTGTGGCCAATCAGCGGCCGCTTCACTGTCCCCTCCTTTGGACGTATCTGACATTTAGTGGAAGTGATCGCTGCGTCTGCTATCTCACTTCCTCTGGATATGTGATTTATCCGAAGGAGGGGAGAGTAGAGCGGCCACTAATTGGCCACAGGGATCACATGACATAACAATATCACACAAGGCCTTGGAGAGCCAGTGCCAACACCACTTGAATGGCACCTGCATCGAAGATGAGTATAGCTGCTATTATTTTACTTAGGGGAAACAGTGATTGAGAAGGATAAGCCATCAATGTAAAAGTAGTGGGCAACATCTTTAATGAATAAGTTAGAGGTACAACAAAAAGTGGCACTGAAAATGACAACTCTTCAAGCAACAATGAAGAAAAGGAAATAAATGACAATTAAAACCTTCACTCTGCTACTTTTTTCCAAAATAAAGTTACCAAGCCCCTAATGACCCGACTAAACAGAACAATCCAATGCTCAGCTTTTACTTGCAGAATAAGACCAGCTAGATTGCTTCGAAGAGCATTTCCAACATAAAATCCCTCGCTTCTTTAAATTGAAAACTGATCCTTGTATCATCTAGTCATTCTTTGTTCATGGATTCAGCTTTTATATATCTGTCTGTATACAGAGCTGATTATCCTCTATGTACAAACAGCAGCACATGTTATTCCATCAGATTACACTGGCTAAATTTCCACAACAGAACAGCTCATAAAATATTTACTGGTTAAATTGCTTGGAACATAGTAACTAATAATGTCCATCACTGAAGTGTAAATACAAGTAAGAACAACCGCAGGAAGACTAGACTTAAAGAGGTTGTCCACTACTTTAACTTTGATGGCCGATCCTTAGAATAGGTCATCAATGTCTGATCGGTGGGGATGGGACACCTGGTACCCCCACCGATAAGCTGTTCCCAGTGTTATCTGCGGCCGGAACAACTCAGTTACGGAGCTGCACAGCGCAGCTCTGTCAATTCTATAGTGGCCGGGTCCTGTAGATCTACCCCCTATTCAAATCAATAGGGGGCAGATGTACAGTCCTCAGCCGTGGCCATTATTTCAGAGCTGCGCTGTGCAGCTATGTAACTGAGCAGTTCTGCCCACCGCCGACACTGAGAACAGCTGATCTGTCTGTGCTAGGTGTCGGACCCCCGCCGATCAGACATTAATGACCTATGGTAAGGATAAGCCATCAATGTTAAAGTAGTGGACTATCTCTTTAATTACAATTGATCTCTGACACTATACATATATAAGTCATACAGATGTACAGTTTAATGTATGCAAGTAATTGTGGGCTTCCCTCAGCCCCCCCCTCAAAAAAAAACAAAAAACATGGGTAACAGCTGTCAGTTTAATTTGCAGTAAACAAGAGAAGGGTGAGCCAAAGCTTAAAAGTAATGTGTAAAATCCTTAACTTACATGCAGTAGTATTTTGACTGACACATATACCCACAGTTTAATGCATTAATATAGTTCATACGAAAAATAAAATATAGTTACTAAAATTCATATTAAAAAAATATTCATCTTCTAATGGTGTTTAGTCATTATAAAGTTATTCTTTATGACAGTAATTGCCAAGAAAAATCAAAGATTGTGAATATTCTTTCTAGTTATAATATGTAGGAATAACATAATTGCTTATCAGAAATATAAAGACAATAGCAGCATTGTGTATTTTAATGCCCTCATAAAATCCTATGGTCCTCCATACAAGTATTAGTCCTCCACCGTGCTCCCTAACAGATGCAGGCAGTGAACAGCTCCACCATGGTGCAACCACCCAGTAGCAGTAACTAGGCCCGGAAAACCATTTTAAACTGGTAATAACAGAAAAGGAGAAGGACTTAGGTATTCCGGTTACAAATAAGCTAAGCAGCAGTCAATATCAAGCAGCAGCTACAAAAGCAAATACAATTTAGGGTGCATAAAAGGAGTGATAATAACCCATGACTCTTATGTAATATTACCTCTCAATAAATCACTTCGAAGGTAACATCTTGAATTTGGGATTCAGTTTTGGGCTCCTGATTCTAAAAATGTATATTGGAAAGGTAGAGTGGGTTTTAAAGGTGGGCAACTAGATTATTAAAAGGGTTGAAGGGTCTATCTAATAATGAGAGGTTAGAACAATTGGGCCTGTTCAACTTTAAAAAGCAAAAGCGCCATTGAGGTGATCTCATTTACATGTACAAATACCTTGAGGTCAATACAAAGAACTGGTAAATCATTAATTCCTTCCTAAAACCTTGAAAAGGACCAGAGGACATTTATTACACATGGAGGAAAAGCGATGTAGACATCTATACAGAAAGGAGTATTTCTGGCAGGAATCATATAAACTTTTAAGGGTTTTATCAACTTTTAAGATGCTTTTCTTATAACAAATGGTATTGAAGGTTATAAATATACCGACAAATAATGTTTTGCTGTTGGTTAATAATGTTGGTGCATCTCTGTCCTGTGACCCCTACAGATCGATTAAACCAAGGGGCAGAAGTACTCAGTTTATACGTCAACATGAGCGGAACCATGTACAGACCTAATCTTTCAGTTGAGCCCCTACAACACTCTGTTCGCATGCAAACCCTGGGTGTAAAAAAATGGGTATCAAAGTGGGAAAAATGTTTTTTTTTTGCCTTTTAACTATTGTTTTCAAGGGTTTTATTGCACTGAGCACGAGAAAGATAATACATAAAATTCACCTGCATATAGATCAGCCTCAATTGATATGAAAAGTGAATATGTAAGTGTCATTTTCAATCCATTGATTTACATTGGTCACTGATTTATTTGCAACGCTTAAAGGAGTATTCTCAAATTAGCAAATTGCTTTAATTAGTTAGACACCATGACAATAAGCAAGTTTGCAAAACACTTGCTTTTTCTATCTGCTTTCATTCTTCTGCTTTGAGAGCTTTTATTTGACATAGTGTACAGCTTGTTTCTATGGAGCTCGACCACCAGGGCCTGCTTAGACCCATGGTGCATAATAGCTACATTCCAGTAGAGGAGTTAACTCCTAAAATCCCAGCCTCTCTCTAGCCCATTGATTTCTATACAGCAGTTACTTACTCATCTCCCTCCCCCTCCCTCTCAGCTCCTGATAAGCTGCTGTTATCAGTTTTGTGTATTTACAGTTCAAAAACCCCCAGCATCACAGCTCTCACTGTCCAAAGCTGAGCAAAGTTCTGTTGTTTAAATGTCGCTATAGTCAAAAAGTGATAGAAGTGTAGACTTCAGAACAAACTACTGATAGGTGAATGTGTTACAGCAGAACTTGTACTGAGCTTTACAGTTCTATTAATACAACTATTTTGACACTCAAAGAAAAGTCTCCACCCTGCCAGAAACCAGGAAATAATAGCTGTTGGCCGAATGATGCTTTGGCCAATTGTTCAGTCGTTAGCTATCTCGGCCATCTCTCCCACACAGATGTCTATCCAGTACATCGATCGGCTGAGTGCTCCTGTGTTCTATGAGAAAGCCACTGACAGACATCCCTGCCTGTAGGTTACCTTTGAGAGAACTAAGCAATTGACAGTCTGAGATCAGACATTTCCGTTCGATATCTCCCCCAACAACCAGTTGGACAGAGCTATCATACACATTAGAGTGTCGGCCAAAATACAAGGACCAGTTTAGACCAGGTTAATTTCCACTGAGCTCTATGTAAGGTCTTTTTATTGTCCAATCCAAAGGTAAGTTAAATCAATCAAAACCATTAACTCTTAAACACCACTCTTGTGGGTTTTTTATTGCACTACTGGAGTGGTGCTTTAAATGTAATTCCCTGCCCCCTGTTTCATACTCAGCTGCCACCACTATCCTCCTTTTCTAGCACCAGTCTCAGGCGAAAAGTGCCCTTCCGGCAGCTCCAGTGTTTCATGGAGCTGAGCGGAGGTCACTTTTCAATACAAGTCTATGAGAGCCTCTTTCTGCCTTTCATAGACTTGCATTGAGCTCTTGTGACAAAAAGGTGAAGCCACCGGAAGGTGAGTATAAGAACGGGGCTTACATTTAAAGCACCACTCCAGCGATGAAAAACGAACAAACGCTGGAGTGGTGCTTTAAAGGAAAACTGTCATGTCCCCAAATGCTATTAACCTGCAGATATGGGGTTAATCTGCAGGTTAATAGCGTTCTGAAGCTGCCCGGTGCCTGCACTGAAAGCCCCGCTGCTGGGAGGAAATGAACTTTATTCCTCCCAGCAGCTTCGGGCTTTCAGTCATTACGGTGAGCCAGCGTGGCAGCGGAGGCTGTAGCCGCACCCCAGCACTGACTCTAATGCTGTATATCTGCAAGTTAATAGCGTTTTTTACATGACAGGTTCACTTTAACATTCCTATCTACAATTTGATGCCTATTGTTGAATTTTTTTTACAGCAATATAAATGATCTTTTATTATTTCCATTTAAAATGTTTTTCTTGCATCCCAGAGCACTAGATGTTGTGTGAATGTGATTTTTTTCATCATATCTATACAGGTGAATGATTAAATAGGTGGCAATAGATGGCATCTCCCAAATAGCTACCATAGCTGTTTCTATGTATGGGGCTTGATGGTAATATTCTTCTTCTGCAATCATTGCTTTCTGGTAAGCTCTTAGCTGAACCTTGTCAGACCTGCAGTGTGACTTTTGCATGCAGACATGATGGTGCTCAGCACCATGGCCAGCTCCTAGGTCTCAGCCTGCCCCCACCAGGGACCAATGATGTCTCCCATAAATCATCAGGTCCTGTGTACGCATGATGAGGAGGTCTCAGTTATTAGGAGGTCTCAACTATTAGGAGGTCTCAGTTATTAGGAGGTCTCAGATATTAGGAGGTCTCAATTATTAGAAGGTCTCAGCTATTAGGAGGTCTCAGTTATTAGGAGGTCTCAGTTATTAGGAGGTCTCAGCTATCAGGAGGTCTCAGCTATTAGGAGGTCTCAGTTATTAGGAGGTCTCAGCTATCAGGAGGTCTCAGCTATTAAGAGGTCTCAGTTATTAGGAGGTCTCAGTTATTAGGAGGTCTCAATTATGAGGAGGTCTCAGTAATGAGGAGGTCTTAGTTATTAGGAGGTCTCAGTTATTAGGAGGTCTCAGTTATTAGGAGGTCTCAGTTATTAGGAGGTCTCAGCTATCAGGAGGTCTCAGCTATTAGGAGGTCTCAGTTATTAGGAGGTCTCAGTTATTAGGAGGTCTCAATTATGAGGAGGTCTCAGTAATGAGGAGGTCTTAGTTATTAGGAGGTCTCAGTTATTAGGAGGTCTCAGTTATTAGGAGGTCTCAGCTATCAGGAGGTCTCAGCTATTAGGAGGTCTCAGTTATTAGGAGGTCTCAGTTATTAGGAGGTCTCAATTATGAGGAGGTCTCAGTAATGAGGAGGTCTTAGTTATTAGGAGGTCTCAGATATTAGGAGCACACTGTTGCACACACACAGCAGCAGATGCCCCACCTCTACCCACAATCCCCTGACTGAGAGAGGAAGATAGGGGAGGATGTGATCGCAGGAGAGCTGTGCTCAGCAGACGGGATGTGATTGCTGCAAGGAGTCGGCTTTGTGCTAGAGGAGCAGAGAGGGGCAGCATGCATGTCAACCATCTGTAGCAATCCGATCCAGTGCAGAATGTGTAGGCAGCCAGTCTGACAGATCAGATCGCTCAGAAGCCTAGAGTGTGTACAGACAGCTGAGAGTCACCGACCTATATTCATCCAGAAGATGCACATACAGTGTGACCCATAGACACCGAGACTCATCCAGTCCTAGTGAGAGGTTCAGCAGAGATCTGTCACCCCTTGTCTCCGACCAGATCGCCCGATAGCCCTTTGAGGGGGTGAGGATGAAGGATCGCACCCGGGAGCTGCGTGCTGTGAGTATCCCTCCTGCTTATTCTCTACTTGTTGCACACAGGAGGTGCCCAGACATGTTGCTGGCATGGGTGACTGCCCGGAGAACATGGCATCATCTCCAGACTACAAGTTGTTTTGTATTTTTCATAGTTTCTGATTAATATTTGATTTTAGGGCTGTGTCTTATTACATGACAGGTCTATTCCTCAGGTGATGATGCCATGGAGCAGAGACAGGTCAGACTGATCCTACCAAAGCATGGTGGAAATAATGACAGCCACCAGAAAAAAGATGACAAGTAGATATCTGGTATTTCTGTCCATCACTGGGAGGTTATCACCTGTGGTTGGGCGTGATGGGGAAAAATGAGCTTTATTAAAAATATTGGAAACCTTTTATAATAATGACAACCATCAGAAAAAGATGGGAAGTAGATAGTTGGTATTTTTGTCCATCACTGGGAGGTTATCACCTGTGGTTGGGAGTGAAGGCGAAAAATTAGCTTTATTAAAAATTTTGGAAACCTTTTATAATAATGACAACCATGAGAAAAAGATGGGAAGTAGATAGTTGGTCTTACCTGTGGTTGGGTGTGATGGCAAAAAATGAGCTGTATTAAATATAAGCTCAATAAATTTGGTGGAGAATCGCCTGCAACTGTCCACATCCGCCCATACATCTATGTGTACATTAGTGCAATCTAATAGATAACGACCAGCGCTGCATTAGCAGCTACTTTGCTAGACTTCAGTGTGTCTGTCTAACTTCATTCTGCAACGTTCTATTCCTTTCGTCTGTACAATTTTTATTGAACGCCCCTTTGCATTTTCTTATTCTGTCATCTATAAACGGCATTACGTACCCACTCGGATTTGCTAATGTCATATGGCGCCATCTGATGAGGTTGCAGCGCCTGGAGGGGGCATTTTGGCCATGAGATGGTTAAACGGCTCACATCACACGCTGCTGGCTCATTAACAGAATGCGTTCCAGATCATCGGCTCCATATGAAGTATCACCTTTAAATATACATTCTAAATTCAGCTCTTGCTGCCTGATGTGAAGAAGCGGGGCTCTGATATATTGTGTACGTTGCTGTCAGTGTAGTCGCCTCCCTCGTCATCCTCTCTGCTGCTTGCAGCACAACCTATAATTACAGTGTAACAGATGCCTGTTGCTTAAAACTAGCTTTCAATTAGTGTTTTGAAGTCTTGAATAGGTTACATATCAGTTAGTAGCCATACGCCATCCCCTAAGCTGCTGCACAACTACAGCATTCATCACACCCTGAGACACGGTCAGACGAGGCATGCTGGGAGATGTAGTTCTTAAACAGATGGAGAGCCACAGGGAACACATTGTAATATTTGGATGGCGTTGACCAACAAGGTTTCCAAGTATTAGCCGTCGTTGTCTACTGACACATGAGCGTGCAGGGATAATTCCATGTGAAACGCGACATTCTCCGCCCTTTTCCATTCCTGCGTGTTCTTCTTGATAAATAGGTTTTCTTCATTCCACGTAAAACCCAAATACAAGAAATGGCCTCCAAGCCACGACTGCAAATATCCAACACGTCACATCTACTTTTCATCAGTCTCCTGGCTGCCTTCCTGAACAATCCTTCAGATCCAATTTTTGACCCAAGAGTTTACCGTGTTTGTCTGAAACATATATATTTTTTAATTTTTCCCAATATTCTTTGGATCTATTCATGGATCCTACAATTGTATCTTCAATCCCCTGCCCAGCTGGTCTGAAGGCCACCCAAAGCCCATGTATATATGGGGGGGTTTTCATCATAGCTGGTGCTGATGAAAAAAAATGAGATCCCAAAGTGCAACTGAATGCCAAGTACGCTGGTAATTGTCGTCTGCAGCCTTCTGCACACATGACTTCTATAGATTAAAAATCCCCTAGCAATGCCATCTGCGCCGTGCATACACATCCCCCTCCCTGTGAAATGGCAGCAGTGTGTTTGCATGCATGTATCTGTGATTACACAGCAGAGCCAGCATTACACTAAATACTGGGCTGTATCGATCGCCCGCCGCTGTGTAGCCTGCACATTGGGTTGTATACCTACAACTTGTGTCACAGGCAGAAAAGTTCCAGACTAGGGCTATGTCATATGGGCGTCAGGTGTGCTATTAGCAGTGCAGAGACCTGGCTCTTACATGCCGGTCACGCCTGTGTACTGCAGGCGGTATAAATGCTGGATTCCTGTCACATTAGAGCGGATCTGCTCTGCGTACAGTGCGTACATTGTTCCCTAAGCTCATCCATTTCTATGGCAGAGCAGCGCTGCACTTAACACTGCTCGTGGAAGCTTAGCCTGCCCATTAATGCCAGGTCCATGGTGGATTTGCAACATTGAACTTGTCATTTAAAATAAACAAGTCGTTGCATTGTCTCTTCTTTACACATTTAGGATCTGTAAACAGTCTTCATGGTTGTTACATACAGATGTAGCAGAGCTGAATCCATTATTCAACTCCATGCTGCACTTTTCTAATGGCCTTTTGTATGTGGGAGAAAATAGATTTGGAAAGGTTGAATTTTAGTATAAGGCTACGGTCATCCAAGGGAATAGGGACGATTATACTAATGACACTCTGATCAGAGTTTGATCCGAGTGTCCGCATAGTGCGATCTGGTTCTCACAGATGAGGAGAAGATGGAGGAAAAAAAAATTCTCCATCTTCTCCATTCTGTCAGTCTGCAGAAATCGGACTGCACTCAGATGACATCCGAGTGCAGTCTGATGTTTTCTATGCACCCATAGACTTGAATGGGTGAGTGGCGTCCGATTTTAAAGTGAAATCACAGCATGCTGTGATTTTTTCCAGGTTCTGTCACTGAAAAATATTGTGCATCAGCACTGCCCCATTGAATAACATTGATCCCAGTGATATCTGATAAAACATCAAATAGCACTTGTCCGATGTATACTCTGGTGTGAGCGAGCACTTAAAGTCTGTATGGCATGCCCCAATTAGATCTTATTTATTGGCTGGCAAACAAGAAATAATTTGGCACACCATAATGTGTAGTCCTAAATTGAATAAAAACATGGACACGCAACAAACTCAGCATTTTTTATATCTGACAAACTCAGCTCTGCTACAATTGCATGTGTATATTATAACTCAAACCAAGCTATAAATAGATATACCGTCTTCAAGATCCATTTAATAAGACATGATCCTGTACCTTTAAGCACTAGTTAATAACCACACTCCTACTCTACCGATGCACTAATTAAGGTATATTTGCATACCCAGCATATTCCTCATAGATCTGCTCCATCTGAAGACATGGAATATAGCTGACCTTGTTTAAGTGACTGTACTGAGATTTACGGAGGCTTATTTGTTATCTTTTATTGTACTATAGGGTTTCGTTAATACTGTGGTGTCATGTAAAGGCCATGGAAATATATTAATTTAAAATTCAAGCAGACACTTGGGAAGAGATACGTGGCTTCTGGGCTATTTGACCTGTACATTGTACAAAAATGTAGACTGGTGTTTATTGAATTGCAGTTATTCATGGGTGATATTTTGCCATATACAGTACAGGTCAAAAGGTTGGAGACATCTGCTCATGTGATGGTTTCCTTGTTCAGAAAGGCATATGCACATTGTAGATTCAGACTGAAGGCAGCAAAATCATAAAGGAGTACATACACTGCTCAAAAAAATAAAGGGAACACTCAAATAACACATCCTAGATCTGAATGAATGAAATATTGTTATTGAATACTTTGTTCTGTACAAAGTTGAATGTGCTGACAACAAAATCACACAAAAATCATCAATGGAAATCAAATTTATTAACCAATGGAGGCCTGGATTTTGAGTCACCCCCAAAATTTAAGTGGAAAAACACACTACAGAATGATCCAACTTTGATGTAATGTCCTTAAAACAAGTCAAAATGAGTCTCAGTATTGTGTATGGCCTCCACGTGCCTGTATGACCTCCCTCCAACGCCTGGACATGCTCCTGATGAGGTTGCGGATGGTCTCCTGTGGGATCCCCTCCCAGACCTGAACTAAAGCACCCGCCAACTCCTGGACAGTCTGTGGTCAACGTGACGTTGGTGATGGAGCGAGACATGATGTCCCAGATGTGCTCAATTGGATTCAGGTCTGGGGAACGGGCGGGCCAGTCCATAGCTTTAATGCCTTCATCTTGCAGGAACTGCTGACACACTCCAGCCACATGAGGTCTGGCATTGTCCTGCATTAGGAGGAACCCAGGGCCAACCTCACCAGCATATGGTCTCACAAGAGGTCTGAGGATCTCATCTCGGTACCTAATGGCAGTCAGGCTACCTCTGGCGAGCACATAGAGGGCTGTGCGGCCCTCCAAAGAAATGCCACCCCACACCATTACTGACCCACTGCCAAACCAGTCATGCTGAAGGATGTTGCAGGCAGCAGATCGCTCTCCACGGCGTCTCCAGACTCTGTCACGTCTGTCACATGTGCTCAGTGTGAACCTGCTTTCATCTGTGAAGAGCACAGGGCGCTAGTGGCGACTTTGCCAATCCTGGTGTTCTGTGGCAAATGCCAAGCTTCCTGCACGGTGTTGGGCTGTGAGCACAACCCCCATCTGTGGACGTCGGGCCCTCATATCACCCTTATGGAGTCGGTTTCTAACCTTTTGTGCAGACACATACACATTTGTGGCCTGCTGGAGGTCATTTTGCAGGGCTCTGGCAGTGCTCCTCCTGTTCCTCCTTGCACAAAGGTGGAGGTAGCGGTCCTGCTGCTGGGTTATTTCCCTCCTACGGTCCCCTCCACGTCTCCTGGTGTACTGGCCTGTCTCCTGGTAGCACCTCCTGCCTCTGGACACTACGCTGACAGACACAGCAAACCTTCTTGCCACAGCTCGCATTGATGTGCCATCCTGGATGAGCTGCACTACCTGAGCAATTTCTGTGGGTTGTAGAGTCCGTCTCATGCTACCACGAGTGTGAAAGCACAACCAACATTCAAAAGTGCCCAAAACATCAGCCAGAAAGCATTGGTACGGAGATGTGGGATGTGGTCCCCACCTGCAGAACCACTCCTTTATTGAGTGGGTCTTGATAATTGCCAATAATTTCCATCTATTGTCTATTCCATTTGCACAACAGCATGTGAAATTGATTGTCAATCAGTTTTGCTTCCTAAGTGGACAGTTTGATTTCACAGAAGTTTGATTCACTTGGAGTTATATTCTGTTGTTTAAGTGTTCCCTTTATTTTTTTGAGCAGTGTATATAAACAAAAAGCAAAGAAACAAATGTGAAACAAACCAGAATATGTGTGTAGCTCTGCAATCCTAAAAGTAACCCCCTCTTAGGGCTTGTGCATATGACCAATTTTCTCGTACGAGTGCTATCCGTGGTTTTTGAGGATAATACTCCCACCTATGATATTCTACGGAGCTGTGCACATGTCCGATTTTTTCCTCGGACAAAGTGGTCCAAGGGAAAAAAATGACATTCCAGTTTTGCCCTGTGGGGTCAGATCAAAATCAGTAATGCAAGTCTATGGGTCCTAGAAAAAAAAAGAGCGTATTTGAATGACCTCCGAGTGTGGTCCGATTTTCACAGGCTGACAAAGAGAGCCAGGTAGAGAAACTTTTTTTTTCTCTCCACGTATGAGAAAAACTGATGCCACACTGATCAAACTTGCTTAAAATCTGATCAGAATAATCGGTCCATTTTTCACGTGTATGGATAAATCGGTCATGTGAACCTACCCTTACTGCTTTACACACCTTTAGCATTCTCTCAAGCAGCTTAGCCAGGTAATGCTTTGGAATGGCTTCCAATGAACAGGTATGCCTCGTCAAGGGTTCACACGTAGAATCACCAGCCTTCAGAAAGTGTTTGCGACCATCTAGTGTGTTCTGCAGAGGCAGTGTTGTTATACAGTTCCATACAGTGTTGAGCTCTTGTCCACAACTGTTCAGAGGTAAAATGTGGCAAGAACCACCAAACTAAGCAAAGAGAAACAACAGTCCATCATTACTTTAAGAGATAAAGGTAAATTAGGAAAATTGCTAGAATCTTAAAGGTATTGAGTACAGTCATGAAAACCATTAATCGCTATGATGAAAATGATGAAACTGGCTTTCATGAGGACCGCCCTAGGAAAGGAAAGCCAGGAATTACCTCTGCTGCTGAGGATAAGAAACCACAAATTGATAGCACTTCAGATAACAGCCCTCATAAATGATGAACAGACACATCTCAATATTAACAGTCCGGAGGAGACTGCAACAAGCAGGCCTTTATTGTGGCAAAGAAGTAACTACTGAGGACCTCAAACTAGAAGAAGTTTGCCTGGAGTAACAATTCAAGGACTTGACATTAGACCAGTGAAAATCTGTACTGTGGACCGAGGAGTCAAAATTTGAGATTTTTTACACCAACTGTAATGTTTTTGTAACACACAGAAAAGGAGAGTGGATGATTTCTACATTTGTGGTTCCCACCATGGAACATGGAGGAGGAGGTGTGATGGTGTGGAGTGCCACGCTGGTTACACTCTTGGTGATTTATTCCACATTCAAGGCACACTCACCCAGCATGGCTATCACAGCATTCTTTAACAATATGCCACCCCATCTGATTTGCACTTACTGGGATCATCATTGGTGTTGCAACAGGACAATGACCTGCTAAAACAAATCACAAAGCTGTGTTAGGGCTATGTGACCAAGAAGGAGATGGATGGAGTGCTGCGTCAGATGACGTAGCCTCTACAATTGCTTTACTTCAATCCAATTTAACTAGTTTGGGATGAGTTGGACAGCAGAGATGAGGCAAAGAAGCCAACAAGTGCTCAGCACCTCCGGGAACTCCTTCAAGACTGTTGGGAAGCAAATCCAGGTGACTACCAAGATGAAGCTGCTTGACAGAAAGCCAAGGATGGGGAAAGCTGCCATCAATGTAAAAGGGGGGTGCTTTGAGTAATCTAAGGTTTAACACATATTCTGGTAAGTTTCACACTTGTTTCTGTTCTCCTTGTACCTTTGTGGTTTTGCTGCCCTCAGTCTTAATCTATAATGTGCACATTCCAATATGAACAAGGAAACCATTGGATGGACAGGTGTGTCCAATCTTTCGACCAATACTGTATATTGTAACTTAACCACCATGCATAATTTCAACTAAGACACCAGTCCACATTTTTGTACAATGTACAGGCCACATAACCCAGAAGTCTTGCATCCCTTCCAAACTGTATCCTTGAATATTAAATAAATATATTTCCAAGACCGTTACTTGTCTGGTCCAGCATGCTGATAAAATATATTATTATTAATATTTTACCCAGGTAACTAGATAGACTCAGAGCAAAGCGAGGCATGATCCATTTCACCGCTCTCTTATTTAGAAATGGTTGTGGAAGGAAGGTAGTACACTGAAGTGCACTGTTTATTTGTGCTTCTCCTATACTTTTCACCTGTACTTGCTTTGAAACTGCAGCAATTTGCGGTAAACTATGCACTGTTTTGCTACTCACTGCCGGGGCACACTGTTAACAAAGAGAGGATTTTGCTCTTGTGGACCTAACCCATGCACTTACTGTATGGCATGATCGACCATTCATTTATTCAAAGGGCCCCAAGGCTAAAAAAAAGGTTTTTTTAAAGGTAATCTTTCACCAGGTTTTTGCTATCTCATCTGAGAGCAGCATAATGTAGGAAAAGAGACCCTGGTTCCAGTGATGTGTCACTTAGTTTACTGGGTGCAGCAGCTGTGACACAATCAGAGTTCTTAGATGTAGCATGAAGCAGAGCTGAGAAAGCTGACCCCACCCACACCAGACTCTCTATGTACATTGTCTGTTGACAGTGAGCTGATGAGAGGAGGGGGAGTAGTTGGACCAGGACTCTAGTGCACTGTGGTCCCAGCAGTGATAATCTCCTGGTGATAAAACCTTCATTGTATGGAAACAACAGCACACAGCCTAATAAGTGACATGTCCATGAAATCTGGGTCTCAGCTGCTACATTATGCTGTTCGAAGATTATAGCGCAAAAACAGATTCCCTTTACGAGAATTTTAAGGTTACAGAAAAAGAAAAATAAATTGACAAAAAAGTTCAAAAACAAATATTGAATTCTTGAAAGGAAATGTTGGTTTTTCACTTGGAGTCTGTGGTTCTTATACCAGTAATACAGTTGACTTTGAATTGTCAAATATTCAGTTATTTGGTTCTCAAATATAACATATATCAGTGTTTCCCCAACTCCAGTCCTCAAGGCCCACCAACAGGTCATGTTCTCAGGATTTCCTTAGTATTAGCAGGTGATGGAATTATTGCCTGTACAGGTGATGTAATTATCACCTGAGCAACACTAAGAAAATCCTGAAAACATGGCCTGTTGGTGGGCCTCGAGGACTGGAGTTAGAGAACTCTGACATACATGACAAAGTATGCAGATTTGAAATATATGCAATGCATGAAGATTAGAACATCGTCCTTAAAAGGTTATTCAAAAAATCACTAATTATCCCTACTTATAGGATAGGAGATAAACTTGCTGACTGCTGGTGGGAAAACCACTGGGACTCACAGCAATGCTGACATTGGCTTTCTGGAACCCTGAAAATTCTGTGTATGAAACTACCAGAAAGAGCCAAGCACAACTCCTCTTCATTCAAGACAGGCTGAATAACCCCGTTCTCAGTGTTCCAGAGCCTTGACCTTTTGATCATCAAGAAGCTGTCACCAGGTTTTTGGTATCCGATCTGAGAGCAGCATGATATAGAGGCAGAGACCCTTATTCCAGCGATGTGTCTCTTACTGGGCTGCTTGCTGTCATTTTGATAAAATCACTTTTATCTGCTACAGGTTTAGCAGTTCTCTGAATGTTGAAATCTGTATAACCCAGCCCACACCACTGATTGGCAGCTTTCTGCCCATGCACAAAGAACACAGAAAGCTGCCAATCAGTGGTGGGGGCAGGGTTATACAGCTCATGATTATGCTTGACTGTCAAGCAGCAGGTTTACCAGCCCTCTCTTCATAATCTCCTTAAACTGATTAAACTGCACTAAGCAGCCCAGTAAGTGAAACATCGCTGAAATCAGGGTCTCTGCCCCTACATTATGCTGATCTCACATTAGGTAGCAAAAACCTGGTGACTGATTCCCTTTAAATTATTGCCCGTGTGATTTTGGGAATAACCTTTTAAATGGAACATGTCATGTCTGATAACACTATTAATGTGGAGATATAGGGATTAACTGTCACGGGTGTGTCAGAGGTGTGACAGGCCGTAGGGCTGCAGTTGGTTGCAGGAGATCTCTACGTTTGGCATTACAGACATCTTCTTAGTGGCTGGCTGTCTCTAGGACCCAGCGGCTACCTCCCTCTGGCTAATTAGCCCCCCGGCCTGAGTGTATAAATACCTGGTGAGTCTGAGAGGGAGGTGCCGGCGATATTCATTACTACTTGTGAGGCTTAGCAAGAGCAGTACTTCGTCCTCTCTGGAGCTTGAGGCCATGTTCGCATTTGTTTGAAGTCGTCTAAAGCTAAGCAATTCCCCCCTGTTTGTCTACCCTTGTTGTCTATAGAGTTTAGTGGAGATTGACTAGTGCTCATCTCCTTTCTTCCCTAGCCTTAGCCATACACAAGGGAAAGTCAGGGTGAGGCACGCGTGCGCCGATTGGTGAAGAGCCAATATAGGGACCGTAGTTGAGACAGTAGACCAGACTAGGAGGTCTCCACTCCCCCCTTTCCCTAGTGTCTGGGCTCCCTTTCCCTCTTCCCTCTGTGTTACACTAAGTCTTTCCCACACCTTGCGTGACATTAACCTGCAGGTTAATAGTGTTATGAAGGCGCCCGGCCGTAGTACTGAAAGTGTGACATCCAGGAGAAAATGAACATTATTTCTTCCGGCGCCGCCGGCTTTCAGTCATTCTGGTGTGGCCCGGAGCAATGACAATCACTGCTCACAGTACTGAGTGCGGCAACTGTAAGCATGTCCTGGCACTGACTGAGAGCTGGCTCAGTAGTGCACCAGTGCAGAGCGAGTTGTTAGTCAGTGCCAGGATGTGCTTACAGCCGCCGCTCTCAGTGGTTATAATTGTTCCATGCCCGCCTGCATGACTGAAAGCCGGCGGCTCCTGGGAGAAATAAAGTCTATTTTCTCCCATATTTCACATTTTCCTTTCAGCGGCTGGGCACCTCCATAACGCTATTAACCTGCAGATTAACCCTATATCTGCAGGTTCATATTCTTATCAGATATGATGTGCAATTATTGTGTTGTTGTGAGCATTAGTGATTCTCTTAAGTGATTCTAATATCATACCCATATTTTAGTTATCAAGGTTATTTTGCCACAGATCGTGCTTGATGCAATATTACATTTCTATAATATTTTTAACACAAAATGAAAAGTTATTATGCACAAGGCCTGACAGGGAGGGTAAAACTCCTAAAAGTGGCAACTGTCGCTTTAAGCACAATATGAACATAAATGAGTCTAGATATGTATAGATTAGCTTATATTCAGAGGATAGATCAAAGTCATATACAGTATGGGAGCAGGATCTAGCTAACACCTGGCTCAGGTAAATTATGCACTGTCCACGCAGCTGTTGCAGATAAAAGCCATGTTTGACTTGTTGGAGGGATAAAATAGATGATGAATGATAAAGGTAAATGATAGGACATACTGACTGAATAGAGAATAAAACTAAAAAAGCTGCGTCATTTTATTTCATGTCAACACAATTACACCACTTGTACTGTATATTGATCCATTTCCTATTACTTCAAATGTTCTCTTTCTACTGTTGTAGATTTCATATATTAGAAACGCTCTGTTCTTTCTGTGCTAAAATCAGTGATGGACCAGTCCGTGTCCCTTCTGATCCAGTGAGAATAGACAGAGATAAGACATATTGAATAGTATTGAGTGGTCATGATTTAGGCTCCACAGAGGAGGCCTTAAGACTTCATCAGTATATCTGCGAGATTCAGTCCATCAGTCATTCGTTATATTGGGAAAGTGCACGAATATACTGTAGACTCAGATAGAGCTTATCTATTTAATTAGTTCCCCAAAGTCTTAATTCTTGGAAAAGATAGTTAAAGATGATAGCAAGACTTGGAATAGCTTTTATTATAAAATATAACTTTGGAAATGTTTAAACTTTATTGACTGAGTTTAAAGGGATGGTCCAAAACTAACATTTATCTTAATCCTACATCCCTAATTATTTAATGTCATACTCTATTCTTATTTTTAATATACTTTAATTAAATATATCCCTATTCTTTCCTCACTACTTTAACTGCTTTTTTTTACTTCTTCCTGTGTGATGAAGCTTCATTTGAGAATCCCAGTGCATGGTTGGGCTAGTCCCAACTCTACTGAGCAAGCATCAGATGTCAGTGCCGACAGATGCTCAGTAGGATCTTGTCACTGTGCACTGTGCACTGATGACACGAGCCAGCAAGAGAGCACACAGTTAGTGCGCATTATAAGGGGACAACCAGCGCTGTCTCTGCAAGTGGCGTCACTTGTGGGGGTGGGGCTGGTCTCTGCTCACTTATTCTCTCCTTACAATGCACCCTGGATGTGTGTTCTCTTACTGGCTCCTCACATCTCATCAGAGCCGGCGAGAGAGCGCATTGTCACTGTGCACTGATAAGAATAGTGAGGGAACGATAGGGAATTTTTAATTAAAGGGAACTAGAAAAATGATTAGATTATGACATTAAATAGATAAGAGTTTTAGGATTAAAATAAATTTTCGTTTTGGACCACAATCTTTAAATGCTAACAAAGTGAAAGAATTCAACACAATACCATATTTGCTTATAGGATGCTGCTTTTCTTTGTAACTTCTGTTTGGGTTTTTGGTACCTTGATAAACCTAAGAAAGGAGGTTCTCCTGTACCTAATTATCTAGGTAACTTGAACAGAACCAAGGCAGAGTACATGGAGCCAGCGGTTATAGCTCATAACCATGAGACTTAACCAATCAGTTGACAAAAGTAAACACCAATGGAAAGGGCAAAAGAATGTAAAAAGTCAGTCAGGAACAGAGATGAACAGAGTCCAAACCTTTGTACAGAGAGGGTACAAGCTGTCAAGTATAGTCAAACAATAAGGGTAAAAATGAAGAACTGAATGGTAAAACAGCAATAGCATCTGTAGCAGCAGGGCACTGGTAATAAACCACTACAATTGGCATTAGTACTGGAGATATGCCATTATTAGATCAGGCCTTCTCCTTTTCATTTTGTTTTATTTTTGGGACTATATCGATGGAAATAAGGCCGTCACTGACCATTTGAATGGCTGCTTTTAGTCAGTATTTTCAGATAGTGGCTTTCAATATCATAACATAGGCAAAATATTAGCTCTGCTAAGGGTTCAGCTCTAGTGGATTTTGATTTTTCAGTTGAACTTGCGATTTCAGAATCTCGAACTAGTTTTGTTTAAGCCCGTCCATGCTACAAGTAATGTTACTGATAACACAATTGAGTGTAATGGGATGATATTCCTGGAACTGTCTGTACATGGAAAATGATTCAGCTTTAATAAAAAAAAATTAAAAAATGGTCAAAACAATGGAAACTGAAGTTCAATGTTTCAGAGTCTAAAATGCATGGAGAAGAAATTAAACTCAACCATTCGAGTGTATGTGTCCTGGAAAAGAAAAAAACGGGCAGCACATGGGTGGAATTTATGAATTGTTCATTTACTATAGACAGTTTGCGGTCGGGACACCCTTTCTTGAGCCTCCTTCTTTTTTTATTGATGTACGTGAAAAAACAGATGACAAAAATAGACACCGAACACAAACAGATGCAAAATAGACATAAAGTGTGAATAAGGTCTACATGAAAGAGCACTTTGTTCAATGTTTTAATCTAATAATGACTTATTATAACACACAAATGATTGATTAAGGTTGTAAAGGGGTTGTCTTCCGAGAGACATTTATGGCATATCCATAGGATTTGAAACTCTCATCTGTATTTGGAACACCCATAGCAATTCATTTAAAGACCCGGCACATGGACCACCACCTCTCTCACAAGTCATTGGACTCTGGTCGTACGGGGGATCAGGAAACCACATTCTAAAGATAGACGCGAGTCCCAGAAGTGGGAGCCACATCATTTGCATATGCCATAAATATCTCTCGTGAGACAACCCCTTTAATTTGACTTCTATATGGGTGTTACAAATTAGCTGACACTTGTTGTCTACTCCAGATAGTTTATTGTGGTAGATGCTTTTTTAGATTGAACCTTGCTGGCTGGGTGGGGAGGCTATTGCAGTAAGCGGAATACTCTGTCACATTATTGGAACCATTCCAGGACTTTTATTAGCTTTGTGCCATGGAGTATTATCTTGCAGAAAAAGAACATTGACAGACAATGTTTACCCTTCCCACGGGAGATCCAATGCGTCCCTTAGAAATGCATCTTTCACTATTACACTCCCACACTGCTATCACTAGGGTGTATTGCTGGCAATAAACAGGGTGGATTTATGGACGCTTACTGTTCTCACCATATGTTGGTTCCCCCATCATCATAAAAAAGTGTAATCCCATCCCCAGGCTGATAAATGTGGATAGGAGTAGACTGGCATTTAATTTTTTATACTTATGTCATCAGTTGTATAACACAGTACAAATATGCCAGTTCGAGTATGTTATACAGTATATTTATCATGTATTATCGCTTATACCGTATGCTGTTTGTTATAATACAAGTAAAATTCCCAATGGATTTCCATAGATGTACAATTATCCTGCTATATCCGTGTATATATTGCTTTTATAATGCTAAATAAATAAAATGAATGGGCGACGATCTTACAAAATAATTCTATATTCTCATACATGGCTCTTTAATCTCAGGCAAAATGTGGGTTTTCTTATCCAGGTCTGTATATGTGATTAGTCAGCTTTATTCTTTGGGTCAGTACAATTACAGGAATACCAGATTCATATTGTTTTTTTTTAATATTTTGTTACTTTTGTATAATAAAAACTATTGTTTATAACTTTTTGATTTCTTGGCAGAAGGTGGATGTGCTTCCAGCAAACAGGTGTACTTGGAAAAAAACTAATTTTTTATTGAATATATTTAAAATCGTAAATGCACATCACGAATCAAAAGTTGCAAACGCGTTTCGGACGTCTGTCCTTAATCATTGCATATTTGTAAGTAAACTATTAATATATTTATGTAAGTTCCTTGGTGTTCACATGCACATTTTAACCATTCCTAGACACTTTCATATAAAAAGAGAAAAAAAAAACATTTAAAGGAAAAAATCATAGTTATAGAGGTTTTTTTTTATCCAAGTGACTGCAAGTACGTCCTCCTTCTGCCACTTGTAACTGCAAGCACTTCAGTCTTCACTCTTCTTTGAATTCCTTCGGATAACAGCTGTTGTGTTAGCTGACAATCTTCCTACTTTATATTTTTTATTTATTGGCTGATATAGCTGTAATAGGGCTTGTTATTTTGCGGGATGAGTTGACGTCTTTATTGGTATTATTTTGGGGTACATAATATTTTATGATCGGTTTTTATAAAGAAACAACAGACCTAGCAATTCAGAATTTTTTTAATGTATTTTTTTAAGCTATTCTCCTTTCAGCAAAAGTGATAAGACAGCTTAATTCTTTATGTCAGTATGATTGCAATGAAACCACATTATTATCTATTATTATAGATTTATTTTTTTTACGCTTTTCAAATTGTGCACAAAAAAACTATATTTTACAAAAAAAAAATTGTTTATTCATCATAATTTTCTGAGAGCTGTAACATTTTTGTTAGCCGACAGAGCTGTATTGGGTTTGTTTTTTTGCGGGACAAGTTGATGTTTTCATTGATACATTTGCCATCCGTATGCTGTACGTATATAACATTGCAAAGTATAGGAGAAGCTTTGTAATTTATTTATTCATCTGTGAAAAACACTAATGATACACTGATGGTAAAAAACGGATACACTGATCCAAAACACTGATGACACTGGTACCATTTTTTTCACGTGTTTATATAGGGACTAGTGATGTGCGAGTATGTTCTGTTAACCCTTTCGACGAGCATGCTCGGGTGAACACAGAGTATCTTCAGTGTGCTCGGTGATATGTTTCAGTCTCTCAGTGTCCATGATTTGCGACTGTTTGACAGCTTTAATACATGTGAGGAATGTCTGTTTCTTAGGCATTCCTCACATGTCGCAAATCATGGACACAGAAAGACTGAAACATAACACCCGAGCACGCTGAAGATACTCGGTGTTCGCCCAAGCATGCTCGCCGAAAGGGTTAACAGAACATACTCGCTCATCACTAATAGGGACGTATGAATGAGGCCTAAAGCAAAGAATTAAACGCCTAAATAAAACCCTTGCAAATCACTCAAAAAACTGATCAGGCATTTAGCCAGAGATTTTTTCGCCTTCCCATTGACATTTAATATTAAGTATGGAGCAGCTTCATAGCTGAAAATACTCACTTATTTTAACCACTTGGTGTTTTGAACGCCTGAAGCTGTTAAAATACACTCAAAAGCCTAAATGTATCAACTATGTTGATTTTCTATAGAAACATTTGCTGAGCTAAAAAAAATGCCTGAAAAAACACTGTGTGAAAATACTCTTTAAATCCACTACAAAACCTCTGCAGCAAAAGGTTAACTCCACCAAGAACTCCCTAAACTGCAGGGCTTTATGAAGATGTTTACTTCCAAAGCTCATTGTTTTCAAATGCTTCAACCCGCCCTCCCCCACCCCTCCAAAAAAAAAATTCTGTTTCCAAATACCCTTAGTGCTCCTGTTACCTTGGGTTCACATGGTCTCTATCTGCACTTGTCATTTTTTGGCAGAGTTTTAATTTTTAATTAAATAAATATTTTTACTAAAATGTATTTTTTACTGCAATTTTTCCCCACAAATTTGTATAAAATATGCGTTAACTCATAGAGCAAATATAGATTTTAACCACTTAACCAGCAATAGACCTTTCCAGAGCTGCCATTATATTTTTAGGCTGCAGAAACCTATAAAGTAAAAAAAAATCTGAAAACACCTTCAAAGGTCAATTCCATGTTGTTTGCTTAAATCTATGTTTGTTTTGTTTATTTTTTTCGCAGGGTGTGAATATGGGAGATGGGAATACCCCTTTAATACCCTAAGTTATTATGTAAGGGTATATACTTATAGAACCATAGCTTTAGAACACTATTAAAAACATTTTTTGACATGACAAGTTCTCTTTAAGTAATAATGGTTTTAGGGTTAGAAGATTCTGTGTAGCTGCTGTTCCCACAGACCCATCTTGCATGCAGCCCTCTCCTTTGACGTCAATGGGAGTTACAGGAAATCCGAGCAATCTGCTTACAATGCTGCTGTAATAAAATCCTTTATTCCAATGATGAGAGCATACGTCCAGGAGTTGTGCTGTAATGCTCGTCTCCTCTTCTCTATCATCATCAGATCAGGGGCAACATCTGGGGCAAAATCTACTTACTGAATAGGTGAGGATTCTGTGTGGCCCTCAGATGTCCAGCCATATGATTTTGTGATATGTGATGGACCCTACTCCCAAGCATATTGAATCAGATGAAAATAAATACACAAAGCATTGCAATTAGGCGTCAAACATTCTCAACTTTATTTACATCTACATGACACCGAAAATAGCACAACCCCCGACTCGCAAAGACTCACCCTCCAGCACTCAGGAGAGGAAAACCCCCTGTGGAGGAAACCTCTAGGGAACCATGGCTGGAGGATTGCCCTTCTCTTAGGCTTAGAGAGTTAGTGCCGAAATATAACAGATGTAACTGCAGAGTTTTAGAATTTGTACATTTTTACCAGATTTAGAGAACGACAGAACAAATATAGACTATAAATATGATAATCTGGATGTAGGAGAGATCTGGCTGCGATATCTGTCACCACATTGATTGCAAGAACGAATTTGATTGATCTGATTGCCCAGGTGGGTGTACCATTTCTCCCTAACAGATTCAGGTCCGACTCTCAAGAAGTTGGACACTTGGTTACAAGAGTTGTTCATTATGGATAAAACTAAAAGTGGGTGCAGAAAGACAGAATTACACTGTCAGGGACAAGTGTATACTACTGTTATACAAAGACCAATATAACCAGTAATGCCGCCATACAGTGACCATATAAGAGTCAGATACCAGTGTGACACTAGCAGTTTGCAGAATATTCTAAAGCTGCAGATTATACAAGGAAATACAGTCACACTCCATGCCAGATCTGTAAATCAGTCCAGACACCAGATAGACATCACAGCAGGAGATTGTTATTTAAGTTATTTTATTAGTGTCTACGGTTGACAAAAGAGAAGAAATTCTCTTAGTTTTAAGACAGTTTATCTTTCCATTTCTCACTGACCTTCTTCATGGCCTGAGTCGCTCTATTTCAATCTACAGATTCATTTACTACCATTGTGCACCAAACAGAAAACAAGAGTGCCAACCAAAATAACGTAGCCGGCACGGGAGGTGAGTAAAGGCTTTTTTTATTTTATCAGGGCCAAGCATTTAGATCAAGAAGGGGTTGTCCAAGTAGTGAACAACCCATTTAAGTAAAAATGACTGGCTGCTTGGACTGCTTGGAGGATGCACCCCCTTCTTGGAGTCTAAGTGACAATCTATATGGAGAGCGACTTCCTCTGAACAGCTATTGCAGAATTTAAAGGGAACCTGTCATGTCCTATCTACTATGTAAACTGCCCCCATAGCGTTATTAGTGATACAATGTGCATCACTAACACGCCTTTTTCATTAAAATTGGTCGTAACATAATGAGTGTAACATACCTGGCGGCGTCCTTGCATAGTGGTCCATCTCCCACTGTGCAAGAGCGCGCACTTGATCTCCAGTCCAGGGTGTCTCTCTGGCTTCCCTCCATGCTGTCTGTTTGCTTCTGTGTCTGCTGCTTAAGGGCGGCGCCCGATCACTTCCTGCTTTTTGTACCTGCTGCAGGCACACCCTTTGTGCGTCCTCAGCCTATTGCTGTCTGTCACCTGGTATTTAAACCAGCTGCCCCATTAACCTATGCCTGAGCATCTTGCCCTGTCAGTTGGCTTTTGTCTCTGACATGCCAGGTCCTGTCTATGTTACCTGTCTTGCAGTATCTGTGTCCTATCTGTGTACCTTAACCTGCAGTCTGTACTCGTTCCTTGCCTGTTCGTTCCGCCTTCCTGGAGGCTGTATTTCCAGGCCAGTCTGAACACGCTCCTTGCCTGTTCGTCCCGCCTCTCTGGGGGCCGTATTCCCAGACCCGCTCCTGTATCCCGCTGCAGTGTCGGTCTCCTCCGTACACTCAGTTCCAGTCTGAACTCTCTCCTATCTTTTACCTGTTTTTTCTCTATGTCCGTTCCTTTCCTTTTTCTGCAGAGTCTGAACTCGTACCTACTCCTGCTCGTTGTCACTGTACTTCCGTTTGTGAGTTTTTAGTCCACTCGCTACTTCTCTGCAAGTACCCTGTGGGTATCTGGTTCTGCCTTTCCCTTCTAGTCTGTTCCGTGTGAACAGAGCCCTGTTCCTTCCGCGTCTGCGGTTTTCGCTTTGCTCTGCTCTGTCCACCGCGTCTGCGGTTTTCGCTTTGCTCAGCTCTGTCCACCGCGTTGCGGTTTTCGCTTTGCTCAGCTCTGTCCACCGCGTCTGCGGTTTTCGCTTTGCTCAGCTCTGTCCACCGCGTCTGCGGTTTTTGCTTTGCTCAGCTCTGTCCACCGCGTCTGCGGTTTTCGCTTTGCTCAGCTCTGTCCACCGCGTCTGCGGTTTTCGCTTTGCTCAGCTCTGTCCACCGCGTCTGCGGTTTTCGCTTTGCTCAGCTCTGTCCACCGCGTCTGCGGTTTTCGCTTTGCTCAGCTCTGTCCACCGCGTCTGCGGTTTTCGCTTTGCTCAGCTCTGTCCACCGCGTCTGCGGTTTTCGCTTTGCTCAGCTCTGTCCACCGCGTCTGCGGTTTTCGCTTTGCTCAGCTCTGTCCACCGCGTCTGCGGTTTTCGCTTTGCTCAGCTCTGTCCACCGCGTCTGCGGTTTTCGCTTTGCTCAGCTCTGTCTACCGCGTCTGCGGTTTCGAATTTGTCTCCCAGTCTGTACTGGACCCTACCCAGCCTGTGCTCTAGTCTGCCTGTTCCTGTATTCCCCGGTGTGGGTCAACAGCCGTGTCCGGAGTCTGACCTGGAGTAGACCCTGGTTCCTCTGCTCGGTTCCTCCCTGGTGCACTGGCGTCGTATGCCGTCGTGCGACCTTGGTCGGATCGGGCAGATACTTAGTTACGCCCCTCCAGGCACTCTCCGGTTCATGGCACAGTGGAATCACTACATAGACACGCACACGCCAGTCAGTCCGGGCGTGTGCATTACAATGAGTCTATAACATTTTATACACTAATATCATACCTGCTCGATTTAGTCATAGGGGTGTGATCCCCGTATTCAGTCAGGGCTGGCGCCGCCCACGCATTTCAATTTTGCTCCTGGCTAGCACTGATGTAAGTAGGACGCTTTCTCGGTTTTACTTGGCCAGCTGCGGCTCCGCAGTGAGGCTGTGTAGTTCCCAGCGTCACTTCGCAATCACTGAGTCTCCGGCCGCACAGTGAACATGGGAACTTCACTGCACACGCGCGGGGAGCCCATTGCAGGGATGGGTGACTCCCATCGGGTTTAAGGTTCTTACAGAATTGTAAGCGAATCCCTACTGGGCTAGGTCACAGCGGGACATTTGAGTACGGGCAACATTCAGCTGGGGCCCCCCGAGCCGATGCGGTGTGGCTGGGGGCTGGTGTGGTGTAGCTGTTTCGTTGCGGTTTTAAGAATATTATTGTTTGATGCTTTTGATATGTTTTTGTTAAATAAATGAGGCTGCTGTGACCTTTATATCCAAAGTCAGTGTGGTGTCTTATTTATTAGATAAGGGGTGGTAGCCAGATCTGGGCTACCTATTAGTAGACCGTATCGGCTCCAGGAACAGTTGAAGACAGTGGCTGGTGTGTATAATACTGGGGGAAGGAACATTACATTAGTGGCATCAATCGAGCACTGAAATAAAAATGAAAAAAAAAATGCTAGAGTGGTGTTTTAACACATAATGTGATTTTTAAGACATCTTCTTATTCCATTGTATGCTTTTGAGAGAAAAGTCATGCTTCAAGCAGCAAAGCCAAAAAAAAGCCACCTCACTAGCCGGTTGCGTGGTTCTTGCGGTTTTCAGTATGTTTCTATGGACAGCAATTTTTCACCTTTTTATTTCTCACTTTTTCTGACAATTATAAAAAATACACTTTCAAGTCAATGGGTTGATAATGACTCTTCTGGCCATTAAAAGTCTCTTTCCTGCATGGAGTTACATGCTGTGCAGTACAGAGCAAGTTCCATAATATCTCACAGGAAGAGCACTCCATTGCCTAAAGCCTGGACAGCTTCTTTTCTGCCAGGGCGACTGATGGAAGCAGCAGCCTCTATGCTGTGGACATGGCAGAGTGATATGCTAATGGCCGCCGGGTTATATTCTCACAGTTTCCTGTGTATCCATTATGTCAATAAAGAAGGGCACGATTTTTAAACCATTAATGCTTCTTGCTTAGTAAGAGGTCTAATTACTAGAGGGAAACAAATTGCACATTTTTACATGCAATTTACTATGACTCATCCCCAGATATCCATTCATTCAAAGATCTTGGAGATATTCTGTTCATTCAGGTAACAAGAAAGAGAAAGGGCAATAAAATGTAAAAAAAATATATACATTTTTTATTTTAGTTTCATGTTCTCTTATTCAAAAATATATATTTGCATGTTCTAGAAAATCATGACCGACGCTAATTTGCTACGGGTCTTGAGACCCGTAGAAGCGCAAGGAAACGCGAAACGGCCGCCGTCCACGATGTGTTCTTCCTACTCCCCGCTCTTTGGTTTTTAAGAGATGAAATAAAGACTGGTATTTTTATAGCCGGTGAGTGCTATCTATCTTCTTACTTACATGTATGGCTAATTTGCTTTTATTTGTAGTCGGGAACTGTTGTATTGTGAGCAGGAAGTTATAGAGCCGGACGAGATGATATAGGGTTTTGCAGCAAAAGATTTAGTATATTTATAATCTATTAATTTGATTACCGTATTTTTCAGACTATAAGATGCACCGGACCCCAAATTTAGAGGAGGAAAAACATTTTTTTTTTAATGTAAAAATGGGGGTCCGTCTTATAGTCCGAATTTAGTTTACCGAGGTGATCGGTGGCAGCGGTAGAGCTGGGTCACAGGAGGCAGGGTCACCGCTGCAGGGCGCATGTGCAGATTGAGTTCTTGGCTCATCATTGAGGCTTTTCAGGCAGCCATTTTCCTGAAACCCATCGCCGGGAGATCAATGTGCACAGCAGGGACTCTGCTCCTGCGTCGCACCGCCGACATATTCCTGTAGCCCACCGCCGATAGATCAGTGGCTTCTGCCTCGCACTGCCGAGACACCCCCTCCTCCCAGTTCAGGGCCTGCAGCATTGCCCCACTACTGCCGCTGCTGGCTTCTTGCCGCAGCGAGCCTGCCTCCTGTGACTCCGCTTCGCCGCCCCCCGATAAGCTATATTCGGATTATAAGACGCACCTCCATTTTCCTCCCTAATTTTGGGTAAAAAAAGTGGTCTTATAGTCTGAAAAATACGGTATAGTCTCATTTTAGGCTTATTAGTCCAGTGAGCGGTTCTGTGAGAACCATCCTCCCGTGAGTGTTCATAATAAGGTAGCTGTCAATCACTGAGTAGAACCGCCCACTGCACTTATCAACACACAGTAAGAAGCTAGTTAAAAACGGTCCTGTAACCAGATAAAAAGAGGCCAGTTGCTCTTATTTTATTCTCCCTGCTCCCCTGAGTTTGCCGCTTTTTGTTTTCATTAAACCTTCCATAACAGGTCTAGAGATATGGGCCTTTTAATTTAGTACTAATTTTCATGGTCTTTACAAGTGGGAGTGGCTCACAAGATTCTATGGAGGCGTGTCTTTAGGCTGCTATCCATGAGGATTTAGGCTGCTAGCCCCCTGTAAAGACCATAAAAAGTAGAACTAAATAAAAAAGGATAATCTCTGGAACTGTGTCGTGGATTTAAAGGACATAGAAAACGTAATGCTCAGTGATCAGTGGGAATAAAATAAGAGCAGAATCTGGCCATTTTTGACCTGATAAAATGTCCTCCTCTTTAAATCAATAAATTCCAATTTGTTCAGAATTTTTTTTTCTCCAAAAACCTCTATATCAATCAATTTATCTCCCACAGCTTTATAACATTCTGCCTGCAGATAGAGCAGTGTGTTCTAGTATGACAGGTTTAATATCCGCACTCCCAGAAGAGCATTCAGTCCTTTCTAAACTACATGTTAAAAACTTGTTTCCTATCTAATATCACTGACTTGGATCAATAAATAAATTAAATATTGGTTTTGTTTGTGTGAACATTTACATATTGCAAAGAAATACTGTACAGGAACAAAGCACTTTCTGTAATACCTTTTTCTTCCATTGAAGTAACATCACAGGGGGTCCCATCAGATCGAGAACGGAATTGCAAGCTATATTTATTGTCCTATTTATGAATAAATAATGAAATAATTAGAGGACATTACTCTGATGTATAAACAATTTTTTGACTTTTATCTCTTTTATGCCGCTCACAATACTTTTGAAAAGTGGGTTTAAAAGTGGGTCTGTTTAGTAACACAAATAAGCTGTAAGCCAGAATTATGAATTGAGACCTTTTTAAAAAGTTTAAAAAAATTGTAAACTGATTCCAGTGGGGAGGTAGAAAGTGGAGATACAGTTGGAAACAGAAGTATTATATTATAATATGTACAACATCTATCAAACATCACAATACACTACCTTGATAAATTTCCCTATTGCATTTTAAAGCTGAGATTGCCGATCTCCCATCATATAAAATATTAATGACCTGATCCCTGGTATGCCCAGGTTTTCAGTTTACTTTAAGTGCTAAACGTCATCGACGCTGTCCAAGTCTAAGATCTGATTGGCATCAAGAACCGTATTTGTATTTGTAGCACCCTGAGGATTCGGCTGCTACAGGGGTATTGCACCTCAACCCAGAGGTGTGATATTCCACTCCCGGGTAAGGATGGAGTGTGGAACTGAGCTGCATGCACTACACACATCCCATTTCCGAGGAGCAGACCGACGGTACTCCCACTTAGAAATGTGCAGGTACGACCGAGTCTGTTCCTGGCTGGAGTGGGAGGGGGGTGGTACATCCCAAGTAGTGTAGGGGCAGATAGGGGGAGCAGCCTGGGTAAAGATAGGAGCTCATTGGGTGCTGGTCACCTGAGCTCACACATAGAGGGTGTATATAAGGTGGGCACCAACTAAGAACAGGGTCAGTTGCAGAGAGAAAGTCAGCGAGCGGAGGAGAAGAGAGACCCAGAGTGAGAGAGGAGAGAGAGAGACCCAGAGGGGGAAACAGAAGAAGAGGACTCTAAGACCCCAAACTAAATCCCCGGGTGAAGAGTCGGCACAGGGTACCGGAACCCAAGCTGGTGGGGGCAAAAACACACCCCAGCCAGAGACCGGAGACCGTGGGCAGCGTTTGCCACGGTCACCCACCACATCCACCACGAAGGCATACCACGTGGAGGGTCAGGGAACCCGAGGCCAAGGGTCTCCCAACAGAAGGCCCGAGGGAGCTGGACCTGGGTGGATCAATAGTGGGGACGGCCAGAGAAAGGACAGAAGGAGAGCTCAGGGTCACGCTCCGGACTTATTTGGGGGTTGGCTGGATCCAGAACCTGGTGGACGCAGCACGGCTCGGGAGGTCACTCGAAGCTGGAGTGACCAGAACATCAGCAGTGAGTAAACATCCTAAACTGCATAACCCGACTCTGTCTCTGATTGCCGTCTACACTGCATCACCACAACTCCCATCCTCTGCACCTGATCCCCCTGAGGCTATACCCCTCCCGTTGGGGGTTATCCTATCAAGCTGCACCAACACCACCAGCCTCAGCGGACCCTGCTGCAGCGGCGGCCACAGTGACCGCAACACAACGGGTGGCGTAGTCGACATTAAGAACTTGATAACATCTGTAGGACTGCCACATACAACTGAGTTTGACACCCTGGGCACGGACCGGGTCACAGCCACTCGGAAGACTACAACCCCCATCTGATCCGGCTCCGGATATTCCCCCTAAAGAATATGGCCCAGGGGGCGCGTCAACTTTGGCGTAGTCGGCAGGATTACGTGCCCGCAACACCCGGGTACTGCGTGCCTGAAGAAAAGTGCAAGTTTACCTCAAAAAGAAGTCTCCTGCCGGTTCCGGAGGGTCCCCGCCATCGGACCCCATCACCAGTCGATTCCAGCCGGTTGTCCGCCATTAACAGCGTTTTCCCGCCATCTGCAGAGTTTCCCGCCACTGGGAAGCGATTCCCGCCATTTCCTAAGGTTTCCCGCCTTGCCAGAGCGGACGCCATTATGGGCGTGCCAGAGGGTGGCGAGAGGCCACCTCCCATCGTGGGCCAGGACCAAAAATGGCGCCAAAAGTGGAAACCGCCCCCACCAACAGAGACTGTGATGCTAGAGGTGTCTGTCAGCGTGAAAGAACTGCCCCTGGAGCTGACAGTCACCAAGTGGCCCCGGGACCGCCCTCGAAGTGGGAGGAGACGAAAGGAGAGAGAAAAGATGGGTGCCGCCTGGAGCAGTCTGGAGCGAGCGCACCCGGAGGCAAGAAGCCTGGAGAAGAGTAGCAGAGGAGCTCACCCGGAGATGGCGAGAGAGCAGAGCAGCACCGGCCCGCTGGCCAGGAGCCTGCTGGAAGAAGAGCAGAGCAGCACCGACCCGTTGGTCAGGAGCCTGCTGGAAACCACGACCCCACTAGGCCTAGTGGAGGTCCTCGCACAGCTCCCCCGAGACCGGGAGTGTGCACAGACTGCCCTGGAGGGCCTCGCACGGAGGATGGCCCGGGTACAGCGAGAGACATTGGCGGAGTGGAGCCGAGAGATGGCCCAGCAAACCAAGACCCGGAGCACGCCAGCCAAGATGAGGAGACAGACCGCCTCTGAGGATGGCGCGGGAGGACCCAAGGCCGGAGACGGCGCCGAGAAGGGAGCCGAACGCATGGAGGCAGGTAAAGGGGACGTCTATACCCCAAACCGGGACACCGCTTACCTGCCCCAGCTCCCCGTCGCAGAGCCCGAAAGTCCCCCTGCTGTGCCCGAAAGCGCCATGTCACCGACGCAGACTAGGCCCCAACCGGAAGCCGCCGCCGCGACCCCTGTGACGTCACACGCCTCGACCCCGAGCGTGACCAAGCAGGAAGTACCACCAGCCTGGTCGCAAGGCCTAGTACCCCCGGGCGTCGCATCACCAACAGCGCCCCCTACCTCCGCGGAGCCTCCGGCCTGGCCGCAAGGCCAGGTAGGCCAGGGCGCCGCCGTCCTAACGGTGCCCTTCACCTTCCAGGTGCCCCAGGCCTGGCCGCAAGGCCTGGGCAACCCGGGCGCCACCACCACCGCGCCCGCACCCGTAGAACCGGGGGTGCCGCGTCTGGGAGGGGACTTGTTTGCCCGGCACGCGTGGCCGGACGGGCAGCCTTTCATCTGGCCCCAGAAATATTATGAACTGGAGCACCAGAGGAGAGTTGGGGCCATGTGTGCACCCCTGATTCCGGCTCCGAAGCCCGTGATAAGGATCTCGCCCCCGCTTGAAGAGACCCAATTTGAGTGGGACCCCACCGGAGAAGACCTAATGGGGTTCACTCAAGAAACCAGGGCAGCTGCAGCGGAGCGTGCTGAGTGCTGCCGACAGCAGCTCAAGGAGTTTGCGAGGGAGCGGAGAGAGAGGCGGGTCCGGGAACAACAGGCCCAAATAAGGAGCGCCGAGCAGAAGAGCCGAACCAGGAGGGACCCCCGTGCAGCGCACAGTCCCCGCACCACCGGGACTGTAATTAAGTTCAACATGCAGCATGGGTGGGGCTTCATCGGAGACCACAACACCCCCGGCGACGTCTTTGTCACGCGCAGAGATGTGGAGTCCCATCTGCCGGAGGGGCACAGTGGTCGTGACCTTTATATCGGGGACGAGGTCGCCTTTACCCGGCACAGGTGTGCCAAGGGACCTTACGCCCTCCATGTGCATCGCCTGACAGAGGAGGAGCTGCGATGTGAGGAGGAAGAGCAAGAGGATCCGGACGGGTCTGAAGCTGAGATCCCCAAAGAAGGAGCAGGAGGAAGACGTTGTTGAGTACAGCGGAGCAGGTGCTGTAAATAGTTACCCGATCGGGGTACAAAGAAACTGTTATTGCTAATATAGTCCCCGTTGGGACCAGCTGAGTGAACTGTTCACCCGTTTACCCTTAATCCCACAGGCTGAGGACTGTGAGCAGCCATTCCCTTTCCCTCCTTAACTGGCCGAGGACTGAGAGCGGCCACACTGTCCCTTGTAAATAGTTGCGCTTCCTAAAGCGCCCCCTACTGGTTTTACTGTAAAACCACCTTAAGGAAAAGAACTGTCGCACTTTGCCCGGTCAACAGTTGCCCAGTGACCGGAGGAGGAACAAGAGACGACGAGAATGTTTAATGCTGCTAATTTATATAATGTTTTATATGTTTTATATGTTTTATATGTTTATGAAAAATTTTGTATGTTTTGTGATGTTTTTGTCTTACAGCCCGAGGACGTGCTGTGATTTACCAGGGGGGAATGTAGCACCCTGAGGATTCGGCTGCTACAGGGGTATTGCACCTCAACCCAGAGGTGTGATATTCCACTCCCGGGTAAGGAAGGAGTGTGGAACTGAGCTCGGTAGGCTGCATGCACTACACACATCCCATTTCCGAGGAGCAGACCGACGGTACTCCCACTTAGAAATGTGCAGGTACGACCGAGTCTGTTCCTGGCTGGAGTGGGAGGGGGGTGGTACATCCCAAGTAGTGTAGGGGCAGATAGGGGGAGCAGCCTGGATAAAGATAGGAGCTCATTGGGTGCTGGTCACCTGAGCTCACACATAGAGGGTGTATATAAGGTGGGCACCAACTAAGAACAGGGTCAGTTGCAGAGAGAAAGTCAGCGAGCGGAGGAGAAGAGAGACCCAGAGTGAGAGAGGAGAGAGAGAGACCCAGAGGGGGAAACAGAAGAAGAGGACTCTAAGACCCCAAACTAAATCCCCGGGTGAAGAGTCGGCACAGGGTACCGGAACCCAAGCTGGTGGGGGCAAAAACACACCCCAGCCAGAGACCGGAGACCGTGGGCAGCGTTTGCCACGGTCACCCACCACATCCACCACGAAGGCATACCACGTGGAGGGTCAGGGAACCCAAGGCCAAGGGTCTCCCAACAGAAGGCCCGAGGGAGCTGGACCTAGGTGGATCAATAGTGGGGACGGCCAGAGAAAGGACAGAAGGAGAGCTCAGGGTCACGCTCCGGACTTATTTGGGGGTTGGCTGGATCCAGAACCTGGTGGACGCAGCACGGCTCGGGAGGTCACTCGAAGCTGGAGTGACCAGAACATCAGCAGTGAGTAAACATCCTAAACTGCATAACCCGACTCTGTCTCTGATTGCCGTCTACACTGCATCACCACAACTCCCATCCTCTGCACCTGATCCCCCTGAGGCTATACCCCTCCCGTTGGGGGTTATCCTATCAAGCTGCACCAACACCACCAGCCTCAGCGGACCCTGCTGCAGCGGCGGCCACAGTGACCGCAACACAACGGGTGGCGTAGTCGACATTAAGAACTTGATAACATCTGTAGGACTGCCACATACAACTGAGTTTGACACCCTGGGCACGGACCGGGTCACAGCCACTCGGAAGACTACAACCCCCATCTGATCCGGCTCCGGATATTCCCCCTAAAGAATATGGCCCAGGGGGCGCGTCATATTCAATCAGTTGATTTATGAGACTACTTCTTGCTGGACCTTATGGTGTCCAGAATTACTACAAGCAGGAAAGGGAAACTTGGTGATGGCCCATCACAAGGCCCTGTTACATCATTTTATGGAGAATTGTAAGCTCAATGGATTTTTTTTTTCCTGTACATTCTATGGACATTATCTCCTGACATCACGTCAATTATAGAAACCTCATCATTATACCTTTGCTGTGTTCTCATTATTACAATGAGGAAAACTTGCTGCTGTGGGTATTGACTGCCATAAAGAGTGTTGGTTTATTGTTTAATTATAAAAATCTCAGATTGAAACATGACAAAATCTTGTGAACAGTGATTTATAATGTTATCCCATAGCCTTTGGATTAGAGATATTTCACAGACCCCAGCCATTACAAGAACAGGATTCTCCATAGCCTTGTTTTGAATGGAACAGAGGAACCCATGCTCGACTTCATTGTTTATGGGACTGCCCAAAAAAGAACAAGTACAGCGCCTAGTACAGAATAACCCTTAACCACTTTGTGATTGGTATCAAAGCATGGCACTACTTTGGAAATGGCCTCAAGATCACAGACTTTTGAAGCATAAACATACAAAGAATGATGATAGATACCACTGTCTAAACAATTATTAGGCAATTTGCATTTTTGATGATTAACTTTATTATTGCACAACTATACGGGCAACCTTTTGGACAACACCAACCATGGCCTCCCAGACACTGTTCAGAGAGGTGTTTTGCTTTCCTTTACTATAAATCCCCCCGTTTAAGAAAGGCCTACAAGTTCACAATAGGGTTTAGGTCAGGTCATTATTTTTATATCTTGATGGCCTTTTGTTAGAACCTTGCTCTTAGGTTTTTTCTATTGCTGGTCACATGACCTTGTTGGCCTATTTAATCCTGCTCCGCCCTTCTGGCTTTGCTGGACTTCATTGTATTACTACTCTTTAGCTAGCCTGTGCTCAGTATCTAACTCTGTTAGTTTGCTTGGTCTACGGACCTCTGTGTTCTATATATTTTGTTTGTTCGTCTGTCTGCTACTATTTCTGTTAGGAGGTGTCCCTTTTCCTCCCAGTCCCTAGTACTTGTAGGGATTCCTTCCCCACATCTATAGGTCTCCGTACAGACTAGCTGAGGACTTTAGCAGGTCTGATCGCAGGATCAGGTTCCCTGTTACATCGTAGGGATCAAGCTGAGTTCTATCATAGGGACAGATCTCCTCTCTTTCCTTAGCTCTGGTAGCAGAACATAACAGTAAGTCCAGCCTGCAAATTCTCTAAGGAAAGATTTTTCTGTTCCATCATGGTGTCGGTTCAGGATTTGGCTCAACGCCTGCAGGGACTCTCTCTGGAGGTGGCCGAGCTCCGTCAGCACGTGAGTAACTGTCCTGGAGCACATTTCTTGGAGCCTAAGGTACGTTTGCCGGATTTATTTTTTGGTGAACACCAAGAATTTTTTTTTATTTAAAAATGCTTGCTTATTGTATTTTCGTTTGAGACCCAGGTCCTCTGGGGATGAATCCCAGCGCATAGGGTTCATAATGTCACTTTTGCGCAAAGAGCCTCAGGAGTGGGCCTTTTCTTTGCAACCTAGTGATACATGCTTCAGATCAGTGGATAGTTTTTTTTCTGCTTTGGGGCTATTATATGATGATCCTGACCGTGTCTCATCAGCTGAAACTAAGTTGAGACGTTTGAGACAGGGATCAGGTAATGTGGAAAAATATTGTACTCATTTCCGTCGGTGGTCTACTCAAATAGGGTGGAACGATTCTGCTCTGAAAAGTCTGTTTCTTGCTGGGCTCAATGAAAGGGTTAAAGACCTGCTAATTGCTTATCCTACACCTGAAGATTTGCAACAGGCTATGCAATTAGCTATACGGGTGGATAGGAGACTGCGTGCAAGGGTTAATGAGAGCAAATCCTCTGCTATGTCAGTTTCTGGTCATGAGAATGTGTGTACTGACAGTGGAGAGCCGATGGAGATTGGAGCGATGGCACCTCGCTCTCAAGAAAAGGATCGCAGATTTTCTGAAGGCTTGTGTTTCTATTGCGGAAATTCTGGTCATTTCATTAAAAGCTGTGTGCTTCGTATGAAGAAAGAAAAAAAAATGGTCAGTCATGCCCGTATTGCCTGTTTAAATTCCAAGGGTGTATTTTTAGCTGCTTCCACTATTGCTCAGGATAAATTAATGGAATTTCGGGTGTTTGTCGATTGTGGGTCTACTCTGAATGTAATTGATGGGGGATTCTTGGAAAGACTCAATTTAAAACCCGAACCTTTATCATCCCCCATTGCTGTGGTTTCTGTGGATGGCTCCCCTTTGAAGAATGTTACTCTCAAGGTCTGTGAATTTCCTCTCACTATTAATGGTGTTCACCATGAGAAATTGGATTTGGTAGTTTTGAATAACTTGCCTTCTCCGGTGGTGTTGGGATTGCCCTGGTTAAAAGTGCACAATCCTGTACTGGATTGGTCTACCAATGAAATTAAATCCTGGAGCCATAAATGTTATGACAAGTGTTGTAACGGGCGTATTGCAGCTGTGGATAGGGGGGAATTGCCTGTTCCTATTCAGGATTTTTGGAGAGTTTTTTCTGAGAAGGAATCACAGGTTTTGCCTCCCCATAGAGACTATGATTGTACTATTGAATTTGTCCCTGGAGCGACTCTTCCTAAAAGTCGTTTATTTAACCTTACTATTCCTGAGAGAAAGGCTTTGGAGGAATACATACAGACAAGTTTGGCCGCCGGTCACATTAGGCCCTCTAAGTCTCCTGTGGCGGTTGGATTTTTTTTTGTAAAAAAAAAGGACGGCGGTTTACGTCCTTGTCTGGATTTTCGTGAGATTAACAAAATTACTGTACGCAATCCTTACCCACTGCCATTGATTCCTGATCTGTTTAACCAGTTAGTGGGGGCCAAGTGGTTCTCTAAAATTGACCTTAAGGGGGCATACAATCTGTTGCGCATGAAGGAGGGTGACGAATGGAAGACTGCTTTTAACACTCCTGTGGGTCATTTTGAGAATTTGGTTATGCCTTTTGGTCTTACTAATGCTCCTGCATTTTTTCAGAATCTTATTAATGACATCCTTAGACCTTTGATCGGCAAAAATGTGGTTGTGTATTTGGATGACATTTTGATTTATTCGCCGGATCTGGAGTCTCATTGGCGGAGCGTACGTGAAGTATTACAGTTATTAATTGACAATTCGCTTTTTGCTAAGCTGGAGAAATGTGAGTTCGCTGTACAGAGAATTAGTTTTTTGGGCTACATTATCTCCAGCGAAGGTTTTGAGATGGACCCGGTTAAAGTTCAGGCTGTGCAGGAATGGCCTAGGCCTATTGGTTTGAAATCGATACAGAGGTTTTTGGGTTTCGCCAATTATTACAGAAAATTCATAAAAAAAATTTCTATTATTGTCAAACCTCTGACCGATCTCACCAGGAAAGGTGCTGATGCGGTTCAGTGGACTTCTGAGGCCATTGAAGCTTTTGTGTATCTCAAGGAGAGGTTCACCTCTGCTCCCATCCTTATGCAGCCTGATGTGACTAAGCCGTTTTTGGTTGAGGTTGATGCTTCCTCTGTGGGGGTTGGCGCAGTATTGTCTCAGGATAACGGGGATGGAGTACATCCCTGTGCCTTTTTTTCAAAAAAATTTTCGGAGACTGAACTGAATTACGATATTGGTAATCGGGAATTATTGGCTATTAAACTCGCATTTGAACACTGGCGCCACCTCTTGGAAGGTGCTGAATTTCCCGTTCAGGTTTTTACGGATCATAAAAATCTGATATATCTTGATGCTGCCAAGCGCCTGAATGCCCGTCAGGCTAGGTGGGCACTGTTTTTCTCGTGGTTTAATTTTTCCGTTACTTACATCCCAGGTACTAAGAATGTTAAGGCGGATGCCTTGTCTCGCAGTTTTTCTCCCATAGTCGGTGCTGAGAAAGAGGAGAACATTTTACAAGAAGGTGTTGTGATAGCTGCTTTGGACTCCGTTTTGGAAGATGAGATTCTTAAAGCACAGGAGAATGCCCCATCTAACACTCCCCATGGGAGGTTGTTTGTGCCTGGGACCTTTAGGAGAGATTTGTTTGTTGAGTGTCACGAATCTCGGTTGGCAGGTCATCCCGGAATCTCTGAGACCAAGAGACTGGTGGGTCGCAGTTTTTGGTGGCCTGGATGGCAGAAGGAAGTCATTAAGTGGGTGCGTCAATGTACTATATGTGCTAGATCTAAGTCCTCACATACTCCTGCTGCGGGGTTACTTTGTCCTTTGGAGGTTCCCAGTGCTCCTTGGACACATTTGGCTATGGACTTTATAACTGACCTTCCCCCCTCTGAGGGTTTTACTGTCATCTGGGTGGTCGTGGACCGTTTTAGCAAGATGTGTCACTTGGTTCCCTTCGTCAAACTGCCCTGCGCTAAAACTCTCGCTAAGGCCTTTGTCAAGGAAATTGTCAGACTTCATGGCGTTCCTACTGACATTGTTTCTGATAGGGGACCTCAGTTCGTGGCTCGTTTTTGGCGCGCCTTTTGTGACAGGTTGGGAGTTCATTTGTCGTTCTCATCCGGATATCATCCTGAATCTAATGGCCAGACAGAAAGGAAAAACCAGGATGTTGAGCAGTTCTTGCGTTGTTTTGTGGCAGACAATCAAGAGGGGTGGTGTGAGTTTCTGCCACTTGCTGAATTTGCTCTGAACAATCATACATCTTCTTCTGCTGGTTGTTCGCCTTTTTTTTGTTGTTCTGGGAGACATCCGTCGTTTGGGTCGTTCTCCAAGTTGGTATCTGCCGTGCCTGAGGAGGAGAATTTTTTCGGCGATTTGGAGAGAGTTTGGACGGATGTGCGTGGTAATCTTCAGGAGGCTAACAGAAAATCTAAAGACTACTTTGATAGGAAACGACAGGAGGTTTTGTTCGCTGTTGGTGACATGGTTTGGTTGTCCTCTAGGAATCTGCGGTTGAGGATTCCTTCTAAGAAATTGGGTCCCAAGTTTGTAGGGCCCTTTAAGGTGCTTCAGGTTGTCAACCAATCTGCTGTTAGGTTGGAGGTTCCTACCTCCTGGAGAATTAATCCGGTGTTTCATGTCTCTCTGTTGAAAAAAGCTGTTGTGTCGGATTGTGACGCCTCTGCCTCTGTTCCTCCGGTGGTGGAGGACGGGGAATATGAAATTTCTCGCATCCTTAATTCTAGACGGTATAGAGGTAGTCTGCAGTATCTCGTGGCCTGGAAAGGTTTCGGACCCGAGGATAACTCTTGGGTGAGGTCGGATGATCTTTCCGCATCCAGACTTATCAGAGCGTTTCACAGGAGATTTCCTGATAAGCCTGGTCCTAGGGGATCCGGAGGATCCTCTTAGAAGGGGGGGTACTGTTAGAACCTTGCTCTTAGGTTTTTTCTATTGCTGGTCACATGACCTTGTTGGCCTATTTAGTCCTGCTCCACCCTTCTGGCTTTGCTGGACTTCATTGTATTACTACTCTTTAGCTAGCCTGTGCTCAGTATCTAACTCTGTTAGTTTGCTTGGTCTACGGACCTCTGTGTTCTATATATTTTGTTTGTTCGTCTGTCTGCTACTATTTCTGTTAGGAGGTGTCCCTTTTCCTCCCAGTCCCTAGTACTTGTAGGGATTCCTTCCCCACATCTATAGGTCTCCGTACAGACTAGCTGAGGACTTTAGCAGGTCTTATCGCAGGATCAGGTTCCCTGTTACATCGTAGGGATCAAGCTGAGTTCTATCGTAGGGACAGATCTCCTCTCTTTCCTTAGCTCTGGTAGCAGAACATAACACCTTTATTGCTAGCAAAGAAGTGGAGAATTCGATGCATACAAAGGAGCATTCTCTTGCATAAAAATCATGGTTTTCTTGAAAGATGCAGACTTCTCTTGTACTACTGCTCAAAGAAAGTGTCTTCTAAAAATTGGCAGTAGGTTTGGGAGTTGACTTTGAATCCATCTTCAATTCGAAAAGGTCCAACTAGCTCATCTTTAATAATACCAGCCCATAGCTCTACTCCACCTCCATGTTGTTGGCGTTTGACTGGAAGTGTAGGTCAGTGCCCATTACTGATCCAGCCATGTGCTCATCCACCTGGTCCATCAAAAGTCACTTTCATCTCAACGGTCCATAAAACCTTTGAAGAATTTGTCATCAGATATATCTTGGCCCAGTCTTGACATTTCTACTTCTGTGTCTTCTTCAGTGGTTGTCCGGTTTCAGCCTCCCTTACCTTGGTCATGTCTCTGAGCACTGAACACCTTGTACTTCTCGGCACTGCGGGGAGGCTGCAGTTCTGGAATATGACAGCACTGGAGGATAATGGCCTCCTGGTCGCTTCACGATTGACTCTTCAAAAATCTTTGGCAGTTAATGTGCATCTTTTTTTCTCAACATGTTTTTTGTGACCCTGTTGACTATTGCAAGAACACTTTTGATGGTTCTGTGATCATGCCCCAATATTTTTGCAGTTTCAAGAATGCTGCATCCCTCTGTAAGACTTGTACCAATGTATGGCTTTTCAGAGTCAGATAAATCTCTTTTTGGTCCTTTTTTGCCTGAGGAAAACAAGCTGCCTAATCTGCACACCTTGAAGTGTATTGTATCCTTAGACCGCACCCTCCTTAATACACAAATACATCCTCAGATCTGCTTTATCCAATAAGCATTCAAGTTTATACAGCTTGGAGTTGGAAAATTTGCATAACATCCAATAAGCATTCACGTTTATACAGCTTGGAGTTGGAAAATTTGCATAAAATTGATGATATTGTCAAAATACTCACTTGCCTAATAATTCTGCACACAGTGTTGATTGATTGATGATAGATAAATAAATACGTTGATAGATAGCCCCAGATTTAATGTAAAACAGGTGCCAAACCTAAAGCTATACCCTTTAGCCAGAGATTTACTATTGTAAATGTGCCATGACTTTGGCAAAAAAATGTTGCAAAACTTTGGTACTTTGGCACAGATTGTTGCATCTAATTTTAGACTTATCATGTGAGGAATTGTTTTATCACTTTTCCTTGTGGTCTCCTTCTCACTATTGGCACATTTGGTGCATCTTTAGATGTAAAACATCCGCATAGAACTGATTTTCCACTTTTTACGACACCCCCACTTGTTAATGCCGTAGGACAATGAGAAGGTGATAGTATTAATTGGAAGCCTGAGCTCCTGTTACCATAAAAAATGTATGATGACAGTGTTGGGATTATGAATAACTATTTATAAACAAAAGACCATTGCAGCTGTTTTCTTTAGGAGCAGCTACATGTACAGTATATTTTGCATTTTTAGTACAGTCTCCAAATCTCTTAATTGTGTCTCTATTTTCAATCTTTGGAACTTTTTACCTTAAATATTACTTCGTCACTTTCTTTGGTTACTGTAGATCAGTGTTTCCCAAACTCCAGTCCTCCCGGCCCCCAACAGGTTATGTTTTCAGGATTTCCTTAGTATTGTCCTGGTGAAGCTATGTGCCCACGATGCAGAAATGCTCCGGATTTTTTCCTGAGCGTTTCTGCATCTCCCTGGCAGAAAAAACGCATGCGGATTGTACATGCGTTTTTCCTGCCAGGGACATGCGGATGTGAAGTGTTCTTCACATGCATTTCTGCATGCTTGTTGACAAGCGCTTTCCAAGCGATTTTAGCATCACTTGGAAAGTGCTTGACAACTTGGTCACACTATATAAATCCATGCAAAAGGCAAAGAATGATAAAAAATACACAAAGAATGGTAAAAAATAAAAAAATAAATATATACTTACCTTCTGATGGCCCCCGGAGTCTTTATTCGATCCGTCCTGGCTTGCCGGCAGCTCGCGGTACACTGAAGGACCTGCCGTCACATGACTAAATGACGTCAACGCAGGTCCTTCAGTCTACCGCGAGCTGCCGACAAGCGAAGACAAGCGCACCGGAGGCCATCAGAAGGTAAGTATAATATTTATTTTATTCTTTTTTTTACAGGTTCTATGGTACCCGGGTCCGGAGGAGAGTCTCCTCTCCTCCAGACTCGGGTACCATCCGCACATTGAAACGCATGGAATGCGCATGTACAGATGCAGTGATGCGGAATCCATGCGTTCCAATGCAAGTCAATGGCGGCGAAAACGCAGCGCTTCCGCAAAATAATTGGTAGTGCTGCGTTTTTTTCCGCAATGATAACCCGCAGTGGAAATCATTGGGGAACATGGCAGGCCTTCTACCAAGCGTTTTTTAAGCGTTTCTCCATTCATTCTTTATGGGGCTGCTGGAAAGAGCTGAGAGCAGCCTCATTGGGAATGAATGGACCGGAGGTGGAGCATGCACACTGCCATTCCATTCTAATAGGGATAAAAGTTCCCTATTCTGATTAACGGTGGACCCCCATCGATCAACAAGTTATCACTTAATATCTTGTTTTCATCAGACAATCACTTTAATAGACTAAGTTGTTTATGGGCATGGTTTATAGTGCAATATACATCTCTGACCTGATGTACGTTTTGCTTCACTGTTTTAACTAATGTAGAGTGTATATTAATGTCATACTCAGTTTCCACTGGTGATTAAAAATTAAACAGTCCACTTAGCGCTCAGCATATCATTATTATAGGTGTAACTGTATGTTATTATAGGAAATTTAGCAAATAATCAGATAAAGCCCCAATAATTTTCTCATCTAGTTAAACGGTTCAGTTATATTTTCGTTATATTTTCACAACAAAAGAAGCCGTTTTACCTCCTCTTATCTCAGTGGGATTCTCTTGATATAATAAATCTGTGTAATAACAGAAGTATGTGAAGGCAGAGCTGGATTAAGTGTAGAGGGTAGACACAAAGCAGTTTTTGGTCACTGGTGTTTCATTTCTTCCACCCTATAGATCTGGATTGCATCAATTTCACTTTCATTACATGGAATAAAGGCACACTGGCAGTCAAAGATTAAAAGCTGTTATTAAACTAAGATTGTTTGGTGAAGATCTGGTCCAGGAATTACTTCTGTAGAAGAGAATGAGAATACAGAAATCCTACACAGTGGAAACTCTGCAAAATACAATGATAGGGACCAGTTATATATTGTGTTACCTCAGATTGGGGAGAACCCACAAGCATCCATTGGGGCTTATGGGATTACATGAAATGAAATTAACATATGTTGTAGAGATCTTTCCAGGAATCTTGTTGGCATTTGTGACTTAATATATTTATGTCCTCTTGGCAAATATACCCAATTTGGCACACTAGGTGTTCTTGATATACAGGTCTGGCAAAAATTAAGAGACCACTGCACAGTTTTCTAACAATCCCCATCTGTACATGTCTGACAGCCATTCCATTCCAGTGTCAAGTGAATTCCAACCAAAGTACATCCCATTCTACTTGATGTGCTTCTGATTAGGCGATCACCTGAACCAAATCTTATGTAACGAGGGAAAGTATAAAAAACACTGCTGTGGTCTTCACAATCCTCTTGCAATAGGACAAGCTGGATGGCAAAACAAGTGCTAGGAATAGCCCAAAAGTAATTTGAATAAAAAATACCTTTAAACCATGTCAAAGGAATTGAAAAGAAAAGTCTTGAGTGAGGAAAAGAAGGGCTCAATTCTGGCTTTACTAGCAGAGGGATACAGTGAGCGTCATATTGCCTCCATCCTTAAAATTTAATTTCGAAGATGGCAGTCCATTACAACAAGGTCAAGCAGCAGACATTGGGGACAACAAAGCTACAGACCGGCAGAGGGCGAAAGCGACTCTCCACTGACCGGGATGACACGTCATCTTATTCGAATGTCACTCAGCAACCGCAGGATGACATCAAGTGACCTACAAAAGGAATCGTAAATGGCAGCTGGGGTGAAGTACTCGGCAAGAACAGTTCGTAACAGGCTCCTAGAGGCAGGCCTCAAGTCATGTAAAGCTAGAAAAAAGCCTTTCATCAATGAGAAGCAAAGGAGAGCCAGGCTGAAGTTTGCCAAAGACCATAAAGATTGGACCATAGAGGACTGGAGTAAGGTAATCTTCTCTGATGAGTCTAATTTTCAGCTTTGCCCAACACCTGGTAGTCTAATGGTTAGAAGGAGACCTGGAGAGGCATACAAGCCACGGTGTCTTCCACCCACTGTGAAATTTAGTGGAGGATTGGTGATGATCTGGGGATGCTTCAGCAAGGCTGGAATTGGGCAGGTTAATCTTTGCGATGGACGTATGAATCAAGCCGCTTGAAAAACACTTGCTTCCTTCTGCTTCAGACAATGTTCCCCCACTCTGAGGACTGTTTTTTTCCAGCAGCACAATGCCCCATGCCACACAGCTAGGTCAATCAATGTGTGGATGAAGGAGCACCACATCAAGACCCTGTCATGGCCAGCCCAGTCTCCAGACCTGAACCCCATTGAAAACCTCTGGAATGTAATCAAGAGGAAGATGGACAGTCACAAGCCATCAAACAAAGAAGAACTGCTTAAATCTTTGTGCCAGAAGTGGCATAAGGTCACCTAAAAGCAGTGTGGAAGACTGGTGGAAAGCATGCCAAGACGCATGAAAGCTGTGATTAAAAATCATGGTTATTCCACCAAATATTGATTTCTGAGCTCTTCCTGAGTTAAAACATGAGTATTGCTGTTTCTAAATGAATAAGAACTTGTTTTCTTTGCCTTATTTGAGATCTGAAAGAACTGTTTCTTTTTTATTATTTTGACGATTTCTCATTTGCTGCAAATAAATACAACATTTTTAGCTTTGAATTTCGGAGACATGTTGTCAGTAGTTTATAGAATGAAACAACAATGTACATTTTACTCAAAAATAGACCTATAAAGATAAAAATCTGAGAAAATGAACATCTTGCCATGGTCTCTTAATTTTTGCCAGAGCTGTATATGTTTATCCATGTAAATGTCTGTAAACCATCTGAAATCCTGGAATAGTGTTTCCTTACCAGTTTTTCCTGGGAGCCTTGGTATCCTTGAAACCTGGTCAGTAAAGATGGCAGACTGAGGTCATAGAGGCTTCTAAAAACAGTCAACACATATCAGCCAGAACATAGTTCTAGACAAGAGTTAAAAAAGCTTTAGTTGGAGGTTTTCCAAAAGTGAAAACATTTTTCTGTGGTTTCTTCATTTTAAGAAGGTTGGAAATCACTGGCATAAATATATTTCTCGCTAGGAACCTAAAATTATTGAGAAGTTAGCAATTAATCTGTGCTGCTCTGCAATATGTCAAGTGGACCTTTGCCTTTCTTGGCATGTCCTGGTATCAAGCATGTGCAAACCACTGGTTTGTCTTGTCTCAAAATCTTCTGTTGTTATGAATTAAATATTTTTTCCCACCAAACCTTGAGGATGTTTCTGCTGTACTTATACGTGATCATGTCCAAAGCATAATTCTACAGATGAACAATTAATTGGTCATACCTGGACATCGTTTGGCATTATTAAGCGAAATGTAAATTTCTAACATACGTTGAAAATTTTCCGAAAGTGTTACAGAACTGGAAAACTAATGTAAATGTCTACATGGAATATAATTTTTTTTATGTTTATTAAAATTATGTGTGTAAGTGATATAGCTAACATTTAACTTAACACTGACGTGCACACATGGGTGAACATATGAGGGCAAAAAGAAATGATTATACTTGTGGAAGGCATAGTCTATATATATCATCTCAGCAGTATTCAGGCTAAATAAGATGTTCTTATTTAACAGATCAGAAAGTAGGCTAAGAAGCTCATCCCTCATACACCTACTGAACATGTCTGCTTTCTCTCCCCGGAGAGTTGGCCTAAGCATTCATTATAAAGATGTGATGATAAAATAGCTTTTACGACCAGCAGAAATTAGGCTGCAGAGCTGTGATGTGTTTTTGCCTTGAATCTTGCAATAGTAAAACATCTTTTAATTTACATGGGGTTTATGGGATTTTAAGATTTATGGCCTAGGCTTGTATAGGCCATCAATATTAGTTCGGTAGGGTCCAATTCTTGGCTACCCACCAATCATCTGTTTAAAGGACCCAACTCTCGGCATCCTTGTCGATCAGCTGTTTCAAGGTCCCAATTCTTGACACTGTTGATGATCAGTTGTTGAAGAACCAAACTCTCAGCACCCTTTCTGATTAATTGTTGAAGATACAGCTCTTGGCACCCTTGCTGATCAGCTGTTTGAAGATACTCTGTACCCATATGTGAATGTGAAAAAGCTGTATGAAGTAACACAGACTCCACTGAATACTCGTAGGAGCACAGCAGTCCCTTTAGACAACTGATCAGTGGTGGAGGGGGATCCACTGATCTAATACTGATGGTCTATCATAAAGATAATAAAATCTCAGAAAACCTCTTTAAGTATTGTGAACTGATAAAACTCTTCATTTTAGCTTGACGTAAGAAAAGTTAAATATTCAATACCTGAAAATAGCTCCATCAGAATTAGGCTAGTCAAGATGTTAGAGGAGCAAGTCTCAGCGGATACCCTGGATGCCTGATGATCAATTAGAGAAATATTTAGACCAGTAAACCAGTAAATGGATTGGATGTCCAAAGATTGAGCTGCAGCCCACTTAGTCCTTCATTACATCTTCAGGCCATTGACAATCGCAAAAGTATGTTTTGTTCTTGAAATTTATGCATTGGCACACCTGACTCCAACCTTATCCCAGTTATCCCAAGCTTCTAGAGAAGATGACTTTAGTTCAGGAGGTGTTAAAGAGCTTTTATACCAATAAAAGTTAAATACTTCTCATAATTAGGGGAAGTCACTTTCTTTGTTGGTGACATTGAAGAGTAAGATTAAACACCTTTTGTTATCCCTCAGATTTACACATACTGGTGTACTCTGGTGGTATGACTTTGGTGATGCTTAGAGCTTTTCATATTAACCTGATGTTAGTTCTTGATATATTGCTTATTTTTTACACTTGGTCTAGGAATATGACACTTTCCAACACAATGCCCTTAATCAAGAAAATTCATCCATTTGTCCTGATGTATGTTGCCATTGCTTTTACATTGTTATGTTATTTATATACAGAAATTTCAGGATTTAGACATTTCCATTGTCTTAGATTGTTATTTCATTTAGCTAAGTTCAGTTTTTTGTGCATTTGAATTAGCGTATGGAAAGTGTTTCAGCTTTTTTATTTTTGCACTCGGGTGTTGTCTCTGACTTTCTGTTTTCTGGCACATTGCCACATGTTTGAAATAATAATACTTAGAAAACTTTTAGTAAAAAAGAGAAATTGAGAACATATCTAAGAGAGCTTGTTGTAGGTTTTACTTTTGAAATTCTGTATCTTCCTTTAAGCAAGAATCTCACAAAGCTAACTGACTTCTCCTTCATGGTATACTGTACGATTTTTTCTATTTTTATGTTTGCATGGAGATTTTATGTATTTATTTATTTTTGGGGTTAGTCACTAAGGCTCGATTTACTATTAGCATTTTTTTGCCACTTTTCTTATTTTGTTTTGTGGTATTCATTGACATTTTTGCGCCAAATTGTTCAAAAAGGTGCACGTGGTTCATGAAATTCGCAAAAAATAAAAAATGCTATTTTATCTTTGACCTGTTTTACGACTTTCTAGGAAAAAAAGTCACATGTTTGATTAAACCGAACAAAATTTGTGTACACACCAATCTTAACTGCTTCCCGACTGCCCACTGTAGATAAACGTTGGTGCTTGCTGGGCTCTGTGCAGCGCCGACTTTTTTCTATGGTCAGCTGTCTCGCAGCGCTCAGGACTCCCAGGGTCCTGCAAGTACTGCGATTCCAGTGCAGAGCGATAGCTCTGAGAGGCGATATCGTTGGGACCTGATTGGATCAGGTCCCAATGATGTTAACCCATTGGTATCTTCTAGATACCTCAATCAATGGCAATTGCAGCATTTAGAAGACAGTAAGAGTGAGAGGGGTCATTGATTCAACTCTCCAACTCCCCCATGATGTGTTCTGGCATTGTCATGGCAGCCGGAGATCACATGATCACCACTGGGTCTGCCAGTTGCGGTGGCCTGTTAGACTCGGCCAGAAGCATGGCATCCGCTATTGATTCCTACCAATTTTCGCTCAAACGGCGCTCCTTCCCTTCCAAACTCTGCCATGCGCCCAAGCAGTAGTTTTCCACCACATATTGAGTATCAGCGTACTCAGGAGAAATTGCACAACAAATTTCATGGTGCATTTTCTCCTGTTACCCTTGTGAAAATAAAAAAATTGGGGCTAAAGTAACATTTTTGTGGGAAAGGGTAAAATTTTAATTTTTTCCTTCCACATTCTATTAATTCCTGTGAAGCACCTGAAGGGTTAATAAACTTCTTGAATGTGGTTTTGAGCACCTTGAGGGGTGCAGTTTTTAGAATCATGTCACTTTTGGGTATTTTCTGTCATAAAGGCCCCTCAAAGTCACTTCAAATGTGATGTACAGTAGTCTGTAAAAAAATTGGTTTTGTAAATTTTGTTGGAAAAACGAGAAATTGCTGGTCAACTTTTAACCCTTATAACTTCCTAACAAAAAAAAATATGGTTCAAAAATTGTGCTGATGTAAGGTATACATGTGGGAAATGTTATTTTTTAACTATTTTGTGTGACATAACTCTATGGTTTAAGGGCATAAAAATTAAAAGTTTGAAAATTGTGAAATTTCCAACATTTTCACCAAATTTCCAATATTTTCAGAAATAACACAAGTCACATTGAACAAATTTTACCACCATCATGAAGTACAATATGTCACACACAAAAAAAAACACAGTCTCATTATCAGTGGGATCCGTCGAAGCGTTCCAGAGTTATTACCTTATAAAGTGACAACGGTCAGAATTGTAAAAATTGGTCTGGTCACAAAGGCTCTGGTGCGAAAGGGTTAATGAAGGAGTGTGGGAAGATGTGCTGAATTCATTAATAATAGGACACACATTGAACCCATCAGATTTGACAATAAGATTTGATAAAATGTAGTAATATACTTGACATAAACTATTTATGCCTAGTATTATAGTGGTTAGATCTTCTGTTTTCTGACTCTTCAGTTTCTCTTATGGGATCTCCTTTTGGTCCACACCCATCTGTAAGGGAACATTTCATGAATAAACACCATAGAGACCATTCTTATTATTGACGATCTATTCTAAACTGACTTACATGTATTCTAATTGTACAGTATATATTGTTCTGTACGGTTCCCTCCCTCATTAGCTAGTATTGTACTATTTTTTTAATAAGTATGGTTTGGAACTAAATGAATTTGTCTGCTAGAATATAAATAACCTACTTTAGGTTTAATGTTCCTTTTAGCCCCATTCACCATTTAATTTCCAAGTTCTATCAATTATAAGGGCATATCAGTCACTTGTCCATCACAAGCCATCAGAGCGCACATATTACTGATAAGTATGGGGGCTATTTCACAAAGCAACGTAATGGCTAGTTCTTAAAATTACTGTCAGATGTATTTGTTCAGTCAGTGTCAGGCCCTGCAGACTTCACAATGATTTTGTTTCACTGTTGATGCTAATTACAACTGAATTGTTTGAAAAATCTCTGATCAGGCATCTTTTCAGCTCAGAAAATAACCAGCCTCTACTGATATAGACAGAGAATATTTGCTGAATTTTGGATTCTCTGTATCACATTTGTACACCTAAAAGCTGACTAAAACTGTTGGCCAGACCAACCAACCAAATAAATTCCATTTTCAGACCAGGTGAAAGTAATATATGATTGATTTCCATAAACCGTGGTGAGAAAGCTCCACTAAAGCAAGTCTTTAGCCTAAAACATTTAACCCCCTAGTCTCTTAAGACCCATAAATGGGCACCGATCAATTATTGACAAATCTATCTGTGCTCATTTATGACACCATTTAGATGAGCCAAAAAAGTGTACAAGGACAGAAAAATTATTGCTATGGTTGTTCTTCCCATACGGCATGCATGTTGTCAGCATCTCATCCCTGTTTACATAGGGTGATGTGTTGCCAACAATGATAATTTAATGGTCCACTTAATGATCCAATCAGCTGACGAACTAGAGTTTTAATTATTTATTGATTGATCAGCTGCATGTTTACGTGGGACCATGATAGGAAAGGAGAATTCTTCGGAGCGCTCAGTTGCAGATGATCGGTCTATGTGAATAGGCCTCTAATCAAGGGTTGTGTGACACCCCAGGGGTCTGGTTGCCACAGTAATAGAGATATTATGTCTGAGAGCAAGTGGGAGGTTTCTCTGGTCAGGAGCCCTAAGCATGCAACACGGTCCGCCCAGACCTGGGAGGGGAGGAATCTGCCCTTATAAACTGGGTCTGGGGCGGGATTAGGTTAGACAGAGACAGAGCCTGCAGAACAAGCAGAGCAGTCAGAGCCTAGAGTGAAGCTGCAGACACAGGAAAAGATACATCAGGAGCTCTGTAGGAGCAGAGGCAGAAGGCCAGGGGCTGTGAGCAGAGATATAGCTCGCCCTGGCTGAAGTTACTAAAACCGGACACAGGAGTCCGAGGCTGTGGGGACTGATATCCACCCAGCAGCAGAAACCAGCCGGCAGGGGATTCCAGGTCCTCTGGCCATAGAAGCCCGGAGGCTCAGTCACAAAGAAGGGACCAGCGCCGCCATCCAGGAGCGGAGGCTAACAGAAGGCCCCAAGTCACCAGACATACGGGTGAGCACCACACGGTATACTCAGGGACGTGGGCTACTTGTAACCGCTGACAGCAAGGTAGCCAGGAAGAGTGCAGATAAACGGGGAGGCCTACAACTCCACCTGGCCAGGGGAACTCCTGCTTGCTCGCAGACTGACCAGGCCCCTTATACTAGCCAGTACTCCCGGGAGGGTCTGCCTTGTACCATCAGTAAAGACCCTGAACTGCACCTCACGTCTCTGTGATTCCTTGCCGCACCAGCACCATTAGCACTGGGACCCTCACACCATCACTCCCATCATCTCTCACATTAGCTGCCCTGAGGCAATACTTCTCCCGTGGGGAGTTATCCCATACTCGGCTGCGCAAACAACATCAGCCTCAGCGGTCGGCAGCGCAGCGGCGGTCCCCACTGACCGCAATCCACGGGTGGCGTAGTCGGACATTTGCTATACATTAAGACTGCCACTGGTTTGACCACCCTGGGCACGGACCGGGTCACCGCCACACGGAGACTACAACCCCCAGCATTCTACAACAGGCCCGGTTCCGGGTTCCCCTGCACAACTCAGGCCCAGGGGGTGCGTCAGTTGCAAAAGGTTCTAATTTAGAAGGTCCCTAGTCCCATTGTTGTGACCATGGATGTCTGTGCTGGTTATGGATGGCAGCCCAATATCACTGATCTGCACATAATAAAGTAAACTCCTTTTACAGATCCAAAATTCTGTGCTGAATAATTTCATATATCGTTGTAGTGGATGGAGCACTGTTGTTCTGACACAAAACTCAAAAAGCTTTGGAAAAATGTAGAGTCAAAGGGAACCGATCACATTGTACATGCAATCTCATTTGTAGTCAGTATGGTATAGATCAGGAAGAGCTGAACAGATTGATACTGAATATTGTCGTGTGGAAAAAAAATTAGTATAACTTGTATTTTTTTTGTTGAAGCCTTTGCTCATTTTGCGATTAAAAGTCCAATGGGTGGACTCTTAATCGCAAAATATGACTCTCTACTTAGTGTGCACAGTCATACAGGAAAGGCTGACAATTAGAGATGAGCGAACCCAAACTGTAAAGTTTGGGATTTGTACCAGACACCTGGTGTCCGATGCTGAACTCTGAACATGGACTTCTCCTGGAAGTCCGTTTTACAGTTCAGGAGTCCGGAGAGAAAGAGAGATATTTTTTTTCCAGCCCCAAAGTCCGGGCTTCATTAATTTCTATGGGGTTTGGGTTCTGGTTCAAGGTCGGGTACAGTTCTGGTACCTCAACGGAACTTTGGACTAAAGTCTGGTCGATCCAGACGAACCCAAACTTACACGGGTTTGCTCATCTGACAATCTATACCATTGAACGTATAAGCCCAGAATAACCAAAAGTTTAAATGATTAAAATCAGTTATACTGATTATTTTACCACACAACTATATCTTGCTCAGCTCTATAACTAATTGATTACAGATCAGATACTATTCTCTTATAGTTATTTCTGCCTGCAGCTACCACTAGGGGGAGCTGAGGAGCTCACTGTATACTGATTATTCAGTACACACAATACAATAGCAGCATGCAGTAAACTTCTAAAATATTCTTTTTGAAAAATTAATCAGCAAAAAATGTTAAACCTAGAAGTTATTTAAAAAAAAAAAAAAATACATATTTCTCATCTGACATTTCTTTAAATCTTTATATCCCTGGTAGAGCTTACCTGGAAATTAACTGAGTGCTCCTGACTAGGGATGAGTGGACACGTGGAAGTTCGGGGTTGTCTGGATCGACTGAACTTTAGTTCAAAATTCGGGTCTGGTACTAGAACTCTACCCGAATTTGAACCTGAACCTGAACCCCATAGAAATCTCTCCTCCCGAACTGTTAAACGGACTTCCAGAAATAATCCATGTTTGGAGTTCAAGATCGAGCACTAGGAGTCCGCTACGAACCCCAAACTGATATCTATACCTAGAATAGTAATTTAAATACAAATGTTGTGATTAAAAAAGGATCGTACAAATAATAGCCAAAGACTGGTTCTACGTGGAGACCATATTGTAACTAGAAATATAATAGCAATGGAGAGAACAGATTGTTTTTATTTTACAGCGACTCTGTACATACAAGAAAACACTTTTTTCCATATAGTTTATATGTAGTTTTCCTATAAGACATGTCACTGCTTCTGACAATATGAAAACATATCCTCTAAGCAATGTGAAGTAGAGGCTGAATATAGTCATTGAATAATTTCTGGCTGAAAGTTCTTACTGGCAATTAACATTACCAATCTCCCATTAGCATGGCCATTTGGCTTGGATGAATGTGCATATTACGGCCCATGAAGGAATCAGTGGCTGCCAGACATCTACAATGCCTCATATCTCATTGAAACAGTCATGCAATCACTTTGAAGGCTTTAAGGTTTACTGCTTACATACTGCCTTGGTATAATAATGTACTACTAATAATTGCACCAAATATCTAATGCATGTACGTCTGTAGGGTTTATCAGAACATACATTGTGTCGGACAAAGGTTTAATCATCCAGGAGATGAGTGAGGTGGTAGTGTGGAAGGCAGTGACATGTCTGCTCTTGTGATTATGTTCTTGATGACGAGCAGCTCCATGTAGTAGGGGCATTTTCATGATCTAGGGTGGAAATAAGAGAATACAACCCACATATTGCTATGGAATACCAACTATATAGCAATGTAAAACTCATATTTTGTTTAAAGAAGCACTCCTCCCATCAAAGTTGTTATCCTCTTAATATATTGGAATTGTCACATTATATAGGACTGTGTACTTACAATTGCTCATTTTGCCTTTCTACCCAGTTAATTCTTCTCTTTTCCATTAGGTCTATGACATCATGTGATTAAAAACTGACTAACTGAATCCTTCTAAGCTCTATGTAAAAACAGAAAGTCTATTTTCCCTGCGTGACTCATGAGTCACTGCAAAAGTCCCTGGCAGAGGGAACCAGGGAGCAGCTGGGTCAGGTGTGGAAGGGTGCAAAGATTTCTGCAGGGAAAAGAGACTTCCTGTTTCTACATAGAGCAGAGAAAATAGAAGAATTTACTGGGTATAAAGGTAGAAAGGCAAAATGAGCAATTGTAAGTACACAGTGCTATATAATATGATGACTGCAATATATTAAGAGGGTAAAACTTTGATGGGAGGAGTGCTTCTTTAAAGCACCATTCCAGCTCTATAGCCTTGATCTTAGTCCCATAGACTTGTATTGATAAAAATGACTTCTGAAACACACAGTTATCCGGCGACTTACAGAGACCATTCCATGGTGCCGGAGCGACTTGAGTGGGGCTAAAAACAGATGAAGGCACCGACCGGTGAGTATGTAAATACATGCATTAAAGTTACGTGATCCAGAACAAAGATATGGAAAAAAGGAGACTGGAGTGGAGCTTTAAGTGGTGAAATCATTTATTAGGCATGCCCATGAGATGCATACATTGTGCTAAATGACGTGATGACTCATTGGCAAAGATAATAGACTAGAGAGGCATGACAATGGAGAATAACCATGACCTTGGAAAGTTAAGCTTTACCGAGAACACTGAGCTGTACATTCATCAGTGCAATGAATACACATAAAGGAACACTGGGAGTGGACATTGTTTTGCTATGTGAATAAAAGAGTATTTGTGAAACATTTTCATTTATACCCATGTTTAACCTAGAAAGACTTTCAAAATTGTACTGGCAAATAGTAAATAAAGTGGGAACTCATTGTTTGCAACTTGAGATCTTTTCTACATTTTCCTGGTCTTACTCTTTGCTCAACCCGTCCATCTTTCTCCATACTTTACTGGTCATACACTTGGGCTGGGACTATGCGGTGACTTTGGCCATGACACTGGTTGCAAGGCCAAAGATCGCTGTTCACTGCTGCCACACCACAGCATAATTCAAGTGAACAAACAAGTTCTGGATTTTTTCCGACTTGCTTGTTGTAGTCGCTGTACTTTTGTGGTTGCATTCATATGCACAATGCTGCGATGTAGCAGCAGCAAACAGCAATCTCTGGCCGTGCAACCTGCATAGTAGCCAAAGTCACTGTGTAGCTCTAGCCTTGAGATCAGCAATTTGAAAACCCCCAAACTTTGCTGCCAGGAGTCAAAAGAAGCAAAATTAGCCAATATTTAGCTTACGAGGTAGTTTGGTACCCATTGTTGAGTGCACCTTTCTAGCTTTGCCTTGGATCACAGTGTTCTCGATGTTGTGTTGCATATACAGTTGAAACCAGAAGTTTACATACACTATATAAAAAGACACATCTGCATGTTTTTCTCAATATCTCACATGAAATTAGAATAAACCTTTCCCGTTTTAGGTCAATTAGGATTACCATCATTTTTAATATTTGCCAAATGCCAGAATAATGAGAGAGAGAGAATGTTTTAAGGCATTTTTATTACTTACTGCAAAGTCAAAAGTTTACATACATTTCATTAGTATTTGGTACTAATACTAATGAAGTACTTCCCTTCATTGTGTATTATTAGGGCTCATGCAGACGACTGTATGTTCGGTCCGAGTTCGATCCGACACATATGTCCAATTTTTTCCTCAGTGTCTGTCCGAGGAAAATAAAACGCAGCATACACAATTTGCATCCGATATTCGGGTCGCACTTGGCCATGAAAATGAGTCTGCACTTGGATGACATCTGAATGCAGTCAGAGTGATAGAATTGAGAATATGGAGAATTTTCTTTTTCATCTTCTCATCATCCAAGAAAAACGGATCACACTGAGTGTGATAAGCATAATCGGCCCAATTCTGTCGGATGAGAGAAAATACGGTGGTGTGACCCCAGCCTAACTCTTGTAAATGTGAAGTGCATCCCATGTAGAGGTCTGAAAACGGAAGCAAGTATGTGGGATGCTGCTAGATAAGATGGCTCATCTGCTACTAAGAGCCTTTCTGTATCTTAACAGCAGCAGATGAATAAACTTAGTGTTAACCTTTTCTTCCCAAGGCTGATAACAATCTCTACGTGGTGCCAACATGGATATCAACGCAAGTGATATAGAGTCACTCATTGACTGTGTAACAAACCTTCAGTGTTGGATGGAGTTTAGTCTCATAAAAGGGAAAATTAGAAAATAAATCTGTAAACCCAGATCCAGAAAATGTCATATCGTTTAGAGAACTAGTCATTCAGAGAACCTATGAGTGGGTCTTCAGATGTCTGATGGTACCATATTGTAATAATCACAAATAGTTTTTCCAGTATCTCATAGGACATGCTCAATCTTTCCATAATTTCACTCATCCTTTTCCTGATCATAACCTTGGACACTGGAGTTGCATTGCAAAATACTAAAATCAGATTGGCACACCTACCGAAGAAATAATCATTACAGAAAATGTGTGATAATTTGTGCATCAGATTTAGCAGATTACCAGGGATAAGAGAAAGAAATGTCTTTTCTGTCAAAACATGACAGATGACAACACACTACTGAATAGATATATTGGCTATTACTCCCTACAATTCGAGCTAGCAACTCTGTAAGTCAATATATGGCCCTTTAACTAGCCATGTGGCATGACCAGAAATATGGGTGCCATTAGCCTTTACCCTAAAGCGGCATCATGGGCATTCAGTTCAGCCGGTTAAACCCTGTTCTTTACCTATGATGGTGAGGTCCCCTGAAAAAGTTGTTTTCAGAGGGGGCACTGGTCATCTGGTCACTGACACCAGACAGCTTTAGATACCCTACTGGCATAGATTCAACCATGACTGGTATATTGAGAGGTTTGAGTGTATTGTAGATTATTATGCTTCAGATCTTCACCAAGAAGACTTAAAATATATTGGTTGGTTTTTGGAAGTAAACATTTGCAACTTTGGTAAGACAAAATCACCAGAAAAAATTGATATTCTTTCATTCAACCATGTTAGAATTCTTGCACTTGTGGCACAACTTTTTCGCATAGGTTGGGCATAGGTTGTGGTAATGCCATGAACTTACAGATCTCCAAGGGTTGCCAGGGAGCTCGTCTTGTTATCTAAATGTTAACTTGTTTAACTCTTTATTAATCACCCAGCAACGATTGTCATCAGGTTGCTAGGGTCTTTACACAATTTTTCATTGACTGTGAAAGAGCACAATGATTTTTTACAATTCTTTTATTTTTAATATTTATGGACACAGTGATCAAAGATTAAATTGTATATAAGGCAGTGAAATGACTGTTAAAATTAAATATTGACTCTAAGGCTATGTGCCCACGATGCAGAAATGCTCCAGATTTTTCCTGAGTGTTTCTGCATCTCCCTGGCAGAAAAAACACATGCGGATTGTACATGTGGTTTTTTCAGCCAGGGACAAGCGGATGTGAAGCGTTCTTCACATGAATTTCCGCATGCGGGTTGTCAAGTGCTTTCCAAGCGATTTTAGCATCACTTGGAAAGTGCTTGACAACTTGGTCACACTATATACAGTACAGACCAAAAGTTTGGACACACCTTCTCATTTAAAGATTTTTCTGTATTTTCTTGACTATGAAAATTGTACATTCACACTGAAGGCATCAAAACTTTGAATTAACACATGTGGAATTATATACTTAACAAAAAAGTGTGAAACAACTGAAAATATGTCTTATATTCTAGGTTCTTCAAAGTAGCTTTGATGACTGCTTTGCACACTCTTGGCATTCTCTTGATGAGCTTCAAGAGGTAGTCACCGGAAATGGTCTTCCAACAATCTTGAAGGAGTTCCCAGAGATGCTTAGCACTTGTTGTCCCTTTTGCCTTCACTCTGCGGTCCAGCTCACCCCAAACCATCTCGATTGGGTTCAGGTCTGGTGACTGTGAAGGCCAGGTCATCTGGCGTAGCACCCCATCACTCTCCTTCTTGGTCAAATAGCCCTTACACAGCCTGGAGGTGTGTTTGGGGTCATTGTCCTGTTGAAAAATAAATGATGGTCCAACTAAACGCAAACCAGATTGAATAGCATGCCACTGCAAGATGCTGTGGTAGCCATGCTGGTTCAGTATGCCTTCAATTTTGAATAAATCCCCAACAGTGTCACCAGGAAACCACCCCCACATCATCACACCTCCTCCTCCATGCTTCACGGTGGGAACCAGGCATGTAGAGTCCATCCATTCACCTTTTCTGCGTCGCACAAAGACACGGTGGTTGAAACCAAAGATCTCAAATTTGGACTCATCAGACCAAAGCACAGATTTCCACTGGTCTAATGTCCATTCCTTGTGTTCTTTAGCCCAAACAAGTCTCTTCTGCTTGTTGCTTGTCCTTAGCAGTGGTTTCCTAGCAGCTATTTTACCATGAAGGCCAGCTGCACAAAGTCTCCTCTTAACAGTTGTTGAAGAGATGTGTCTGCTGCTAGAACTCTGTGTGGCATTGACCTGGTCTCTAATCTGAGCTGCTGTTAATCTGCGATTTCTGAGGCTGGTGACTCGGATAAACTTATCCTCAGAAGCAGAGGTGACTCTTGGTCTTCCTTTCCTGGGGCGGTCCTCAAGTGAGCCAGTTTCTTTGTAGCGCTTGATGGTTTTTGCAACTGCACTTGGGGACACTTTCAAAGTTTTCCCAATTTTTCAGACTGACTGACCTTCATTTCTTAAAGTAATGATGGCCACTCATTTTTCTTTACTTAGCTGCTTTTTTCTTGCCATAATACAAATTCTAACAGTCTATTCAGTAGGACTATCAGCTGTGTATCCACCAGACTTCTGCACAACACAACTGATGTTCCCAACCACATTTATAAGGCAAGAAATCCCATGTATTAAACCTGACAGGGCACACCTGTGAAGTGAAAACCATTTCCAGTGACTACCTCTTTAAGCTCATCAAGAGAATGCCAAGAGTGTGCAAAGCAGTCATCAAAGCAAAAGGTGGCTACTTTGAAGAACCTAGAATATAAGACATATTTTCAGTTGTTTCACACTTTTTGGTTAAGTATATAATTCCACATGTGTTAATTCATAGTTTTGATGCCTTCAGTGTGAATGTACAATTTTCATAGTCATGAAAATACAGAAAAATCTTGAAATGAGAAGGTGTGTCCAAACTTTTGGTCTGTACTGTAAATCCATGCAACTGGCATGGATTTATATAGTGTGACCAAGTTAGTTAAAAATAAGAATAAAAATGGTAAAGAATAAAAAAAAAACATTATACTCACCTTCCGATGGCCCCCGGTCTTCTTCTCCGGTCTTCCCGGTGTCCCGCGGTTGTGTAAAAGGACCTTCCGTGACGTCATTTTAGTCATGTGACAGGTCACGTGACCGCCGACGTCAGCGGTCGCGTGACCTGTCACATGACTGAATGACGTCATGGAAGGTCCTTTTACTCCATCGCGAGCCACTGGGGAGCCAAGACGTACCGGATAGAAGACCGCGGGCCATCAGAAGGCGAGTATAATGTGGTTTTTTATTTTAAATTCTTTTTTTTTTACAGGTACTATGGATGAGAGTCTCCTGTTCTCCAGAACCATCCGCACATTCAATCGCTTAATATCCGCATGTCAACATGTAGTCATGCGGATATTAAGCGATTCAATGCAAGTCTATGGCGGCCAAATCGCCGCGATTCTGCAAAATAATTGGTAGTGCTGCGGATTTTTCAGCAATGATAATGATATCATTGGGGAACATAGCAGACCTACTAAAGAGCGTTTTTTTATGCGTTTCTGGGGCGGAATTGCCGCTGCGGAAACGCTTAAAAAACGCATAGTGGGCACACAGCCTTAAATATCTAAATTATAACACTGATTTCCTGACACAAAAAACACCTGCACCACTTTTTGGACATGAACATGTTTTGCACATTTTATCCTAAACCAATTAGTAGGATATGACTGGGGAGGAGCGATCTTTGTATTCATAAAATAGTCAAAAAAGCATCAGGATATTGATAACTTCTTGATCGGTGGGGATCTGACCACTGGGACCTGCGCCAGTCAGTAGAATGGGACAAATTTATCCAAATTAGAATGGAGCTGCAATGTGCTTAATTGACCTGCGCTCTATTCATTCCCCATAGGGTTACCCAGTGCTGCGCTTTTTCTGACAGCCTCATAGGGAATGAATGAAATAGCCAACGGGCATCCGACCAGGGACCAGCTCTAGGTTTTTCTGGGCCCCGGGCGAAAGAGTCTCAGTGGGCCCCTTTAACACATACCAGGATTCATGATGCACAGATACCGCAGAGAAATATATATATAGTACAATGCAAAGATTTCACTTCTTACATTACATGAGCGATATCTATTGTAAATTCCACAATAGCTCAGAAAACGGCGAATCGCTTCACACAGTATACTGGCCCCCATAAAATGCTCCATACAGAATACTGGCCCCCATATAATGCTCCATACGGAATACTGGTCCCCATAAAACACTCCTTACAGAATACTGACCCCCATATAACGCTCCATACAGAATACTGGCCCCCATATAACGCTCCATACAGAATACTGGCCCCCATAAAATGCTCCATACAGAATACTGGCCCCCATATAATGCTCCATACGGAATACTGGCCCCCATAAAACACTCCTTACAGAATACTGGCCCCCATATAACGCTCCATACAGAATACTGGCCCCCATATAACGCTCCATACAGAATACTGGCCCCCATATCACGCTCCATACAGAATACTGGCCCCCATATATTGCTCCATACAGAATACTGGCCCCCATATATCGCTCCATACAGAATACTGGCCCTCATAAAATGCTCCATACAGAATACTGGCCCCCATATAACGCTCCATACAGAATACTGGCCCCATATAACGCTCCATACAGGATACTGGCCCCCATATAACGCTCCGTACAGGATACTGGTCCCCATATAATGCTCCATGCAGGCTGTTCCCCCCACAATGTCCTATGCAGGCTCCCCCCCCCTTATAATGTCCCATGAATGATGTCATCCCCCATATAATGCCCCATGCAGGATGTCACTCCCCCCATATAATGCCCCATGCAGGATATCACTTCTCCCCCCACATATAATGCCTCATGCAAGATGTCACCCCCCATATAATGCCCCATGCAGGATGTCACCCTCCTATATAATTCCCCATGCAGGATGTCACCCCCTATATAATGCCCCATGCAGGATGTCACTTCTCCCCCCCCATATAATGCCCTATGCAGGATGTCACTTCTTCCCCCCATATAATGCCCTTTGTAGGATTTCCCTTCCCCCCCATATAATGCCCCATGCAGGATGTTCCTTTCCCCCCATATAATGCCCCATGCAGGATGTCACCCCTCATATAATGCCCCTGAATATGTGTCTGTTCACTCTTATTTATGGTTACCAGCAGCTTTTCCTAATTAGTGCTTAGGCATATTTGCCTAATGAATATGAAACCCACTGATACAAAGTATTACTGTTGGACGCTGGTGGGGCCTTGTATATGACATTGTATAGTACATAGCTCTATTTTTTGCTGTGTGCATGATCCTTTGATATATGTATTATACAATATAACTGCGATTTCTTACATGATGTCATTGAATAGGGGATACAGGGATATGGGAATATGGATTTTTTAGTATTTCTATAGTGTGGACCGTGTTGTTCCTCGAGCGACATGGATTTTTAACATTATATGTGTTTGTTCTGCATTTTCTGTGTCAGATATTGATTTTTCAATGAATTTAAATTATTATATTAATAAAAGTTAATGTTTATGATTAAATAATTTGGGTTGTTTTGATCGTGCTATTTTCCTTCATTGTACATATAATGCCCCATGCGGGATGTCACTTCTCCCCCCCATATAATGCCCCATGCAGGATGTCCCTCCCCCCCCATATAATGCCCCATGCAGGATATCCCTCCCCCCCCCATATAATGCCCCATGCAGGATGTCCCTCCCCCCCATATAATGCCCCATGCAGGATGTCCCTTCCCCCCCATATAATGCCCCATGCAGGATGTCACCCCCCTCTTTATAATGCCCCATGCAGGATGTCACCCCCTCATATAATTCCCCATGCAGGATTTCACCCCCCCATATAATTCCCCATGCAGGATGTCACCCTCCCATATAATGCCCCATGCTGGATGTCACCCCCTCCATATAATGCCCCATGCAGGATGTCATCCCCCCCATATAATGCCCCATGCAGGATGTTACCCCCCCATATAATGCCCCATGCAGGATGTCACCCCCCCATATAATGCCCCATGCAGGATGTCACCCCCCCATATAATGTCCCATGCCTCCATACATGAAAAAATAAGAAATCAAATACTCACCTCACTTCTCACCTGCTGCCGCTGCTCAGGTCCGGACTCCAGCGTCGCCGGCGTCGTCCCGCTCTGCGCTGCCTGTGACGGCTCAGGGGAGGGCGCGGTGGAAAGACGTCACTGCACCCTCTGACCTGAGATGTCACAGGGAGCACAGAGCAGGAAGACAGCGGATCTGCGGAGGCACGGGGAGAGGTAAGTATCCGGCTGCCGGGGCCCTGAGCAAGCGGGGGAGAAGGGCAGGCGCTGGCACAACTCTGCTCCACCCATAGCCAGGCGGGGTGCCCGACCGTGAGTGCCCGACCACTTGCCCGGGTGAGCCGGGTGCTGACGCCGGCCCTGCATCTGACCTACCTCTCCATTTTGTTACTGAGAATAAAAGGTTTCCTGTTGGTCAATGTGGGTTTCAGCAGTGGGGCCCAAATAACTAGCAAGTTATCACGTATCTCAAAGATAGCTGATAACATGTTCTATGTTGATAACCCCTTTAACAAATGATGAAAATAATAGGTAACAACCACCTGTAAGATGAAGATTTGGGGGATGGGGGGAGTCAAGAAATATAGAAGAACGATTGAGCTTTTGTAAGGTACAGGTGCATCTCACTAAATTAGAATATCATCAAAAAGTTAATTTATTTAAGTTCTTCAATACAAAAAGTGAATATACTGTATTACATAGAGTTATTACAAACAGAGTGATCTATTTCAAGTGTGTATTTCTGTTAATGATGATTATGGCTTACAGCCAATGAAAACACAAAAGTCATTATCTCAGTAAATTAGAATACTTTATAACAACAGCTTGAAAAATGATTTTTAAAATCTGAAATGTTGGCCTTCTGAAATGTATGTTCAGTAAATGCACTCAATACTTGGTCGGGGCTCCTTTTGCATCAATTACTGCATCAATGTGGCGTGTCATGGAGGCGATCAGCCTGTGGCACTGCTGAGGTGTTATGGAAGCCCAGGTTGCTTTGATAGCAGTCTTCAGCTTGTCTGCATTGTTGGGTCTGGTGTCTCTCATCTTCCTCTTGACAATACCCCATAGATTCTGTATGGGGTTAAGGTCAGGTGAGTTTGTTGGCCAATCAAGCACAGTGATACTGTTGTGTGTAAACCAGGTATTGGTACTTCTGGCAGTGTGGACAGGTGCCAAGTCCTGCTGGACAATGAAATTTACATCTCCAAAAAGTTTGTCAGGCAGAGGGAAGCATGAAGTGCTCTAAAATTTCCTGGTAGACGGCTGCGCTGTGTCTTGATAAAACACAGTGGACCTACACCAGCAGATCACATGGCTCCCAAAACCATCACTGATTGTGGAAACATCACACTAGACCTCAAGCCCCTTGGATTGTGGCCTCTCCACTCTTCCTCCAGACTCTGGGACCTTGATTTCAAAATGAAAATTGGAACTCTGGGACCTTGTGGAGTGTGTCAATGACTGCCTTCTGGACATCTGTCAAGTCAGCAGGCTTCCCCATGATTGTGGAACCTACTGAAGCAGACTAAGGGACCTTTTTAAACTCTTAGGAAGCCTTTGCAGGTGTTTTTTGTTAATTATTCTAATTTACTGAGATAATGACTTTTGTGTTTTCATTGGCTGTAAGCCATAATCATCAACATTAACAGGAATAAACACTTGAAATAGATCACTCTGTTTGTAATGACTCTATATAATATATGAGTTTGACTTTTTGTATTGAAGAATTGAAATAAATGAACTTTTTGATGATGTTCTAATTAAGTGAGATGCAACTGTATGTGAGAAGGCAAAGAAAACTGAACGCTTCCTATTAAGTAGTAGTCCAGACATTTATCGAGCACCGGGCACCCGTTATTCCAGGCATCATTTGGGAGCCACAGGACTCTCACCAATGTCATTTTCTTACAGTTAAGAGGATAAACAGAATGGAAACAGATAGGAAGTTAATGAATCAGCTCATATTTGTGCTGCCTCCAAGGATATGTCCATGGTGCTGAAACTGTAGTCCTGCGTTGGATCTTCTACAGCAGTGTTCCCCAACTCCAGTCCTCAGGACCCACCAACAGATCATGTTTTCAGGATTTCCTTAGTATTGCACAGGTGATGGAATTACTGATTGTGCAGGTGATGTAATTATCACCTGTGCAATACTAAGGAAATCCTGAAAACATGATCTGTTGGTGGACCTTGAGGACTGGAATTGGGGAACCCTGTTCTACAGGACCATTCTGTGACAATAGATATTTCTGGAGTGCTGCCGTTCATTTGCTGCATTAGTTTTTATTCCAATTCCTATATTTAGTCCTGATTAAGGGCATCTCACAAATCAGGCTTGTGTCTGTGTTACCCCAGTACATGACACATGGCACGTTAGCATGGGGCTGCTGTCTGTAAAGCTTGCAGCAGATCAGCTGGGGGAGGAACATGCACAATCCCTATCAAATCACTCACCTTACAAGGGTTTTTCTCCTAAAGCCTGCATTTCTTTTAGTTTCATCTCCTGCCTGTAAATGGAGCACAAATAACCTGGCATTTTAATCAATATATTTATAGCTTGGCCTATTTTCCAAGCTCCCATGTTCCAGCTGGATGTCATAAGTATACAAGAGTTTGGAATAATCCTACCTGGATATACCATGTTCCAGAAAGTAGCAGTAGGGGCAAGCAAGAATTATATAGGACAGAGGAATAGCATGTGATATATTATACCCAAACATTATATATATATATATATATATATATATATATATATATATATATATATATATATATATGTATATATATATATATATATTTATTATATATGCACACGCATACTTTTTTCCTTAGAAGAGACTTTGGTTATCTGAGGGTTGTTATATTGGATCATCAGCATTTCCTTATAATACTACATGCATCTTCTCAAGGCTACAATCTGTAAATCAGCTCTTAGACCTGTTGTTCATCATGGAGGCTAAGAAGGCAATCAGATTTGGCCACTTTACCACTGAGTTTCTGAGTGAGGTGGCGTGTACAGCGATTGATGAAAGTCCCTTGCATAGCACATTAAACATTTCAGAAGAACTTAATTATTTAACAAATGATATACCTCTGTTCTTTGGCTGCTTGTGTCCTCAGCATTAGTGCTGCCTGTGATCTGTACACTGCCATAACTAGAGTCCGATGGGCCCTGGTACATGTCCCTCATCCTGATATATGTATACACTTACTTATTAGTTTAAAATACCATATCCTCTCATAAAAAACATCCCAGAATGTCCCAAAGTAGCAAACAGACCTCAAAGAACGACTGGCCACCATAAAGAGAATCCCCCTCAAGGACCCCTATGCGTGTTTCGCTGTATATATTCACCGCTTCATCATGGGGGATATCATATGGGATGTTTTTTATGAGAGGATATGGGTTTTTTAACTAATAGGTTTAAGCACAGTGATGCCTGTGATATATTATATGTAGTGACTTGACATATTCACAAATGCTCTACCATATAATGGTGTAAAGTTCCTTCCTCCTTCTCTTTCTGTTTCTCCCATGTGTCACCATGTAACCTAGGTTTACATTTATTGTGATATAATTATTGTGACCTCTTGCTATATGCTTTAATGACACTGTCTTGGCCATGCATTGTGACATTGTATATGTCTCCTGTCTTTTTGTATTGTTTTCTATGTGATACCTTTTTAATGGTTCTACTAAAAATTAACTTTTTATACACTTGAGTCTATAATACTCCATTCCTTCTCCTGATTCCTCATATTGATATATGGAGTTAGACTAAGGGTATTCTGGGGGCAATTCCTCCCTTTTGAATACCTTAATATGTGTTTTGCGCCAGATCTGGGGCTATATTCAATAAAGATGCAGTCAGAGCTGAGCACCAAAATGAAGAAAAAAACTGAAAAACCTTAATTTATGACTATCAAAAAAAGATGCTGACATCAATCAATTAAAGGGAATCTGTCAGAAGATTTTTGCCATGCAATGTGAGAACAACATAAGATAGGGGCTGAGACACAGATTTCAGGGATGTGTCACTTATCAGGCTCTGTGCTGTTGTTTCCATACAATGAAGGTTTTATCACCAGGAGATAATCACTGCCTGGATTGATGCTTGAGTGAGCCCTGGGCCGACCACAACCCTTCCTCTGATGTGCAGCTCACTGTCAGTAGACAATGTACACAGAGAGCTGTGGTGTGGACGGGATTAGCTTTCTGAGCTCTGCTTCATACTACATCTAAAAAGTCTGTGTCACAACTGTTGCACCCAGTAAACTAAGTGACACATCCCTGGAATCAGGGTCTCTTTTTCTACTTTATGCTGCTCTCAGATCAGGTAGCAAAAAGCTGGTGACAGATTCCCTTTAAGTATCATGAGACAACCCATCTTCTAAAAACAGCATATACTTCCTCTTCTGGAGGTATATCTGGTATTTCATGATGTTCATATCTATGAATGACCAACCATAAAAAATTCCACAGTCCTGAATTGTAAATCTGCTAATGGTAAATGCTTTACTTCTACTAACACTTTTTTAATAACTATACTGTTTATTACTTTAGGAGTTCTCCTAGATAATTAGAAAAGTTTCATACTTTTATTATTTAGATAATATCTCTATTTTATAGTAAGCTAGTGCTTTCCTGTCTTGTTGTATCAGATGGTCTAAAGTAAGATCCTGCGGTAAAACAAGACCTTAATGTCCTGATATATTACCCTAGGGAAGGCAGGCATGAGAAGCAGTTCAACATGAGACATGGTCTGAGGCTAGGAAGAGAAATAGAAGAAATGAAAGTTATAAAGAAAAACAAACTGTTCAACAAAACAAAAAAATAAAAACAAATTTCATCAAAAGCTCATATAATGAAGAAGTTATTTCCATGTAGAGAGAAACAGTAAACTAATGCAGATAGAAACCTTTAGGCTACATTCCCATGATGAGCGTTTGATGAGGTTTTTTATGCTGCGTATTTTCGAAAAAATGCAAGTAACCTATTTTACTTAATGGATGCAAAAATGTTATAGAAAATCTGCAACATCAAAAACTCACCATAAAGCTCATCGTGGGAACGTAGCCTTAAAGGGGTAAGATTACACGTTAAAAGGGTTGGATCCATTTACATGGACTGGAGTAAATCAATTCTTCAGAAATTATGATGAGGAAAAGGCTTTTTATTCACCACACATTTCAACGCCGTAGCGGCTTCTTTTTCAAGCATTTTAGGTTGGAATTGACATACTGATCAGCAGATTTTTTGGGTTGAAGCTGTGACCAAGTCTATATTCTGACTCATCGAGGAGAATATCAATCTATAATGTACATAACAGTTGTCTTTATGAGAAAACCCCAAAATATGTTATTGATGGGGTCTTCAGAACCAGATTTCAGAGTGAAGCAGAATACGACTAGCGTTTCGCATGGCAGCCTTAGTCATGGGCATGCAGGAATAAAATGTGCTGAATTCATTAAGAGGCGCAAGTCACATATTGAATTCTGCGTATATTGTCTGTGTCATGCGCTCGCGTGCACCTATCAGGAAATGTTACTCCAGTCGGGAATTGGAGTAACACTTCTGACAAAAGAAACGCCCCACTTTTGATTCTTTTTACAGTCGGATGTAGCCACAGCCTGTCCTGTCTTGGCCCCTTCCCAAGACTGTCCATTTTGGCAGAGTTGTCTAAATCTGGCATGAAAGTGCCAAAAGATGCAAAATTTTGGTGCAAAGCAAAATTTTGCATTTTTTCAAAGTCTTTTACTTCGCTTTTCTGGTATAAAGACTGATGAATCAGGCCAAAGTTTATATGTGAATCCCATTCTAAAGATATTTCTAGAAAACCTATCCATCTGTGAAAATTGGCCTTAGTGTGTGCTTATATAGGGAATGTATATTGTAATACATAGTAGTTGTGATTGTGAAGAAATATATCATCTTTGTAGCATATTGTCAACTAAACTACAGGCGTGGAATTATTGTAGTGGTCGTATGGTGTTGTGTATGTCTTACAGCTTTACAACATATTTAGCAGATTTTGTGTAAAACAACATCTTGGGTCCCAGTAGGAACATTTTTAGCCTCCACCTCCAGAAGTCACCGGAAATCATCACAAGTTAAAAGGATTTGTCAGGATCCATTGCAAAATAGATCTGTTATATCCGTCATGACTTACGTACAACCAGAAGGACCGATGCAGGGGTATTGTAGGCCCTAAAGATACTCTCGGCACAATGGGTCAGTAACGGAGGAAAATGCCCCAAATACAAATGAGTATGTTAAGTACTGGTGCCGGAGATACTGGGAATCAGACAAGTAGCACCTGGAACACATGGCAGTTGTGCTTGGCGCTGACAGGATGGATGATGGTAGTGTGGACAGAGCCTAACATGATTTTTGTGGGACAATGTTAACTAATATTACCAATATGTTGAACTCCTGCCATTTGGGATTTATACATTTCTTATGTTTTCGCTGTTTTCAGCACCTGCCATACCGCATGAATCTGAGCAAACCATTTGTGGGTATAATGAAATCATTCACAGGCAGGAATTGATCTGTACACCTCAAAATAAGAAGCAAGCTAAAAGGGAAATGACTATGGATTTCTAATTACTTGCTAACTATCTAAATCCTGACATGCTATGGTGTAAGCACTTCTCACAGCTTCAGATACTTAGACTCATCCGGACAAATAGAGACACATTTATAAAGCATAATTCTGTTTAAAGGGAACCTGTCACCTCAGAAACCACTATATAGCGTTACAGTGCTGCTTGGCCGCCTTACTGGAAGTGCAGCTACAGGGAGAAAATGAACTTATTTCCTCCTGGTAGGCGCCTGCTTTCAGTCATAGGAGCAATTACAGTCTCCACTTACAGAACCATTCACTACTGTGAGTGGTGGCGGCTGTAAACACTCCCCAACACTTTGATCGACAGGTCCCTGTGTACAGATGTGCTGCAGGGCGAGCTGTAATCAGAATGTCAGGGCATGCTTACAGCTGCTGGTCATAGTATAGTGAGCAGTGACTGTAGTTGCTCCATGCATGCTACTATGACTGAAAGCATCTCAGGAGGAAATTAGTTATTTTTTTCCCGGTAGCCGCACTTTTAGAAAGACGGTCTGACAGGATTTTAACACTATTTACAGTGAAGGAAATAAGTATTTGATCCCTTGCTGTTTTTGTAAGTTTGCCCACTGACAAACACATGAACAGTCTATAATTTTAAAGAAGGTTAATTTTAACATTGAAAGATAGAATATCCCCCCAAAAAATCAAGAAAATTACATTGTATAAATTAGATACATTTATTTGCATTTTGCAGTGAGAAATAAGTATTTGATCCCCTTCAAACCATTATGAGTTCTGGCTCCTACAGATCAGTTAGACGCTCCTAATCAACTCGTTACCTACATTAAAGACAGTTATCTTACATAGGCCCCTGTATAAAAGCCTCCTGTCCACAGACTCAATTAATCAGTCAGACTCTAACCTCTACAACATGGGCAAGACCAAAGTGCTTTCTAAGGATGTCAGTGACAAGATCTTAGACCTGCACAAATCTGGAATGGTCTACAAAACCATAAGTAAGACGCTGGGTGAGAAGGAGACAACTGTTGGTGCAATAGTAAGAAAATGGAAGAAATACAAAATGACTGTCAATCGACATCGATATGGGGTACCATGCAAAATCTCACCTCGTGGGGTATCCTTGATCATGAGGAAGGTGAGAGATCAGCCTAAAACTACACGGGGAGAGCTTGTTAATGATCTCCAGGCAGCTGGGACCACAATGTGTTACCAATGGGACCACCATTGGTAACACATTACGCCTTAAAGGCTTAAAATCCTGCAGTGCCCACAAGGTCCCCCTGCTCAAGAAGGCACATGTGCAGGCCCGTCTGAAGTTTGCCAATGAACATGTCTTTTCACTATTCAGATTCATCCCCAAATGGCCTCTGCATTCCTTGTCTCTGCTTTTTTTACAGGCTATCATAGTCCCTCCTTATTGTCTGTGCTGTACTATGTAATAGCTACAAGGCATTATGGTAACGCCTTCTCTGGCTAATACAATTTTGTGTAAAATTGAGGTGGCCATTTTTGGCGATTTGCGCAAATGTAATCACAATTTTGTCTCAAATTTGTAATCACCGGTGTAACAAAGTATAGTTTATATGCAAAATAGCTAATCCTAAAATTAGGTTTTCTGTTATTTTCTTTTTTTTTCCAATTGGTATAAACTGCAAAAGAAAAATGATATTACCTTCTAACCGATACCTCTGTTTTGGTGCCAACAACCGATGTTAAAAGCTGTAGCTTGAAGGTAGAAAATGCCGATCCGGAGAGAGGCCAGCATGTCATAGCAAATACAACATCATTCCTCTTAATGTATGTGGAGCGGGTTTCATTGTGTGCATTGATGCCATATTATGTACATGTTACAGTTGTTTTACTGCTGTATATATTGATTGCAGCTGAGCAGTGAATATAGCGTTTTTACGCGCTCAGTGTTATTGCCATATACACACACTAATGGAGCTGATTCCAGAGAAAGATCCTGTCATGCTGGATTTCAGCTACACTATAATCCAGAAGTAGGTCACAGGCTGCTTTCTTTCTGAAAGCCAAGAGAGGCCTGGTTGGTTAAGGCAGATCCCGCAGGCTCGCACAGAGGATGCCGGCAATCCTATTGCACTCTGGGGGAGACACCATCAAGGCCAGAATCCGAGAACAGATGGGCACCAAGAGCAATAATGAAGGCACCATCACAGTGAATGATAGCAGGAAGTGTACAAATGAGAACGCTTTAGCGGTACGCAGGGGGTGACAAAAGGAATTTGTGAAATGTACACCCTGCACTTATCTGCTACATCTGTACTTCTTCTATGCAGCCAGTGGGAGATGAATGACTGCCAGACACCGCGGGCGCCTTTATGCCTTGGAAAATAAATTATCAGGAAAATCTATTTACTCCTCTTGAGATTTATCAAAAAAATGTTCAAAATTGATGACAAGCAATATTATACTTTGTAATTTTGGGGTGCGGCCTCATGCATCTGCCAGCGTACAGTACAATAAAAATGCAATAGTGCTGCGATTTCTTTTTTGCATTGGTATTGGACATGTTTTGCCTGTGACCATATACATTAGCCAGCATGCCGTTGTGGATTTTTCTTGCAGCGCATTTACATCACAGTCACTACACGTGACCTCACCCTTAGGACTCATGCAGACGACCATAGTTACGGTCCGAGAAAACATTGGATCACACCAATGTTATTCAATACATGTCAGATTTTTTTCCACGGACCAAGTGGTCCGAGGAAAAGAGTCACATCATGCACGGTTTTTCTCCGATAATCAGATGGCACTTGCTCATTCATGTCTATTGTTGGTTCATGGAAAACATCGGACCACACTAAGATGACATTCGAGTTCGGTTTGATTTTCACAAACAGACTGAAATGGAGAAGGTGGAGAAACATTTTTTTTTAATTCTCCACATCCGAGAAAATCAGATCAGAGTCTGATCACAGTGTGATTAGCAAAATATCAGACCGTCTTTCTGCACCTGGGTTTAGGTCAAGTTCACATGAGAGTATAAAAAATAGTCCTAGTTTCATACAGGTATTAACTCCTTTACGACCTTGGACGTACTCATACGTCCAAGGTCATATCCATTCACTCCATGTGGGCTCTGGTGCTGAGTCCGCATGTTTTCGTGCACACTGATCTGATCAGCTGTCATGTGCCCCTACAGCGCGGGTGGAATCGCAATCCACCCACAGCTGTTAACATGTTAAATGCCGCTGTCAATCTCTGACAGCGGCATTTTACATGGCCGCGGTGGAAGCGCGTCACTTACCCCGCCCATCAGCGCCCCTGCGGTTGTCATTGCCAGAATGCTATGAGCGCCGCCGAGTGGTCGGCGCTCATAGCAAGTGAGGATTTTTGCTACACACAGCAGAGACAAAGCCCTGCTGTGTGCAACACAAGCGATCAGATGATCGCAGCTTCTAGTCTCCCATGGAGACTATTGAAGCATATGAAAAGTAAAAAAAAAGTTGTTTCTTTTTAAAAAATATAAAAGTTCAAATCACCCCCCTTTCATAATAAAACAATACAAAAATCAAATATACACATATTTGATATCGCTGCGTTCAGAATCGCCCAATCGGTCAATATATAAAAATAATTAATCTGATCGGTAAACGATGTGATGTCAAAAAATCAAAATGTCAGAATTATGGGTTTTTGGTCGCCGCAACTATGCAATAAAATGCAATAACAGGAGATCAAAAGATTGTATTTACCCCAAAATGGTATAAAAAAAGTCAACTTGGCATGCAAAAATAAGCCCTTACCTGGGCCCCAGATTCCGAAAAATGGAGACACTACGGGTCTCGGAAAATGGCGACTTTTTTTTTTGTTGTTGCAAACTTTGGATTTTTTTTTCACCACTTAAATAAAAAAGAACCTATACATGTTTGGTATCTACGAAATCATAATGACCTGGAGAATCATACATAATAGCAGGTCAGTTTTAGCAATCAGTGAACGTGGTAAAAAAATAACCCAAAAAACAATTGTGGAATTGCACTTTTATTGCAATTTCACCGCACTTGCAATTTTTTTTCCCATTTTCCAGCACACGATATGGTAAAACCAGTGGTGTCGTTCAAAAGTACAACTCGTTCCACAAAAAACAAGCTCTGACATGGCCATATTAGCCAAAAAATAAAAAAAATATGGCTCTGGGAAGACGGGGAGCAAAAACGGAAAAACCCATGGTGGTGAAGAGGTTAAGGTATTAAAATTTACAAAACCAAATACAGTTTCCTATGTTAAATAATAGCAGTACTATACTTTTCAACCATATAGGATCCGATTTCTTTTGCGCACCTATACACTTGAAAAGGGGAGTCTCATCTGATATGGAGAAGATGCTAGTGCATGATGTGTTTTTTACCAAGTGCAAATTCGATTTGTGAAAAAAAAATGCACAGCTGAACAGCCAAATTTATCTTGGCCTTAGGACTCATTCACACCACCGTATTAATCCGACGAGTGTTATTCGATTTTTTATCGGATAGCACTCGGACCATTGATATGTAATGGGACTGTGCAGATCAACATTTTTTTGTCATATTGATTCGGAGAAAAAAAGATTTGATGTCTAAATTGGACGAGTATCAACCATTCAAGTTTATTGGGACGTGGAAATCATCAGACTGCACTCGGTGGCATCCAAGTGCAGTCCGATTTCAGAATGGAGAAATTTTGTTCTCCATCTTCTCCTCACAATATGCACCGATTCTCACATCCGGGTCAAAATCGAATCAGAGTTTGATCAGAGTGCACTAAATAGCTTTAATTAGCCACTGTCTACAATAGAGAAAGAATTGCGCGCACGAATATCCATCAAAAACTACCATCCAAGTTAGAAAATCATAATGGTTGAATAAAGTTGTACTTCACTCATGAAAGTAATTGTGCTCATTTTAGGCTATGTTCACAAATCATGTTTTTTTTTGCATCACAAATCTGCAGCAAAACCTGATCTCTCAAGGGAGGTTTGCTGCTGATTTTTCTTGCAGTTTTGGTGCTTTTTTATGCGTTTTTTTCAGCGTTTTTCTCACTTTCCTGTCTCTTTTTATGAATGTACATAAAGTTGTGTGAAAAGAAAGAACCCCATTCTATTTTGGCATCAAAAACGCTGAAACAAATTTTGATGCGTTTTTGCAGCATTTTTTTCACCACCATTACTTCCTATGGGTCAAAAAAACGCTGAAAAAACACTTAAAGAGTCACCTGCTCTATTTTCCAAAAAACATGATGTGTGAACTAAGAATTCTGGAATCTCATAGACTTCACTGTTACTGCAAAAGGCAGCAGAAAATTTGCATCAAAAAACGCTGAAAAAACTATAATGTGTGAACATAGCCTTAAGGTGGCCATAACAAGATTTTCCACTACAATTAGACAAGTGTTTTTATTATTGCCGTGCTGCGGGAATACACGGTGCTGTTGATTTATAAGGCTACGTTCCCACGGTGAGCTTTTGGTGTTGCAGCGTTTCTGCCCCTATTAAGTAAAATAGGTTACTTGCATTTTTTCGAAAATACGCAGCGTAAAAAACTCACGAAAAACTCATTGTGGGAACGTAGTCTAAGGGAACACATGTAGATGAAACAGTGGGTATAGGGCATAGCCACTATAATCTGTGCATTAGATCCGTGCCCTGCTATGTCTGACCATCTGCAGGGATTTATAATCAGCCCTATGATTTACTACGTTGCTCCAATGGGTGTAATTCTCTCACTAATCTCAGTGCCTGTGAACGCTCGCCTTTCAATGACAATACCTGACATATATGTTAATGATGCGCCGTGGGTCTAATTAGCAGAAAACTACATTCTGCCCTTTGTGACCCAGTTCGGTGAATCTGTCTGCTCAAATGATGAAGTTTATATTTAATTCTGCTTATAGAAGTCATCAGAAATGTTCAGCGGCATCCTGAATGCTTTCCACTACTTAGAGGAGTCTGTTGTCGGCAGCCTACATATACCTCATTTTCTTAATTGCATTAATTACTCAAGGCTCTGTAAGCTCCTTTATCCACTAAGAACTTGAAAGATTCTTATCCCATTACTCCCTTATAGACTGAGCTGTGGACACGTACCGTACGGTCAGAAGATAATAGACGTCTGTAATTATTTTGTCATGTTCTTGCTGATAGATTGAAATGTCTGCTGCATAGATCTAGGGGCTTATTTGCGAGGAATCTGAATTTTCAGGTTTCAAAGGGAATCTGTCACCAAGTTTCTGCCATCTAATCTGAGAGCGGCATGATGTAGGGACAGAGACCTTGATTCCAACAATGTGTCACTTACTGGGCCGCTTGCTGTAGTTTTGATAAAATCACTGTTTTTTTCAGCAGATTATCACTAGAGGACTTGTAAACCGGCTGCCATGTAGTCCTCCATATTCATAAACTCTGTATATCCCCACCACTGATTGGTAGCTTTCTGCCTATGCATTGTGAACTCAGAATACTGTGAATCAGGGGTGTGGACGGGGTTATACAGAGCTCATCAATCGGAGAACTGCTAGATGTGCAAAAGATAAAACAGTGATTTTATCAAAACTCTAGGTGCACATTGCTGGAATCAGGGTCTCTGCCTTGCATTATGCTGTTCTGGAATGGGATAGCAAAACCCTGGTGACAGATTCCCTTTAAATAGAATCAGTCAGCAGGTTTTTGCTATTTAATCTGACAGCAGATTATAATAGGGAAAGAGAGTCTGATAACAGGGATGTGCCACTTACAAGGCTGTCTGCTATACTTTCAATACAATCAGTGTTTTATCAGCAAGAAGTTATAACTACTGGACTAGGTCTCATGTGCAAGCCAGTCCTGATCATCTGTGTAACCCCACCACTGATTGGCAGCTTGCTCACAATGTATAGTGTACACAGGAAGCTGCCAATCAGTGGTGTGGGCGGGGTTATACACAGTTTAGCATTTGAGCACTGCTACATCTACAACAGAGAAAACAGGGATTCTAGCAAAACTGCACCAAGCAGTCCAGTAAGTGACACATCGCTGGAATCAGGCTCTCAGACACTACATTAGGCTGCACTTAGGTAACATAGCAAAAACCTGCTGATAGATTCCTTTTACGACCAGCAACATGTGGACTTTCTACAGTTTTACCTAACCAGGCTTAGATCCCTGTGGGACTGGGCACTATGGATATAGCACATATGTTAACACATGCCCATATTATGGACATCTAAAAGCAGCATATGTGCACACAACGTCTTTTTCAGGTGCCGCACAAAATGAAAAAACTTAATGCATAGCAATGTCAAAATAACATTGCTATGTACATGTTCCGTCTTATGTCATTTCCATTTAACTGCTTCAGGGTTCGGAAACCTTGACGAGATTAAAAGGAGCAACATGGTCATTCTTCAGGCAGCTTCCAATATGAAAGCATGGAGCAAAGACGCAAAAATGCCTAAAAAAACACGCCGACAAAGACACTTTAGGAAAATGACCATAGGCATTTTCCTGGAGCATTTTTGCCTTGGAAAGCTCGGTGGTTCCCGTGGTGTTTTAAAGACGTTATGTGCACATTGCCTAAGGCCTTGTTCAGATGTCTGTGATTTTTCATGTAAGCAAAAAATAAACTAAGTGTCATCAGTGTTTTTGATCTGTGTTTCATCAGTGTTTCATCAGTATGTCAGTTTTTAGCAGCGGTGTTTCATCAGTGATTTACTCGTATGAAAAAAATAATGAAATTGCTGAGCTTCTCCTATTCATTGCAGTTTGGATTACACACTGATGCCATTTTCATGGACCCATAGGCTTGTAGAGTGATTTGCATCCCTGACCCCAATAAAAAACAGACGTGTGTTCTGTGTATACCATATATAGAACACGTATGTGGAAAACAGACATGAGAACAAAACCTATGACTGAGTCCCCACAATGAGTATTTGGGGCTTTTTGATGTTGCACATTTTTTGTAGCGTTCCTGTTCCATTTAGGTAAATTAGGTTACGTGCGTTTTTAACATACAGGTTTTTCACACTTTTTTCAGCTGGAGTTTTTGTCTCTTTTGGTGCAGTATGTCGTGCTTTCAATAAAACAGCTTTGTTTTGTATATTTCCTGTTGTTTAATTTTGATAAAACTTTATTGATGAAGTCATGTGTGAATTATATGTGTTTTCATTGTGTTTCTGATGCGGAAAATGCATATGGATCTCATTCAAATCTACGAGGAAATTCTGCAAGAGAAATTGACATTTCAAAATCGCCCCACAGGTCAGTATCCACAGCATAAAAAAAAGCACAGTTGGCACCAGATTTCTATAAAACCTGTACACCTTGCTGGAACTCTAAGAAGCTACATTTTTATGCTCAGCAAAAATATGCAGCATCAAAAACTCACCAAAAATTCACCATGAGAACTTAGCCTTAGGGTACGCTCAGACTGGCGTATAGCATCCGATGATTGCCTCATAAGAGAATCATAGTAACATAGTTTTTAAGGTTGAAGGAAGACTAAGTCCATCTAGTTCAACCCATAGCCTAACATGTTGATCCAGAGGAAGGCAAAAAAAAACATGTGGCAAACACTAAGCTCCACATTGGGGAAAAAAATTCCTTCCCGACTCCATACGGCAATCAGACTAGTTCCCAGGATCAACGCCCTATCAAGGAATCTAGTATATATAACCTGTAATATTATACTTTTCAAGAAAGGCATCCAGGCCCTTCTTAAATTTTAGTGGTGAATCACTCATTACAACATCATGCGGCAGAGAGTTCCATAGTCTCACTGCTCTTACAGTAAAGAATCCCCGTCTGTGATTATGATTAAACCTTCTTTCCTCCAGACGTAGATGCTCCCTTGTCCCCGTCTCAGGCCTCAGAATAAAAAGATCAGTAGAAAGGTCTTTGTACCGTCCCCTCATATACTTGTACATAGTAATAAGATCACCCCTAAGCCTTTGTTTTTTCAAACTAAATAACCCCAAGTGTAATAACCTGTCTTGGTATTGCAGACCCCCCAGTCCTCTAATAACCTTGGTCACTCTTCTCTGCACCCGCTCTAGTTCAGCTATGTCTTTCTTATACACGGAGACCAGATGTGTACACAGTATTCTAAGTGTGGTCGCACTAGTGACTTGTATAGAGGTAAAATTATGTTCTCCTCATGAGCATCTAGGCCTCTTTTAATGCATCCCATTATTTTATTTGCCTTTGCAGCAGCTGCCTGACACTGACCTCCAAACGTGAGCTTCTCATCCACCAATACACCCAGGTCTTTTTCAGTGACAGTTTTGCCCAGTGTTTTACTATTAAGCATATAATTCTACATTTTATTTCCTCTGCCCGAGTGCATTACCATAGATTTATCCCCATTAAAGCTCATTTGCCATTTATCAGCCCAAGCTTCTAGTTTACATAGATCCTCCTGTAATATAAAATTGTCCTCCTGTGTATTGATTACCCTGCAGAGTTTAGTGTCATCTGCAAATATTGAAATATTACTCTGTATGCCCCCTACAAGGTCATTAATAAATATGTTAAAAAGAAGGGGGCCCAATACTGACCCCTGTGGTACCCCACTGTTAACTGTGACCTAGTCTGAGTGTTTTCCATTAATAACCACCGTTTGTTTCCTATCACTGAGCCAATTCTTAACCCACATACATATATTTTCCCCTATCCCCATTGTTCTCATTTTATGTATCAACCTTTTGTGTGGAACCGTATCAAAAGCTTTTGAAAAGTCCATATACACAACATCCACTGCATTTCCTTGGTCCAGTCCGGAACTTACCTCCTCATAAAAGCTGATCAGATTAGTTTGACAGGAACGGTCCCTCATAAACCCATGTTGATATTGGGTCATGAGCAGTGCCGTAACTATAAACTTCGGGGCCCCGGGGCAAAACTTCATAGCGGGGCCCCTCAACATTTCAATCACTAGAAGTTGTGCGGAACGTGGTGAAGCCTGCTACGCATTGTTGTATACAACACACAGGCTTCACCACGTTCCGCAAGACCTTTAATAGATTTTGTTGTTTTTGATGCAAGTTTTAGAAGTTAAATATTCAGTGAATATGTTTGGAAAATTAATAAGGTGAATAATTCCAAATATTGCACAATTCTCAAATAACTGTATATGTTTATTAAATAGCAGGGCTTCTCACAGTTTGTCACAGAGATATTTGTGTCTGCTAAAACTGTCTCCTCTCAATGATGCTGAGAGTTTGTTACAGTCAGTGTGCACTGTGCCTGCCTTGCCAACTCTCTGTGATCTCCAGACTAACATGTTGTTACAAATCTTGTGCTATGAGACTCTCCAGGCCAGTGCAGGTTTCCATTCATTGACAGCTGGCAGAGCTCCTGGAAATTATTGAAATGATAGTCTCTCCTGTCCTCCGGGTGACATTGTCTGACAGGAATATAGGAGCTGGGTATTTTATGAGAAATTAAAGTATTAAAATACAATTTTTTACCATCAGTTTGGGGCCCCTTGGGTGGTTGGGGCCCCGGGGCAGTGCCCCAGCTGCCCCGGTTGTAGTTACGGCCCTGGTCATGAGGTTATTCATCTTCAGATACTCTATTATAGCATCTCTTAGGAAACCCTCCAGGATTTTACCCACAGTAGAGGTTAAGCTTACCGGCCTATCATTTCCAAGTTCAGTTTTTGTCCCCTTTTTGAATATTGGCACCACATTTGCTATACGCCAGTCCTGTGGTACAGACCCTGTTATTATGGAATCTTTAAAGATTAAAAATAATGGTCTATCTATGACGTTACTTAATTCCTGCAGTACTCGCGGGTGTATCCCATCCGGGCCCGGGGATTTGTCAACTTTAGTGATTTTTGGACGCCGCCGTACTTCCTGCTGGGTTAAGCAAGTGACATTTAATGGAGAATTTTTGTCATCACTAATCATGTTTTCTGTCATGCGATTTTCTTGTGCAAATACTGTTGAAAAAAAATTATTTAGCATATTGGCTTTTTCCTCATCCTCATCCACCATTTCACTCAGACTATTTTTAAGAGGGCCAACACTATCCTTTTTTAGTTTTTTACTATTTATGTAGTTAAAGAATATTTTGGGATTATTTTTACTTTCTCTGGCAATGATTCTCTCTGTCTCAATCTTTGCTGCCTTGATTTGGTTTTTACAGAATTTATTTAATTTTCTGTATTTATTTAATGCCTCATCACTACCTACTTGCTTTAGTTCTCTAAATGCTTTCTTTTTCTCACTTATTGCGCCACTTACAGCTCTATTTAGCCATAGTGGTTTCCTCCTATTTCTAGCATGTTTATTCCCATAGGGTATATATTGTGCATAGGTCCTATTCAGGATGGTAATAAATGTCTCCCATTTGCTTTGTGTAGTTTTATGTCTCAGGATTTCGTCCCAGTTTATTGCACTAAGATCATCTCTCAACCGTTGGAAATTTGCCTTCCTGAAGTTTAGTGTCCTTGTAACCCCTCTACTACACATCTTATTAAAGGATATATGAAAACTTATTATTTTGTTATCACTATTACCCAAGTGACCCCCAACTCATATATTTGATATGCGTTCTGGTCTGTTGGTTAATATTAGGTCTAGCAGTGCCCCCCTTTTTGTTGGGTCCTGAACCAGTTGTGAAAGGTAATTGTCTCTCATAGCTGTCAAAAACCTATTACCTTTGCTTGAACTACAGGTTTCTGTTCCCCAATGTATTTCAGGGTAGTTAAAGTCCCCCATAATAATGACTTCGCTCTGAGTCGCTGCTTCATCTGTTTGCTTTATGAGGATATTCTCCGCTGCTTCCATTATTTTTGGAGACTTATAACAAACCCCTATCAGTAATTTATTATTTTTCCCCCCTCCCTTTATCCCCACCCACAGGGACTCTAGTTTTTCATTAGATTCACATATATTCTCACACAAGATTGGTTTTAAGGATCATTTTACATATAAACACCCCCCCCCCCCTCGCTTGTTTGTATGGTCATTTCTGAACAGACTATAGCCCTGTAAATTAACTGCCCAGTCATGGCTCTCATCCAGCCATGTCTCAGATATCCCCACCATGTCATAATAATTTTACAACAAAATTAATTCTAATTCCTCCATTATGTTGGGGAGAATTCTGGCATTAGTGTATATACATTTTATGTATCTCTCTGTACCTCTATTCCTTCTTACTATATTGACTGTTCTAACCCCACCCCCAATTTCTTTATTTGTGCCCAGGTCACTATCTGCACTATCTTCTCCACCTATAAAATGAATACCCCCCCCCAATCCCTAGTTTAAACACTCCTCCAACCTTCTAGCCATTTTCTCCCCCAGCACAGCTGAACCCTCCTCATTGAGGTGCAGCCCGTCCCTAGCGTAGAACCTGTAGCCAACTGAGAACTCGGCCCAGTTCTCCAGGAACCCAAACCCCTCCTTCCTACACCAATTCCTGAGCCACTTATTTATCTCTCTAATCTCCCGTTGCCTCTCTAGTGTGGCATGTGGTACAGGCAGTATTTCAGAGAATACCACCTTGGATGTCCTTGCTTTAAGCTTGCAGCCTAATTCCCTGAAATCATCTTTAAGGACCTTACACCTACCTCTAACTTTGTCATTTGTGCCAATGTTGCACCATGACCGCTGGGTCCTCACCAGCCCCTCCCAGTAATCTGTCAACCTAATCAGCGAAGTGCTGGATTCGAGTGCCAGGTAGGCAGCACACTGTTCGACGATCCCTGTCTTTGTGACAGATTGCCCTATCTGTTCCCCTAATAATTGAGTCCCTCACTACCAGCACCTGCCTGGCCTGCCCTGCTCTCCTATTTTCCCCCTTAGTGGAGCTGACACTCCTCCGGCTTTCAGAGGACATGCCTTGCTGCAGCGATGCTACCCCTGTACTGACACCACCCTCATCTGCCAACTTTGCAGACTTATTGGGGTGTGCCATATCAGGACTAGCCTCCCTGGCACTCTTCCCTCTACCCCCCCTCTAACTGTCACCCAGCTAGCTGCCACACTGTCCTGCAGCTCCCTACTACCACCCTCGTCCACATCTACCCCAGTGAGCAACTGCTCAGTGAGCAGCAGACTCCTTTCCATATTGTCAATGGATCTCAGTGTTCGGATCACAGGTGGAGAGAAGATGGAGAACTTAATTTCTCAATCTTCTCTATTGTGTGAATCAGTGAATATCAGACTGCAATCGGATAAAATCCGAGTGCAGTCCGATGTTTTGCACGCACCAATAGACTTATGTAGGGTGGGCCGTCCGATATATGCTGCCAATCACAGCATGCAGTGATTTTTTTCTCATGCCAACTCGACATGAGAAGATAAATGCTAGTCAGCACTGCTCCATAGTATATCTGGGACGAGCAGCCGGCGTATAACTGGGACGAGTAGTCGGCGTATAACTGGGACAAATAGCCGGCGTATAACTGGGACGAGTAGCCGGCGTATAACTGGGACGAGTAGCCGGCGTATAACTGGGACGAGTAGCCGGCGTATAACTGGGGCAAGTAGCCGTCGTATAACTGGGATGAGTAGCCGGGGTATAACTCGGACCAGTAGCCGGCGTATAACTCGGACGAGTAGCCGGGGTATAACTCGGACGAGTAGCCGGGGTATAACTCGGACGAGTAGCCGGGGTATAACTCGGACGAGTAGCCATGTATAACTCGGACGAGTAGCCGTCCCATCCTATGCGAGACCATCAGCGCCCAGTGAGCTGACACTCGCAGGAGCTGAGTGTCATTAGCATATCGCATCCGATGTGATACACTAGTGTAACCCCGGCCTAATACTGTTTACCTGTAGATTAACCCCATATTTGCAGGTAAATAGCATTTTTCCTGTTCACAGGTTTAAAGTGTCAGTTGCAAAAATCGGGCATCCTATAAGTGCCACTCTGACATGACATCATTGTACCAGGGCTAAAGAGAATATGGTAGTTACTCCAGTTGTGTATGATTTACACATCATTGCCTATAAGTTTCTGATGCAGCAGAAAGAAAAAAATAATAATAATTACTCATCCCGGAGTGTGAAAATGGCAGCACAGGACAATATGCCGCTGCTGTGGGGCAGTCTGCCGCTGCTGTGGGTGGCTTTCTAGCATTGCACGTCCGCACACACAGTTTACTTGGGAGATAGAGCTCTTTTGTTCTTGGTTACCTGGGTGTTATTAGTATCTGCATGAACCGGTGTCTATGAGAGCACCTGCAGCAGGAGGCCAGTGACGTGCGGGGCGGGGGACCACACCAGATGTTCCCTGGGACAGATGGTGTTTCATTTTGCAGGCTGCCTTAACCAACACTGAGTGTTTCCAAGTTAACTCCTTCATTACCACCTCTTTTTTTTGCTTGCTATTTTTTTTTATGTAATAGGTGTGCTAAAAACCACTATATTTTAAATTGCATTACAATACTTCAGATTTTCGTACCTGTGATAGTCTATAGGGCTATTAACGTCCATGATTTTTCGCAGGCTGAGAGGTCAATGGAAAATTGCAGAGACATGTCAGATCTTGATGTGAGGGTTGGATCAGAATCGACTTGTGAAAAAATCGGTCTGCACTCAGATGACATCCGAATGCAGTCCAATTTTTAATGGACTGTCAGAATGGAGTAGGTGGAGAAACTTTTTTTTTCCTCCATGTACGAGAAAAACAAATGACACCCGGACCACACTCTGATCAAACTCTGATCAGAATAATTGGTCCTTATTTCACGTATGTGGAAAAATCAGACGTCTGAATGAGCCCTAAGATTTCTCACTTCCAGGACTACCAACTATCCATAATTTCTGGGCACTCTGTAAAAAATGAGAATTATTATCAGCGTCAGTAAACTGTAGATATATATCGCTTAATGGGCCCAATTGATTATTGCATTTGCGCCTGTTTTTGTCTAGTTTTTGGTGTTTTTTGCCTATTTTTCATTTTCACCTTATTCTTCTTTTAATCTTTTAAAGTCTATTTTATTTGTACTCAATTGTTTTTTTTTTTTATTTCATCATTGTCGGCAAGGTTTGGAGTTTCCAGATGTTTTCGGCGGATTCACCAATTGCAACTTTTTAAAAAAGTCACAAGTTTTTTATGCAGATGCACTCCAGTCCCAGTCCTGGAGTGATTTAGTGTACATCTGACATTCCTGTGCTCATTTTGCAGCATTTTAGCAGAACGTGACTTTTAGCACTTAAAAAGAAATAAAAAAGGTTAGTCAAAGATAAAGAGTATTTTTTATTTTCATGAACTGTGCGCACAATTTTGAATAATTTGGCACAAAAAACATTAACAAATAACACAAGAAATAGAAGTGCGGAAAAAAGTGACTTAAAAGAAAAAAAAAACAATGATAAATCAGGACTTTAATTTTTAGCATTCATTTTGATTTTGTCCGTTGGTAGTCCATGATTATTTGAATACATTTTCCAAGTGAAAAAAAAGTAATAATAAAAAAAAAAAAAATCAGGTTTATAAGGGTATGTGCACACATTCAGTAGAGGGTTTACAGGAAATACGCGTAGTTTTTGCTTCAGTTTTTGCATGCATTTTTTATGGGGTTTTACTTGCAATTTTTTCCCATTCATTTAGTCTTTGTAGGAGGTTGTTTAAAGTGGATAATTCCTTAAATATGTATTAATATATAATTAAATAATAATATAAGCAGGGTGGACTGTGTGCATCATTTGTCTTAATAACCAGTTAAGGTCAGACATTCGTGACTGATAAGAAATAAGGTGCAATCCCATGTTCCCTATAAGAGAAGTGGGAACTGAAAAAATGGTACCAGCACCTTCTCATTTTAGTGGGCCTAGCTTTTGTCCTGTAAATAAGAGTTGGTGTGGTCAAGGCTTGAACTGGCCTACAGGAGAACAGGAAAATTCTCCGGTGGGCCCCTGTGCAAGAGTGGGTCACCACCCTCTTATATGATCAGCACTTGGTGCAATATACTTGAATCTGTCACGGGTGTGTCAGATGTGACAAACAGTCTCCCTGCAGTTGGTTGCAGAAGATCTCTTCGTTTGGCATTACAGACACCTTCCTAAATCTGTCTCACCCTATGACCCAGCGGCTACCTCCCTCCTGCTCTAATTGACACCCAGGTCTGGGTGTATAAATAGTTTAACTTTGCAGCAGGGAGGGGCCGGTGATACTCACGTGTTTCCTTGTGAATGTTTGGAGCTCTCAGTCTGCTATCTTCCTCTGTGCTGCTAGGAGGACGTTTGGAGTTAGCTCTCTGAAGTCGGCTAAAGCTAAGTTACTTCCCCCATGTTTGTCTACCTTGTTGCCTTTAGTTGTTAGTGGGGATCGACTAGTGCTCATCCCCCTTCCCTATCCAGGGCCAAGCGCTAGGAAAATACAGGGTCTAGGTTCCTGTACGGCGATTGGTGAGGAACCAATATAGGGACTGTTAGGGGAGTCAGGGTGATATCAGATCAACCTAGTAGGTCTCCACGCCCCCTTTTCCCTGGGCTCCCTTCCCCCCTTCCCTTTGTGTTGCACTTAGTCTTTCCTACACCTTGCGTGACAGAATCACTATGTACAGACAAAGGCAGCATCTTATTCATCTAACAATCTACCCAGTTCATTGTTATATATATTTGTGATTGAGGATAATGTCACATTTGCATGTAGCTAAAAAGTGGGGCCCTGGAGTTGGTTACTGGTAGGCCCTTGGCTCCCCAGTCCAACACTGGTGTGGTCCCATTTTAATTTTCTCTATGGTGCCCTACTTCCATCTTTATATTAAGCTGTCACATCTGTGGATGCTATGTAACATGAAGATGTCCCCTTTGTCAGGCCATTCTTTGGTGGGCACTGCCCGGCTGTGTCGGTGTGCTCTCTGCTGCCTTGTTTTTCAGTATGCTGGGTATAACTGGCTGCCCTGGCATGCCATCTTCTTTTCAGCATCCACAGTAATACATAAGTGGGAGGAAAGATGCATGTTCAGTTCAGCTCTTGTAGAGAGGATGATATATGACAGTGTCAGCTCTGCTCTCTCACGGCCAGTAATTCTCTTGTATTGTGAGGGAGGTGGGAGCGACACTGCCTTCCCACATAACATCAAGGAGCCAGTGACAGCTCCTCTCTGGTAATCCACCAAGAGCTGCACTGTAGCTCCTCACGGGGAATTCTGCAGCGTTCATGTATGTCTGTGCTCTAAAGAGCCCACGTCTACAGCAGTCTCTGATTCATTCACCTCTGGAAGTGGGTCACCGAGCCCCCACAGACAGTGATTGATTTAAGGCTAATGATTCTTCGGGGGAATCCATTACAATTGTTTCTGGATCAGACACGCACATTGCTTTTCATTTCTGAAACCAGGAATAGAATGAGAATTACATTTTTTATGACATATCTGTAAATGTAATTAACAATAATTCCATTCCAAAAAGAGTGTGTCACGGGTCCTGCTTTCATGTTTACTATAGTGATAATATGTTTTATGGTAGGCATGGTGTGTATATATAAATATGTATGTAGTAGATGATGGCCCGATTCTAATGCATCGGGTATTCTAGAATATGTATGTGGATGACCGGGCGCAATCAGCAGAACGTTGTTTAAATTTGGCGCCAAAATCGCTGATTGGTCGCGGCCGGCAACCGCGACTAATCAGCAAAACGGTGTTTAAATTTGGCGGCAATATCGGTGATTGGTCACGGGTGGCGGCCGCGACCAATCAGCGAACTGTGTTAGTGAGGACCGGAGAGCTTGTTTAAATTTGGCAATAAAATCGACCAATCAGCAGAGCGGTGTTTAAATTTGGCGCCAAAATCGCTGATTGGCAGCGGTCGCCGGCGGCCGCGACCAATCAGCAGAGCGGTGTTTAAATTTAGCGCCAATCTCGCTGATTGGTCGCAGTCGGCCACCGCGACCAATCAGCAGAGCGGCGTTTAAATTTGCAGCCTATATCGCTGATTTAAACGTCGCTGTGCTGATTGGTCGCGGTGGCCGGCCGCGACCAATCAGCAGAGCGGCGTTAAAATTTGCCGCCCATCTCGCTGATTGGTAGCGGCCGGCCACCGCGACCAATCAGCACAGCGGCGTTTAAATTTGCCGCCCATCTCGCTGATTGGTCGCGGCCGGCCACCGCGACCAATCAGCGTCGTATTGGTGTGGGCCCGGGAGCGGCGCTGCTTGTGCGGCTCCGTATTAGCGAGGACCGGGGAGCGGTGCTGCCTGTGCGGCTCCTTCTGCTGCGAGAAGCCGGGAGATGAGCGGCTGCTCGCAGCAGAAGCATCCCGACCGGCGGCGCCGCTCCCCGGTCCTCCGTTCATACTTGCTGTTGGGAGCCGCTGATCTTCCGAAGTTAGCCGCATGGAGGTCAGCGGTGCCGGTCGGGGTAGTTGTGCTGCTAGCGCCGCTCCTCTCCCCGCTGCATCGCCGCTGACCTCCGTCCGCCAGATGAGCCGCTAACGGCCGCTATCTTTTTTCAGAAATCCCGCGGCGCTGATTGGCCGCTGTCGGACCAATGAGCGACGTGGGATTTCCAGGACAGACAGACAGACAGACGGGATAAGACGATTATATATATATAGATGTATGTATATATCTACCTATATATTAATGTGTATACAGTAATGTGCAAACGTTTTAGGCAGGTATTGAAAAATGTTGCCTTCTAAGAATGCTTTAAAAAAAGGGAAGTGTAAATAGTTAATTTAATTTTCATTCTATTAATTAAAATAAACAAAAGAGAAATCTAAATCAAGTCAATATTTGCTGTGATCGCCCTTTGCCTTCATAACAGCGTCAATTCTTCTAGGTACACTTGTATGCAGTTTTTGTAAAAACTCAACATTGAGGTTGTTCAGAATATCTTAGAGAACTAACCACTAGTGTTGCGTGAACATGCTGGAGTCCTAACCGTGTATCTTCAGCGTGCTCGCAAATTATGTTTTCATCGCTGCGGCTGTTAGACAGCCGCAACACATGCAGAGATTGTCTGTTTGTTAGGTAATCTCTGCATGTGTTGCAGCTGTCAAACAGCCACAAGACATGCAGCCGCGGCAACGCGAACATATTTTACGAACACGTCAAAGATACTCAGTTAGCACCCGAGCATGCTTGGATGACACCTTATCCGAGCACGTTCGTGCAACACTACTAACCACAGATCTTGCTGAAATCCTTCTGTCCCTTCCATTAATCACATAGAATCAATGTTGAGATCAGGGCTCTGCGGGAGCCATAACGTTACATACAGGATTGTGTTCTTCTTTACACTAAAGATAGTTCTTAGTGACGCAGACTTAGTGACGCTCTCCTGCATTATACTAGCAGTGGACACCGCAGCATCACACAAGCACTGAGCTCCTAGTAGTCTCAACACTGCAATATATGTACTGATGAAGGTCTATTGTTGACTGAAATGGTTATTACCATTCTGGATTGCTCTTTATAATAAATCTCACCGTTGCACCTATCTGAAGTGCCGAATTTTTGTCTATTTATCTACGGGACAGGATCCTATTTGTGCACCCATCCACAGAAGTGCCGTGGCTGTCTTCTAGGATGGGTATGATAGGACCCGCTAACAAATCTGGCTTCTATTCCAAAAAAATCCAAAGCAAAAACAGGAGTTACGAAAGCTCTTAGGAAACTATACTTTGCTAGGCATATGCCGATTTCTTGGATTCCTTACAACTAAACCAGCTTTTTTAGGGTGCAATAAATATACTTCTTCATGGAGCCTAGTATGTATATGTGAGGAATTTTTGGAAAATACAGACACCCCAGCCACTTGTCCTGTCACTATCTTCCCTAATGTTCTGTTTCAATAGGGATGATAGAGAAGTGACCAAGCTTCAGTAGCTGGTGCCACATTTTGTTTGTGCCTGCTGCCCACATCTTCATTTATGTCCATTGCCCGCATCTCCAATGGCTTCTTTTAAAGTCCCTGCTGCTGACACCATCTCTTTCCCTGAAATGAGTTGTCATCAGGGAGCGGTGATAGAAGCAGGGTGAGTGACAGCAGTGCTGCTCATTAGCTTATATCAAACAAATTATCATCATGGGTGGTGATAGAAGAAGGGTGAGGGACACCAGTATCGCCCCTGATTACAATTCATTTGAGGGCTATGATAGAATCTGTTGGGTGGCTTTGCTGTCACTTACCCTGCTTTTGTCACAAAAACTGGATGATATCTCATTTCATTGAAAAGGACGGTGGTGTATGAAGCAGTGAAGATGTGGGCAGCGGGCATAGATGAAGTATGGTGGTGGCCACTGAATATGCAGAAGCAGTGTGACTGTGGTGGCTATTGAAGCTGAGGTCACTTCTCCATCATCCTCCTGAAACAGGACATCATCAGGGGACTGCAAGGACAGAAGCTGTGGTAAGTGTCCACATCGTCACCCACTGATAACAAATTACAAAAGTAGTTAGGGCTTAAAGATATAGATATTTATAAAGGGCATTATAGTTATCAGACCACTACTTTAAAACAGCACCTGAGACAGTTGTGGGCCCTGTAGAGGATTGGGCATCAAGTGTTGATGACCAGTGTAAGTCTCTAATTAGCAACCTATTTAAATACTTCAGCGGGAAATAGGTCATTATACCATTGTCCTTGTAAGAATAGGAAAGGGGAGAGGACAAACATAATAAAAGTTTTGGTCAGGAGAGGTGGAGGTGAAATTTTTAATTTTTGCCAGCAAGCTTCATCTCCTTTATTTATAACTCTGTATGATCTGCTAGAATGATATTATGTATATTGTACTTGAAGAAATTACCTGATCCTTTAGATTCTAATGGCCGCGTTCACATGTTCAGTATTTGATGAGTATTTTACATTAGTATTTGTAAGCCAAAACCAGGAGTGGATGAAAAATGCAGAAGTGGTGATGTGTTTCTATTATACTTTTCCTCTGATTGTTCCACTCCTGATCTTGGCTTACAAATACTGATGTAAAAAACTGACCTAATGCTGAACGTGTGAACGTGGCCTAAGGGTGCTTTCACACTGCTTTCTGGCACCCGTTTTTTGGTCCCGTCAGGTCTTACCTCCAAACCCCCCCATAAAACGGGATTCAGGTGTATGCGCTGACAGACTATAATGATGCTGACAGAGCGAACATGGACTCTGTCGTGCATCATTTTTGGACTTAAACACCTACTGTACCTACAGTAGGCATTGTTATGTTCTGCAACTTAGAACTAAGGAATAGGAGGGAAAAGCTGTCCCTGCACTGAGACTCAGCTTAACCCTATGCTGGGGTGGGTGCCCTATTCCTTGTGAATAGCCCCACCGAAACTCCTGCACTGAACTCTAACGAAGACCTGTAGGAAAGGGAAAGGGGTCCCTAAAAGATCTAAGGTCTGGAAGCAAAAGCAGGAAACCTTCTAACAGAAAAGTTAGTTGCAGAAACAAAAATTAAAGGAAACAAAACTGGTGGAACAAGAAGTCCCAGGATAACTATAGTCCAAAGCAAGAAGAACTAAACCAGGCTACTTAGCCAGAGCACAAGCATTGCAACACTGATGTCCAGCAGGGAATGGGGGCCAGGTGCTGGGTAATAAAGAGTGCAGAGATCACGTGACCAAGAAACCTAGCACCAGAGGAAAAGACTAGAAACCAGCAAACCACAACAAGATGGCTGATGGTAAAACAACATAGATTCTAACAGGCGTACACTCCCAAAAATGATGTACTATAGAGAACACGTTCTCTCTGTCGGCATCATTATAGTCTATGGCCTCATCGGTTCATGTGCCGAATCCCGTTTTGCTGGGGGTTCGGACATAAGACCCGACTTAAGCAACGAACGGGTGCCAAAACGCAGTGTGAAAGCACCCTAATTATCAGTAAGCTTGTTCTGACTAGAGAGTTTGTAACTCTTTTTATCTATTGTTTTCTAAGCTCCTTTCATCTGACTTATGACCAGCCATATATAACATCAAAGGGGTGTCCAGGCTTGTGACGTGATTTGTGAATCCTGCAACATGCGCTCTGTCAGGATTTTCTGGTGCCGGCGGCAAGACCGGGTAGTCATATGATATGCATAATTCCAGCCACATTCCGACTAGACGTCTAGGCCAGCCACGCAGGTCTACTTGGAATGTGGCTGTGAGTATGCATACTTGTAGTTACATGACTGCCCAGTCTTTCCACTGGCACTAGAGAATCCTGACAGCGCACAATGTTCACTCTATGAGGATTCACAAGTCTGTAGTCACATAGATGTGGTCTATGGATGTACTTTGTGGTCATAAATCAGTTTAGAGAATCTCAGAAATAGGCAGTAAAAGGGTTACAAATGCTTCTGGCAGAAAAAGCGGACTGATAGATTCTCAGTTAAAATTCATCAGCCAGGGATATGCAAACAAAGATCCGTTGAAAACCACATAATGTAAAAAAATGTAATCAAACCACATCTTTTAAGTTTATATTTGTTGACCTGTAATTGTAGTATAGATTGATTAATGTTTGTGTCTGTATTTATCTTTTTGTTATATTTACCTTCATGAAGTTCTAACTGATTGACATACTCATTTAATATAGCTGTAGACTTCCATGAAAACCCTTTAAGAGCAGAGTAAAGTTACTGTAATTAAGGCTTTGCCCCCACTATCAGTATTTGGTCAATATTTTTCTTCATTATTTGTAAGCCAAAACCAGGAGTGGAGCAATCAGAGAAGAGGTGTAATATAAACAAGTGCACAAATTCAGCATTTTTGACATACTCTTGGTTTTGATGAAAAATACTGATCAAATACTGATAGTGGGGCCGTACCCTTAGAGTTAAATCAGTAAAGAGCAATGTCTTCGGCTGTGTTCACATTTACATGGGAGTCTTCAATGGAGCTTCTGTAAGATATTAATTTATAAATGCTGGAATATGATGGATGCTGTGACGGAAACCCGTCATGATGACCAGCACCCTCGTTGGATGGTAATCGCATTTCGGGAGGCTAACATATTTACTTTTTCCACTTTTGAGGATCACCTGATGGGGTTGTCTGATTGGCACCATTGGTGTCCATCATGTAACAGATCCATACCAGCTTGAATTCTGTTTTTTTTTGCACTTATGCAAAGCCCAACACAGATGTGAACAGAGCCTTGTACAATCATAAGAATAGACGGCATCTTATTGTGGGGAGGAGTGTAGTGGCACACGGGAAATTGGAGATTGGCAGATTGATGGATGCTAAACAGAGCTGACATGATCTTGTAGGGTCTGAGCTGCGGATATTAAAATAAATGTGTTAAGCTGAGAAATAAACAGGGCAATAGGCCAGAGATGTGCAGGCAGCTGTCTATTCTCTTCCCAGTTGTTTTCATCTTTCTTTTCTTAAGTATATTAGCAGAATGGCTTCTCGCAATGGAGGGGTGGTGTGTTCTTTCAGGGACAGTTTTCTGCGTTGGTAAGGCTATGTTCACTTGTCCATTAATCATCAGTTAAAATGGATCCAGCAGCAATCCATTGACAAAAATGTTGTGCAGACAAAACTTTTTTGTTTGCCTGAAAAAAACTGATTTCAACTGGATCTGTTTTTTTTAACATTGAAGCCTATGGAAAACTGATCCGTTAATTAGCCATCCATTTTTCTCCCATTTATAAAGGATCCCTTTTTTCCTTAATGGATCCGTTTCAAATAGATGATGACTTGAAAGTTCACATGTCCAGTTGTACATTTTAAATATTTATTTTTCCTCATCCATTAAGCAAAAAACGGATCCTTTTCAAATGGGAGAAAATGGATGACTAATTAACAGATCTGTTTCCCTTAGACTTTAATGTTAAAAAACAGATCCAGTTGAAATCAGTTATTTTCAGGCAGACAACAAAGTTGTGTCTACACAACTTTTTTGTTAACAGATTGCTGCTGGATCTGTTCTAACTGATAATTACTGGTCATGTGAACTTAGCCTAAGACCTGAACATTAAGTTGTTCTTCCTTTTAAATAGCCCATTACCATGTGATAAATAATGCTTTAGTTTTTACAACATCATTAACAGAACCACACTTCAATTTCTGTGACACCCAATCCAAATTTTGGGGGCTCTAATCTTATGCCAATTTGATTTTGACATCTCCAATGAATAAGTGATCCCCCTCATGAAGCTATAAGAGAGCAGATGTCTCTGACTTCATTCTAATTGCATTAAACTTTTAGTGGCACCTTGTGAAGAAACACGAGTGTCATTTCATGTCAGAAAACAGCATGTTATCTCCAAGTTCTTGACAGGTAGAAATATGTTGCTGTATAAACCCAATGACAAATATCTTGTATCTTGTAAGGTTTGCTACAATTGATCAAGTATAGTCAGTTCTGCTTTGGCTGATAAAGAATTTACAGGATTGCAGCAAATCCTTGTCTACTAAAAGTACTTTGTCAGAATGTGTTTTTTTTTAACCAATAAACATATATTGAGGGCAATGACCTTAAAATGGTGGTACGAAATACAACTTAATTTTCATCCTAAATGCCTATCTATATAATGGCATAATATAATCTGTTTTTGAATATACTTTAGTTAAAAAAAAACCCTATCCTTACCTAACTACAGTATGCAACTGCTTTTCTGTTTTTTTACAACAATTTGTTTGAGAATCCCAGTGCATGCTGGGATACTAAAACGAAGTGTCATCAGGGTGTAGAGGCTGCGGTCACTGCTACAGCTCCTGCCCCCTCCCTGAAATTAAGCTACATCAGTGATCTTCGTTTCAGGGTCTGGGCTAGTCCCTGTTCAGTAACTGTGCAATGTGCACAATGACACTGCGCTCTCTCTGGTCGCTGCACACCGGGAAGTCTTACAACACACACTGAAAGTCTGTTCTGTGGCCGGCTCTTTTCTACTGATCTGAGTCGGCAAGAGAGAGCGCTGTCATTGTGCACATCTCACAGTGACAGATCAAGGACTAACCCAGCCCCTGAAACAAATGTCACTGATGTCAAGAGAGAGCAAATTGAACTGCAATATCCAGAGAGAATGCCTCTGCGCCAACTTCAAAGTTATATCAAGCAATTATTTTACTGCATATCCATCTTATAGACACATTTAGTAAAGTGTAGGTAACGTTTCAGTCAGCAAAGGGTATCTTTAAAGCTATGTCCTTTTCTCTAAGTGCAGTATTCATTTGGCTTTTGAACATTGTTTTTGTCCCTGGGTTCATTAAAGGGGTCAACCACTTTCACAACTTTTTTACTTGTTGATGCAGCTTTCCTCACAATCTGACCAGCACTTCTGTCCATACAATGGCTGCTAATGGAAGAGCAGTGACCAAACCTGTCCATGTGAAGATCAGACTTTGATAAATCCTTGTTCTTTAAATAAAACAGGTTTCTCACTCACACCTGATTGTAATCCCATTGATTCAAAACAACAGACTCTAAATTCACCTTTAAGTTATCTGCTAATCCTAAAGTGTCACGTACTTTTTCCACTTACAGTCGTGTGATACTGGATCATTTTCCTCAGTAAAAAAATTACAAAAGTCTTATATTTGTGGCTTATTTTTTTATTTGATTCTGTTTACATTTAGGACTTGTGTGAAAATCTGATGTAGTTTTAAGTCAAATTTATTCAGAAATATGGAAAATTCTGTAGGTTCAGAAACTTTCAAGCAAAACTGTATACACCAGAGATAGGTTATTAAAATTCTCAGTATGTTTTAGAGTGTGGAAAGAAATGTAAGTACCCAAAGTGAACACACATGAAGAAAACACAGTCTCCATGCAGATGTTGTCTTGGTTCGAACTCAAGACCTCAGTGCTGCAAATAAAATAAAAAATCACTTCAACATCCGTTAGGTTTAACTTGAGATCTATTGAGTTCAACTCAAGGTTTGTAAAATTGAACCTGAAGTGAATCAAATTCATCCTGAAGTCCACGAAGTTCAACCTGAGGTCTATCAAGTGCAACATAAAGTTTGTAAAATTCATCCTGGGGTCAATAAAGTTTAAAATAAGCCCAATGAAGTTCAACTGAAGGTCAATCAAGTTCAACTTGAGTTACTTGAGTTGCGTATTCATAGTGAACGAATGGGCTGATTATTCTTTCAGTACATGAAATGACTTCCTGTGATGTAGGCCGATAGTGTACATCTTAAGGAAAACTACTCAAGAAAAACGATCAAAGAAACCTTTGAAATTTTTTTATCTTTTCTAAAATAAAACAGTTTAAAATACCTGGAAAAACATGTTACCCAAAACACGTTTAATAGAAATTTTATATTTTTAAAAAAAAGGACATTCAATCCTTAAAAGAAATGTGCATGATTAATGAGCCTCCTATTTATGTGTTCAGAATCTTAATATTGTATGACGCACATATGTCTATTATGTTGACCTTGACATTGAATTAACTTACACTACAGACATTCCAGCAATTCAGTTTTTGCTAATAAACCATATTCTTAGGTTCTTTGGTTTCAACTAAACCTCCAGGCTTGGCTTGGCCAGTCAAATTAAAAGAGAATGCTCCAGTGGGCCCTAAGCCTGCGTGGGCATCATTGCAATGCTTGAAGCAAAAAAGACTGAAGACTCTAGTAAATTATTTCACTTTACCATGGCATGCTTAACATATCATATATCACAGTGTAAGGTCACTATATAGTATGCTTTCTTAGCAAAGTAAAATATGCAAAATAATACAACCTGCTTCAAAAGAAATATAAAATATGAATGTATTAAGATTTGTCAGAACCATTTTGAAAGAAGTTTTGAAAACTTTGTAATTTAATAGACAAGTTAAAGTAGATTCAATGAAGTAGCGGGAACTTTTTGGATCAAATTTCATTGCGTCTGATAGGAGGCTGAAGTTTGGGCATCATTGGGCCTTCCAACAGGACAATAATCCCAAGGAAACATCAAAGTCCACCAAGCCTTGGTTTCCAAAGAACTCCTGGAAGATTCTGGATTGGCCATCATAGTTGCCTGATTTATATCCCATAGAAAATTTTTGGGGGGCATTTGAAGAAGGCGACTGCAGTACGCAGACCCCAAAATATTAGTGTACGGGAGTCCATTGTGCTTGGGACTGGGATAAGATTCTGTAGGAACGCTGCCAGAAGCTACTTAAGAGCGTGCCAAGGGTGGCTAAAGCGATCATCAGAGTAAAAGGGAGGTACTTTGAGGAATCTAAGGTTTAACACATATACTGGTTTGTTTCACATGTTGTTACCAGTGTGTCACGTCCTGATGTGACCCTTGGGGGATCTGAGATCAGAAGGTCACAACGTTTAATCGATCGCAGGACTTCTTTAGTGTCTGTTTGTCTAATACCTTGAATTGGAGTGGATTTACTTTCATTCGGTGCTGAAAGGATTAAAGACCCTTTAACTTCTGGCTGTGAACTTGTAGCTTGAGTACTCAGCTGTAGCACCTTGTGACCACTCCCTTCCACTATATGTACCCACTGCTAGCTTCATTCCTTGCCGGTTATAGATCTTCTATACTGACCTTTTTGAAGGAGTTTGTCTCAGGATCAGCTGAGGTGTTCGTTCTGTTGCAGCAGCGGAGTTTCCTTTTGGAGAAGCTGGGGAGTGTTATTTGTTGTGTTGCTTCTCACCTGTTTGTCTTACTTTCCTCAGTTGTCTTATTGTAGTAGTGGGACTAGTGTCTTACTGGTCTACGCACTAGACAGGGTAAGTTTAGGGCCAGCGAGGGCTTAGGGATGTGATTGTGCACGGGGCGAAGGACCCGTATAGGGACGATAGGGAGTGCAGGGGATATGAATCAGGTTTATGTTAGGAGGTGACCTCTCTCTCTTCTCCCTATCTCCAGGGCCTTCCTTGTACATCTTTCCTGGTGTTCCCCTCGTGTTCTGCCGCACGCTGGGCGCCCTCTCGCCACCAGCGTGACATGTGTTTCTTTACTCCTCATCTCCTCATGTCCATATGTGTGTGTACATACTGCATATAGTGTATACAGTGGGGGAAATAAGTATTTGATCCCTTGCTGTTTTTGTAAGTTTGCCCACTGACAAAGACATGAACAGTCTATAATTTTAAGGGTAGGTTAATTTTAACATTGAGAGACTGAATATCCCCCCAAAAAAATCAAGAAAATCATATTGCATAAATTAGATAATTTTTTTTGCACTTTGCAGTGAGAAATAAGTATTTGATCCCTATGGCAAACAACACTTAATACTTGGTGGCAAAACCCTTGCTGGCCAGCACAGCAGGCAGACGTCTTTTGTAGTTGATGATGAGGGTTGCACATATAGTACAGACCAAAAATTTGGACACACCTTCTCATTTAAAGATTTTTCTGTATTTTCATGACTTTGAAAATTGTCCATTCACACTGAAGGCATCAAAACTATGAATTAACTCATGTGGAATTATATACTTAACAAAAAAGTGTGAAACAACTGAAAATATGTCTTATATTCTAGGTTCTTCAAAGTAGCCACCTTTTGCTTTGATGACTGCTTTGCACACTCTTGGCATTCTCTTGATGAGCTTCAAGAGGTAGTCACCGGAAATGGTCTTCCAACAATCTTGAAGGAGTTCCCAGAGATGCTTAGCACTTGTTGGCCCTTTTGCCTTCACTCTGCGGTCCAGCTCACCCCAAACCATCTCTTTTGGGTTCAGGTCTGGTAACTGTGGAAGCTAGGTCATCTGGCGTAGCACCCCATCACTCTCCCTCTTGGTCAAATATCCCTTACACAGCCTGGAGGTGTGTTTGGGGTCATTGTCCTGTTGAAAAATAAATGATGGTCCAACTAAACGCAAACCGGATGGAATAGGATGCCGCTGCAAGATGCTGTGGTAGCCATGCTGGTTCAATATGCCTTCAATTTTGAATAAATCTCCAACAGTGTCACCAGCAAAGCACCCCCACACCATCACACCTCCTCGTCTATGCTTCACGGTGGGAACCAGGCATGTAGAGTCCATCCATTCACCTTTTCTGCGTCGCACAAAGACACGGTGGTTGGAACCAAAGATCTCAAATTTGGACTCATCATACCAAAGCACAGATTTCCACTGGTCTAATGTCCATTCCTTATGTTCTTTAGCCCAAACAAGTCTCTTCTGCTTGTTGCCTGTCCTTAGCAGTGGTTTCCTAGCAGCTATTTTACCATGAAGGCCTGCTGCACAAAGTCTCCTCTTAACAGTTGTTGAAGAGATGTGTCTGCTGCTAGAACTCTGTGTGGTATTTACCTGGTCTCTAATCTGAGCTGCTGTTAACCTGCGATTTCTGAGGCTGGTGACTCGGATAAACTTATCCTCAGAAGCAGAGGTGACTCTTGGTCTTCCTTTCCTGGGGCGATCCTCATGTGAGCAAGTTTCTTTGTAGTGCTTGATGGTTTTTGCAACTGCACTTGGGGACACTTTCAAAGTTTTCCCAATTTTTCGGACTGACTGACCTTCATTTCTTAAAGTAATGATAGCCACTCGTTTTTCTTTACTTAGCTGCTTTTTTCTTGCCATAATACAAATTATAACAGTTTATTCAGTAGGACTATCAGCGGTGTATCCTCCAGACTTCTGCACAACACAACTGATGGTCCCAATCCCATTTATAAGGCAAGAAATCCCACTTATTAAACCTGACAGGGCACACCTGTGAAGTGAAAACCATTTCCGGTGACTACCTCTTGAAGCTCATCAAGAGAATGCCAAGAGTGTGCAAAGCAGTCATCAAAGCAAAAGGTGGCTACTTTGAAGAACCTAGAATATAAGACATATTTTCAGTTGTTTCACACTTTTTTGTTAAGTATATAATTCCACATGTGTTAATTCATAGTTTTGATGCCTTCAGTGTGAATGTACAATTTTCATAGTCAAGAAAATACAGAAAAATCTTTAAATGAGAAGGCGTGTCCAAACTTTTGGTCTGTACTGTATGTCAGGAGGAATTTTGGTCCACTCTTCTTTGCAGATCATCTCTAAATCATTCATATTTTGAGCTGTCGCTTGGCAACTCGTAGCTTCAACTCCCTCCATAAGTTTTCTATGGGATTAAGGTCTGGAGACTGGCTAGGCCACTCCATAACCTTACTGTGCTTCTTTTTGAGCCACTCCTTTGTTGCCTTGGCTTTATGTTTTGGGTCATTGTCTTGCTGGAAGACCCAGCCACAACTCATCTTCAATGCTCTTACTGAGGGAAGGAGGCCAAAATCTTGCAATACATGTCCCCTTTGCAGAAAAGCACCCCCAATGTATAATATTTCCCCCACCATGCTTCACGGTTGGGACGATGTTCTTAGGGTTGTACTCCTCCTTCTTCTTCCTCCAAACATGGCGAGTTGAGTTAATGCTAAAGAGCTAAATTTTTGTCTCATCTGACCACAGCACCTTCTCCCAATAACTCACAGAATCATCCAGGAGTTCATTGGCAATCTTCAGACGGGTCTGCACATGTGCCTTCTTGAGCAGGGGGACCTTGCGAGCACTGCAGGATTTTAAACCTTTAAGGCGTAATGTGTTTCCAGTGGTTTCCTTGGTGACTGTGGTCCCAGCTGCCTGGAGATCATTAACAAGTTCCCACCATGTAGTTTTAGGCTGATCTCTCACCTTCCTCATGATTTAGGATACCCCACGAGGTGAGATTTTGCATGGTGCCCCAGATCGATGTTGATTGACAGTCATTTTGTATTTCTTCCATTTTCTTACTATTGCACCAACAGTTGTCTCCTTCTCACCCAGCATCTTACTTATGGTTTTGTAGCCCATTCCAGCTTTGTGCAGGTCTATGGTCTTGTCCCTGACAGCCTTAGAAAGCTCTTTGGTCTTGCACATGTTGTAGAGGTTAAAGTCTGACTGATTAATTGAGTCTGTGGACAGGAGTCTTTTGTACAGGTGACTATGTAAGACAGCTGTCTTTAATGAAGGTAACGAGTTGATTAGGATCGTCTAACTGATCTGTGGGACCCAGAACTCATAATGGTTTGTAGGGGATGAAATACTTATTTTTCACTGTAAAATGCAAAAAAAATATCTAATTTATACAATGTGATTTTCTTGATTTTTTGGGGGGGGGGTATTCTGTCTCTCAATGTTAAAATTAACCTACACTTAAAACTATAGACTGTTCATGTGTTTGTCAGTGGGCAAACTTACAAAAAAAGAAAGGGGTCAAATACTTATTTCCCCCACTGTATATATAGACAGAGACAAAGAGGAAGTGTACTTTAGACAAAAAAAAAACACTTTCTACTTTAATTGAATCGTTTATACCATTTGTAAGATACTATGTACATGAGCTTATTTCTAATGGTCTTTGCCTCCCAGGATGGGAAATTCTCTGCAATCCCCAAAGTCAATTTTGTAGTAAGGAAAATTACAATATACGTACTTATATCACTAAGATACCACATAATGTATTTATAGGTTTACATGAGAGATCTCTTACAATATGAGCCACATTGTTTATTGGCCCATGGGAACTGACAGTTTCCAACATACCAGACTGCCAATACGAAGCTACTAGATATGAAGTCACTGCTCCTTATTGATATACGGCAGATGATTAGTATCTTACAATTCAGCTATTTTGATTTCCCAGTAGAAGAAGCTCTTCAATATCAAGGGAGCTGAATAACTGAAATATACAGCTTCATAAGATGATGTTACAAAGATAATGTTTCATAACTGTATGCGCCATATCTTTATCTAAACTACAATATGTACTTTGAGACGTTCTCCTGCCAAGGTCTCATAATGATATAGCTCATCATTCATTTTAACATTCTAGTCATGTTATTTAATTCCAGATAAACTATGTAGTTTAATAAATAAAGGAATGTACATATAATTCAAAATCATTAATCACCAGGGCGAGTAGAAAAGTGTCTCCGGGATCCAATAACACCAAATAAATATCCAGAGAGAATGCCACTGTACCGACTCCAAAGTAGTATCCGAATAATACTGTACATACAGTAAAGTCTTTCAACCAGCAAGTGACCTTTTACAAACTACATCCCCCATCATTGACATATGCAGGCACACACCATATAGCCAAAAGTATTGGAGCACACCACTTAATCATTGAATTTAGCTTTTTAATTTCATCCCATTTCCACAAGGTGTATAAAATCCAGCCCCTCGCCATTCAGTCTGCCATTACTAACATTTGCGAAAGAATGGGTCGCTAGGAGGTACTGTAATATATACCTTCATTGTAACAAGTCAGTTCATAAAATTAGTTATTTTCTAAATATTCTACTATCAATTGTGAGTGGTACTATTGAAAAGTGGAAGTGTTTGGGAACCACAAAAACTCACCCATGAAATGGAGACCAAACAAAGTGACAAAAAGTTGTCACAAAGTGGTGAGGAACATGGAGCCCAAAAGTCATCAACACTCTTGCTGACTCCATAAATGCAGAGCTCCAACTTCCTCTACAATAACGTCAGTGCAAAACTGTGCGACAGGAGTTTCATTGCATGAGTTTCCATTCTGAGCAGATGCATTTAAAGTCTTATATCATAAAGTACAATACCAAGCATCAGATGGAGTGGTGTAAAGCTGCCACTGGACTTTGGAACAGTGGAACATGTTCTGTGGAGTGATGAACCACGCTTCTCTGTCTGGAAGCCTGATGGACAAGTCTGGGTTTGGCGAGGGCATTACCTGTCTAGCTTTATTGTGCCATTTGTAAAGTTTGGTGGAGGAAAGATAATGGTATGCATTGTTTTTTATTACTTTAGCATACTTATTACTTTAGCATACCAAGACTTTTTAAACAATTGTAATTTCCAACTTTGCGTGAACAGTTTGTGAAAAGCCCTTTTCTGTTTCATCATGACTGTGCCCCAGTACACAGAGCAAGTTCCATTAAGCCATGGTTGGTTGAGTTTGTTGTGGAAGAATTTGACACCCCACTGAGATCCCTGACTCCAATCTTGTTGAACACTTTTCTGACAAAATAGGACGAAGATTGTATATAAGTACAGTACAGACCAAAAGTTTCGACACACCTTCTCATTTAAAGATTTTTCTGTATTTTCATGACTATGAAAATTGTACATTCACACTGAAGGCATCAAAACTATGAATTAGTTGGTCTGTACTGTATATACTCACACTGACCCGAAGAATAAAATCTTCTTATCACTTATACGGCATGAGGACCGGTGAAAAAAATAAATAAAACCAATTCTTGACCCTAAATGAATTCTTCAAGAGGTGTAGTTCCCAAAAGGGGGTCATTTGTGCGCATTTCTGCTGTGATGGCATGTCATGGGCTCTTCAAATTTGACATGACATCCGCAATCTATTCAAGCCAAAATTGCGCTCAAGAATTCAATTGGTTCTCCTTCCCTTCCGAGCCCTGCCATGTACTCAAACAGTAGTTGTACGTCACATAGTGTACTCAGGAAAAATTGCACAAGAAATTGTATGGTCCATTTTCTTCTGCTAACCTTGTGAAAATGAAAAATTTGGGTTGAAGCAACATTTTTACTGAAAAAAAGATTTTTTCATTTTTACGGCACAACGTTATAAAATCCTGTGAAGCCACTGTGGGTTTAAACTGCCCACCACACCTCTAGATAAGTACTTGACGGGTGTAGTTTCTAAAATGGGGTCACTTGTGGGGGGTTTCCACTGTTTAGGCACATCAGGGGCTCTGCAAATGCGACATGGGGTCTGCTATCTATTCCAGACAAGTTTGCATTTCAAAAGTCAATTGGCGCTCCTTCCCTTCCAAGCCCTGCCGTGCGCCAAAACAGTAGTTTTCCACCACCCACATATGGGGTATCGGTATACTCAGGAGAAATTGCACAAGTTGTATGGTCAATATTCTTCTGTTTCCCTTGTGAAAATGAAAAATTTGGGGCTAAAGCAACATTTTTGTGGGAAAAAGTAAAATTTTCATTTTTTAATTCCACATTGCTTTAATTCCTGTGAAGCACCTGAAGGCTTAATTAACTTCTTGAATGTGGTTCTAAGCACTTTGAGGGGTGCAGTTTTTAAAATGGTGTAACTTTTGGGTATTTTCTATCATATAGGCCACCTCAAAGTCACTTCAAATGTAATGTGGTCCCTAAAAAAATTGATTTTCTAAATTTTGTTGGAAATATGAGAAATTGCTGATCAACTTTTAACCCTTCTAACTTCCTAACAAAAATAAATGTTTCAAAAATGACCTTAATGTGAAGTAGACATGTGAGAAATGTTATTATGAACTATTTTGACTATTTTGTGTGATATTACTCTCTGGTTTAAAGGCATAAAAATTAAATGTTTGAAAATTGCAAAGCTTTCACCAAAATTCCGATATTTTCACAAATGAACGCATAAAATATTGACCTAAATTTACCACTACCATAAAGTACAATGTGTCACGAAAGACCAGTCTCATAATAACTGAGATATATTGAAGCGTTCAAGAGTTATTACCTCATAAAGTGAAAATTATCAGAATTGTAAAACTTGGCCTGGTCAAGAAGGTGAAAACAGGCTCGGGGTTGAAGGGATTAAAGTGTTTTTCCTCTAAAATGCCGCAGACACTGGCTGAAATCATACAATAGCACCTGTCTAAAGGTAGGATATAGGATATAACAGGCAGGAAGCAGTCAGTTGTTGAAGTGGATGTGCTGGAACCAGGTACAGTAATTAAGGATCAGACTGACTTTGACAGTGGCCATATTGTAATGGGTGGACAACTCAGTCAGGGCATCTCCAAAACGTCAGGTTTTGTGGATTTTTTTTTAATATGAATTGTTTAGAAAATAAAAAATGTACAGAGCTTTGTTGTTTCGGCTCCATATACTGCCAGAGCAGATGTCAGCTGAGCGGCGGGGGTGTTAGATATCGGACCCCCACCAATCTCATATTGACAATCCATCCCACAGATTATTCATCAATATGTGAGTCCCAGACAACCCCTTTAAAGAACCTAATGTTGATGTCTTTGTGCCAGATACTGCAGCCCACAAGAGGTTTTGTGGTCAGCCTGGACTTGTCAAAGTGGTTTTGGAGAAATATTGAAGCAGTGGTGGACACAGACAAAAAAATGCCCCTGTGCAAGAAGAGTATATGGGCCCTTTTCAGCCTAGTAATGCACAGTTGAAACCAGAAGTTTACATACACTATATAAAAAGTCACATATGCATGTTTTTCTCAATATCTGACATGAAATCAAAATAAACCTTTCCCTTTTTATGTCAATTAGGTTTACCATCATTTTTAATATTTGCCAAATGCCAGAATAATGAGAGAGAGAATGTTTTAAGGCATTTTATTACTTACTGTAAAGTCAAAAGTTCTGAGTATTATGCCTTTAAACAATTCTGGACTGCCCATATGATGATGTCATGTGTTTGGAAGATTCAGTTTTTTTGGCAACATCTGAGTTAATTAGAGATACACCTGTGGATGTATTTAAATGCACACCTGAAACACACTGTTTCTTTGTGTAGCATCGTGGGAAAGTCTAAATAAATAAGCCAAGATATCAGGAAGAGAATTGTGGATTTACACAAGTCTGGCTCATCCTTGGATACAATTTCAAGATACCTGAAGGTGCATCGTTCATCTGTACAAACCATTATACACAAGTACAAAAAAAGATGGGAATGTCCAGCCATCATACCGCTCAGGACGGAGATGGGTTCTCTGTCCCAGAGATGAACATGCCTTGGTCCGACATGTGCATATCAACCGAATGACAAAAGCTAAAGACCTTATGAAGTTGATGGCGGAAGCTGGTAAGATTGTGTCAATAACCACAGTGAAATGAGTACTGTATCAACATGGGCTGAAAGGCCACTCTGCCAGGAATAAGCCATTACTCCAAAAGAAACATAAAAAAGATTAATGTTTGCAAATGCACACAGGAACAAAGACCTTACTTTTTGGAGACAGTTGTGACGCCTCGCTGGATGGAAGCCCTACCCTGGGAGATGGGGGACTCGGAGCCGGGTCCTGTGTGGTAGATGGGGTGCAGCCGTGGCCCGGACCCGCTCCGTGCCCAGGGCCATCACATTAAAAAGGATGGTATGGGCTTATCCGGGTTGAGTGGTTGCTATCGACTACGCCACCTGTGGCACCTGGTGAAGGCCACCAGCGCTGCTGCAGTCCGCTGAGGCATGGTGATATCGCAGCCGTCGTTGTTACTACTCCCCACAGGCGGAGCAGGGCCTCATGGCAGAGAGGCAGGATGGAGAGGGTCGTAGTGTAGGAGGTCTGGTGCTGCGTAGTGCGGTGTAGTGCAGAATAAGAGTCCGGAGGCCATAGGGGTTAACTTCCAGGATTTTTACTCACGGTGGAGAGTACAGCTGCAAGGTTTCTCCCTGCTCCTCGCGGAGTTCTGCGGTCACCAGGAACGGGGGTCCGACAACCTCCGAGTAAGTCAAGTGTTCAATCACACCAGAGTGTTCCTAGACTTCAGACTGGGTCCTTTCCTGTCTGTGTGTGTGTAAGTAGGCCGGGTCTCCCTCTGAACTTCACTCAGAAAAAGGGTACGGGTGGCGGCTCCGCTCCTTCCGCTACCCGGTGGGATCCTCTGGGCCTACCGGGCTTCCCTGACCAGGACATAGAGTAGCAAGGTCAGGTGTCAGGGGCCGGTGCCCCTCTTGCAGCCGGAATCCCTCTGAAAAGATCAGCTAGGCGAGGACAGGTGGCGTATACCGCTCCGTCTGCATCCTCCCCGGGATCCATTTGCGGTGGAGCTACACTCCTAAGCTCCGGGCCTTCTTGGTCATGGTCCTTGACCGGGCTGAGACATTCCTTATCTGCAACCTGCCCTTCGACCCAAGGCCGGGGTACGAGGGCCGTGCCTCCATCCTCTGCAGGTCCACACAGGATCCTCGCTCAGGGAGGGAGGTCACGATAAAGAACAGTCAAAAGAACCTAGAACCAAGATGGCTGTGTATTAAATATGAAATTTAAAGTGTCACTAAAATGTGAGTCCTCCACCCTCACCCACTAATTGGTTTCCCTATCTCTTGGTTCCCCTGTCTTCCCGAGTGCCAGTAGGGGCAGCACCTAGTGCCTTCTAGCCCCCTCTGGTGGGAGAAGTGTGGTGTTGGATGTGGAGGTTGGGTCCTGACCATCACACTGTTCTTACCTCAGAGGAGGAACACTACACTCCATTAGAGAAGTGCAGCATCCCTGTGGCGGTCGAACCCTCAGGGGCGCCACACATGTCCTGTGGTCTGATGAAACTAAAATTGAACTTTTTGGGCATAATGACCATCGTTGCATTTGGAGGAAAAAGGGAGAAGCTTGGAAGCCTAAGATAACAACCCCAACTGTGAAACACGGGGTGGCAGCATCAAGTTGTGGGTTTGTTTTGCTGCAGGAGGGACTGGTTCACTTCACAAAATAGATGGCATCATGAGAAAAGAAGATTATGTGGCAATACTGAAGCAACATCTCAAGACATCAGCCATGAAGTTAAAGCTTTGGCGGAAATGGGTCTTCCAAATGGACAATGACCCGAAGCATACTGCCTAAATGGTAACAAAGTGGCTTAAGGATAACAAAATCAATGTTTTGGAGTGGCCATCACTAAGCCCTGATCTCAATCCTATTAAAAATTTATGGGCAAAGCTGAAAAGGCAGGTGCGAGCAAGGCGACCTACAAACCTGGATCAGTTACACCAGTTTTGTCAGGAGGAATGGGTCCAAATTTCGACCAACTATTGTGAGAAACTTGTGGAAGGATATCCCAAATGGACCTTCCAAGTCATTCAGTTTAAGGGCAATGGTACCAAATACTAATGAAAAGTATGTAAACTTTTGACTTTGCAATAAGTAATAAAAATTCCTTAAAACATTCTCTCTCTTATTATTCTGGCATTTGGCAAATATTAAAAATTATGGTAATCCTAATTGACCTAAAACGGGAAAGGTTTATTCTGATTTCATGTCAGATATTGAGAAAAACATGCATATGTGTCTTTTTATACAGTGTATGTAAACTTCTGCTTACTTCTTTGGAGATGGAAGTGGGCCTTCTTATCTCTTGGGCCCCTGTGCGACTGCACAGGTTGCATCGATGATATGTCCACCTTACACAATATTAGGTATTAATGTTATAACTGATCAATTTGTAAGCAGCATTACTAAAAAAAAATATTAAAATGTGGACCTCAAGTTGAACTTCATGATCACCAGATAATTTTGATGGACTTAAATGCATGAATTTCATTGCCTTTTTGTCTCATATATATACAACTACTCTCTCCGCTACTACTATTTATTACCTAACTACTCTTCCAATTATTCCCAGTTAATATGCAAATAATTGGCTACAATCCTTAATTATAGTTTTATGAAAACATATAAAGCCTTTAATAAAAAGCATTGCTTTAAGTAAAAGTAAATGGAAAACTGCTTGTCTTGTAGGCGAAAGACAGTGATGAAGATGATGAAGTGGCTGTCAGCTTGGATCGAGACCGCTTCATGGATGAATTCTTTGAACAGGTATGATGTTGTGCGTGTATCCAGCCTGTCTGTCAGAAGAGCATTATTTTTAGCGTGATACGGGTTTAATAATGACTTCGTAGGGCAGAGTTATTATTGAGCTGTTTACAAAAGAAAAATTCTCATAAAGACATAACTCATTTAAAGAATTTGCTTCTCTTCATTTCTGAAGCAATTAAACATAATTCATTTACTGAAAACAATAGCTCTATTACAATTTTGATCCGGCTTTGTAGATGCACCGTAAACAGAATCCTATAATATCTTCATTTACGTTGCTGCAAATTATATTTTAAGAGAATTATCCATCTATAAATTTTCAGGTGGAGGAGATCAGAGGTTTTATTGACAAGATATCCGAGAATGTAGAAGAAGTAAAAAGAAAGCACAGCGCTATCCTTGCTTCTCCTAACCCAGACGAGAGTAAGTACTGTTATTAAGATATATTTGCATACATTGGTGGAATGGCTATTGAAAATTTGGTTTTAGAAATCTCCAGTCTGGAAATTCATACTTCATGTCCCTATGTAAGAAAATGTTGCAGTTTTTTTATTGTGGGGTCTGGTTTCCCCTGAGCATAACCATCATACATTCTACTCAGACCTGTCAAGTCCAATGTCTTCTAAACATCAAGCTAGAAGAACATCATAAATTAGTGTTTCTTTATGTTTATAAGCCAGGTAACCTTTATTAATAAAAATTTACATCAAAGTACCCCCAAGGCCTTGATAATGCACAGTACAAGTTTCCTTACACCTTTGAGGAACATAGGTCATTCATCTGCTCATTATGGGAATCTAGATAAAAAAGAGTTTGAGTAATGGACAGTGCTCCAGATTTTTGCTCCTGAAAATTCACATTAAAGAGAACCTTTCGCCAAATTTTTCATGTTGAACTGGACATAGGATGGAATAATGGTTAAAGAGCGGAATAAAAATTACTAATTTTTTTCTTAATTTTACGTCTCTGTTGCTGAGATATTAACAATGACAGTATTTGTGTGTTAGACAGTTTTCACCTGAGGCATTCTACTTCTTCTCCGTGTATGATTGCGACCAATCATAAACAGGCAGCAACACTCAAGGGAAAGAAGAACAAGCCTCCACCCACCATAGCTTATAGTGAAAAAAATTAAAAAAAACATAAAAAAGAACAAAAAAACATTTTATTTCACTCTGCAGCCGCTATTACATTATGTGTCCAGTTCAACATGAGAAATTTAGGGAAAATACCTCTTTAAATGTTCCAGTAGTCTCATCTGTGTTTTCTCCCTGTGTGTAGTATCTGGCCGTGTTTCAGGATCTTAACAGCTGAAGTATCTCTCGTCCTTATTGATTTCCTACCTACTTGAAGTCAATCTAAAGTCAAGGCCTATTTCCTGTAAATGATGGAGTCCCTGAACACCATGGTACTATTTATTGTGCTACAATAGCAGAGTATTTCACCAGCTGGATCAGCTGTTGTTCTGGTCATGACTTTTGTTTGTACTTGATACATTGCAGAAATATCTTCTACATAAACTTTAATACTGATCCATCTGTTCCACTTAATAGTAGGATAAATAACTATTGTGCTGAGTGTATTATGTGCAGCTCTGCCCTTTCTACTCCCTTTATATATTCAGATTTTAACCCCTTGCTTATGCTCACAATTTTCTTTTTTGCACTTTGTTTTTTCCTCCCCTTCTTAAACCATGACGCTTTTATTTTTCGATTTACTTAGCTGTTGGAGGGCTCGGTTTTTACGGGACGAGTTGCAGTTTTTAATGTCACCATCTATTTTCCATTTAATGTACTGACAAATGGAAAAAAAATCCAATTGGTATGAAATGGTGACAAAATTAAATTCTGCTATTTGTTTGGGTTGTGTTTTTACTTTGTTTATTGTATAGTAAAATTGACTTGGCTGCATGATTCTTCCGGTCAGTATGATTACAGCAATATTAGACTTGCATACATATTTTTTTTTTAATTTAAGTGGTGAAAAAAAATTCCGAAGTTTCTAAGAAAAAAATTTAGACTTGTGTCGTCATTTTCCTAGGTCCATAATGTTTTTATTTTTCCATCGATGGAGCTGGTCTTGGCTTTTTTTTTGGCATGGCAAGCTTATGGTATAATTTATACTATTTTTGGGTTTATATGACTTTTTTTCGCTTTTTATTGCATTTCTTTTGGGAAGTTCACTGAAAAACCGCAATTCTGGCCTTTTGATTTTTTATCTCTTTATAGTGTCTACCAGATGGGTAAATTAATGTTATATTTTGATAGAACACCCTTCTATGGACACGACCATACCAAATATGATTATTTATTTTTTTCATTTTTAATGGGGGTAAGGAGTGCATTCAAATTTTTACATTTTTTTATATTTTTAAAAACTTTCTTTTTCATTTTTTGCACTATTTGTTAATCACCTTAGGGGACTTGAACCCGTGATCAATCGCTTATATTATATACTGCACTACCACATTATTGCAGTGTATAGTATAAATCGCGGTATCTGGCGGTGACGCAAGTCTTTAGCAGGTCCCCATTGCTGCCGCACAGTTGCGTCACAGGGGCCAATGGGAGCCAGTGCACAAGAGCTTGACTTGGCATATTAATGGTTAACAGCAACAATCGTAACTCATTTCCGGCAGCTGCTGTTAGAGACAGATGCCGGCTAAGTATTATGGCTGGCATCAGATGCCTGTGCAGAGAGCTCAGCTCATGCGCCCTCACAATCACGTACGTATGCGTAATTTTGCGTTAAGGGGTTAACATACCAAGACTATACCGCAATTGCAGATTTAATTTCCTGATCTCAAACCCAATTTGATTACTGCATATCACCATATTACCAGCAACTGAGGTGCAGTAAGTATAAAATACGACTGGTTACAAACAAGAGCCACTAAGAATTAATTTCAAGAATACACCAGTGTAATTTTTATAGCATTTTATGCATGCAGGACTGGCATTTTTGGTAAAGATTTGATAGGGCGCCATGAAGAGTCATTTCATAGAATCATAGAATGGTAGAGTTGGAGGGGACCTCCTGGGTCAACTGGTCCAACCCCCTGCTCAAAGCAGGATTCACTAAAGCATCTCAGACAGATGTCTGTCCAGCCTCTGTTTATTTCTCATAAAGGTAGTAATGTTTTTGAAAGGCATAGCTATACACTCTTTATAGGGAACCTATCAGTTGATTCATGCTGCCCAAACCGTGAGCAGCATGAACCAGAGCCTGGCTGCTCGATTAGAGCCAAGTATGTATTTCTCTGAAACACCGAGATTAGATGAGATGAGTTCGGCACTAACCCTGGCCAGCTTTCTCCAGCACCACTCCAGTTGATGAACAGGATTCTCCCATGTGTGCCCATCTGGAAAGACCTATCAATCAAGTAGAGTGGGAGTGGCACCAGACTTGTCCCCTCTTTTCCTATGGTCCCCAGACGGCTCTCCAAATTAAGTTTTCTCTAAAACACTGGAGCATTTCAGAGAAAAACGTACCTGGCTGCCATCAGGTAACTATTCTCTGATTCATGAATCGAGTAACAGGTTCCTTTACGATTATTTAGTTATCTCTACATTTAGCTTTACACACACAGAATTCTGATCAATCAGACTAATCTGAAAGATTATCAAATTGGTCTAAGTTGGCCATTTACAGGTACATATATTTTGTTAGGATAGAGCCAATTTTCATCTTCCGCATCTGTTATGATTGTCCTAAAGTGGAACCTTTATATTCTTTATAATGGAGTTTTCTTTTAGATATATGTTAGATGCTGTACACAAATCTTTCATTGTGATTGGTGGAGAGGCTTTGTCATGTAAAATAAAGCTATTAACCTGCAGATATGGATTTAATCTGCAGGTTATTGTTACGCCCAATGGTGGCGCATGTGAATTAGTGGACCCACTATGCCACAGGCCCGGGTCTACCTAGGTAGGGGTGTAGCTAAGCGGCTACCTGGTGTTCACTGCAGCTCTTGATGGTGGAGACAGGTTGGGCTGCAGGTAGTCGCCAGGTACCACTCATAGGCAGATGACGGTACTGCAGCAGCTGACTCCAGGGGTCAGGTTAGCTGACATAGACTAGGGCTTCATTCAGACTAATAGGTTCAGTTCAGGATCACTGCAGAACGGTTACTGACACAGAGATTCAGATAGGGAAACGTTCAGATACTGGCCACAGCAGGACCAAGGGACTTCAGGAACAGAACTGGCCGCACCAGAACCAGGGGACATAGTTTAGGCACTCACGGGACCAGGGGACTTCGGGAACAGGGAACAGGATTGGCCGCATCAGGACCAGAGGACAATATCCAGAAACTGCCCACACACGGACCAGGGATTCGGGTTCAGGACACTGGCCACACCGGAGGACCTAACAACTCACTAGTAGGGGAGACTACATACTATTAAAAGCTGTTGCTTCGACGACTCCCTAAGGGAGAGGGAGTCTATATATGCAAGATGCATTCCAGCTATTGGCTGGGAGCCATCTTGCAGGTGTACTAATTATACTAAATGCCTCTCAGCTACAAGCTGAGGTAATTTACTATAAGCGCACGGTGTCCTTTTAAGAGCGAGGGAGCGCACGTGCACTAGGCTCTGCCAGGAACTGCTGGCGTGCACAGCAACAGAGGACAGTGAGCACGTCAGGAGCACGCCGGACACCACGCTGAGGGCATGTCCGGTGAGTAAGCCGGCGTCCCTGCATGGAGCTAGAAGAGGACATCATGCAGGGGTGCCGGCCAATTCGCTACAGTTATTAGCGTTCTGACACCATGTGACGCCTGCACTGAGAGCCTTGCTGTTGGGAGGGAATGAACTTTACTCCCCCCTGCAGCGTCCAGCTTCCAGTCATAGGGGAGGCACCGGCACAGTTTCTGTCACCACTCTGTGTATAGAGAGCGGCGGCGGTAACTGCGATCCCTGCACTGACATACAGCAGGCTCTTCTTTAGAGCCGACTGTCAGAGAATGCAAAGGGCGCAGTTACAGCATTATTTTACATGACAGGTTCAATTTAAGTTTTAAATAGCAGGATAGGAAATATTTCTGCGCTCTCCGGAATACAACACAAATATTGGTAATAGAATTGTAGGTTTATTGTTAACGCGTTTCAGAGTCCACTGACTCCTTCCTCAGGACAACCATACATGATATATGGTTGTCCTGAGGAAGTGGTCAGTGGACTCTGAAACTGCTATTTAAATCTACTGTTTTCTTGGAAGCTGCTGCATCTGGTATTCAGGCTCTATAAGTGTTGTGTCTCACACAACGACGCAAGGAGAGCGCTTCTGCTTATAAATACCAGCCCTTTAACGTGGATAAGACCCTACTGTGCTCTTGCATTTCTTTACAGGTTCACTTTAAGCTAATGGGATCAGTTCTCTGACAGGTCAGATCACTTTGCCGTTTACACACACCAGTTTAAAATCATATTGGTCTGACTGGAAAGAAATGAGTCAGATCTCTGTATGTGTAAGGGCACTCTGGGTTTATACCGCACAATTTTGAATGTCAGTTTACTATTTCCTATTATGACATTGTCCACATATGGTTTATGTTCATGTACTTCCTCTCTTGTCTGTATTGTATGAATGCTCAGTTTTTTTTTGTTAGTGTTTTTTCCCGTAACCATTGTTAGATAGCAATTGAAAGCCCCTCGATAGGAGATGTGTCACCGAGGTGATTAGCATCAGTGATGTTACCGAGGTGGTTAGCCTCTGAGATGTTACCGAGGTGGTTAGCCTCTGAGATGTTACCGAGGTGGTTAGCCTCTGAGATGTTACCGAGGTGGTTAGCCTCTGAGATGTTACCGAGGTGGTTAGCCTCTGAGATGTTACCGAGGTGGTTAGCCTCTGAGATGTTACCGAGGTGGTTAGCCTCGGTGATGTTACCGAGGTGGTTAGCCTCGGTGATGTTACCAAGGTGGTTAGCCTCTGAGATGTTACCGAGGTGGTTAGCCTCTGAGATGTTACCGAGGTGGTTAGCCTCTGAGATGTTACCGAGGTGGTTAGCCTCTGAGATGTTACCGAGGTGGTTAGCCTCGGTGATGTTACCGAGGTGGTTAGCCTCGGTGATGTTACCGAGGTGGTTAGCCTCGGTGATGTTACCGAGGTGGTTAGCCTCGGTGATGTGACCGAGGTGATTAGCCTCGGTGATGTGACCGAGGTGGTTAGCCTTGGTGATGTTACCGAGGTGGTTAGCCTCGGTGATGCAAAGTCCGGAATGCAAGCTCCAGCATAATTGGTGCTCGGAGATTTTTTCAAGAGGGCAGCACAGGTCTGGATTTTTACAAGCAGTGAGAAAGAGATGGGCGGTTGTTGACGATTCTGCTGAGAAATAAAACTCCTCAACAATGCTAAAGATGTTTTCATCAGATAGATAGGAATTACAAAAACCGTAAGAGTCTGTATCAGCCACCAGTAAAGAAACAGATGACTTTGCATTGTGAACAGATTATTAGTGTTATAAAGGAATTATCATGTGAAAATCTCAGAACATGATAGATGAATAGATTTGTTGTGGGTAGAGCCTCTGAGCCCTGATTCACATTAGGATACAGATTACTCCTTCCCGTTTTAGATTAATTCAGGTAGAGGAAAAGCAATTACCCATTTCTACACAATTGACAAGAAAATAACTTATTGAATGAAGTAACGGGAACTTTCTGGAGCTTTTGATTAGTTAAGTTACCTTTTTAAGCTCCCGTGGAAAGTATTTAAGTAAGACTTGCGAGCTGACATTTTCTGTGTGGGCAGCCGTGTATAATTTGTTTGTCTCACTAGAACACAAAAGGAACCGGTTTTCTAGTTTGATTGCTTTTCTTCCACAGAAAACCCCTATTTGAGGAGTAAAGTAGTGTTTTCTAACTGCTGTTGATCCACTAAAAAGGTATAAGCTTACATCTATCTACTAGCAGCGTGGGGGATTTGTTTTACATTGCAACAGACCAAAGCCTTCACTACGATATCAAATGGGCGCATTCAGATTGTGTTTACCTGGCTGGCACCATGACAGAGACAGCTGCTGAGAGGTAGATTGCAATGTTCTCACATCAAGTGCCAAACCTGGTGAGAAGGGAGCTCTCACACTCCATTCACACACTCCCGGTCTCTAATTAGCCAAATAAGGGGCAATCTAAGGCATCAAATGCAACAAATTTAGACTTTTGGATGGAAAGCATAGCTACAAAGTTTACACATTTTTACCTGTAGATGTTGGGACAACTATTCCTCTTCAGTCTAAATGGGTCTGGAGAAGGTATCTACTGATATCTACTGATTTTCAGCATTAGGTTTTGCTCACAGTAGCGTATAACTCGGACGAGTGCTATCCAATGTTATACTATGGGGCAGTGCAGATCAGCGATCTTTTTCTCATGCCGATTTGGCATGCGAAAATTTATTGCAGCATGCTGCGAGTGCATCTGATAATCGGACCATACGCACCCATACAAGTCTATGAGTGCGCGTGAAACATCGGACTGCACTCAGATGTCATCCGAGTGCAATTCAATTACCACGGACACAGAGAATGGAGAAGATGGAGAAATTAAGTTCTCCGTATTCTCCACACCTGTGCTGCAATTCTCTCAGATGAGATAGTCGGGTCACAGTAAACTGACCCTTGTCTCACTCTGACGGAGTTTGATCCGAGTGTCATTAGCATATTCGGCCCGATTCTTTCACATAAGAGAATCGACAGCCGTGTGAGCGAACCCTTAGGAAGAATTGTTTTAGCAGAGATGAAATATGCAAATTGCCGCTTCAGAGAGGAAGAGGACTTGAACTCTAGTCCCACCAATTGGAAGCAGCAATCCTACAAGTCATTATCGACCCTTGAACGAGCCTTGAAATATGACTTAGGATAAAAGTCATATCAGAATCTCAATTTGAAGACACGGTGTTTCAGAGTATTGCCCCTCGTCAGTACAAAGTATGAGATCTGAGTTGGCTGGGTGAGAGGCTAAGGCTGGGCTCTAAGGGGTAAGGTTTCTTCTTGTGGAGAGTGACATTCCAGGTGTGGCACACCAGTATGAGGAGACTTAAAGCAGAGATGAAAAAGCATCTTTTTAATGGGGTTATTCATGTTATACACCAGGGGTCTCCAACTCGGCTGGGTATGTGGGCCGCACACGGAAAAAAAAATTATTTGGGGGGCCGCATTTTTTGCAGGACAAGGTGCCATTTTTAGTGATACCATTTTTTTTCTATACACCTTTTGAACATTTTTGCCGTGTTTATTTTATTTTTTTATAGCTTGGGTCGTTAGAGATGTGGTAATAACAAATGTGCACTTTTTTTGTTTACTTTAGTTTATATATAAGCAAGCATTTTTAGTGGGAAAATATTTTTTCATGCTTTATTTTTAATTTTTTTTTATAATTTTGTTTCCCCCAATTGGCCACACACAGTAATATTGTCTTACAATTAGCACCATATAGTAATTCTGGCAAACATCTTGTAGTAATGTGCCCCAACCTGGTCCCCATCTGTCGTAATGTCCCCCATCCTGGTCCTCATCTTCTAGCAATGCCCCGTCCTGGTCCCCATCTGTCGTAATGTCCCCCATCCTGGTCCTCATCTTCTAGCAATGCCCCGTCCTGGTCCCCATCTGTCGTAATGTCCCCCATCCTGGTCCTCATCTTCTAGCAATGCCCCGTCCTGGTCCTCATCTTGTTGTAATGTCCTCCATCCTGTTCCCCTTCTTGAAGTAATGCCCCATCATGGTCCTCATCTTGGAGTAATGTCCCTATCTTGTAGTAATGTGCCCCATCCTGGTTGTCATCTTGTCGTAATGTTCCCCATCCAGGTCCCCATATTGTAGGTATGCCCCCATCCAGGTCCCCATAAGGTAGATATGTCCCCATCCAGGTCCTCATCTTGTAGTAATATGCCCCATCCTGGTTCTAATCTCATAGTAATGCCCAATCCTGGTCCTCATCTTGTAGTAATGTGCTCATCCTGGTCCTCATCTTCTAGTAATGCCCCATCCTGGTCCTCATCTTGTTGAAATGTCCTCCATCCTGTTCCCCTTCCTGAAGTAATGCCCCATCCTGGTCCTAATCTTGGAATAATGTCCCCATCCTGGTCGTCATCTTGTCGTAATGTCCCCCATCCAGGTCCCCATATTGTAGGTATGCCCCCATCCAGGTCCCCATATTGTAGATATGTCCCCATCCAGGTCCTCATCTTGAAGTAATATGCACCATCCTGGTTCTAATCTCATAGTAATGCCCCATCCTGGTCCTCATCTTGGAGTAATGTCACCACCCTGGTCCTTGTCTTGTAGTAATGTGCCCATCCTGGTTCCCATCTTGTCGTAATGTCCCCCATCCAGGTTCCCATATTGTAGATATGTCCCCATCCAGGTCCCCATATTGTAGATATGTCCCCATCCAGGTCCCCATATTTTAGATATGTCCCCATCCAGGTTGCATATTGTAGATATGTCCCCTGTGCCGTTCTTCACATACACATCATAGAGAAAAAAAAGATTCTTCTCACCTGCCCTCCATTCCCTCTGCGTCCTTTCTGCACATTCGGCCCGCAAGCACCATAGACCCTTTGACAATCCCGGCCCGGTCCAGGAGCCGCGGACATCAGTGCTTTATTTCAGTTGAATGTGCGTCCTTGGAAGTGTATTGCCGCACAGAGACTGGCTCTCTGCACAGCACTACTAATGCCAGCTGCCGGCCTATCAGAGGCTAGCAGCTGACATCTGCGCATGGCGTGACGTCATACGGCTCCTGGACCGGGCTGCAATCGTCAAGGGGTCTATGGCGCCTGGAGGCCGCATGAAGCAGCTTGAGGGGTCACAAGTGGCCCGTGGGCTGCGTGTTTGAGGCCTCTGCTATACATTTGGTAACCACATTGGCCTCACTGTAGTTAAAAATAGTGAAATCAGCTGTGCACACCTTACCCTGCACCCTGTTACTTCTGACTTCTGGTTAGTCTGAAGTTGCGGCCACAAGATGGCGCTGCAGGACGGGAGCGGCACCGATAAAAGGTCAAGACGGCGGCTGGTAAGTATAAGAATGCGGTCAGGGACCTTAAATTAGAAGCACAACTCCAGTGCTGAAAAACCACGCTGGAGTGGTGCTTTAATGCTTTCCATTGTAGTTCACTGCCTGGAAAGCATGATAATGGCAAACAGTCCACAAGATGTCAGCATTATAGCATGTGAGTATGACTGGGTAACTTGGTAGTGTTTACTCATCACTCCGTCACACTTGCCTGTGTTTTGTATCACTTGGTTCTTGAACCTTGTCAAAAGAGGCCATTAATGAAGGATCACATGACTTTTGGGGTTGTGTCAGTGGCTGTCACTCTTACCAATATAATTAGGATATTCTGAGCTCTTCTCTTCTATATGCCTGGGAATGATGAAGAAGAATAGCACCTACTGCTCTGTTGAAAGGTATAATTGGATTTTGAGGCTCTTCTAGCCCTGTGTTCCCCGGCGAGATGCTTTCTTGCCTCAGGCCCAGATGTATGCTACCATTTTACACATACAACCTTGTCGCACTTGGTAGGATATATGTCAGGTACTCATATATCATTTACCTCTTTTTCTGTGAGCTGCTTCAGAATAGATCATTCTATAGAAGTATTTTTTCCCTATTACATTTAGGAAATAAGAGGAGAAATGAAATGATAACCTGAGATTGATCAGTGTTTATAGCAGTGGCACAGTCTGCCACATTCGGAAAGACTAAAATGTCCAGACAGTTTTTTCGTCCTTGGGCTCTATCAAATATGTATTGTTTTCTTTTCAGATTTTTGCTCTCATTAGTGCTCATGCAAAGATTTTCTACTTGAATTATTTAAACACCATGCCACTTGGGTACCATCCGCAGACTGGATATCATGGGACCCATTTCACTGTTTTAACATATGCGGATCTTGGTTGCTAGGATGTGCTTTTTTTAAGCTTTGAAGGGGTAAAAGCCCTTATGGGGAAATGTATTAATGTTGTATAAAGAGCAGTCTGAGTTCCATGTATGTTTTTTTTCTATTTCTGAATATTACATAATGCAACTGATACGCTTAGATTATTGGGACAAATTCTATACAAAGTTGTAGCAATATTAGAAACAAGTGATTATCATATAAATCATTCTTTCTATTATAAGCCAGCAAATAGTTTCTGTTTAATTAGGTAAAAAATAAGTACTCTGTAAATTATTTGTAATTTTTGTTGCTTTCTTTAAACCAAAAGGGCACAGCATGGTCTATCAATAAAAAAATAATGTAGTCTCACATATGGGATGAACCACTGCTTCTCTTGTACTTCTGCCTTCTCCAAACTTGAGACAGGTCTACAAACCCATTCTGTCCAAACAATGAGAACAGAATGTACGGACACTGGCTATATATATTTGAGTTCTGGTTGTACGGAAATGTGACTGCTACAGCCAAACACAAGACGCAGCCGTGGTCACAAGCCCATCTCTGCCAGATAAGGGACTGTCAGGATACCTGGGCAGTGCTGTGAAAGGAGGAGTTGGGGATCGGTAGCTGAATGTTGGTTTTTAAGAACTTGGCAAAATAATATTACTTGCTTCCACAATTCTTAGCTCTGATGGATGTAATGTGAAAATGCCACACTTGTTTATTTAAAGGAGTTGTAGACCACCTAAATAAAAAAAAAGCTTAGAATGCTATAAAATAACAGGAGTAACACTCCCCTTCCCAATCCCCACTACTATCATACAAATGCTAGGTGTAGTATCGGCGTCTCTGCCCCCTGACAGGCAGAGACGCCATCCCTCTTACTGCCGCGCTCCCCGCCCGGCGTTCTCCGGCGCTCCTGATTCTGCTGCTGCCGGCGTGCGCAGCTTCCCGGGCACTGTGCTTAGGGCGCGCGCTCTCTCCCTCTTAAAGGGGCCGCGCGCCGTCCTAAGGAGTCCCCGGCCAATGGCCGGAGGACCTCTCATATATAAGGCACCTCCTCCAAAATGGAGGTGCCCGTGCAAGGTTGTAGCTTTGTGTGTTAAACTCTGCTTCAGCCCTCAGGTCCCGCTGCTAGCCTGACTACGAGTCCAGCCCGCCAGCCTGACTACGAGTCCAGCCCGCCAGCCTGACTACGAGTACAACCCGCCAGCCTGATTACGAGTCCAGCTCGTCAGCCTGACTACGAGTCCAGTCCGTCAGCCTGAGTACGAGTCCAGTCCGTCAGCCTGAGTACGAGTCCAGTCCTCCCGCCTGACTACAAGTCCAGTCCGCCAGCCTGACTACAAGTCCAGTCCGCCAGCCTGACTACAAGTCCAGTCCGCCAGCCTGACTACCAGCCCTGTCCGCCAGCTTGTCTACTCTCCAGCCCGACAGTCTGTCTACAGTCCAGTCTGCCAGTCTGTCTATGGGCCCTGCCCGCCTGCTTACCTGGAAGCACCTGCCTGTTAACTGCCGTTCCTGCCAGCCCGCTTACCTGGAAGCACCTGCATGTTACCTGCCGTGCCTACCAGCCAGCCTACCTGGAGGCTCCTGCCTGTTACCTGCCGTGCTTGCCAGCCCGCATACCTGGAAGCACCTGTCTGTTACCTGCCGTGCCTACCAGCCAGCCTACCTGGAGGCTCCTGCCTGTTACCTGCCGTGTCTGCCAGTCCGTCTGCCCGGATCACCCGTCAGCCTGCCTGCCGTGCTCATCTGCTGTACCGGTCAGTCCCTGCCTTCTGACCCGTGGGAGTCACCTGCTCTCATACAAGGTCAGTCCCAGAGTAGCACCTGGTCCCTCTGCTCAGTCCTTCCCTGGTCACGGAGTCGATTGAGCCGCCGTACAAGCTTGGTCGGTCCGAGTTGATACCTAGTTACACCCCTCTGGTCCCTCCTTGCACCGCAGCACAGAGGTTCCACTACCTGGATCCGTAACAGTTTGCACGGGCCATGGAACCCAGTGGCCCCCAGGCCCCTTCGCTTGCTGACCTGTACCAGGAGGTTTCTCATCAGAGATCCCAACAGGAAACCATTCTGACCTACCTGCGGTCTGTCAACTCTCGCCTGGACACGCTGTCTGTTCCACCTGTGTCCGCCTCAAGCCGCTGCCTACCAATACCACAGCATCCAGCCTAGGACCCCGGCTTTCTGCACCTCCTCATTTTGGAGGTGACCCCATCCTATGTCGGGGCTTTCTGAACCAGTGCACGCTGCACTTTGAACTTCTGCCACATCAGTTTCCCTCCGACTGGGCCAAGGTGGCTTTCATCATGTCTCACCTCACCGGGGAAGCATTGGCATGGCTAAACCCTCTATGGGAGAGAGGGGAGATGGTGTCCGATCTTCTGGCTTTCCTCACTGTCTTCCGAAGGGTCTTCGATGAACCTGGACGAAGGATTTCTACTGCCTCCTCATTGCTCCGTCTCTGCCAAGGGAGTCTCACCGTGTGCCAGTATGCCATACAGTTCCGTACCCTCGCTTATGAGCTTGCCTGGGACAATGAGGCCCTGGTGTCCACCTTCTGGGAGGGTCTTTCCGGTCGGATTAAGGACGAGTTAGCTGGCCGGGACATTTCTACCTCTCAGGATGACCTGGTGTCACTAGCTACCCGGATTGACATCCGTTTCCTAGAACATGCTAAGGAGACTACCCGGTAGAGAAGATTTCCTCATCTTGCTCCTGTTTTCCAGAAACCGGCTTCCCAAACAGCAACTCCCCGGGCACGCTCGCCCGAACCCATGCAGATCGACCAGACCAAGATGGTCAAGTATCGCCAAGAAACACGCCGAGCCAAGGGGAGCTGTTTCTACTGTGGTAGTAAGGAGCACCTGATCCGCTCTTGTCCGGTGAAGCCGGGAAACTCCAGTGTCTAGGACCGCTCGGAGAGGTCGTCCTAGGCAAGAGTAAATCCTCTCCGTTCTTGACTTTGTCCGTCTCTATCTCCTGTGGAGAGAACCGCTTCTTTGAAACCGCACATCTGGACTCTGGAGCCGCTGGGAATCTCATTTCCCAGTCCCTTGTAGAGAAGTATCAGATTCCTACCAAACCTGTGGCTGAACCATTGGCAGTCGCTTCCGTGGATGGAAGACTCCTTCCGGTGACCATCTTGCTCGTCACAGAGCCCGTAACCCTGCAGGTGGGAATGCTGCACTCAGAGAGGATCTCCTTCCATGTGCTTTCCGGACTCTCTCACCCCCTTTTGCTAGGTCTACCCTGGCTACAGAGACATGAGCCCATTCTGAATTGGCAATCCGGTGAGGTGCTCCGTTGGGGGCAGGATTGCCATGAGACCTGCCTGGTTCCGGTTCGCCCGGCTTGACCTCCATCTACTCCAGCTAATTTACCTGGTCTACCGGCACCTTACTGGTCCTATGCTGATGTCTTCGACAAGAAGCAGGCAGAGACACTGCCACCTCATAGGCCATATGATTGCCCTATCGACCTGGTACCCGGTGCCACTCCACCCCGTGGGCGTATTTATATTATGGATTATACCTACTCTTGCCCCATCATGGGAAAACTGTGACATGTATCTATTATTTGAAGTATTGTTATCCTTCTATATATACCTCTCCCATTTTTGTCATCAACTAGTACATGTTACTTTGGGTCGCTCTTTTCTCTTCCCCTCTTCACACTATCCTGCTACATTGTTAGCTGTGGATATTTGCTACGTGCTCTTGTGGTTCTGTATCGTCTTCCCATCTGTATTTATTTATTATACATGTAACGTTATGTATTTTTACTAATAAAGTTTTTTCTATATGCCGTACACTCCGTTTTCTCTTGTGTTTTCACACCGATTTTGAGTAGGCAATTTTTTCGTGCGACTATGGGCTGCGAGCTGTGGCTCTTCCTCACTCCATACTCGTGATCTCTATTATGCTGGCCGAAGTGTTTATTATTACCCGTTGTCGTTGGCCGAAACCTGGGCCATGTTGGAGTACATCGAAGAAAATCTGGCTAGGGGATTCATCCAGAAATCTTCCTCCCCGGCTGGAGCCGGATTCATCTTCGTAAAAAAGAAAGACTGTTCACTACGCCCCTGTATCGATTATAGAGGACTCAACCAAATTACCATCAAAAACAAATACCCCCTGCCGCTCATCTCTGAGCAGTTCGACCGCCTTAAAGGCGCGAAGATCTTCACCAAGCTCGATCTTCGTGGGGCGTATAACTTGGTCCGGATCCGCCAAGGAGACGAGTGGAAGACAACATTCAATACCCGGGACAGTCACTATGAATACCGTGTGATGCCCTTCAGTCTCTGTAATGCTCCCGCCATCTTCCAAGAATTAGTTAACGACATCTTCCATGACCTCTTATATTCTTGCATAGTGGTGTACCTGGACGACATCTTGGTCTTCTCTCCGGATCTTCCCACACACCGGAGGGATGTTCGTCAGGTCCTGGGTAGGCTCAGGCAGAATCACCTATATGCAAAATTTGAGAAATGCCTCTTCGAGCAGACCTCTCTTCTGTTACTGGGCTATATTATCTCTAAGACAGGTCTACGGATGGACCCTGAGAAGGTCTCTGCCGTCTTAAAGTGACCCCGTCCGGAGGGGTTTAAGGCGATTCAGCGATTCCTGGGCTTCACCAACTATTACCGTCTCTTCATCCCACATTTCTCTTCCCGGACTGCTCCCATCTCTGCGCTCACCCGAAAGGGAGCAAATCCTAAGGAATGGCCTTACTCTCCTTAAAACAAGCCTTCTCTTCTGCCCCTGTGCTGCACCGTCCGGATAGCAACAAACAGTTCTTTTTGGAGGTTGATGCTTCCTCTTCCGGAGCCGAAGCGGTGCTCACCCAGAAATCTTCATCCGGGAGAATGGTAACCTGCGGCTTCTTCTCCAAGCTCTTCTCCTCGTCTGAGCACAACTACTCCATAGGAGACCGAGAACTGCTAGCCATCAAATTGGCACTGGAGGACTGGCGTTACCTGCTTGAGGGGACTCTGCACCCGGTGGTCATCTATACTGACCACAAAAACCTGGGATATCTACAGAATGCCCAAAGACTCAATCCGCGTCAGGCCCGGTGGTCTTTGTTCTTCTCCCGCTTCAACTTTACCCTACATTACCGCCCGGCGGACAAGAACGTTAAAGCCGACACCTTGTCCCTATCCTTCCTGTCTTCCGATCAAGAGGAGGAGCCTATGCATATCATCGATCCCTCCAAAGTGATGAATGTGGCCCCCTTGGACCTGTCTCGTCTCCCACTCGGTAAGACGTTTGTAGCGGTTCCGGATCGTAAGAAGGTTCTTCACTGGGGTCATTCATCCAAACTAGCTGGCCATGCTGGCCAGAAAAAGACCTTCCTGCTCATCACCCCGCATTACTGGTGGCTTACCCTGCGCCAGGATGTGGTAGACTTCGTCACGGCCTGTTCGTCCTGTGCCCGCAACAAGGTTCCCAGACATCTTCCAGCCGGCCGTCTCCTGCCTCTTCCCATACCTGCTGCCCCGTGGCAACACATTGCTATGGACTTTATTACTGATCTTCCTGTTTGTGCCGGTTATACGGTCATTTGGGTGGTCGCCAACCGCTTTTCTAAAATGGCCCACTTCATCCCTCTGCCTGGTCTCCCATCAGTATCTGTGCTGGCTAAGGACTTCATCCATCACATCTTTCATCTCCACGGCCTACCCCTCCACATTGTGTCTGATCGGGGGGTCCAGTTCACTTTGCGCTTCTGGAGAGCTACGTGTAAGCTGCTGGATGTCACCCTGGATTTCTCCTCTGATTACCATCCGCAGTCCAATGGCCAAGTGGAACGTATCAACCAGATCCTTACCAGCTTCCTCCGGCACTTCGTCAACGCTCACCATACCGATTGGGTGGAGCTCCTACCATGGGTTGAGTTCTCCTATAACAACCATGAGAGCGAATCTTCTTCCATGGGCAACATCCCCGGATTCCTTTTCCCATTTCCGCTTCAGTGGACAACCCTGCCGCGGAGTCTCTGGTCAGCGAATTTTCCACTATTTGGGAGGACACTAGATCCGCACTTCTTCAATCCTCCGAGCGGATGAAGAGACATGCGGATAAGAGACGTCTGGATCCGCCTCAATTCCGTCCAGGAGACAAGGTTTGGCTCTCCTCCAAACATGTTCGTCTCAAAATACCCTCCTATAAGTTGGGTCCACGGTTCATCGGTCCTTTTGAAGTCCTCAAGCAAATCAACCCAGTAGCCTACAAGTTAAAACTCCCGGCCACCTTACGGATTCCCAACTCCTTCCACGTATCTCTCCTCAAACCAGTTGTGCTTAATTCTTTTTCTGACAATCCAGGTACCTCCCCAGCTCCGGTCTCCGCTGAGGACGTCTATGAGGTAGAGAACATTCTGGCCACCAAGAGGGTAAGAGGAAAAACCTTTTTTCTGGTGGATTGGAAGGGATTTGGCCCAGAGGAGAGAACTTGGGAATCTAGGGAGAACATCCACGCCCCGCTTCTCCTTCAAAAAAATTTTCAGGCCTAAAAAAGAGGCCCCCTGACAGGCAGAGACGCCGTCCCTCTTACCGCCGCGCTCCCCGCCCGGCGTCCTCCGGCGCTCCTGCTTCTGCTGCTGCCGGCGTGCGCAGCTTCCCGGGCACTGTGCTTAGGGCGCGTGCGCGCTCTCTCCCTCTTAAAGGGGCCGCGCGCGCCGTCCTAAGGAGTCCCCGGCCAATGGCCGGAGGACCTCTCATATATAAGGCACCTCCTCCAAAATGGAGGTGCCCGTGCAAGGTTGTAGCTTTGTGTGTTAAACTCTGCTTCAGCCCTCAGGTCCAGCCCGCCAGCCTGACTACAAGTCCAGCCCGCCAGCCTGACTACAAGTCCAGCCCGCCAGCCTGACTACGAGTCCAGTCCGTCAGCCTGACTACAAGTCCAGGCACTCACGTGTTGATGGTTTATTCCACAACTCACAAAAAGACGTTTCAGCCATGTGAGTTGTGGAATAAACCAACTAATCATCAACACGTGAGTGCCGGGATTTTCTTTTCCTACAGACATTGTTTTCCACGTGCACCACCCTAGCTACACGGAGTGCCGACTATTTTCTTTTGATACTGACTACAAGTCCAGTCCGCCAGCCTGACTACCAGCCCTGTCCGCCAGCTTGTCTACTCTCCAGCCCGACAGTCTGTCTACAGTCCAGTCCGCCAGTCTGTCTATGGGTCCTGCCCGCCTGCTTACCTGGAAGCAACTGCCTATTACCTGCCGTGCCTGGCAGCCCGCTTACCTGGAAGCACCTGCCTGTTACCTGCCGTGCCTACCAGCCAGCCTACCTGGAGGCTCCTGCCTGTTACCTGCCGTGCCTGCCAGCCTGCTTACCTGGAAGCACCTGCCTGTTACCTGCCGTGCCTACCAGCCAGCCTACCTGGAGGCTCCTGCCTGTTACCTGCCGTGCCTGCCTGCCCGCTTACCTGGAAGCACCTGCCTGTTACCTGCCGTGCCTACCAGCCAGCCTACCTGGAGGCTCCTGCTTGTTACCTGCCGTGTCTGCCAGTCCGTCTGCCCGGATCACCCGTCAGCCTGCCTGCCGTGCTCATCAGCTGTACCGGTCAGTCCCTGCCTTTTGACCCATGGGAGTCACCTGCTCTCATACAAGGTCGGTCCCAGAGTAGCACCTGGTCCCTCTGCTCGGTCCTTCCCTGGTCACGGAGTCGATTGAGCCGCCGTACAACCTTGGTCGGTCCGAGTTGATACCTAGTTACGCCCCTCTGGTCCCTCCTTGCACCGCAGCACAGAGGTTCCACCACCCGGATCCGTAACACTAGGTATTACTGCAGGTATCTGTTTTTCCTTTCTTGTGATGTCATGTTGACACAACATCTGACCTCTGCAGCCAATCACTGATATTAGTGTTGGTGTCTCAACAGCAGTCACATCACTGGTCTGACTGTTTCACCATCATCTCAGTGGCCTGCAATTGGTTATAGTGGTCACGTTTGCAAGGTTGGAATTTAGGACAATTAATAGGACAATTCCAAATTTTAGGGCAAGGTTGGAATGCAGGACAATTCACAAACACTGGTAGGACCACAAGGGCAAGTGAAATTATCAGGTGAGTTTGACAACCCCTTTTATTAGGTTTTAACTCAGGCTTCTCTTTTTAGAAAAGAAAAGACACCTCAAAGAAGCAAATAAAGTCGGTTGGGTCTGTTAGGGTTCATTATGTCAGTAGTAGTCTGGGAAGCCATTCGAGGAAAGGCAGTGAATACTTGGCTCTAGTAGGTATCATGTATCCAAGGCCGGTCACTAGACAAGCAGAGTAGACTTAGGAGATGTTATGCCCCTGACATGTGAGTGAAGGATCGATCATCCAGGTCCTAACAGTTGAATACCCTGCAGTTCATTAAGAGTAGTACTCTATGACTGAATTTGCATTTTGCCCATAAATTTCCATGTTCTCATTTGATAGCATAACAAGCTATTTCTCCTGAGAAAAAGGTGCAGTTTTCTAATTTTAATACTTCTTAATCTTTTCGATAATTGCCTCCATTGACTCTCATTGTAAGAAAAAATATTGGGGCAAATTTACTAATCCTAATTTTAAAATGACATAAACTTTGACTTGACTGTTTGAAGATGAGCCAAGTTCATCAAAGTTTACCCATCTTTTTATTTAGTTTGCTCCATGATGATATTTCCACTAAGATTTTGCCGCAATTGGGGTGAACAGTGTAACATTTCATGGTACATTCCCTTTAAAGAGTACTTGATATCAGGTTAAAAGTGGCCAGCTTTTCCTCGTTCGTATTTTATTCCTGCTGCTCCTATGTGTCTACTTTTTTTTTGTTATTCTTGAAATCAGCCTTACTTTTCCAGAGATAATAAGACTTTTTATTTAGTGCCTATTTTTTATGGTCTTTACTAAGATGTATAGTATAGAGAGAACCTGTGGAAATTTCTGATGCATTGATAATTCCATCGAAAATCTTGAAGGCATGACCTGTTGGGAGGTTTTGGGGACTGGAGTTGAGAAACACTAACGAGTATGATCTTTCTTCAGGCTGCTCACTGACAATGAGTGATCACCTATCTCAAACTTCCCAAATATAGACACCCTACTTAAAATGTTTGGTCACTCTTGATCATGAATATATAGGACACACTTCTTCTTCATTGAGCTTCATTAAATAGTAGAATATCTACAGAACATTAGCTGTAGGTTTGTTATAAGTGAAAGCTTCTCTTTCACAGTGGAACTGTGAGCTAGAGCCAATCTATTCCCAAGGTGTTAAATATAAAATGTCAATACATTATTATTATTTATTTTGAAAGCTCCATTTTTTCCATGGTGCTGTACATGAGAACAGGTCACATACAAAATACAATCTGCCAGATAATGGGGAAGGAGAGAGCATTGGGGGGTTGTGGCAGCTCCGCTGGTGGTGAGGTGCGGCTGGGTCATTGCAGCCTGTAAGCTTTCTTGAAGAGACTGTTTTTTAAGTTCTGTCTTAACCCCTTAAGGACCGAGCCACTTTGTAGGTTAATGACCAGGCCTCAATTTTTAAATCTGACCAGTATCACTTTATGAGGTAATAACTCTGGAACGCTTCAACAGACCCCACTGATTCTGAGACAGTTTTTTCGTGACATATAGTACTTCATGATAGTGGTAATATTTCTTCGATATGACTTGCGTTTGTTTGTGAAAAAAAACGGAAATTTGGTGAAAATTTTGAAAATTTAGCAATTTTCAAACTTAGATTTGTTATACCCTTAAATCAGAGAGATATGTCACACAAAAATAGTTAATAAATAACATTTCCCACATGTCTACTTTACATCAGCACAATTTTGGAAACAACATTTTTTTCAGTTAGGAAGTTTAAAGTTGACCAGCGATTTTCTCATTTTTCCAACAAAATTCACAAAACCATTTTTTTAGGGACCACATCACATTTGACGTGACTTTGAGGGATCTATAGGACATAAAATACCCGAAAGTGACACCATTCTAAAAACTGCACCGATCAAGGTGCGCAAAACCACATTCAAGAAGTTTATTAACCCTTCAGGTGCTTCACAGGAACTGAAGGAATGAGGAAGAAAAAAATTAACATTTAACTTTTTTTCACAAAAAGTTCAATTTAGACTCAATATTTTTATTTTCACAAGGGTAAAATAGACACCAAAATGTATTGTGCAATTTCTCTTGAGCATGCCGATACCCAATATGTGGCAGAAAACCTCTGTTTGGGCACATGGCAGGGCTCGGAAGGGACGGAGCGCTATTTGACTTTTTGAATTCAAAATTTGCTGGAATAGTGAGCGGACGCCATGTTGCATTTGGAGAGCCACTAATGTGATTAAACAGTGGAAACCCCCACAAATTACCCTATTTTGGAAACTAGATCCCTCAATGAACTTATCTAGATGTGTGGTGAGCACTTTGAATCCCCAGATGCTTCACAGAAGTTTATAACGTAGAGCCATAAAAAATGTAAAAAAATCTATCTTTTTCCACAAATATTAACTTTTAGCCCCATTTTTTTATTTTCACAAGGGTAACCGGAGAAAATTGACCCAAAAAATTGTTGTGCAATTTTTTCCCGAGTACGATGATACCCCATATGTGGTGGAAAAACACTGTTTGGGCGCACAGCAGGGCTCGGAATGGAAGGCGCACTGTCTGACTTTTTGAATGCAAAATTGGCTGGTATTGAGAGCGGACGCTATGTCGCAATTAGAGAGCCCCTGATGTGCATAAACAGTGGAAACCCCCCACAAGTGACCCCATTTGGAGACTAGACCCCTCAAGGAAATTATTTAGATAAGTGGTGAGCTCTTTGAACCCCCAGGTGCTTCACAGAGTATGCCAATGCCCTACATGTAGTTGGGAACTACTTTTAAGGCATAGTGCAAAGGTCAGAAGGGAAGGAGCACCATATTGTAGTGCAGATTTTACTGTTATTGTTTGAGGGTGCCATGACCAACTGGGAGAACACCTGAGATGCCAAAACAGCAGAATTCCCCATAAGTGACCCCATTTTACAAACTACACCTCTAAGGTGCAGTGATCATGTTGAAGTGAAAAAATAATAATTACATTTTTACCGCAAAAAATTTGTTTTAGCCCCAGATTTTACATTTTCAAATGGGGATAATGGATTAAACTGGCACCAAAATTTGTCCCACAAGGTCTGCTGAATGTGGCAATACCTCATATGTGGCTGTACAGTACTGCTTAGCCACATGGCGATACTCGGGAGGGACGGAGCGCTATTTGCCTCCTGGAGGGCAGATTTTCCTAGAATAGTTTGCGGACTCCATTTACAGAGACCCTAAATGCTAGAAGAGCAGAATCCCTCCTCAAGTGACCCCATTTTGGAAATTATACCCCTGCCAAACATGTGGATGCTAAATGTGGTTTAGGCACACACTGGGTCGCAGAAGGGCGAGGGGGCATTAGAATTTCGGAGCTCAGAATTTGCTGAATTTCTTTTGGGGGCGAGGCGTAATTTTACTTTTCCAGAGCCTTTGTGCTACCAGTAACGTGGAAGCCCCCTATATTTTCATTGACATATGATGGACCTGAGTGTTTTTTTTTATTTTTTTTGTTGATTGAGTTGAAGCTTTTATTGGGAACATTTTACATAACATTGGGGAATCACATTTATCCTGTGCTCTATGCTGAGCACTGATATCGGGGTTTTCATCTAAATCTCTGAGTGACGTGATTCATGTGAAACCCACGAGGGATCCATTCACTATAATGAGGTAGCAGTTACTCTAGACTCCTTTTCAGAGGTGCACAAAACTGTGGTCGACCGTGCTTTTATGCACGCCTGAAAAGATGGACATTGCCGGATCACAGGTCAGACGGCGTCCATAGTGTCTCCATCGTTATAGGGAATCTTCCTCTGGGACAGTCATGTGAGGGCTTGATTTTTGCGGAACAAGTTGACATTTTTATTGGTACCATTTTAGGGCATGTGACATTTTTTGATCGCTTTCTATTCTGATTTTTGAGGAGGCAGAATGAACAAAAACTGGCAATTCAGGAATTGTTTTTTTTTTTGTTTTTTTTTATGCCGCTCCACGTGTGGTAAAATTGATAAGGCAGCTTTATTCTTCTGGTCAGTACAATTACTACATTTATATAGGTTTTTTTTATGTTTTGGCGCTTTTACACAATAAACACTTTTAAAGAAAAAAATTATTATTTTTGCATCGCTGTTTTCTGAAAGCTATAACTTTTTTATTTTTCTGCTGATGGGGCTGCATGGCGGGTCGTTTTTTTGTGGGACAAGATGACGTTTTCAAAGGTACCAATTTTATTTATATTAATTTTTTTTATTGCATTTTATTCCACTTTTTTTCCAGCGATATGATGATAAAGCATCGTTTACCTCGTTTTTTGGGGGGATTTTTTCCGGCGTTCACTGAAGGGGTTAATTAGTGTGACACTTTTATAGGCCGGGCCGTTCTGGACGCAGCGATACAAAATATGTGTACTTTTTTTGTGTATTTATTAGTGTAATTTTTTTTATTATTTTGTCTTTTTTTTTTTTACATATTTTTACAATTTTTCTTAACATTTTTTTTTTACTTTTTTACTCGGTCCCTTAATGAGAATTTCACTTTTTTACCTTTGATCACAGGTATAATGCATTGCAATGCACTAGATTGCAGTACATTATACCTATAGTGAAAGCTCCTGAGACCATGCTGTGAGCATGGTCTCAGCAGCTTTCTGTAGCTTGGTGACACGGGGGTCGTCATGATGACCCCTGGTCACCATGGCAATGATCGGGTCCCGCAATTTGATTATGTTGCGGGGCCCCGATTTGAAGGCAGAGGGAGCTTCCAGCCCTCTGCTTGCCTCCTGAATGCTGCGATCGTGCTCAATCACAGCATTCAGGGGGTTAACAGCCAGGGGCGGTGATGACACCGCTCCTGGATGTTTAGTGCCGGAGCTCAGCCACCAGCACCGCTGACCTCCGGCACTGACTGGGCAGGAGACGCTGATATTACAGCATCTTCTGCACTATTATGCTCAGATCGGTTAGTCAGATTGACAGACTGATCGCAGCGATGTGGGTGTGCTGACCGCCGGCATGGGTCCTTGCACCTCTTCCCCTGTCGCTCAGCTGTTACACGCAGTGACAGTCCCAATCCATGATGGACACTGCACGGCAATGAACAGGAACTAACACCCGTCATTGAACCTTATGGGGTTAAGGTTCTGAGTGTGGAGGCTAATCAGATGTATTGGGGCACAGAATTCCAAAGGATGGGGAATGCTCGGGAGAAGTCTTGGAGGCGATTTGGTAAGGAACGTATAAGTGTGGAAGAAAGAAGAAGGTCTTGAGAGGACCAGAGATTATGGGTTGGAAGGTAATCGGCGATTAGTTCGGAGATATATGGAGGAGACAGATTATGGTTGGCTTTGTAGGTCCATGTTAATACACTGTGTTCCAAATTATTATGCAAAAAGTGTTTAGGAGTGATAAGGTAAGAATTTTTTTGTTTGTCAGTTAAACTCATTGATGGTGATGTGTGTCAGGGCTCTTTATATCACTGTAAGCAATTGCAGACACCTGCTAATTAGTTTGGCAGGTGTGTCCAATGAAAGGCAAGACTACTTAAGAAGGCTGTCCCACATTATTATGCTGCCTACATTTTCTGCCAAAATGGGAAAGAAAAAGGATGTGTCGGCTGCTGAGAAGCAACAAATTGTGGAGTGTTTAGGTCAAGGCATGACTACAATCAACATTGCCAAGACACTTCATCCTGATCATCGCACAATCAAGAAGTATGTAGCTGATTCACAGTACACACGTGTGCGTGCTGATAAGGGAAAATTGAGGACTCTTTCCTACAGGCAATTACTTCAGGTTAAAAGAGCAGCGGCAAAAAAGCCTTGTCATAGCAGCAGACAAGTTTTTGAAGCTGCTGGTGCCTCCAACGTCCACCCAAACAACAAGATGCAGGGTCCTTCAGAGGTTTGCAGCTGTGCGTAAGCCATCCTGTCGACCTCCTCTATCCACTGCACACAAGCAGAAATGGCTCCAGTGGGCCAAACAATACATGAAGACTGACTTCAAAACTGTTTTGTTCACCGATGAGTGCCGTGCAACGCTCGATGGTCCAGATGGATGGAGTGGAGGATGGCTGGTTGATGGACACCCCATGCAAACACGGCTACGGCGCCAACAAGGAGGAGGTGGAGTAATATTTTGGGCTGGAATCATGGGGAGAGAGATTGTCGGCCCCTTTAGGATCCCTGAAGGGGTAAAGATGAACTCCATAATGTATGTTGAGTTTCTCAAACAGCACTTCCTGCCATGGTTCAAGAAGAAGAACCGTGCATTCCGCAGCAAGATCATTTTCATGCATGATAATGCACCGTCTCATGCTGCACATAACAAATCTGCATCTCTGGCTGATATGGCATAAAAGGGGACAAACTTATGGTGTGGCCCCCATGCTCCCCTGACCTCAACCCCATTGAGAACCTCTGGAGCATCATCAAAAGGAGTGTCTATGATGGCGGGAGGCAGTTCACATCTAAGCAACAGCTCTGGGAGGGTATTCTGTCCTCATGCAAAACAATTGAAGCAGAAACCATCCAAAACCTGACAAATTCAATGGACGAGAGAGTTCAGAAGTTCCTTTCGAACAAGGGGTCCTATGTGCAAATGTAACATCAACTAGAATAAAGTTTTGAGTTGAAAACTGTTTGATTTCAGTTTGTAATAACCTGCTAATGCTTATAATTTCAAAAATGACCATTTTTTTGTTCTTTATTAAAATGAAAAGGTTGAAAACTCTGCTGTGCATAATAATTTGGAACATGCATTTTGAGTGCAGTTTGAGTGTTTTATTTTTTTTTAAATATACTGTTATCATAGGCAGTTTGTACAAAAACCTTTCAATTGTACTCTAATAGTTATTTGACTGGAAAATTACAATGACTGCAATTCATATAGGTAATTTGGGAAAATCTGAGAAAATATTATTTGCATAATAATTTGGAACACAGTGTAGTTTGAACTGGAGACGTTCGGGAATTGGGAGCCAATGAAGGGATTTTCAGAGGGGAGAAACGGATGAATGGCGAGGTGAGAGATGGATTAGTCATGCAGCAGAGTTAAGAACGGACTGGAGAGGTCCAAGAATGTTAGCAGGTAGGCCACAGAGCAGGATATTGCATAGTAACGTTATGAGCCAAATCACACTAAAAATGTTCATCCTCGACAAATCAGTGGCTTCATGCGGGTCTTTACGGAGTACAGTGTGGCCTACACTGCATACAACCTTCTGGCACTCTTATTCCAGAATTCCCACATTTGTATAACGTTTGCCACTTTATATTGTCGAGAGAAATGGACGTGACAGGGAAGTTGTAAAATGCTTCAATTGTTTCATAGTTTTAAGGTTAAAAGGAGACACAAGTCCATTGAGTTCAACCTATAACCCAACATGTTGATCAAGAGGAAGGCCAAAACCCCATGAGGCAGATGCTAATTGCCCCATAATAGGGGAAACCTTACTTCCCGACTCCATACGGCTAGTTACCTGGATCAACGTCCCATCACAGAATCAAGTGCCCATAACCTGTAATATCTGTAATATTATATTTTTAAAGAATGGCATCCTGGCCCTACTTGTACTTTTTTAGTGAATCAATCATTACAACATCATTTGGCCGAGAGTTTCACAGTCTCGCTACTGTTAGGCTGAGTTCGCACGATGCGTATTTAATGCATTTCCGTGGCGTTTTTGCAGTTGCGGAAACGCAGCGGAAACGCATGAAAAACGCATGGTAGAAGGGCAGCAATGTTCCCCAATTGAAATCCGCATGTGCTGTGCCCATGATGCGGATTTTTCCGCAGCGTAAACGCTGCGCTCAAAAATCCGCAGCATGTCAATTAATTTTGCGTAAACGCGGCGTTTTCGCCGCCATTGACTTGCATTACAACGCGCTAATTCCGCAAGACTGCATGTGTACTTGCGTTATTGGCGCGTTCTAATGTGCGGATGGTACCCGGGTGTGGAGAAGAGGAGAGTCTCCTCCACACCCAGGTACCATTAAAAAAGCTGTAAAACAAGAATAAAATAAAAAATATATATATACTTACCATCTGCCGGCCCGCGCAGCGCTCCTGCTTGGTTCCCGGCACTTGCAGTGAGTTGAAGGACCTGCGCTGACGTCAGAGTCAAATGACGGGTCACGTGACGCTGACGTCGGCAGGTCTTTCAATTCAAAGTTGCCGGCAGCCGGGAGAACGGAGTGAGCAGGACAGCGCGGGCCATCAGAGGTAAGTATATACACTCTCTCGGGTCACACTATATAAATCCATGCTGTTTGCATGGATTTATACAGTGTGACCTAGTTGTCAAGCACTTTCCAAGTGATGCTATCGCCTGGAAAGCGCTTGTCAATCTGCATGCGGAAACGCATGTGAATCCGCATGTGGATCCGCATGTATTCTGCAGGAAAAACGCATGCACAATCTGCATGCGTTTTTTCTGCCAGGGAGATGCAGAAATGATGCAGAAATTTTCTGCTTCATTTCTGCATCGTGTGCACATACCCTTACAGTAAAGAATCTGCGTCTTTGATGATCAAACCTTCCTCTAGATGTAGAGGATGCCCCCTTATCACCTTTGCAGGCCTAGGTATTATAGTCAGATTTTTGGTGATGCAGCTGTAAATCGGCATGCCATTTTGATAAATGTGGCACATTTTCTTGTCTCCTAAATGCATGCATCTCACAGCACCATTAATGATTCCCCAGTATGCATCTGCGGCTGTCGCTATCACCCTGCTTCTTCGCTTCCCTTAGGATTATCTCTAACAGAACAGTTGCTGTTTATTTCTCTTGCGAGACATCAAAACATATTTTTGTTTTATCCGAAAATGCAATCATGGAAATGCCAGGAGAGGATTCCACAAGCCAGGGAAGGGATGAGTGTACATCCACTAGGGGAGGGAGTGCGTGCAGTGTCAAGGCCGGGGGTGGGTGTTCCCTATGCTAGTTGGTGGCGAGGGCTTTGTGTGTCTGTGAATCATGACTTTGTACAGGTGGCAGCTGCTGAGCATGTCACGGGGAGGTTGTGACTCACTGCGGGAGGCCCGACATTACTGAATAGGCACCCAGCTGCTACAATGCTGCCCACGCAGTGCCACGTAACGTCATCTCTCTAAGGGATGATCTGCAGGCCGGGAAATGTTGCTGAGCCAAAACATGTCTGGTGGCTGAAAGGTGAAGCTCTGCGTTTTTTTTTTCATTCTTTAAGGATTGCTAAATCTGAAGTGCAGCTCATAAAGTTATAAGTTATCCAAACTGGAGACGTGCCATACCTGCCAATAACAAAGGAGACATTTGTCACACATCATTAAATTACTTATTAGGATGTATGTTGTTGTTTCAATATAATGAGAATTTTATCTGCCGGAGATTATCACTGCTCGTGTGCCAAATGTTCCAACTCCAGCCCCAGCAATGATTAGCAGCTAACTGCCTATATACAATGTACACACAAAGCTGTGGTGTGAGCACTTTGTGAGCTCTGCTACATCTAATAAATCTGATTGTGTCACAACAGCTGCATCCAGTAAACTAAGTGATACATCACTGGAATCAGGGTCTCTTTTCTTACATCATGTTGCTCACAGATGAGGTAGCAAAAACCTGCTGACAGATTCTTTTTAACAAACTGAACACATGCAGCATGCTTAACACACATGGTGACACACTTCAGTAATGGATTTGTACATGTCACACCCATTACTAACACACTGTGTCACATCTGCCATTATCACACGGAACACATTGCAGACGTGCCACTAATATACTGGACAGATGCCACACCTGCCACTAATACAATGGACAAAAACCACACACATCACTAACACACTGGAGATATGCAACACCACCAATAACACATTGAATACATGGCACACTCAGAGGCCACGAGTACATTAGGCATATGCCACGTATTATCGCTCACAGTGCTATCATCATTTACTCACAGCAATAACGTAGCATTCCTATGCTTAGCTGCTTTCTTTGTTAGACTTCTAAATCTTGAAAAACAAAAACCATGACATGACATGACACAGCTTCACTGTCAGCCAAGTACCTCCTATGTTCCTTTCCTATTGTCATGGGCTCATGATGTCTGGCTGGCTATGTCCCCACCAGTGGCCACACTGGACCTTAACAGAGTTTTGAAGATCACTTTTTATTGTACTATATTTACATACATGTCTAGTAATGAGCAGACCCGTGGATGTTCGGGTTCGTCGAGTTCAACCAAACTTTTGTCCAAAGTTCGATTTGGGAACCAGAACTCTACCTGAATTTGAACCCAAACCGCATAGAAGTCAATCGAGACCCTAACTTTGGTGCTGTAAAATGGTCGTAGTAAGGGCTTGTGGGCTGCCAAAAGAAGCAGAGTACCCCCACAGAGTCTCTCTGTCTCCTCCCAGAACTCCGAACACTAAAACGGACTTCCAGGAGAAGTCCGTATTCGGAGTTCAGCACTGGACACTAGGTGTCCGGTACAAATCCCAAACTTTACAGTTCGAGTTCGCTCATCTCTAGGCATGTCCTATCCCTGGATGACTTGTCTTAATCTCTGACAATCCCTTTAATGCTATGATATCTTTGGTGACAAACTATTATTCTGGTGCCAACAGGCCACAAACGTGTTCCCTACCTAAACCGTTACATGAATATGTTGCTATTCACAACTAACACCATTGTAGGTAGTCCCCTGGAAATAAGTCACAGCAGCCCTCCAGAAGAGAGGACCACCTCTCGAGAAAACAATTTTTTACTGTAATTTTGGGTAGTTGTGTCCAAGAGGAATCCCTGAATTGCTGTTTTATTATGTATGAAATGTACATTTGCTTGCTCTCTTCATGCATCTTACCCACCATCATAGATGATAACGTCTTTTCTTGCTCCTTGAGACTTTGAACATTTTAGTGAAGTGAACAATTCCTGGTTACTATAATATTTATTAGAAAGCAGGGTGATAGCCGGGTGTGCAGAGCGCTATGTAAGTGGCAAGCACTAAATTATTTAACAATGTGGAACTGTTGTCAACTGCACAAATCCCGATGAATAAAGCCCACATCTCTTCTATGTTTCCTTTCTCGGTAGATGTCTGCCTTTCTTCATTTCTTTATCCCTTTAAACATCATCCTTTATCCATAGTTCTCTTTTCCAAGTCCAGAATGTTTTTTTCTGTCTCAGTTTCATTACTTTTCAAAGCCTCCTCCTCCTCTTATCTTCAGCACTTTGTTCTTGGAAATGACATGGCAGTGGCAGTATAGTGGATACTGAAATGTTTGCAGATAATTATGCTTCTCTAGTCATAAATTGTAGTGTGACTCACAGACCAAGAATCGTCTATCCATGGGCGTAAGTATGTAGCATTGTAGCTACTAATCAGAATAGTGTAAGGCAAGCCAGAGGCTTTATTAATGTGTTAAAAGGATAAATTACCCAATATTAAGTTTTAGCTATTGTCTTGTGCCTGATGGCTCATAACTTTATTAAACATTTGTACTGATACTATGGTTTGCTTACCAATAGAATCACAATGTAAAATACCTGAGCGCCAAAACAAAATCAATGAAAACATTATCTTGTGGAAATAATGTAGGACAGCGTGGTGGTTCAGTGGTCGGCTCAGTGGTTAACACTGCAGCTTTGCAGCGCTGGGGTCCTGGGTTCACATACCTCCAAGGATAACATCTACAAGGAGTTTGTATGTTCTCCCCATGTTTGCATGGGTTTTCTCCGGTTTCCTCCCACACTCCAAAGACAAACTGATAGGGAATGTAGATTGTGAGCCCCAATGGGGACAGCGATGAAAATATCTATGGAATATGAATTTGCATATAAGTTAGAAAAATAAAGTACCTTGCAATTTTTTTTTACTATATGTGTGTGCATGTCATGTAGAGTGAGGGTGTTAATATACTTACCTACCGCTGCTCTCTCCAGTGTTCTGTACTGTTCTTCTCTTCTTAGTGACGTCACCGCTCTGCAGACTGTTTGTGTCACGCTGCGCTCTGCATGACCCGGAAGTGACTTTTACAATGTCACAACGAAGCTCCATAGGCTTTCGTTGTAAAAAAAGACTGCCAGCTCATGCATAGAGCATAGAATGAGCCGGATAGTCACAATTTAAAGTGACGTCACTGAGAAGAGAAGCAGAACAGCACTGGACACCGAGAGAGCAGTGGTAGGTGAGGATATTAATACACTCACACTACAGTGGGTACAGAAAGTATTCAGACCCCTTTAAATTTTTCACTATTTGTTTCATTGCACCCATTTGGTAAATTCTAAAAAGTTAATTTTTTTTCTCATTAAAGTACACTCTGCACCCCATCTTGACTGAAAAAAAAACAGAAATGTAGAAATTTTTGCAAATTTATTAAAGAAAAACTGAAATATCACATGGTCATAAGTATTCAGACCCTTTGCTCAGTATTGAGTAGAAGCACCCTTTTGAGCTAGTACAGCCATGAGTCTTCTTGCGAATGATGCAACAAGTTTTTCACACCTGGATTTGGGGATCCTCTGCCATTCTTCCTTGCAGATCCTCTCCAGTTCCGTCAGGTTGGATGGTGAACGTTGGTGGACAGCCATTTTCAGGTCTCTCCAGAGATGCTCAATTGGGTTTAGGTCAGGGCTCTGGCTAGGCCAGTCAAGAATGGTCACAGAGTTGTTCTGAAGCCACTCCTTTGTTATTTTAGCTATGTGCTTAGGGTCATTGTCTTGTTGGAAGGTGAACCTTCGGCCAAGTCTGAGGTCCAGAGCACTCTGGAAAAGGATTTCATCCAGGATATCTCTATACTTGGCCGCATTCATTTTTCCTTCAATTGCAACCAGTTGTCCTGTCCCTGTAGCTGAAAAACACCCCCATAGCAGGTGCTGCCCCCACCATGTTTCACTGTTGGGATTGTATTGGGCAGGTGATGAGCAGTGCCTGGTTTTCTCCACACATACCACTTAGAATTATCACCAAAAAGTTCTATCTTCATCTCATCAGACCAGAGAATCTTATTTCTCATAGTCTGGGAGTCCTTCATGTGTTTTTGAGCAAACTCTATGCAGGCTTTCATATGTCTTGCACTGAGGGGAGGCTTCCGTCTGGCCACTCTGCCATAAAGGCCCGACTAGTGAAGGGTTGCAGTGATAGTTGACTTTATAGAACTTTCTCCCATCTCCCTACTGCATCTCTGGAGCTCAGCCACAGTGATCTTGGGGTTCTTCTTTACCTCTCTCACCAAGGCTCTCCCACGATTGCTCAGTTTGGCTGGACGGCCAGGTCTAGGAAGACTTCTGGTGGTCCCAAACTTCTTCCATTTAAGGATTATGGAGGCCACTGTGCTCTTAGGAACCTTGAGTAATGCAGAAATTCTTATGTAACCTTGGCCAGATCTGTGCCTTGCCACAATTCTGTCTCTGAGCTCCTTGGGCAGTTCCTTTGAGCTCATGATTCTCATTTGGTCTGACATGCACATATAGAGATGGGAGTTTAAGTTTTATGAAACATTTTATTTTTTCAACCATCTGTACCAGTGATAACACTGTAGTCAGATATTCCAGAATATTCCAGAATAACTTTTTTTTCACCCAGTGTGTATCCAACAATGAAAATGTTTCACAAATAAACAGTCTGGATGATTTGTGTAAAAACTATGACAGTTAATAAGATCGCTTGAAAAATTCCTTAGCATTACTATATAAAGAAGAAGAACTCTAGACTGTGGGGCATATTTACTAAGCCTGTTGTCATGGTGTAACATGCAATTTAGAGAATGCAGTACATGCTGCTGAACAAAGTTTTTTTAGGTTAAGTTCACACAATGAGATTTGGTGCATTTTTGACTCAGTATATTTTCGCTGTGCAAAAAAACTGAGCATGTTACAGTTCCAGCAAAGTGGATGTGATGTGATTTATAGAAATCTCCTCCCTACTGACCCTGGGTAAACTGACCTGCGGTGCGTGTTTCAAGTCCACAGCATGTGAATTTCTTTTGCTGGTACACTGAGTTTTATGTGTGGATTATCGTCTAGCATTGCATTACATGTGGAAAATCTACAGGTAAAAAATGCACAAACATGACATATCAACAAGAGCCAAAAACCGCTGCAGTAAAGTCGCAAAAAACACCATAAAAAAACTCCATGAAAAAATGCAAATAACCAAATTTCTCCAATAGGTGCAATATTGCTGCAAAAAAATCTGCAACATCAAAAACTCAACAAATACTCATTGTGGACATTTTATGCAAGAAAAGGAGCTTCATAAATTTAGTATTTTCATCAAATGCATTTTTTTTCAAAACAGTTGTGTTAGAAAACTGGTGTAATTGCACTGATAAATCACCCTATAGTATGAACAGATGACTGAACTCACTTTTCAGCTGAACTATCAGCAGCTCAGGGACATTGGTTCATCAGCATCTCTGCGTTGTTCATGTTAATTTGTCATTTACAATATGTTTGTGCTCCAGCTCCAGTTATATCACAGCCGTACATACAGCAGACTCTGGGGGGCGCTCTGGACCACAGTACAAATTAGAAGCTATACAATTATAGACACACCACTGATTACTTTTACATCAAGGCGATGCAGGATGCTCACCGGTCACAGCTGGCAGTATAATCTCTATCCGCCAGGTCCAGGGGCGGACGCAGATGGAAGAGGACCCCTGTGCAAGAACAGTATTCGGGCCCCTCTTTGTGTCTGTGACAGGACCTGCTTGCTGATTTAATGGAGCGGGGCCCCTTATCATTGGTGCAACGTGTGCAGCCACACAGGGGCCCAAGAGATATGTCCGCCCCTGGCAGAGTCAGTTTTAGGGCTCACTCACACCGCCATATATTCCGTCTGAGTGCGATCCAATAAAACGCTGGATCGCACTTAGACCAATGTTATTCTATGGGGACGCACATCCGTTTTTTTTATTGGTCCAAGGAAAAAAATCACTCCATGTCCGATTTTAATCTTATTATCAGATCGCACTCGGCCATGCAAGTCAATGGGTCCGTAAATGGAGAAGGAGAAGAAACGTTTTTTTTTCTCCCTACCTCTGAGAAAATCGGATCACACTCTGATCAAACTCCGATCACAGTGTGGTTAGCATAATCAGACAAATTTTCTTGGATGAGAGAAAAATGGTTATGTGACCTTAGCCTTGTTGACATTTTATTTTGTAATATCCCAAAGAGATGTTGCCCAAGATTCAGATGTTGCTGACTTATCATTAGGATATGTCAACACTATCAGATTTATGGTTGTCCCACATCGAGCCCCCCGATCAGCTGCTTGCAGCTTCCACTGCCACCGGATGTCAACAGATCCAGAACAGCACAGCTTCAATAGACACTGAGCTACAGCACCTGAGAACGGCCTCTATCCAGTGTACGAAGCTACGCCGTTCCAGCGTTTAGCAGCCCTTACCGATCTGATATTGATGATTATCAATATCTAATACCTGGAAAAACCCCAATAATACTGACTAAAAGAAAAACTTAGGCAGAAAAAGTTTTAGGCAGAAAAAGTATTGAGCAGTGTAAACTATTTCAAAATGGATGATCACCAAGAGAAGGAGGGTTCACCAATTTTGTCCCTTTGAATGAACTGTTATAGCAGAACAGAATGCTAAGAAGTTCTCAGATACAACGTCTCTCCACCCAGGAGACTTTTTATGGGATATGAGGACAGAGTTGATATTATATGTGTAGAAAAGTAGAGCAGTTCCCTATGGGAACCAAATAGGGTTTCATATTTGCATTGCAGGTTTCTTCCACTTTTTGCCTACGCTAGATGTTACACGAGTCCCTAGATGTCCACCTGAGAAGCCAGAGACCCTGCTCTTCTTGTGCCTTACACCAGAGTCTACCTTATCAACTAGTAAATGTCTCATTATTTTCCATTCGGTCAAGGTTATTGCATTTTATCTTGAAGAAAATAACTCAGAAAATACATGGCTGAACCAACAGGGCCCCCGTGAGAGATGTTTGCTGAAAATGTATGGTTTAATAAAACAAAGCTAATTGGTTTACCTGCTATGACTGTATCTCCGTCCAGCCAAAGCCGCTGCAGTGTAAAGTGTGTGGGTTGTAGATAATCTGTAATTGTGCAGTAAGGATTCGTTTATCGGAGTCATTTTTTTTATCGGGAATCATTTAATAAATAGCCCTCACCTATAGATTTATAAGATACGGAGGCACATTTAGGAATGTATATTTCTGGCATAAGTACATTGAGAAATATCTCGCGCTATGGTATACATCTGTCTTTTTTTCGGTCCGTGTGCTGTCCATATGGAAATTGGATCGCACACGGACCATTGTTAATGAATGTGTTAGTTCACTTGAGCAGTTTTACACATGGACCAACTGTTTATGTGGCAAAATTGTAGTATTTGCTAGTCTGAACCATTTTACGGATGAGACTCACCTACAGTTATATGAAAAAGTTTGGGCACCTCTATTAATCTTAAGCTTAATGTTTTATAAAAATTGGTGTTTTTGCAACAGCTATTTCAGTTTGATATATGTAATAACTGTTGGACACGGTAATGTTTCTGCCTTGAAATGAGGTTTATTGTACTAACAGAAAATGTGCAATCTACATTCAAACAAAATTTGACAGGTGCATAAGTATGGGCACCCTTATCATTTTCTTGTTTTAATTCCTCCTACCTACTTTTTACTGACTTACTAAAGCACTTTTTTTGGTTTTGTAACCTCATTGAGCTTTGAACTTCATAGCCAGGTGTATGCAATCATGAGAAAAGCTACTTAAAGTGGCCACTTGCAAGTTGTTCTACTGTTTGAATCTCCTCTGAAGAGTGGCATCATGGGCTCCTCAAAACAACTGTCAAATGATCTGAAAATAAAGATTATTCAACATAGTTGTTCAGGGGAAGGATACAAAAAGCTGTCTCAGAGATTTAACCTGTCAGTTTCCACTGTGAGGAACATAGTAAGGAAATGGAAGAACACAGGGACAGTTCTTGTTAAGGCCAGAAGTGGCAGGCCAAGAAAAACATCAGAAAGGCAGAGAAGAAGAATGGTGAGATCAGTCAAGGACAATCCTCAGACCACCTCCAGAGAGCTGCAGCATCAACTTGCTGCAGATGGTGTCACTGTGCATCGGTCAACTATACAACGCACTTTGCACAAGGAGAAGCTGTATGGGAGAGTGATGCGAAAGAAGCTGTTTCTGCAAGCACGCCACAAACAGAGTCGGCTGAGGTATGCAAAAGCACATTTGGAGAAGCCAATTTCTTTTTGGAAGAAGGTCCTGTGGACTGATGAAAGCAAGATTGAGTTGTTTGGTCATACAAAAAGGCGTTATGCATGGCAGCAAAAAAACCCAGCATTCCAAGAAAAACACTTGCTACCCACAGTAAAATTTGGTGGAGGTTCCATCATGCTTTGGGGCTGTGTGGCCAATGCCGGCACCGGGAATCTTGTTAAAGTTGAGGAACGCATGGATTCCACTCAGTAACAGCAGATTCTTGACAATAATGTTCAAGAATCAGTGATAAAGTTGAAGTTACGCAGGGGATGGATCTTTCAGCAAGACAATGATCCAAAACACCGCTCCAAATCTACTCAGGCATTCATGTAGAGGAACAATTACAATGTTCTGGAATGGCCATCCCAGTCCCCAGACCTGAATATCATTGAACATCTGTGGGATCATTTGAAGAGGGCTGTCCATGCTCGGTGACCATCAAACTTAACTGAACTGGAATTGTTTTGTAAAGAGGAATGGTCAAAAATACCTTCATCCAGGATCCAGGAACTCATTAAAAGCTACAGGAAGCGACTAGAGGCTGTTATTTTTGCAAAAGGAGGATCTACTAAATATTAATGTCACTTTTCTGGTGAGGTGCCCATACTTATGCACCTGTCAAATTTTGTTTGAATGCAGATTGCACATTTTCTGTTAGTACAATAAACCTCATTTCAAGGCAGAAACATTACTGTGTCCAACAGTTATTACATAGATCAAACTGAAATAGCTGTTGTAAAAACACCAATTTTTATAAAACATTAAGCTTAAGATTAATAGGGGTGCCCAAACTTTTTCATATAACTGTATGTATTTCAATGGCTGTAAAGGAAAAATGGATGCCATAAAGACATTGCATTTAATTTTAATGGTTAGAGTGCAATTATTAATGTAAAAAACGAATGTTACACTGATGCCATACATATGTCAAAAATGGACATACAGATTTCATAAGGATGTCATATAGATGGCAATACAAATGAAAAATCGCCTCTTCTTTATGCATGAAAAATGTACTATTTTTCTTATGCTCTTGGGAGCTTAGCCTTAAAGAGGTGGTCTGAAAGTAAAACCTATTTTAATCTTAAACTCTATCTATTTAATGTAATAATCTACTAACTTTTCTAATACACTTTTATTAAAAATTCGCTACCTTTCCCTCTCTACTCTAACTCCTTTTTTTTTTTTACTACTTCCCCTTAGTTTGAGAATCCCAGTGCATGCTCCATGAAAGGAAACTTCTTCAGTGACGTTCGTTTCAGGCGCTGGGCTAGTCCCTGCTCTACTGAGCATGTGTTGGTTATCAATTCCGACGTATGCTCAATCGATTCTGTCACTAGCTCTCCAGTACTGGCACCTCAGTTGTCTTCAATCAATTTGCAATTGTACAAGTTCTCCTTCAATTTAGATTTTCAGTCGATTCTGCCACTGTGCAATATGCACAGTGACAGTGCGCTCCGTCACCGGATCTGACCAGAAGGCGAAGTAATGAGCTGGCAAGAGAGTGCACTGTCAGTGCAGGTTGTAAGATTACATGGTTTCGCAGGAAAAGCAGAGATCAGCGCCGCCCCCACAGGATCTACTGGAAATCTAAATCAAAAGAGAACTTTTACAATTACAAATTGAGTAATTGTAATTGAAGACGGCTGGGGTGACTCTACTGGAGAGGTAGTGACAGCATCTACTAACAGAATCATCTGAGCATATGTCGGAATTGACAACCGACTCATGCTCTGCAGAGCGGGGACTAGCCCAACCCCTGAACCGGCGTCAATGATGAAACTTTGTTTCAATCTGGGGGCAGACGCTGCAGCAGTGACTGCAGCCTCAGCCCGTGATTACGCTTTGACTATCCCAACATGCACTGGGATTTTCAAAAGAAGCGTCATAAGAGGAAGTAGTAAAAAAAAAATTAAATAAAGTAGTTAGAGAGAGAACGATAGAGAATTTTTTTCAATTACAGTGTATTAGAAAAGTGATTACATTAAATAGTTAGGCATTCAGAATTAAAATATGTCTTACTTTCGGATCACCCCTTTAAGGTAGGTTCACACGAGCGTAATTTTGGTTCTCGTGTTTTCCATTAAAAAATGGACAGTACATGGACTAATGTTTTTCAGCGGGGTAGTGCAAATGAGTGATTTTTTACACCAGTCCAATCTGCGTGTGAAAAAATTTTCAGCATGCGCTAGTTTCTTCAGTGTGTCGGATGAGACTCACCCATTCAAGTCAATGGGTGTGCAAAAAAAAAACATACCATGCGAAGCCACAGATTAACATGCGCTTTTTTACTGATACATTGCAATTCTTTAACATAGAGAATTAAACTGTATTTAACTTTTTAAATTATTATTAGCTGTGGATTGCACACAGGTGACAAGTGAGAAAAAATTGTCCAAGTTTTCTGGATGGAAACTGTCGATTTTTTATACGGTCGTGTGAACTTAGCCTTAGATTTAGTGAGAAGGTCGCCATATCTGTTGGACTTTACATGTGGCTATCAGTGTGGGAGACTAAGGTCTTATTCAGGTGGACATATTTTGTTAGTAATAATATTAACCTACTGTATGTGCAAGTGCACACAAGCAATTTTCCACATCTCAGCATGCACTATTCTTTGTACTATTATATGTATTATAATAATTTTAGGACTGTCATGGAAAAATTATGTATACTTATGTGCTTTTTCTATGAAGAAGTTGTCCAATCATATGACAGTGATGGCCTATCCATAAGATAGGTCATCAATATTAGAACGGGGAGGGTCTGACATCCCCATTAATCAGTTGTTATCTCTGGTGGTGACTGGATATAAATATTCACCTGTAAATTATTAATAGTGGATTTTATTCTGGATGAAACAGATTTTTTATACTATCGTGTAAACCTACCTAAGTGTAGATCAGCCACTCTCAGCTGTTTCCAAAGCTCCACTTCCAGTAGTCGGAGGCAGGGCGGAGGATAACCCTATAAGAAAAGCTCAGCCACACTGCCATTCAGCCTCCTTTTGTTGAAAGTAGAACATTGAAGGCTGATGTCTGAAATCTAGTATGATGTGCTTACTAAACAAAATGATAACATTGATCAGTATGGTTTATTCTCTAATATATGTTTTTTTATATTATGGTATATCACTTTCCAAACAACGTAAAAGTTACTTAAGAAAAGTTATAAAATATCGGAACACCTCGTGATAAGATATTTTTGTAAAATACTAAATTGGTGAAATGTTAAATGCGCTTACAGGTACAATGTTCTCCACTTCACACTGCAATGTATTCATTTATTAATGTCACGTCTGCACTGCTCGCCCGTGTGGGTCTATCTGCACTCTCTCCATGTCTCTTGCTTCCTGTGTATAATAGGACAGCTGCTGCTTGTCATCACCTATTCTCATCCTGCTGATTCTCTCCACAGAAACCAAGGCAGAGCTGGAAGAGCTGATGTCGGACATCAAAAAGACAGCCAACAAGGTCCGCTCCAAGCTGAAGAGTGAGTGCTCACCACCTCTCTCCATCCTTCCTCCTAATAAAAGTCTTCTCTTCTTCTCTTGTCAAGCAGCTTTGAGGAGTGTTAGGAAACTTGTCTTTGGTGCTGTGAGCTCTGATCTGAGTAAGATAATATATATATATATAGAAGTGTCTAAACAAAAAAAAACTACAGTGTCTGGAAAGTTAGGCTATGTTGCCACAATGAATTTTTGATGTTGATGTTGCAGATTCTCTTCACCATTTTTGAACCTATTAAAAGGAACCTGCCATGTAAAAAAAATGTTTTTAACCTGAAGATATGGGATTAGTCTGCAGATCAATAGCATTCAGAAGCCGAGAGGCCACCGCACTGAAAGCCCTGTTACCGGGAGGAAATTAACTTTATCCCTCCCGGCAACCTTGAGCTTTCAGTCATAGATGTACGGCCACACGGCTTTAGTCACCACTCAGTATACAGTGAGCATCAGCAGTAGTCCGCCCCTGCACTGGCTATCAGCCGGCTCAGCAGGGCATCAGTACAGAGTCGGCTGTCAGTCAGTGCCGGGCGTGGTTACAACCACCGATCATTATGTACTGAGCGGTGACTGAAGCTGCAGAAACTCACTAAAAATCAGGTGCTTTTTTTCCCAAACCTAATGCAAGAATATGGGAAAATTTTGACATAAGGCTATGTGCCCACGATGCAGAAATGCTGCATATTTTTTCTGCATCTCCCTGGCAGGAAAACCGCATGCTGATTTTACATGCGTTTTTCCTGCCAGGTAGAAGCGTTTGTCAAGCGTTCTTCCCATGCATTTCCGCATGCGGGTTATCAAGCGCTTTTCCAAGCGATTTTAGCATCACTTGGAAAGTGCTTGACAACTTGGTCACACTATATAAATCCATGCAACCGGCATGGATTTATATAGTGTGACCAAGTAATAGTTAAAAAAAAAAGAATGGTAAAAAATAAAAAATAGAGATTACAGTATACTTACCTTCCGATGGCCCCCGGTCTTTTCTCCCCTGCATCTGGTCTCTTGCACTGCTCGCGGTGGCGTGAAAGGACCTTTCATGACGTCATTTAGTCATGTGACAGGTCACGCGACCGCCAACGTCAGCGGTCGCATGACCTGTCACAGGACTAAATGACGTCACGGAAGGTCCTTTTTGACCATCGCGAGCCACCCAACACACCGGACACATCACTTAGGAGGCCGGGGCCATCGTAAGGTAAGCATAATCTTTATTTTTTATTTTAAATTCTTTTTTTTTACAGGTACTATGGTACCCGGGTCCGGAGGAGAGTCTCCACTTCTCCAGACCTGGGTACCATCCGCACATTGAATCGCTTAATATCCGCATGTGCACATGTAGTGATGCGGATATTGAGCGATTCAATGCAAGTCAATGGCGGCAATTACGCTGAGTGTCTGCAAAATTAATGGACATGCTGCGTATTTGGGGACGTATTACCAAGCGTTTTTTAAGCGTTTTCGCTGTGGAAATTCCGTGGCAAAAACGCTTGAAAAACGCATAGTGGGCACGCAGCCTAAAACTCAGCGTATCCACAAGAGAAATTGACATGCTGCAAATTTGAAACATGCACCGCAGGTCAATTTACACTGCAAAAAAATAAACACAGTGGGCAGGAGATTTCTATAAATCCCATCCACTTTCCTGGAACCGTAAGATGCAGTATTTTTTATGCATCAAAAATTCATCATGGGCACACAGGCTTAAAATAAAGTAGAAAAAGAAGGTACTTTTTATGATATATATTTCTATGATGGATAAACGAACGTTCATGTTAGTATCTCCCTAATTTGCTATGGGGAAAAGGCATAAAAAAACCTCACATGATAAATGCTGATATGATAGATAAGTACCTGTATATCCCCCGTAGTAACTTTGCTACCACTGTCCACAACATGCAATGCCTGGGCTGCCTGCCTTGTCTATTCATTCATGTGACACGAATGTCCCTGAGCAGAGCAATGGCACATACCAATGCAGTGTATGGTAGCACATGCACAGTGGCTCGGAGCCAGGGACGATGTTGTCATGTCTATGTAGGTTTCTTATGTGATTTATTTTATGTATGTGTGTTCACAAATTATATACAGATGATGGAAGTCTTGAAAATAAAGGCACTAACATTGTGCATTAAACATCATTACAAATTCTGCATAAGTGATCCCAATATGCAGCAGTTAATTAAAGTGATTTAATCCAATCCAGAAACCTAAATGGGATATGGTGAGCATTGTGGAAAGTCTGAACCACAGAAAACGTATAACTGAAGACATATTAACTATTGGAGGAAATGCACTTAATAAGACAACAGAGCAGATGTAACGGGTCTGGGAGGCAGAACCTCTGAGCAACTATACAAGGGGGCGGTCCTTGTAAGGAAGCGGGTGGCTCCCGGGGAAGACGGGCAGGTAGTCACGACTAGTGACAGGGACAGTCTCTGGGTAGAAGGGCAGGTAGTCACGGCAAGTGACAGGGACAGTCTCTGGGTAGAAGGGCAGGTAGTCACGGCAAGTGACAGGGACAGTCTCTGGGTAGAAGGGCAGGTAGTCACGGCAAGTGACAGGGACAGTCTCTGGGTAGAAGGGCGGGTACTCACGGCAAGTGACAGGGACAGTCTCTGGGTAGAAGGACAGCAGGCAGGTGGCTGGTGAGCGCTCCCAGGTGAGCGGGCGAGAGTCTTTGGACAGGCAGATGGTCACGGCAAGTGACGGCAGAGCCTCCAGGTAGGCTAGCAGGCAGGTAGCAGGTGAGCGGGCAGGAGTCTCTGGACGGGCCGGTGGTCACGGCAAGTGACGGCAGAGCCTCCAGGTAGGCTAGCAGACAGGTAGCAGGTGAGCGCACCCAGGTGAGCAGGCAAGAGTCTCTGGACAGGCAGGTGGTCACGGCAAGTGACGGCAGAGCCTCCAGGTAGGCTAGCAGGCAGGTAGCAGGTGAGCGGGCAGGAGTCTCTGGACGGGCAGGTGGTCACGGCAAGTGACGGCAGAGCCTCCAGGTAGGCTAGCAGACAGGTAGCAGGTGAGCGCACCCAGGTGAGCAGCCAAGAGTCTCTGGACAGGCAGGTGGTCACGGCAAGTGACGGCAGAGCCTCCAGGTAGGCTAGCAGGCAGGTAGCAGGTGAGCGCTCCCAGGTGAGCAGGCAAGAGTCTCTGGATAGGCAGGTGGTCACGGCAAGTGACAGCGGAGCCTCCAGGTAGGCTAGCAGGCAGGTAGCAGATGAGCGTTCCCAGGTGAGCGGGCAGGCTGGTCCATAGACAGACTGACAGGTGTCGGAAGGCAGACCGTCGGACCGCAGGCTTGCAAGCAGGTAAACGGATATCAGGCAGGAATCTGGCAGGTGACTGGCAGGTAACAGGCAGGAATCTGGCAGGTGACTGGCAGGTAACTGGTAACGGGACCTGAGGGCTGAAGCAGAGTGAAGGCTTTGCAACAACATTGCTCGGGCACCTCCATTTTGGAGGAGGTGCCTTATATATGGTGAGGTCCTCCGGCCATTGGCCGGGGACTCCTTAGGACGGCGCGCGCGGGCCCTTTAAGAGAGGGGGAGCGCGCGCGCGCCCTAAGCACAGTGCCCGGGAAGCAGCGCGCGCTGCCAGCAGAGCGGGAGGAGGACGCCGGGCACGGAGTGGAGAGGTGAGGGGAACAGCGTCCCTGCCTAGCAGGAGGCAGGGACGCCGACGCTACAGTACCCCCCCCTTTAGGCCCCCCTTTTTTAGGCCAGACAGAAATTTATCAAGGATGAGAGGGGCATGGATGTTCTCCCGGGGCTCCCAAGTTCTCTCCTCAGGACCAAACCCCTTCCAATCTACCAGAAAAAAGGTTTTTCCTCTTACCCTTTTGGTGGCCAGAATGTTCTCTACCTCAAACTCGTTTTCAGCGGAAACCGGAGCAGGAGGCGTACCTGTAGACTTGGAAAAAGAGTTAAGTACCACGGGTTTGAGGAGAGATACATGGAAGGAGTTAGGGATCCGCAAGTTGGCCGGGAGTTTCAATTTATAGGCCACTGGGTTGATTTGTTTGATAACTTCCAGTGGGCCGATGAACCGAGGCCCTAACTTGTAGGAAGGAATCTTGAGCCGGACATACTTGGACGAGAGCCAGACTTTATCTCCAGGACGGAATTGTGGAGGATCCAGGCGTTTTTTGTCAGCGTGTTTTTTCATCCGCTCGGACGACTGAAGGAGTGCGGATCGGGTACTCTCCCAAATGGAGGAAAATTTGCTAACGAGAGATTCCGCAGCCGGATTGTCCACCGAGGTGGAGACGGGAAATGGGATCCGAGGATGCTGACCGAAGACTACAAAAAACGGGGATTTGGAGGAAGATTCGCTCTCGTGATTATTGTAAGAGAATTCGGCCCATGGCAGGAGATCCACCCAGTCTGAATGGTGGGCATTAACGAAGTGCCGGAGGTAACTGGTCAGGATCTGATTGATCCGCTCCACTTGACCATTGGACTGTGGGTGGTATGCGGAGGAGAAGTCCAGGGTGACGTCTAGCAGCTTGCATGTGGCTCTCCAGAAGCATGAGGTGAACTGGACCCCACGATCCGACACGATGTGGAGGGGCAGGCCATGGAGACGGAAGATGTGGCGGATAAAGTCTTTAGCCAGCTCGGGTGCAGACGGGAGGCCTGGCAGGGGAATGAAATGAGCCATTTTGGAAAAGCGGTCAGCGACCACCCAAATGACCGTACAACCGGCAGAGACAGTGAGATCTGTTATGAAGTCCATAGCTATATGCTGCCAAGGGGCAGCAGGTACTGGAAGAGGAAGGAGGCGACCGGCTGGCAGGTGTCTCGGAACCTTGTTGCGGGCGCAAGACACACAGGCAGAAACAAAGTCTATTACGTCCTTGTGCAGGGTAGGCCACCAGTAGTGCCGGGTGATAAGCTGGAGGGTCTTTTTCTGACCGGCGTGGCCAGCAAGATTAGACGAGTGACCCCAGTGTAGGATCTTCTCCCGATCAGGTACCGTTACGAACGTCTTACCGGGAGGGAGACGATTTAGACTCACGGGGGCCACCTGCATTACTCTGGCGGGATCGATGATGTGTTTAGGTTCCTCCTCAAGATCAGACACCAGGAAGGATCGGGACAAGGCATCAGCTTTGATGTTTTTGTCAGCCGGGCGAAAATGAAGAACAAAATCAAAGCGAGCAAAAAACAATGACCACCGGGCTTGGCGCGGGTTAAGTCTCTGGGCACTCTGGAGGTAAGCCAAGTTCTTGTGGTCTGTGTAAATTATTACCGGGTGAAGAGCCCCCTCGAGCAGGTAACGCCACTCCTCCAATGCCAGCTTAATGGCCAATAACTCTCGGTCTCCTATAGAATAGTTGCGCTCGGAAGAGGAGAAGAGTTTGGAGAAGAAGCCGCAAGTTACCATTCTCCCGGAAGACGATTTTTGGGTAAGTACCGCTCCGGCTCTAGAGGAGGAGGCGTCAACTTCCAGGAAGAATTGCTTGTTGCCGTCCGGGCGATGCAGCACCGGGGCGGAAGAGAAAGCCTGTTTTAAGGAAAGAAAGGCTTCCTCTGCTTTGGGCGACCATTCTCTGGGATTAGTGCCCTTACGGGTGAGCGCAGAGATAGGGGCAGTCCGGGAAGAGAACTGCGGTATGAAGAGGCGGTAGTAGTTGGCGAAGCCCAGGAACCGCTGAATAGCCTTCAACCCCTCTGGTCGAGGCCACTTCTCGATGGCAGACAGTTTCTCAGGATCCATTCGTAGGCCGGTCTGAGAAATTATGTAGCCCAAAAACGGAAGCGAGGTCTGCTCAAAGAGGCACTTCTCATATTTAGCGTAGAGGTGGTTCTGCCTGAGCCTGAGCAGAACCTGACGAACATCCCTCCGGTGTGTGGGGAGATCCGGAGAGAAGACCAAGATGTCGTCCAGGTACACCACTACGCAGGAGTAGAGAAGGTCCCGGAAGATGTCATTGACCAACTCTTGAAAGACGGCAGGAGCGTTACAGAGACCGAAGGGCATTACCAGGTATTCATAGTGGCCGTCCCGGGTGTTGAATGCCGTCTTCCATTCATCCCCCTGACGGATACGGACCAGGTTATACGCCCCACGGAGATCCAGCTTGGTGAAGATTCTAGCCCCCCTCAGACGGTCAAATAATTCCTGAATGAGCGGAAGGGGGTATTTATTCTTCACCGTGATCTGGTTAAGGCCTCTATAGTCTATACAGGGACGGAGTGAGCCGTCCTTCTTTTTGACGAAGAAGAAGCCTGCTCCCGCCGGGGAAGTAGATTTCCGGATGAACCCCCGGGCCAGATTCTCCTCAATATATTCTGACATGGATCGGGTCTCAGCAGCGGACAAAGGGTAAATGCGCCCACGGGGAGGAGTAGCGCCGGGCATCAGGTCGATTGGGCAGTCGTATGGTCTATGAGGGGGTAATGTCTCTGCCTCCTTTTTATTAAAGACATCCGCATACAACCAATAAGGAGCCGGAAGACCAGGTAGATTGGCTGGAGTAGGAGAAGAACGGACAGGATGGACGGGAACTAAACAAGTCTTATGGCAGTCCTATCCCCAGTGAAGAACTTCTCCGGTCTGCCAATCAAGCACGGGTGCATGTCTCTGAAGCCAAGGTAGGCCTAGTAAGAGGGCGTGAGAGAGTCCAGGCAGAACATGAAAGAAGATGCTCTCAGAGTGCAGCATTCCCACCTGCAGGGTTATGGATTCGGTGATGAGTTGGATGGGATGTGGTAAGAGGCCCCCATCCACGGCAGCGACAGATAAGGGTACAGCTAGAAGTTTGGTGGGAATGCGGTATTTCTCTACCAGAGACTGAGAAATGAGATTTCCGGCAGCTCCAGAGTCAAGTTGGGCTAGTTCAAAATAACGGTTCTCCCTGCAGATGATAGAGACCGCTCTCTGAGCGATCCTAGACACAGGCGTTTCCCGACCTCTCCGGGCAGGAACGGATCCGGTGCTCCTTACTGCCACAGTAGAAGCAGCTCCCCTCGGCACGGCGTAACTCTTGACGGGTTTTGACCATCTTGGTCTGGTCGACCTGCATAGGCTCGGGTGAGTGCGCCTGGGGAGTAGCGGGAGAAGTGACAGGTTTCTGAAAGGTAGGGGCTAGACGTGGAAACCTCCTCTCACGGGTGACCTCTTTGGCGCGTTCCTGGAACCGGATGTCAATCCGGGTGGCAAGAGTTATTAAGTCGTCGAGAGTGGTAGGTATGTCCCGACCGGCAAGTTCATCTTTAATACGGCCGGACAGACCCTCCCAAAAGACAGACACCAGGGCGTCGTTATCCCAGGCCAGCTCCGAAGCAAGGGTACGGAACCGTATGGCATATTGGCCCACGGTGAGATTTCCTTGATGGAGGCGTAGCAGAGATGATGCGGATGAGGTCTTCCGTCCGGGTTCGTCGAAGACTTTCCGGAAAGCCGTGAGAAAGGCTGGCAGGTTGGACACCAGGGGGTCTCCTCTCTCCCATAGAGGATTTAGCCAAGCCAGTGCCTCCCCCGTGAGATGGGACATGATGAAGGCTACTTTGGCCCGGTCGGAGATAAACTTGTGGGACAGGAGTTCAAAGTGCAGGGTGCACTGGTTTATGAAGCCCCGAGCTTGAGCGGGGTCGCCTCCGAAGCGAGGGGTTGCAGAAAGCCGGGGTCCGGGGCAGGATGCCATGGTATTGGTGGGCAGCGGCGCTGCCGGGCTGCGAGTCATGACACTAGCGGTGGTTGCTGGTGGTGCAGTCAGAGTGTCCAGGCGAGAGTTGACATTCCGCAGATGACTCAGGATGGACTCCTGTTGGGACCTTTGACGGGACAGTTCATGACATAGGTCCGAGAGCGAGGGAGCTTGGGTGCCACTGGGTTCCATGGTCCGAGCAAACTGTAACGGGTCTGGGAGGCGGAACCTCTGAGCAACTATACAAGGGGGCGGTCCTTGTAAGGAAGCGGGTGGCTCCCGGGGAAGACGGGCAGGTAGTCACGACTAGTGACAGGGACAGTCTCTGGGTAGAAGGGCAGGCAGTCACGGCAAGTGACAGGGACAGTCTCTGGGTAGAAGGGCAGGTAGTCACGGCAAGTGACAGGGACAGTCTCTGGGTAGAAGGGCGGGTACTCACGGCAAGTGACAGGGACAGTCTCTGGGTAGAAGGACAGCAGGCAGGTGGCTGGTGAGCGCTTCCAGGTGAGCGGGCGAGAGTCTTTGGACAGGCAGGTGGTCACGGCAAGTGACGGCAGAGCCTCCAGGTAGGCTAGCAGGCAGGTAGCAAGTGAGCGGGCAGGAGTCTCTGGACGGGCCGGTGGTCACGGCAAGTGACGGCAGAGCCTCCAGGTAGGCTAGCAGACAGGTAGCAGGTGAGCGCACCCAGGTGAGCAGACAAGAGTCTCTGGACAGGCAGGTGGTCACGGCAAGTGATGGCAGAGCCTCCAGGTAGGCTAGCAGGCAGGTAGCAGGTGAGCGGGCAGGAGTCTCTGGACAGGCAGGTGGTCACGGCAAGTGACAGCGGAGCCTCCAGGTAGGCTAGCAGGCAGGTAGCAGATGAGCGCTCCCAGGTGAGCGGGCAGGCTGGTCCATAGACAGACTGACAGGTGTCGGAAGGCAGACCGTCGGACCGCAGGCTTGCAAGCAGGTAAACGGATATCAGGCAGGTATCAAGCAGGAATCTGGCAGGTGACTGGCAGGTAACAGGCAGGAATCTGGCAGGTGACTGGCAGGTAACTGGTAACGGGACCTGAGGGCTGAAGCAGAGTGAAGGCTTTGCAACAACATTGCTCGGGCACCTCCATTTTGGAGGAGGTGCCTTATATATGATGAGGTCCTCCGGCCATTGGCCGGGGACTCCTTAGGATGGCGCGCGCGGCCCCTTTAAGAGAGGGGGAGCGCGCGCGCGTGCGCCCTAAGCACAGTGGCCGGGAAGCAGCGCGCGCTGCCAGCAGAGCGGGAGGAGGACGCCGGGCACGGAGTGGAGAGGTGAGGGGAACAGCGTCCCTGCCTAGCAGGAGGCAGGGACGCCGACGCTACAGCAGATTTACTAATAGAAAAGTGCCAAAATTCAGGTGTGCATGCAGTGTGGCACAGGCATTCAAGGTTTAAGACATTTTGTGCACCTTACTAAACACTTTTTTTGTCTAGAAACATGGTGTCACGGGGATACCGCGACAGAGTGCGGTCAGACGATCGCAGCGTCTGGTTACACGAACTCCTGCACTTATTAGAACTGTTTCACCATCCTATTAAACCATGTAGGTTTCCTTGTTGTAATTGCAAGGGTTAATCAGTTCAGTTGATCTCCTGGAGCTCTCCATCCTGAATTGTCTTAGCTGTTCTGTGTTGGCCACTCTCCTCTGGTATATATGCTCGCCACTTGGGGATTGCCAGTGATAGTTCTACTTCCTGGTTTGGTGTTGAAGGAGAAAGTTCAGTGTTTGGAGCAGGCGTCTGGAGAGTTTTTCCAGGAGATTTCAGTGTGGAGTTGGTTTGCATGTTTGTCCTTATTCTCTCACATTTGGTTTCCCCTTCCTATACCTCCTCTGTTTCCCACTCTGTTTTTTTGTGAGTGTATTTGTATGATTGTAGTTTTCTTTTATCCCGGTCTGTTCGGTCAGTGGTTTTCTTTACACTTCGGCCCCTCACCTCTCTGGGTGGGGGAGGGATCAGATAAGGGTTAAGTTAGGAGCATAGGTAGGTACAAGAACCCGGCGTCTCCACCTTCAGGAGTAATCCAGTGGACAGGGATAGACTAGGGCGCCCCTAGTTCGAGGGATCAGGAAGATGCCCACAGTCCCTTGATACTACGTGATACATGGGTATCACTTGACAGATTTGCATTGAGCGAGGTCCTGAATGTCTAGTCAGCACGTGACCTCATGTATGCAAATTGGATACTTGCGGTCACGCACCCACCGCTGACGGTGCGGGCATTGAAAAATCCTCAGAGTATGAGGATTCAAAAGTCTGCAGTCACATAGAATTACTGCAGACTTGTAGCCTAAGGCTGGACATCCCCTTTAACCTAATGCGTGGATATAATTTAACCTCCCCTGCTTAGAACACGTGAAAGTCTATTCTTGTCTTCAATAGGAGCTGAGATGCAGTACCCGGCAGCTGTCACTACGCGTACAGTATATGGAGTTACGGTGTTCTGCTCCGTATACCTTTTACATCTGGCTGGGTGAAGGTGATATAAGCTGACCAGTGGGACTGCTGGGTGTCGAACCCCTCTCCTCTTTTTGAGGAAAGTAGTGCTACAAAATATCACTGTTTAGCCCAAGTCTTGAAGTGCAGGAAACAATCAACTGGTTATTGAATAGATGCAGTGTATTCAGACCACGGCTCCCAAGAAACAGCTGTTAGAAAAAGTTTTATCCAGATACATCTATTAACAATTACTGTGTGCGCTCAGCAACACTTCAATTGTTAATTTGCTCTTAACACTTTCAATAATATTAAACAGATCAGTCCGAATGTATTTAATATTATTATTATGTGCAAGGAGACTGAATAGCATTCATTTACCACATAGGAGTTTATGGAGCTTGTTAGAGATTGGCTGCAGTCCAACCTTTAGGGCTCAATCAGATGTCAGATATTCAGGTACGAGTTCTTTCCCGGTTTTTCACGGATAGAACTTGTACCTAGTATAGTCTATGGGGCTGTTCACATGTCCGATTTTTTCTTTGCGGATCAAGTGGTGCGCATAAAATTGCGAAGACATGACCGATATTGATCCGAGTGTCGGATCAAGATCAGCAGTGCTATTCTATGGGTCTGTGAAAAAAATCAGACAGCACTCGGATGATACCTGTGTGGTGTACGTTTTTCAAGGCTGCTAGATAAGAGAAGGTGAAGAAAAGTTTATTTTTTCTCATTCAAGAAAAACTGATGAAACTCAGGCCAAATTCAGCCCAAACTCTGATGCCACTCTGATGAAAATCTGATGAAATTCTGAATAAAATCACTGATGAAGCTAAAAGTGTTTTTCTCATACCTGAAAAAAATGGATGTCTGAATGAAGCCTAAGGCCAGGGCCCCACTATCAGTATTCAGTCAGGATTTTTGCTCAGGAGTGGGAGCCAAAACCAGGAGAGGGTGATAAATGCAGAATAGGTGACTTGTTTCTATTATACCTTTTCTCTGATTGTTCTCTACCTGGTTTTGTCTCCCACTCCTGAGAAAAAATACTGACCGAATACTGATAGTGGGGCCATGAACGTAAGGCGAGAATCAAACCGCGACCTACTAAGTACAATAAGACATCACTCCTAATACACCACCAGATATATACATGTGACAAGATAGGTTTAAATAATACAAAGTAGATGTACTGATGTAATATAACCAGAAATGAGCTTATTCTGAAGTTACCTGAAACAGGTTTGTTTTAATGCCAGTGTGTGAACTAACACTAAAAACTGAAGCAAACTATACATATTTCTCCTGCTGACAATCAAAAATATATGAAAGGATAAACTAAAACCCATGATTTTTCTTCTTTTAGATATTGAACAAAGCATTGAACAGGAAGAGGCCATGAACCGCTCCTCTGCCGATCTGCGCATCCGAAAAACACAGGTAAGTGGCTGAACCCTGTGAGCTCAGCACTAGTGCTGTATAACCTGATCACAGGAAAGAATACTGGACTATATTGGCAAAATATCTATATTGGCACAATGAAAGGTAAAAACGTAACAAAAACCTTCAACAGACGATTACAGTAAAATTCAGATTTAAAGAGGATGTCACAGAACAGCAAGCCACAGAGAAGTGGTACAAATGGCTTTGGTAGCACTGTGTAGCCCTCACATAATTTATGAAAATGACAGCATATTTTACCCAATATTATTTATTGCATTACATTTTTGAAGCTTGTACTGAAAAAGGGATTGTCCAATATAGAAAAAAAAATTAAAGCCATGGGTGCATTTAAAATAAAAAAACGGTGGTATACTCCCCTTCCATGGATCGAGCACAGGCCATTCATTCCTGAGGCTTTGGAAGTGATGGCCACTTTTTTTGGAACATTACAGGCTCGATGGGGCCTGTGATTGGCCACAATAGTCAGGTGACTACAAGGTATTTCTCGGATGGCGTGCTGATCTAAGTAACTGACCTGCGGCCAGTCATAGTTTGTAGAGGTCTTATGACAACCTCGCGGAGCTGAACTCTCTTCTGGAGCCGCTGCAGACCTTGGCCGTGGCTTAAGATAGATTTATAGAGGGGCTGGAAGGGGAGCAGGCCATCATTTTTTATTCTAAGTGCATCCATGCCTTAATTTTTGTTCTGTATTGGACAACACCTGCATTCTGCAAAAATGTGATGTAATAAATTATATTGGGTAAAATATATGGTAATATCCTCAAACCAGAATAAGGCTTAACAGTGCGACCAGAAACCTTTGTGCCACGTCTCTGAGACTTGCTGTTGTGCGACTATTTTATAGCTGTGATTTAGCTGTAGAAAAGAAACAGGCAAATTACAGACACACATGCGAGATCCAGTTGCATGCAATTTACATTGAAGTGATCAACAGGTTAGGATTTTCTGGGTGACAGTTGTGGGTCACGTTGTGGCCCTATAGATAATCATTAGATGAGATGTTCCAGTGCTGTTTTCATCGTATTTGCAGCTTTGTTACATGGCCTTCTGCCCTCCAGATCTTCACATGATATAATACTTCTATAATTTATTGATCTGATACAGTACAGTAAATTGTATTGTTAGATATGGAAACCTGTTTCCACTCAGTTGGTACTGTACCAAGCGGCCCCATAGACATTAGATAATACTTGGCTGTAGTGGTCGATTTCTACTGTGTAGGCTGGTTAGTGCCTGCAAATTTAGCACAAGTGATTGCTTTCAATGACTAACTCCTGACAGACATCTATTACTAGTCCTTTAGTCGTGGTTTCCTGGAGGTCTGTTCCATAGAGATTTTCTTTAGAGGGGTTTTTCCTTCAGGAGTCGGGAGATTTCTAATTTCTCTACCTTCCAAATGGCTTTTGGCCCAAGTTATCAAAGTAAATGAAGCCAAAGAGCTTTTCTTCGCTAATTATATTTTTCACCTATCCAAGTATAAGTGAAAGTGTATAATTTCTGGAGGTCCAACCACGTTATTGGCCATGTTTGACCCATGCCCTATTCACTTTTATGACACTCATGAAGATAGCGGCTCAATCAGTTAAATAGAAGTGAATGGATTGGTAGTTAAGTATGAACACTGCCGCTCATTTCATACAAGGGATATTGAGACCCCCGTTTCGGTTGGATCCCACAGTGATCATATACTAAATGACAAAAGTATTGGGACACACATCTTACTCCTTGAGGTTCTAAAGAGGTCACTGATACCAGTGTGGTCCTGTAATAGGATGTCTCCGGTGTAACAAGTCAGTGCATTAAATTTCTTCCCTCCTAAATATTTCACAAATACTTCTGGCTGCCATTATTGAAAAGTGAAAGGAACTGCAGCAACTTGGCGACAACGTGGTAAACCATAAAGTCGTAGAGCGGGTCCCCAACGCTCTGCTGATTTCATAACTGCAGATTCCAAACCTTCTCTGACATGGAATGAGTTTCCATGGCCGAGCAACTGCATGAAAGCCTTACATCACCAAGCACAATGACAAGTGTTGGATGGAGTGATGTAAAGCTGCCACCACTGGAGTGATAAACCACACCTCTTTATCTGGCAATCTTATGGAGAATTCTCGGTTTGGTGAATGCAAGAAAACACTACTTTCCTGACTATTTTGTGCTAACTGTAAAGCAGAATGGAGGAGGGATAATGTTATGTTTTCAGGTTTTGGTCTAAATCGCTTAGTTCCAGGGAAGGAAATTTCTTAAAGAGGTTGTTCACGTTCTTTTGTTAGTGCAGCTTTTCTTACAAACTGACCAGCACATCTATCCATGTAACGACTGCAGGTGGAGGAGCAGTGACCAGACCTGTCCATCAGCATCCTCCAATAGAAAAGCAGCTTTCCCATGTGAGGTGTTGTACACTTGGAGGAGGCTGATAGACAGGTCTGGTCACTGCTCCACCACCAGCCATTGTATGGACTGAAGTGATGGTCAGTGTGTGAGGAAAGCTGAACCAACAAGAGAGAGTGGCCGACCTCTTTAATGCTTCAGCATACCAAGATGTTTAGGACAATTCTATGCTTCCAACTTTGTGGGAACATTTTGAGGAAGGCCCTTTTTTTTCCAGCCCCAATGCACAAAGCAAGATCTAAGAATACATGGTTGGGTGAGCTTGGTAAGGAAGAACTTGACTTCCCGCACAGAGCTCTGACCTCAACCCCTTCAAACACCTTTGGAATGAAATAGAACAGAGATTGTGAGCCCGGCCCTTTCATCCAACATCAGTGTCTGACCTCATAACATGCAAATTGCCGGTTCAGAGAAAAAGAGGACTTGAACTCTATAGCGCCACCTATGTGGTGCCAATATTCAAAAAGGGGACAAAAACTGAACTTGGAAATTATAGGCCAGTAAGCTTAACCTCTACTGTGGGTAAAATCCTGGAGGGTTTCCTAAGAGATGCTATACTAGACTATCTGAAGAAAAATAACCTCATGACCCAATATCAACATGGGGTTACGAGGGACCGTTCCTGTCAAACTAATCTGATCAGTTTTTATGAGGAGGTAAGTTCCGGACTGGACCAAGGAAATGCAGTGGATGTTGTGTATATGGACTTCTCAAAGGCTTTTGATACGGTTCCACACAAAAGGTTGATACATAAAATGAGAACAATGGGGATAGGGGAAAATATATGTATGTGGGTTAAGAATTGGCTCAGTGATAGGAAACAAAGGGTAGTTATTAATGGAAAACACTCAGACTGGGTCACAGTTAACAGTGGGGTACCACAGGGGTCAGTATTGGGCCCCCTTCTTTTTAACATATTTATTAATGACCTTGTAGGGGGCATACAGAGTAATATTTCAATATTTGCAGATGACACTAAACTCTGCAGGGTAATCAATACAGAGGAGGACAATTTTATATTACAGGAGGATCTATGTAAACTAGAAGCTTGGGCTGATAAATGGCAAATGAGCCTTAATGGGGATAAATGTAAGGTAATGCACTTGGGCAGAGGAAATAAAATGTATAATTATATGCTTAATTGTAAAACACTGGGCAAAACTGTAACTGAAAAAGACCTGGGTGTATTGGTGGACGACAAGCTCACATTTAGTGGCCAGTGTCAGGCAGCTGCTGCAAAGGCAAATAAAATAATGGGATGCATTAAAAGAGGCATAGATGCTCATGAGGAGAAGATAATTTTACCTCTATACAAGTCACTAGTGCGACCACACTTAGAATACTGTGTACAGTTCTGGTCTCCGGTGTATAAGAAAGACATAGGTGAACTAGATCGGGTGCAGAGAAGAGCGACCAAGGTTATTAGAGGACTGGGGGGGTCTGCAATACCAAGACAGGTTATAACACTTGGGGTTATTTACTGTGGAAAAACGAAGGCTTAGGGGTGATCTTATTACTATGTACAAGTATATGAGGGGACAGTACAAAGACCTTTCTACTGATCTTTTTTCTCTGAGGCCTGAGACGGGGACAAGGGGGCATCTTCTGGAGGAAAGAAGGTTTAATCATAATCACAGACGCGGATTCTTTACTGTAAGAGCAGTGAGACTATGGAACTCTCTGCCGCATGTGTTGTAATGAGTGATTCACTGTTAAAATTTAAGAAGGGCATGGATGCCTTTCTTGAAAAGTATAATATTACAGGTTATATATACTAGATTCCTTGATAGGGCGTTGATCCAGGGAACTAGTCTGATTGCCGTATGGAGTCGGGAAGGAATTTTTTTCCCCAATGTGGAGCTTAGTGTTTGCCACATGGGTTTTTTCGCCTTCCTCTGGATCAACAAGTTAGCCTATGGGTTGAACTAGATGGACTTAGTCTTCCTTCAACCTTAAAAAACTATGTAAACTATGTTACCTATTGGAAGCAGCAATCCTACAAGTCACAATCGACCCTTTAACAAGTTGTGCAATATGACTTAGGATAAAAGCCAAATCAGAATCTCAATTTGCTGACACGGTGTTTCGGGCTGTTGGCCCTCATCAGTATGAGATCTGATTTGGCTAGGTGAGAGGCTCTGGACTGAAGTTTAAGGGGTAACGTTTCTCCTTGTGGAGAGTGACATCATAACTGTATTTCTGGATTAGTGGACAAAAATTCCAAGACTCCCTCCAAAATCTTGTAGAAGAATGGAAGCTGTTATAGCAGCAAAGGTTGGACCAACACCATATTAATGCCTATGGATTTAGAATGGGATGTTATGAAAGCGCAGGTACATATAATTTGTAATGTCCTAATGCTTGGGTTAACATAGTGCATGCACATAAATCATCTATTGAGTGGATAAGAGTATTTATTGCTATATTGGTAGGCTGGTAAAACTCATTGGCTAGTAGTCGGTAATTTTCATAGGTTGGGCAGTGATCCTTAGATGTGGCCAACCATTGGTTGGAATAATGGCAATCTTGTCCATGTGTGGATACAGCTGTGTAATGTCAAATACTTTCTATGGACATCGAACAAGAACATTAAATGACTCCCCGCTTTCAGTATTTTATGTACTGGCTATACTGCAATGGGAAGACAGGACTGAACCCTGTTCTCTGACCTGAACAGATTTTTTAATCCATATCAGAAAACAGGACCTCAAGTTGGCCACAAAATTTGTCATGTTATAAGCCACTACATACATTCTAAGGCATGAATAATGTTATGTTTCATCATGAATAGACAATGGTATGATAAAAATGCACATCCTTACAAAACACCATTGTTACCATAAAAAACAAGAATAAATACATTTTCTTTTCATTTTCCTTCTAGCACTCAACATTGTCTCGTAAGTTTGTAGAGGTGATGTCTGAATACAATGCTACTCAATCAGATTACCGCGAACGATGCAAAGGCCGTATCCAGAGACAGCTGGAAATCAGTAAGTTCTTGGTGCTTTGCTTGTCTGTCATGAAAACACCTGGAATTCATTCAACTGGGGGATAGTTTTTATCAATTCATATAATATACGGTAAAACTCTAGCCATGCAATAGCATTTATGTGCATTCTGCCATTAAATCCAATTATAAGAGATGGGTATTTGCTGTAAAAGAAAGTAGGGAGTGACATGTCACTGGGATATACCAGGTCTCTGATTGTCAGGGTTTGGCATCTAAGACCCCCAATAATCTTTAGAAGTAAGTGGCCGCAGGACTATTATGAAATACTAGAAATATATTTATATCCATTAATAACAGACATTTCAACACACTGAGACAAGTGATGATGATTTTTATATTAATAGTTTTTTTCTGAAATTAGAAAAATATAGCCAAGCGCAGAGAATGGGTTAAAGTCACTCACCTATTCAATCCCTGGCAACAGCAGCAGCGCCGCTCTGGTGGTCTCTGAGAGTCACTGCTTGCTTCCTGCAGCCTTTAGCACATCCATCATATGAATGATGAATGGCATGCAGAATTTTTGATTTCTTGACCTTGTTTCAGAGACTATGAATGAAAGCAAAAAAACTTTTTTTCCACTCATGGTTATTGGTTGGGTGAAGCCATTTATTGTCAAACTACTGTGTTTTCTCTTTTTAAATCTTAATGACAACCAAAAACCCAAATGACCCTGATCAAAAGTTTACATACCCCAGTTCTTAATACCGTGTATTGCCCCCTCTAACATCAATGACAGCTTGAAGTCTTTTGTGGTAGTTGTGAATGAGGTTCTTTATTTTCTCAGATGGTAAAGCTGCCCATTCTTCTTGGCAAAAAGCCCCCAGTTCCAGTAAATTCCTGTGCTGTCTAGCATGAACTGCGCGCTTGAGATCTCCCCAGAGTGGCTCAATGATATTGAGGTCAGGAGACTGAGATGGCCACTCCAGAACCTTCACTTTGTTCTGCTGTAGCCAATGACAGGTGAACTTGGCCTTGTGTTTTGGATCGTTGTCATGTTGGAACGTCCAAGTACGTCCCATGCGCAGCTTCCAGGCTGATGAATGCAAATTTGCCTCCAGTATTTGCTGATAATGTGCTTCATTCATCTTTCCTTCAACTTTTACCAAGTTTCCTGTGCCTTTGTAGCTCACACATCCCCAAAACATCAGTGATCCACCTCTGTCCTTTACTGTAGGAATGGTGTTCCTTTCATCATAGGCCTTGTTGACCTCTCTCCAAATGTAACGTTATGGTTGTCACCAAAAAGTTCAATTTTGGTCTCATCACTCAAAATTACAGTGTTCCAGAAGTTTTGAGGCTTGTCTCTGTGCTGTTTGGCGTATTGTAGGCGAGATACTTTGTGGCATTTGCGCAGTAATGGCTTTCTTCTGGCGACTCGACCATGCAGCCCATTTTTCTTCACGTGCCTCCTTATTGTGCATCTTGAAACAGCCACACCGCTAGTTTTCAGAGAGTCCTGAATTTCAGAAGATCTTATTTGTGGGTTTTTCTTTGCATCCCGAACAATTTTCCTGGCAGTTGTGGCAGATATTTTTGTTGCTCTACCTGACCTTGGTTTGGTTTTTACAATTCCTTGGATATTTTTTTGTATCCCTTTCCTGTGTGATACAGTTCAACTACCTTTTCCAGTAGATCTGTTGACAATTCTTTTGCTTTCCCCATGACTCACAATCCAGAAATGTCAGTGGCTGGATGAAAGATGCAAGAGTCTGTCTGGATCCCAGAAACTCACTCAGCTTTTATGCACACACACTGATTACAAGCAAACAGGTCACAGGTGAGGATGTTACCTTTATTAGCCATTCAAACCCATTTGTGTCAAATTCTGTTCATGTTATCAGGCCAAAATCACCAGGGTATGTGAACTTTTGATCAGGGTCATTTGGATGTTTTTGGTTGTCATTAAGATTTAAAAAGAGAAAACACAGTAGTTTGACAATAAATGGCTTCACCCAACCAGTAACCATGAGTGGAGAAAACGTTGTTTTGTTATCATTCATATTCTCTGAAACAAGGCCAAGAAAGGAAAAATTCTGCCGGGTTATGTAAACTTTTGAGCACAACTCTGTGTGTGTGTGTGTGTGTATGGATAGATAGATACAGGTGCATCTCACTAAATTAGAATATCATCAAAAAGTTAATTTATTTCAGTTTTTCAGTTCTTCAATACAAAAAGTGAAACTCATATATTATATAGAGTCATTACAAACAGAGTGATCTATTTCAAGTGTTTATTTCTGTTAATGCTGATGATTATGGCTTACAGCCAATGAAAACACAAAAGTCATTATCTCAGTAAATTAGAATACTTTATAACAACAGCTTGAAAAATATTTTTAAAATCTGAAATGTTGGCCTACTGAAATGTATGTTCAGTAAATGCACTCAGTACTTGGTCGGGGCTCCTTTTGCATCAATTACTGCATCATTGCGGCGTGGCATGGAGGCGATCAGCCTTTTGCACTGCTGAGGTGTTATGGAAGCCCAGGTTGCTTTGATAGCAGCCTTCAGCTTGTCTGCATTGTTGGGTCTGGTGTCTCTCATCTTCCTCTTGACTAGTGTTGAGCCACCCCCGTAGTGTTCGAGTTCAGTTCGGTTCGTCGAACACCCGTGTGTTCGCCGAACACCTTCGAACACCGTTAAAACCAATGGCAGGCAAACAAAAACACATAGAAACACATAGAAAACACCTTCAAAGGTGTCCAAAAGCTGACAAACTGCTCAGAAGACACAACTAACACATGGAAAAGTGACAAGTACATATAGTCATGCGAAAAGAAAAGAGGTGGAGGAGTAAAATGAGGGGGAGACACAGATATAGGCATGTCATGCCCTTCTAAAATCCAAAAAGTGAGAAGCCGCTCCTGCCCGTGCCACCTCCGTGTCGCCGGGTTTGTGCCAGAGCCACGGTGAACCCTGACGGCCAGCCCCCCTCTCCCAATACTGGTGCCTGTCCGCTGGTGGGTCGAGCGAGCCCCCCTGTGGTGGAGGCAGCTCTAAGCTTTTTAATTTAAATTGTCTCTCTAATTTGAATGAATACACTTTAAATCCATTTACAAGGATCTATTGGAGGGCAAGTCTCATGCCAGCAGCCGCGTAATTCCAGCTCCAGTAGCGTCCACTAAAGCTGCTGCAGTTAAAAAGCTTTTATAAGGATCAAGCTCGGCTGTCCACCGCAAGGCATCCTACTGCCAGTCCCAGCCCCTATGCCTTGGGGTGCCTCCTGATGCTCTTCACTGAGTATCCCGTGGTCCCGAAGCATTTCCTTTGAAAAAATTAAGTGTCCAAACTACAGGTGGTGTAGCTTGCTTAACAGCCGGGATAATCCGCTGACTAGCAGACACTGCTACTAGGCACAAAGTATTTCCTGGGCTAGATGCAGTTAAAAATTTGTAATTAGATACTCTCGTTGGATGCTGAGAAAGCATTCCATAGAGTCTCCTGGCACGCCATATATGATTCTCTTAAAAAGCTTGGGGTAGGGGTCTAGGGGACCCTTTTATAGCCAAAATCACGGCCCTGTATCACAATACGTCACCTAGGCTGAAGATAAATGGAACTGTAGCTCCCTGAGGGCTCGGTTGCTACAGAGGTATTGCACCTCACCCAGAGGTGTGATATCTCACTCTCAGGTAAGGATGGAGTGTGGATCAGGACCCGACACCTGCATGCATTACACCACATTGCCGTGGGGCAGGGCGACCAATATGCCTCTGAGATGGGCACGACAGTCCCTGTCCCTGGCTGGAGTGGGGGGAGGGAACACTGAGGAAGGGGAACCCTGTAGTGCAGGAGCAGGGAGGAAGCAGTTCCTGGGTGCATTGAGAAGGGAGTATAAAAGGTGGGCACCATCTTAGTTCAGTGCAGAGAAGTCTGAGCAGAAGTGGCAGGGAGCAGGGGCTCTGCATGAGCTCTGCTCCGGAGGCGGGCCTAGTAACAGAGGCCCAGGCCTGGAAGAGGGAGAAGGAAGGAAGAGGAGCGGAGAAGGCTCCAGGAACGAGGAATGAAGGGATCCCAGGGGTGCGGACGGGCGAGTCGCCACCGCACGCCCGAATCCACCTGCGTGGAGGGGTCAGGCCAAAGGGGGAGACCGGTCCCCGAAACTAGTGGAGGCAGGAAACGACCCTCAGCTAGAAACCGGAGGCTGTGACATTTTATGTGGCGCAGCCCCTCGCTACACCCGCTAGGAAGGCACCACATAGGGTCAGGGAAACTGGGGCCAAGTTTACCAAGAGGAGGCCCGAGGCAGCCGGACAGAAGGGTTGGTAAGAAAGGCCAGACAAAGGACACACAAAGGGGGTCCTGTGAAGCGCTCCAAAGTTATCTGGGAGTTGTCTGAGCCCCTCACCTGGTGAGCACAGTACGACGTGGGCAGCCGTTACCTGCAGACGTGGTCTGGATAATAAGAACTGTGAGTAAAGGCCCTAGACTGCATCACTGACTCCGTGTCGTTACTGCTGCTGCCCTGCACCATCACCCCCATCCTCCGCATACACTGCCCTGAGGCTATACTCCTCCCGTGGGGAGTTATGCTACGCACTGCTGCACCCACAACACCAGCCTCAGCGGTCTGCCCTGCAGCGGCGGTTCACTCTGACCGCAATCCACGGGTGGCGTAGTCGGACATTTAAACATCAAAACCACATAAATAGTTCCGCCACTGGTTTGACCACCCTGAGCCACGGAACCGGGTCGCCGCCACGAAGACTACAACCACCAGCATCCACCAAAAAGGGTCCGGCTCCGGGTGTCCCAAGGCCCAGGGGGTGCATCAGAACATTTTCATCACCTTTCACAATCACCAATGGGACAAGGCAGGGATGTCCTCTGTCCCCTCTCTTATACATCCTAGTGACGGAGCACCTGCTCTCATCAATTCGCCATAACCCCAATATTAGGTGGATTGAGGTGGGAGGCACCGAGTTCAAGTGCTCTCTATTTGCTGATGATGTCCTAGTATATATCACTCAATCACATATATCCATCCATGCTGTTATGGCTGAAATAGATCACTTTGTTACATGGTCAAATTTTAAAATCAATGCAGCGAAGTCTGAGGCCCTCGATGTCTCCCTCCCCAAATCCATATAGGATTCCATCCAGTCCAACTTTCCCTTTGCCTGGCCCTCACAGGGTATCAAATACTTAGGAATTCCTATTCATAGAGACCTCTCCCATCTATGTTATCTTAATTTTGGGCCCTTTATTGAACAACTCCATACAGACCACGGTTGGCAAGTTAGAACTGTAAGATTCACTACGTGAACCACTGGTGTTTTGTGGAAAAGCACATGTACACTGTGTTCCAAATTATTATGCAAAAAGTGTTTAGGAGTGATAAGGGAAGAATTTGTTTGTTTGTCAGTTAAACTCATTGATGGTGATGTGTGTCAGGGCTCTTTATATCACTGTAAGCAATTGCAGACACCTGTGCTAATTAGTTTGGCAGGTGTGTCCAATGAAAGGCAAGACTACTTAAGAAGGCTGTCTCACATTATTAAGCAGCCTACATTTTCTGCCAAAATGGGAAAGAAAAAGGATGTGTCGGCTGCTGAGAAGCAACAAATTGTGGAGTGTTTAGGTCAAGGCATGACTACAATCAACATTGCCAAGACACTTCATCCTGATCATCGCACAATCAAGAAGTATGTAGCTGATTCACAGTACACACGTGTGCGTGCTGATAAGGGCAAATTGAGGACTCTTTCCTACAGGCAATTACGTCAGGTTAAAAGAGCAGCGGCAAAAAAGCCTTGTCATAGCAGCAGACAAGTTTTTGAAGCTGCTGGTGCCTCCAACGTCCCCCGAACAACAAGATGCAGGGTCCTTCAGAGGTTTGCAGCTGTGCATACGCCATCCTGTCGACCTCCTCTATCCACTTCACACAAGCAGAAACGGCTCCAGTGGGCTAAACATTACATGAAGACTGATTTCAAAACTGTTTTGTTCACGGATGAGTGCCGTGCAGCGCTCGATGGTCCAGATGGATGGAGTGGAGGATGGCTGGTTGATGGACACCCCACGCAAACACGGCTACAGCGCCAACAAGGAGGAGGTGGAGTAATGTTTTGGGCTGGAATCATGGGGAGAGAGATTGTCGGCCCCTTTAGGATCCCTGAAGGCGCTAAAGATGAACTCCATAATGTATGTGGATTTTCTCAAACAGCACTTCCTGCCATGGTTCAAGAAGAAGAACCGTGTATTTCACAGCAAGATCATTTTTTTGCATGATAATGCACCATCTCATGCTGCACAAAAAACATCTGCATCTCTGGCTGATATGGGCATAAAAGGGGACAAACTTATGGTGTGACCCCCATGCTCCCCTGACCTCTATCCCATTCAGAACCTCTGGAGCATCATCAAAAGGAGTGTCTATGATGGCGGGAGGCAGTTCACATCTAAGCAACAGCTCTGGGAGGGTATTCTGTCCTCATGCAAAACAATTGAAGCAGAAACCATCCAAAACCTGACAAATTCAATGGACGAGAGAGTTCAGAAGCTCCTTTCGAACAAGGGGTCCTATGTGAAAATGTAACATCACCTAGAATAAAGTTTTGAGTTGAAAACTGTTTGATTTCAGTTTCTAATAACCTGCTAATGCTTATAATTTCAAAAATGACAATTTTTTTGGTCTTTATTAAAATGAAAAGGTTGATCGAAAAGTTTGGGGGATCTAAGAGTGTGGCAACCCAGTAGTCATGATTACTTCGAATTCTGACAATATGAGGGTCATGTTGCAGGTAGTGCAGCAAGAAGGCACTTATGTGTCTTGCGCATCTCGGAGCCCTAAAATTATTTTCCGGGCTAGATGCAGCTAAAAATTATTATTAATTTTAAATCTGGTGGAGCTTAGTATAGATGGCCTAATAGGATCAGTGCTGCACACTGCTACAAAGCCCAAATTATTTTCCAGCCAAGATACAGATAAACATGATTAGTAATTTTAAATCTGGTGGAGCTTATTATAGATGGCCTAATAGAATCAGTGCTGCACACTGCTACAAAGCCCAAATTATTTTCCAGCCAAGATACAGATAAACATGATTAGTAATTTGAAAGCTTAAAACGGTTGGTAGGGTGATTTTAACCAATCATCAAGCTTTTACTCTCCCCAGGATGACACAGGGGTAGAAAAGTCGTTTCGGATCCATGATTTGTTCATCTTTATGAACGTGAGTCTGTCTACATTATCAGTGGAGAGCCGCGTGTGCTTATCTGTCAGCACACCACCAGCAGCGCTGAACACACGTTCAGACAGAACGCTGGCTGCGGGGCATGACAAGATCTCCAAGGCGTAAGTGGCTAGCTCCGGCCATTTATCCAGATTGGAAGCCCAAAAAGAGCAAGGGTCCAGTGACACAGTCATGGCTTCAATGTTTACTTGGAGATACTCCTGTACCATCGTCTCTAGGCGTTGACTATGTGTCAGACTTCTTGTCTCCTGTGGCCTTGCAAAGGATGGGCTAAAAAAGTGGTGAAATGATTCCGCAAAATTGATGTTACCAGCAGATACTGTGGTTCTGTTACGGTTTGAGTGCTGAACACTTGACGGTCCCACGGTTGGCAAGTTGGAACTGTGAGATTCACTACGTGCACCACTGGTGTTTTGTGGAAAAGCACATGTAAGATTCTGCAACAGTCTCTGCTGATACTCCTGCATGCGTGCATCCCTTTCTATGGCAGGAATAATTTCGGCAAATTTACTTTTGTACCGCGGATCTAACAGTGTGGCAACCCAGTAGTCAGGATTATTTCTAATTCTCACAATTCGAGGGTCATGTTGCAGGTAGTGCAGCAAGAAGGCACTCATGTGTGTTGCGCATCCAGGAGCACCAAGTCCCTGTTGTGTTGGTGGCGAGGTAACAATCATGCTTCCTTCCTCTGTCCTCTCCCCCCAACCTCGCACAACAGAAATGTGATCAAGGTCTCCCTCATCTGTTGAGTCTTCCATCAGTTCGTCCTCCACTTCTTCCTGGGCTCCTGCACCTTCCTCACTAGTTTGGCTGCTACCATGCGCCCTGGTAAAACCATCTCCCCCACCCTCACATGCCTGCCGCCTTGGTGCTGCCGACCGTCTGGACCTTGCAGATGTTAGCCCTTCCGCATACAACTCCTCCTCCTCTACTTCCTCCACCTCCTCTTGTGCCACCACCTGACTCCGAATTCTGTTTAACATGTGCTCCAGCATGTAAATCACCGGAATAGTCATGCTGATAATGGCATCGTCAGCACTAAACATCTTCGTCGCCATTTCAAAACTGTGCAGAAGGGTGCATAGGTCCCTGATCTGAGACCACTCCTCCAGCTAGATTTGCCCCACCTCTGGATCTCGTTGGCCCAGGCTATACGTCAGAACGTATTGCACCAGGGCTTGTCGGTGCTGCCACAGTCGCTGCAACATGTGCAGAGTTGAATTCCACCGGGTAGGCACATCGCATTTTAGCCGGTGAAGTGGCAGGCCCAACGACTTCTGTAGAGATGTAAGTCGCTGAGCTGTGGGATGCGAACGGCGGAAGTGAGCACACAGCGACCGTGCCCTCTGCAGAAGGCCATCTAGTCTGGGATAGTGGGCTAAAAATTGCTGGACAACCAGGTTCAACACGTGAGCCATACAAGGCACGTGTGTGACATTGCCCCGGCGAAGGGCCGCACCCAGGTTTGCAGCATTGTCGCACACGGCCTTCCCTGGTTTCAGGTCCAGTGGAGACAACCATTCATGAAATTGGTTCTCCAGAGCTGACCACAACTCCTCAGCTGTGTGACTCACATTTCCCAGACATTTCAAAGTAAAAACCGCCTGATGACGTTGAGCCCTACTGCCAGCATAGTAAGGAGGTGTGCAGGATCCCTTCTGCGCAGTTAGAAAGCTTGTGGCATGACCAGACAGGCTTTGGGTGCAGGTGGAAGACCGAGAGGAGGTTGAGGAGGCAGAAGCAGTGGAGGAACTTTGACATAAAGAGGATTGACGCACAACTCGTGGGGACGGCAAGACTTGGACAGCAGCCCCTTGTCCTGCTGTCACCATAGTTACCCAGTGCCCAGTCAGCGACATGTAACGCCCCTGTCCATGCCTACTCGTCCAAGTGTCTGTGGTGAAATGCACCCTGTCACACACAGAGTTTCTCAAAGAAGCGGTGATGTTGTGTGCGACATGCTGGTGGAGCGCAGGCACACCTTTCTTTGAGAAGTAGTGCCGACTGGGCATCTGGTACTGGGGCACTGCGACGGACATAAGGTCTCGAAAATCCTCTGTGTCCACCAGGCGGAAAGGCAGCATTTCTGTAGCCAAGAGCTTGCAGATGGTGAAATTCAACCTCTTAGCTTTCTCATGGCTAGGAGGAAATGGTCTTTTACTTGTCCACATCTGAGGGACCGAGGGCTGGCTATTGTGCTTAGACGGGGTTGATAAGGGTGTCCCCGGCAAACTGCCGGTCTGTGAGGAAGATGCAGGCGGACATGTTAGGTTGCCTTAATCCAAAGGTGGTGCTATCGATGTCGGACAGCGCTCAACACCAGCTGGTGTTACCACCTCCAAAGAAAATGATGACCTGCCAATCACGCTGGCTGTTGCGGGTAAAGAGGTGGCAGGTCTGCGCCCCAAAACAGGTGTGACTGCTGTCCCCCCAGTCACAGTGGATGAAGAGGCCGCGGATGCACAAGATATGGCAGACGGTGGTTGGCCTGGCCGGCTAGGCCGCATTGTAGCACACTGAGCTTCCCACTGCAACTTATGCTTCATGTCCATGTGCCGGTTCATGCATGAAGTACTCAAACTATGTATTTTTTGGCCTCTACTTAGCTTTTGCTGACAAATGTTACAGATAACACGAGTTGGGTCATCTTTATCGATCTGAAAAAATGCCCAGGCTATGCAAGGCTTAGCACCCATGCGACCTAAAGAGCCACCACGACTTGTGGTGAGAGGCAGAGTTGTGTTTGAGGATGCAGTTGTTGACGTGCTTCCAGTACTACGTCTCTGTCCAGGAAGGCGCAACCTGACCTCGTCGTCACTAGCATCTTCCTCCACCTCCTCTGCTGACCTCATCTCTTGGCTGACTGTGGGTTGACAGTAAGTGGGATCTCCAACCTCATCATCATCATCATCACCCTGTGCGTTATCACACCCGTCGTCCTCAGAGCCAACCTGTTCCTGCCCTGACAAAAAACTAAAGTTGTCGCTCCAATCAGGTATTTGAGTCTCATCATCGTCTTCCTCATTGTCTCCACCAACAGGAGTTACAGTTTGGGAATGAGGGTCTACATTATGGTCAGAACCTTCTGCGTCTGGTCCTGGATCCGACTCATAAAGATTCTGGGCATCAGTGCAGATCATTTCCTCGTCTGGATTCACAGAAGCGCTGGAGTCGACCTCTGATTCCCAGGCTATAGTATGAGTAAACAGCTCTGCAGACTCAACCATCTGTTCTACCTCATACTCAGACGGGCAGCTGGAGATTTGGGAGCTGTGAGGAAGCAAGTGCGAGTGGGGTGACACCTTTGAGGACTGGAGTATTTGTGATGTTGAAGTTGATGTGGAGGAGAGCCCACTTAAAGGAGCACTTGATATCCGTTGAAGCACCTGCTGTTTTTGTGCCTCATCTGGAATTTGTAGCGATTGGCGTGGCCGTAAGAAAGGGATCTTATCACATTGTCCGCTAAAAGAAGTAGACATTTTAGTTTGGCTGGAAGATGGTCTTTCTTCTGCAGATATTACTGTTGCTTTAACACCTACCCCACGGACATAACCTTTTTTCCCCTTCCCAACACGCCTATTCCCCTTTCCACCAGCAGCAGGCCTTTTTCCACTCATTTTGGTGGTTAACTAATTCACAACTCTGGAGTTGTTTGCACAAAAAAACAATGGATGGGAACCGAGCAGAGCTGAGTGGCCAAACTGTGGTATTAGGCCAAAACTATTGGCTGGGTTAGATGCAGAAAAAAATTATATTCGATTTGCAACCTGATGGAGGTCAGTATAGATGGACTAATAGAACAAGTCCCACACACAGCTAGAAGCCCAAATATTTTTTCAGAGGTAGATGCAGAAAAAAAATATATTCAGTTTGCAACCTGATGGAGGTCAGTATAGATGGACTAATAGAGAAAGTCCCACACACTGCTAGAAGGCCAAATATTTTTTCAGAGCTAGATGCAGACAAAAAATTATTTTGAATTTGCAACCTGATGGAGGTCAGTATAGGTGGACTAATAGAACAAGTCCCACACACTGCTAGAAGGCCAAATATTTTTTCAGAGCTAGATGCAGAAAAAAATTATATTCAGTTTGCAACCTGATGGAGGTCAGTATAGATGGACTAATAGAACAAGTCCCACACACAGCTAGAAGCCCAAATATTTTTTCAGAGGTAGATGCAGATAAAAATTATTTTTAATTTGCAACCTGATGGAGGTCAGTATAGATGGACTAATAGAGAAAGTCCCACACACTGCTAGAAGGCCAAATATTTTTTCAGAGCTAGATGCAGATAAAAATGATTTTTAATTTGCAACCTGATGGAGGTCAGTATAGATGGACTAATAGAGAAAGTCCCACACACTGCTAGAAGGCCAAATATTTTTTCAGAGCTAGATGCAGAAAAAAATTATATTCAGTTTGCAACCTGATGGAGGTCAGTATAGATGGACTAATAGAACAAGTCCCACACACAGCTAGAAGCCCAAATATTTTTTCAGAGGTAGATGCAGATAAAAATTATTTTTAATTTGCAACCTGATGGAGGTCAGTATAGATGGACTAATAGAGAAAGTCCCACACACTGCTAGAAGGCCAAATATTTTTTCAGAGCTAGATGCAGATAAAAATTATTTTTAATTTGCAACCTGATGGAGGTCAGTATAGATGGACTAATAGAGAAAGTCCCACACACTACTAGAAGGCCAAATATTTTTTCAGAGCTAGATGCAGAAAAAAATTATATTCAGTTTGCAACCTGATGGAGGTCAGTATAGATGGACTAATAGAACAAGTCCCACACACAGCTAGAAGCCCAAATATTTTTTCAGAGGTAGATGCAGATAAAAATTATTTTTAATTTGCAACCTGATGGAGGTCAGTATAGATGGACTAATAGAGAAAGTCCCACACACTGCTAGAAGGCCAAATATTTTTTCAGAGCTAGATGCAGATAAAAATTATTTTTAATTTGCAACCTGATGGAGGTCAGTATAGATGGACTAATAGAGAAAGTCCCACACACTGCTAGAAGGCCAAATATTTTTTCAGAGCTAGATGCAGAAAAAAATTATATTCAGTTTGCAACCTGATGGAGGTCAGTATAGATGGATTAATAGAACAAGTCCCACACACAGCTAGAAGCCCAATATTTTTTCAGAGGTAGATGCAGAAAAAAATATATTCAGTTTGCAACCTGATGGAGGTCTGTATAGATGGATTAATAGAACAAGTCCCACACACAGCTAGAAGCCCAATATTTTTTCAGAGGTAGATGCAGAAAAAAAATATATTCAGTTTGCAACCTGATGGAGGTCAGTATAGATGGACTAATAGAGAAAGTCCCACACACTGCTAGAAGGCCAAATATTTTTTCAGAGCTAGATGCAGAAAAAAATTATATTCAGTTTGCAACCTGATGGAGGTCAGTATAGATGGACTAATAGAACAAGTCCCACACACAGCTAGAAGCCCAAATATTTTTTCAGAGGTAGATGCAGATAAAAATTATTTTTAATTTGCAACCTGATGGAGGTCAGTATAGATGGACTAATAGAGAAAGTCCCACACACTGCTAGAAGGCCAAATATTTTTTCAGAGCTAGATGCAGATAAAAATTATTTTTAATTTGCAACCTGATGGAGGTCAGTATAGATGGACTAATAGAGAAAGTCCCACACACTGCTAGAAGGCCAAATATTTTTTCAGAGCTAGATGCAGAAAAAAATTATATTCAGTTTGCAACCTGATGGAGGTCAGTATAGATGGACTAATAGAACAAGTCCCACACACTGCTAGAAGCCCAAATATTTTTTCAGAGCTAGATGCAGAAAAAAATTATATTCAATTTGCAACCTGATGGAGGTCAGTATAGATGGACTAATAGAATGATGCTATGCCCAAAAGATTTTACTTCACTAGGTGCAGTAAAAAAATTGGTATTCTATACACAGGTGGTATATCTTGCAACACAGATAGGCTACTCCACTGACTAACACACTCTGCAATAGGCCAAAAAGGATTAGCTTTGCTAGATTCAGCCAAATGCTGTGAAAAAAACTTGCACAGCACTGGCACAGACCTGCCTGGCAAAAACTGATAGGAACTGATGTAACCTAGTCCTGAAAAGGACTGCAATTACAATTAGTCTTTACTCCCACAATCTATCTATTTAAGAGCACAGACCTGCCTGATAAAAGTCGTAGGAAATGCTGTAACCTAGTCCTTAAAAGGACTGCAATCACAACTATTCCCTACTCCCAAGCTATCTGTAGATTTGTGCGAAAATTGGCTTGAAATTAACAAGGTATAGCGCACACAGCAACAGCGGTGCCGTCTAACACGCAGCTGCAGCAGTGAGAAAATGGTGGCGACGGGGAAAATGGCTTGGTCTTATAGGGCAAGGACATGTGACATACACTGCCAATGACACATGCCCTTGCTTGTGTGAAAAACAGCAGTTCGCTCCGTGTGTGCGCTGCTGATAGGCTGACAGACTGCACCTCCCCACTGCAAATGCGGGAAAGAGAAAAAAAAATGGAGATCTTCATTATTCCTGCAGAGATCCATCCCCTGCCCCTCACCCCACTATGGGGTTAAGGTCAGGCGAGTTTGCTGGCCAATCAAGCACAGTGATACTGTTGTTTTCAAACCAGGTATTGGTACTTTTGGCAGTGTGGACAGGTGCCAAGTCCTGCTGGAGAATGAAATTTCTAACTCCAAAAAGATTGACGGCAGAGGGAAGCATGAAGTGCTCTAAAATTTCCTGGTAGACGGCTGCGCTGACTTTGGTCTTGATAAAACACAGTGGACCTACACCAGCAGATGACATGGCTCCCCAAACCATCACTGATTGTGGAAACTTCACACTAGACCTCAAGCAGCTTGGATTGTGTGCCTCTCCACTCTTCCTCCAGACTTTGGGACTTTGTAGAGTGTGTCAGTGACTGCCTTCTGGACATCTGTCAAGTCAGCAGTCTTCCCCATGATTGTGGAGCCTACTGAAACAGACTAAGGGACCTTTTAAACGCTTAGGAAGCCTTTGCAGGTGTTTTTTGCTAATTATTTTAATTTACTGACATAATGACTTTTGTATGTTCATTGGCTGTAAGCCATAATCATCAGAAATAAACTCTTGAAATAGATCACTCTGTTTGTAATGACTCTATATAATATATGAGTTTCACTTTTTGTATTGAAGAACTGAAATAAATGTACTTTTTGATGATATTCTAATTTAGTGAGATGCACATGTGTGTGTGTATGTATGTGTATATATATATATATATATATATATATATATATATATATATATATATATATATATTACAGTACAGACCCAAAGTTTGGACACACCTTCTCATTTAAAGATTTTTCTGTATTTTCATGACTATGAAAATTGTACATTCACACTGAAGGCATCAAAACTATGAATTAACACATGTGGAATTTTATACTTAACAAAAAAGTGTGAAACAACTGAAAATATGTCTTATATTCTAGGTTCTTCAAAGTAGCCACCTTTTGCTTTGATGACTGCTTTGCACACTCTTGGCATTCTCTTGATGAGCTTCAAGAGGTAGTCACCGGAAATGGTCTTCCAACAATCTTGAAGGAGTTCCCAGAGATGCTTAGCACTTGTTGGCCCTTTTGCCTTCACTCTGTTGTCCAGCTCACCCCAAACCATCTCGATTGGGTTCAGGTCTGGTGACTGTGGAGGCCAGGTCATTTGGCGTAGCACCCCATCACTCTACTTCTTGGTCAAATAGCCCTTACACAGCCTGGAGGTGTGTTTGGGGTTATTGTCCTGTTGAAAAATAAATGATGGTCCAACTAAACGCAAACCGGATGGAATAGCATGCAGCTGCAAGATGCTGTGGTAGCCATGCTGGTTCAGTATGCCTTCAATTTTGAATAAATCCCCAACAGTGTCACCAGCAAAGCACCCCCACACCATCACACCTCCTCCTCCATGCTTCACGGTGGGAACCAGGCATGTAGAGTCTATCAGTTCACCTTTTCTGCGTCGTACAAAGACACGGTGGTTGGAACCAAAGATCTCAAATTTGGACTCATCAGACCAAAGCACAGATTTCCACTGGTCTAATGTCCATTCCTTGTGTTCTTTAGCCCAAACAAGTCTCTTCTGCTTGTTGCCTGTCCTTAGCAGTGGTTTCCTAGCAGCTATTTTACCATGAAGGCCTGCTGCACAAAGTCTCCTCTTAACAGTTGTTGTAGAGATGTGTCTGTGTGGCATTGACCTGGTCTCTAATCTGAGCGGCTGTTAACCTGCGATTTCTGAGGCTGGTGACTCGGATAAACTTATCCTCAGAAGCAGAGGTGACTCTTGGTCTTCCTTTCCTGGGGCGGTCCTCATGTGTGCCAGTTTCTTTGTAGCGCTTGATGGTTTTTGCAACTGCACTTGGGGACACTTTCAAAGTTTTCCCAATTTTTCGCACTGTCTGACCTTCATTTCTAAAAGTAATAATGGCCACTTGTTTTTCTTTACTTAGAATTTGTAGTATGGCAAGAAAAAAGCAGCTAACAGTCTATTCAGTAGGACTATCAGCTGTGTATCCACCAGACTTCTGCACAACACAACTGATGGTCCTAACCCCATTTATAAGGCAAGAAATCCCACTTATTAAACCTGACAGGGCACACATGTGAAGTGAAAACCATTTCCGGTGACTACCTCTTGAAGCTCATCAAGAGAATGCCAAGAGCGTGCAAAGCAGTCATCAAAGCAAAAGGTGGCTACTTTGAAGAACCTAGAATATAAGACATATTTTCAGTTGTTTCACACTTTTTTGTTAAGTATATAATTTCACATGTGTTAATTCATAGTTTTGATGCCTTCAGTGTGAATGTACAATTTTCATAGTCATGAAAATACAGAAAAATCTTTAAATGAGAAGGCGTGGTCAACCTTTTGGTCTGTACTGTATATATACAGGGTGGTCCAAAAGTAGGTGGACAGAAAGTGTAATAAGGTTATGAAGGGGGAGATTTATCAAATTGCAGCCGCCTTTCTGGATCATCCTCCAATAAACCATGAATTAGACGTGGACGATAAGCTTTCCACCCAATAGATTTCAGAATTCGCATGATAGAAGCTCGTGAAATTCCCAATTCCAAAGAGGCTCTTCTGGTGGACTTTTTTGGACTCTGAACAAATGTTTCAGCAACAAGTTGTTTATTATCTTCATTACAGACTGTTTTCGGGCGACCAGTTTTTGGAGCATTAAGGATTGAGCCAGTGGCATTGAATTTTTCACAAATGCGGTAAATGGTTTGTCTCTTTGGGGCTTGAGTACCAAATGTTTCAACCCAATTTGCTCTAACGGTTTCAGCATTTTGAGATTTCCAATACTCTGTTAAAATCCATTTTCTTTGATCTGTATTTAAATTATTTGCCATTATGTGTTATCTGAATTATCTGAAAAGAAAACAGATTTGGGGGAGATCTATCTGTGAAAACTAGATCTGTGAAACTGGCTCAGTTGCCCTTAGCAATCAATCAGATTCCACCTTTCATTTTCCAAAGAGTCTGTGAGGAATGAAAAGTGGAATCTGATTGATTGCTAAGGGCAACTGAGCCAGTTTCACTTTGCACCATGTTTGATAAATCTCCCCCTTCATAACCTTATTACACTTTCCACCTACTTTTGGACCACCCTGTATATACAGTCATATGAAAAAGTTTGGGCACCCCTATTAATCTTAAGCTTAATGTTTTATAAAAATTGGTGTTTTTGCAACAGCTATTTCAGTTTGCTATATGTAATAACTGTTGGACACAGTAATGTTTCTGCCTTGAAATGAGGTTTATTGTACTAACAGAAAATGTGCAATCTGCATTCAAACAAAATTTGACAGGTGCATAAGTATGGGCACCCTTATCATTTTCTTGTTTTAAATACTCCTACCTACTTTTTACTGACGTACTAAAGCACTTTTTTTGGTTTTGTAACCTCATTGAGCTTTGAACTTCATAGCCAGGTGTATGCAATCATGAGAAAAGCTACTTAAAGTGGCCACTTGCAAGTTGTTCTCCTGTTTGAATCTCCTCTGAACAGTGGCATCATGGGCTGCTCAAAACAACTGTCAAATGATCTGAAAACAAAGATTATTCAACATAGTTTTTCAGGGGAAGGATACAGAAAGCTGTCTCAGAGATTTAACCTGTCAGTTTCCACTGTGAGAAACATAGTAAGGAAATGGAAGAACACAGGGACAGTTCTTGTTAAGGCCAGAAGTGGCAGGCCAAGAAAAACATCAGAAAGGCAGAGAAGAAGAATGGTGAGATCAGTCAAGGACAATCCTCAGACCACCTCCAGAGAGCTGCAGCATCAACTTGCTGCAGATGGTGTCACTGTGCATCGGTCAGCTATACAACGCGAAGCTGTATGGGAGAGTGATGCGAAAGCAGCCGTTTCTGCAAGCACGCCACAAACAGAGTCGGCTAAGGTATGCAAAAGCACATTTGGAGAAGCCAATTTCTTTTTGGAAGAAGGTCCTGTGGACTGATGAAACCAAAATTGAGTTGTTTGGTCATACAAAAAGGCATTATGCATGGCGGCAAAAAAACACAGCATTCCAAGAAAAACACTTGCTACCCACAGTAAAATTTGGTGGAGGTTCCATCATGCTTTGGGGCTGTGTGGCCAATGCAGGCACCGGGAATCTTGTTAAAGTTGAGGGACGCATGGATTCCACTCAGTATCAGCAGATTCTTGACAATAATTTTCAAGAATCAGTGATAAAGTTGAAGTTAAGCAGGGGATGGATCTTTCAGCAAGACAATGATCCAAAACACCGCTCCAAATCTACTCAGGCATTCATGCAGAGGAACAATTACAATGTTCTGGAATGGCCATCCCAGTCCCCAGACCTGAATATCATTGAACATCTGTGGGATCATTTGAAGAGGGCTGTCCATGCTCGGCGACCATCAAACTTAACTGAACTGGAATTGTTTGGTAAAGAGGAATGGTCAAAATGACCTTCATCCAGGATCCAGGAACTCATTAAAAGCTACAGGAAGCGACTAGAGGCTGTTATTTTTGCAAAAGGAGGATCTACTAAATATTAATGTCACTTTTCTGGTGAGGTGCCCATACTTATGCACCTGTCAAATTTTGTTTGAATGCAGATTGCACATTTTCTGTTAGTACAATAAACCTCATTTCAAGGCAGAAACATTACTGTGTCCAACAGTTATTACATATATCAAACTGAAATAGCTGTTGCAAAAACACCAATTTTTATAAAACATTAAGCTTAAGATTAATAGGGGTGCCCAAACTTTTTCATATAACTGTATAAATGATTGTAATCCATGCCCTGCTTTGTTTAATTTTTTATAAATCCCCCAAAAATCCTTTACATTTTTATGTGTATACAGAAGAGTACATAAACTAACATAGCCGGTAGATTATAATTATCCCTGATGACTTCTGTCCACCACTCCAGTAGCTATGGATGGTGAGAGGTTCAGCACATTTTATGGTTCTAGGAGGTCATGTGATATCTGATCATTTTCATGAAGGAGACATCATCTCAACCACAGCTCATATTTATAGTGACAGTCCGTTTAGAGAATGACTGAGGCAGGAAGAAAGGGAGATGGAGGAATATCTCTCGGGGTTAGATATGCCCTTGAGTTCTGCCAGAGGTTGTTCTGTGATTTGCAGGACTAGCCTATTATTTATATTGGAAATGAGAAGTGTTCTGTTTGCTAATACATGAGAACAGCATTATCCTGTAGGCTATTACTGGCTTGGCGTCTGTTGATGAGTTGGTTCCTATGTTGGAAATATAGGGGAAAGAACATGTCCTACTTTTGGCAATCATCTGGGTGTCAATAGATGGTGTCTGAATGGAGATGTAAGAATTCTTGTTAATTTTCAAGTAGACATGTCTGGACTGCACAAAGTTTAATTGGACTCGCTGCTTAAGAATTATTACTCTATGTGCCCTCCGTATTCACTGGAAATGAAAAATGTTGAACAAGTGTTCTTGCATCCCAGCGTCATGAATAGACTCGCCTTTATGGCTTACCACCAGCCTACTAATTCCTAAAGTATGAATAAAGTCATATGTGATCACAGGTTTTCCTACTTATACCTGTTTCAGAAATGGCTGCATATACAGTTAATACATCACCTGGCAGACTTAAAAGGAACCTGTCAGTATGATCCAGACCCTCAAACTGTTCATGTTAATATTACTCTCTGAAACATAATATCATCTATATTACTAATGCAATCTGTTGCTCACTCACTGAAAAAAACAACACTGTTTTAACTCATATATTAATAAGGCTTAAGTGCTTTGGGCGTGTAAAGCAGGGCTGTGGAGTCGGTAAGCCAAACCTCCGACTCCAACTCCGACTCCCTCATACACGGCTCATGTTTAAGTAATAAATTTACTGTAGCACAGATTTATCTCAGCTAAAAGTCTAGACCCTTAGATCAGGAATAGGACAGACATTTATAGGACATTTCATAACTTTCCCAAATTCTTATGAAAAAAATATTCCCCACAAAATGCATTGAACTACTGTACCCAATTTATTATATATTTTAGGAGTTGGAGTCGGTCCATTTTATACCGACTCCAATTCCGACTCCACCAAAATGGACACCGACTCCACGACTCAGACTCCACAGCCCTGGTGTAAAGGCACTTCCTCAGCCTTTGCCCCCTCGGCTATATTTCCCATGCAGGCCCATCATCCTCTGCTTGAATGACAGCTCACTGGCAGAGGAAAGGGGGACTGGGAGGGGAACAGAGCTGGGGCGGCTTGGGAAGTGCTATGACACTCCTAGAGCACTCAAGCCTCATTTTAATATGAATTTAAACAGTGTTCTTTTCAATTAGGGAGCAACAGACTATCAGTAATGTAACCATAAGTAATGATACTATAGTATGTTTCTCTATGACTGGTTGGTGCTTTCTTTTAATTAACTTAAAGGATACCTCTCATTTTAAAAAAAAAGTTTTGACATGCTGCCAAATTTTGATCAGTGGGGGTCTCAATGCTAAGACCCAAAATGACCTCTGAAACAAAGCAGAAGAAGCACTCCGCAGAGCATCTATTGTCTTTACGAAAGCTGAATCCTGCCTCTTCGTTTTCATGATCTGTGGTGGTCTCATCATCCAAACCTCCACAGATCAAAACTTCTAGAATGTCACTCTAATCATTTGTATGCTTTACTGAATTTTTGAGATTAAAAAAACATGGCAGTTTTCTCTAGAAACAGCTTCACTGTTGTATAAGGGCAACCAGCACGGGAGTACACAGAGAGGGCTACCCTGTCATTGGAGCAACTAACATATCCTTATCCATTCTTCATGTGGGGCATCTAGAAGCAAAATCGGTTCCTCCACAGTTAACGGGTGATCGATGCAAACGCACTGAGCAGTCCTGAATGTTACCTACAGGTAGCATCAATGACAATGTCTAGAAGGGGCAGCAGTTGAGTGTTGGGCTACCATGAGCCCTATAGCTTTTGCCTGCACTGACTATATAGTGGGTAAATATTGGTGTCTAATCCATAAAATGATTATACCCAGAGAAACTGATATATTTTTATATATTCAAATTAACTGCATATCATTGTTTTATCAATTAGAACATTAAAATATGTCTTAGAAAATGTATCAGATTTGCAATGAACAGGCAGAAGTTGGAAGATAGAATATGTCCTAACTTGTTACAGATGACACATGCCACAATCTGGGCCGTCCATCTGCTTGTGCATTGTGGCCTGTGGTCCAGATCACTTTTTTTTTTTATATTTGATACATATTTTAAAAATTATATCATGAAGCACATTTGATTTATTTGCTATATGTATAATGAAATATCTGTCAAATATTTAGCAGATATCAGTATAGAATACAGTATGTGTTAATAACTGTAATCTTGTGCTTAGATCGCTGCAAAGTATTTTATTTGGATTTTGTTATTAAAGGGAACCATCATCAGGACATTTACATTCTAGGTGTAAATCCTGATGGCAGGTTCCCTTTCAATCCATTATATCAGTGAAGGATATAATTTTTAGCACTAGCCAATTTTCCTATTGTACGATGACATTTCCACTGACAAGCTCAGAGCATATGTTTCCTGGATTTGTGGCAAAGCTGACCACTGTATCCTGTGACTTGTAAATTATGCAATTTATCAAGTCTGTAAAGCATTTACTCACGTATGATGTAAGCACAATATACATACATGTTTTTTGTGTCCACTCAGCTGGAAGAACCACAACAAGTGAGGAGCTGGAGGACATGTTGGAAAGTGGAAACCCAGCCATCTTCTCATCAGGGGTATGAGTCCTCTTATTTAGCTTGTGAGGCCTAAATGGTGGTTACTGAGGTTCTTTGGGAAACTCCACTGAGAACCAACCTTCATCTGTATGTAACATATACACTAATTATACCAATACTTTAATGCTAAAAATCAGGACATTTAAACCCCGTTCTGGGACTCTAGGACCATTTAAATGTCCATTATTTTCATACTGATGAGGTTCCTTGTGATAGGTCTAAGGGGTAAAGTTTCTCCTTGTGGAGAGTGACAAGCCAAACCTGGTATGTCAAAGTGAGCAGACTTATAAGCCATGCTGGCTCCTCTGGGAAATTAAATATGCAAATTGTCTCTTCAGAGAGGAAGAGGAATACAACTCTGGTGTCACCTATTGGAAGCAACAATCCTAAAAGTCAATATCGACCCTTTAACGAGCCTTGCAATATGACTTAGGATAAAAACCAAACCAAAATCTCAATTTGCAGACACATCAAATGCAAAACATGAGATCTGATTTGGCCAGGTGAGAGGCACTGGACTGAGGTCTAAGTGGTAACGTTTCTACTTGTGGAGATACAGTACAGACCAAAAGTTTGGACACACCTTCTCATTTAAAGATTTTTCTGTATTTTCATGACTATGAAAACTGTACATTCACACTGAAGGCATCAAAACTATGAATTAACACGTGGAATTATATACTTAACAAAAAAGTGTGAAACAACTGAAAATATGTCTTATATTCTAGGTTCTTCAAAGTAGCCACCTTTTGCTTTGATGACTGCTTTGCACACTCTTGGCATTCTCTTGATGAGCTTCAAGAGGTAGTCACCGGAAATGGTCTTCCAACAATCTTGAAGGAGTTCCCAGAGATGCTTCGCACTTGTTGGCCCTTTTGCCTTCACTCTGCGGTCCAGCTCACCCCAAACCATCTCGATTGGGTTCAGGTCTGGTGACTGTGGAGGCCAGGTCATCTGGCGTAGCACCCCATCACTCTCCTTCTTGGTCAAGTAGCCATTAGACAGCCTGGAGGTGTGTTTGGGGTCATTGTCCTGTTGAAAAATAAATGATGGTCCAACTAAACGCAAACCGGATGGAATAGCATGCACCTGCAAGATGCTGTGGTAGCCATGCTGGTTCAGTATGCCTTCAATTTTGAATAAATCCCCAACAGTGTCACCAGCAAAGCACCCCCACACCATTACACCTCCTCCATGTTTCACGGTGGGAACCAGGCATGTAGAGTCCATCCGTTCAACTTTTCTGCGTCGCACAAAGACACGGTGGTTGGAACCAAAGATCTCAAATTTGGACTCATCAGACCAAAGCACAGATTTCCACTGGTCTAATGTCCATTCCTTGTGTTCTTTAGCCCAAACAAGTCTCTTCTGCTTGTTGCCTGTCCTTAGCAGTGGTTTCCTAGCAGCTATTTTACCATGAAGGCCTGCTGCACAAAGTCTCCTCTTACAGTTGTTGAAGAGATGTGTCTGCTGCTCAAACTCTGTGTGGCATTGACCTGGTCTCTAATCTGAGCTGCTGTTAACCTGCGATTTCTGAGGCTGGTGACTCGGATAAACTTATCCTCAGAAGCAGAGGTGACTCTTGGTCTTCGTTTCCTGGGGCGGTCCTTATGTAAGCCAGTTTCTTTGTAGCGCTTGATGGTTTTGGCAACTGCACTTGGGGACACTTTCAAAGTTTGCACAATTTTTCAGACTGACTGACCTTCATTTCTTAAAGCAATGATGGCCACTCGTTTTTCTTTACTTAACTTCTTTCTTGCCATAATACAAATTCTAACATTCTATTCAGTAGGACTATCAGATGTGTATCCACCTGACTTCTGCATGTAGTGCCGGCGTCCCTGCCCTCTGCTAGGCAGGGACGCTGCTCCTCTCACCGCTCTGCTCCGTGCCCGGCCTCCTCCCCCCGCTCTGCTGTCAGCGCGCGCTCCGTCCCGGCGTCCTCCTCCTGCTCTGCTCTCAGCGCGCGCTCCTTCCCGGCCCCTGTGCTTAGGGCGCGCGCGCGCGCGCTCCCCTCCTCTTAAAGGGGCCGCGCGCGCCGCCCTAAAGAGTCCCCGGCCAATGGCCGGAGGACTTCATCATATATAAGGCACCTCCTCCAAAATGGAGGTGCCCGAGCAATGTTGTTTGCACCTGTGTCTCACCTGTGCTTCAGCCCTCAGGTCCCGTTGCCAGTTACCTGCCAGTTACCTGCCAGTTACCTGCCAGTTTCCTGCCAGTTTCCTGCCAGTTTCCTGCTAGTTACCTGCCAGTACCTGCCAGTTACCTGCCTGATTCCTGCCTGAATACTTGTTACCTGTCTGCCAGTCTGAGGTCCGACGGTCTGCCTTACTACTCCTGTCAGTCTGTCTAAAGGACCAGCCTGCCCGCTCACCTGGGAGCGCATATCAGCTACCTGCCTGCTTGCCTGAGGTCCGACGGTCTGCCTTACTACTCCGGTCAGTCTGTCTATGGACCAGCTTGCCCGCTCACCTGGGAGCGCTTCTCCGTTATCTGCCTGCTTGCCAGCCCGGAGGCTCCGTTGTCACGTGCTGTGACCACCAGCTACTCCAGACTCTTGCCCGCTCACCTGGGAGCGCATCTCCGTTACCTGCCTGCTTGCCAGCCCGGAGGTCCCGTTGTCACGTGCGGTGACCATCAGCTATTCCAGAGACTCTTGCCCGCTCACCTGGGAGCGCTTCTCCGTTACCTACCTGCCTGCCAGCCCGGAGGTTCCGCCGTCACGTGCCGTGACCACCTGCTATTCCAGAGACTCTCGCTTGCTCACCTGGGAGCACACATCTACCACCTGCCTGCTAGCCTACCCGGAGGCTCTGCCATCACAGGTCGTACCTACCCCTTACCCAGAGACTGCCCTGATCACTTGCCGTAACTCCCTGTCCGTTCACCCAGAGACTGCCACCCGCTCCCTTACAAGGGCCGCCCCCTTGTATAGTAGCTCAGAGGTTCCGCCTCCCGGACCCGTTTCAGTCCGCCTCCCGGACCCGTTACACTGCACAACACAACTGATGGTCCCAACCCCATTTATAGGGCAAGAAATGCCACTTATTAAACCTGACAGGGCACACCTGTGAAGTGAAAACCATTTCCAGTGACTACCTCTTGAAGCTCATCAAGAGAATGCCAAGAGTGTGCAAAGCAGTCATCAAAGCAAAAGGTGGCTACTTTGAAGAACCAAGAATATAAGACATATTTTCAGTTGTTTCACACTTTTTTGTTAAGTATATAATTCCACATGTGTTAATTCATAGTTTTGATGCCTTCAGTGTGACTGTACAATTTTCATAGTCATGAAAATACAGAAAAATCTTTAAATGAGAAGGTGTGTCCAAACTTTTGGTCTGTACTGTAGGTCATAGATTTCTTATTGGTGGGAGTCCGACACGCGACACCTCTATCGCTCAGCTGTTATCAGCTCTGGTGGTGGCCAGATGTAGACACCGAACGGGGTATAAGGATAGTTCATCAATATGATGGGTTTTCTGATCCAAGAGCAACAGTCTGCAGACAGCCGAATTGTGACTTGTCTCATTCTATTGCGAGAATGAGAATAGTGTGCAGGTGAGCGCAACTATGCAAATCGCAAACATGTGGTCACATGACTGCCGGCTCGCAGTGGAAAAATAGGGGAACCGTGTCACGATTCAGCAGAGTGCAGTCACATAGGGTGACTGCAGCCTTTTATTCTTAGACTGAAAAACTACTATAGTGGACAACCGCTTTAAGACTAATATAGTGTTATAGTTCTCCAAGCTAATTAGAAAAGAGTTGTGGATATAAAGCTACAGTTGTATAATATCACTTGTGTGTGGGAGTGCAGGCTGATATATATTGCCTCTGTGTGGGAGTCATCTGTTCTCACTCTTCTAAGTAAATGTATGCAGCGCGATTCGACTGTTGATCGGTAGACTTTTACTGATTGGCTGTGGTTTGAATGCCTGATTAGAGGCAGATCTATACTAGATCACTCGGCACGGCATCGGCTGCCATAGCTCTCGGCAGTCTGAGCCCTGTTTACACAGGACGATGCACCGCCGAGAACAATGGTCTTTTGTACTGCACTAAAGATCATTTTGATCGTTCATCGGGTGATCGGAAGCCTGTGTACATAGCAAAATAATCGTGAAAAAAGCATTTTTAACAATGCACGTTTATGATTATCTTGCAGGGTAAATGCCTCTTAAAGAGCTGTTCCCTGAGGTTATTGGAAAATAGCAAAAGTTTAGCTTTAGACTAATGGGTTCGGGAGGTAGCAATAAAGACAATGCAGTAAGGTGGGGGATAGGGGATGACTGACCGATCTACACTTCTCTTTACACCATGTTCCCGCCACCAAACCTGCTCATTGGCTAGGCCTCTCTTGTATACATATATAGTGTATAGACAGATGTAGAGATTTAAAGTAGAAGAGAAAATATGGCCATCAGAGTGGTTGAAATCCGCTAACTGGTGGCCCCCATGAGGCGCTGTTCATCTGCAGCAGCAGTACAGGCGGTATATACACCCCTGACACTAGGTTCTTTTTGCTATGCGCTAAATACCTAATTGCCAAAGCCGAATTTTTTACAACAACATCATTTTACTGTTTTATTATTTGGCGGCATCTATCCAGTATTAACCGGACAGTATTATTGCCATGTCTCTGCACAAAGTCCTCAATTTTCACAAAACAAGCTCCTCACATCCTGTTGGACTTGCCACTGTCCTGTAAAGATGGAAACCTTGTTTTAGAATGCTTCAATACTTCCTATATCCATCAATCAGCTGTGAATAACAATTTTCTCGCGACAATGACACCTGTTAGGGGCAGAATATGCAAGGCATCAGATTAACAGTCTGTTCTGGAAGCTGATGCAGGAAAATTAGCACAAGGATCTAAGTGATTTTTTGGCCAAACAGTGATAACTAAAAGACTGGGTCAGAACATCTCCATATTGGCAAGTCTTGTTTGGTGTTCCCAGTATGCACCGTTTAGTATCTAGTAAGAGTGGTCTGGGGAAGTACCATCGGAGAACCTGCAACATGGTCATGTAAGCTCAAGGCTCACCGATGCGAACGCAACAAAAATGGGCATGTGACCATAAGATCTGAACCACTTAAAGAAATTGGCCTCGTCCGATGAATCACGTTTTCTTTTACATCACATGGATGACCAGATTCATATGCTTTACTTACCTGGGGAAGAAATAGCACCAGGATGCTCTATGGGAAGCCAGTGGAGGTAGTATGATGGTGATCAATGTTCTGCTGGGAAAACATGGATCGTGACATTCATGAGGATGTTACGTTGACACATACCACCTTCCAAAATATTGTTCAGATCAAGTACACTAATGGCAATGGTATTCCCTGATGGCGGTATCCTTTTTAAGCAGGATAAAGTGGCCTTTCACAGTACAAAAAATATTCAAAATGGTTTGAGGAGCAAATAGTTCAATGTGTTAATCAGCTCCCAAATTGAACAGATCTTAATTTGATCAAGCAATTGTAGGATGTGCTTCATAAAACAAGTCCAGGCTAGAGAAGCCCACCTCAAAACTCAGGACTTACAGGATCTACTGATAACGTCTTTGTGCCAGATACCACAGAATAACTTCAGAGGTTTTGTGGAGCTGATAGGTGACATATGTTTTTGCTGTATAGGGAGAATCTATGCAATATTAGGCAGAAAATCAAATCAGGTCAGTTCAAGCTACCCTGTGCATTATTACCATCTCTAAAACATTACCTCAACGATTGGTGCCAGCTTTCAACTACTTATGGCCACCATGCCCATTTTAGACCTTATGTACTTCTTTAACCCCAGCCATGGGGTTCATAAAAAATAAATAGGTTTCCAATCTGGCTTGTTTGTTCTTGTCTTGCAGATCATCATGGACTCTAACATTACGAAGCAAGCTCTGAATGAGATTGAGACTCGGCACAGTGAAATTATAAAGCTGGAGAACAGCATTCGGGAGCTGCATGACATGTTTATGGACATGGCAATGCTTGTAGAGAGCCAGGTGTGTAAAACCTCATGTCCATTTTTCATCCTTATCATGGTGAATAGGGGCTGGACACTTTACCTGTAAAAAAAATATGTTGAAGTATACTAATAAACCTCCCCATATTTTTCCTTTTCCATAATATGATATAGGATTGTTATTGCATTTATTGAGGATATATATTAAAATGGAGGTGCTCTGGTCAACAGTTTGCACTTGGGCATTGGGTTTCTCACCCTCCCTCCTGTCTTTACTTCCCATGCTGCATGTGGGATGAGATCTCAGCTGGTAGGTGCCAACTGCTTCCATGTTGTGTTTTATTAGTGTATGTGTTGTGGCCATGGGCTTTCAGCTCTCCGATTACCTAGCAGTGGATAGTGTCTATTGTTTGCATGCTTTCTACTCAATACAATATATACATATAATCCTGATTGTAGAACAATTTTCTGATTTCTTTCCGCCACATACATCGTCATTAAATACTAAAAATCTGTTTTGTGTGGGATGTTAAGTTCTAGTGTCCAATGCAGAGAATTAGATAGATGTAACACCTATCACATAAAAAATCACCCCTATGTTCTATGTAGTGTCATGTAAGGTAATCCCTCAACCTTCATACGACCATTATCTGAGACTTCAGTGAAAAGTCTATACTAGGGAATTGATGACTCCCTAATATACTAGTAAAGGTTGAGATTGGACATCAGGCCCATGGCCGTGTATGAGATCAGTATTACATATGTAATGCCTGTAACCGGCTGTGTGCCCATACTGTACAGAATAGTTCTGAGTGCAGCTTTTGTTACACTTTCCATGTCTTTGTCCGCCTTTTCCAAATGTTTGTACTTTGGTATATTTGTTCTCTTGGCTTGTAAATCTCACACATATTGTTGCCTTGATACAGGTTAAAGCTGATCGGAGCAAGTGGGGCTGAGAGTCACCCACAGAAGAACAGGTAACATGCAAGTGATGAAGATTTAACAGCAAACTAAGTAACTCTTTTTCTGGCCCTCTTCTGTTGTCCCTTGCTCACTCTTCCTGTATCACTTTCTACCTTCTCTATCTTCTTACTGTGGTCTTCTTCTATTCCTGTTGTCCTGGACATGTCTCCCGTGTATTCTGAACGTTGTCACTTCTGTTCTGCATCGTGCCTTTTCATATCCATCTCTTCTGGTCACTTGAATGTTTGTGGGACCTTTTTATTTGTCTCCACTTTTCTTACTGGATTGTGCTTTAAATCTTCTATTTCTTCTATGGTCGGTCCTTGCCTTGTTCTCTGTAAACCATGTCTTCGATATGAATGTCATTCTTGTCCTAACTAATAATGCATGCTTCCTCTCTACCATGAACACGGCTATGACCACTTGCATGTGTCTGATCTTGTATGTCGCTTTTTTGTACTTCTCCAACTTTTCTGTGTTACTTTCTCTCTCTTGATGTCTTCCGAACTTCTCTGGCTCCTTCTTTTTGGCCTCTTCTGTTTCTCCTTTTCCCTTCCCCCTTCTTTGTACACATCACCAGGGAGAGATGATTGACCGCATAGAGTATAATGTGGAGCATTCTGTGGATTATGTGGAAAGAGCCGTGTCTGACACCAAAAAAGCCGTCAAGTACCAGAGTAAAGCCAGACGGGTAAGTAGTCAATCGTCATCACATTCATTGCTACAGAGCCAAAGCTTGGCTTTCTTTCACTCATGGTAGAGAATTAGGTGACTATCACGGAGAGGTTGTGGCACCCTCCTTGGCACACACATCACTCACTATCTACAACCTTGGTTCCCATGCTCGTGTCTCTATCTTTACTTCTGCTTAGAAAATAGTATTTCATCATCTCTCATGCAGACTGCTAGCATCTTAATACTATTCTACCTTTACATTAGACTATATTCACATCTGTAACAGATTCCATCATATTTGATGGGAAAGTCCATTTACATTTAAAAGAATCTGTCAGCAGGATTTCACACCCCAAACTACGGTATTTCTATTTTCTGTATTTTCAAAGATAATCCCAGCAATACCTTTACATGGCCAGTTCGTTCCTCCATTACTGAGAAATTAGCGTTTGATTTGATATGTAAATGAGGCTGAAGTTCTGTTTCTAGATCTGAAGCCTCTGTCACTCCAGCTCTATTCCCCGCACAGCGCCACCTCCTCTTGTTGACCGATGGCTCCTTTGCCTGTAGTTACACAGTGCAGAGGCGATCAGTTAAGCAGGAGATGGCACCGGGAAGGGAACAGAGCTGGAGTGACAGAGGCTTTAGATCTACCATAGTCCTTCAGCCTCATTTGCACATCAATTCAAACTCATACTGATTTCTCAGTAATGGAGGAACGGATTGGCCATGTAAAAGTATTGCTGGACTTATCTTTGAAAGAACTACATATGCATATAATAGTTTTGAGGTGAAATCCTGCTGACAGATTCCCTTTAATGTTTTTACTATTAAAACACCATGTTGGAAACTGATGGACCAGGTCTGTCAGGCGTTGGTAGTATCCACCACCATACAATGGATCCTGGAGGGTATTGTGACTTCCATTGTGAACTCAGAAGTCACACTGCAAGTGTGAACATAACCTTAAATGTCTGTATTAAAGGGAATCTGTCACCAGGTTTTTGAGATCTCTTCTAAGAGCAGCATGTCAGAAAAGAGACCCTGATTCCAGCTATGTGTCACTTAGTTTACTGGCTGCAGCAGTTGTGACACAGAGTTCTTAGATGTAGCAGAGATCAGAAAGCTAACCCCGCCCACACCACAGCTTTTTGTATACATTGTATATTGACAGTGAGCTGACTATCAGAGGAGGGGTTGTTGTCTGACCAGGGTTCACGTGAGCTGTAGTCCAGGCAGTGATAATCTCCTGGTGATAAAACATTAATTTTATGGAAACAACAGCACAGCCTAATAAGTGACACATCCCTGAAATCTGAGTTTTAAACTCTTATCTCCTCCTGTCCTCAGATTACATAGCAACAACCTGCTGACAGATTCCCTTTAAAAAACCCAAGGAAACAGATATAATGAATCTTATGCTCATATTTAGCACAACTTAATCATTAATGTGACTGTAAAATGATACAAGTTAGGCCTTGTGCAGATGGGTGTAATATGGACTCATTTTAGCATCCATATTTAGCTGAAAATATTCAGTATAACTTGTAATTTATTCATTTGAATTCCAGTGGGCGGTACTAACAGTGACAGCTATTTCTGTATGCGCAGTCATACAGGGAAGGCTGACAATCACAGAATAGGACGGCTCACTGCACTCTTGCGCATAAGAAGCGGGAATTTAAAATAATACAAATTAAACTGAATATTATCCAATAAACCCTATAACTTTCTCCTCTGATTTTTTTGCTCAGCAGACAATGTTCAACCTGACAGGATCCCTTTAACTACTATTTTTATTGGGTAAAAAGGGTTGATCAGTAAAGTTATATCACCGATCCTCAGGATAAGTGATAACGAATAGATCCGAGGGGTCCGATCTCTAGGACCTGCACTAATAGGCAGAACGGAGCACTTTTATTACCATTATCACCATTTAGCCTGAAGCAGTAGTGTGCATGTCCAAACACTGCTCCATTCACTCCATTTGGGGTGGTCGAGCGCTGAATTCAGCTTTTTCCAGCAGGACCATAGAATGGAGCAGCAGTTTGTATGCCTGATCGTTGCTCCACTAATTTTCTAACATGGATAAAGGCGCCTCGTTTTGCTGATCAGAGCAGGTCCCGTATGGTTGGACCTCCACCAATCTATAAGTCATCATCTATCTCATGGTAATAACTTTTGTTCACCAGACATCTCCTTTAAGGATGGTGTTTATTGTTCTATAATATTTTTATCAAAATATTGATGACTGCTTCTATCTTGTCTTCTGCAGAAGAAGATCATGATCATTATCTGTTGTGTGGTGCTTGGGATTGTCATTGCTTCAACGTTTGGAGGAATATTTGGATAGAGAACGGAACAGCGAGCACACAATGCATGTTCTGGACATAGCAGGAAATATGCGGTATTCCGTGCAAGCCGCACCTGAAGGTGGGGGACTGACTGCGAAACACGCTTCCCAAGAGGAGAGCCCCTCTGCATGACTACCCTGTGTGTAACCCAGCGCACGTACCCAGGGAGCGACTGTTTGCTGCGGGAGGGGGAGGAAGGGGTTTTTAAAAGCCAGACCAATGACCTGAAATTGTATGCAAAGCAATGTCTGTGCTTCTTCCCTCCAAGAAGAACAATCTCCAGCAAAGGTGGATCCGGCTTGGTGCTTTTAGGGGATAATATAGGGTTAGATTTCCTGTGCTGCCTTTATATTCTGTCCCCATGCCCACCAGATGCCTTTTTGGTTCGGGGAAGGACCCGTCTCTACAACAGCCAACTAGACACACCAGTGTTGGGCCAAAGTGCCAAGCATAGCCAATTTTTTCCACCACATTCCTCCCCCTCTGAACAAAAAATAACTTGGGACAGCGCGCTGGGACAGACCATGTTGGCCTCCCCCTTTGCATGACAGGGGTTCAGTGTTTGGTTAAACATTTTAAGGTTGGAATATGTTTTGTGTGATCCTCGCCCTTTATCGACACCTCTCCGGGAGAGGGACACATTCCCATTTTTTTGTATCATGTGCATACATTTCCTTTTGTAATTGTGTGAGCAAGGTGTCCACCTGTGTGTATATGTCTCTCTAAACCACATATGCAGACAAATCAGTGTGTGAGGAGCTCCTGTGTACTGGAAGCTGTGGAGATGTCACAGTGGGCCCGGGCAGAACCATCAGTTGAGTTGATGATGGTAAACCAAGCCCTGAGGTGCCTTACGGCTTGCACCAGTCGGGAGTTAACCCCTTTTAGAGCTGGGAAAACCCTGTTACTTTCCCAGCTCTGAAGGGATTAATCGCCAGCATGCTTTGTGAGGAGAGTTTTTATATTTGGTGTTATATCTTCCTGGTGTATTTTGTCTGCAGCCTTTCTGTGGCATTTAATAAATGACGTGAGTTTGGGAACATTCCTTGTATTTTTTTTCCATTGTTCTTATATCGTCAAACCCTCTAAAGTACTCATTCTTCAAGTATGGATCCTACAAAAAGGTAGGACGGCTGTAAGTCAATGTTCCCTGGGAAAAGTATGCAAAACTGTTCTCATTCAGCAACAATATTGGCTCTTAATTTCCCCCTCTAAGTGGTTAATATCTCAGAGTGTTTCATCGGGCAACCCTAACATACAGCAATCACTATTTTCCACTGCAATCCTTACAGATTGGTTGTATTAGTGACCCCAAGGAGCTGTATGCTTGCCTTCTCAAGATTTACTAAGAGCATAGCACCTCATAGCACTCAGTCTTGGCAATGTTGGGCAGTCGTTCACAATATAGCCAGAAGAAACTGGTCAAGATAACTCAAAATGTTACACAAGTTCAGTATGTATACATTATTAGATTCACGGGGGCAGCAATACCGGAGTTTTCAGGACCATACTGGCCCCTTTGTCAGGATTGATGTGGTTAAATCCTAATAAAGTAACAGTCCTGAAACGCGTTGGTATTCCTGCTCCTGAAATGTTATAACGTGTCAATCACTAAATTATTAAACCTATTTGCATGCCCGCACAGTAAAGGAGCATTTATATTAACAGAGTTCTTTGAACCGCTCATTTGCCAATAATCAGCCATTGTAAACAGGCTGTAAACTACCTGATGAATAAATAAAACACTGGTTGCTCAGATAAAATTATTTTTAATCTTGCTTAAAAATCATCACTTAGCAGCACATCATCTTGTGTAAACAGGACCTGTGCTGCCGAGAACAATGACAATGCTATGCGCACAGAAGAAACTATTATCGATATTCTGTGTGCATAGGAAATGTGCTCTGCCTATCTAAACAGGCTATTAAATGACCACCAATTGGCAAACCTATACATGATCAACGGGAAGGGAATCTGTCAGTAAGATCTACCCTGTTACGCCGTCTATATGGACATGCAGGTCACAAGAAGCTGAACAAAATGATACCTTGATAACTGTGATCCTATGTCTTATTCCAGAGAAATCCCAGTTTTTATTTTATGCAAATAAGCTGTTAAGATCTATGGGCCGGACATAGATCTGTATGAGAATCTGCCTCCATAAGTTGTTTTAAATGAGAGCAGAGCTAAACCTTGTCTCATTACAAACACATCATCTTCTCACAGTGCAGTCAGCTCTGCTGTCCTACCCTTCCCCCCCACTGACTGCCTGTGAGGTGAAAGCTGAAGCACTGAGAGGACAACTGCAACTGCAAATGTGTTTTTAATGAGATAAAGTTCCTTTCTGCTGTACAGTGTTAGTTCTGATCTCACTGCAGAGCTATTTATGATTATGAGAGCAAAGTGTCAGTCATTACATGTCTCTCAATGATAACGCCCACTTTCATTTATATTAGATCTCCCTGATAATCTGCCTCCAGAGATCATGTCCGGCCCATAGATCTTTACAGCTCATTTACATATTGAGAAAAATGTGGATTTCTCTGGAATCAGACATCGGGTCACAGATATCAAGGCTTAATATTACTCAGCTTCCTATGACCTACATGCCCATATAGTCGGCTTAGGAGGGTTGATCCTACTGACAGATTCCCTTTAATCATTGCATGTTGGTGAGTAATTGGATCCTTAGTCTCTGTGGCTACATATTGATTGTACCCATTGCTCCTTAATTACTTGTCAGTTTGACAGTGTAAGTATGAACAGATAGAAGAGGATATTCCATCACAATCTTAATCTGTGTGTACCAATTTTCTGCTGGCACTGAAAGTATGGATTTTTTAGCCCTACGTCAATAGTCATTTTAAACAGGACCTGCAACTCACCATAAATATGTAATTTTTTTACTTGATGTAAATGCTGCTGTTCGCTTGAGTATGACATTTTTTTTTGTTCCTGCGCCTCTCCGTACCTCCGATAGGGCTCCTTCTTCCCTGTATATAGATCTAGGCTTTTGAGCCACAAGAAAACGTCCATAGAGAACAGTTGACAACCACACCCATCTGGATAAAAAGATTAGATTTTCATACATACATTCATGCATGCGTAGGAAGAAAAGAAAAACAATGCTATATTCAGGAGCACAGCGCCATTTACACCAGGTAACATAATTACACATTTATAATAAATAAATAATACTACCCTGCATGGAAACTAATATTTCATGAAGATAATGTAACTTTGTAAGCCCATATGGTGTATACTTTTTCAGTTTTCATAGCTATAGGATATAAAAAAGATCACTGTGGTTGTATGAAATAAATATAATATGTATATATATATATATATATATATATATATATATATATATATATATATACATACACACATACACCAATTAATTAGCACAGTAATAGTCAGTAGGAGGCTAATTGATACAGTAAAAATGTAGTTTATAGTATAAGTCACCACAGGTCACTAAATATAGAAAACAGACAAGGCAATTAGTACACTGAGAAGCAGCAGAATATATCATTTGCATCACTATAATAATAACTAATAACATTGGAGATGCAGAAAATAAATAAATTACTTTATATTGTTGCTTGTATTGATGTGATTATTTCTCGGAGCATATTTATAATAGCTCATCATGATATTCGATTTCATTAATGATATTATGACAGTGTGTAAATGGACTTTAGAAGGGGTCTTATTTGGTATTATGTCTGATCATAACAGGATAAATAATAATTTGAACTCTACTTTTGAGATTTATTTGCCAATGGAGACAGAGATGAGCATACATAAGGTAAATATTAAGGTAACTACCTTTCAGAAAAAAAATGCCATTTATAAGCTCTGATGGGTATGTATTAGTTATGGGTGTATATAACTGGAAACTGGATGACTACCACTGTAAACTTGTTAATATATTTTTCTACATGACATGTACAAATCAGATGAATGCTGTAAATAAGAAATCCTCATTGAGATCGTGAGGGCTCAGAGTACCCAATCTGTAAATCTATTTGGCTTCTTCTATCAACAGAATTATGTTCAATTCACCACTTCTGGGTCCTAATTTTGATTGAGAAAATTCCCCAAAACTTCAGCTTTATAAAATCATCTCTACGTACAAAATGAACATTTCTCGAAGCATGTGTATCCTCGCCTATATAGGTGGAACGTTGGTGTTTGGAAATTCTTGTCGTTAGTTCTTTTACTGTTTTGCTAACCTGAATTTTTAAACAATCGCATATACCACTTCTTTATGATGACCATTTATAATACCTCTAATGGAGTGTTTCTTGTCATCAAGATGGCTCTCAAATACTTTAGCTTTTTGCATAAATTTGCAAAAGGATCAGCTCCCACAAGGATAAGTTCCTGTAATTTTACATTTGAGCCACATAGGTAGTGCATCAATCTTTCAGAAAATAATTATAATCCAAGTAATTATAAAGATTTTGTCCTCTCTGATAAATTATACTACGGTGTCACATCTTCAAATCATGATTGGAAAACAGAATTGGGCAATATTTTCTGAGAATCCAATTTATCGCTGCATCATAATCATTATAGGTGTGACGCTTGTGAATGTCACTTCTCACGGAAAAGCTGTGAGACAGGGGAGTCAAGATGTCCAGGGTCAAATACCAAGAGAATTTGTTCTAAACAGAGGGGAGACACTGAGGAGTAAACCGGTCACAGTCCGAGGTCAGAATTCCGGGGAGGTAGCGGATCGAGACAAAGGGGCTAGGCAAACGAATGGTCAAAGGCAAGGACCAAGGTCGGTCAGCAAAAGATCAGAATAACAGAGCACTAGAGAACAAGGCACATACACCACCAAGCAAAAACTACGACTGGCAATGATCTAACCATTGTCAATGAACTAAATAGTTCAGAATGAGACACGTGAACGAAACCCAGCAGGCCAGAGCTAAATGGGCGGCTGGGCTGTTACTCACAATACTGACAGCCCAGAACGCCCCTGCATTTTATAGAGTGGCTGAGCTATCACTCACTACGTCCCTAGGGCCTTGTGACTGGCAGCATCGTGACAATAGGAATCTGATTGTATTATAACTAATCTGATTTTTTTTTTCTAATTGCCAATTAACTTTGTTCTACCTTACAACCTAGCCCTAGAATATGCCTCTCAGGGTTCTTTTTGGATAACCTCTTGCCCAAAATCTGTCATATAGGTTTTTGCTTTCCATTTGAAAACTATTCCTACATGCCTGTAGTTACTGCCCTACTGATATCCCTAATTTTAGAACTGGGGGTGCCAGCTCTGCCAAAGCAGTAAAGTATTAGTGCTGTAGAATGTAAGCCCGCAAGGGCAGGGTCCTCCTCCCTCTGTACCAGTCTATCATTGTTAGTTTACTGTAAGTGATATCTGTATTTGGTATGTAACCACTTCTTATGTACAGCACCATGGAATCAACGGCACTATATGAATAAATAATAATAATTAGTGCGCAAGTCATTAAGGCTATGTGACCACGATCAGGACCCGCTGCGGGTTTGAAGCTGCGTGTTTGTAAAAAAAACAAACAAACAAAAAAAAAACCCGCCATTTTTCAAGATCTGGGGCCGGGTCAGACTTGTTTATAGAGCGCCGAGCTGACGTTTTTATTGCTGCATGTGCTGAAGCCCTGCTATGTGTTGCAGAAATGTTCATCTGCTATGAGTGCTGACCTTCGGCACCCGGCGATCATGTGACAGACGCGCTGAGGGGCGGGTCTTATGACGCGCTTACGGCATGGTCATATTAAATGCCGCTGTAGGAAATTGACAGCAGCATTTAACATGTTAACAGCCGCGGGTGGATCTCGATTTCACCCGCGGCTGTTAGGTGCACATGTCAGGGGCACATGCCAGCTGTACAGATCAGCTGTCATGTGCCTGAAATGATGCAAACTCAGCTCTGGAGCCCGCATAAAAGGGAGGGAGGCGACATATGACATATATATATGTCATATGTTATGAAGGGGTTAAGGCAGCACTGGATTAAGATGTGCCAAATTCATTAAGAGGCATGTGCCTTTTAATGAATTTGGTGCATCTTACAATTTCTGTGCCCCTTTGTCAGAAATGTTACTTCAGATGAGAGCTGGCATACATTTTTGACATAATATCCCTTTAGTGGCATAGATCATGATGAATTTTCTTAAGCGGGCCTAGCCATGCCCTGTCCCACTCAGGCTCCATAGACTTTGTCAGGGTTGGCCAGGACCTGACTAAAAATGCTAAAAGTCCAAATTTTTTAATTTAAAAAAAAAAATTATTTTTTTGGCAGAAATTTGGCAGGTAAAAGTAATCCCTCTCTGACTATGGTTGAGAACTGATTCAATATAAAAAAATCGTGTCTGTCCCTTTCCCAAGAGATCACAATATAATCTATAAACCAACCCCAAAACAAAACTTGACTAGTGTAAAAAATCAAATGAACAGTGAACACGTGTTGATATTCCCACCACCCCAAAATCAAGTATAATTTGGCACACAAACCGATCCCACGGCTGTTCATTTGGTGATAGAGAAAAAAAGTGACTTAAAAAAAATAATTGTGCATCAAAACGTATTCCAATAGTAACAATATAAATGTGTTCTGAGACTTGTCTATACTTTTTGTGTCCAAATAAAATGGAACCGCCTAAAGTCCTAGTGGATGTCTTTTTCGGCATAAAGATATGACATTTATACTCCATAAAAATACGTTTTCAGTGACCTCAGGTTTGCAGATCTTGATGATCATATCCTTAGAGGTTGTCCACTACGTATACATTGATGCCCTATTCGTAGGATAGAGCATCAATGTCTGATCGTCCGGGATCCAGCACCCGGCACCCTCGCCGATCAGCTGTTATCAGTTCCGGTGGCAGGAGGTGCTTAATTGCTTGCCCGTCTAGTTGTAGTGGCCGCCACAGGGTATCAATGTATATGTAGTGGACAACTTCTTTAATATCCTTTATGTAGGATGGTAAACTGGTGACAAACAGAATTAACATGTCAATATACAGTGCCTACAAGTAGTATTCAACCCCCTGCAGATTTAGCTGGTTTGATAAGATGCAAATAAGTTAGAGCCTTCAAACTGCAAACGAGAGTAGGTTTTATGAACAGAAGCATAAATCTTACAAACCAAAAAGTTATGTTGCTCAGTTGAATTTTATTAAATTTTAAACATAAAAGTGTGGGTCAACTATTATACAACCCCTATGTTTAATATTTTGTGGAATAACCCTTGTTTGCAATTACAGCTAATAATAGTCTTTTATAAGACCTGATCAGGCCGGCACAGGTCTGTGGAGTTATCTTGGCCCACTCCTCCATGCAGATCTTCTCCAAGTTATCTAGGTTCTTTGGGTGTCTCATGTGGACTTTATTCTTGAGCTCCTTCCACAAGTTTTCAATTGGGGTAAGGTCAGGAGACTGACTAGGCCACTCCAACACCTTGACTTTTTCCCTCTTGAACCAGGCCTTGGTTTTCTTGGCTGTGTGCTTTGGGTCGTTGTCTTGTTGGAAGATGAAATTACGACCCATCTTAAGATCCTTGATGGAGGAGCGGAGGTTCTTGGCCAAAATCTCCAGGTAGGCCGTGCTATCCATCTTCCCATGGATGCGGACCAGATGGCCAGGCCCCTTGGCAGAGAAACAGCCCCACAGCATGATGCTGCCACCTCCATGCTTGACTGTAGGGATGGAATTCTTGGGGTCGTATGCAGTGCCATCCAGTCTCCAAACGTCACGTGTGTGGTTGGCACCAAAGATCTCGATCTTGGTCTCATCAGACCATAGAACCTTGAACCAGTCTGTCTCAGAGTCCTCCAAGTGATCATGAGCAAACTGTAGACGAGCCTTGACATGACGCTTTGAAAGTAAAGGTACCTTACGGGCTCGTCTGGAACGGAGACCATTACGGTGGAGTATGTTACTTATGGTATTGACTGAAACCAATGTCCCCACTGCCATGAGATCTTCCCGGAGCTCCTTCCTTGTTGTCCTTGGGTTAGCCTTGACTCTTCGGACAAGCCTGGCCTTGGCACGGGAGGACACTTTCAAAGGCTGTCCTGGCCGTGGAAGGCTAACAGTAGTTCCATAAGCCTTCCACTTACGGATGATGCTCCCAACAGTGGAGACAGGTAGGCCCAACTCCTTGGAAAGGGTTTTGTACCCCTTGCCAGCCTTGTGACCCTCCACCATCTGGTCTCTGATGGCCTTGGAATGCTCCTTTGTCTTTCCCATGTTGACCATGTCTGAGTGCTGTTCACAAGTTTGGGGAGGGTCTTAAATAGTCAGAAAAGGCTAGCAAAAGAGATCTTTAATCCACACATGTGAAGCTCATTATTCTTGGTGCCTGAACTACTTCTTAATACTTTTGGGGGACCAAACAGAATTCTTGTGGTTTGAGGGGTTGAATAATAAATGACACTCTGAATTAACTTTTAGCGTTTTTTTTTTTAAAAAAAAATAATTTGCTGCAGTGCATTTCCCACTTCCAGGCTGATCTACAGTACAAATGTCACAATGCCAAGTTAACTCCGCATGTGTCAACCAGCTAAATCTGCAGGGGGTTGAATACTACTTGTAGGCACTGTACAAAGCTTTCGTTAAATTGTCATTCCTGGATAATACTGGGTGACCAGAGATAGGGCGGGTGTTCTTTTTCACCTTGGAAAAGGGCATAAAATATGGCAATCATTGGTGCAGTGGTAAATATGAATTTAAATTCATCCTCAAAAATTAGGACTTTTGTATTTTTAGAAAAAATAAATGTTAAATCCAGAAAGTATTTGTCAAATTGTTTTCTAGAATCTGATGAGTGTCTGTTTTTTCTTTATGAATGAAAAACAGTCCATGTTTTTTTCAGCGTGCTGGAAGTATTTTTGGTCCATGTGTCAGATTTAAAATCTAAGTTGCACCCGTTGTTCTCGTTTATCTTCTCCCAGTAAAATATGGACTGAACACAGATTTTTTTTTCATGGGGCCATTGACTTGCAAGGTCCAATGAAAGTAGACCAAAGTAAGATACTGCATGTCCAAAAAAACTGATGTGTGAAAGAATCCTTAGGCTATGTGCACACATTCAGAATATGCAGCAGAAATTCAGCTGCAAATCCTGATGTGTTGGCAAGAAAAACGCTGTGTAAAATCTGCACGTTTTTGACATATTTTGTTGCATATTTTTCCCCACTCATTAGGGGAGAAACTCTGTAAGAATTGACAGGCTGCAGATTTGAATCTGTTTCAAATCTGCAAGGAAAAAAAAAAAGGAATATGTGCATGAAATTTCAGCAATCTCATTCACTTTGCTGGTACTGTCAAACGCTGTGTATTTTCCACATCAAATCCATGTGGAAAAAAAAACACAACAAAAATGCAATGTTTGCACCTGCCCTAAGGGTGCATTCATACTGGTCAACCCGCAGCTGTTATGTAACTGCCGAGCAGCTAAATAGAAGCCAATCTTTAATTAAAAGGAGCCCTGATAGTGAGAGAAAACCCAATAGGGAGACACTTCATAATTAGCAATATTAAACCATAGCCTGAGCTGGGTAGTGCTCAGGAAAAAGAAGTGAACACTTAGATGTTAAATACTTTATTGAATAATAATAATAAAAACAATTAAACATCAGAAAAGGTGCTTGTAAGACAACGAACATGGCAAAAATGTCCAATTGTGGTATGTTTCTCCCTGCTGCCCCTTGAAGAAGTAGGGTGAAACGCGTGTCGGAGGCGGAGGGACATGGTGCTGCATTTATCTGCTGGCCATTAGGTGACCTTCATCTACAGGTAATACCTCATACCCACAATACTATTCACTGCTGGCTACAATTCAGCATTGGGATTAGATCTTATATGAGCGTTTGAAGTATGAATCGGTTACTATGATTGTTGATGTATCCCTCTTCACTGTAACATCACTGATGTAGCCCAGCTATAAGCAGACCACTATTGGACTTTTTTGCAACGTCCCCTGTCTTACAAGCACCTTTTCTGATGTTTATTTTTTGTTATATTATTATTCAATAAACTATTTAACATCTGTCAGTGTTCATTCCCTTTTTCCTGAGCAATACCCACCTCAGGCAATGGTTTATTATAAGCCAATAGGTAGTTTGTAATAGCCTGCTTAAGCAGGCTGATTGCAATTCCATTCACGCAGAATGATCATTAATATGATAGGTCTGTGCACATACAGTACCATTGTTCTCAGCAGCACATTCTGCAGTGCGCATGCGGTAGGAAAGGCCAAAAGACTGCAGTACTTTACTCTCGTCTCAGCAGGGCAGAGGGAAGAGCACCAGGAGCACAAAGGGGACACTGTGTGGATGACGTAGGACACATCATCCACACAAAGCACAGAAGGAGGACGGCTTCGCAAGAAGAGGGGAAGCATCGGGACCAAGACCACAGATGCCCATCGGACCGGAAAGCCCTGCAGGGGAATATAACAAAGGGTGGGTTTTTTTGCCTTACAAGGCAAATTGGAGTCATATGTGCAGCATTCTAGAATGCTGTCATATGGGGTTGAAAGGTGGTGGCCGCAGGTTATATGGGAAAAACCTGGTGACAGGTTCGCTTTAAAGGGGTTTTCCTGGATTTAGGGCTTTGTTTCCAATTGGGATAAGAACTTACAGGTGGATAGTTGCTAACTACCTGCCTGTTCTGCCCTGCACTGATCTGTTCCAGTTCAAAGCAGTCATGGACCGCTCCTTCCGGCGATGCTCATATTTCCGGTGATGTCATGACAGAGCAGCGTCTTCTCTTCCAGTCTGTTCTATCGATGGGGCGCCCCTGCTGATGTCACGCTGATAGGCAGTGGTGAACCAGCTGTCAAATTGTAGGGAACAGCTGAGTCAACATGACCTGAGCAGTGATGTCCCATTGTCAGAGCAGAATGGAAAACATGGAGATGGCTGTTGATGTGAGGTCAAAAGAAGCTCGAAAGTCAGCATCTGTGCTGGCAGAGATCGCTGCAGGGCAGAACAGGCAGGTAGTTACTAGGTACCTGCCTCTAAGTTTCCCTGCCGTAGGGAATAAAAACCTCAAGTCCCGGATCACCCCTTTAAGTAACTGAATTGACAAATGTGTTTAAAAAAGGGAGATGATAGCGGTGGTATTTGATCTTGGGTATCAAACTTGAAAGAGGTGCTTATATCCCTGCGGGTGCCATCCGGTTCTCTAACAATAAGTCTTCAAAATAAGCTGTCGCTTATTAAGTCTTTCATCACTATTATATGAATATACTAATTTGAATTTTGATGTTACACCAGTTTTCTGGCAAACTTGTTATTGTCTTTACGAAGAAGAGATATACAGGTCTCATCTAGATGAAAGGTGGAGAGTAAGAACTTCTGTGTCTTCTAATGATGTACAAATCGTAACTAATATACATTCTAGCTACTTGTTGTATCCTCACTGGTTGCAACTTTCAAATTCCATCCAGGTTAACCCTAAAACAATAATTGTAAGGACGCATTCAGGCATCCATATAGATCGAGAAAAGTTCGGGCCACAATGTCCGTATTGGCTGCGGGTCTCCCAACCGGAGCCTGACAGCTTCAAAAAGGACCATACACTCCCTGACAGAAGTTATGTCGCTTATCCATGTTATTTATTAAAAGCTTATAACCCGACGTTAAATTCATCCATTGGTTTTATAAATTACTTTTTTGAAAGCTAAAACCCTCCCAAATTTGGTTTAGGTAAAGAAAATAAATTGGCATCAATGCTGAAATATTGAACATTTAATGAACACAGAATGGTCAGATTTTGGCAAGACAAAAGTTTTGTCACCTGGTCATATAATGCACCCAATCCTAGTTTACATCCTCACCAGTGCTCAGTAAATGATCGGTTAATTAGTGGGTGTGTATAAAAAGAAACCCAGCACCCCAGACCTTCACTTGAACTGCAACTTGAGCTCTGACAACATGCCAAAAATCCACCCTGCGACCAAAGCCTTGATTATCAAGAGGCTGAAGACCAGATCCACTGCAGAGGTGGCTGGCACCTTTAATGTGTCTCAACGTCAATTACAAAGCATTAAAAAAAAGATTTGAAGAGACTGGAGATGTGTGTGACAAGCCCAGGTCCGGCAGACCCCACAAGACAACTGCTCAGGAGGAACATTTGTTGGTTAGAAAATCCAAAGCAAGCCCCTCTTCCACTGCAGCAGAGCTCCAACAGGCCTGGTCACCTCAAGTCCCTGTGTCAACTAGAACAGTTTGTAGGATTCTGTCTCGAAATGGCCTCAGTGGTCGAATCAGTGCCCAGAAGCCAGCACAAAAACGTGTGGCATTTGCAAATTCCCACAGCTTACTAAACAGATGGACGCTGGAAAAGTGGCAGAAAGTGGATTTCTCCGATGAATCTTCAGTAGAATTACACCACAGCCACTGCAAATACTGCAGGAGACCTACTGGAGCCCGTATGGATCCAAAATACACCCAGAAAACAGTTAAATTTGGTGGTGGAAAGATCATGGTCTGGGGTTACATTCAGTATGGGGGTGTGCGAAACATTTGCAAGGTGGAAGGCAATATCAATAGCCTAAAACATCAAGAAGTATTAGCTACCTCTTACATTCCAAATCATAAAAGGGGTCAAATTCTGCAGCAGGATAGTGCTCCATCTCATCCATCCATCTCTACAACAAAGTTTCTCCAGGCAAAAAAGATCAAGGTGCTCAAGGACTGGCCGGCCCAGTCACCAGACATGAACATCATTGAGCATGTTTGGGGTAGGATGAAAGAGGAAGCTTGGAAGACAAAACCAAAGAATCTAGATGATCTCTGGGAGGCATGTAAGACTGCATTCTTTGCTATTCCTGATGACTTCATTAATAAACTGTATGAATCATTGTTGAACAGCATGGATGCAGTCCTTCAAGCTAATGGAAGTCACACAAAATATTAAATAGGACTCTAATAACACCACAACTTCATTCACCAATGTTATGCCACATATATTTGTATTTTAAGATAATTATTTCTTTGAATATCACATTACTTTCTGTGGGCGACAAAACTTTTGTCTTGACAAAATCTGACCATTCTGTGTCCATTAAATGATCAATATTTCAGCATTGATGCCAATTTATTTTCTTAACCTAAACCAAATTTGGGAGGGTTTCAGCGTTCAAAAGAGTAATTTATAAAACCAATGGATGAATTTAACATCAGGTTATAAGCTTTTATTTACATAACATGGATAAGCGACATAACTTCTGTCAGGGAGTGTATGTCATGTTCAGGTGAGGAGAGCCGTGGCCAATCAGTGCATTGTGGTCTGATCTCAGATCAATTTATACATCTGTCTGAATGCGCTCTACCGTTACTCCAGGGTCATCTGGCTCTTAGTGGTATTTATCACACTTGGCCCACGTGAAGTCTGTATGTTTTTGGGAGCCGAAAATTGTGAACCAAATAAGTAGGATTTTAGTCCAGAAGTTAACACATTCATTGGCGTGATATCAGTATGTCCTGGATTTCCCACATGTCAACCATCCCATTAAAAAAAATTTGCCGCACTAATTGTTTATATATGTCTGTGCTTGCCATTCTTTAGTTGTAAATGGTTTATTCACAACTGTGCTTCTTAGGGTCCATTTACATGGACCGACCAGCAGCACAATACAACGACCAATCATTATAATACAAGTAAACCTTTAGGGTATGCGCACACGATCCGGACTGGCTGAGCTTTGGACGCAGCATACTTTATGTTGCATCCAAAGCTCTGCGTTATATGAACGCAGGTGAATCGGCATGTGGTCATTGAACCATGCGAATTCACCGCATTCAATACATTGTAGTGATGTAATTTCTCTTGCAGAGAACAGCAACTCTGCAAGTGAAAAAAACATGCGGCACGTCTTTCCAGACCGCAGCATTAAATCAAACCTAAGTCCATAAACATGAGGTCAGACAACTTCAAAACCGTAATAACACAAAAATTATCTAGAGCGGCATATGACCGCAAGACAAGAAGAGATTCTGACACCGTAAAAATTTACATAATTTTATTCAAATAAGGGATAAAAATACAGTAAAATTAGACAAGGGAATGAACCTCCAAAAATAAAGGGGATGGAATACACAATGCGGTCAACTGCATATACAAGATGTTAATAATGGTACACACAGGATAATGCACCTAAACCAGGTATGATGTTAAACCCTAACAGCTGCCAAGCATGTAACGAGAAAAAAAGGGGGACAGCATGTCCATGTCCGCGGGTGGAGACGCATAGTGGACATGAGATTTTATCCATTATGCTGTAACATCTGGCCGCTGTGGGTTTGACGTTGCATAAGCACACAGCATCAAACCCACAGCACCTCCTGATCGTGTGCACACACCCTTACCGATTAGTGGTTGTTTACACAGACTAAAGTAAACCATGTGCAGTTGCGCACTGAGTGATGTGTAACAGATCACTCAGCATACACAGGCTACCATGGTTTTCGACAGTGCAAGTGTTATTCACACAGGATTACGACAAAGAACTAGGCACTCAAAATGAAAGTGGCGCCACTTGGAACTAGCAGCAGACGCAGTATTCCCTCTGCCACAGCACGTGTTATGAGACCACGTAGTGGTTTACATTGAAGCTGGACACTGCACCCCTGTTCTTGTCCACCACTGAAATCATTGTACACTGATGAAGGTCATATACAACTGAAACGTTTGTGTATTGTGCTACCTTCTCCAGTAAAATTTCACGATTTATTGAGTCATTTTGAGTGCCAAGTTCTTCGTCGTAGGGCTAAGTAGTTGGACCCTACTTGTGCACCTACCTACTACAGGATTGAGGTATTCTATCGTATTTATTTACACAGGATGACGCACCAGAGTGAATATCTTGCGCTGTCCAAAAGATCATTTCACTTGATGATCAAGCATTTTGCTTATGCATTGGGTGATCGGTGGCCTTTAAGAATAGCATTTCATAGTCCAGTCTTTATCTAAAGACCCACTAACACAGGCTGATAATCGGCTACGTAGGTGGTCATAGGAATGCTTATTAAAGATTAATAACACATGCAAAAATGACACCAATCAGCCAACGATCGAGCAAAATGAGCTGATTGGATAGGTTATGCCTGATACAAATCACCGTTTTGTCCTACCGATCATATGCATGTTCGACATAGATAATAGTATTGGCTCTCGTGCAGTTTGTAACAGCCCATGTGAACAGGTCTTTAAAGGATTGTTGCTCAACTTGTACATAGTACTAGTTTTTCTTGGCAGTGTACCTTTCTATATACACACTTCTTTATATAGATTTACTACATTTTGGGATATTTGTGCACCACAAACTGAAATCTGTAATTCTACTATCACATCCTAGT